>NC_073640.1:13659285-14862857 GCF_029407905.1 Bubalus kerabau | reverse complement strand
GAGCAGAGCCCTAACCACTGGACAGCCAGGGAATTCCCATTATTTCCCTTGTCTTTGAAAAACCTCATCTTCATACTAATTCACTCACAAATACTTTTTCACACGGATCACTAACAGATAAGGGCTTTAAAAACACAATGATACCATTATCACATCTCTTAATATTGGCAGCGAGTTTTTAATATTATCTAACACCCAGACTGTGTTCAATTTTCTATTATCTCGCAAATATCTTTTTCTAGTTGGTTTGTTCACATCAGGACCCATCCAGGCTTTGCACAGATTTGGAGTAGGTTCATCTCTATCTGAAGTGTCTGTCCTTCCAAGTGGGCTTGGATGCTCGAGTGGAGATTCTCTACCGCAGGGGCCCCCAACCTCTGGGATCTAATGCCTGATGATCTGAGGTGGGGCTGACATAATAATAATAATGGAAATAAAGTTGCACAATAAATATTGTGCCCTTGAATCATCCTGAAACCATCCCCACCCCCGTCCGTGGAAAAATTGCCTTCCACAAAACCAGTTCCTGATGCCAAAAAGGTTAGGGACAGCTGCTCTATGGTATCAGTCAATTACCATCACCTGGGAGTTTTTACAAACCACCCCTACCTGGGCCCTACCTGGACCAATTAGGTCAGGGTCCCTGGGGTGAACCAGGACCTGAGTGTTTGCTTCATTCATTTGTATTTATTTATGTATCAGTTAAGCTCCACCCACCCCACCCCACCTTGGGGATCCTGGCCTGCTGCCAGAGTTAGGAATCCCTGGAATACTCTTGGGGGTTCTCACTAGCAGTTGTGCCCCCGGGGTGTCCCCTGGCAATGTCTGGAGATGCTTTTGGTTATCACCACTTGGGCAGGGGGGCTATGCACTGGCATTTAGTGGATGGCGGCCAGGACATCCTGCAGCCCGCATGGCACAGAGTTAACCAGCCCCAAACATCAAAGTGCTGACATTGAGAAACTCTGATACTGGAGCACCAACCTCGCTGGTCTCAAGGGGCAGAGGCCTCCTGGGGGAGGAAGAAAATTAAACTGGATTCTTTCCATTCCTCATCTCAGCCCCTTACAGTTGATGAAATGCATCCCCCTGGGCCTCCTCTCATTAGCCCTGCATCCCCTCCCCCAGTGCTGCGTGGGGCTAAACTCTCCCGGGAGACTGGCCGCTCCCATCTCTGGTTGGGGCAGGAATGCATCTCTCTCCTGCTGGGCGACCTCTGTCCTTCCCTCTGCCTCAGGCCTCACTCCTGGGAAATGGAGAGAGCAGGGCTGTCCCGAACCAGTGGTGACCTTTAGCCACCTGCACAGTTACCCTGTTCACTGCAGTACCCAGTGCCCAACACAGAGCAGGTGCTCAAAAAGTGTTTGTAGAAATGAATGGATCCCCATTTCTCCTTGTGGAAACCGGGGCGCAGAGAAAGCGGGTCTCACAACCAGCTTTTGGCCTCAAGGCTTTTCAGCCTTGTCCTTGCTTCTATGTGAAGAATGTGTGTGCCTGCCTCCCCTAGGGGTTCCCCGCTCCTTTGTTGCCACTGTCTCAGGAGACGATGGGGAGCAAGGCTGTCCCACAGCTCCCCAGGGAGGAACAAGGGCACAGGACACTCGCAGCCCACCTTCCCTCCCAAGGCTGGGGTGGGGGCCATCCTCCCCCACCTTCCTCTGTTTGTGGGGAGGCATGATACATGTCCTATCATTTTGGACTGGATATGGTCCGGGCACCCAACATTTTGCAATATTTTTGGGAATGACTCAAAAGAGAACACAGCTAGAGAGCTGACTCAATGTCCTGCGTCCACTGAAGGCATGTCATTGTCCTGCTCGGAGGCTCAGTTCCCTTCCTCTGTTTCCAGAAGGACACAGACCACAGGGCGTGGAGACCTTTTGATCGTTAGACAGAGCCGGCCTGACAGGCTGGTGATAATGACGTGAAAAACACTTGGTGGGGGTGGCTTTGTTCCTCCTGGCACGGTAGGTGCCTGTGGAGGCCTCCTCTCTGTGGGAGGCCTCCGGAGAAACCCATCTGGGTACAAGGCCCCGTGCACCCACAGGCGGGGAACTGGGCAATTCCTATCAGCTGGGCGTCCTCAAAAAACCTGCCACCCCCAGCCGGCCACACCGCTAGCTCAGCCCCACAAGTGGGGTGCAAAAGCATGTGTGGAGAGCCAGAGGGCCAAACGTTAACAGCGGGGCAGCTGTCCCTATGATCACGCGGGTCATCCGAAGCCCCGGAGGCCAGCGACTAGATGGGTGGGAGTGGGGGAGGGGCGCGCGGCTAGCACATCTCCAGGGCCCGGGGCAGGCGGGGAGATGGTGGAGCCTCCCTTCTCCCCGTTCCCCTTCTCCGCGGCTCGGCGGTGGGGCTCATTCAAGCACGGCCATGCGGTGTGGGGGAACCCCAAGGTCCCACTTCCACCACCCAGGGCTGGGGATGCACAGCCGCAGGGGGCCTGGCACCCAGCCTCGGGGAGGGGCGCACGGTGGAGAGTCCCGCGGCCCGAACTTTCCCCGGGATCCCCCTTCAGCCTCCCCCACCGGCCGGGCGAGAGGAAGCTAAGGAGAGCGGAGTGAGCCCGCGAAGCCGGAGGCGCGGGTGCTGGGCGCGCCCCCAGCTCACTCCCCAGGGAGGCGGCGGGCGGCCCCGCTCCGCCCCAGCGCCCGGCCGGTGAGATCCGGCGCCCGCGGGCGGGGCGGGGCTGCAGTCGGCACCGCCCCCGGGGTCCGGGGAGAGGACGGGGGAGGCGTGCGCGCAGCGGCGGCGGCGGCGGCGGCGGCGGGTGCCGGGAGCGCCGGCCGGGGCGGAGCGGGGCCCCAGCGCACTGCCCGGCTCGGGCCATGACCCCCGCTGCTCTCTCTTGTAGACTCGTCGCCGCGGCCCCTCGAGCCCGGCCGTCGCCGCTACGGGCGCCCGGGCGGGCCCCACAGTGAGCCCATCAGGAAGTGGTAAGTGCCCCGCGCCGCGCGCCCCGGTGTGCCCGGCGCTGCCCACCCCACCCCACCCCACCCCTCCCTTCCCTTCTGGAAGACACAGCTCTTTCCCGAAGCCGCAGCCCCGCCAAGCAGCGTTCACGCCCCGCCAGTACCCGCCGCGGGAGGGCCGTCCCTGGGGAGGACGGGCCCCCACCCCGGGGTGGGGTGCGGTAGGGGACCCTCGCGGGCTCGGGCGTCCCCCCCCCCCCCACTTCTTGCAGACTTTTCTGCGGAGACGCAGGTTTGGGGAAAGTTGGGCCCCCTTTGGCCATGTTGCAACTTACACCGGGCGCGTGGGGAGGTGTGTCCCCGCCCGTGGAAGCCGCCGGCCCCCCAGTCTCCACCTGCCACCCCACGCGGTCACGAGTTCCTGGGGAATGGGCCAGACCGCCATTCCTGAAAGCTGGAGAGGAGCCCGGCCGGGGGGGTGGGGGCAGGAGGCCTGGAGAGGAACCATTTCCCCTCTATCGAGTATTTCAGAATGTATTATTTATGAACCGCCTCACTTAGGGGCCCCCTTCGCTCCCAGGGCATCAAAGCAGGTTTGCAACGGCAAAGGGCGACCACTATGAATGCGCTCGCCACTTGCCTGGCCCGCTGAGCTCAGCGGAACTGGAGGGAGGCACTCCTTAACTCAGGTGGACCTACACCCCGGCTCGGCGCCCCCCCCCCGGTGGGCGGGGTCAGGGCAGAGGGGGCCCTCTCTTAGACCTCCCCGGGCTGTTAGGCCGCGATGGAATCCGAAAAGTCTGTGCTAGCTGAGCCTTCTTAGCCTCGCTGAGAATGAGGAGGAAGAGGCAGGGAAGGCAGCCTGGTGAGGGCCCTCCTGTGATTGGTGCAGAAACAAACACCCCATCTTACAGATGAGGAAACTGAGGATCCCAGAGGCGCATCTGGATTGGCAGGCTGGGGGCGGGGGGTGGGGGGGTGGGGGGGGTGGGCTTCCTGCAGAGCCCCCAGGGGTGCTGGGGGCAGCCCCTGTCCCAGGCTGGGTCAACTCCAGAAAGCAGCCCCTTACCTGTGCAGGCCACACCCACCATGGGTTCCCTGTCCCCACCCTGGATGGGAGGGAGTCGGTGTATTTATGGAAAGACTTAATCCCTCTGCAGGCCCCAAGGAGGTGGAAAGCTCCGCCAGCCTAATCTCTCCCTGGAAGCCTTTCCCTTGGCAGGTGGGTTGCCCTGGGTGGGCCTTGAGCCCTGGGTTGAGATCACCTCTGGAACTTCCACTCAATGGCCACAGAAAGAGAGCAGTGCTACTTCATGTTGATTGAGCCCTGCATGCTGCTGCCCATCACCTGCGTTTTCCATTTTTCTTCTCTGACCTAATACTGTTGTTATCCCCACTTTACAGATGAGGACACAGAGGCTTATAAAGATCAAGTGACTGATCCAAGGTCACGCGCAGGGGCAGGCGGGTAAGTGGCGAGGCCTAGCCTTGAACCCCTAGCCCTCACAGTGTAGGACCAAACAGTGTAGGCAGACCCTCCCGGGTGAAAATAACGTGTTATATATTTACAATAATGTGTACACGCAGGAGCTGCTCAGAGCTGCCGCGGCCACAGCCTCCCCTCTGAGCCTGCGGGAGATTGTGTGTGTCCCACAGACAGTGCCACACTGTGGTTACTTTTTATTTGGGTGCAGAGAAAGCAGTAGTTTAGTTTTCTGTTTGCGCTGCAAACCTGGATGGGGTGAGCTGGCCAGCAGGAAAGCTAAGGGCTAATAGTTTGCGACTCCTAACTTCAAGGCTGCTGTGAAAAGGATGACATGTTTTCTAATTAGCCCCATGATTAGTTAACTGTTAGCCTAACTTCTAATAGAATACCCCTTATTTTTAAACATTTTTACTGATGTGTAACATATGGAAAGTTGCACAAATTATACATGTTGAATTTGATCTCAGGCTCAGAGGGCCAAGTATCATGCTCACATTTACATGGCCAGTCAGTGGAAGACCACAGCTTGACCCTGGGTAGCCCAAGACCCTGCCCCGTGACAGCAAGGCAGGTGCAGGCTTTAGTGGACACCTTGCCTTCCCCCCAAGCCCATGTCTTTCGCTTCCTGTGGGCGAGCAGCTGTGGGCCAGGCAAGTGCCCTCTGCGGGTCTGTGGCCTAAAGCTCAGGAGAGGCTCATGTTTGCATTCTGTGTACCAGAAAGGGAGGCATGTTAACGCTTGTAGCATCTGTTCCCAGTGCAGTCCCTTTGGCTGCTATTGTAGGAATTCTAATCCTGTTGCAAAAGGAAAGTACCATTTTTTTTTAAAAGAAGGAAACCAAGATGTGTCATAGGCCTGCTGGGAGCCCCTCTTGGCCAGTCTGTCAGTAGATCTTCCCTGTGTTTGCAGTAGGGGCACTGGCCCGAGAGCTGGTCCCGGGCTCCCCCAGCTGGGAGGGGAACCTGATTCTATCTGGTCTGGTGGGTCCACCCACCTAGGCAAACTGTCAGATTCTTCAGCTATGAGTCTCCACCCGTGCCCTCTCCTCCATCTTCCAGTGAGGTCTTGGTTAAGGGAGTGAGGCTCTGGGTCCCTGTCAAGTCACGAGCTCCACGGGGCTCTTCTGATTCCGTCTGGGAGGTGACTCCAGAGACTGTGATCAGGCTGTTAGCCCAACTCTGCCTTTCACTGACTCCCTCTCTAGGCCTCCATGGGCCACAGGCCTCATCTGGGAAGCCCAGGTGGCCACCTCCATGTAGGGTTGCTAGGTTTAGCAAATAAAAATAAAGGCTGCCCTGTTCCATGTGAACGGCAGAAAAATGATGGAGAATGTTTAGTAGGAGTCTGTCCCGTACAGGAGTTGGGCATCCTGTATTTTATTTGGCAGTTTATTTCTCTGACCGCTCCCAGTTCCAGAGATCTGATTCATCCCAGGAGGTGTTTACTTCATCTCCTACAGCCCAACCTCCATGATCCCCCAAAGCAGAAACCGAAGGGAAGCTAATAGCAGATCCCTTGTGCCCTGAGTGGTTCTGATGTGTTCCACGAGCAGTGCTACATCTTTATTACTTTACACTTTGTGCAGAGAACACATTAGTTTACTGTTCTCTTTGCATCAGGAACCTGCAGGGAGTGGGCTGGCGAGCACTACCCTGTTACGGGCTGATAGTTTGGGGCTCTTATCTGCAAGGCAGCTATAAAGATAGTAACAGACATCTTGGCCAAGGGTGTCCTCTGCCCTGGAGCTGCCCAGGCTTCAGAGGGGCTGTGAGGGGCCATTTGGTGTGCAGAGTGGCCGACATCCATCTCTCTGGCCACTGCTCAGGGGAGAGGCGGACCCCTGCAGGAGGAAGTAAGTTTTTATCTCTCACTGCCCATCCGTGTCACCAGAGAGGGTTCTGTCGCGGCCGTTTGGCGGTAGGAAGATTCTTATGCCCGAGTGCAAGAAAGGACCTGTTTTAACTCAAGCTGTTGTGCAAATAATTAACAGCCTGATATTTTGAAGGGAACATAAACAGAGCCCGATTTGATATGAAAGGGTGGTTTTTCACACTCCTGCGAATGTGTGAAAGAGAGAGTACATTTATACCTAAACGTGAAGTTCTCTTGGGCCTGACGGCTTGCCTACCTTCTTGCCAAGCTAGGGGGGCCCCTCCCATGGAATCTTTTCTTCCCACCCGTTAAACCTTTATTTTCTAATTGCACAAATGTGTGTCTTCCGGGTATAGACCTCAGCATGTAGAATGATAGACATAGAAGCCCTGGGGTGCAACTGACCTGGCTTTGAGCTCTGGCCTCCCAGAGCTGCTGTTGGACCGCCCAGAGCTCCACTCCGTCATCTGTAAGTCACAGATGCGATGATGTTATCTCGCTGGGTGTTGTCAGGTTTAGGAATTTTTGTAATGAACTCAGCCTCTTGAAAGCATTAGCTTGACATCTGTGTCAGTGGTGAGGATGAAGTTTAGGGGGACATAGCCTGCTCCCCACAGTCAAGCGTCTGTATGGCTCCATTTGGACAGATGAACATCCCATCTACCAGGACCGTCTCCTGCAAAGGCACCTGCCATCTCTGCTGGGGGCAGCCCCATCACAGAGGGAGTGGAGTGGACAGGGCGCTGTCCACGGTCCTACATAAACCACCCTGGGGAGCGCCTCCTCCTTCCGCTATAACTGGCTACACCTCGGACTCGGGGACTGCATGGCAGGCCGCCCCCCGGTTCTCTTCCCACACAGTGTCCCCACAGGCTACTGAAGGGTGACACCGTGACGTTGACAGATGAGGACGATGGTGACGACGGCTCCAGGCCCTGTCCTGGAGGCTGGGTCAGGATGCCTGTTCTGTAACTGAGGACTTGGAGCCGGAGGGGCGGGGGTTGGGGAGGAGGGCGGTGAAGCATCAGCATCTCAGGCTCAGAGAGGAAGAGGACTTGGCCGAAGGTCACACAGCCTGCACAGACTCCTGGTTCCTCTCAGCCCCTCCCAAGGCCACTTCATTCCTCCTGCCCTTGTGGGGCGTTGCAGCAACGTGCATGGGAATGAGAAAGGTCGGTTGGTGAAAACTGCGTTTGGAAGTTTTAGAAACCAGAAATAGAATCATTCCACCTAGCCCTGACCTCACCACGTGACGTTTGCTCGACCCTCGCACAGCTTCCCGTCCCACGGTGTCCACTGGATCCAGGCTGCCAGCTCCTACTCCTTCCTTAACTTCCTTCCTTTTTTCCCTGAATGTTTGGAGATAGGTATTTCTCAAGTCACAGGACAGCTTTAGCGACAAAACCTATCCATTCAGGACAGTTTTCTGGGAGGAGCAGGGAACCAGAGCGCCTTCCCCCAGCCAGCGCCGCGGCCCCTGGCCACCCCTCCAGCCACACCAGAGACGGGGTAGGGGAGTTGGATGTGATGCTCCCACTGCATTCTGGCTACCAGGGCGGGGCACGGAGGGTGTTCTGTGGAGTCAGGGTAAATAACTGCTCTCTGCTTTCCCTTGCTGAATGCTTCCCTTGAATAGTTTCAAGTTTCAGAAAAGTTACAAGAACAGTAGGAGCTAATGTATATCCTTCACCGGAAGTGAACATGTAGCCACAGTTACTTCATTGGCTTGGATTTCTGGCCAGACTCTGAGAGTGAAGCTGCAGAAATGATGGCCCGGGACCCTAAACACCCCAGTGCGTGTCCTCAGAGCAGGGCCTACCTCTTACAAAATGCAGCCCAGCGATCAGAATCACAAAACTTGACCACAGCCCCATGCTGTCACCTCCTGGACAGGTGTCTTTCTTTTGACCGTTTTACTACTTTTCAAACTAGAGACAAGCATGTCGTGAACGCCCGTGTCCCGGCGTCAGCAGCAGACAAGGCAGCGCCCCTCACCCTCCACGCCTCTGCGGCTGTTTCTCTGTTGGACTTTACAGCAGCGTCCCGCTCTCCCCTCGTCAGTGCGGACTTCAGTGTGAATCACAGTCGTGTGGCCCTAGGGTGGGATGTGTCGTGTAAGCTGTTGGGTGGGCGGTGGCCAGCGCGTACGCCAGACAGAACGGAGGAGCGTGGACTGTGAGATCAGAGTTCACTGTGTGGCTGTGATGCGGTGTGGCCCGCAAGGGCCCTGGGAGGTTGCTGTGGCCCTAACTCGGGGCCGCAGACCCCTGGGCAAGAGGCCCACGAGAGAGATGGGAGGGGAACTTTGGGGTTGAAAGCGTAGGCTTAGAATCCCTGCCCCACCACCTGCTCCCCATACAACCCTTCTGCAGGTTAACTAACTTCCCGGTGCCTCAGTTTCCCCATTAGCAAAGTGGGGATCGGAATGGCCCCAGTGTCACCAGGCTGTCGTGAGGCTTAGATGACCGTGAATGGAAGCGCTCCGGAGGGTGCTGGGCACAGAGTGGGTGCTCGAGAGAGGCACCCATCCCTACCCCACAGGCCTTCTCTGGGGCTCTCCCTTCCTCCAGCGCCGCACCCCCCCACCCAGGGAAGGGTACACACTCCTGGCAGCTCATCCCACCCATTAGAATCACCCCGCCCCTGCCTCCAGAGCTTTGGAAAAGCCCAGTCCAAACCACAGCACAGGCCAATGGGGAGCCTTTTGGGGAGGGACCCCTGCCAGGCTCTGATTCCCAGCTCTGGGAACTGCAGCTCCGGGCCTGCTCCAAGTAGGAAGCGCTTCCTTTACACGCAGCCATCCTGACTCTGTTCCCATCCGTGTCTGACCGTCCCTCTTGCCCTCTCCCTCCCTGGTCCATCTTCTACCCGCCCACAAGTCCAGCCTGGCTAAAATTGAAGTCTTTGCCCTGGCCGCTCCTCCAGACTGACCCTTCCTGGGGTCCCACCATCTCACCAGCCTGTACATCACCCCAGCTTCCAGCAGCTTCTCTCCTGCACCGTGGCTGCCTCGCCTTTTCCAGTGCTCAGACTCCACGGTTTCTGGCCCAGAGCTGAGCATCTGGGTCCCATGGGGCCTTGTTACAACATCGATTCCAGCTCAGTGCACCCAGGTGGGGCTGAGAGGCTGCACTGTTAATGAGCTTCTGGGGGTGCCAAGGCTGCTGGTAGCAAGGCCTGGAGGGGGGCTGGCCTGCACAGCCCACTAGAATGCGGAAGCTACTACATGTGCTCAGGATAACCCCTCCACTAGGTAACCAGCCTCCAGAGACCCCGCAGTGCGGCTCAGCCTGGGCCCTTCTGTGGCCTGTTCCTCCAGTGGGCCACGCCCCCGCATGTCCTCTGGGCCTTTGCACATTCTGTTCCTGCAGCCTGGGGTTTCCCGCTTGGCTGGCTCCTGTCTTTGGGGACATGGTCCCTGGCCTCCCAGGCTGGGACTGGAACCTTCCTCTGGCCTCCTGGCCTCAGATGGCACCACTGCACCCTTACTCAGGTTGAGGGTCCCGTTTGGCCTTGTATCCACCTGTGTCTGGTCTCCCAAGACCACATGCCAGGATGGGAAATGTGTAAGAAGTATATTGAGGAAAGTAGGGAAGGGGGCTGGGAGGCCTGGACCCAAGGAATGAGAGAGGAGGAGACAGGAGGATGGGTGGGGGGTACCCATGGACAGTTGGCCAAGCCAGAGTCAGCCTGACTGTCAGGGTGCCTATCTCAGATCCCAGCCTTCCATCCAGGCTTGCACCGCAAGGGTGGCAGAGACCTGTGGGGCGCTGCCCACGGCCACCCCCCGGCCCCTGGTGTCTCCCTGCGAGTGCAGGAGTCCCCATTCTCAGCCTCTCAGAGCCCCGAGCACCCCCCCTGCAGAGCTTCACAGACCCCTGTACGGGGGCCCTCACGGGGGTCAGGGCAGTCCTGGGTTGGAACCCCAACTCCACTCCTAGTAAGCTGTGTGGCCTCAGGTAGCCACCACCACCTCTCTGAGCCTTGATTTTTCTCATCCATAAAGTGGGGACAGTGATAGCACCTCCTAGGGTTGTAACAGAGTCAAATGTCAGGAGACTGTGAGCCGCTTCCTGTTTCTTCAGCAGCTTCTCAGAACTTACAGGGAGATGGTGGGAGATTTTAACCCCCATGGACTGGGGACTGGGCTTCTTTCAGCCGTTAGGATGCGAAAGAATTTGCATTTTAGGAGAGGAGGCCTTGTTTGAACAGAAGGCACACCACACCCATCATGGGGCTCAGGGCCACCCTGCGGCCCCACCTGGGGCCCTCTCATCCCCAAAACAGCCACACGGTGGCCCCTCAAAGGCAGGGCAGGTGCTGCGGGTTCCGCCCCATCACCCAGGCCAGACCTCTCCTGCACCTTCACCAGCTCAGCCGCCACACTGGGCCTCTCTCCAGCGTGTTCACCTTTGAGATGCCTGAAAGTTTTTTCCACCAGCACACAGCAAATTCAGCCCAGATGTAGCCAGCAGGCACCGTGACCTCGGCCGCGGTTTCTCTCCACCGCTGCTTCCTGTTGTGCACCCATCAGGCCGGGTGGGGGCCTGGCCACGCGTGGCCGATACAAACAAGCCTCTCCTCTCTCCCCAGGCTGCAGAGGTGCCGACATGGGGCTGAAGCTGACCTGCCTGAAAGGTAAGCGGGCAGCTGTCTCCCTCCAGCTCTTAAGGGGGGTGCCCGGGGGGAGGTGGAGTGAGGCCCCAGACAGGGCAAACCCTGAGACCCCGGCGGTGCTGCCCTGGACTGGGAGGGGACACCCCCACTAAAGGCAGCACCGGTACACAGCAGGCGCCGTGTAAGTGTGTGCTCTGACTCTGAGTGCTCCTCCAGGCCTGCCTTTCCCTGGAGCTGAGTGATGGGGGGACGTTGTAGTGCCCCCCATACCTCAGTTGCCCCCCTCAGAGGGATGCGCTCCAGGCTGTGCAGGGTCAGGGGCTCTGCAGGACAGTGCCGGGCATGCACGGGGTGGGGTGGGGGGGGTTTGCTCTCCACCCTGAGGGCCTGTTACCAGACACAGGTGGTGAGCTAGGTAGTCCCACATGCTAGGGGCTGGGCAGGGAGGGCTAGGAGAGGGGCAGGGCCAGCAGGGGGAAAGTTCCAGGATGCAGAATCATCGAGGGGCGTTGTACGTGTTGGTCGAGGCAGCCCAGACCTCTTTCTTCTGCTCTGGACCTTTCCGTTCAGCATCCAGATGACCAACGGGGTCCATAGGAAGCTCATTATTGGGGGACAAATGCTCCCTCCCATCTCCCCAGCCTAATATCTGGGAGTCACCCTGACGGCTTCTTGCCCATATACAGCATGCCCACCAGCCCTGACTCCCCTCCTGCCGGCTCCCACTCCATCCCTCTGTGACAGGAAGTCCTCGGGAGGTACAGACTTCAGGCCCTAGGCTGGGATGTGGCCCTCAGTGGGGGCAGGGTACGTCCATCTTGATGAACAGCTCTTCCAAGACCGCGGGCCAGTGGGGAGCAGCGGTCCCCATGGAGGAGTCAGGGGAGGTGCTTGCTGAGCGGGCATCCAGGAGAGTAGGATCTTGTGGTTGGGTCCAGAGACGGAAGCCTTGGGGCTCAAGAACACTCTTCCCTTAGACCGTGCTGGGCACAGAACAGGCGTTTGGGACAAGCTGTCTTTTCTGGTTGTTAGTTGTGGTAAAATAGACGTAACATAAAGTTTCCCCTGTTAACCATTGCTAAGCATACAACCCAGTGGCATTAAGTGCATTCATGTTGCGAAGCGTCAGCGCCGTCACCTCCAGGGCTCCTCCTTCTTTTCTAGTTGAAACTCTGTCCGCATTAAACACAAACCCTCCCTTCCTCTCTCCAGAGCCCTGACCCCCACCACCTACTTTCTGTCTCTCTGAAAGTGCCCACGGGGGTGCCTCCTGGAAGCGGAATTGTATGGCCTCTGCCGTTTTGTGTCTGGCTTCCTTCAATCTCAGCATGATGGTGAAGCTTCGTCCGTGTTGTGGCAGGCGTGTCGGGACCTCCTTCCTTTTCGAGGCCGAGTACTGTTCCGTGGTGTGTGGGCCACGTTTGGTTTGTTCCCCCCGATGGACGCTGGGCTGCCTGCAGGGTTGGCTGTTGCGCCGTCTTTGACAAAGCAAGATGCTGAAGGGGCCTCTGGGAACCAGCTGCCTCCCTGCCCAAGGCTGGGGGTCAGCCAGGGCAGGAGGTCCAGCAGCCTCAGGTGCTGAGAAGCCCTGGGAGGCGCCCCCCACCCCCCCCCCACCAGCAGGACTGAAGCCTGGGCGGCAGCCTGAGTGCTCCTGGGCCGGGAGCTTTTAGAAGGGCCCCGGAGGAGCTAAGTGCTGGCAGGAGTGTGGGAGCGAGGGGTGCTCATGCATTTTTCATTGCTGGCTCTCCGGGGCCCACCCATCACCCTCTCCCACCCCCAGCCGCATCTAGCCTTGGTCTCTGAAGATGACAAGGCCCACACAGGCTTGGGTGTGACTCAGTACATGGGATGGGGGTGGGGCAGGGCATAGAAGCCCTCTCCCTGGGCTTAATGAAGACCACCCAGGTCCTCCACCAGCCCAGGGGCCTGGACCCTCCCCCTGTCGGAGCCTCATTCTTACAGCAGACTGCCGAGGGCTGGGTCCCGCGCCCCTGACATCCGCACGTGGTCGTCCACGTGCGTCCTTTGCTGCCCACAGGTGCGGGTCCACCTGGTTGTCGGTACTGGGATATGTAGTCTGGGCACCGTCTTGTGTTTCAGTTCAGTTCAGTCCAGTTGCTCAGTCATGTCTGACTGTTTGGGACCCCAGGGACTGCAGCATGCCAGGCCTCCCTGTCCATTACCAACTCCCAGAGCTTACTCAAACTCATGTCCATTGAGTCAGTGATGCCATCCAACCATCTCATCCTCTGTCGTCCCCTTCTCCTCCCACCTTCAATCTTTCCCAGCATCTCGTGTTTATTTTTTATTTCACATCGAGTGTGAGGGCAGTGTTTCTCCAGGCCATGTCACTTTCACAGTGCTTGAATGCCTCTGTCCAGTTCTGCCGAGAATGGGTCTTTGGGTCGTTTCCGGCATGCGGCTTTTGTGGATAATGTCATTTTGAACATCTCTGCCCTAAGTACTAAGAGTCGGACACGACTGAAGCGACTTAGCAGCAGCAGCAGCCCTAAGTGCTGGTTTATTTGGCTGTCCCAGGTCTTTGCTGTGGCATGTGTGATCTTTCAGCTGCGGTTTGCATGATGTAGTTCCCTGACCAGGATTTGAACACAGGCCCCCTGCATTGGGAGTGCAGACCACCAGGGAAATTCCCGCTTTGTGAATTTTTTTTTTAAGTTATAATTTCTTTGGGATAAATTCCAGAAATCAAGATGATCCAGTCAAATAAGGGTAAATGGTGGCATCTTCCTGGGGGTTTGGCCCTGGACAAGGCCCTGGTCTGTGCATTCTGAGTGGAACCGTAGCTCATCCATCCCTCCTCCCACTGTGAAGTGGGCACTTCTGGGATCCCCAGTTTCCAGATGAGAAAGCTGAGAAACATGGAAGTCATGTACTTGCCTGGGGCCACACAGCACAGACCCAGGTGGGATTTGAACCCAGGCAGGCTATCCCAGAGGCTCAGCTTTAGCCACCACTGGCATGGCCTCTTCAGAGGAAAGCCTTTTAATTCAACACTTAAAGTGACCGTGGTCTCTTACATCTTCACATGAATCCTAAACTTAGTTCATCTTAACATTAACTCAGGTGGTGTCTTAAGTTTCCACTGTAACAGATTATCACAGATGTGCGGCGGGGGCTGGTGGGGAGCGGCGGTGGTTCAAACCACAGAAGTCTCTTCATGTTTTCTCCCAGTTCTGGAGGCCTGAAGTCTGAAACCAGACTTGGGCCATGTTCCCTCTGGGGGCTCCAGAGGTGGGGTCTTTCCTGCGTCTTCCAGCTCCTGGGGGCTCCAGGCGTCCTTGGCTTGTGGCCACCTCCCTCCAGCCTCCTCCCCTGTGTGTCCCTGGGCCCTTTCTCTTAGAAAGACATCCTTCTGCCTTTGTCTTATGAAAACACCAGTCTTTGGACTTAAAGTGAAAAGTGAAAGTGAAGTTGCTCAGTCATGTTCAACTCTTTGCAACTCCATGGACTATAGCCCACGGAATTTCCCAGGCAAGAGTACTGGAGTAGGTTGCCATTTCCTTCTCCAGGGGATCTTCCTGACCCAGGGATCAAACCCAGGTCTCCTGCATTGCAGGCAGAGGCTTTACCTCTGAGCCACCAGGGAAGCCAAGTCTTAAATGCAGGATGATTGCATCACAAGGTCCTTCACTAATTACGTCTGCAAAGAACTTATTTCCAAATAAGGTCAGAGTTTGCAGTTCTGGGTGGGCGTGGATTGGGGGGGACTCTCCTCAAACCCACCACATGTCACTTCACCTCTGAGCCTCCCACGTGGGGGACAAGAAGGCAGTTCTCTGTTTTAGTTTTAGAATTTGCTCATTGCCTGTCTGGCGATAAAGACGCAGCTCAAGGTGGGCGATCGCAAGAGTGTGACGTCTGAGGGCTGTGCCAAAGTCCTTGTGTTTCTGGTTCCAAAGGAGCGGGGGGACACTTTGAACGGGCTCCGTGTGCTCAAGGCTGAGCTGTAGAAGCCGTGACCCGTGGGAATGGTCCACTGTCCCGAGAGCACGTCCCTCGCTCCTTCTCATGTAAAAACTGGTGTGCCCTGGGCATCCCCCAGTCACTCACCTCGTCCTCACTATATCTGGACAGCGTAGCTAACTTTACAAATGGGAAGACTGAGGCACAGGGACCAGGGCTCAAGGCCCAGGGCGGGTCGTCAGGGCCTGGCCTGGCAGACAGCACATGAGGGTGGTGAGGGGTTTCCCTGATTAGTGAGCAGTTCTGTCCTGGTCAGCCTTGAGGGTGGGGCACCACCAGGAATCAGCATGGTGGGGCCCTGTGGTTTTCAGCGGGGATCCCCGACCTGCAGTCTCAGCATCACCTGGGAACCAGACAGAGGTGAGAATTCTCAGACCCACTCGGACCTGCCGCGTCAAGAGCTCCAGCATTTCTTGCACTCTCTCTGAGGGATGCCAGGACGTGCTCAAGGTGGAGAACCACTGGCAAGGTGACTCTGGAGTCAGAGAGATTAGGTTCAAATCCCAGTCCTGCCCCCAACCACTTCACATGCTCAAGCCTCAGTTTCCCCATCTGTGAAATGGAGTGATGAGTGGCAGCATCTCCTGGGCCAGGTGTCAAGAATGATGTGAGATGAGCGCTGGAGATGGTGCCCCCGGGGTTCTTGGCCCTTCACGCCTTCCCACTCTGGAGGAGCTCCAGCTCCAGCTGTGTGGGGACCTTGCCGGGGAAGAGGGCGGGGAGTGGGTAGGGTCAGGGGAGTTAACCTGCAGGTGTGGCTTTTCCCACTGGGGTCTCCTCGGGGGCCTGGTGCAGTCTCTGGGACTCCCCAGAGTTTGCTGGCTTCAGCCCCAGCCAACTCCATCATCACCATGGCGACGGGATCCAGAAGATGGGACTGTTCCCAGGGGACTGTCCTTCTGGAGCAAAAGGGCCAGGAGATGGAGACTTTGTCCAGGTTTGTTGTTTGGTTCATTTGTTATAATAGGCTTTATTTTTTAGAACAGTTTTAGATTTATATTAACAGAAAAGTTGTGAAGAGAGTACATGGTTGTCTACACCCCATGACCAGTTTTATGTGTAGTCAACATCTTACATGAGTGTGGTATGTTCTTTATGGCCAGTGAACTGGTACTGACCCATTATTTTAACTAATACTTTATTCTGAGTTCCCAGTTTCTACCTGGGTCTGTCCGTGGATCCGATCCGGGACCCACCTCACATTTAGTCCTCGTGTGTCCTTAGGCCCCTCTGGGCTGAGCCAGTTTCTCAGAAGCTCCTTCTGTTTGTGACCTTGACCATCCCAAGGAGTATGGTCAGGTGCTGTGTAGGTTGGGTTTGGCAGTCTCTTTTGTGGAGTATGTGGTGATGGTGAGGGTGGAGATGAGACACAGCTGCAGCCCCCAGGCCACTGGGACCCCTGACTGCCCAGGCGTCCTTCCTGGCTCCCTGTGGTGGCTCAGAACCTCTGCTCCCAGTAACCCAGGTTTGGGCGGCTGGGAGCTGGCAGTTACAATAATGTCCATTTTTCTGATTGGCGTTTAGAGGCCCAAGACTAGCCTCAGGTCACAGCAGAGAGGCACCCTACAGAGCCCCCTTCCAGTGTGAACATGTGGTTCCAGCTGTCCTGCAGTGGGGTCCAGAGTTGGTGGAGAGAGTGTTCACCTCACAGTGCAGGGAACAGCATTCTGGTCAGAGGGAACAGCAGATGCAAAGCCCCGGAGACAGGAAGAGACTTGGTGAACTGTCAAATATGGTTGGAGCTGGAGGTAGGGGCAGGGGCCAGGCGGAGAAGCTGAGGCCCTGGAGCAGGCAGGGCCGTGAGAGCAAAGGTGTTCATCAAGAATTTCTCTTCAGAGTCATAGGAGGCACTGGAATCACTCGAGAGTGGGGACCTCATCCTCTGTGTAACATCAGACTCACTCGAGAGGCTCACGGGAGGGGGTGGCCCTGGCCCGCTGATCAGGGCAGGGATTCTTTTTTTCTTTTTCCTTTAATAATTTTGTTTGTTTGTTTTTGGCTGTGCTGGGTCTTGATTGCTGCATGAGCTTTTTTCTAGTTGCGGAGAGCAGGGGCTACTCTCTAGTTGCGGTGCACGGGCTTCTCATCGCAGTGGCTTCTCTGGCTGCGGAACATGGGGCACACGGGTTCAGTAGTTACAGCACACGGCTCAGCAGCTGTGGTCCCCGGGCTCCAGAGCACAGGCTCAGTGGTTGTGGCACACAGGCCTAGTGGCCCCAAGGCATGTGGGATCTTCCCGGACCAGGGATCGAACCTGTGTCCCCTGCATTGGCAGGTGGATTCTTTACCACTGAGCTACCAGGGAAGCCCAGGGATTCAGTTTGGATGAAGCTGTGCAGCCTGGGGTGAGAACCACTGTCCGAGGCCCATGCCCTTGCTATTCAGGGGGCCCTGTGGTGTAGACTGACTACCCAGAGGTGACAAGGACCAAGTGAACTTGGCTGGGTTCAGGGAGGCAGGCTTCAACCCAGAGCTCCTCCTGGAACCTCCTGTACAGATCTCTGCCCAGGAGACAGGGGCTCGGGGGGCTCGGAGCCCCCCCAACCCGCTCAGAGTAGGGGTGGGCAGTCGCAGCCCATCGTGAATGCCGAGGCAGATGGGGCTTAGTCCGGCTCGGCCTCGTCCCAGGGGCGAGCTGGCAACCCTCTTGGCTCAGAGCAGGGATTTACCCCCGGTCAGGCTTAAGCTAAACCAAGCACCTGCTGTCCTCCCGAAGGAGGGGGCAGAACCCAAGTCTCACGGCAGGTGGGAGAGGAGAGTCGCTGTCTCTAACTGGGGCCCACACAGGATTAATCTGCATCTCCTCCTTGCTCCCGGGGCTCCACAGGGGCAGAAATCACGCTGCCTTCTTCATCCCTGGAGCCCTGTTCCTGGCTGTGGGGCAGCACACAGTAGGGACACAATTGATGTTGGTAGAAAGAGCACCCCTTTGAATTTAATTGAGATGCAGAGACCCTCCCAGGACCAGCCCTGACTGGCCAGGGCAGCTGTGCCATCTCATCCCCTCGCCCAGGTCAGCGGTCCACTCCTGTCCCCCACTACCCCACCTCTCCTGTCATCCACTCAGCGAGGCGTTGAGGAGACTCACTCATGATGCCCTGGTTATAGGTGGAGCTCCTGAGGCCTCGGGTAGGAAAGCCCCCTGGTCCGGGTCGCACAACAGCCACGCGGGGGCCCCGAGGGCCTCGGGATCCTGACCAGGCACCTGGACATGAACCCCCCACCCCAGGTCTGTGCCTGCAGCTCCTTCTGGGCCAGGCCTGGGCAAGGTGCTCCAGAAGTTCTTGTGGGCTGAAGGAGGCTGGAGAGGGCAGGCGGGAGGGCCTGGACTCGCTGCCTGGCGCCGGTGGCTCTCGGGGGCTGGGGGCCTCGTGCTGCCCCCAGGGAAGGGCGTGCTCACCAGCTGTCAGCTGCCGGCACGTGCCTGGCCTGGGAGGCTGACCTCTCTCCATCCTGGGCTGTGGTTCCCAAGCCTCCCATTAGGGGCATGGACGTGACCCTGGGCCACGTCCACCCCTAACCCATCCTTCCCCACCTCCCCCCATCCTTCTGCTTCTGCCTCACAGACCTCACGGTGCCCAAGGCAGGTGAGTGTGAAGCACAGAGATGGGTCAGTGGGTCCGAGTCTCACGTGACCTGGCTGAGGGTCTTCAATCCCCTGAATCAGTGCTTTTTGTTCTTAACTACAAAGCAGGCACAGGGTCTGCAGGTGGCACTGGCCAGTGCAGGAGACATAAGGGATGCGGGTTCCATCCCTGGGTCGGGAAGGTCCCCTGGAGGAGGGTATGGCAGCCCACTAGAGTATTCTTGCCTGGAGAATCCCCATGGACAGAGGAGCCTGGCAGGCTACAGTCCATGGGGTTGCAGTCAGACGTGACTGAAGCGACTTAGCACACGCACATGTAACAGGTACAGTTAGACCCTGGCCGGGGCGGGCTGTGGCCGGGATGGAAGGAGGCTTGCGGGGGTGCTGTGAGTGTACATAAGTGGCCGCTGGGGGCTGCTGTTATTACTGAGATGACCCCATGTGCTTTCTTCCCTTTCGAATGTCTTTGGAGTTTTCTCTATGACCGTGGGCCAGGCCCCCCATGGCCAGAGCAACAGTGAGTGGTCCTGGTGTCCGGAGCGGTCACTGACTTGCCCAGGAGTCCAGCACACAACAGGACAGCTGTGTTCTGTCTCTCCCAGGGGCCGGACAGACCTGTGCCCTAGGGAGTGCCTATGGTGTCGGTGCCCACCGTCAGCAGCAGGCAGCCGGGCCGGCCAAGGGCAGGTTGTGCTTTCCTGCATCCGTAGCTGAACCTCTGCCAGTTCTGTGGGAGGTCAGGAGCCGAGATGACCATGCGGAGTTGTCCTGGATGGAGGGGGGCAGGCCTTTTATATGGCCATCTACTGGGGGAGCTGGCCTAAGAGCAGGTGCCTCCCTTGCTTGCCTCCCCTCCAAATTCCACCCGACAGTTTTCTTAGGCTGTGGGTAGGTGCTGCATGGGGCTGGGCTGTGAGCCCTCAGTGGGCAGTGCTCTGGGCCACTGGGGACCAGCCTGGCCCGCAGGGTGGGTCGGGGCTGCACAGCCCAGCATGTGTACTCAGGCCGAAGGCTCAGACCCGGTGCTGTGGGACAGGCACTGACACCTGTCACAGCCACTGGCCACCACCAGCCTCTGCTCCTCTAGACATGCCCTGACGGCCCAGCCAAGGGCCACCTCCGGTGGGTCAGAGGGGTGAGCCGCGAGGGGAGCACTCTGCAGCTGGGAAGAAGGGCCTGCAGCTCTGTGTGAGTGGAGAGGGAGCCACGCCCAACATGAGCCTGAAGTGAAAAGAACAGGCTGTGAAAAGGCGGGTCCCGTGCCACTGCCTGCTCTGTGTGCTAGTCGCCCAGTCGTGTCCGACTCTTGCGGCCCCATAGACCGTCGCCGCCAGGCTTCTCTGTCCATGGAGTTCTCCAGGCAAGAATGCTGGAGTGGGTTGCCGTGAGGGAATATGCCTGTGAGCATATGATCTACAGATACATAGACTGTTCTGGAAGAAGACAGTAGTCATGGCTGTCCCCAGGTGAAGAGGTGACAGGGAGCTGGGTGGCGGGAGAGTGAGGTGGCAGCAGGACTCGGACAGACCTGAGTCCTCCCCAGGAGCCTGGGTCCCTGACCCAGGGACACCAGCTTGACCCCATCCCCTGGACGCTGTGCGGTTGACTCCTGGCCCCTGCAACCACACGCTGGGCCGTGCTCCTGAGTGGCTCAAGGAAAAAGGAGTGTTCCTCTTGGCGGTCCCATCCCCTTCTTACCTCTCCAGGCCTATACTCCTAATCCTCCCCCAGCTCCCTCACTGTCTTTTTACTGTCTTACCGCATCACCTTGATCAGACCTCTCCTGCAGCAGGAATGTCCCCCCACCTCCCATTCCACCTCCTAAATCTGTATCAGTCCCTCCTCAGAAATTGTTTTATTTCTCTTTTAATTATTTCATTTTTTTGGATATGTGAAACACCTGCATGGTACAGAATATAAAATGTGCAAAGGGATTAATGCAGTAAAAGCCAGCCTGCTCTCAGTGCTCTCCCAGCCACCCGCCGGAGGCAGCCTCCCAGTCTTCCGTGGGCTCTGCTCTCTGGCTGCCCATCTGCACTCATCTCAGGCCTCAGCTGCCCACAGCTGGGGGACACCTCCTTGTCCTCAGGACCCAGGCTTCCCCAGGGGCCCCTTAGTTTTCCCTGAGTAACACCAGTCACCTCTTTCCTCTGAGACTAACTGGGATTTTCTTGCCTAATTGCACAGTAGTGACCACAATATTCTATTAATAGCAGTGATGACTATTCATGGCAGCAGTAACAGTGTGGCCCCGCTAAGCACTGCTGTTGGCCAGGCTGCCCCAGACGTCTTCCGCCTAACCTCAAGTGTCCTGCAGGTTACGGGCTGGCATCTAGAGCACAAGTTCGAATCTTTATTCCGGCAGGGGGCCGACCACATATATATCTTTGCAGCTAAGGAAACACAGGCTCAGAGAGGTTAAGAAGCCTTGCTCAGCCCACACATCTGGCCAAGGGCGACTGGGGAGGCCAGTCCCTCTGGCTCAGGACATCCTTAAGCCGCTTCCCGTGGCTCCGGCCACACAGATGTGCAGCAGGGCCACTCGAGACAAAGGAAACCAGTCACCCTCGGGTGCCTACTCTGTCTGAAATGCCCAGATATTGTCTCAATCAGTAGTGGTGCTGACCGGGGTTCTCAGCTCTTGGGTAGAGCTGCCAGATTTAGGAAGGAAAAAACAAAAAAAGTGGGATGAATTTCAAATAAGGACTAGTTGTCTAGGATAAGTATATCCCTCATATAGCATGGGCCGTAACTTTGGAAAACTGGTTTGTCCTGAGTCTTATCTGGCAAGCCTATCCCCAGGGGACACTTGGCAGTGTCTGGAGACACCCTTTGTTGTCGCAAATTCGGGAGCTACAGCGTCTAGGGACCAGGGTGCTGCTCCACCCCGTCCAGTGCTCAGGACGGCCCCACCGCAGTGTAACCTGGCCCCAGATGCCAGCAGTGCTGAGTCTGGGGACCCCGAGCCGCGCTCGTCACATACCGCCCATGGCCCAGGCAGGGATCGAGGGCTTTGCAGATTTTCTTTGACCTCAAGTCTCCGTCACGCTCTGAGGGCAGGCCTACTCTTGAGTCCATTTTAGAGGCCAGTAGACCAAGGGCCAGGCTTCCCTGGTGGCCCAGCGGTAAAGAATCTGCCTGCAATGCAGGAGACGCAGATTCGATCCCTGGGTTGGAAAGATCTCCTGGAGAAGGAAATGGCAACTCGCTCCAGTATTCTTGCCTGGAGAATCCCCATGGACAGAGGAGCCTGGTGGGCTACAGTCCATGGGGTTGCAAAGAGACACAACTGAGCGGCTAAGCACAGCGCAGGGAAGCAAACACTCCCCACTTTGTGGCGCCTTTCTGGCTCCTCCTCCCGAGTTCTCTCTCCAGCAGCTCATCCCTGACGCAAGCTGGGGCTTTTTCCTTAATTAAAAAGAGATTTAAAGCATCCACTGCCATCTCCACTGGGCCTGAGCTGCCGAGAAAAGGTAAAACCCCACCCGCCTGCCCTGGCCTCATTTGTAATAATGCAAGGCTTTCCCCTTAATTGGAATTAAAAAAAAAAAAAAAGATTAAGTGCATCTGGAACCCTCAGAAGCATTTGTCCATTTGTTTTTTGAAAGATCGGCACTAAATCCAGACGCTGGTCATGTCTGAGGAATTAGTGCTAGCCCCAGCCTCTGCCTGGCCCCAGGGCCTTTGCGCATGCTGCTGCTGACCCACGAGCCCTCCCCACCATCTCTGTGGCCACCTTGGGGAAGCCTTTTCCGATTCCCACCGTCTCTTCCAATTCTGCTGCCCCCTCCACCCTGTTATCTGTTCTTTCCTCCTCCCATCACTGACCCAGACTCTGCCAAGGTGAACTCTGCTTCCCAGCCTCCAGGAGGACAGGCTCTGCATCAAGTCCCCTGTGACTTCTCTATGCCTCTGTGTGTCCATCTGGAAGGTGGACTTCGTCAGGAGGACCAAATCATGAATCCCTGCAAAGTGCTCACACAGCCCCCAGCCTCCTGTGAGCACCATCGTCAAAGCCCAGCCACCTGGGCCCCTCCCGACAATGGCCTGGATCAGAGGGCCCTCCCTGTTATTTTTTCCAGCCTCCTATGAAATCTTTGGGGTCCCAGTTTGCTGCCAGGGGCTGGAGCAAGAGGTGGAGGAAGGCAGTGGAGCAGGGGAGAGGAGCAGAGAAACATCTGTTGAGACTCTCTTGTTCTCTGCCATGTCCCCAGTGCCTGGAACGATGCCCAGCACACAGTAGGTGCACAGTAGCTCTGTGGACTGAGCTGGGAGGTTTATTCCTGAGCTGCAGGGGAGGAACATATCCCTTCCCTCTGCGGGTGAGCAGGTCAGACGTGGGGAGTCACAGTGGGAACTAGCATCAGACTAGAGTCAAACTAGAGTCAGGACCTAGAGTCAGACTGGGTTTCTTCTCCTTCCCCAGCCTGGGACCCTGCCAGCCCAATAGGAAAAAGGGTCTTGTTTGAGTGTTCAGCTAGAACCAGGAACATCTTGTCAGAGTCACTCCAAACCGCTGTGTGACTGCAGAGACGAGACCAGGGCCTTGGCCTGCACTCAGGGGGTGAGGGGTGCTCAGCATTGGCTGAATCAGTGTATAAGTGCAAAGGTTAGAATCTCATGCTGTTAATAACTGCTTGTGCTTATTGAGTGTGCACTGCAAAGCTGGCTTTGTGGTTTCCTCACCTGCCACATGCACCTTACCGACAGACCGCTTGGCTAGAGGGCAGGGCTTCCGTGTGGCTCGTCATCCTCTCAGTGCCCCCTGGAGGTGGGGACTGTGAAGTACCCCCATTTCTGCAGGTGGAGCTACTGCCAGGTAGGTTGAAGCCCAGCTGTACATTCTGGCTTCCAACTGCACTGTGCGTCCAGCAGGGCCACTGTGTGAGACAGTGCCTTGGGGAAGCGTGGGTGCGGTCCCAGGGATGTGGTCCCAGGCAGGGTCTGGGAGCTTTCTTTTACGGTGCTGATCAAGCGCCATTTAAAAAAAGAACCAGCAGAGGGCGCCCTTGAGCCACGATCCCTGCGTTGGGGCTGCACCTGCTCTTGGATCCTGCCCGGTCATTCTGTGGCCTCTGGGTGGCCTGGGGACCAGGAACAGTGCTGTGTCCCCTGTGCCTGGGGCATCCTGAACAGAGGATAGGCCTGGCTTAGGGCGTCTGAAGGATGAGAAGTGGCTGATGACAGAGTGAGTTGGGTCCTCAGGTCTGGAGCCACCTGGCCTCTGCATGCCCTCAGACATGCTGCCTCCCTTCTCCGAGCCTTGGTTTTCTCGCTGGAGAATGGCCATGGCCCTGGCATCCACAAGGGATGGTGTGAGGGTTAATGTGGACTCGGCCCAGAGCCTAACCTGGGGGACACTCAACGAGGGTTTGGGGGAGGCAGCAGCAGTGTGCCCCTCCCTCAGTGTTTGTCCCAGGCCACTGCTCCCGTGCTGGGCAGCCAAATGCCCCACACTCAGCCTTCTGTACCTACAAGATGGGTAGCATAGTTCCATTTTCCAGCCCTGGATTCTAGACTTGGAGAGAAAAACCATGTGTTCCCAGGCACCCTGGCTCAGGGGGGCCCTGCCCAGCTCTCAGACTCACACAGGAGCTTTTGAAAGTTCTGGTGGTCCCCCTGCCTTGGGTTATTTTTTAAACTTCCCAGGTGGCTTAGGAAGCCAAGATGGAAAACCACTGCCTAGGAGCGGGTCAGGGGCAAGGGTGGAACTGGTTTTCAGAGCTCACTCACAGAGCCCCAGCGTTTCCCCCGCGGGAGGCAGGCAGCTGCCACCAGGAGGCCAGGGAGGTCTGACCTGGCTTGCTCTGTGTCCAGCTTGACTCATGTCCTGGGAAAGCGTGTGCCCCAGAGCAGGGTCGGGTCATGGTGGGTGACAGCCACCAGCCAGGAAGGCTTCCTGAGCATGCTCCCTGTCACACTCCCCAAATCGAAATATCGGACAGCTCTGGGGCCCTGGGATTCCCTCTGCCTTTCCCTCTGGGGGCCTGGGCCCCTGGAATCCCAGCCAGGCCCTTCCCCTCAGGAAATGGGCTCTTAATGACCCGAGACGGGCACATAATTAACAAATAACCATTCTGGCTTTAGCACAAATGAGCTGCTTGTCTGAGGCAGGGTTGGCATTTGTGTTTAATCCCCAAAGTCGGCTTTATCTCCCCAGAGCTGCTCCCGAGAGCTCAGCCACTCCTGCTCTGGGCGGCCCAGAGGGCTGAAAGGGGCTGGAGTCCTGGCCCCCTCCCTCCTTGCCCTCCTCTCCCGCCTCCTCCTCCTCTCACTTTCCCCTCCCTCCTCCTCTCTCTCTCCTACTGCCCTCCTCCTCTCCTCCATCCTCTCCCCACTCTCATCCTCTTTGCCTTTCTTTCTTCTTTCTCCCCCTCTTCCTCCCCCTCCTTCCTCCCTTCCCTCCTCCTCCCCCTCCCCTCCTCCCCTCTCTCCTCCTTCCCCTCCTCCCCTCCCTCTTCTCTGCCTCCAGCATCTCTCCAGGGCCCACCAAGAGTGACCTGATGCTTCCTGATTAAGAATGTGGGCTTTGTCACTGTGCTCCCAGAACGTGTTAAAATGCAGATGTGGGCCCTGGGAGACTGTGGCTTTCCTCCATTAGCATTTTCTTTTAGAACTTTGGAATACTCACTGAGGAAGGGGCCTTGGAGGCTGATCAGGGAGCCTCCCTTCAGTTACAGACAACAGTAATCAGAGCTCGATTTTTGGCCATGCTCCCTGAGACACCCTTTGGGGATGATTCTGGAGGAAGGTAGCAGGGACCAGCACCCTCTTGGCCCCAGCTCAGTGGGCAAGGGCTTCCGAGGAATTCATTCATTCCGTTCATTTCCTCACGCCCACCACCTGTCACTTCCCAGCAGCAGCCAGATTTGGGATTTGGGTTTGGGTTTTGGCATTAATGAGCCTCGGGCTTTTGAGTTTCTGTTGTTGCCTATTAGGACGTCAGGCATGTCCCTGATCCAAACTTCCCAACTCCTGGATATTACAGAGCCGACAGAGGCAAACCACAGCCCTTGGACCAAAGCTGACTGCCCCTCGTGTTTTTCTAAATAAAAGTGTCTTGGCACACAGCCCTACCCACCCATTTACATATTGTCTGAGGCTGCACTTGCGTTCAATGGCAAACCTTAGAAGTTGGAACAGAGACTTTGTCGCCCCCAAAGTAAAACATATTTACCATCAGGTCCTTTTCAGATAGTTTTCCTGGCTCTGTTACAGGATCATGGTTACAAGGAGCAGCAGCTTTTGGAATCAGACTGACTCAGGTCTGGGTTCAGATCCTGCTCCTGCCACCCGCTAGCTGTTCATCACTGTGCAAGCTCCTACCGTTTCTGGTCCTCGGTCTCACATCCGAGCTCATCCCTCCCGGTGTGGCCTTGAAGACTGTAGGAGGAGGTGTCTGTCATGTGGCTGATGATCCCTAAATGCCAACTGCTGCAGAGATAACAGGAGGGCTTCCTGCAAGTGGCTTTTTTGTATCTGTTTTACATTCTGGGCTTCTGCATAAGATGGCAGGAAGAAACAGCTCTAAGGTTTTAAAAAGAGTTGGCAGCGGCCTTGGTGGGTGCTCCTGAGGGGCTCGTCGTCTGATGGAGGAGACGTGACCCCTTTCTACAAAACTAACCAGCCTGGTAGATTTAGCGGGGGGCCACAGGGACTCTCCAGGAAGGAAACAGGATTGGGATTTCAGGAACAGGCAAGCTGTGCTGACTGCTGTATGAGTTATCTACTGCTGCATAACCAATGGCCCCCTGAACCCAGTGGCTTAAGGATTTGTTATCTCACAGTTTCTGTGGGTCGGAGATTCGGGGACAGTTTAGCTGGGAGGCTGTGTCACAGAGGGTCTCAGAGGTTATGGTCAAGCTGTAGGCTGAGCCTTGATCTCGTCCGAAGGCTTGCCTGGGCTGGAGGACCCATGCCCTAGGTGGCGTCCTCCCGTGCCATTTGCCCACCAGCTGGGCTCCCCCTCAGGCCGCTTGAGTGTCCTCACACGTGGCAGCTGGCTCCCCGAGAGCGAGAGCAGGCAAGAGCAGTGTCCTGCATGACCTTGCCATGGAAATCACACGCCATCCCTTCTGTCTTCATCTCTGCGTTGGAATCCACCCTAGGGTCCGTCCCTCACTGGAGAGGAGGGGAATCAGACTCCACCCGTCAGGGACATCGTTGAGGACCCCCACACTGACCCGGCAGGGGTGACTGAGGAGCACTGTCCCAGTGGGGGTCGGGGAAGCCCAGCCCGCTGCTCGGCTCCTGCTGTTGGCTGGGGGCTCGGATACCTGAGCTAACGCCCTCCAGTCTGGGGCTGTTTGGGGAGGAAAAACAAAGAGGCAGGGCATGGCGACAAAGATCTGAATACTGAGTTCAGCGGTGCCTGAAATTGTTTTTGATTTGAAATTGAAAGCACCCCTGTGTGCTCTGTCCCAGGCAGGATGCCAGGTTCTAAGGATGCATGGGCCAGCAAGTAGGGGCTGTCCTTCACACACTCACGGTAAAGGCAGATGGGACTGATCATTTCGAGATTGGCACCGGAAGACTGAAGGAGCGGGGTCAGATACCTGGGGCAGCTCCCCCATAGGAGAGTCTGTTATGCTGGGGTTTGAAGGGTCAGGAGGAGCTCACCACTCTCCCAAAGCAACAGAGAGCACTCCAGGCAGGAGCAGCCCGTGTGACAGCGCAAAGGGCTGGGGAGCCCAGGGTGTTTGGGGAACTGTGAGCAGTTCAAGGGGTGTGGGCAGGTGGCAGGGAAAGTGAAAGTCTCTCAGTCGTGTCCAGCTCTTTGTGACCCCATGGACTATACGGCTATGACCAACATAGGAAGCATATTAAAAAACAGAGACATTAGTTTACCAACAGCGGTCCATCTAGTCAAAGCTATGGTTTCTCCAGTAGTCATGTATGGATGTGAGAGTTGGACTATAAAGAAAGCACTGAAGAATTGATGCTTTTGAATTGTAGCTTTGGAGAAGACTCTTGGGAGTCCCTTGGACTTCAAGGAGATCCAACCAGTCTATCCTAAAGGAAATCAGTCCTGAATATTCACTGGAAGGACTGATGCTGAAGCTGAAACTCCAATACTTTGGCCACCTGATGCGAAGAACTGACTCATTGGAAAAGACCCTGATGCTGGAAAAGATTGAAGGCGGGAGAAGGGGACGACAGAGGATGAGATGGTTGGATGGCATCACCAACTCGATGGACATGAGTTTGAGTAAGCTCCGGGAGTTGGTGATGGACAGGGAAGCCTGGTGTGCTGCAGTCCATGGGGTCAGAAAGAATCGGACATGACTGAGCAACTGAAGTAAACTGGATTATACAGTCCATGGAATTCTCTAGGCCAGAATACTGGAGTGGGTAACCATTCCCTTCTCCAGGGGATCTTCCCAACCCAGGGATCGAACCCAGGTCTCCCACATTGTAGGTGGAATCTTTATGAGCTGAGCTACCAGGGAAGTCCAGGTGGCAGGCTTCAAAACAAGCTTGGGGCAGACTGTGGAGGCTGACTTTAATTTACGATCAATCTTTCCCAGAAGGTATTTCATGACTCATGGTTTTGTGAGATGTTAACAGGTGTTCCTCCAAAAACAGAATCCAGGGTTATTTAAGTTCAGGAACCCCAGGATGAAGCACAATGACAGCAGCTTCCTCAGTGCAGGACTTCTCAGAGCCTTTAATGCTCCAACAGGCATGGGATCTCCACAAGAAGGATAGAGTAGATGGGATTCCCAGACTCACTGGATCGCGGACCCTCCCTCCTGAGGGAGTCTGTGGAGGCAGTGTTCCAGGAAATGGAACTCTTTGGGAAATGCTGTTTGTAGCTAATTGCTGAGAGCTAGTGAGTGTTCGGGTATGATCAGGTTTGCAGTTTCTGGCTGCTGTTTGGAGGGTGGGCTGCTGTTTGGAGGGATCAGCCAGAAGGTGGAGAGGCTTGCTAGGAGCATGAGGAGGGGGAGGAAGACTGTCACAGATGTGAGGTAAATGGATCTATGGACTCTTTCTGTTGTTCAGTCGCTCAGTTGTGTCCAACTCTTTGCAACGCCATGGACTGCAGCACGCCAGGCTTCCCTGTCCTTCACTATCTCCCAGAGTTTGCTCAAACTCTTGTCTATTGAGTTGGTGATGCCATCCAACCATCTCATCCTCTGTCACCCTCTTATCCTTTGCCTTCAGTCTCTTCCAGCATCAGGGTCTTTTCCAATGAGTCAGCCCTACGCATCAGATGGCCAAAATATTGGAGCTTCAGCATCAGTCCTTCCAATGAATATTCAGGGTTGATTTCCTTTAGGATTGACTGGTTTGATCTTCTTGCAGTCCAAGGGACTCTCAAGAATCTTCTCCAGCACCACAAAAGCATCAATTCTTTTGCACTCAGCCTTCTTTATGGTCCAACTCTCACATCCATACAGGACTACTGGAGAAACCATAACTTTGACTAAGCGGACTTTGTTGGCAAAGTGATATGTCTGTGGTTGGTTAAATTGGCCGGAGGGTTGGAGGGTGAGGAGATGGGAGGTAAGGGGTACTGCTGCTGAGGCCCTGGTTACTGGCGCAGGGCTGATGGCCTTGACTCAAGACGGGAAGAGTGAGGTGGGGATTTGGCAAGAGCACTTTCATGTCAGCTGGACATGAAGTCTGGGCCGGATTACCTGAGTTTATGGGAGAAAGAAGACAAGGCTTGCAACAGTTTAGAAGAAAGAGATTCCTTGACAAATGTAACTTACCCAAAGGGACAAAAGGAAACAAAGTCTGAATAGCCCACCTCTTACTAAAGAACCCCAATTTGTAATCAAACATGTTTGCACAAAGACAATTCCAGGTCCAGACAGTTTCTCCAGTGAATTCAGTCCAACGCTTTAGGAAGAAACAGCACTGAAGTCACAGACTCTCAGAAGATAATTTGTGGGGGACGTAACTCCATGCGTGGCGCTGCCTCGGCCTCGTGCAGGCGTGGCTTCCAGCTAAGCCTGTGGCTTTCCTCCACTCGGGGTTGTGTTTTGAGTACCTACTGTGTGCCATAGCCCCCAGCATTAACATGAGTGACCAAAGCAGAGAAAACTCGTACCCTGGCCAAGTCGCGCCAGCTCAGATGGGTCCTGATGTGGGCATGCAGAGCGGTCCCCTGGGCCCTGCACCACGGGGACCCATGGCAACGGAGGAGGGTGGCGGGCAGCCCCCAGCGGCCACTGACATCTGTCTCTCTGTCGTGTGTGTGCGTGTGTGTCCCATGGCCTGCCCTCAGGCTTAAAGATGTGTGTAAGCAGCAGTGGCAGCCACGACGAGGCCCCTGTGCTGAGCGACAAGCACCTGGACGTCCCCAACATCATCATCACGCCGCCGACCCCCACGGGCGTGGCCCTGCCCAGGGACACCCGGAGGGCAGGTGAGGCCGCTGCTGTCAGGCTGGGGGGCTGGGGTGGGTGTCTGCTCCTGCGCTTTATTAAAAATTTACACGTGGATCTGCACACACTCCACCATGGGCCTGTGTCCCTGGCACCAGCCTCAGCAAGTTGTGGTGTATGGAATAATTAGCTCCATAGCCTCTTCCGGCAGCTGGGTGAGTCATGGACGGGGCTGCATGGGCCTGCCAAGGTGGTAGACAGAGGTGCCTTCCCCTGTAGCTGAGGACCTGGGGCTCTGTCTTGCGGTTCAGTGGACAGGACAGGCTTGGGAACTTCCCCCTCCCACCCAGGCTGGGGCTGATCTCTGGGCCTTCCAGACACAACTCACTGCAAGGAGCAGAGAGGGGATGGGGTGGTTCCCAGAGAGATGGTGAGAGGGAGGGGCCCAAACTACTGCCCCCCGTCCCGCAACCCCCAGTCCCTCTGTAAATACCACTGGAGCTGGCGGGGGGGCCGTTTATTCATGAACAGGTTTATTGAGTCAGGCCTGTTGCTTGGTGCAGAGGCTGCTGTTGTGAACGGTCATCATAAGTGATGATGGTGGTTGTTTTTCCTTGAGGCCTCATAGTAACTCTGCATTAGGTCCAGTTCTCATCATCCCCATTCTACAGGTGGGTAAACTGAGGTTCTGAGAGGTTGAAACACTTGTACAGCTGATACGTCAGAGTTGGGACTCAGACCCAGGCCGTGAGATCTGGAGCTTGTTCTCTGCACGCCCTGACTTGACGCCCTCTCGGGGGCTACCATCGTGGACTACAGCTAGCGCCTGGCTCGTCTGGGGGACACAGGCCCACAGAGGCTGAGGAGGGGCTCATGAAAGAGGTGGGGGGGGGACTCAGGTAGACTTCTCCAGAAGTTCTCAGTCTGGGTGTCAGCTTGCCCGCCAGGGGAAATGACCTGGAGAGCCCATGAGGCTGGGGCCAGCCCCCACACTGGTACTAGCACTGGGTCAGGCACAGTAATGACGGCCATGGGTCACAGTCCCGTGCCACCTTCCCAGGTGCCTGGCACTGGGCTAAATGCTTTTCACGAATCTTAAGTGAATTCTCACTCCAACCCTCTGAGCTGTGAATACCGCCCTTATCTCTAATTTATAGTTGGGAAAACTGAGGTCCAGAGAGGGACAGTGACTCCCCCAAGGGCACACAGCAAGGTGAGAGAAGAGCTGGGTTTCTGCCTCTGTGTCTAGTCAGAGAGCTTTCCGTGGGTAACCGAGGCCCAGGCCCTGCCGTGACACCCCGTTCCCTCTCGGAGCCTCAGTGGCCTCATCTGTAAGATGGGATTATAACCGCCTTCCCTGCTCCCAGGGCTGGTGTAAGCACAGGGGAGACTCACAGTTCCTCCTCAAGGTCTGTGGGGTGCAGGCCTGGATCCCTGAGTGCCCACGGGGTCCCAGTGCAGAGGGACTGCACAAGAGGCCCCCTCGCATCCTGTCTGGTGGCAGAGGTGAGGCCTGGTCTCTGCCTTTCCCCATTTAGAGAGGGAGCTGGAGGAGGAAGGGCAGAGCCCTTGGAGTCACAGAACCCCGCATGTGGGAACGAGGCCCCAGCTCCCCTGTGTCACAGAGAGTGGTCATGCCTCGGAGGCTGTGAGAGTTGGTGACGAGGAAGGTCAGGGGCCCGAGCCCACAGCCCGCACGGTGCCTGTGTGGCCGGTCTCCTCACCAGTGACACGTTTAGGGCAGGGGGACAGCCTGGCAGGCCTGGGCAGCACATCCAACGGGGCTGCGGGCTCCCGGCGCTGAAAGATCCCTGGGGCTTCCCCCACAGCGAGGGATGGGCGAGAACCCCACCCTGCCCTGACCACCCTGCTGACTAGGGGGGCACGTCCCCTCTCGGGGCCTCACTTTCCCACCTGGAACTGGAGGGTGGGTGTGTTGACCTCCTGCCAAGCCTCAGGCATGCAGGCATCTCCAGGCAGGCGGTCTGAAGCAGCTGAGCCATAGGGTGTATGTGGTGGGGGAGGTTCAATCCCAGGGGCCTCAGCCTGAGATCTGGGGCAGCTCGGGGCTTGGGGTGGCCAGAGGAGAGGGGGAGAGCCCGTGAGACCCATGTCACTGGGGTTCCCTCTCTAAATCGGCTGACACCACCGCCCTGCATGCGCAGAGCTTGGAGGGATACGATGAAGCAACGTGCCCTGAGGCGCCGGCCCTGGAGCTTCTGGGGAAAGGGACCTGGTGTGGGGGGCCCATCCGGATGTGGACTCCACCTCTGTCTCCTAGTCTGGCTGGACGAGTCTGGGTCGTGCACAGAGGATGGAGACCTTGACCCTGAGGCCTGAGGCGGCGATGCAAGTCAGGGGTGTGCCTGCCCCGGCTCCTGCTCTGGCCGTCCCCCTCTCCGCGTGTCCGGGGCCCTGGGACGCTCTGCTGAGGACGCTGGCTGGGAGGACGCAGCGGTTCCAGCGCTGGACCAGAGGCGTGGGGAGAGGAGTGAGCAGTCAGCCCCGCCCACTTCCAGAGCGACACTTCCCAGGCCCCGTGGGGTGGACCGGACCTCCGACGCCTCCGCGTTCTCGTCAACCCCGGGCATGGTGACGGGCGCCGTCCAGGAGAGGCTCCCTTCTGGCCAGATGGACTCCCAGCGCCCAGGGCCATGCAGACGGGCACCCTGGAGGTGCACACACACACAAGGACTTCTTGCACAGGACTGGCTCCTTTTTTACACGTTGTCGTAAAGGCATCGAAACTGTCCAGAAAGTGATTTATAAGTTCTTTTTTGCATTGTAAATAAAGATCCCGTGTAACGAGCTGCGGACTCTGCTCCTTGTGCGGGCAGAGGAGATGGAGCACATTCAGTACAGAGGTAAGTTTAAGAGAATCGCTTATCATGGAGGGGCTGGTCTGGCTGGTTATGGGCTTTCGGGTGGTCTTGGCCCCTCAATTGGCCCTCCTCATTCTGTGGCCAGTAGCGCCCAGAGTGCGTTCTCACTGCAGACGCTCAGAGCACAAGCCAGGCCCGCAGGAGCGTTCTCAGCTTCCACACGTGGAGCAAGCAGGCCACACAGACACACCCCATGTGGCTGAGCTGGGCAGTCACATGGCACAGGAAGGGACAGACACGTCTATAAAGGGAGGGAGTGATGGGCTGGGAATAACCGTCTGGTCTTCTGGTGTAGACGCTGTGGTTACCCCCATTTTACAGGTGGGGCACCTGAGAAACTTAGAGCCCAAGGTCGTCAGAGAGTGAGAACTTGAACCCAGACCCCACATTCTTACCATCCACACAAAGCTGCCACTCAGCAATATTTCTTGTTTGTCCCTTTCTCCCTGGATACTTGGCGCCCCTTATATCCCCCTGGAGGTGACGTGGACACTTTGCCCCAGTCCCTTCCCTCTGGGACCCAGGGGATGCTGGTCTCAGGGCCGGGTGCTCGTCCTGAGAGCTGGCTGTGTGTGCAGGCCAGGGGAGCCCACCCCCCATCTTCTGGGTACTGCTCAGAGGCCTCCAGCCCACTGAGTAACCTGCGGCGGCTAACGGACACTTCACCCCAGGCTTTCAGTGCCCATGGCAACGGCAAGAGGACTGTGAGCTGGAGAGCAGGTGGAGGCTGGCCAGAGGCTTTGCAGCCCTGGGGGGCCAGTTTGGCTTTCTTGCAGGGCCAGTTGAGTCCCCTTGGTCTCCTGCAGAAAGGTCTTGCAGTCTAAGGCACCCACACCAGTCCTGGGCTCTGGGCCTCTTGAATCTGAAGGGCTCATTCCTGTTAGAGCCAGCATGGAGCATGCACCCCAGCTGAGTGAGGGGGACCCTTCCTGGTGACACCTGCCCCCCAAGTCAAGAAACCCTGTGCAATGCTTACTGCTCCTGAGGCTCTGCCATCAAGCTAGCTCTGTCTCCTCATGAGGAAGGGGCGAGGTGGGGGGCGTGATGGCAGGGGGCAGGGCACCCCACTGCAGCCCCCCAGCATTCCTTCTTAGGAGCATGAGAAAGAATAGGGGGAGTGGATGCCAGCAAGGGTGTTGGCCAGACCCTGGGCTGTGCTGTGTGACCTTGGAAAGCTGTTCAACCCCTCTGAATCTTGTCTTCACCTGTGAAGTGAGGAGAGCAGGACCTCCCACGAGGTGAGCCCACATGCGTTAAGGAAAACGATCTCTGTACAACACCCACATAGTACCTGGCATGGAGCAGACAGTCAGTAAATGGGGGTCATGATCACACAGGGCACACACCTCCCTGGGCCTCCGTTTGCTCATCTGGGGAATGGGCACAACGCAGTGGGGACCTGAGGAGTCTGGAGGGGTGAGTGTGGGGCAGGCGGTGGGAGCGGGCCACCTGGGACCACATCCCTGGGCGTGACAGAGCCCTGTGTGTGTGTGCGCGCGAGGGCAGGGCTCCCCTCCAGCGCCCGAGGGCTTCCTCTGCTGCAGGAGCCGCTGGTCTTGGGGCTCTCCAGGCCGCCTGGCGGTACCCCTCACCCACTAGGGATGGGATACATGCCCCACCTCCCTTGTTCCTCCTCCTGGTGCTGGTGAGGGGACTCTGAGACCTGGTGCTTTGTGACGGTGCTGTCAGCAGGGAGCCGGTTCAAAGGCAGATGCCCTTTGTTAGGGGAGGTCTGGGCTGGGTCTACTGTTGTGTCTCTAACCAGCTCCCTGGGGGCAGTGCTGGTACTGTGAGGAGCCAGGCTTCCCTGGGAGCCCCAGGTTGATGGGGAGCGGGGTGGGGTGGGGGTGGTCTGAGCCCCAAGGGGCCAGCAGTAGAAACCTGCTCCTTAACCTGAACTAGCCCTGGAGATCTCCCGCCTTCCTGGAGCATCCCTGGAGGGCCTTGTGAATAAATCGCTTCCACCTGAAGCCTTCCTCGGGGCCTAGGGCCCAGCCTGCCGCGTCCACCCCCATGCTTCCTTTGTCAGATGGGCAACCTGGAGCGAGTTACTTTGCCTCTCTGAGCCTCAGCATCGGACTTCCCTGGCGGTCCAGTGGTTACGACTCCCCCTTCCAATGCAGGGGAGGTGGGTTCGACCCCTGGTTGGGGAACTAGGTCCCACATGCTGTGGGGCACAGCCAAAAGTTAAAAAAAAATAAATTATTAACTGATTGACTCTGAGCCTCAGCTTCCTCCATCTTCAAAAGAAGGTAGTAACCAGGTTGTTGGGAAGATGAAACAGATGACCATACGTACGGAACCTAGAGTGTTACCGATTATGCTGATGTTTGCAAAGCTGTGTTTGAGGAGATCCACCAGGCGAAGTCTGTGGCCGCAAACTTGTGAGGGGGTTGTTGGGTTTTCCGTGGACTTGACCCTTCATGAAAGGTCAGGCATGCTGTATCAGTCAGGGAGGGGGGTTACATCTTTGCGGTTGGTCTAGAATGACAATTTTTTTCTGAGCCCAAGACATGGCTCCCTGATTCTTATTTCTTGAGTCTGTTCTTCCTTAAATACATTCCCAGGGGAAATGGTTACTAATGCTTGCAGTTTATTTTCCATTTATTTTTAATGCTAAAGCCACACATACTAATTAAAACCAGCAACCAAAAAAAGCTTTGTAAGTGGCTTCCCGCAAAGTGTGTGTGGAGGGGTTGGTGTGTGGAGGGCAGAGGTCATGGTCAGTGTCGACTTAGGAGGAATGAACAGCTCTGGTCGCCCATGAAGCCCATTGCCCCTAACCCCGTGTGTCCCAGCAATGTTCCTAGGCTCCAAGAGGCGAGGTAGTGATCGCGTCCTCGACGTGGGATTCATGCTGTATGCCTCCGGGAGGGGAGGCTGGGAGGGGAGAAAAGTGTGAAAACAGATGGAAATGTAATTTTTTAATGACAGCAGCAGATGGCAAAAAGACACAAGAGTGTATTCGCACCGTGTCGAAGGCATTTGAGAGCTCCCACCCGGCTCAGCCGTGATGTGCGCCCTGCGGCTCACGGGCTGGCTCCCCTGCCAGACTCTGGTGGCCTGCAAGCAGCAGGGAGGGACTCGCAGGCCCAGCAGTGGCGATTAGGGGGATGCTGCTGGGCTGTGCGGAGCCACAGGCAGCTGGGAAAGACCTGTGGCCACTGGGTGGGGTCCGGAGGCTTCCCCGGGCCAGGCTTGCCGGGACCCTGCAGGCAGTCCACGGACTCTGGTTTCAGACCGTCTCTCCTTTTGGCCGCTGGCTGTTGCCCTAGGTGCCACCGCTAGCGCTGAGCTAGACATCCGGTCCCAGCCTTCAGGTGATTCTCCTGCTGCTGGACTGGGTCCCATCCCCACTCCGCCCCCCAGAGCTCTATTTCTGTAAACTGCTCATCCATTCGCGTCACTCCCTGACCTGCAACTCTCACCCGGCCTGCTCAGGATCTGGTCAGGTTCTGGGGAGCAGCTTACACAGCGGCCCTGGAGAACCGGAGCTGTCTGTCTTTCCTGCTTCATTCACTACCGCACTCAGCAGGGAGAAGGACACCTTGAGGGCTGTCGTGAGCAGAGCCAGCCCTGCCGCCAGGTGCGGGAACCACGGCTGTCTGCACAGCTGGGCCAGACGCATCTGAGAACTTCACCTACATCAGTCGTTCCCTCCCAGCCTCCCGAGGGCTCTAGGAGGTGAAGATGGGAAGAGGTACCAGTTGGAGCGGCTGGGCCCCTCCAGTGGAATTCGCCAGTGGCCAGAAACAGCAGGGGAGCCAGGCCTGCAGGGGTCATGCTATCACCCCTGCCTCGAGACCTTAGAGGGGCCCAGGTAGTGAAGCAGTCTTTGTCCTTGGAGGGTACCATCCCAAGGGCCCCTTTCAGTTGTGGTGAGGGAAGAGAGAGTTTCAGGAGGAGGTGTTTTTCTGCTCTGCATGTCCCTTCTGCTTCCATGACTGTAATTCTAGCCACCGCCCTAGCTGGGAGACGCCACCCGCAGCAAGTCGCTGCTTCCCCACCATTCCCCGGGGACCACGGGAGAGCGGTGGACATCTGGGTGGTTTCCACCTTTTGGCTGTTGTGAATCCTGGTGCTTTAACAAGGTCCCCCTAAGGACCTTGGCCAATACCTTGTCCAATACTTGTTTGTCCAATATTTGTGCAATACATGTCCAATACTTTGGCCACCAGATGCGACTCATTTGAAAAGACCCTGATGCTGGGACAGATTGAAGGCGGGAGGAGAAGGGGATGACAGAGGATGAAATGGTTGGATGGCATCACTGACTCAATGGACATGAGTTTGAGTAAGCTCTGGGAGTTGGTGATGGACAGGGAGGCCTGGCGTGCTGCAGTCCATGGGGTCGCAAAGAGTCGGACACAACTGAGTGACTGAACTGAATTGAACTGAAGGACCTTGGTGTCTACTCCAGTTTGAGGCTCCAAGACGCCACCGTTTTGTAGTGTGGAAGGCCACACCCCCTTTGTCTCGTTCTGCCTACAGCTCTGTGAGGTAAGCAGCGGCAAGTCCCCACGTTCCCAGAAAGGACGCCAGGATACCGGGCTCTGCTAGCACTCATGATCCCACCAAGGCCTCTCTGAACCTCGGCTCTCCCACCAGCTCTTTTCCTTTGTGCTTTTACAGTCTGCGGAAATCAGGGAGGGAAGCCTCTCCAACTTTGAAACGCAAATATTTGCCAGTCAAGGAAACATTGCCCCATCAATCAAAACCCAGACAAGTTGGCACACACTCTCTGCAGATGCCTGAGGGAGCTTCTATTTTAGGAGGGGCCAGGTGGCCTGCCACCCCCCTCTTCCCCAAATACCCTGGGGACTCCTTCCCTTCCTACCTCTCTTGCAGATGAAAATACAGAGGTTCAGAGTGGTCACTTGCTCTCGGTTAGACAGCATTCCGGAGGGATCTTTTATTTTCTTGGAAAGTATTTGTCTTCGTAAATGATACAATGAAGGAAATCTCCAGGCTTGTCATGATCATTTCCAACGCAGATAAACAACAAACCACTTTCCAGGCCATGTGAATGGGCAGAACTGGATGATGGCTTTATTTCATCTTCCCAACAACCTGGCATGGGGCAGTTTTCTGGATTGTTAGACAGGAAAGTGTGTGGTTTTGTGGGGTGAGGGAGCTTTCCCGAAGGGATCTAGAACCCTGAAATACTGTCACATATGCTTTTTCTTGGAGCCTAAAGCTAATGCTGTCAAATTCAGCATCACCTTCCCCCCCACCCCAGTCCTCCTCTAGCTGCTTCACCTCGGGCGGAAGCTCTGCTGGCTTATCATCACCCCACTGGAATCCCCCTGACCCTGGTTAGAGGTCAGTCCTCTATCCTCACCCAGACCACTGAATCAGAAGTCTGCAGGAGCGTGCATGTCAACATGGGGCATCTCTGGGAGAAGGGTGAGGGAGGGTAGGGAAGGAATGCTGCCAGAGGAGGGCCTGAGAACCACTGCTGCAATGGTTCACGTGAACCCACTCTATAGAGGGCACCCGGACGACCAACAGTTAATAGCCGGACTCCCTGATCCATATTTGCAAACTCGCCCCTTCACAGGTTTTCACCTGCGGAGCCTGTAAAAGTGCAGGTTGTGAACCTTTTCTCCAGCAGTTTCTGAATTGGAATATGTGGGTGCGATGAAGGAATCTGCATTTTTATAGACGTTACCCCGCGTACAGGGAGGCCAGAAGATTGTGAACTTAAAGGAAACAACGCCTTCCCTCACTCTGCTTGGGTGGGTGGGTGGGGGGGTCCCGCGTTTGTGTAGCCAGGTTACACCGTTACCAATTACATGCTTTAACTCCTGGCTCCGAAGGGGGCGACAGAGGATGAGATGATTGGGTGGCATCACCGACTCGATGGACATGAGTTTGAGCAAGCTGGGGGAGATGGTGATGGACAGGGAGGGCTGGCGCGCTGCAGTCCAAGGGGTTGCAAAGAGTCGGACACGACTGAGCGAATGAACAACTCCCGGCCCCGAAGCCCACCCAGCCCCAGTTTGACTCGCGGTGTGGGAGGGCAGGCGCCCGGGGCTCGTGAAGGGCCACCGAGGGCGGTCCTAGGTGCAGGTGAGCCCGCGGCTCCAGGTTAGCAGCGCACGGGAGGGACGAGACCGCGACACGGGGACGGGCGGGGCCTGCTGTTAAAGGGGCGGGACCCGCTTCGCAGTCACGTTCAAGATGGCCAATCCGAGGGCTCGTAACAGTCACTCTCCCCGCCTTCCACCGCCTCACGTAAAGCGCCGTCTTCCTATAGGCCGGCCAGGGCTCCTTCCGGTCAGGGGGCGGGCTCTGCGCGGTGGCGGGAAAGCGGCGGACACAGTGGTGTTTTCTCGGAAGCTGAGGGACCTGAGGCGGCGGCGGCGAGTCCTCTGTCGGCCGGTGGCGACGCCATGGATGCAGCGGAGGTGGAGTTTCTGGCCGAGAAGGAGCTGGTCACCATCATCCCGAACTTCAGCCTGGACAAGATCTACCTCATCGGGGTGAGAACCGCCGGGCCCCCGGCTCGCTCTGGTGGGCTCCCGCTCCCGGCGGGCTGGGTTGTCGGGGCCCAGGGCCCGCAGGTGTAGTCGGGCGGGGCTGGGGAACCGGTGCAGGCGGGTGGCGGGGCGCGGGGCCGGCCGAGACCGCGCAGAGCGTCAGCTCTCGGACTGCGGAGGTCCAAGCCCTGCACTTGTGAGTGACGGGGTGTGCGTGTTTGCAGGGCGACCTGGGGCCTTTCAACCCCGGCCTACCGGTGCAGGTACCTCTGTGGCTGGCAGTCAACCTGAAGCAGAGACAGAAGTGTCGGCTGCTCCCGCCCGAATGGATGGACGTGGGTGAGGACGCGGAGGGGGCCCCGCGAGTGGTTGGGAGACGGGGTGCCGTTTGGGGCGTGTATACCAACTGTAGTTAAGGTTTTCACTGTAATATTATTTCCACTCGCTTTATTAAATTTTTTTTTTAATTTTAATTTTATTTGTTTAGCTGCGCCAAGTCCTAGTTGCAGGCATGCAGGGTCTTTTAGTTGTGATTTGGGGGATCTAGTTCCTTGACCAGGGATTGAACCTGGGCCCCTTTCAATGTTGGGGGGGGAGTCTTAGGCACTGGACCACCAGGGAGGTCCCTGATTTTTATTTTATATTGGAGTATTAGTTGAATAACAACGTTGTGTTAGTTCCTGGTGTGCAGCAAAGTGATTCAGGTATATGTGCACCTCAGGCGGAAAATCCCGTGGACGGAGGAGCCTGGTGGGCTGCAGTCCGTGGGGTGGGGTCGCTAAGAGTCAGACACGACTGAGCGAATTCACTTTCACTTTTCACTTTCATGCATTGGAGAAGGAAAGGGCAACCCACTCCAGTGTTCTTGCCTGCAGAATCCCAGGGACGGGGGAGCCTGGTGGGCTGCCGTCTATGGGGTCGCACAGAGTCGGACACGACTGAAGTGACTTAGCAGCAGCAGCACATGTCCACTCTGTTTTGAAATTCTACATCTTGGTTATTAGAGAATATTGAGCAGAGTTCCATGTACTATACAGTAGGTGCTTGTTGGTTATCCATTTTAAGTCTAGCAGGACACATTCCTGTAGCACACAGAACTGTGCTCAAGGTTATGTGGCATCCTGAATGGATATATGTATATGGATGGCTGAGTCCCTTTGCTGTTCACCTGAAACTGTCACAACATTGTTTGTTAATTGGCTATACCTCAATACAAAATGGGGCTTCCCAGGTGGCTCAGTAGATAAGAATCCACCTGCAGTGCAGGAGTTGCAGGGGGTGTGGGTTTGATCCCTGGGTGGGAAAGATCTCTGGAGGAGGGCATGGCCACCCACTCCAGTGTTCTTGCCTGGAGAATCCCCTTGGACAGAGGAGCCTGTCGGGCTATTGTCCATAGGGTCGCAAAGAGTTGGACACAACTGAAGCAACTGAGCACGCACACATGCCATACAAAATACAAAATAATAAATACATGTAATAGTGTGTAGATCTCAGTCCCAAACTCCCAGTGTATCCCTCCCCTCCACTTTTCCCCTTTCCTAACTCAAAGTTTATTTTCTAAGCCTGAGTCTGTTTCTGTTTTGTAAATAAGTTCATTTGTATTTTTTTTTTTTTTTGGATTCCCCATAGAAGGCATATCATATGGGGAATCTAAAAAATAAGTATCATCTATATGATACAGATATTTTCTCCTATATTATGTGGGTTGTTTTTTCACATTTTCCATAGTGTCCTTTGACACACAGTGTTTAAAAATTTTAATGAAGTGCTGTTTATCAGCTCTTTCTTTTGTTGCTTGTGCTTTTAGTATTTGTCTTTTTCTGTCTGGTTTACTTCACTTAGCATGATGATATCCAGGTCCACCCATGTTGCTGCAAGTGACATTATTTCATTCTTTTTAATGGCTGGGTGATACTCCAGTGTGTGTGTGTGTGTGTGTGTGTGTGTACACCACATCTTGTTTATTCATCTGTCGGTGGACATTTGCGTTGCTTCCATGTCCGGGCTGTTGTAAACAGGGCTGCAGTGAACATTGGGGTGCATGTGTTTGTTTATTTATTTTTGGCTGCACTCGCAGTATATGGGATCTTAGTTCCCTGACCAGGGATAGAACCCGAGCCCCCTGCACTGAAAGCTCTGAGTCTTAGCCACTGGACTTCCAGGGAAGTCCCACTTGTATCTTTTTTCTTTTTTTTTTAAACAATTTCAGAGAACTCTTTTTTTTTGTTTTTAACATATTTAGTTTTTTATGTATTTATTTTTGGCTTTCCTGATAGCTCAGATGTTAAAGAATCTGCCTTTATGCAGGAGACCCTGGTTTGATTCCCAGGTTAGGAAGATCCACTGGAGAAAGGAAAGGTTACCCACTCCAGTATTTTGGGGCTTCCCTTGTGGCTCAGCTGGTAAAGAATCAGCCTGCAATATGGGGGACCTGGGTTCTGTCCCTGGGTTGGGAAGGTCCCCTGGAGAACGGGAAGGCTAGCCACTGCAGTATTCTGGCCTGGAGAATTCCATGGGTAGTCCATGGGGTCGCGAAGAGGCAGAAGCAGCTGAGCGACTTGCACTCACTCACTCACTCTTTTGGCTGTGCTGGGTCCTCATTGCTGCACAGGCCTTTGTCTAGTCGTGGTGAGCGGGGGCTACTCTCTGGTTTCGGTGCACCGGCTTCTCACTGCCGTGGCTTCTCCCATTGCTGAGATCACCTGCTGTGCTTCACGAGCTCTAGAGCACAGGCTCAGTAGTTGTGGTGCACAGGCTTAGTTGCTCTGCAGCACGTGGGATATTCCCAGACCAGGGATTGAACCTGCCTTGGTTCTTGTCTCCTGCCTTGGCAGTCAGATTCTCTACCACTGAATCAACAGGGAAGCCCTCAGCTTGTACCTTTTTTTTTAGTTTGCGTTTTTTTCCTCTTATATTTTTAAATTAATAATTATATTTTTAATTGAAAGATAATTGCTTTACAATATTGGTTTGATTTCTGCCATACATCAGCATGATTTAGCCAGAGTGATTTAAGTCAGAGAGAGAAAAACAAATCTCTTAACCGCATGTATATGGAATCTAGAAAGATGGTACTGATAAACCGATTGCAGGGCAGCAGTGGAGATCCAGACATAGAAAACAGCTTGTATCTTTTTGAACTGGGTGTTTTTCCAGGTAGATGCCAAGTAGTGGGATTGCAGAATGATGGTAATTCTTTTTTTAGTTTTCTGAGGACCCTCTATACTGTGCTCCATAGTGGCTCCACCAGTTTACATTCCCACCAACCGTGTAGGAGGTTTCTGTTTTCTTCCCACCCTCAGCATTTATTCATTGTAGTTCTCTAAAAAAACATTTTATTGTAACTTCTGTTTAAGGAAAGTATATGAGTGGCTTCATGGCTAAGTCTTGTCTGCCTCTTGCAACCCCATGGCCTGTAGCCCGCCAGGTTCTTCTGTCCATGGGATTTCCCAGACAAGAATACTGGAGTGGGTTGCCATTTCCTTCTCCAGGGGATCTGCCTGACCTAGGGATGGAACTCAGGTCTCCTGCATTGCAGGCAGATTCTTTACTGACTGAGGCACCGGGAAGCCTCAGTCAGTAAAAAAAAAATTTGTAGATTTTTTTTGTTTTTAATGTATTTTCTTGTCCGTGCTGCATGTCATGTGGGATCTTAGTTCCCTGACCAACCAGGGATCTAACCCATTCCAGTTGCCTTGGAAACCTGGAGTCTTACTGGACCTCTAGGGAAGTTCTTATTTTTTGTAGAATTTTTGATGATCACCATTCTAATGGGTGTGGGGTGATATTGCATTGTAGGCTTTTTTTAAGAACTTTTTTTTTTCGTGTTATTTATTTTTGACCATCCCAGATCTTCTTTGCCACATGGGCTTTTCTCTAGTTTCGGCGAGCTGGGGCTGTTCGTTCACTCTGGTGTGCAGGCTTCTCTTGTTGCAGAGCACAGGCTATAGGGCACTCAGGCTTCAGTCGTTGAGTCTCGTGGGCTCAGTAGTAGTGATTTTCAGGCTCTAGAGCACAGGCTCAGTATCGTGAAGCACGGGCTTAGTTACTCCAAGGCATATGGGAATCTTCTTGGACCAGGAATCAAACTGGTGTCTCTTGCATTGGCAGACAGATTCTTTTCCGCTGAGCCACCAGGGAGGCCCTCATTGTAGTTTTGATTGCATTTCTCTAATAATTAGTGATATTAAGCATCTTTTCATGTACCTCTTAGTAGACATCTGTATGTCGGCTTTGGAGAAAAGTCTTTTTAGGTCTCCTGCCTGTGTTTTGATTGGGTGGTTTTTTGTTGGTTTTTTTTTTTTTAATTTTGAGATGCATGAGCTCTTGAAAAATTTGGAGATTGATCTTTTAACATCTCCCATTCTGTGGGTTGTCTTTTGTTTATGGTTTACTTTGCTGTGCAAAAGCTTTTGAGTTTAATGAGGTCCTTTTTGTTTTTGATTTTACGTTAGAGTATAGTTGATTAACAATGTTGTGTTAGTTCCAGGTGAACAGCAAAGTGATTCAGTTAAACATATATATGTATCTACCCTTTTTAAATTGCTTTTCTCATTTAGGCTATTAGACTATTGAGCAGAGTTCCGTGTGCTGTGCAGTAGGTCCTTGTTGGTTATCTATTTTATTTATTTTTAACTTTTTATTTTGTATTGGGGTATAATTGATTAATAATGTTGTGATGTTACAGGTGGACAGCAAAGTGACTTAGCCATCCGTATACATGTGCCCATTCTCCCCCAAATTCCCCTCTCATTCAGGGTACCACATAACATTGAGTGGAGTTCCATATACATTAGAGTAGGTTCTTGTTGGTTATCTGTTTTGAATGTAGCAGAGTGTACATGTCTATTCCAAACTCCCTAACTATTCTTTCCCCCTGGCAACCATAAGTTCTTTCTCTGTGAGTCTCTTTCTGTTTTGTAGGTTTGTTTGTATCATTTCTTTTTAGATTCCACATATATGGAATGTCATACGATATTTCTCTTCTGTCTGACTTCACTCACTATGACAGTTTCTAGGTCTGTCCATGTTGCTACAAATGGCACTATTTCATTCTTTTTAACGGCTGAGTAATGTTCCTAGTATATATGTGACATTTCTTTATCCATTCCTCTCTCTGGACATTTAGGTTGCTTCCGTGTCCTGGCTGCTGTAAACAACGCTGCAGTGAACAATGGGGTACGTGTATCCTTTAGGATCATGTTTTTCTCTGGATATATGCCCGGAGTGGGATCGCAGGGCCGTATATATGATAGCTCTGTTTTTTAAGGAACCTCCGTAGTGTTCTCCAGAGTGGCTGCACCAATTTACATTCCCACCAACAGCGTCGGAGAGTTCCCTTTTCTCCACACCCTCTACAGCATTTATTGTGTATGCATTTTTTGATGGTAGCTATTCTGGCTGCTGTGAGGCGATATCTCATTGTAGTTTTGATTTGCATTTCTCTAATAATCAGCAATGTTAAACATTTTTAAAGTGCCTTTTGGCCATCTGTCTTCTTTGGAGAAATGTCTATTTAGGTCTTCTGCCCATTAGTTGATTGGGTTGTTTTAATGCTGTTAAGCATCCTGAGCTTTTGTAAATTTTGGAGACTAATCCCTTGTTGGTCACATCATTTGCACACATCTCCCATTCTGTGGGTTGTCTTTTTTTGTTTTTATTTTACATTGGAGTGTAGTTGATTAACAATGTTGTATTATTTTCAGAGGTACAGAAAAGTAATTCAGTTATACATGTGTTTTCTCTTTTTCAAATTCTTTTTTCATTTAAGCTATTAGAGATTGTTGAGAGTTCCCTGTGCTGTACAGTAGGCCCTTATTGGTTATCTGTTTTAAACATTTCAGTGTGTATATGTCAATCCCAAGCTCTCAATTCATCCCTTCCCTCCACCTTTTTCCACTGGTAATCCTGTTTGTTTTTTTAGTCTGTGACTGTTTCTGTTTTGTAAATAAGTATGTTTGCACATTTTTCAGTTCTGCACATAAGTGACATTATGTGATATTTGCCTTTCTCTGTGTGGCTTACCTCACTTAGTATGATAATCTTCAGGTGTATCCATGTTACTGCAAGTGGCATTATTTCATTCTTTTTCATGGCTGAGTAATATTCCAGTGTATATATGCAGCATATCTTCTTTATGAATTTATCTGTTGATGGACATTTAGGTTTCTTTCTTGTCTCAGCTATTGTAAGCAGCGCTGCTGTGAACATAGCTGTGTGTGTATCTTTTTAAATTACAGCTTTGTCCAAATATATGCCCAGGAGTGGGATTGCTGGATCATATGGTAACTGTTTTTAGTTTTTTAAGGAAACTCCATACTGTTCTCCATAGTGACTGTTGTTCAGTAGCTAAGTTGTGTCTGACTCTTTGCGACCCATGGACTGCAGCACACCAGGCTACTCTGTCCTCCACTGTCTCCCAGAGTTTATTCAACTTTATGTCCACTGGGTTGATGATGCTATCTAACCGTCTTATCTCCTGCCCCTTCTTCTTTTGCCTTCAATCTTTCCCAGCATCAGGGTCTTTTCCAAGGAGTCAACTCTTGGCATCAGATGGCCAAAGTATTGGAAATTCAGCATCAGGACATTCAATGAATATTCAGGGTTGATTTCCTCTAGGATTGACTGGTCTGATCTTGCAGTCCAGTGAACTCTCAAGAGTCTTCAGCACCATGGTCTGTTCCCAGCAACGGTGTAGGAGGTTTCCCTTTTCTGCACACCCTCTCCAGCATTTACTGTTTGTAAACTTTTTGATGATGGCCATTCTGACCAGTGTGAGGTGATACCTCATTGTAGTTTTGGTTTGCATTTCTCTAATAATTAGTGATGTTGAGCATCTTCTCATGTGCCTGTGGTCATCTGTGTGTCTTCTTTGGACAGAAGTCTCTTTAGGCCTCCTTCCATTTTTTTGATGGGTTGTTTATTTTTTTGATATTGAGCTACATGAGCTCTTTGTCAGTTTTGGAGATTGATCCCTTATTGGTCTCATCATTTGCAAATATTTCTCCCATTTTGTGGATTGTCTTATTTTCCTTATGGTTTCCTCTGCTGTACAAAAGCTTTTCAGTTTCTTTTGGTACCATTTATTTTTGGTTTTAATTTTTATTTTCTATCAGAGTGTAGTTGAATAACAGTGTTCTTAGTTCCAAGTGTACAGCACAGTAACTCAGTGATACATATACATATGTCTCTTTCTCAAATTCTTTTCCTATTTGGTTATTAAAGAATAGTGAGCAGAGTTATGTTTGGTATACTGTAGATCCTTGTTGGTTATTTATTATAAATGTAGTGTGTTTATGTCAGTCCCAAACTCCCAATTTATTTTTCCCCTCCACTTTTCTGTGAGTCTGTTTCTGTCTCGTAAATAAGTTCATTTGTATCTTTGTCTGGCTTACTTCACTTATTTTGATAATCTCCAGGTCCATCCATGTGGCTGCAAATGGAATTATATCATTGTTTTTTTTTTTAATTGACGTATAGATGATTTATAATGTTGTGCCATCTCAGCTATACAGCAAACTGACTCAGTTACGTATTTTTTTTTAATATTCCTTTCCATTATGGTTTATCCCAGGAGGTTGGCTATAGTTCCAGTGTTAACCAGTAGGACCTTGTTGTTTATCCAGCCTAACAGTTTGCATCTGCCAACCCAGCACTCCCAGTCCACTCCCCCCACTCCCCCTTACCAATCACAGTCTGGTCTCTGTGTGAGTCTGTTTCTGCTTTGTAGATAGGTTCATTTGGGCCATGTTTTTTTTTTTTTTTTAGGTGTTCATAACTTTATTTGACATAGTTTCAAACTTACAGAAACATTGTAAGAGTACTGTAAATAAAATCCATATACCCTCTACACAGATTCACCAGTTTCCATCTGCCAGTCTGTGTATAGGCATATTAATTTTTTCCTGAATCACTGAGAATAAGTTGGAGACAATGTATGCCTTTAGCAGTACACAATGTGTACTTCCTAAGAGCAAGAGTATTTTCTTATAATACTTCAGTATAATTCTCCAAATTATGAAATTTAGCACTGATACAATATTACTATCTAATCCACAGTCCATATTCAGATTTTTAAATTGTCCACTAGTGTTCTCTACAGCTATTATTTCTCCATTTCAGGATCCAGTTCACAGTCCCGCAAGGGATTTAGTGCTCTTTTTCTATAGACTCCTTTAATCTGGAACATTTCCTCAATCTTTGTCTTTATTGATCTTAAAATTTTTAAGGGTACAGCAATTATTTTATAGACTGTCTGTCAGCTTGGATTTGCCTCACATTTCCTCAGAATTAGATTCAGGTTATACATTTTTAGCAGAGATGCCTGGGAAGTGATGTTGGGGCTTCCTCGTTGCATTATATCAAGAGGCACATAATGGGAAGGAAACCAAAAAAAAAAGAGGCGGTGTATATATATATATATATATAGCTGATTCAGGCTTCTCTGGTAGCTCAATTGGTAAAGAATCCGCTTGCAATGCAGCAAACCCCAGTTCGATTCCTGGGTCGGGAAGATCCCTAGAGAAGGGATAGGCTGTCCTCTCCAGTATTCTTGGGCTTCCCTGGTGGCTTAAATGGTAAAGAATCTGCCTGCAATGAGAGCTACCTGATTTCGATCCCTGGGCTGGGAAGATCCCCTGGAGGAGGGCATGGCAACCCACTCCAGTATTCTTGCCTGGAGAATCCCATGGACAGAAGAGCCTGGCGGGCTGCAGTCCACGGGGTGGCAAAGTGTTGGACATGACTGAGCGACTGAGCATAGCATAGCTGATTCACTTCGCTGTCCAGTAGAAACTAACACAGCATTGTAGAGCAACTGTCCTCCAAAAAGAAAGACAGAGGCACACAACAGCAGATTGCCCTGAAATCGATGAACTTAACTTTGATCCATTTTCTTATCATTTTCTAACCCAGCAGTTTTTGCATCCATTGATTTACTTCTATACTTATTTGCTGTCATTTTATTGTAAAAGAGAGCCCATCACATCTATTTATGTATGTATGCATGCATTTATTTATATTAAAAGAAACTCATGGATTTTTATTTTATGCAATTGGTTAAAACCAACTATTTTACTATATACTTTAATATTAAAGTTATTTCAAATTTGGCCAGTGGGAGCCCATTTGGGCTGGCTGCTCTGTCCTTTTATTATGTCACTATCATTCTTTGAGCACATTTTTATTTCTGGGACAAGATGTTTCAGGCTTAGTTAAGCTTTCCCTACCCCAAACTCAGATTGGTCTTCTCAGCTTGTTTTATCTTAATGGAGAACAGCATTGAGAAACCACATGCCATGGACTTCCCTGATGATGCAGTGGTTAATACTTTACCATCCGATGCAGAGGGTAGGAGTTCAGTCCCTGGTCAGGAAACTAAGATCCCACATGCTTTGCAGCCAAAAATCCAAAAGTAGTGTTACAAACACTATTGTAACAACTTCAATAAAGAGTTTAAAAAATTGGTACATATCAAAAAAAAATCTTGGAAAAAAAAAAAAAGAAGCCTTGTGCCAAGCATACCGTTGCTTCTACCCTCTCCTCAGACAAGCTAGGGAAAAATTTAAATATACAGTATATATGTACACGCACTGGATTTTTTTTTTTAATCATATATTTCAAGTTCTCACAATATAATTGGACTTGCAGGTTTAAAGGTATGGGTGATTATCACTAATACTTCCATCTCCTCTCCCACCTTTTTCTACGTTTTAATTGCATATAAATATGGAAAAATTAAGAATGATGCTGTGTCTGCTTTCTGTTCTGTAACGCTGTGTTTGTGTGTACACGTGTACGCTCAGTAGGTAAATTGTGTCAGACTCTTTGCGACCCCATGGACTGTAGCCCACCAGGCTCCTCTGCCCATGGGATTTTAGGCAAGAATACTGAGTGGGTTGCCATTTCCTGCTTCGGGATATGCCATATTTTAGATTCCACATATAACTGATATATGATTTGTCCTGACTTACCTCACTTAGTTTGGTGATTTCTAGTTCATCCATGTTGCTGCAAATGGCATCATACTATTCTCTTTTATGGATGAGTAGTATTTCATTGTGTGTATTTACCATATAAATATATATGAATTCATCTTTATGAATTTATCTGTTGATGGACATTTGGGTTTCTTCCATGTCTCAACTATTGTAAACAGTGCTGCTATGAACATAGGGTGCATTGTAACTTTCTGAATTATAGTTTTGTCCAAGAAAGGCAATGCCAAAGAATGCTCGAACTACCGCAGAATTGCAGTCATCTCACACTCTAGTAAAGTAATGCTCAAAATTCTCCAAGCCAGGCTTCAGCAATACGTGAACCGTGAACTTCCAGATGTTCAAGCTGGTTTTAGAAAAGGCAGAGGAGCCAGAGATCAAATTGCCAACCTCTGTTGGATCATGGAAAAAGCAAGAGAGTTCCAGAAAAACATCTATTTCTGCTTTATTGACTATGCCAAAGTCTATGACTGTGTGGATCACAATAAACTGTGGAAAATTCTTCAAGAGATGGAAATACCAGACCATCTGATCTGCCTCTTGAGAAACCTATATGCAGGTCAGGAAGCAACAGTTAGAACTGGACATGGAACAACAGACTGGTTCCAAATAGGAAAAGGAGTACATCAAGGCTGCATATTGTCACCCTGCTTATTTAACTTATATGCAGAGTACATCATAAGAAACACTGGGCTGGAAGATGCACAAGCCGGAATCAAGATTGCTGGGAGAAACATCAATAACCTCAGATAGCAGATGACACCACCCTTATGGCAGAAAGTGAAGAGGAACTCAAAAGCCTCTTGATGAAAGTGAAAGAGTGAAAAAGTTGGCTTAAAGCTCAACATTCAGAAAACGAAGATCATGGCATCTGGTCCCATCACTTCATGGGAAATAGATGGGGAAACAGTGGAAACAGTGTCAGACTTTATATTTTTGGGCTCCAAAATCAGTGCAGATGGTGATTGCAGCCGGTGATTGCAGCCATGAAATTAAAAGACACTTACTCCTTGGAAGGAAAGTTATGACCAACCTAGATAGCATATTCAAAAGCAGAGACATTACTTTGCCAACAAAGGTCCGTCTAGTCAAGGCTATGGTTTTTCCTGTGGTCATGTATGGATGTGGGAGTTGGACTGTGAAGAAAGCTGAGCACCGAAGAATTGATGCTTTTGAACTGTGGTGCTGGAGAAGACTCTTGAGAGTCCCTTGGACTGCAAGGAGATCTACCCAGTCCATTCTAAAGGAGATCAGCCCTGGGATTTCTTTGGAAGGAATGATGCTAAAGCTAAAACTCCAGTACTTTGGCCACCTCATGCGAAGAGTTGACTCATTGGAAAAGACTCTGATGCTGGGAAAGACTGAAGGCAGGAGAAGGGGACAACAGAGGATGAGATGGTTGGATGGCATCACCAACTTGATGGACACGAGTTTGAGTTAACTCTGGGAGTTGGTGGTGGACAGGGAGGCCTGGCGTGCTGCAATTCATGGGGTCGCAAAGAGTCGGACATGACTGAGCGACTGAACTGAACTGAACTGATGCCCAATAGTTGGATCATATGATAGGTCTAGTTTTGTTTTCTGAGGAACCTTCATACTGATCTCCACGGTGGCCGCACCAACTTTGCCACCAACAGTTTGGGAGGTTCTCTTCCCCACACCCACTCCAGTATTTATTGTTTGTACTCTTGCTGATGATGGCCTTTCTGACAGATGGGAGGTGATATCTCATTCTGGTTCTGCTTTGCATTCCTCTAATAATTATGTGATGTTGAGCTCTTCTCATGTGCTTCTTGCACAGCTGTATGTATTATTTGGGAAAAAGTCTATTGGAGTCTTCTTCTTTTAAGCGATTGGATTGTTTATTTTTATATCAAGCTGCATAAGCTCTTGTAATTTTGGAGATTGATATCTTGTGGGTCTAATCGTTTGCAAATACTTGTTTCCCATTCTGTGCGTTATCTTTTCATTTTGTTTATGGTTTCTGTTGCTGTGTGAAAGCTTTTGTTTAATTATGTCTCATTTGTTTACTTTGATTTTTAGTTTTTATCTTTTATTGCAGTTTAGTTGATTAATAAAGTTGTTAGTTTCAGGTATACAGCATAGTGATTCAGTTGTATATATACATGTATCTACACTTGTTCAAATTCTTTTCCCATTTCAGTTATTACAGAATAGTGAGTAGAGTTTCCTCTGTTATACAGTTGATCCTTGTTGGTTATTTATTTTAAATATAGTAGTGTGTGTGTATGTCATTTCCATATTCCCAATTTATCCCTCGCCTCCACTGTTCCTTTTTGCTAATAATAAGTTTGTTTTTTAAGTCTCTGAGTCTGTTTCTATTTTGTAAATAAATTCATTTGTATTTTTTTTAGACTTCACATATAAGCCATATCATATGGTATTTGTCTTTCTCTGTGTGGTTAGTTTACATAGTATGATAATCTCCAGGTTCATCCACGTTGCTGCAGATGTCATTGTTTTTTTTTGGCTGAGTAACACTCTGTTGTGTGTACGCACCACGTCTTCTTTATCCACTCAGCTGTCGAGGCACATCTGGGCTGCTTCCATGTCTTGGGTGCTGTAAGCAGTGCTGTGGTGAATGTTGGGGTGTATGTAATCCTTTGGAACCGTGGTTTTCTCCAGATACATGGCCAGGATTGGGATTCCTTGATCATATGCTAGCTCTTTTTTTAGCTTTTTAAGGACCTCCATACTGTTCTCCATAGTGGCTGCACTATTTTATGTTCCCACCAGCAGGGTAGGAGGGTAGTCTTTTCTCCAGACCCTCTCCAGCATTTATTGTTGGTAGACTTTTTGATGATGGCCATTCTGACTGGTGGGAGGTGATATCTCATTGTAGTTTTGATTTGCATTTCTCTAATAACAGAAGCAGAAGATACTAAGAAGAGGTGGGAAGAATACACAGAAGAACTGTACAAAAAAGATCTTCACGACCCAGATAGTCACGATGGTGTGATCACTCACCTAGAGCCAGACATCTTGGAATGTGAAGTCAAGTGGGCCTTAGAAAGCATCACTACGAACCAAGTTGGTGGAGGTGATGGAATTCCAGTTAGGCTATTTGAAATACTGAAAGGTGATACTGTGAAAGTGCCGCACTCAATATGCCAGCAAATTTGGAAAACTCAGCAGTGGCCACAGGACTGGAAAAGGTCAGTTTTCATTCCAGTCCCAAAGAAAGGCAGTGCCAAAGAATGCTCAAACTACCACACAATTGCACTTATCTCACACATTAGTACAGTAATGCTCAAAATTCTCCAAGCCAGACTTCAAGAATACATGAACCATGAACTTCCAGATGTTCAAGCTGGTTTTAGAAAAGGCAGAGGAGCCAGAGATCAAATTGCCAACATCTGCTGGATCATTGAAAAAGCAAGAGAGTTCCAGAAAAACATCTATTTCTGCTTTATTGACTATGCCAAAGCCTTTGACTGTGTGGATCACACCAAACTGTGGAAAATGCCTCAAGAAATGGGAATACCAGACCACCTGACATGCCTCTTGAGAAACCTATATGCAGGTTAGGAAGCAACAGTTAGAACTGGACATGGAACAACAGACTGGTTCCAAATAGAAAGAGGAGTTTGTCAAGGCTGTATATTGTCACTCTGCTTATTTAACTTATATGCAGAGTACATCATGAGAAATGCTGGGCTGGATGAAGCATAAGCTGGAATCAAGATTGCTGGGAGAAATATCAATAACCTCAGATATGCAGATGACACCACCCTTATGGCAGAAAGTGAAGAGGAACTAAAAAGCCTCTTGACGAAAGTGAAAAAGGAGAGTGAAAAAGTTGGCTTAAAGCTGAACATTCAGAAACGAAGATCATGGCATCTGGTCCCATCAGTTCATGGGAAATAGATGGGGAAACAGTGGAAACAGTGTCAGACTTTGTTTTTCTGGGCTCCAAAATCACTGCAGATGGTGACTGCAGCCATGAAATTAAAAGACACTTACTCCTTGGAAGGAAAGTTATGACCAACCTAGATAGCATATTCAAAAGCAGAGACATTACTTTGCCAACAAAGTCCGTCTAGTCAAGGCTATGGTTTTTCCAGTGGTCATGTATGGATGTGAGAGTTGGACACATCTTTCCTTATAGAAAGCTGAGCGCCGAATTGATGCTTTTGAACTCTGGTGTTGGAGAAGACTCTTTGAGAGTCCCTTGGACTACAAGATCCAACTAGTTAATCCTAAAGGAGATCAGTCCTGTGTGTTCATTGGAGGGACTGATGCTGAAGCTGAAACTCCAATACTTTGGCCACCTCATGCGAAGAGTTGACTCATTGGAAAAGACCCTGATGCTGGGAGGGATTGGGGGCAGGAGGAGGAGGGGACAACAGAGGATGAGATGGCTGGATGGCATCACCGACTCGATGGACATGAGTTTGGGTAAACTCCGGGAGTTGGTGGTGGACAGGGAGGCGTGGCGTGCTGCAATTCATGGGGTCGCAAAGAGTCAGACACGACTGAGCAACTGAACTGAATAATTAAAGAGTCGAGCATCTTTTTCACGTGCTTTTTGCCATCTGTCTGTGCCATCTTTGGAGAAATGTCTATTTATATCTTCTGCCCATTTTTTTAAGAAGTGATTGATTTATTCTGGCTGTGCTGGGTCTTCACTGCTGCCCAGGCCTCTGTCTGTCTGTGGGTAGCGGGGCTACTTTGCAGTTGTGGTTCACGGGCTTCTTGTTGCAGTGGCCACTCTGGTTGTGGAGTATAGGCTGCAGGGTGCTCGAGCTTCAGTGGTTGCAGTTCGTGGGCTCAGTCATTGCTGTTCCCAGGCTCTGGAGCACAGATGCGGTGCGCAGGCTTAGTTGCTATGCAGCAGGTGGCATCTTCCCGGATCAGGGATCGAACCCATGTCTCCTGCATTGGTAGGTGGGATTCTTTAGCACTGAGCTGCCAGAGAAACTGTCTGCCCATTTTTTGATTGGGTTGTTCAAGCTTTTTTGTTGTTGAATTGTATGAGTTGTTTGTAAATTTTAGAGATTAAGCCCTTGTAGATCACTTCATTTGCAAATATTTTCTCCCATTCTGTGGGTTGTCTTGTCATTTTCCGTATGGTTTTCTCTGCCGTGCAAAAACTTTTGAGTTTTATTTGGTCGTATTTGTTTATTTTTGGTTTTAGTTTTTATATTGAAATATATAGTTGAGCAACAGTGTTGTCTTAGTTTCAGATTTACAGCATAGCATTTCAGTTATACGTATACATATTAGGCTTCTTAGGTGGCTCTAATGGTAAAGGACCCACCTGCCAATGCAAGAGACGTGGGTTTAATTTCTGGTTGAGGAAGACCCCCTGGAGGACGACATGGTAACCCACCTCAGTGTTCTTGCCTGGGGAATCCCATGGACCAGGAGCCCGGTGGGCTACGATCCCTAGGGTTGCAAAGAGTTGGACACGATTGAAGCAACTTAGCATGCACATGCCTATGTGTATCTCTTTCTCAAATTCTTTTTCCATTACGGTTTTTACAGGATAGTGAGCGGAGTTCCCTGTGTTTTACTGTAGGTCCTTGTTGGTTATTTATGTTAAATATAGTAATGTGTATATATCAATCCCAAACTCCCAAATTATCTTTCCCCCACTTTTCCCCTTTGCTGACCATAAGTTCGTGAGTCTGTTTCTGCTTTGTAGATAAGTTCCTTTCTATAACTTTTTATAGAATCCACATATAAGCAATATCATTTGATATGTCTTTCTCTCTCTGGTTTACTGGACTTAGTATGATAATCTCTGTGTCCATGCCTGTTGCTGCAAGTGGAATTATTTCATTCATTTTTTTTTAATTGAAGTATAGATGATTTACAGTGCTGTGCTCATCTCTGCTGTACAGCAAAGTGACTTAATTATTCACGTGTGTGTGTGTTTACATTTTAAAAAATATTCTTTTCCATTATGGTTTCTCCCAGGAGGTTGGATATAGTTCCCAGTGTGAGACAGTTGGACCTTATTATTTATGCATTCTAAATTAATAGTTTGCATCAACCAATGCAGAATTCATGGTCCACCCCTGTAGCTGTCCACCCCCCTCCCCTGACAGCCGGAAGTCTGACTTCTGTGTTAGTCTGTTCCCGTCCTGTAGGCAGGTTCATTTGTGCCAAACTCTAGATTCCACGTGTAACTGATGCCACGTGCTGTGTGTCCTCTTCCTGATTGACTGACAGTACGGTTATCTCTAATTGCATCCAGGTTGCTGCAAATGGCGTTATTTCTTTTTTTAATGGCCAAATAGTATTTCATTGTATGTATTCCACTCGATGAATTCATCTGTTGGTGGAGATTTAGGTTTCTTCCATGTCTCAGCTATTGTAAGCAGTGCTGCTATGAGCATAGGGTACATGTGTCTTTTTGGATTAAGGCTGGGTGTATGCCCAGGAGTGGGGTTTTGGATCATAGGAAAGCTCTGTTTTTAGATTCCTGAGAAACCTCCATACTGCTCTCATAAGTTCGTCAGCGTGTATTAACACCTCAGTGCAGCAGGACTTCTTTTCTCCATGCCCTCTCCAGCATTCATTGTTTGTAGACTTCTTGATGATGGCCATTCTGACCAGTGTGAGATGATATCCCATTATAGTTTTGATGTGCCTGTCTCTAATTAGCAATATTAGGCATCTTTTCATACATCTCTTGGCCATGTGTATGTCTTCTTTAGAGAAAGTCTGTTTACGTTTCCTGACCGTTTTTTTGATTGGATTGTTTTTTTAGCTACATGAGCTCTTTGTCAAGTTTGGAGATGGGTCTCTTGTTAGTCTCATCATTTGCAAACATTTTCTCCCATTCTGTGGGTTGTCTTGTTTTGTTTATGGTTTCCTTTACTGTGCAAAACCTTTTGAATTTAATGAGGTTTCATTTGTTTATTTTTAGTTTTTATTTTTCATTGGAATGTAGTTGATTAACAATGTTGTGTTATTTTAGGTGTACAGCAAAGTGATCCAGTTATAAACACATCACATGTATTTTCTCTTTCTCAAATTCTTTTTTCATTTAAATAATCAGAGTATTAATCAGAGTTCCCTGTGCTGTACAGTAGGTCCTTGTTGGTTATCCATTTTAAATGTTTCAGTGCATATATGTCAATCCCAAACTACCAGTTTATCCCTTCACTCCGTGTTTTTCATTTGGTAATGGTAAGCTTTTGTCTAAGTCTGAGTCTGTTTCTGTTTTGTAAACAAGTTCATTTGTATATTTTTAGATTCTGCATATAAGCTGTATCATGGGATGTTTGCCTTTGTCTGTGTGGCTTACTTCACTTGCTCTGGTAATCTCCAGGCCTACTGATGTTACTGCAAGTGGCATTATTTCATTCTTTTTAATGACTGATTAACACTCCAGTGCATAGCTGTAGCACATCTTCTTTATTAATTTATCTGTTGAGGGACATTTAGATATCTTCCGTGTCTCAGCTATTGTAACCAGCACTGCTATGAACACAGGGGTGCATGTATCTTTTTGAAGTGTATATTTGCCCAGTTAGATGCCGGTGGGGGAGTGGGGGTTGCTGGATCATATGGTAGCTCTAATTTTAACTTCTGAGCACCTCTATACTGGTTTCCATAGTGGCTGCACCAACTTACATTGCCACTAACAGTTTAGGAGGGTTCTCTTTTCTCCACACCCTCTCCAGCATTTATTGTTTGTACACTTGTTGGCCTTTCTGACAGACGTGAGGTGATAGCTCATTGTAGTTTTGATTTGCATTCTTCTAATAATTAGCGATGTTGAGCTCTTCTCATGTGCTTCTTGCACAACTATATGTGTTCTTTGGAGAAAAGTCTTTTGGAGTCTTCTTCCCACTATGTGATTGGATTGGGTTTATATCAAGTTGCATGACTTTATAAATTTTGGAGATGGATCCCTTATAGTTCTAATTATTTGAAAATATTTTGTACCGTTCTGAGGGTTGTCTTTTCATTTTTTATAGTTTGCTATGCAAAAGCTTTTGAGTTTAATTATGTCCCCTTTGCTTATTTTTATTTTTGTTTTATATTGTAGTTTAGTTGATTAATAAGAAATGCACAGAGCAAAATGGCTGTCTGAGGAGGCCTTACAAATAGCTGTGAAAAGAAGTGAAAAGCAAAGGAGAAAAGGAAAGATATAAGCATCTGAATGCAGAGTTCTAAAGAATAACAAGGAGAGATAAGAAAGCCTTCCTCAGTGATTAGTGCAAAGAAGTAGAGGAAAACAATAGAATGGGAAAGACTACAGATCTCCTCAAGAAAATTAGAGATACCAAGGGAACATTTCATGCAAAGATGGGCTCAATAAAGGACAGAAATGGTATGGACCTAACAGAAGCAGAAGATATTAAGAGGTGGCAAGAATACACTGAAGAACTGTACAAAAAAGATCTTCACGACCCAGATAATCTCACAATGGTGTGATCACTCACCTAGAGCCAGACATCCTGGAATGTGAAGTCAAGTGGGCCTTTCTAGGAAGCATTACTACGAACAAAGCTAGTGGAGATGATGGAATTTCAGTTGAGCTATTTGAAATCCTAAAAGATGATGCCGTGAAAGTGCTGCATTCAATATGCCAGCAAATTTGGAAAACTCAGCAGTGGCCACAGGACTGGAAAAGGTCAGTTTTCATTCCAATCCCAAAGAAAGGCAATGCCATAAGAATGTTCAAACTACTGCAAAATTGCACTCATCTCACACATTAGTACAGTAATGTTCAAAATTCTCCAAGCCAGACTTGAAGAATACGTGAACCATGAACTTCCAGATGTTCAAGCTGGATTTAGAAAAGGCAGAGGAACCAGAGATCAAATTGCCAACATCCGCTGGATCATAGAAAATGCAAGAGAGTTCCAGAAAAACATCTATTTCTGCTTTATTGACTATGCCAAACCTTTTGACTGTGTGGATCACAACAAACTGTGGAAAATGCCTCAAAAGATGAGAATACCAGACCACCTGACCTGCCTCTTGAGAAATCTGTATGGAGGTCAGGAAGCAACAGTTAGAACTGGACATGAAAAAACAGACTGATTCCAAATAGGAAAAGGAGTACGTCAAGGCTGTATATTGTCACTCTGCTTATTTAACTTATATGCAGAGTACATCATGAGAAATGCTGGGCTGGATGAAGCACAAGCTGGAATCAAGATTGCCGGGGGAAATATCTATTACCTCAGATATGCAGATGACACCACCCTTATGGCAGAAAGTGAAGAAGAACTGAAGAGCCCCTTGATGAAAGTGAAAGAAGAGAGTGAAAAGTTGGCTTAAAGCTCAACACTCAGAAAACTAAGATCATGGCATCTGGTCCCATCACTTCATGGGAAATAGATGGGGAAACAGTGTCAGACTTTATTTTTTTGGGCCCCAAAATCACTGCAGATGGTGATTGCAGCCATGAAATCAAAAGACGCTTACTCCTTGGAAGGAAAGTTATGACCAACCTAGACAGCATATTCAAAAGCAGAGACATTACTTTGCCAAAAAAGGTTCGTCTAGTCAAGGCTATGGTTTTTCCAGTGGTCATGTATGGATGTCAGAGTTGGACTATAAAGAAAGCTATGTGCCGAAAAATTGATGCTTTTGAATTATGGTGTTGGAGAAGACTCTTGGGAGTCCCTTGGACTGCAAGGAGATCCAACCAGTCCATTCTAAAGGAAATCAGTCCTGAGTGTTCATTGGAAGGACCAATGTTGAAGCTGAAACTCCAGTACTTTGGCCACCTGATGTGAAGAACTGACTCATTGGAAAAGACCCTGATGCTGGGAAAGATTGAACGTGGGAGGAGAAGGGGATGACAGAGGATGAGATGGCTGGATGGCATCACCAACTTGATGGACGTGAGTTTGAGTGAACTTCGGGAGTTGGTGATGGACAGGGAGGCCTGGCGTGCTGCAGTCCATGGGGTCACAAAGAGTTGGACACGGCTGAGTGACTGAACTGAACTGAAAGTTGTGTTAGTTTCAGGTATATAGTGTAGTGATTCAGTTGTATATATACATGTATCCACTCTCTTCACATTCTTTTCCCTTTTCGGTCATTAAAGAATAGTGAGCAGAGAGTTCCGTTAGTGGAAAGAGTCTGGAGACCCTTCCTCCTGTGGACCTTGGTTCTCAGTAAGGACCCAAAAAAGAATCTAAGATCCTACCATTACAAGAAAGTTAATTAACAATAAAGAACAGGTAACCAGGAGTCGGACACAAGTGAGCGACTGAGAAAAGAAAAGAAAGAACAGAGAACACCTCAAGAGAGAGGTGGGCCACTCCAAGGGAGGCAAATGGCCCTAGAGGGCTGGGGTACAAGTTTTTAAGGCAAGGTCATTTGCATAATTGAGGAGGGTCACTGACTGACAACCTTGATTGACAGCAGCAGGTTATATAGCAAGAGGCTCTACTGCACATACCCTTCTCATTAATTAGACATATGTATTCATGGAGTGTTTATGAGCAGCTAATGAGCCCAGTGGCCACCACAGGTTAGTGGTGAGCGTGTGCACGTGCTGCAGTGGGGAAAGTCCCGCCAGCTGGCTGGTGGGTTTTTTCCCAGCCCCTTGACCATTTTGGAGTACTGGTAGGGGTGTATTGTGGGCGCCTAGTATATCGTTCGGTGCGATTAGGCAGTGTGGGCCGCTCAGCTGAAGGGGCCGCTCCTCCTTGCTCTCAGCACCCTGCTGTCAGTCCCTTGTGTTACACAGTTGGTCCCTGTGGGGTATTGATTTTAAGTATGGCAGTGTGTGCATGTCAATCCCAACCTCCAGTATCTCTCTCCCCTCCACTTTTCCTTTATGCCAAGGGTAAGATTGGTTTCTAAATCTGTGAGTCTGTTTCTATTTTGTAAATATATTCATTTGAATCATTTTGTTTTAGAATTTACATATAAGCCATTTCATATGATATTTGTGTTTCTCTGGTTTAGTTTACCTGGTATGATAATCTACATGTTAATCCCGGTTCATCCATGTAGCTGCAGATGGTAGTATTTTATTTGTTTCAATGGCTGAGTAATACTCCATTGTATGTACGTACCACATCTTCTTTATCCATGAATCTCTCCGTGAACATCTGGGTTGCTTGCATGTCTTGGGTGTGGTAAGCAGTGCTGCAGTGAACACTAGGGTGCATGTGTCCATTGGAACCACGGTTTTCTTTGTATCCATAGGAATACGAATGCTGGATCATATGGTGGCTCTATTTTTAGTTTTTTAAGGAATCTTCAAACTGTTCTCCAGAGTGACTGTTGTTGAATCGCTGAGTCGTGTCTGACTCTTTGCCACCCCATGGACTGCAGCACACCAGGCTCCTCTGTCTTCCACTATCTCCCAGAATTTGCTCAAATTCTTGTCCATTGAGTCCGTGATGCTATCTAACCATCTCATCCTCTGCCACCCCTTCTTCTCCTTCCCTCAATCTCTCCCAGCCTCAGGGTCTTTTCCAATGAGTTGGCTTTTCACATTGATTGGCCAAAGTATTGGAACTTCAGCATCAGCCCTTCCAATGAATATGTAGGGTTGATTTCATTTAGGATTGACTGGTTTGATCTTGCAGTCCATGGGACTCTCAAGTCATCTCCAGCACCGCTGTTCCTTAATAATAATAGTGTGGGAGTGTTCCCTTTTCTCTACACCCTCTCCAGCATTTATTTTTTGTAGACTTTTTGATAATGGCCATTCTGACCAGAGTGCAGTGGTATTTTTTGTAGTTTGATTTGTATTTCTCTAACAATTGAAAATGTTGAGCATGTTCTCAACAGGTTCTCAAGAGCCTGTTGCCATCTGTGTATCTGCTTTGGAGACACGTCGATGTAGGACTCTTATCCATTTTTTGATGGGGTTGGTTTTTTGATATTGAGCAGCCTGAGCTCTTTGTCAGTTTTGGATACTAATCCCTTGTCTGTCTCATCATTTGCATATATTTCCTCCTGGTCTGTTGGTTGTCTTGTCATTGTCTTTATGATTTCCTCTGCTGTGCAAAAGCTTTTGACTTTCATTTGCTCCTATTTGCTTTTTTTTAAAAAAAATTTATCTTATATTGAAGTATGCTGCTGCTAAGTCACTTCAGTGGTGTCTGACTCTGTGCAACCCCATAGATGGCAGCCCACCAGGCTCCTCTGTCCCTGGGATTCTCCAGGCAAGAACACTGGAGTGGGTTGCCATTTCCTTCTCCAGTGCATGGAAGTGAAAAGTGAAAGTGAAGTCGCTCAGTTGTGTCCGACTCCTAGCGACCCCATGGACTGCAGCCCACCAGGCTCCTCCATCCTTGGGATTTTCCAGGCAGGAGTACTGGAGTGGGGTGATGCCATTGCCTTCTCTGATATTGAAATATAGTTGCAGAACAGTGATTTTTAGTTTCACATGCACAGCATGATGACTCAGTGATACGTATTACATGTATCTTTCTCAAATTCTTTTTCCATCTTGGTTTACAGAATGGTGAGCAGAGTTACCTGTGTTATACTGTAGGTCCCTGTTGGTTATTTATTGTAAATATAGTAGTGTGTTTATGTCAGTTTCCCAAATTATCTTTCCTCTCCATGTTTTTCTTTTGCTAAGCATAAATTTGTTTACTGAGTCTGTTTCTGTTTTGTAAATACATTTAGTTGTATCATTTTTTTTTTTTTTTTTTAGAATGCACAAGTGATATCATATGATATTTGTCTTTGTTTTCTTTTTGTGTCTGGCTTACTTTACTTAGTATGATAATCTCAAGGTCTATGAATGTTGCTGCACATGGAAATTATCTCATCTTTTTTAAAAAAAATGGAAGTATAGATGATTTACAGTGTTGTGCCCATCTCTGCTGTACAGGGTAGTGACAGTTATATACATACATTCTTTTTTTTTTTAATATTCTTTTCCATTATGGTTTATCCCAGGAGGATGGATATAGTTCTCAGTGGTAAACAGTAGAAACTTATAGTTTATCCATTCTAAATAAAATGGCTTGCATCTGCTCTCTGGTTGCAGTGCTTTGGCCTCTCGTTTATACCTGCTTTTTTTGTTGCAGAGCATAGGCGCTAGGTGCTCAGGCTTCTAGTTGTGGTTGTGGGCTCAGTTGCTGCGTCTAGAGCACATGCTTATCGTTGTGGAGCACGGCTTAGTTGCTCTGCGGATGTGGGGATCAGAGATCATACCTGTGTCTCCTGCGTTGGCAGGCAGGCTCTTTACCACTGAGCCACTAGGGAAGCCCTGGATTTTGTTGATATTGAGCTCTGTGAGCTCTTTGTCAATTTTGGTGATGGATCCCTTCTTGGTCTTATTGTTTGCAGACATTTATTCTATAGGTTGTCTTGTTTTGTTCTTGGTTTCCATTGCTGTGTGAAAGCTTTTGAGTTTAATTAGGTACTGTGTGTTTGTTTTTAAGTTTTATTTCATATTGTAGTGTAGTGGGTCTGTATAGTCAAAGCTATGGTTTTTCCATTAGTCATGTATGGATGAGAGAGTTGGATCATAAAGAAGATTGAGCGCCGAAGAACTGATACTTTTGAACTGTGGTGTTGGAGAAGACTCTTGAGAGTCCCTTGGACTGTAAGGAGATCCATCCAGTCCATCCTAAAGGAAATCAGTCGTGAATATTCATTGGAAGGACTGATGCTGAAGCTGAAGCTCTAATACTTTGGCCAGTTCAGTTCAGTCACTCAGTTGTGTCCGACTCTTTGCGATCCCGTGGACTGCAGCACGCCAGGCCTCCCTGTCCATCACCAACTCCTGGAGTTTACTAAAACTCATGTCTGTTGAGTCCGTGATGCCATCCAACCATCTCATCCTCTGTCGTCCCCTTCTCCTCTCACCTTCAATCTTTCCCAGCATCAGGGTCTTTTCAGATGAATCAGTTCTTCACATCAGGTGGCATTGTTCTTCACATCACAAAGCATTGGAGTTTCAGCTTCAGCATGAGTCCTTCCAGTGAATATTCAGGACTGATCTCCTTTAGGATGGACTGGTTGGATCTCCTTGCTGTCCAAGGGACTCTCAAGAGTCTTCTCCAACACCACAGTTCAAAAGCATCAATTCTTCGGCACTCAGCTTTCTATAAGGAAAGATGTGTCCAACTCTCACATCCATACACAACCACTGGAAAAACAGTAGCTTTTACTAGACGGACCTTTGTTGGCAAAATAATGCCTCTGCTTTGTAATATGCTGTCTAGGTTGGTCATAACTTTCCTTCCAAGGAGTAAGCGTCTTTTAATTTCATGGCTGCAATCACCATCTGCAGTGATTTGGGAGCCCCCCAAAATAAAGTCTGACACTGTTTCCACTGTTTCCCCATCTATTTCCCATGAAGTGATAGGACCGGATGCCATAATCTTCGTTTTCTGAATGTTGAGCTTTAAGCCAACTTTTTCACTCTCCTCTTTCACTTTCATCAAGAGGCTTTTGAGTTCCTCTTCACTTTCTGCCATAAGGGTGGTGTCATCTGCATATCTGAGGTTATTGATATTTCTCCTGGCAATCTTGATTCCAGTTTGTGTTTCCTCCAGTCCAGCGTTTCTCATGATGTACTCTGCATATAAGTTAAATAAGCAGGGTGACAGTATACAGCCTTGATGTACTCCTTTTCCTATTTGGAACCAGTCTGTTGTTCCATGTCCAGTTCTAACTGTTGCTTCCTGAACTTCATACAGATTTATCAAGAGGCAGGTCAGGTGGTCTAGTATTCCCATCTCTTGAAGAATTTTCCACAGTTTATTATGATGCACACAGTCAAAGGACGTAGGATATCTTTTTGGTAGGTCCCAGCAGTTTTTTTGTCGATGGTTGTTCAGCACTTAGTTGTGATTTTGATGTCTTCATAAGAAGAGGTGAGCTCACGTCTCTCTGCCGTCTTGTGTCCACTGTCAGCTGCACAGACACGAAGACCAAATATTGAATTATTCTATTTATGTGATGAATTGTCCTGAGCAGGCAGATCCATAAAGACAAGGGAAATTAGTGGTTGCCTAGGGATGGAGGTTTGAGTGGGTGATAGAAAGATTATGGGTTCCTTTTAGGGTGGTGAAGATACTGTAAAGTCGATTGAAGTGATGGGTGTTCAACTCTGTGACTATATTAAAAACCATTGAGTGGGTGAATTGCATGATATGTCGATTATGCCTCAGTATAAAGGTGTTGGGGAAAAAAAAAAAAAGGAAAATACTGGGTCAAAGAGGCTGTCTGTCTTTATCCCAAACTTTTGCAGGCTTTTTTTCCTCACCTTGGTGATATGAATGGCTCATTACAGAGAAGAATCTCAAATTTATCTAGGGTTGGGTTTGGGGGAATATAGAATCTGAAAAGCCTCTGAATGAGTTTGACTGTCCCCTTCCCTTTGGGAACCACCCAGGGGCCCCTGCCTCCTAGAAGCTTGGACACTTGGAGCCAAGTATGACTCAAATATAGGTTAAGAAAGACTGCGTGAGCATTTTGTCTTTAGTCCGTATCCCAAAGGGGTGTGTGAAGCTGGTGGTCCAGAAACATGGCAGGAAACTCGAGTTCGTTAGGCTTTGAGGGCTTGTTGGTTTTTTTTTAAGCAGGGACACATACCCCCAGCACCCCCCACCCACCGCCCCCCGCCCTGCTGGCTCCCCACACACCAAGGTCCTGGTTCCATCAGCACTTCTTCCCTTTCCAGCCTATTCCAACCCCAGGTGATGTGGGGCAAAAACCTGTCTGGTGGGAGCCCCGAGTCAGCGGGAAGGCGTGGGAGAGTTTCTCTGGGCCTTCTCACGGGCCTGGGCCATCCTGGGGACAGGAGTGGGCATCGCTCATCAGTCCACGAGGGCCGCTGCTGCCGCTGCCACCGTGGATTAGCTCTGCCTGTTCTCAGATGGCGCACAAATGGAATCACCTAGCATGTCAGTTTTTGCTCTCGCTTCTTTTAAATGTTTATTTGGCTGCACGGGGTCTCCGCCGTGGTGTGTGAACTCTTGAGTTCTAGCATGTGGGATCTAACCTAGGACCCCGGCACCGGCAGTGTGGCATCTTTGTCACTGGACCACCAGGGAAGTCCTTGCTCTGACTTCTTTAATTCAGTGTAACGTTCTTGAGATTCGTTACCCCTGTTGTTGTATGTGTTGTTACCTTATTCTTTTATCCTGAATAATGTTTCACTCACTGTGTGAGTATTCCACAGCTTGTCCGCATTCTTCTGTTGGTGGATGTTTGGGTTGTTCCCCATTTTAGGCTATTGTGATCAAGGCTGCTTTGTGAACAGTCGTGTCTGAGTCTTTTTGTGGGTATTTGCTTTTATTTCTCTTGGGTAAATAAATGCCTAGAGCCCTGGAACTGCCAGCTCACAGGGCAGACTGCTCACTCTCGGAGGAGCCGCTCAGCAGCCCTGCAGCGTGGTTGAACCGCTCTTGTGACCCAGCAGAGATGTACGAGCTGCTGCTATTCCGCCCCAGGCCACACTGGGTGTTGTCGGTCTCTGCTGCAGAGATCAGACAGAGGTGTTTTATCCTCTGAGGTAGATGTAAAAAGGGAGAGTCGGTCTGTGGTGTGGGGAAGACGAGTATGGAGAGAGGGCAGGCGGGGGTCCCAACAGGAGCTCAGGGTGGCCCAACCACTGGGTTGATGGAGGTGGGCAGACGTGGTTGGGGTCCAGGTGTGTTTTGAAGACAGGATGGGCAGGGTTTGCTGCGGGACAGGCCGTGGGATCAGAGAGAAGTGAGGGTGCCCACTGGGGCTGCTGGCGGAGCTGGGGGTGCCGTTTCCCAAGACTGGGACCAGCCTGGGCTAGACTGGGAGAGGGGCGTTGACTGTGGGGAGTCAGAGGAGAGTTTTAAGACGGAAGGTGCTGCGTGGAGGCTGACGGACTGGAGAGTGAGGAGGGCGCACTCAGCAGTGAGGGCAGCTGACACGCCGCGTTCCGTGCAGTGAGAGGGGGTTCAGCACGCCCTCGGGGTGCAGGAGTGTGCGGGGAGAAGGCTGGAGAGGGTGAAGACCGGGGGCCCTGGGGGTGGGTGGGCAGTCAGAGGAGACCCCATGCAGAGTGGCCGGTGCGCGCCTTCGCCACAGCCGCAGCCTGGTTCAGGACCGGGGTTTCTCAGCCAGGGGGAAGGACGGGGGAGGCCCGTGTGCGACGTTCCTGCTGGTTGGGATCGGACTCAGCACTTTGGTTCCAGACTTGGGGCTTTCAAGCTCCTCTTAGTTGTAGGTTGTCTTGCTCTCTTCTGAGCAGTGTTTTTTGTCTGTTAATATCTTTGGTTGTGCGGATTCTTCGTTGCTGTGCAGGCTTCCTCTCTAGTGGCAGCCAGCAGGGACTCCTCTTGCTTGCAGTGCACGGGCTTCTCACTGTGGTGGCTTCTCTTGTTGCAGAGCACAGGCTCTAAGCTTAGCTCCAGGGCATGTGGAGTCTTCCGGGACTAGGGATCAAACCCACGTCCGCTGCATTGGCAGGTGGATTCTTATCCACTGTGCCAGCAGGGAAATCCTAAACAAGGTTTGGTATGAAGAAGAAAACTTCGCCAGTCACTAGTTACTATCATGTCCGCTTGCATCAAAGGTAGAATACTTCACTCTCCCCAAGAAAAGACCTGGCTCTGACTGTTCTTAGTCATGCATTCTGCAGGCCCAGCAACAGCTATAACCCAAATCTACCACCTTCTCTAAGAGAAGCTTAGAGGTTTGAAGAAATCAACCCTGTAATATCTAGTTAGTGATAAATAATGATAAAATGTTTTTTTTTGTTGTTTTTTTTTTTTTCTGTTAGTTGATTGACTAGGTAACATGAAGTACTTGGGCAGGTGTGTTCTTTACCACTGCGCCACCTGGGAAACCCACTTGGTAAATTTGGAAGGTTTTAAATATATATTTTGCTTATGGTCATAGTAAAATGTATTCACTTCTAAATTTCAGAAAAGTTGGAGAAGATTCGAGATCATGAACGAAAGGAAGAAACTTTTACACCTATGCCCAGCCCTTACTACATGGAGCTCACCAAACTGCTGTTAAATCAGTGAGTAGCTCCACAGAGCCCACAGCCCATGCTGCCTGCGTCGGTCTGGACCCCTCTCCGCCCCAGCCCTCAGCCTGGAGGCATCAGGCGCGCACACGCTGACTGGGCTCCAGCTCTCCCGCTTCCCCTTTTCCTTTCCTCTGTCCTTCCCTCTCCTGGTGAACCCCTTGTTCTTTTTTCTGTTCTGCATCCTAACCGCCGCTTGTTTCTGGACTCCCTCTCTAACAGTGGCTTTTCTTTCACAGCAGTCACTGTTGTTAGTCACCCTGCACCCCTTTTCTTCTTGGGGCCTGGGTGTCTGAGAGCTTCCATCTCCTGCACAGGGAAGGGCCGGGGCTCCTGTCTGCCTGTGACCCTGAGCTGGATGGGAAGGCCCCTGGTCAGGCTCCCTGTCGGCTTCTCCCTCAGCCAGAGGGCGCTTCTGTAGAGAAGGCTGCGTGGGCCTCCCCTGCCCTCTGGAGCCTCTCCAGGCTTGCAGTCCTGCTCCTGGTGTTCACACTGCATAGCCCGGCTCCCCTCTTCTTGGTCTCACAGCTCTGCAGGCCTTCCTCTCTCTCCAGGGTCCGGGGTCACGCTGGCCTCTCTCACTTCTGCACGTAAGTAGAAGGTCCAGGTCCTCAGAGCACACGTGTGCGTGTCCACTGCCCCGTCCCTCTGCCCAGCGAGTCCCCTGTCCCCGCCTCCTCCTGGGTTTAGCACAGGTCCTGCCCCCAGGTAAGCACGCCTGTCCTTATCCCTGTCTCCAGGGCAGCCCTCGTCAGCGCTCTGCTCTCACCGCTGTCTGCCTGGGCTGCTTCTCTGCCCCCGCCCCCGTTCTCACGGGCGGGGGCCGTCTCGTGCCCCAGCAGTGCCTGGTGCTCACATGTTTGTTGCTCACGTGTTTGTCAATAAATGAATGAATCAGCGGAGAAAGCAGGCAAGTATAGACAGCGTTGCCTAGAAGCAGCTTAGAATGTAGTCTGCACAATGCCAAGCCTTTCAAACGCTGAGCACCTTTTAATTGGTGAATTCAAGGGCAGGTCCAGAACGGAAGTTGGAAGCGGCTTGCTGCCTGCTGTAGAACAGCGAGGGCTGGGGCCCCGTGCATGGCACTGCGGATTCAAGTGGAGACTGCGGATTCAAGTGGAGACTTGCGTCGCGTGGGCTTGTCCTTGAGTTGACCTGAGGCAGCAGTTGGGCAGTTCACAACATTCCCCTTGTACAACCTGCTAAGTGTCCCACTAGGCAGTGGAATTGGTCCTGTAGGCCTAAGTTCTGGTTCTGTTACCGGTGTGGTGTGACAATCTGTTAGGAGAACAGCCTGATGCAGCCCTCACGCCTGGCACTGCCCGGGAGGGGCTCCGTGGCTCGGAGGATGGAGGGACATGTATTAGGGGAGAGGGTGTAGGCAGCACAGAAGGTGAAGAGCCCAGGGCTGTGGAGCGGGGCTGCTGGGACCCGCATGCCTGCTGAGGGCAGGGGAGCGGAAGCCGTGTCCCCAGGAGGGTGTTCAGGCATGGGTGGGAGGGGGTGTCATTCGGAGGACCCAGAGGCTGCCTTGGAGGGGAGTGACTTCAGAAAGAATACAGAAGCAGAGGGAAGGTCTGCACATCTGTAGGTTTTGAAGTTCAGAATATCATGTACACAGTTCCTATCAAACCCCCCATTTCCTTAGAGTCATTCATTCAGCGAAGGGGCCTTTGTTCTGCAGTGCAGTTCACAAGGAGCTGTGGGCCTTTGTTCCTTCACCTGCTGTTCAGACCGTAAGATCCACACGTTTGGGTCTTAAGTCTCCTACATCAGCTTTATACCACTGACTCTCCGTCTCCACCCGTGAGCTCGCTGTAGCCTGCGGAGGCTCATCCAGCCTGTCGTCCCTGGAGTTCATCCCAGGATGCCTGGTGAAGGATGTTGGCCTCTGCTTTTGTCTTAGTTTGTCCCTTCCTTTAGAGGTTAAGGTCAGTTTAAAATGTGTCACAGGAAAGCTGTCAGTGCCCTGCGCGGACTCCAGGCCCGACTTTTACCCCAAATTTGCTATGTATGGGTGGGCTACTTATGCTGATTTTTGTTTTGTAATTTTTGCAAACGTATCTTTGTGGTCTCTGTCCTTCACGGGCTTCTGAGAGGAGGGAAGTGCTGTGCTGTGTAGTGCAGAGGGCTGCGCCTGGCACACAGCCTCCGTCCGTTTTCCCTGGTGGGCTGTAGCCCTGGGGCATTAGCATCAGAGGCCATGACCTCTGAGCCGGCCTTTGAAAGATGTGTTCTAGCGGGAATTGTACAGAACACAGCACAGAGCACCCAGTTACCCCTAGACAGGAAGACCAGCTCAGAGCTGCTGCCCCGATACCTCAGTGTTTTTGGTGAATAAACAGAAGTCCTTGTACTGCAGGCTGCCCGGGACAGCTAATATGAGCACAGCTGACTCGGTGAGCATCCTGGCTGAATTTTCCTGGCACCAAGGTTAACATCCTGGCTGAATTTTCCTGGCACCAAGGTTAACTGCTAGAAATCCTTACATTTTAAAACTGAAAGGTGAAACAGACTTTGACCTTCAAACAGCTTGTGCATTTCTGTCTAAGCAGTGTTTAGGAAGAAGCCACTTTTCCCCGGATGCTGGCCTAATTTACTGCACGCTTCCCTGTGTGACTTAGCTCACATTTTCTTCCTTTAGTGCTTCGGACAACATCCCGAAAGCAGATGAGATCCGGACCCTGATCAAGGACGTGTGGGACACTCGCATAGCCAAGTTCCGGGTGTCTGCCGACAGCTTCGTGAGGCAGCAGGAGGCACACGCCAAGGTGCGCACGACGGGGGCGGGGGCTCAGGGGCCGACGCCCGAGCTGGCTTTCAGAAAACCATTGCTCACTGGTTCTTTATCCAGTAGATTTAACCTTTCTTGAAATCAAAAACTAAACCAGCTGTTTTCCCTCACGTTTAGCTGGATAACTTGACCCTGATGGAGATCAACACCAGTGGGGCTTTCCTCACACAAGCGCTCAACCACATGTACAAACTCCGCACAAACCTGCAGCCTTCGGACAGCGCCCAGTCTCAGGACTTCTAGGCAGGGACCGCTTTGTCCAGGCCCGCATCTGCCGGCAAGAGGCTCCCCAGGCGGCATGAGTGTTCGGGACATGACAGAGATACTCACGTTTCTGGAACTCTAGACCACTTCTGAATCTACGAAAAAAAGTGCAGTGAAGGAAGGAATGGGTTTATAATCTGGTTGGAAAGCAACAGGCTTATGCTCAGTTGAGACATTCTGTAATTCCTTATCTGTGTCTGGGAGCCAGCTGCCTTTTATGGGGGAAGAAAAAGCACTGGCAGAATGGGAGCGTTCTGCAGCAGAGCCCCGGTCTCCTGCACGGGACGGTCGTGTGCAGCTGAGTGTTCAGTGATGTCGGGTGTTGCTTTTGAGATAAGATACAGCAGGACGGTGATGTGGCCACAGCCTTTCTCTTGGGCTACATTCAGAGTCTTCCACAGAGACTGTTCACACTGTGCGGGACAGCCCATGAGCACTCGGCTAGTGACGGTGACCCGTGTTTCTCATTAAGCCCCAATGCACAATCAAGGTGGAATCACCCAATTCTCTTTGGGTTTTTTCCTGCATCACTCCCGCATGAAGGGAGCAGGCTCAGTGGCTTAAGGATCTGACAGAGCAGACTGAAAGGGTTAGCAGACAGCATGCCCTTCCGATCCCCACTCTTGGGTGTCTCTTGTTTGCTTGGCTGCTTCTGGGAAAGGGCTAAAAGGTTGTTTATCAGCAAGAAAGTAGGGGAAATTAATTCCATGTGTGTGTAAGTGAAGCTGAAGATGCGCTGCCAGGGGAAAACGGGGCTTGTGTGGTGATTCTTGGTGGACTGGGGACAGCCTGCTTGAGGCAGCCGTGGCTCGGGCCAGAGTCCTGATTTTCCCTGGAAGGAGAATCTTCAGCTGTAGCACCGCTTGATTCCTTACAGAAAGTACTTTCCCTCAAGTCAGGGGCGGGGGGCAATGACTGTCCAGTCCTGTAATGAGCGGGTTCAATCTCCAGGTGGTTCTTGAGGGTTTCTGAAGCGGGGGTATGTGTGTGATCATGTGACCAACTGGGCCCTGCTGGTGTTTTTACCCTTCAGTGTTTAAAACTCAACTGACTTCAAGTTACCTGGGCGCTATTTGTCCATCCCAGGTGGGTCCCCAGATGTCCCTCTAAACAGCGGCTCGTGTTTAAACACTGAAGGGCCACACACACAGGGACTATGACCCAGAACACTTGATCTCCATAGTTTCATCCCTTCTCCTAAAACCGGGCTGAGGTCCAGTTGAATCTGTCTTCACACTTGTAAAGCTGTAGAATCGTTGAGTTCTTATTTTTTTCCCCTTACTACAACATAAAAAAGATTTTTCTCTTAACATGATTTAGGAAGATTTTATTTTCTGGATGTTGTCAGAAATTACAGCAATATATTCATAAATACCTAATTACTACATTCAACAAATAATATTACAATACAGTTAATTCAAACAAGTACACTTAGAACAGGTTTAATTTCACAGCATCTAAACTGCCCCCAGAGTGACCGAGGCACCGCTCCTCCTCCCCGAGTCCTGGCTGGCTGTCCTGGCAGTTAGCAGCACCACGGGCGTAGCATGGGCCTCCTCAGCTCAGGCAGAGTTAAGGGGTCTAGTTCAGCACTGGATCGGAAGCTGGGGGACAGGCTACTGCAAGCAGTGACGTCGATAGCGTGGGTACTAGAAGAGTAGGGGGCTGCTGCTAAGTGGCTACTCTACACTGTAAGAGGAGCAACTTCCCGTGCTAGCCATCCCCATCTGGTGGTGGGTCCCCGGAACTGTCTACACTTTTAAACCGTGGCTCAGAGGGAAACGGGGTATGTGGCTTAGATTTAGAGATGGGGCAGCATCGTGAGCTACTCGATGGAATGCCACCCCACACACAGACTCAGATTACCTGTTGTTATTCTTTACTAGTTTGCTGAAGGGGGCTCCTTTTAATAGTCTTTGAATTTCCCTGAGGGTATAATCTTTTTTAGCACTTTGCATGCTGCCAATTGTTGCATTTCCTTTAGAATATAGACTAAACTATTGGTCACTTATGTGAGATAATAGATTATGATACTTTATGCCAGTTTGCCTGTTTCTATGAAACAAAGACTCATTTTCAAATGATCAGGTCGTGCAGTGCCAAGTGTGGGGGGGAAGCTCCAGTTACTACTGATCTGATTAAATGCACAGAGCCACACGACTCAGCTTTGGCAGGTACCCCTCAATTTAGCAAAACTCCTTCAGGTCACAAAAATGCTCACACAAAAGTTCCAGAATCACTTCTAGAGAAAATTTGCTATATTTCTGAACTTTGTCTTTCAAAAAACTCAATGTGAAATAGCTGAACAAAAAGCTTTAGGGATTCCATATTTGTCAGCTTTTAAGCCTAAACTGAAAAAAGACTGATGCTACTTACTCTTTCTTTTGGAAGAAGAGTTTTCAGGTTATAAACTGGTCAGTGGGGGGCACGACTGGATATGCGTCTCCCAGAGAGGCGCACTTGTGTTTTCACAAGACCCTCTGTTACCTTTTTCTTTCTTCATGTTGCCTTACTGGTCTGTATTTATATTCTGATTGTCATATTACTTCTTGAGCCCTAGGATATTCGGAGATCCTCACAGGTAGGTGGGGGAGGGGGTGCCACTCAGAAGGGGAAAGCTGTTAATACCCGCTCAGGGACAGAGCTGCCACCCCTGGTCAGCTGTCCTTTAACCTGTGTGCCATGAACTCCTCCCCAGCCAACACACAGCAGCCAAGGGCGCCCCCCGCCAGGTGGTGAGGGGTCGGGGCTGTGCTTTTCCCATCAGGTCTATTCTTCCCTTTGCTTCTAGCCAAGGCCCTTTACCAGCGCCCAGGAGCAAAGGCATCTAGACGTTTTCTATGATGGAGGAGGATGACTGGTGGGAAGTGCCAAGATGTAACCCTTAGGCCTTCAGAAACAGCAAGCAGGTTTTAAATAGAGAAATTCAGTGATGTTTTGCCCTGACTGTTGGCAGTGGGGCTCCCTCTAAACACCTGTCCCCACCTGTGGCACATGGTGCTCTCCATGTCTCTGCCGGGAAGAGGCCCCCAGAACAGCTCTCAGTTCTCAAGTCATTTCTGTAGAGAGGAAAGCACTTGCTGACTGCTGATAATACTGGCGGCACTTTTTGTCTGAGTTTGCTAATAACTGGAAGATTGTTGGCAGGCATACAAAGCAAACTGCGTGGGAACAGATAAAGTGACACAGTGCCATCTGCCAGCAAGCTGTTCTGCACAGCTAAGGTCTGGGCTGAGGGCGTGGCCACTGGTCACAGCGCCTGGCCTTCCTGAAGGTCAGCCAGCCTGTTCCCAGGCTGGGGCGGAGGGGCGGGGGGCAATGACTGATGTGTGGTCCCCTCCCCTCCCCCAGGCGCACCGACCACTGGCTGCCTTGGCCTCTGGTTTAGGCCCACTGGGGCAAGAGCTGCCTTTCTGATCTAGACGCAACCCAGCCTGAACCAGCAGCAACCGCGGCAAGGAGGGCGGGCTCCCCCAGCCCCGCGCTTCGCCCTGATACGATTATCCCCGTTTCCAGAGGCTCCTGCGCTCATCACAGTGAGCCCACGAGGAGAGGTTCTGGCGCACGTAGCTCACCCTGCCTTTAGGCTGTTTCGAAGCTCTGCATCTAAACCAGGCCCCTACCTCCTGCTCAGACTGCTGTAGACACCTTGGCACCCTGTCACAGAAACTGCGCCCACCTCAAAGGTTCTCCTCACGGAGCGCGTGTGTGAAGCTGCGCACACACGCCTGCCTGGTTCCCGCTGGAGACCAGCAGTGCTCGCTGGCTGGGGCAGCAGGGGAGGGCCCGGCGAGAGGGAAGGAGGAACCATGGCTTTCCACATCACTCTCCGGTGCAACTCAAAAATGAAGTGCTCGCGTAGGCGCCAGTGGTAAGCTCTTTTTACTTTTCTTCTTCTTTAATTTTTAAAAACACATCAATAACGTCCTGACCAGCAGCAGTACAAACACTAAAAGCAAGGCTTGGTTTTTTTTTTGCCCAGAAAAACAAAACAAAAACAAAACCCCCAAACAGGAAAACAAACAACAAAAAATCCCCCCAAACCACATATTAAAAATGGCAGGCTTTTTATAACAATAATTAAAGTAATAAAAACATACAAAACTTTGTTTTTTAATATATATACACAGTACAAGGCTGAAGCACCTTTGACTTTTCTCTCAAAATTGACATCTGTATGAAAACACCCCCGCCCCCCACCCGCAGTAACAATCGGGTGGGTGTGGATTAATGTACACATGGAGCTCTGGACACTTTCCCCCACGAAGGAATAACAAGGTACCTTCAGTCTGGCGATTCACTTTAGGTAAGAGCTTTTCCGGGGGAAAGCCTTTGGGTGAGGCTTCGGTTCTGTTGCTTTGTGTGCTCCTAGGACCTGTTGCTTTCAGGAAAATTTTGCGGAAAAATAACTGAAACAAATAAGCCCTTTACTTAGAATGCACCCCACCTTCCTTCTGCTGGAGCGGGTCTCAATCCCAGGGAGGAGTGAGACCAGCCACCCCACGGCCAGAGCAGCCCGGGTTCCTGAGGCCAAAGGACCTGGCAACACGTGACACGCACACCGACGGTCCGCGCCACTCACGCGCCCCAGGGCTGCGAAACAGTCAGATCTTAGTGTTGGTGACGGAGCCTTCATCTTGAGACTAAAAAATGACGACGTTGCAAAGGGTAAAACCGCCTTTAAAAAGGAAGAAACTATGGGCATCTTACACGGGTTGCTTGCCGAATTACAAAGGTGATTCAACTGCATTGAAGTCAAGGCGAGTTCGTTCTTTTTTTCTGGAGCCTGGAATCCTTTGCTTCATGCATGGCACATTCTCTTTTTTTTTTTTTTAAGCGTCAAACCTCCCAGTGAAAAATATTAAATATTCAAGGTAATAAAATAGATAATATTTCTATACTATAGGTTCGGCCTAGTGCAAGGGAAACCGTCACCTTGGGTAACCCTTGAAGTAGCCTCTAGGCCAATGCATTGCAGGCAACGCAAGGCACTTCCGTAAGTGGTCCAGTTCCGCCTGGAGCCGCTCCCGTTCTGAAACGATCTTCTGTTTCTGGCTCCTCAGCTCCTGGAGAGAGATTCGTGTCAGACCCGCAGTTGACACAGTAAGGAAGGCTGTGGGATGCACTCTAACTGCCCCCAGCGTCTCCCAGCGGCAGCTTCTGCCGCTTCAGGAGTGGCCAAGATGTTCAAGCCCCAAACAGGACAGCACTCCTCCCATGGGCGGGAGGAAGCCGGCAGGGCTCTCGCTGTCATGGCTGTGTGTAGGGGGTCCATCCTGTCCCTCCCGCAGGTGGGAGGAAGCTGGCGGGGTTCTCGCTGTCACGGCTGTGTGTATGGGGGGTCCATCCCATCCCAAGAGCTCTCCCCGCTCCCTCCATTCTCCTGAGCACGTCACGGGGGGAGACTGACGTGGGCAGTGCACCAGCCCCGACCCTTCCAGATCCATGTTCTGCAAACAGATGACACTCCCTCCTCAGGTGATTCCTGAATTTACCCCCTATCTCTCAAGAGCACAACTTCCCTTCAAAACTTGTCTGTATGGGTGCTCCTGAACCCAGACTCGAAAGGCTGAATAGGAATAACCACTGTGGAGTCAAGAAAGCCCCCCGGAGCCAGTCTGATCCCTGAGACTCACCGCCATGCTGTGGGAGAGCTGCTCGGCCGTGAGGCTGAGGCTGTAGTGCTGTGCCTCCAGCCGCCTGCACTGCGCCTGCAGCACCTGCCGCTCCAGATCTTGCTCTGAAAAGACAAGCCGGTGTGACGTCTCCTGTGCGCAGGGCCCCGGGCCCCGCGCGGCCTCCTTTCTCCAGAGCAGCTGGCCGAAGCGCTCCCCTTTGGACCACATGGCTCCCTGCCCTGTCGATCGAGCTGGCGACTAGATGTCACTCAAGTGACCCAGCCCGGCGGAGTAAAGACCAAGGACGCAGCGTCCAAGGGCAATGTAAGGGGTGCAGCTTAGGGAATAGTAACAACTTACAGCCTTAATTTGCATTTTTCAAGAAAGATAAAAGGGTTAGACACGAAAACTTTTAAGCTGTTAGAAATTTATAGTTTTAACAAGTAAAATAAAACCTCTCCGAAAGATACTGAGCTTCAAATCTTCAAGGATAAATCTCTGTTTTAACAGTCTCTTCAATAAGTGGTGCTGAGAAAACTAGACAACTGTGTATAATAATGAAGCAGAACACTAACACCATACGCAGAGGTACATTCAGAATGGACTGAAGACCTAAATGTGAGGCTGGTTATTATAAAAACCCTTGGAGAAAAACATAGGCAGGAGAATCTTTGACATAAATTGCAACAAGCTCTTTTGATCCACCTCCTGAAATAATGAAAACAAAAACAAACGGTGGGCCCAAATTAAACTTCAAGGCTTTTGCGGCAAAGGAAACCATAAAAAAAAAAAAAGATAACCCACCGTACAGGAGAACGTATTTATAAAAGATGCAACCAATAAGGAATTTAATCTCCAAAATATGCAAACAGCTCATGTAGCTCAGTATTTAAAAAAAAAAACAACCTAATCAAAAAATGGGTGAAGATTCCCCCCCGCCGCCCCGCCTTATTTTTCTTAATGAATCTTGGGTTCCCTGACCAGGGATTGAACCCACACTTTCCTCACTGGAAAGTGGATTCTTAACCACTGGACCACCACTTCACCATCTGGGTGAGCATCTAGATATTTTTCCAAAGAAGACATAAAGATGGCTGAAAAGATGCTCAACATCACTAATTATCAGAGATGAAAATCAAAACCACCACCTCACCCCATTCAGAATGACCATCATCAAAAAATGTACAGTAAATGCTGGAGAGGGTATGGAGAAAAGGAACCCTCCTACTTGTGGGTGTCTAAACTGGTGCAGCCACTATGAAGAGGACTGTGAAGGTTCCTTTAAAAACTAAAAAGACCTACCATACGATTCAGCAACCCTGGGGGCTATATATCTGGAGAAAACAATAATTTGAATAGATACATGCAATCTTATGTTCACAGCAGCACTGTTAAACAGCCAAAACATGGAAGCAACCTAAATGTCCATCAACAGAGGAATGGATAAAGAAAATGTGGTATATATGTACAGTGGAATACCGCTCAGCCACAGGAAAAATGAAATGCCATTCACAGCAACATGGATAGACCCACAGATGATCATACCGAGTGAAGTAAGAGGAAAACACGTATCACAAATATGATTCCACATATATGTGGAATCTAAAAAAAATGGTACAAATGAAGTTATTTACAACACAGAAATAAAATCAGAAATGCAGAGAACAGCCTTCTGATTATGGGGGTGGGGAATAAATTGGGAGATTGGTTTTAACACAGAACTCTGCTCAAAATTCTAATGGCCGATATGGGAAAAGAACGTAAGAAAGAGTGGATATGTGTATAACAGACTGATTTTTCTGTATACCTGGAACTAACGAATAACTATATATACTTCAATAAAAAGAATATAGGCGTTGATACTCTGTTATGGCTACGAGGGCATTCTTTTTGATTGTATTGAATACTTAGCTGGTTTTACGATGCTTATTTCAAAATATCTGAAATGATTGTGATATTCATGATAAAAACTTCTCTACAGTACGGTAATAAGTAGAATTTGGAAGTGGCGACGGCCAGGGTTCTGACGTTCTGGAGGCCGACAAGGGCTGGCCTCCTGTGCTGAGTGCTGCGCCAGGAGGATCGGAGCCTGTGGGCACGTCCTGAGACACACAGCCTGCAAGGCGCGCCAAAGAGGGAGACCAGGGCTCGGCTGGGTGAAACACTGCCTTTTCTCGGACCTGTGTGCGTAGCCACAGGGCGAGGACGGACAGAATGTTCAGAAGTGCAACAGGACTCGGCGGGGCAAGCAGGCCCAGGTCCACGCTGTCACACCGGGTGGGGCAGGCGCTCGGCGCCTAGGTTCCTCCAGGGAGGACGTCTGTCCCTGAGGAATGGCTGTTGCAAGCTAGCCCGGGCACCCCAGAAGCCCGAGGAGCGGTTCTGAGGCTCCTGTCTGCTTATGGCCCAGGAGCCCGGGGCCTTGTCACTCAAACAGTCCCCAGCCTGGCGATGGAAACCGGCACCCATCGTGAGCCCGCTGAGCCTCCTGGCACACCCTTCCCAGGCCCCCGGCCTGCCTCCCCAGCCCTCCGTACCTTCCACGTGTTCCTGGTAAGCTTCCAGAATGGCCTCGATCCCCTGCCACTTGCGCCTGGGGGGGTCCTCGTCGTCGTCCTCTCCATCGTCCTCCTCCTCCGAGTCCGGGTCCATCTCCTGCGCCAGGGTGCCCTTCCTGCTGGCGGGGGGCTCCTGCTGCCCGTTGTGCTGGGGCGGAGGCAGGCGGCTGGAGGACTGCAACTCGGGGAGGTTGTAGTGGACGGACGCGTCAACCTTGTGGTTCTGCTCCGCCGACAGCACAGCTGCGCTTCCTGAGGAGGGAGACGGCTGTCACAGGGCCCCCAGGGCGGTCACAGCACCCCCAGGGCTGTCACAGGGCCCCCGGGACACGCCCCGGGAGCAGGCAATGCCGTCAGCAGGTCCTGGCAGACCCAACGGAGCGGCGCGAGGCCTCTGCCCTTCGGAGACCAGAGGCGGCTCCATCAGAAAGGCTGGAGTGTGCCGCCGCAATGGTGGCGGAGCTGGCTCCAGGTCACCACACTGTGCCGATGCGCTCGGCTGGGTTAGGCTACGAGCCGCGCCGCCCTGGTCTGTAAAGCGTCTGCACCCTCTCCCAGGACACACAGGCGCTCCGGTCCCTGAGCACACCCCGTGCTACCAAGAATCTGAACAGGCTGGGCCTGTCCAGACTGGGTCTGCTCCGCCTCCCGGTGCAGACAGCAGCCTTGGGCAGTCAGTGGACCCGTAAGGCCCAAAGTGGCAGGGGCTGGATGATGCTCAAGTCCCGAGGAAACAGGCAAGTGTAAAGTCAGGGAAGGGGTGAGATCAGGCAGGAAAAGTTAAGTCCTTAAGCTGCCAGAAAACCTCTGTGGATGTGTCTTAGAGGGAGCATGGGGGTTTAATCTAGCCAAAACATTTCCCTTCTTGAAAAATACGACTCTGAACTCACAAGAAACATCCAACAGGAGAGTTTTGTTTTGCTTTTTTTTTTAAATCCACATCAAAAACCACTACCCTTCACTTTTTCATTTCATCCCTGCTGACAGCATTACTTTACCTGAAGGATACTGACACTGTCAGACCTGTTTATCTAAAAATGCTTCTCTGTCTATTCAGTTTTTTACAGGTCATAGGAGGAAAATTTTAAAAATAGTTTTGGCAAAATAATGTGAAAATAATCATATAATTTTCTCTCGGCTGTTGCTCCCTGAGCATTCTTTTCTAGTCAGTTTCAACCTTTGATTCAGTGGGAATCAAACATACTGACCCCTGTACTCTGAACTGTAGTGACTCCCACACGGAGATGTCCAAGGGGCATCTCGACTCCGGGGGCTCAGGCACAGACCAGAGCAACCAGAATGTCCCTCTAAGTGCCGCTGGGTCTGGTGCTCAAGGGACAGTGGTGTTCCCAGGTGAGTCTGCGGGCAGGCTGGGAGATCCTTGCACCGTGAAAGGCGTGGATCCTATTTTTGCTGAAAAGGCTCCTCCCTTGTCATTACTTTTTTTTTTTTTAACAAAAAAGTCAAATGACTTCTGCTGGGAGGCAGAGTCTGCCTCTAACACCAGATGCCGTGGCCCCAGTCCTAGCGGCCTCCTCACCTTTGTGCTTCTGCAAGGCCTTCTGGGTGGACTGCAGGACGGACTCGTGGAACTGGTGCGCGAACTCTTCCGCCACGAAGGGCTCCCACGGCTTGCTCTTTCCGTTGATGCTGTGCGACAGCGGCACGGGAATGTCCTTGGGCGCGGGGCCCCGGACGTAGTGGAGCATGCTCAGGCTCTTCTTGCCCCCAGGGGCCTCACTCGGCCTGGCCTTCTCACTGCCGGCGGGGGCTGGCTCCTGGATGCGCTCCGGAGGCCGGAGCTGTTCCAGCCTCCCAGGCTCTGTGGCCTTCGGGACGTCAGACAAGGAGGCGGCAATACCCACAGGCTTCTCCGTGTCCAGGGAGGCTTGCTGCGTGGTGGGTTCTTAAGAGACAGAAAGTGAGGAACATGGTCAGACCTACATGTGAACAGGCCGACCCTGATCTCTAACCTAGGACAGAGGACCCGGACTCCGGAGCCATTTAATTAAAGGTCAGCGTGCAATGTTTGGTCTGAGACAGGGTGTGTTTAAGCAGCAAGGCCATTCTTGAAAGGTGCCCCAGGAAGGCGTCTGGGAAGAAGAATGTGAAGGAAGGAGCAAGTCACTTCTGGTCATCCGAGAGGCAGGAAGTTACACAGCCAGATCCAGAGAGAAAGACTGAATTAGGAGCCAAGAACAGGGCCGGACCACCAACATTTCCTGCTTCGTCGGCAGGACAGCAGAGTCAGAGCCGTGAGAGACAGAGACAGAGAGAGAAAGCAGGTGTCACAGGGCCTGCGAGACACACGCCAGGAGCACAGAGCCCAAGCGGCAAGTGCTGAAACTGAAACCCGGGCCACGGCGGGGGGAACAGACGGCGGCTCAGACACACCCGCCACCAGGCCGAGTCCGCCGGAGGAGCCAGGACCCCCACACCCCTGAAAGCGTGACTGCTGACACCGTGCTCCGCTGAGATCTTCCCACGCGCAGGAAGCTTGAGAGAGAGAAGGGAGAGGAAGAAAGAAGCCCGCCGTGTCCGGGAGGAAGACGACCTAGGGTGGTCGGTGGCCTGCGGCCCTGGGCACCCCCGGGACAGTCCCGGGGGTGGCGGATGGGGCTGGCCTTACCGCTCAGGGACACGGCAGGACTGTCCCTCGGAGAGGTCCTGAGCGGGTCTGCCACCGCGGCGGACAGCGCCTTCTGCTTCATGGCCTGGAGCAGCTCAACAAGCCTCTCTTTGTCTGTGAGAAAAGCAGCCCGAGATTACCGGGGGGGATCGCGCCACTCCTGAGCGGGCAGAGGAGCAGGAGTGTGGCTCAGGCCGCGGCCGGCAGGCCTGAGTCCTTCGGAACGAGACACGAAGCCGCAGGCACAGGCTGGCTTTAGAGGAAGAACGTTCACTTTAGAGCCCGGACTCCTTGGCTGTCACCACCTGACGTTTCAGGTGTTCCAAGAACAACGGTGCGCGCATGTGGCGAGTCACAGGTACCTGCGAGCCTCTGTGGGTGAATTCTCATTTTTAAAAAGTTGGACTCAACACAGGAAGCAACCCTGAAAAGCCACACCACGCCTCGGGGCAGGCAGGCTCTCTCCTGGGGCGGTCCACTCCCCGCTGCTCCCGCTGCAAGCATGGCTCCCATGACAGCTGCCACCAGGGAAGAGGGACACACACACACCCCCTGTGACCCCACAGTTCAGGGGCCCCTCGCCGAACTTCCTTAGGACTTGAGTCAGGCCAAGAGACGCGCTTGTCAAAACCCATCACGTTCCCAGGGATGTGTCCTGGTCCCATCACTGCCTCTTTAACAGAGAGCAGGAATCCACGCCCACCGGTTCGGCCCAAAATGAACAAAATGAGCGAAAGCAACTAAAATGACCAATAAGCACTCTTGCTTTCCTGACTTCCTTCCAGAAAGAGGGGACCAGGCCTCAGCAAGGGGGGACAGTGTGGGCGTGCGGCCCAGAAAGGTCAAGTTTTCCCCTGCTGCTGAGCAAGGACAAAGTGTAGACCAAAGAAGGGGGTGCCCCAGAAGGCGAGTTCAGATTCCAGCCCAGTCGGCCCCTCGTGGCCAGACCGATCCGGAAGGGCGAGCTGTCCACACACGGTGGGTGTCGGCCCGGCCCTGCCCCGTGGCTGTGGACCACCCTCACCTCCTGCCATCAGAACGTGAAACGGCAGCCACGTGAGCTGCCCGCGAAGCGGAGACCCAGCAACCACAGGCACTGGAAGACCTGGCCGGGGCAAGAGCGGGTGGGAGTCCACGGCTGACTACACAGGACACCAGCCACCTTCAGTTTCATGGGACGACACAAGAGAAAACACGCTCTGGAGGGGCCGTGTGAGTTCCCGACGGAGAGGGGCGTGGTGGCGAAGAGACGGGGGGACGAGTCCGTGAGAGCCGAGGGGCAGCTTCAACCCCGAGAGCCCATGGCCCCTCTGCTTCCTCAGAGACCCCCAGCCGCCCTGGCGAGCCTGCCCCGAGGCCCGGCCCGGCCCCGCCCCATCTCACCTTTCCTCTTCTCGGCGCTGATGTGGGTCAGGTTGAAGATGGTCAGGAACTTTTTCTTCTCCTCGAAGTTGGGGCTGCTGTTCATGTCATCGGGGCTGTAGCGGGTGGACAGCGCTAGTCTGGGTGAAGGCGTCTGCCGCTTGCTCCGTGCCGTCGGGGGCGACGGGCTGCGCTCTCTCAGCATCCGCCGGCGCTTCCTCCGCTTCTGGGTCAGCAAGTCCTCCTTCTGCTGTTGGGTGGTCAAGCCAAAAAGTTGCAAAAACTCTAGCTTCTAGATTGGGAAAGAAAACAAATGAGGTTGAAACCATGGGCAGAGGCTCCCGCTGACCCCGGGGCCTCCTGGGCCTCGAAGGCTGCGCTGTGGACACTCCGGGCTGGCCCGGGGAGGGGGAAGAGGGCGCCCAGAAGGCGTCCCAGCCGGTGTGGGGAAGCTGAGAGGGGGTGCCCGCAGCCCAGCCCAGGGCCCGACAGCGGCGAGACCACAGATACCTCGGAGGACGTGTCCAGTTTGAGGGGCGGCTGCTCAGCTACGCAGCGGAGGTGGGCCCTGACCTCCTCTTCGTCGCTCTCGTCGTAGGAGTCATCCAGGTCATAGTAGTATCCTGGAGGCAGGAAAGGAGCTCTTCAGACAGGCAAGGGGGCTCGCCTCTCCAGGGGATGCACATGGGGCACCCCTCGGACCTGAGAGCCCACCCGCAGGCCAGGCCCCACTGCCCCTGACCACCCCCAACCCTGGGCCCTGCATCCATTAACCCCCTAGCCCCAGGCCTCTCAGGGCTGGCGGTGGGGGCACGAGGTGGGCACCAGGGCTGACAGAGCCCCGGCAGGGGACTGTCCTTCACTCTGGCCCGGGGACAGGGCAGCCCAGGTCTTTCTGCACGTCTGCTCCCCTCCTGCTCAGGAGGGCCAGGGCACTCGGGCCCCCCGTCAGCGCGAAGGCACAGTCCCATGCAGAACAGCAGAGCCTGAGGGCCCAGGGCCGACCCCGCCGCCTCACAGGTGAGTGGAGGGACAGCCCTTCCGGGACCAAACACGCGCTCCTCACGTGGCCTCGGGCCCCGCTTCTGGCTGCGAGGCTGGGCTCGGCACTTAGCAGAAGGAGCTGGGCTGGGACCCCTGGTCCCGCCCGGCTGTTGAGGGGCTGTGCAGGTGGGAGGTGCCACACTCGCCCTGGGCCTGCTCTCCCGTTCTCTGTGGCTTTCCGGGGAACCCCAGGGCGCTGCTGGCTGAGTCCCACGCCACCTGGCGCAGGAGCGAGGAAAGGAGACCAGACCTTTCTCCTGGGCCTCTCGCCGCCGGCGCTCCTCCAGGTCCAGCTTGCTGACCAGCCTCCGGCGCTGTTGTAGGAACTCGTCGTAGACGTAGGCAGGGTCGGGGCCCCGAGGCGGCGGGGGCCGGTAGGGCGAGCCTGGCTTCAGGGGTCCAGGGGGCTCCCCAAAGGCGGCCGGCGGGGCGAGTGAGGCCCGGGGCTGGCCCAAGACAGTCGGGGTGGCCGGCTCGAGCTCCGCCAGGAAGGGCCCGGGCCCCGGGGGGAAGGCCTGCGGCTCCAGGGCCCCTGGCTCCCGGGGCGGCGGCGGGTACTTGTCTAGGGGGGTGGCCTCGCGCTTGCGGGGCCCCTCCTCTGCCTTCTCCGGGCAGTAGACCCTCTCCACCTTCACCAGTGGGACAGCAGCCGGGCGGCTGGGCTCGAATGGGGCGGGGTGGCCGTGTGGGGGGTGGCCCTCGGGGGCGCGCCGCGGCTCCAGCGAGCTGTCCATCAGGGACACAGGGTTCCAGAGGGCCGTGGGCATCGAGTGGTGCTGGGGCTTGGGTGAGATGAGCGGCGGAGGCCCGCCAAAGTGCTGCGGGGGCTCACGGCTGCCCGGCTCGTGGCGGTTCGGTCCCGGCCTAGGGGGGTGGGGGCAGGAGCAGCTGTCAGCCAAGGGCCTGGGCTGGGAGCCCCCAGCCAGTACTGGGGGTGGTGAGAAGGCCTCCTGCAGGCCCCCTCCCCAGGACTGGAGGGAGAACGTGCCTTTCACCCTGGAGCCAAGGGACCCACATCCTCCGCAGGCTGATGCAGACCAGCTTCCCAGAGGACCCAAGGCCCAAGGCGTGCCACCCGTGGGAGATGGTGGGGGTGGGCCGACCTCCTCTCCCCACACTGTGCTCACAGACGGCGGCATGAGACCAGCCTGAGGGGTCTGCCCAGCCGAGTGGACTGGGGGAGACCCTCCGAGGAGACCCTCACGGCCAGCTGCTCCCCACTGGTGGTCCCCGTCAGGACCGAAGTGACCCCACATGCCCGGGGAGCAGCATCTACACCCAGAGGGTCTCTGAGGACCAGACCGGGGCCTGTCCCGAGAGCCAGGTCACCAGCAGAGCACACGACCCTCCCACTGGCCTCAGACCAACAGCTCTGCCTCAAGGCTGAACCAAGTGCCTCTCTCCCTGGTGCATTTAAAACAAAATTCAAATTCAACCTTCAGAAGACTACGTGGCTGCTGTTTTTGCCAAAGTTTACCTACTATTTTTTAAGGGAAGCCCCATGCTGCCAAGGTGACCGAGGGCAGGATCCGAGGGAACTGGAGGGGAAAGAGCAGAGGCCACGGCAGGCACACGAGGCAGGTGCCCAGGGCTCCTCCTGCCCGAGGAAGGGGCCGGCTCACCACAGCCCCCGAGGCTGCTGCACTGCTGCTGGGCAAATACCAAAGGGGACCAGCTACATCAAAAAGCTGTGAGTCTCTAAGTAAACGGCAAAGGCATAAAACCTGATACCAGAATAAATAACTTCCTGCACTGGAGCCAAGCACAGACTGGTTTTCTAGCTCTGATCACAGGGCCCCAAAGGAACGTCACGCTGCCATGGGGACCACCTGGCCAGGGGTCAGAGGCCACACCTGCTGGGGCAGCAGCCCACAGGCCCTGACAGCTGCACTGGGATCCTGGGGCCCCAGGCCGAGGGAGGCAGCGTGCCCTGGACTCATCAGGAGATGGTGAACGTGTACCATCGGCTCGCCCGGTCCCTTACGAGGTCACGGGAGCAGAGGGCAGCTCAGAAGTAGAGGAGACAGCCCTTGTGTGGCCCCAAGTGGGCCTAGAGCAGCAGAGGAACCATGTGCAGCAGATGGTCCAGCCTGGCCGAGCAGGACAGAGACCCAGCCAGGGGCCCCAGCATGATTCACTCCCGGCCACACCCAGCTAGCCAGGTGAATCCACCCCGGGCACCCTTATCAGTGGATGCCGAGGCAGGGGCTTGGATGGGTCAGCCACGCCCAGGATACAGAAACCCACTGGCCAGCAGGAGCTGGGACAAAGAGGGAGGGAGCCAAGTGGACACTCACACCTCCATCCCAGACACCTCGAGTATTTCTCATCCTGAGAAGGCAGCACCATGGACACTGAGGGCTGGGAAGAAGCTCAGAAGCCCTCCCGCCTGAACTCTGTGCACAGCGGAGGAGACCGGGGCAGGGCCCAGCGTGCCCCAGGCTTAGACCCGTTCCTGCCACCAACTCTGGCTGAGGGTCTCCACCTGGGCCTTCGGAAGGAGCCCTGGAGGGATAGTTGGGTGGGGTGGGGTGGGGGGGGACACGGGGTGACAGCCAGATCAGCAGGCGGGGGCAGCGAGGCCCCGGGTCAGCTCCGAGAAGGGGCCCAGCTCACAAGGTGAGTGTCGGCAGCCAGGGTCCCAGAGACAGGTTCAAAAGCCTCTTGGAAAAAATTTTTTTACAACAGGGCAGGAAAAAATGGGTTATTTTTTTTTAAATTATAAAATCAATAAAATTAACTTTTTGTATGACTAAAAATCAAAGGGAGTCCCCTTCTCATTCCAGTTTGGACAGAGAGAGATGCTAGGACAGAGATTAATGTCCATGGAAGCTTCTCGGTCGCCCCCCTCAGGCACCAAGCCTGCCCAGAGGGGCTGGGCCGGCTGTGAACACAGTTCCTGGCGGATGAAGCCCCTGAAGCGAGCAGCTTCCTCCTCCCCTGTCTCCCTCCTCTCGGCCCAGAAGGGGGTCTTAGAAGGTGACATGGAACCCAAGTAACAGCGCTCCACAGGCAGCCAGACCAGAGGGACTCGCTAAACGCAGGCTCCGCCCCCCTCCCCCCACCCGCCCCGGGCCCCAGCCCGCCCCCGGGGCCCACCTGGCGCTCTCCGGCCGGTGCTCCGGGTCCGCAGGTGCTGGCGGCCGGCCCAGGTCCAGCTGCTGCTCCAGCACCTGCTGCCGGAACTCGGACACCTGCGACTGTCGGTCCTCCTTCTCCTGCCGCAGGCGCCGCTGCCGCGCCAGCCACTTCTCCTCCTCGTTGGTGCGCTGCAGGAGCAGGGCTGTGGCCGCGCTGCTGCCCGGCAGAGAGAAGAGCCCGTGGCCGGCGAGGAGGCCGGGCGCCGCGTGGGGCGGGGCAGCCGCCGGGTGCAGGGGGTGCTGCACGGGCTTGGGCACCTGTAGGCCCGCGTCCTTCAGCTTCTCTGTGGGCAGGAGAGGCCGTCAGGGCGGGGCGGGGTCCTGGCGCCCGGCTCAGCCCCGCCCCCTCAGAGAAGGGCGCCCCCTTTCCATGGGTCCGGGCAGGACACGGCTGCTCCCCGGGGGTCCCGCCTGTCTGACGCAGCAGAGCTGACCTGAGCTCTGGGGGGAATCGCCCATGCCAGTGGTTAGACAACCGTGCAGACTAAGGTTGTACGTAAGTATAGTGAGATTCAAGTATGTTAAGAATGAAGGTTAGGCTGCTGTGCAAATTCACTGTTTTAGTAAAATAAAGTACGCTAAAAACTAAGGCTAAATACTCCAAGCTATCATCTCTAAGAATTTGGTTGTGCTATGGCGCACAATCTAAGTACAGTGCACAATCTCAGTTATCTACCGGCCTTCACACCAAGTCTAAATCCTGCCAGCGGACGTCCCTGTCCTCGGCTCCCGGTCCGGGGCCGCCCCCTGCCCCCATCCCCGCCCACCAGGCTTGATCACACGGCGTGCGGCTGCCCCGGGGCCCACCCCTCCCCGGGTACCTGCGCGGGTAGGGGTGAGCTGCTCCGAGGGCTTGGCCCGCTCCTCGGCGGCGTGGCTCCGCAGCGCGTGCAGCTCGGCCACGGGCAGGAAGGCCGGCTCCAGCGCCTTGGCGGCCAGTAGCTCCTTCTCGCGGGCGCGCTGCTCCCGCTGGCGCTCCAGCTCCCGCTCCTTCTCGCGCTCCAGCTCCTTTTCGCGCTCGCGCTCCTTCTCGCGTTCACGCTCCCGCTCCTTCTCGCGCTCGCGGTCAGCCTCCCGCTCGCGCTCGCGCTCCCTCTCCCGCCTTAGCTCCTCGTCCACCTGCAGCCTGGAGGTAAGAACGGGGATGTGACCTCCGTGGCCGGAAGAACCCCCAGGAGCGAGGCGCTCACACGTGAGCCCGGGGTTCTCCCCCTCCCAACGGGGAGGGGCCAGGGGCCAGGTTGTTTTTGCTAACACGCCAAGAAAAAACTCAGCGTCCACTGGAGACCGAAAGCGGTGGACAGAGACTCTCCAGGCGCCTGGAAGGCTCCCGGCCGTGGCCGGTGATTGTGAGGACGCGACCTCCACACAGCGGCAGGGAGCTCCCGGCAGCGCCCCTTCTGCAGGCAAGTGGGTGGAGGACAGGGGTGGCCCGTCCAAGCACAGCTGGCCTAGCTGGGCTCCGGGACGGGGCTGGCTTACCTCTCGGCGCTGAGGCTGGACATCCGCTCCGAGTGCAGCGCCGCCAGGGACGAGTGGGAGAGCTCCGGCGGGTAGCGGACACCCGAGAGGTGGAGATGCATGGCCGACGGGTGCAGCGGGGGCAGGGAGCCAGGGGCAGGGATGGGGTAGAAGGGGGACCGCAGGGCTGACAGGCAGTAGGAGTCGTCCATCCTGTAGGGGGCAGAGGGGGCCGGTGAGCAGCCAACGTGGAGAGGAAGGCAGGACCCAGCCCCCTCGCCAGGCACAGGTACTGATGCGGGAGCGGCGGACAGGGCCTCCACAAAGGTCCCGCGAGAGCCCCCTTCCACAGCCAGCTCCAAAGCCCTGCACTCCCAGAGGCCACAAGGCCACGCCGGCCACCCCTCAGCTCAGCCGGGGTGGGGCCCCTCCAGGTCTGACCGTCTGACCCGGGAAGCTCCTACACAGAGTGGAGGCACAGCGCCGTCTGCTCAGGGTACTAACAGTCACGCGCGCCTGGGAACCCTCGGTGGAGGCGGGAGACAGGGAGGCCAGCCGGCGAGAGGAGAGTCTCCCTCCAGGAGCAAGCTCTGGATGGCTCATCCAGAGGCTGGGGGAGCGGCCCGCCCCACAGTCCCCGCCTCAGGGAATCTGGTCTCAGACCAGCGTCTACCCGCAGGCGGCTGGGGACGTCGGATGCCTCACCTGAAGGCTGGGTGTGGAAAGGGGTGCGGGGCCAGGTAGCCGGGGTGGTAGTAGGCTGCGGCGGTGGCCGGGTCCAGGCCAAGCGGAGGCAGGGAGGACACGCGGAGGTCCTCGGCCGTGTGGTAGGGCCGGAAGCTCCTCAGGTAGTCCTCGGTCACCGTGCTGGGGGGTACCACATGGTGCACGGGCCGCTGCAGGCTGCAGGCAGGAGGGGGCGTGGAGGTGAGCTCCGGGCCCCTGGGCCCCTGCCCTGCACCCCGCCACCACCTCCCTCCTCGAAACAGCAGTCCCTGCCAGAGGCCCAGGGCCCAGAGGTGGGCAGCTGCCGATCCTTGGGCCGCCTTGGCCCCTCACCAAGGGGCATGGGTCTGTTATCTGCAGCCTGGGGAGACCACCCCCCGCCCCCGGCCCTAGGAGCCAGGCTGGGGGTTTAGGGTCAGGCAGGCAGTGAGCCCACTGTGGGCTCAAGTGGCAACGGCCAGCAGGGCTGCCAGCCCAGGGCGGGGCCACCATCTGGCAGCTCTTAGGCTCAGCTGGTGTAGACTCGTGGCAGCCAGAACCTCGGGGGTCCCACCCCACACCATGCCCACCCCCCGGCCCGCACTTACTTCAGCGGTGGGAAGCGGGAGTCCTGCACCACTGAGCTGGGCGAGATGCCGAAGGGGTAGGGGCTGCTGAGCAGGTGAGAGGGGATGGCCGGGCCCCCCGCCTTCTCCTGGGGCAGCGGGGGCTCCACGATGAGGCGCTCGCGGCCGCCGCCACTGCCCCGGGAGCCAGCGTCCTGCTGGAGAAGAGAGTGTGGGTCAGGGCCGGGGGGCAGCTCATAGCTCGGCCACCAGCAGCAGGCCAGGCCTTCCTCCGGACACACAGGAGCAGTCGAGCTTCAGGGGGACATTCTTGAAACAGTCTCCACGCCACGGCGGGGGTGACAGCCACTGAGCCCCTGCCCACCGCCCGCCTGATCACGCCGGCATCCCAGGGGCCCAGGCGGCAGCTGCCGGCCTGCCTCACAGATCACTGGGCCTCGGTGCCCCAGGAAGACGTGGCTGAGCAGCTGGCGCTGCCCCGGGCCAAACAGGCCAGCCTGTCCCCCCCAGACAGACCCTGGGCGGCCCTGGCTCTGGCCAGAGCAGGCAGCTGTGGGGCCAGACCTGTCGGGGGACCTCTGCTCACTGGTGGGGGCTGTGGGCCCGCCTGCTCAGACTTCTGCCCAAGAGAGGAACCTGGGGCCTGGAGGGTTCAGTGCGGGGGAGACCCCAGGAAACCAGAAGGGGCTCACGCAAGGCGGGAAGGGAAAGGCGGTGGCCCCCACCAGCCCCAGCCACACAGAGGAACATCCTGCAGGCCCACCCACAGGAATGTCCGGCTCTGGACTGGCAGGCCATGGAGAGGCTCTGTCACTCTGGTCACTGACACGGCCGGAAGGGAGCAAGCGGCAGGCGCGGAGCGTTAACAGCCACTGGCCCAGGGTCCCGTCGCCACGCGGCCAAGGAAGATGCGGCTGCCCAGCCTCCCCGACCCCAGAGCTCCACGTGCCAGGCCCTTCCTCACCAGGCCGCACGGTGCCCCCCTCACCTGGCGTCAGGCCTGGCCCGGCTACCCCGGTCAGCGACAGGAGAGCAGGACGCAGGCCCAGGTCCATCCACCCCAGACCCACGGGTCAGAGAGACACCCTCCCCTGTCTGCCTGGCATCTCCCCCATCGGAGTCAGGAGATGGGGGCAGCAGAGCCTCAGGTCACCTCATTCCCAAATGGGGCGCACAGGAGGGACCACACAGCCCCCGCAGAGAGGAGGGGCCCACCCGTCACCGTGTCTATGGAACACCCGGGCGGGTGGCCGCCTGTGCTCCCACCCCACGTGGCAGGCTGGCCCCTCCACTCAGGGCGGGGCCCTCAGAGGGCACGGACTCCGATTCCCCCTTTCCCAGGCGGGCTTCACCAGGCTGGGGGCTGTCGAGGGCGAGCCCCACACACAGGTCAGGGCAGGAAGCCAGCACTCCCCTCTGGTCCCCAAGGCCCTGGACGGGTCCCCATGACTGCCCCTGCGCCGGGGCCCCCGCCTGTCGGATGTGCACAGGAGGCGGGTCCTGCACGTGCAGCTGCACCCCCCTCATACCCCCTCTGCTGGCACGGGATGCGGCCAGCACAAGAAGGGTGAAGGCCTTGAACCCTGTGCCTGGGTCTGGGCTGGACTGACTGGGGACGGGGTGGGGGGGCGGTGCAGGCGGTGTTGCCTGGGTGGGGACGCAGCGGCTGGAGCCTGAGGCCCCCGAGGTACAGGGCGGCCCCCAGGAAATGCTGGGCCCCGCAGTGAGGGGACTTGGGCACTGCCTCCAGGCTGGCAGCCCCACACGGCGGAGGCCTCGCAGGGGACCTGTGCACACAGCCTGGAGAGGAGCTAAGACCACTCCCGGCCCCCTTTGCTGGACCAGACGCCAGAGCGAGGGCCCCGTGCACCATCCCCGGGTGGGGCCGCCCCCGTCCGCCTGCGGCAGGACAAAGCCCAGCTTGAAGGCAGCAGAGCCAGATGGCACCTTCCTGGGCGGGAAAGGCTGGGGGAGGGGCAGATGGCGGGCAGGGGGTTCCCGCCCACCTGCCTGGAGCCCCGAGCTCCGCCAAGCTCGTGACGGGTACCTGGGAACGAGGTCGGGGGCCGTGCCCGGGAGCCCCAGCTGCCGCCCCGGGAGCACCTGCAGGTTCTTTTTAGTGAGCGGCGGCCGCAGGCGCAGCTACAAACAGAGGGAGCATGGGGTGGGGGGACCCTCCGTTCTCTGGTGATTAGAGAGGCTTCTACCAGGCAGACGGGCAGACATGCCCTGTTAGCTCTGAAACAGACTATTTGTCATCTCATCTGTCCCCACGCTGCTCCCGCCACCTGGAAAATGCCGGTGACCCCCGCGCGGGGCGCCCCCCAAGCCTCCCCGCCGGGAAGCGACTCCCCCTCCTGTCCCCTGCCCCCCCAGGAGGATTATGAGCCTCTGTGCCAGCCGGCCATCCCTCGCTGCTCCCCAGCCCCCGGCCCGCCTCCCCTGGGCGCCTGTGTCCTGCTCACCAGCTGCTGCGCGCTAAGTGGCTGGAGCACCGCCCCTATGGCCCTTTCTCGGGGTCACTCAGTGCTTCCAAGGCCGTGAGGACCCTCGGAGGAGGGCCAAGCTCAGGGGAAGGGGCCCATGGCCAGGAGTGGGGGCGTTGAGGAGGCTTCTGGGCCTGGAAGGGCAGCAGCTGGGTACAGGGCAGGATGAGCAACCGCCAGGCCCCAGGGGTGAGGGGAGAGGCAGGTGGTTGGGCCCAGAGGTCAGGGCCGACTGTCAGGGGGCAACAGGCCCCTGGAGGCAGGAGACTGTGGTGCGGACGCTGGTCCTCTCTTAAACCGGGCCGGGGGACGGCTGGGTGTCCGCACCCTGCTCTGGCTGGGATCAGCCCCACCGGGCCCTGCCCGGCCCAGGGATGAGCCAGGAGGGTCCGGCACCTCGTGGATCAAGGTAGGGCTACCCCCAGCTGGGTCCTCGCCTTCTTCCAGGAATTCAGGGGCTCCCCCTACCGCTCTGTGGACGGAGGCTGCCCCCCCCCCCCCCCACCTCCAGGGCAGAGAACAGCGAGACCCTGAGTGACGCCTACCCCCACCTGACCCAGCAGGGCAGAGAGCTGGGGGCCAAGCAGAAGACCCACTGTCCCCCCACCCCCCTCCTGCTCTCTCTGGGTTTAATTAGTGCTTCCAAGTGGCGCTGGCCCTCTGGGGACTCGGCAGAAACATCCAGAGCTCGGCGCAGTGACCACGTTCTTAATTAGGAGGGCCCTCCAGGCTTGGGGTGTGGGGGCGGGTCCCCCGAGGAGCCACATCCCCTGGGTGCACACCCAGGGAGCCCCGCCAAGTGTGGGAAAGGCCTCCTGGGGCAGGCAGGCCTCGACAGTTAAGACAGGTATCAATAAAGGTGACCTGTGAAAACGTGGGTACAACAGACAGGAATAATAACAGCTCACGTTTACAAGAAGTGCTCACGATGTGCAAACACCATTCTATCCCCCCAGATTCCTCTGTGGGAGTCCCAACCCCACACGTGACCACGTGCAGGAGACAGGGGGTGTGTGCAGGGGTGACCGAGGCGACGTGTGGTCACTAGGGCGGGCCCTGGTATCCTTGGAGGAAGAGGAGACCAGGGCACAGGCACGCACAGAAGAGCCCGTGAGGATGCAGGGACAGGACGGCCGTCCACATGCCGAGGCACGAGGCCTCAGGAGGGCCTGGCCTTGCCCACAGCCGGGACACGGGCCCCCAGCCCTACAGCTAACCCGCCCTGAGCCCACTATGAGGGGCTCACTGGGGCAGCCCCAGACCACGAGCCCTGGGAGTGCTCTTGAGACACACACACCCTCCGGGCAGCTGCTGTCCCCCAGCTTCCTCGGGGAGAAGCGGATCTCAACACGAAATGAGCCCCCGTCAGCCCCCCACTCACCTGGCGGCTCTCACTCCTCCAGACGCCATTGACAGTCTTGGTGGGGGCGATGGTCACCACGGGGGGCGTGCTGGGGACGCTGTGTCCCCCTGGGGGGACGATGATGGGACCCATGGGCACGCGCTTGGGCGTGCTGGCTGGGGAGCTGTGGTTGGTGGCCGGAGAGGAGACAGGGGACGACTCGCTGCTCAGTGAAGACCCTGCGGGAGAAGGACACAGCGCCTGAGCAGGGGCCTGGGCTCTGGGGGGGAAGCGGGGACACAACTGACCGACCGACCAGGCAGGCGTGCCCGCCCCTCCCTGGGGCTGCTTACCCAACTGTACCCCGGGGGCGGGGGGAAGAGCCAGGGGAGTAAGCAGGTCCCCCCAACTTGGATGGGGACTGAGCCCCGGGAGAGCAAGTGCGGGGGCTTACAGGATGCTGTGGGGGGAAGGGGAAGTGGGCCTGCTGCTGGCCAGGCCTGGCTGGGGGTGGGGCTGAGAAAGGCCTATATTATCAGGACATCAAACGAGTTCATTTTATCTTGAGAACTGAACCATAATGTGGGGTTCACGGCAGACGGGTTGGTCAGCACGTTCACAGAGCTGTGCAACCATCACCGTGACCTGCTTTCCATCCGGCCCCCGGCCCTCAGCCTGCCCCCCTGGGCTTCTTCCCCAGAGAGGGTGGCAGGGACGGGGAGCTGGTATGGCCGGAGGCTTCCAGGCCTGCGGGGCCAGGGGGGCCACTTGGTGCCCTGACAGGAAGGTGCCCGCCTGCAGCAGCTGTCTCGAGGGGCGGCAGAGGGGGCGGCAGTGCGTCCAGTCCCCCCGTCCTCAGCCCCTGATGCCCCCGCTCCCAGGTGGGTCTCTAGTCTGAGGCCTATCCTGGCAGCGTGGCCCCAGGGGGGCTGGAGTCGGTGGTTTGGGGGTCCCCCAGAGGCACACCCAGGCCCTGTGCAGCCCGGCTGGGTGCACACCCACAGCCTGCACTGCTCTGGGCTGCAGTTGGTGGTCAGAGGCCCCTCAGATGCCCACATGGTGCCCCATCGCACACAGACCCCCCCAAATCTGTGAGCCATGAAGAACACCCAGGCACTGGGTCTAGGGCGGGAACGCCCAGGCACTGGGTCTAGGGCGGGCCCAGGAGGCCCCCCGATTCTGTCACAGGAGCACTGCAGCCGCGGCCCTGCTCGGGCACCCAGAGGCGGCAGACCTGGCCCAGGAGACACCCTGTCTCGCAAAGAGCCCCTTGAAGAGGCCTGAACCAGGGGGCCAGGGAAGCTGGGGCAGCACAGACTGCCCCCGCTGCAAGCAGGACCCCACGGCTTCCATACTTCCCCCCGGGTCCTCTGCGGAACCTGCCTGGTCCCGGGGGCCAAGACCCTGGTACTCTCTCATCTCTTCAAGAGACCACACTTCTACCAAGTGACACCTCTGCCCGACGGGGAGGAGGGCAGCCTACGGCCCAGGGCGCTTGGCTCGGAGCCCTTCTCTCTGCCCTGAGGACCCCGCAGCCAGGTGTGGGCTCAGCAGGGACTGGGAGACAGAGCGGCCGGACCCCGAGGCCCACAGATGCTGGCACAGGGCTCTGCCCCGAGAAGGTGCACCATGGTGGCTGACTTGGTGCACTTCCTAGGCTTGTGCACGACCTGCACAACTGTACAGGACAACCCACGGGAGACACCGGTCCACACAGAGCCTGGCCCATTCACCCCCGGAACAACTCCAGAGCCAGGCGGCCCCCTGAAGGCTGTTGCCCCTGAGGTATGACCGGATTCTCCAAATGGACCCACCAACCATGGCCCACACACCAGCAATTCTGTAACCCTGAGTCACCCAAGCCAACACCAAGCCCAGCCCAGATGTGCCACCCACTGGCCGGGCCAGCTCCAGCCTCCGCCAGCTGTCACAGCTGCTGGGTGGCCAATGCCAGGGGCCGTCAGTTGCCTTCCCACCCTCCGCAGGTCAGCCTCCCAGGTTCTGAAACTAGCTGCGTCTGTTGGGTTGGGGGTCTGCCTATGACACCAGCTTCAAGGTGGCAGTGGTGGGAGGCAGGCTGACCTGGCCGCCCCAGGGTGCGGAGAGCTGACGAAGGGAAGGCCTGCACCCCAAACCCCCACCAGGTGGGGCAGCTTGCGGAGGCCAGGAAGCAGCGTCCCCGCCCTGCCCCGGGGACCCGCACAGCGGGCAGTGGGCCCCGGTCCACCCAGACACAGGTCAGCAGTGCCGACCCGAACCTCCAGCCACGCCCGCTGCTGCTGGAAGGACATGGAGCCACAGGGTGGGGGGGGACCGCCTGTGCGCCCAGGGCCACCCTGTGGGTGGAGGGACATCGGGCCATGCTCTCTGGAGGCAAAAAGAAAGAAAACGGACGCACTGAGCACCCCGAGCAGTCATGGGAGAGGCTGCACTGCCCGGGGGGGAAGCGGGGTCAAGCCTCCAGGGCCGGGCAGATGTGGGGGAGCCGAGCCTCACACTGGGGAGGCCCGATGGCCCTGCCGCCTGCACACAGGGACTCAGGGCTGCCTGCTGCCCGGCCCCCTGCTCCGTCTCTGCACCCCACACCACCAGCAGATCTCTGTGGACTGGCATCATTTCCAAGCGCTGGGCAGTGAGTGAGGAGGCCCCATTTCCAAGGGGGCGGGTGGGACTTGGGGACGGGGTGACGGGATCCAGAGGCCATGGGCAGTTAGCAGCCTGGCCCCTGGGGGATGGGCCAGCCACCGCCACTCAGCAGCTGGATCAATGCCTGACCACGCACTGGCCAATTAGTGAGCGGTGCCCCCGACCCTGGGCTCAGGGCAGCCGTGATAAACCGCCGTGCGTGGCAGGCGTCGGTGGGCCGGGGGCGGCTGGGGTGGCAGCGTGCAGCGCTCCACGTCCCCTCCATCTCTGACCCGGCAGGTGAGCGCCCGGGGCTGCCCAGGCTCCCGTCATTAACAGCAGAGACCCCAGAGTCGCCTCCACGGGGGCAGGAGTGTGGCCTGAAAACACATCACAGCGGCAGCACAGAGGCCGTCAGCTCCCAGACGCACCCCCAACCCGCCACCGGGACAACAGCTAAGCACCAACTGGATGCCCCAAACCAGGGCTCCTGTGCCAGGGCCCGCCCTGAGCGGGGAGGCCAGGCCCGGCCTCAGCCTCACAGCCTGTCCCCCTCCCCTTCTCCCCGGGGGAGGGACAGCGACCCCTGATGCGTCCCTGAAACAGGACCCTCGGGCCGCCTTCTGGCGCCCTGAGCTTCTTGGGGCCGAGGGCAGCATCGCGGGGGCAGGGCAGGAGGCGCTGTGACGGATGAGGGATGAGGACCAGCATCCATGTGGAGGGCCCCCCACAGCTAAGCCCTGCCCAGACCTCACCCAGGACCGGCAGGGACCCCCGACCTGCAGCCGCGAGCACGTGTGAGCCCTGGAGGTGAAGTCCTCATCATAAGCACAGAAGCTGGGGACAGCGGGCACACGGCCAGCCCACGGTGGGTTCGGGGAGACCCTGCTGAGGGAGCCGCAGGGCTGCCGGCCCCTCCTCAGAGGGGACAGTTGAAGCCTAGCCCCCCACGCCCTCGAGGAGCCCTCTCCCCCTCACCAGGGGGCAACGCACGCCTGCTCCCAGGACCACCAGCCGCATCACCAAACCCCAACCAGCAAAGGTGTTTCTTCTCACAAGACACATTTCCTGGGGCTGAGCGGGAAGGCCGGTGTCCGTGCTGCTTCCCATGGGGGCTCAGAAGGGGTGTCGAGGGGGATTCTGGGGGTGACACTGTTGCCCTGTCACAGCCTGGGGAGGCCTCTGGTTCCAACGGCCCAGGGCCGGGCACCCCTCCAGAGCAGGCTCGGTCCCCTTCCCCTAGGCCTTGCTCTCCCTGGAATCGTGGCCCAGACACAGAGGAGGGGGCGAGGCGCTGAGGATGCCCCCCTCACACTCACACCTGTAAACGAGACAGACAGGGTTGCAGACCGAGCCCTGCCGGTCCCTGCACCCCCGCCCCATTTCGCTGTTTTCCTGAAAAGAGGCGGGTTTCAGGCGGCAGACCACAAGCGCCCGCCCCGCTCCTGGCTCAGGCGGCTGCACCGCTGGTGGGCAGAGTCCCACGTCCACCCTCGCCAGGAGGGTGCCCGCTCCCCCCACCTGTGCAAGGCGGCCCCTGCACGTCACTGCTAAGAGCCCCACGGGAACACGCAGACCAAGGTGACGGTCAGGCCCACGCCTGCAGCCCGAGGTTCCTTCCCAAACGTGCTGTGTGGGCCTGGTCACGCCCAGGTCCGTCGGCACACACAGGAGCAGCTCTCCCCGACAGGACAGGGTCTCCCCACAAAGGATGCGTGGGGGGCACCCACGCCAGCCCTCAGCCGTGCACGCACCCACCTCGCTCGGCCCCTTGAGCCCTGGCTGTGCGCGTTGGGGGTGGGGTGACAGCGTGGGTGGGCCTGCGCCGTCACCCGCAGGCACCGTGCCTAGAGCGAGCGTGGGTCTCCTGAACCCTCATGATCAACGCGGCAGGCGCCACCCTCGTCCCGAGAACAGGCAGCAGCTCAGAGAGATCGTGCGCCGGGCCCGGGTCACACAGCAAGGACACAGAACCCGCCGGCGTCCGTGTCCCCACACGGGGCGCCCCCCTCCGTAGTGGGTTACAGGGCCGAGCACGTCGGGACCCCCCCAGGGACAGATCCCTGGCCCCTCGCCGGCCGATGGGGACCAGGCAGGGCCCCAGGAAAGACACCTCCCGCGGGGCATGCTGTCTCCCGCTCGCGAGCTCTCTGGGGGCAGAGCAAACAAGGCAGGCGGATTACTTGCTCTGCACTGAATTTTTTAAACTGCACCTTGGAGGCACAACGTGAGCAAAGACATCAGCCCACGAGCAGATGGGAGAGTTGGGCCGCGGCTCTCAGAACGAGATGCTCTGGAGGGGCAGAGGAGAGGGTCTCAGGGAGTGGGGGTGCCCAGGGCCGCGGCCAGCACCCGGGGTGCACGAGGTGACCGGGACAGGCCAGGCGGCAAGCGGGGAGACCAAAGCCTCGACTGTCTTCTCTCAGCTGTCAGTCCTCCCTGTGCAGGGATTGCTGCACCCTCGAGGGCGGGACGGTCCTCCTGGGGGTACCCTGCGGGCACAGGGGGCCTTGAAGGGACAGCCGAAGTGGAGGCCGTGTCAGGCCATCTCTGGGAGGGCGGACTCGGATACGGCAGTTGGAGGAGGACTGTGGTTTCCATCTCTGCTCCACGGCTTGTGAGTCAGGACGCCAGCCAAGCCTGAAGCACAGCCAGGTCCTCCAGAGAGGTGGACGCAGAACAGAGGCCAGGGCTCTCGCAGCGAGAGTCCGCCGGCACAGAGCAGGTGCTTGACGAACAGTCACTGCCCCAGTTCAGGATGGGAGAGCCCTCACTGGCTGCACCCCTCACACCCAGGAGTGTGGTGCCAACCAGCCGCAGGAAGCCACGAGACCTGGGGGGATGCCCACGCGGAGAGCCAGCAGCGGGGCCATGTGTGCCCACAGGCAGCAGGCGGCCAGGCCGCAGATCGGGGCTGCCAGGGCTGGGGGAGGGCATGGGAGGGGGGCAGGCTTCTTTTGGGGAGACAAAACATTCTATAACTAAGAGTGATGGATGGGACTCCCCTGGTAGTCCAGGGTTAAGATTCTGCCTGCCAATGCAGGGGACACGGGCTCGATCCCTGGGCTGGGAAGACCCCACAAGCTGGGGAGCAACTAAGCCCGAGCGCCCCAGGGCCCGTGCTCTGCAGCTGGAGACATCACGGCAGTGAGGAGCCCGTGCATCGCAACCAAGAGTAGCTCCCGCTCGTCACAGCTAGAGAAATCCCGCACACAGCAACCAAGACCCAGGGCGGCCAGAAACTTGGACAAATTAATAAATTTTTAGAAAGTGATGGTTGCACAACTCTGAACGCGTGACAACCCGCTGAACTGTGTCCTTTTGGAAATAAATTTTATAAGAAATTTACAAAGAGAAAAATTGAGACCCCCTGCTCCAAATCACCAAGCCCAGCAAGTGTCCCCCTTGGCTGTTCCAATTTCCGGTGGAGAGACAGGGGAGCTGGGGCAGCCAGCCCTCCCCTCGTGCCCGCAGAGCCCTCCAAGCTCCCAGAAGCTGACAGCCAAGACCCCCGTGTGCTCCCCACACTGCTGCAGGGGGTGCTGGGGCGGGCAGGGGTGCAGGACGCCCGCCCCTCCCTGCCAGGGCCGTGCTCAGGCTTTTGCCATCCTAAGCCCGGCTCTTCCAGGTCCACGTGGAAAGGCCCAGGCAGCAGCAGCGAGGGACAGCTGGCGTGTCCTCAGCAGCTCTGTGATCCCAGGCTCCTTACATGACCTCGCGGGGCCTCAGCCTCCCGCCCCCCTGCACACTGGGCCACCGCCAGGCTGCCGGCCCATTCTACCGACAGGGGAACGGCACAGCAGAGCTGGGGTGACTCCATGAGAAAAAAAACGGGGACCAGGCCCAGGGATGTGGTGTGGAGGAGGCTCCAGAGAGTGACGGGGCTCAGCTCTTCAAAGCAAAAGCCCCACTGGGGGTTGCCCAGATGGAGCGTTCCATGTCGAGCTCATCACCATAGCTTTAAACGCACAGGCTTGGCTTGTGGCCCCACGAGCCAGAAACGAGGTCGTGGTGCCCAGCACGCACAGCAGAACTACACCGAGCATCAGGGCAGCCCGGGGTCCAGACCCCAAGCTCCCCAGGCCCCAGGATTCCTCATCTGGGTGATGGGGACGCCTCAGCCCAGCCAGCGGCAGACACCGTGCTCCGGAGACAGCCTGAGAGCGGACCCGCGTGGCCCACTCCACCTCATCTCTCCATCACAAAGTCCTCGGGCACCCTTCCCAGGGCGTCACGCAAACACCTGGACCACAGCCAAGGGCAGCAGGCCCCCTGCAGCACAGTGCTCCCGGCCAGCGAGGCCCAACAGCCTCTGGCACGTGGGCTGCCCACTGGCCCACCATCCAAGCTGGACGCTGGGGCCAGCGGAGAGGAGACAAAAGCCACCAAGGCCAGGCTCGCCCCACACCCAGGGCTCCCGTGGGAGCCTCGTCCTCTGTAGACGGCGGGGTGTGTGGGGAGGTGGTGTCACCCTGGGATGGGCTCAGCTGCCCAGGCGTGGACACGGATGTTGGCTTAAGCCCTGATACCCGGGTCGGGGGTGACTCAGCCAGAGGGACCTAGCGTCCCCGGCCTGCTGACAGCTGTCCGTGGAGGCCGTGCCGGCCCCGTCTCTCTGCCTCCTGGAACGTGACGGAAGATGATACCAGAGCAGGGAGCTGCCAGGCAATCTCTGCCTCGGGGGGGCCTCCTCGTCCACTCAGAAGAGATCCCAGTTCAGGGCTGGAGCCACTGTGCCCACTCCTCGCCCGGGTGGACACTAGCTGCAAGGCGACCCCCTGGCAACGCAGAAACCAGGCGCAAAGGCCTGGGCTCCTGGGCCCACAGCCACCTGCCCTGGGATCCAGTCTACCCTACTCCCTCCTCTGCCCAGCGACCACGTGAGCAGAAAAGGGGTGCGGACAAGTCAGAGTCAGACAGCAGCAGGCCCCCGCAGCACCCATCACAGCACGAGTCTGCTCTGCTGAGCTGGAGACCCCCAGAGTCGATACAGACAGATGTGTGTTCTCCGGGTGCCCGGAGGGCCCTGGAACACACACCACCAAGCCCTGGACATTCAGGGCGAGGCAGACCACTCAGGGTCCCTGCTTCCTCTGCCCGGGAGGTCGAATCCTTGCCACCCCCCCAACACAGCAGGGTACCTACAGGGTATCTGAGAGGCCCGCGCTGGAATCCGTAGCAGCCCAGGCCTCCCAGCAGCTCTGAGGCAAACTGCCTGCCACCCACTCGTGCAGCCGGTGGCCCCTGACCTGGACTAACACAGGCTGACAGTCATCCTGGAAGGGCCCGGAGCCAGGCTGTATGCACGGGAAGGCTGACATTCAGAGAGAGCCAGTGTTCGCCAAAAGCCACACAGCACATCGCTGCCCCAGTGACAGGAGGAGCCAGGGCTCCAGACCCCTGGGGGATGCTTGTCCACACCACAAGACCCCTGCCTGGGGACCGGGGGGGTTGGGGGGCGGATGGCACTGGTGGGTGTGCCGTGCCCCCAACTCGGGAACACGTCGGGACACACACCTCCTGGGAAGAGGCCCCAGAGCAGGCTGGGGGCTCTAAAAGCAGTATGGCGCCTGCAAACCCCAACCCCACACCCACTGCTGTCGGCGGAGGGCCCCCTCGGCGGCGGGCCCCCTCGGCGGCTCCTGAAGCAAAGAAGAAAGTCAGCAGACAGCGCAGAGAGTGGGGTTCAGCAGCCAGGAAAGCACATCCCCGCCGCAAAGCAGCAGCAGGAGGAAGACCAGCCAGTGTGGACACTTGGTGTGCGAGCCCGCCCTGCGCCCAGAGCCCCAGGAACCAGGCGGGACCGTGCTCTCCCCGCCCTCGGCCGGCTGCCCGGGGCGGGCGCGCCTCTTACCTCTGGGCTCCTCCGCCTGTTTGGCGAGCTTGCGCAGGGCGGCGGCAAAGCTGGAGGAAGGCGCGGCCTGGGCCGACAGCGCGCTGCTGGTGGCGGGGCTGCCGCTGGGCACCAGGGCGCCATTGAGCGGCGAGGGGGTGAGGGGGTTGACGGTGGCGGTGGTCCTGGTCGCGGTGGAGAGCATCCCTAGCGAAGGGGACTTGGGCTCATGGCTCATGCCTGAAACAGGAAGAGAAGAACCAGAGTCACCCGAGAGCACAGGGCCCAGCACCAGAGCGGGCACCGGCCGGGCATGTGGGGCGGGGGGGGGGGGAAGGGGGGGGCGGGCGAAGCAGGGCAGAGCCAGCTCTGTGGAGCGAGGGGGGCTGCCACCCCAGTGTCCCTCTGCACTCCATACCCAGAGGACTACGGGGCCCAGGACCCTGGCCCAGCGTTCTCACAAGAAAGAGAGGAAGGCCAGCGGAAAGAAGAGGGCCAGAGCGGGGACCCTCCGGAGGACAGGCAGGGCCTCCAGCACGTCCCGCAGATGGGCGCCGGCGCACAGCCTTCCTCCTCCCAGGGGAGACGGGCTCAGGCAGGCCGCGGGGACCCGTCCCGGGCGGGTCGGCCGGGCCCTCATGTGCGGCTGCTGTCGCCCTTTGAACCCCAAAGCCCCCGAGGGACAAAGTGGGCCTGCACCGAAAAGGCTCCCTGCAGTTGAGAACTGGGCAGGTGAGAAGTGCCACTGAGGCCCCTGTGGCAGTCCAGCCGGGCGCAGAGCCTACCGAGACACTGAAGACGCACGGCGGCAGGTCTAGATGGCTCCCCCAGGGGCGGGGGGGTCCAGGCTCGGCTACACTGGCCAAGGAGCTTACCAAGGGGACACCCCAAGCCTTCACTGACCCTCCAGGACACTCGCCCTCCTGCAGGCCCCATGGGCCCCATCAACAAAGGCCGCGCTCCTCACGGGCTGGCGGGTGTGTCTCCTGCCTTCTCGATGGACACCTTGCCTGTGCCCGCTCCCAACCTGTGGGTACATTCGAGGGGTGCAAACGAGGCCTACGGCCTCACAGGCAGCGGGCCATGGGCTGAGTGCAGGAGAGGCACAGAGAGCTGGGAGGACCGCTGCAGGGAACACCGGCCACCTGGGGCGCTCCGGGAGGGGTTGGAAAGTGCAGCCAGAGGGCGCCCATGAGGGCAGTGTGGCGGGGACGTGTGCCTCCCCCGGGGCCCCCGGCCCTCCGCGGGCAGCCAGGAGAGATAGCTGCGGGCCCCGACAACACAGCCTGCACCCTGAGTCCTGGAGAACTGGCCTGCGGTCCCCATCGCCCCCCCTGCAGGGCGGGTGGGCAAAGAGATCTCGGGGGCGCAAAGGGTAAATGGCCATGACTGTGAGAGAGGCGTTCAAGAGGCCAATGTGTGCTCGGAGGGACCCTTCTCTCAGGAGAGGGCTCACACCTTGGGGACATAGGACCCCACAAGAGCCCTGGCGCCCACGGCCAGCAGCCTGGCTGGCCTCCCAGCTGCCGGCGGGTGACAGGGCCCTGACCCTGTGCGTCCGCCTCTCTGGAGGAGCGGGGGAGAGGGCAGAGTACAGGCAACTCCATAGGCCTCGCAGCCCAGCAAAGGAACCTGGGGGTGGAGGGACAGGGTCCACAGCCCACAGGCTCTGGATTAGAGTGCTCTCTCAGCCACCCTGGCACTCGGCCAGCTGCTAGGGCAGTTGAGCAAGAGGCCCACCATGTCCCAGAAGCTCAGTCCCAGGCCCTCCCCAACACCCCATCCTCCCCAACCCCTCCTCCTCGGAATGAGCGAACAGGACCGTGTGGACCAGCCTTGGAGCAAGGAGGAAGGGGGCACCTGGAGGACAGGCTTTGCACAGACTACGCTGCCACACACGGTGGGCGCCTGGATCCCAGCTCTGGGGCCTCTAGCTGTGTGACCCTGGGCAAGTCCCTTTGCCTCTCTGGGCCTCAGTTGCATCTATAACGTGAGGACGAAGACAAAGTCCACCTCATGAAGTCAGTCCCGCGAGGGTGCCAGGAGGTGATTCACAGCAGGCCCGGCACATCTCAAGGACCCCTCCTGGTGTCGTCACGCTGACGGTCAGCGGACGGGGCAGAAACACAGGCCTGGATGGGCAGGAGCTAGGCCAAGGCCGCACGGGTCAGTCTGGGCAGACTGGACCTGAGCTGCCCGATATGTGCCGCCATCACCCCCGAAAGCCCTCCCCACCACCATCCCTCCCCGGGTGGGCCAGGCGCCCACAGACCAGCTTTGCCCACCCCTGGGCAGGACGGGCTGCTGAAAGTGAATACGGAGGATGCCGGGGACAGAGGGGCCCAGGGCTCTGGTCCTGCTGCCCGCAGGGAGGCCCAGGGATGGAGCCCACGCAGGACCCGACTGGGGCGGTCCAGAAGCCTGCTGGGTCCTGCTTTGGACCAAATCGCTCTCAGCACCCACTCTGTGAGCCAATGGTTTTTTTTTACGGGGGGTGGGGTGGGGGGGTGGGGGGGGGCGGGCATGGCATATGATGGAGCGCCATCCTTGCAGGGCCCCCAGCCCAGGCACAGCATGTGGGGTCCCCACACAGGGCCACACGGCTCAGCAGCACATCAGGACTGGAACCCCATTTCCTGGGCGTTCCCACCAGGAAGAACCAGGGTGGGGGGGAAGGGCAGGACGCCCTCCCATGACCCCACCTGCCCGGTCCAAGGCCAAACCGCCATGGAAGACCAAGAGGCACAGATGCACTCAGAGCTCAAGGTCACTTGGCCGCGGTGGTTCCAAAGTGGGTCCAAGTCTGTCCCTCGTTTGCTCAATGGGCGGGGACTAACCCTCTCCTCGTGCGTGGGCCAGGTTCACTCGCAGGGAACAGGAAACGGCAGAAGATTGGCGACTGCCAAGGTGAGGTCACCAAAGCGCCTGGCCACCCCCCTGCGCTCCCCGGACCACGTGGGCTGCAGGGAGTCTGCTGTCAGGCTGTGAAGATGCCAGAGGCGCCTGCGCGGGGATCCCACGTCCCAGGAATGGGGGCCTCCAGCCCACAGCCACGTGAGGCAGTGGCTCCTCCAGCCCCAGGGAGCCTTGTGATGGGACCACGGCCAGGCACCAGCTTCATTACATCAGGGGCGCTGGGCCAGAGCTACCCAGCGCAGCTGCTCCCGGAGCCCAGCACATCTGTATTCGGGATGGTTTGTTACGCAGCGCTAGTTAGCTAACTGGTACGGGGAGCGCCACCACATTCTCCACTGAACAGAACTCGCAACGTCCCTCTCCTTTTCTTTGTGCAGTTCAACCATCTGCAGACATGCTGTGTCTTCTTCACCCAGAGTCTCCAAAACAGAACCCTCTGGTGCTGTTCACATCACCTCCCTCCCCCTTCCCGGGGTTCCTTAAGAGAACTGGCCACAACCCTTTAAACCCTACAGCCTCTTAAAGAAACATGTTATTATGCCCACTTTACAGATGGGAGAGTCCAGACTTGGGCCTAAGGGCTGACAGAAGGTCACCAGCGGGGCTGGGATTACCTGAACACAGCACCCGTGTCCCACGGACCGGAAGCTGGTGGGGGCTCGGGTCCAGCCCTGCTCTGGGGACGTGAGGCAGGCGCAGAGGTCCCCTGTCTCCCAGGGACCTGTCCCCTTGGCCCAGGAGGCAGGTTTGAGGTCACCGCCCAGCGGCCACGTGACAGACTGGCCAGCTGGTGACCTGGGTGGACGTGCTGTGACCACCAGCTGCCAGCACTGGGCAGGATGGTACAGAGGTGCTAGGGAGCAGCCACTAGGCAAACCTGGGGTCAGATCCCAAAAACATCACACACCCCTTAAGGCCCTGGGTGGAGACCTTCGAGTGTCAGCAAGAGGAACAATTTTATTATTTTAGCTCTATGTTAAAAACGCTCTATGTTTTTAACGCAGAACTTCCTTGCCTGTGTTCCAGCTTTTCTGGAGTGAACCAGGTTTTTTAAAAATGGGGTGCCCTCAAAGAAAGAGAGACTTGGCTGCCTGAGTTTGGAATAACCCCTGGTGGGGATTCCCCCCAGACCAGGGCCTTCCGCTGGCCAGACATGGGAGCTGAGGGAACTGGGGTGCCCCTGCCAGAACCCCAACACTGACAGCCCCAGCCTTTCCCTGGCGACCAGGGTCCTGGGAGGCAGGTGCACCCCTGCCCCTTTCCCGTAAGAGCTGCCACTGAATGTCAGTGCCTGGCTCCTCCTGGCACCCAGCGACACCCCACCCCCGCAGCACCTCACGGACAGCCCCCCCGGGACTCCTGGGGGTCCCCCAGAGTGAGTGTCCCTGCTGTGGTCACTGTGGGCTCTGGAGCATCCTCCAGCCAGGATAGCCACTCTGCTGATGTCAGGCCACTTAAAATAGGATTCCAAATGAGCAGCTTCCTTAGGGCAGTCTAAAATTAGCTTTCCTCCTCAGCTTGTGTGCGCCGGGAGGGGCGGGGAGGGGAGGCAGTGGGCCCAAGGGACCACCGGCCGCTGGGGTGACAGCCCCCTTGCACCGAGGATGCAGGCAGGCAAAGGCCAAATGTGGGGGACCCTGCAAAGGGTCACCTTGAATTTGCTGGGGGTCGACGCGAGATCACAGTCCCCATCTCTGGGTCTCGCCCCCAGTTGCAGCCTTGGGGTCTCATCAGGACGGCTCTGCCCCCCAGCCCTGCCCAGGCAGGCACCACCCCGACCGTGGAAGCCACAGGGGCAAGGGGAAGTGGGAGGGGGCCTCAGGCAGCCCTGGCACCCTGGAAAAGCCCCGCAGAGCAGGGGCGCAGCCCTCACTCATTAGAGAGGTATTCATTAACTTCTGCGCTCCTGGCCATCAACTGGGTTCTTGTCTACATTATCAGCTCATGTAAATCCATCATTCTAACAGCTGGGAACAGGCTCCACAGCGTGGAGGCCAAGGATGGATGAGGGCTGGGGCGGGCTCCCTTCCTGCTCGACCGCCCTGACACGTGCGCACACACACACACACGCTCAGGGGGCCTCCTGGACATCTCAGCTGCATCACAGGCTGCTGTCTGACCCCCCCACCTGCCACCATCAGCTGCCCCCCCGGGACCCCAGAAAAAAGAGCTGCTACAGCAACACACCCAGAGAAGAGACCCCCGTGACTGAGGCGGTGCGGGGGACCGGAGAGGAAAAGCCACCCCCAGAATCAGCCGGGCCCCTCCCTCCTGGATGGCACTGGTGTTGAGAAGCAAGGCCCGCCAGGCCTGCACCTTCTACCAAAGTGAGGTGTCTTTAATCGATACTTTCTCCTCTCCTCCTCCCAGGTCTCTAATATGGCCAGAAGCAGCTCAAAGCTTCAAAAAGCAAAGCAAAAGGCAAAGAAGAAAAACCCAAGTGCCAAGGGGCAAGCCTGGCTGGCAGCTCCGCGGACATTCTCCAGAACCACCTCATCCCTGGTGTTTCAGAACACAGCCCGATCGATCGGGGAGCCTGCTGTCCAAAGGCGCGGCGACAGCAGGCACGACGGGGCGGGGGGTTGGGGGCAGGCCCCTGACGCTCCATTAAACGCGGCGGCGGCGGGCTCCCGCTCCGCGGGCGGAGGGCGTATTAATCAGCCCGCAGCCGCCCTCCGCCTCCCGCGGACCCGTAATTACCGCTTCCTTTCATCCCGCTCTTCCACGGCCCCAGACCTCGGGCCTGCTCCCTGCATGCTCTGTAATTACAAGCTAATAGCTGAGATGAATTTTCTGCTGGCTCCCGGTTCAAGCACCGATCCACCCCTTTCCCCTGACAGCGCCCCCCGCCCCAGGGTAATTACACCCCACAAGGCCGGGCCCAGCAGGGCCTCAGTCAGCTCTGCATGCGCAGTCCAGACCTGGGTTCTCTAATCACCCCTCTCGGTAATTCTTCATTACCGCAGACAGAAATGTTTGTGAACAAATATACAAGGTGTCCCCCAGCTCTGGGCCTCCACGCACCGCCCCCCACCCCGAAGGGGCGATGCTTGTGCAGCCCTAACGAACTGGGGTCACCTGAGCAGAGACCCGGCAGGCAGGCAGACGATGGCGGCGTGGGGCACCACGTGACCCCGGGAGCCTGAGCAGCTTCATAACACATTCATTATATTTGCCTTCCGGCGTGTTCTGAGCTCACTCGCACGCAGCAGTTTTTCTTGTGTGGGGGCGGGGGCAGCACCGGGGAGAGCCTGGGAAGGCGTCCTGGCCCCTGGATGCACAGAGGTGGCCTGCCTTAGACCCCCTTGTTCTTTTCCAAGGACAACCCCTTGGGTTGTGGATATCTAAGGGGACCGGGTGGCGGGGGACTTTTCTTGCCCGGAGTCCCAGACCTGGACATCCTCCCCAAAGCTCCAGTCCACCACTAACTGCTGGAGCAGAGGACGGCCTGCATCCTGACCCGGAACCGCCGAGAAGGACAGGGAGCAGGGGGCAGGCGAGGCCGGCCCGTGGGCCCGTGTGCCCAGCGCCAACCCTGGCTCAGGAGTAGAACGCTAACGAGGCAGCTCATCTGAGGACAAGCCCGCCGCCCTCCCCCGCAGTCCTCTCGCTCATGCGGCTGCGTAGTTACTAGGGGATTGGGAAGGCAGGAGCCACAGAGGGTCTGCCAGGACCCCAGTCAGTGACAATGGAAGCCCTCAGCACTCCCAGAACCAGCCCCACGGGCTGAGCCGTCTGCAGAGCTCATTTCTGGGGTCCCTGGGAAAGCTGCCACAAATGGGTTCAGGGAGGGCCCTGCAGTCAACAGGGTGGGGTGGGGGATGTGCAGCATTCTGGGTTCTCCCCGGCCTTGCCCACACACTGCCACGGCAGTGACAAGGGGCATGGGGGCTCTCGGGAGGCTGAAACTGGGTCCCAGGGAGAAGAGTGCTCAGGACAAACCCCCCACACAGGCCTGTCACTCAGGACAGGGGTGCCAGGGGAGCCGGGAGGTGTGGGTGGGACTAGGCCCCTAGGCTGGCTCCCGGGGTGGAGAGGAGAGCGCTGGGCAGGGCCTGGACCTGGGCGGCCTGCTGATGGAGGCCTCCCAGGACAGCCCAGTGAGCGGCTGAGGTTCAAGGCCGCAGACGTGAGGGATCCCGGAGGTTCTGGTGGAGGCGAAGGACGGAAGTCAGGCAGCAGATGGCAGCGACATTTGACGGTGATTATTCCAAGCGGGTGGTGTCTGGAGCAGCCTGGGATGGGCAGACGGAGGGCGGCCTGGGAGGGGCACGGAGTGGGTGGAGACAGCCCCGGGGAAGTGCATGATTAAGGCAAAAAAGGCTGTGGGACAGGGTCAAGGCTGGCACTGAGGGCCCCCCAGAGGCGGTTGGCGTCAGCACTGACAACCACAAGGCCTGGCTGTGCCCAGAGCATCGCCGCCACCCTTCAGAGTCACTCCAGGAACAGACCTCGCCCCTCATCAGCCAAGCAGCCTCCTAACGCGGCCCATCCTGGCCCCACTCTACAGATGGGTAAAGTGAGGCTGGAAGAGTCACATCCTTGTCGGGGGCTGCACGCTGAGGAGCCAGGGTGGGGACCCAGTTTTCCTTGCTGCTGTGCTGGCAATTTCCTTTTAAATCAGAAGACACTACAAAGACACCCCACCCCCAACCCTAGCTAGGGGTCACCTCCCATCCCGCAGGCTGCTGGAGCACCCACGTAGGCCCACCTACACGCATCGCCTTAAAGAGGGTATCAGGGAGGAAGAGCAGCTCTGCCTCTGGGCTACACCCCTGAACCCCACGTTGCAGCAGCTCGGGGCTGGAGGGCGCCAAGCTGACAACCCTGGAGTGAGTTCTTGGTGTCCCCGAGGGCCCCGAGGTAACCAGGCCACCTCCCCACAAAGGAGCCCTTTGAGTGACCTCACAGGTTTAGGGTGCAGGACTTGGCTGGGGGGAGGGGAGGGTCAGAGGTCCCAAAGGACAGGAACCAAACCTGGCCAGGAGGAGGCAGCGCGCTCCAAGCTTCCACGGAGCAGCTGGCCAGGGCGGGCAGGCGGGGCAACAGGCCAGCAGAGCAGGGGTCAAGGCCCTTTTCCCGAAGGGAGGACACCTGGCTGGGAGATGAGACGTGAGGCCGCTGCTGACGGGGCGTGCCCGGGCCCCGGGTGTCTAAACCCCTCAGGTGAGAGGGGGACACGAAGCAGAGCACCCATGCCCCTTCCGTACCGCAGGGGGGTCAGCAAAGCCGTCCATAGGGCGGGCCTGTGCACCTGCACCCCCAGCCTCAAAGGGCACTTGGGAGGTCCTCAGCCCACGGAACAGGCACGGCGGCCCCACCCTCACGTCCATCAGCTGAAGGCTGGTCCATCAGGAGAAGGAAGGCGCCTGGGTTATGCCCAGGCAGGCGGGCCACTCTGGGGTGTCACAGGGCAGGACCCCCAGGAGCTAAGTCGGGGCTTAGCTAGGAAGCCAGCCAGAAGATGGGGTCCGGGCCCGGCCCCCCAAACTTCCTAGCGGGGGCCTGTCCGGTCCCGATACGCTCCGAGCCTCAGTGTCCCCGTCGGCACCCCTGGGGGCGGGGACTAGGCAGGAGCGGGCAGAGGCGAAGGGGCCATCTTTCATCCAGCATCCTCGTTATTTGGCGCGAAGTCAAGACATCTTTAAATGTGAATCGATGGGCGGTAACTTAAAACTGGAGGTTTCTGGTCAAAATGAAGATTTCCAATTTCCCCTGGAAAATCAGGAGCCAGCAACCATATCCCGAGAGTGGGAACTCCCCCTCAGTCTATCCCACTCTCCCACTCTCTCAGGCTGGTGGGCTCACTCAAGGCCAGAGGGGTCGCCAGTTTAGAAGCCACGCGGCTTTGGGGGATGAACTGGGTCCATGAGAGCTTAACAAACGCGCACGCAGCCAGGACGCTCAGCTCCGACGCTGGCACCCTGTCCATCCAGACGCAGCAGAAAGAAGTCCAGCCCCACCCTCAGCTTCGGGGGGGAGCCTGGCATTTGTCAACAGAGGGTGGGTCCCACCTGAATCAAAGCCAGGACCTGGCCTCAACTTATGTTTTGTTGCTTTTGCAAAAGATCCATTTTCAATAGGGTTCAAAGGGGCAGACCAAGTCCTCTGCACCCCCAACCCCGAATCCTGCACGTAGTCAGTCTGACCAAGTCCAGAGAAGCTCATCTGTAAACCCACAGGGATGTGTGTGAGGAGGTGCGTGGCATCCCAGAACCCAGGGTACAGACATCTACAGCACAGAATCCTCTACTCCCCAAGTACCAACACTGTCCCTGACGTGTTCCACCCAGGCACAGGGTGTCAGAGGTAAGATACTAAGTTCTTAAGGTGGTCCTGTGGTCCAGACTCTAACAGTGTTTCCTCACCCGGAGGAAATACCATCTTCAAAGCCCCATGTACCATGCCCAGACGCCCGAAAATGCTCCACTGGGTGGCGAGGGGGGACAAAAACACTATCCTGCAGCCAAAATGCATTTCAAAGCGGGTCCACCGGGTAAAAGTTTGCAAAAACAGTCACAAGCCACCAGCCATGAGCTCCCCAGTCCCAACCGTGTCCTAAGCCAGGTCAAGCCGGCCACAGCCATCCTCCACCAACTTCCTGAGCCAACTGCTGAGGCCTAAGTAATCCTTCACTTTCTCAAAAAAAAACAAACAAAAACTCCCCCACGGCTCCAACCGGGAACGTGTAAGGTCCCAGTGCCTGAGGCAGGATGCTGGGGCCAGAACTGGCTCTCACGGGTACCACCTCCTAGGAGTCAAGGATCACAGGGCAAGAAGTGGTCCAGTCTACCCAAAACCTGCCAGGGGTGCAGCAACAGGCGAGGCTGGTCACAGGCTTTTTTTCCTCCCCTAGTGGGGAGAATGGACATCCTTAGAAACCAAGGGCTGAGGGGCGTGGAGGGAACCACTCACCAGAGTCAGGTAAACAAAGGTCTGGGTTGTGCTGGCGGGCAGAAAGGCGAGTCCCTGCCACGCTTTCTGGAGCAATCTGGCCAATGTCTTTTAAAGATGTCTCAAGCCCTCACACCCAGACCTTTCCCCTCTCAAAATCTATCCAACACTCAATCCTGAGGTGTCAACACACCCATGGGGGGCTCACTGCATGTGCCAGGGACACTGCTGGAGACTGCAGTGGTCAAATCCAAGGTCTGCTGAGCGCCCTGGCTGGGGCAGCCCAGCCCTGACACCCCACCGCACATGGTACGAGAAGGCAGGCAGGCAGGCAGGCAACGCGGACCTGCCAGCTTCAGCTAGGAAGCCAGCTGTTTGGTTAAAATGCACTCCCTGGCCCGGGTGACAGGCTCCCAGGACTGGCATGCCTCCTAAGGGAGCCCTCCGGAGTCTCAGAGTCTCACAAGACCTGTTTTTAGGTGAAATGCAGGCTGCAGAAAGCTACGTCAACGTGTTGGCAAAGGAGAGACCTGGCCGTCAAGCTGATGTAAAACCTACAATCTCAGCCCACAGGTCCGCTCCCCTTGGTGAGTCCAAGCAGGGCTGACCAGAAATCCTTCACACAAGGCCATCTGAACGCAACCCCGGGGGCCGACTCTGAGCCTCAGTGTTCTCATGCTGCTAAATGGGGGCAGCCCACCCTCCCCTACTCGCAAGGAGGCGGTGGACAGGGCCCCAGTGCCTCTGGGGTGCTCAAAGTCCCTCCAGCATCCCCACCTGCAGACCTTGAGCTCCACCTGCATCCACCTCTGATGTCTAGTCTAGCCCAGCCTCACCTGTAAGTCAACAGAGAGAGAGACCACACACCCTATGTAAAAGTTACAAAAACACAAAGATAAATGAATGCCAGGAATTCAGCAGGACGAATCCACTCACACCCTTTGGTTTTCCCGTTTCACACGGCTTACCAGCTGTCTGATGGCGGGCAGGAAGGCAGGCCCCATGGGACCCCCCTGTATCTCCCGGCTAACAGTCAGTGGGGGTAATCCCTACCCTGCAAGTCAGACCCTCCGGGGAAGATGAACAGCGGAGCAAGAAGCGACCCCATGTGACCCACGTCACACGAAGGCAGCCGGCCTGCCAGCCCCCTCAACCAGGCAGGGTGGCAGGACAGGCGGAGCCCTGGGCTCGGGCTCAGTTCAGGGGGAGAGGAGACTGCGGTTAGCACAAAGGAGGACCCCGCCCGCCCCGACCCGGCAGGCCCGGCCCTCCTCAGTTTGACACATGGATCTTCCTTCGGGAGGGCTTAACCTGACCGAAAGCCTGCTGATCGATTCCTTTTATTGCTGCCTGTGGCCACAGAAGCATCTGAGCTCGGGGAAGGGCGGGGCTGGGGCGGGGAGGGCATATCTCACCTCCCTCCTGCTGACCTGGGGTGCAATCCCACCGCCACAGGGCCGGCAACAAGCAGGCAAGCTGCTGCTGGGGAGGGGGCCAGTGTGTGAGCCTGGGATCAAGACCAGGGTGGGTGGGGGGGTGCGACCCCAGAAGCCCCAGTGGGGAGGGTCTGCAGGGGCTGGTGTGGTGTGAGCATGGGATGAAGACCCTGGGGTGGGTGCGGCCCCGGTGGGGAGCGTCCGTCCCCAGTGGGGAGGGTCCGCGGGGCTGGTGTGGACCTTGAGCCTGGAGGTCTCGGTTGGAGAAGCAGCCACCGCCGCCACCGCCCACACCAAACATGGCAGGACCAGAGGCCAGGGGCACAGAGCCTTCTGGGTTTCAGAAGTTACAAGTCCCGGGAATCCTAGAGCCAGAGACAGGGATGACCGCGTGCTTCTGACAAACCCGTACACAGGGGCCCTTGGTGCCAGGCGCTGCTCTGAGCTCTTTATAAGAAAGCACTTAACTCCCAACAGCCCGAGAACAAGAGGGCCGTGGCTGTTCCTACCGTAGAGGCCCACAGGAAAGCGCGCATGGTCGTACAGGCTGAGCCAGGGGTGATGGAACACCCTGGTCAGGGACTGACCAGCCACTTGACACAGACACTTGGGGGCTGACCCCAGGCCCCTGAGGTTTGCAGCCCGCGCCCTGCACAGACCCACGGGGGCAGGCAGGTGGCACGCATAACATCTGAGCCCTCACCTCTGACAAGGCCTCTGCAGGCCCATCCTACAGATAGGGAGCAGCTGGGGGCCGTGACGGTGCTGGGGAGGCCGGCGGCTCATCTGCCCATGGGACGCCCCCACCCTGGTCTGGCAGCCCCAAAGCCTCGCCAACGTGCAACTCCTCACACGCATCAAGGCCTCCAGCTGGAGGAACCGGTTCCAGAATTGGAGGCTTGGCTGGAGCTCCAGACACAGGAGCCACCGTCCAAACAGCTCAGCACCTGAAGGTCCCTTCAGGAGAAAGGCCTGCCGCTCGCCTGGGGCAGGCAGGAGGAGCAACGTCAGGATTTGACCCCGGGTTCGTACAAAGCCCAGGACCGCCATGACCCAGGGATGGGGCTGAGAGCATGGCCGGGAGAGGGTACCCAGCCCCAGGCCATTCTAGGGCAAACACCGCGGACTCTGGCTTCCCACGAGGGATCCCAGTTCTCCTTCAGAAGCATCAGGCCCCCACCTCCCCCAGAAAGAAGAATTCCTTCCCCACTGTGCCCCACCCCCCAGCAGAAGGCCCTTCTAGCTCAGCTGCGGGTTCATAAAATACAGATGTCTGGGCCCCACGCCTAGAGACGTGGGTATTAACCTGTCACAGGTCTGGCCCCGGGTTTTAAAGCTCCCCGGGTGAGTCTAAAGTGCAGCCAAGAATGAGCACCTGGTCTGGGGGCTTCCTGTTCCCCTAACACCTTCTTCCTCAGTTAAAAGTCACATCCCAGAGACACCCCCTCCAAGGTCCCACTGGGATCCCCCAAAGCCTCAGGTTCAGCCAGATGCCCTCTTTTCCACGGACCCTCGGAACTGCGGTCCCCTCCCCCACCAGCAGCCCACTGGCCTCCGTCCCAGTGCCTCTCCTGCCCAGGCTGCTCTCATTTGCCTTAGCTCTGCAGGGGTCACCCCCTCCCCCAAGCCAGCTCAAAGCCTCGGGAAGGGAGGGGCACAGGAAGCTGGTCTCAGGGACCGGGACTTGGAGCTGATCGCCCTGATCCGGGAATGGCAGGCAGAGGAGCAGCCCAGCAAAGATGGGGGGGAGGGGGGGCGGGGGGCGGGGCGGCGCGTGATCGCCCACGGTTCCACCCTGCTGGGGGCAGGGGCGCAAGTCAAGAGGACGGTGGGGAGAAGACGCTGCCGAGGCGAGATTAAAAGGCCCCCGGTGCGCGCCCTGGCAGGCGTGCAAAGGACCACTCTGGATGCGGTGTTATCGGTGTGCACACTTCCCAGCGGCGGGCAAGGGCTGAGTTCAGAGGAGGCGCTCAATAAATTCTCATTGACAGGAACACTCCCCAGCGCCACCTCCCGCCTGTGGCCTCAGCCGGGGAGGGAGGCCAGCCCGGGGAAGTGGAGCCAGTGGCTCGGCAGCCCACACCACTCTGGGCGAGAGAGGAGAGAAATTAAAGCGCGTGGCCAAGCTGAAATGTCACCTGGGACACGGATCCCTGCAGGTTAGAAAAACAGCTCCACCGGCACACCGAGGGGAGGGGGCGGGCCGCAGCTGGCAGCCCTGTGGTTTGGAGGCGGCCGTGTTGCCATAACAGAGGTAATGAACGTGCTACCACCAAGCCCAGCCCGCCTGGACTTCGAGTAACCCAGGCTGGGAATTCCAAGCCTTCCGACAGGGCCAGGAAAAACCTGCCTTGCTGGCTGACTCCACAAGCCCCTACGAGTTCCTGGGGCGAGAGGAGAGAGCTGGCAGCCAGGGTTGCTCACCTGCGCTCTCCTGGGAAAGCAGAAGCCGAGGGCAGCCCCCCCCTCCCGCCTTCAGGAAAGGGGCTTCGAGCCCAGGGGTCCTTCCTCTGTCGGAGCAGGGGAACGCCAGCTGCCAAAGGGTCAAGGGCCACGAGGGACTGAGCCGGCTGGGGAGGTGCTCAGCCTGGAGGTGCAGGACCCGAACCTGCCACAGAGCGGCGCTGTGCAGACTCTGCTTCGGCTCCTCAGGCCAGAAACCAGAGGTGCTGAACCCACAGGCGGGCGGCTTCTTCTGCTCAGAAACCCCAAGGCTCTCTGGGCTCTGCCGGCCCTAACCTTCCCCCAGAGACAGGGAAGTTAATGAAGGCCAAAGGTCTGCCTGCGCCTGCGGGCATGGCTGAATAAAGGCCATCGGCGCTTCCAAAGAGGTCTGCTGCTTGCTGCGGGCTCCTGCAGGCCCCCACCTCCTTATTCCCAGCCTCGGGTGGACAGGAGCCATGACCCAGGGAACTCTCAGCAAACTCAGACGGAGGGCTCAGTAAACCCTGCTCAACCCTGACAAGGCAGGATTTGGGAAGCTGTCCCTAGCAGGTCAGGGCCTGCGCCGTCAGGGGCAGCCTGCTGCCGGGGGCCCGCAGATCGCGGCGGGCCTCCCAGCCTCCCTTCCCAAGGCCGGGGCTGACCTCGGTCACCCGCTCACCAGCTCCAGATTTCCACCACCCCCGAGGTTCACGGAAAAGGAAAATCAAGAGTGCCAAAGGCCTGGCTGGCTCCTGCGGCCCCCTTCCCTCCTCTCTGCATGCAGTGAGACAAAGTAACCGAGGCCAGCCGGGCACCCTCTTTCACGGCAGCGGGGCAGGACTGCCCTGATAAGGGCCCGCTGGAAGTATCCCTGTAGCTGTTATCACAAAGCCAGGCCTGCCGAGCCCGGGGCAGGCGGGGCAGCGACTCCCTGCCCTGCCGGATGACACACGGCGGCCCAGCGGAGCCCGCGCCCCAGCCCCTCACCTGTGGCGTGGCCCGGCTGAGTCAGGCGGCAGGTTCTGCCATACCCGCGGGTGGAGGCGCCCATAAACACAGGCTGAGCAACGCTGACGTGCCCCGAGCAGAAGTAACACCCAGGGAGGCCCAGAGGCAGGCAGCCTGTTCACCTGGGGTTCCCCCCGACCCAACTTTCTACTATGCGGGGGAAGGGGGCACAATCCCAGGCGGGGAGAAGGTCCAGCAGGCCTACCTTCCGGAGACCCAAGTGCCCCACCGGAGACCTTCTGCCCTCCCATCCCATTCCGTCCCACCCCCACCCCCCGGCCTGGAAATCGGCTTAGGCAGGGAGGTTCCCACCCAGGATCCGCGGGGCCCTTTGTTCCAGCCTTTCACAAAAGAAGCCCTTTTTTGTTTCATCTGGTGGTCCCGCTTTTTGTTTCCAAACCACAGCCTGTGTGGGCCCCAGATAAGGCACTGCAGGGGTTAACAAGGATTTAATGTATTTTAGACGCACTTCCCAGACAAAGGCTAGTTTACAAAACAAGAGCCAAATCGACTCAACTCGGCCAGTATCCACCAACCAGCCGGCGGGCAGGTGCTTCCCCCGCCGCGCACACAGCCCTCCAAACTTAAGAGCCGTCGCTCCGGCAAGGGGACCCCGGTCCATCACGTGGGGGGTGTCGCGGCAACACTTCACCCAATCCGAACGACCCCTTCCCCCCACGACCCCGCGCCTCCATCTCCCCTGCGCACTTCTCAGGGGTCCCATTAATCCCCCACCCCAAACTCGGGAGGGGGAGTGGGAAGGGGGGAGGCGGGAGGACGAGCCCGACTCCCGCTCCGCCTCCACGGAGGGAATTTAATTAGCCTGCTGGAGAGGCGGGCGGGCGGCCGACGAGGTGTCTCTGCTGCTGCAATATAATTGAATCGGCTCCACTCGGTCGGGCCACTCGCCGCCCATCAGCGCGACCGCCGGGCTGGGGGCGGGGAGGCGCATCCAGGCGGAGCAGGAAAGGCCGAGGTGGGGGGGGGGGGAAGGGCAGCGCGGGTGGGGGGCGACGGATGCAATCACCTCCCACCTCGGAGGCCGGGGCAGCCATCTTCAGCGGGGGGAGGGGCAGGAGACCGGCTCCTACGGGGCGGGGGGAAGCAGAGAGGCGGGGGAGAAGCCGTGGAGCCCGGGGCGCGCCCTTGGGAAGCAGGGCGTGGGGGTCGGAGACCTGGAGGCTGCAGTCCCGCCCTCCCGGCGGTCTCCCTAGCTCCGAGGGAAGGGGGAGGGGAGCGAGACAAAAAAACCCAACCTCGCGGTCCCAGCGGGCGATGCCCCCCGCCCACCGCAGCCGCCGCCAGCACCTGCCGCGGGGGCGCAGCGCCGCCCCCCCCATCGCTCCCTCCCCCGCCGCCGCAAAGTTTTCACTCCGGCTCTGGAGCGTAGACAGCTCACCGAGAGCCCCCCAGCTCCCTTGCTCCCCACCCGCCGCACGCTCGTAAAGCACCACTCGCCTAACGCAGCCACCGAGCCCGAGCCCCGGGGCGGCCCGAACCCCCGCCTGGAGGCCGGACTCCCAGGCTGCGACCCGCCGCGGGGAGCGGGGCCTTGGGTCGCTGGCCTGCCCGCCCGGCTCTTATCGGCGCACACATTCCGGGGGAAGTTGCCCCGGAGCCGTTGGCGGCCGCCCCAGCGAAACCCACGAACTTGGAGGGGAGGGGGGCGCGCGCGGAGACCGCCGCCCGCCAGGCTAGACGCGCTCACCTTTCATGCCAGGGCCCCGCCGCTCCGCCTCGGCTGACACATGCTGGAGCCACCGTCGCCCAGTGTTTGTCTAAACTGCTTATCTCACCCGGGGCTGCTCGGCGGCGGCGGCGGCTCTGGCCCGCTGGGGAGGTGGAGCTTCCGGGGCCCCGGCCAAGAAACACCTGCTGCTGTCGCCGCCGCCGAGGACACACCCAAGCGCAACACCGCCCACTCTCGGGCCACTGGCTCGCTCCCGGCTCCCTGACCTCAGCCAGCGGGAGGTGTCGGGTTTCAGCCGCAAACACACGCGCTCGCGCGCGCGCACCTACCGGCGCCCGGGTACACCCGCGCGGGCACACGCCCCTCCCCAGACAGGCCGGCCAGGTGAGCCGAGGACACCAGCAGGTAGGGGAAGTGCCACCACAGGTTCCCGGGGACCCCGGGCTTCACTGCTCAGGGGTCCCACCTACACTGGTGTCCGAGACTAGCCACTGGATTCCAAAAGCTGGGAGCGGCCACTCTCAACACGCCCACCAGGCGAGCAGCGCCCCTGCACGTCTCCCGACCGCTTTCCGAGCGCCGAGAACAGCGTGTGCCACAAAGCAGACCCCCCGAGGAGTGAGCGGACAAACTCACGTGTGCTGGAGGCCTCCTGGAGGAAAACTTTTTCGGAGCTGATGTCTGTGTTGGGGGGTGGGGGCGGGAGGGGGCAGGCAAAGTAGGCTGTGTGCCTCTCTCCTCCCCAGCCCCTCTTAACTCGCCCAATTTGAAAGAGTTGAATGTTAAGGACTCGGGCCTACGCACCTTCTTCCCCACAAATTCCAAGAGCTCCGCTTTCTCGTTCTAAGTAACTTTGGGGAAGGCCACAGTGCGGGGGGCGGCGGGGTAGTTCTTTTAAAGAACTCACGTCCCAGCGGCTGGAGAGTCCACGCAGGCGCCGCTCCGCCAGGGGGGTCATTAAGTAGCTGGGGTTGCGGTCAGAGGCGAGGCCGCCCGCCTCCAGAAACTGGCACGACCCACTGGGCCTCCGGCCCTACAACAGCGCCTCCCCATTCCTGGCACCCCACCACCACCGCCGCCGCCACCACCACCTCACCCAGGCACTTGACGGACTGGAATGACTCAGGGAGCGTCCTGAAATTCCTGGGCACCCACAGGCGGCACGGCGAGAGCGGAGGGCCCTGGCCTCCCCGCCCCCACCGGCGGCGGGCGCAGAGGACCAGCCCGGCACCCCCCACCCGCCCCCAGCCCCGCGTCTCCGGGAAGCGCCGGGTCAATGGCGGCCCGCCTCGCCCGACGCCCCCTGGCCCTGGCGCGCCCCGCGCTCTGACCCCGCGCGTCCCAAGCTCCCAGTGTTGCTCGGATGCACCGGGGTCTCTGCCTGTACATCCTCTTTTTGAAAACCCTCTCCATCTACAGCCTTCCTACTTTGCAGCCCCGGAGGCAAACCAGTACCCACCCCTCAGCACCCCGCCGCAGCGCCGCGCTGCGGGTTTCAACTTTCGGCCGCCGGTGCCAGCCCGCGCTTCTGCCAGCCCCAAACCTGCCCCAGGACATGCCCGCGCCGCGCTTGGCAGGCGCGCACGCAGCCGTCCCCGCGGGCCTAGCCTCCCCCGCCTCTCCTCCTCCCTCTCCCGCCCTCCCTTCCCTCCCCGCGCCAGTCCGGATTGCGACGGGAGGGAGCGCTGGGCGCCTGCCACCCCCCATCCATCTGTTCCCGATGACGCTGGCGGGCCTGGAGCAGTCGGAGCCCGCGCCAGCGGAGAGCAGGACTCGCCTGGGTGCCCGCCCGCCCGGGGGGCGAGGGGCAGGGCGCGGACGGACGCCCCCGAGCCACCCACTCCCCTGCTCCGCCTTCCGCCGAGCGCACGCGGGTCGGCCCCTCGCCTTGCACAAGGCTCCTGGCCGACCACAAACGAAAAGGGAAACGGACCTGCGAGGCCGAGCCGGGGGCCGTTACTGGCTCCTACCTGTGGGGGCCGGCCGGCCGGCCCTGGCACCTCGTGGGAGGGGCGCTTCCCCTTCACCCCCCACCGCCTGGCTTCGGGCCGCGCCTCCCTCGTGCGGGCCTAGGCCTCCGCCGGACGCTTTCGTTTATGCACCACACGGTGTCTCCGCGGCGCGGCCTCCTGGAACTCACACTCAGCAGGGGACAGCAGACTCACCGCGGCCAGGGCGCGGAGGACGCGGTGCCTCCATCGCCGCCGGGAGTCTCTGGGAGGAGGAGGGGGGAGGGAGGAGTCAGGAGAATTCAACCAAGGGCCTAGGGCCTGAAAAACCAAATTAAAAAACCTCTGGGGGCGGGTCCCACATTTTCCCACCTGGACTACAGGCTGGGGCGGGGGGAGTAACTTACGCATGAAAACTCGCACCTGGATCGGACTCTCCTCCCAGCCCCGTCCCCAGGTCTGGACGCTGGGGCCCACCCTCCAACTCTCTCACCAGGACAGGGTGGGCCAGCTGATTTCCCTTCATCCTGGGGAGACCCTGATGTTGGTGGTAGCGAGGGGGAGGTCAAGTTCTTCCACATGTCTGAGGACCACCGTGGCAAAACACAGAATTTTGTGGGGTGGCCACGTGGGTTCATCCTTTGGCTACTTTATTCAGAGTTGGTAGATTCCCCCGCCCCCTCCCAGACATCTGGTTCCGCTGCATGGCGGGACGGGGAGCCTGATCCCGGTTCCCAGATGAGGAAGTCGAGGCCGCAGTTGCTCAAGGTCACGTGCACACACTGGTGCAATGGGAGCTGTGCTGGGAGCTGCTCACACCTGCAACCAGTCTCCCTTTCCCGGTACAGCCCGTCGAGGCCTCGGGGAGCTGCAGGGACCCCCCGCGGCCGCACGGGGGCAGCGGCGAGCTGGCTTGTCCGCCCCCGGCCAGAAAAATGCTGGCGGCCACCAGGCGGGCTGGCACGGTGGCGATGGGTGACACTGGCTGTCGGTGCGCCCGGCCCCGGGAAATCAGTAATCCGGAGCATGGCCTCCGGGTTGAAGGGTGAGAATTGCTCTCCCGCAGCCCGTGCGCTCCGCGCTAACGAGGTTGGTGGCTTGACTCCTCCACTTCCCGCCACTCAGGCTGGGGCTGGCAGCCCTCCATTTCTTCAGGGGCGTTTCTTCCCCTCCCGGAGGGGCCGGTTCCCACCCCGTAGCCGGTCCAGAGCCCTCCCTGGGCTCAGCCCTCCTCTCCTTCTTCCCCAGATGCTTGGGAATCGGACAGAAAAAGAAGGTTGGAGTAAAAGGGCAACTTTTACCGAAGGCCAGGGTCAGTCCCATGGCAGAGGCGGGGGGCAAATGGGGACCCTTCCCATAGTGGGGACACCCGCCCCAATGACCCAACTCACCAGGATCCTGTTTTCCCTGGTGCTAGGGGCAAGAGGATGCTGGTGAGTGCCCGCTCACACCCCCGACTGGGGTCAAATTAACTGGAGCAGGAAGCAGAGATCAGGAGGCCTTCTCCTGGCTGAGCACCTCCTCAGGAGGGTCCTTCAAAATCCAGCCCACCTCCAGCAGCTCATGCGCTCAGTCATCCTGTCCGACTCTCTGCGACCCGGTGGACTGGAGCCAGCCAGGCTCCTCTCTGTCCATGGGATTCTCCAGGCAAGAATACTAGAGTGGGTTGCCATGCTGTCCCTCCAGGGGATCTTGCTGACCCAGGGATTGAACCCGGGTCTCCCACATCACCCGTGGATGAGCCACCAGGGAAGCCCCACGAGCAGCCTGGAACTCGGGAAACCTATACGATGAAGCCCTCAGTGAAGTAAAGGCCCGTCCTTAAACTGACCCTCAGAGATACTGACGAGGGATCTGCAGGAAAGAAAGTGATGCCACTGACCAACATGGTGGGCATTCAGTCACTCAGCAAACACACTGGCCTTCCCAAATACAGAACTGAAAACACCAGGCCCGAGGTGAGAGGCGCTGACAGGGAGGGCACCTCAAGGTACCCAGGAGCTGGAAAGACAGGAGGGCGGGTGGGCAACTTACCCATTACCAGGACCGCCAGCCAGGCCCCCACCGGCCAGGTGAGGTTCCCTGGAGTGCAGGTGTCCCGGCCCGGGTCCAGCCCGGGCTGTGCTGGGCCCTTGATGCCGGGGGTAGGGATGGGGAGCCTGCATAGGTCCAGCTGTTTATCACCCTGCCTTCTCTGGGATCAGCAGGACTCAGTGCACTGTCCACCCTAAACTGCTGTTCCAGCACCCGAGGGCTGCATTTTCCATCACCCCGGCCACCCCATTCAGCACCTGATCGACAAACAAGCGTCAGGGACCTGGCCGTCAGTGCGGGGGGGAAGGGAGGTCCACTTCTGCCATTTACCAAACACCTAACATGTTCCAGAGCTGCTCAACTCCTGTCATTTAATCCCCTTGCGCCCTGCGAGGCGGCCTCCTGACCTCCATCACAAAGCCCGGTGAGGAGACCAGAGAAGGTTAATTAACTTGCCTAGGGCACACACATTCGCTCCAAGCCAGATCCAGACCCTGGCTGTTCTCCTGTACTCGGCAGCATTTCTCTGTAGCTACCGCTGCGGATACCTCGGGGCGAGGCAGGGTTGCAGCACACCAGCCAGCTGTCCTGGGGTCTGAAAACCACTCTCCCTTCCAGGAGGGTTGGGGGACCCATGGCCCAGAGCCCTGGGATCTGCAAGTCCCTCTGCATGACGGGTCCACCCACCCCAAGGCTACCAGTGGAGAGGGTGCCACTAGGGGCCTCAGGGATGACGGACAGGGGGTCTGCCCTGCCACCCCCTCCATCACCCCCTCATCCCATCTTGGCAGGAGGCCCTGCCGCCCAGCCTCCATCACTCACACTCCGAAGTCCCCTTTCTCTCTCCAGCCAGCTATCACTGGCCCAGAAATTCTCTCCATTCTTCAAAGCCCAGCTTAAACCTTATCTCTTCCAAGGAGGCTTTTCCCATCCCCGCCTCTGGAATTCATCTCTCCAGGCACCACATCCCACTCTAGATACAGATCGCACAGGGCTGCAGTCTCGGATACTGGGGGAAAGATGGGGAGGAGTGTGTGAAGTACTGATTGCTAGGCCACACCATGGAGCTCCTGGGGTCAGGGAAAGGAAGGAGGATCTTTAGCAAGAGCTGGGGGCAAATGCGGGGGTGGGGTGTCCGGACCTCTCCTGTTGACAGCTGGAGCCCCAGCCTCCCCTCCCACCCCCACCCCCCGCACTGACAGCGGGTGCCCAGAGGGGAAGGGACTGTCATGGGGTAGCTGTGATCCAGCCCCGACCTCTGCACGTTTGCATCTCACGCAGACCCGCAGAAGGGATAAAGGGAGGGAAAACCAGGGCAACCCTCTCCGGACGCCCTCCCCAACCACTGCCCACCTAGGGAGGAGCCAGGCTCTCCTGGGGACCCGTGGACAAGTCCAGGCCTGGCCTGGGATGCCCCCGCCGCCCCGCCATTCCAGTCGGCTGTCCGGTAGCCAAGGTCACCTCCGGGGAGCAGAAGGGGCGAGGGCCCCGAGTGACCCGGGGGAACGCGGTGGCAGAGGTCGGGCTCTTAACCCTGGGCTGCTCCAACACTTCCTGCCCTTTCAGCGCCGGCCGCGGGCTGCACCCGCGCACAGCTGCGCTCCTTTACAATCAGTTAACAGCTGTTTTGCATAGATTTTCAATTCTAATTGCCTCGCTTTGTGAGACTCCGAAGCCCCGGTGAATGGGGAAGCCTCCGCACGGCTAGAAAGCAGGCGGGGAGGGGGGACACTCCAGAGGGACTCAAAGGACGCCAGTGTGCGCGGGCCGGCTGCTTTTATTTTTATGTTTTAATAGAAGAATACCCACTGACGGCCCCCGCCCCCCCACCTCCTGCCGCTCCTCCCGGAGCCCAGAATCTGAAGGGTGCTCCCCAGCTGGGGGAGGGACGCCCTCCTCCACCCCCTGCCTCTGACCTGGGGCTCCTCAACCCACCCCAGACACAGGACCCAGGGTGGGGGGGCAGCTTCCAGCTCCACAGTGGCCGCAGGAGCCAGCGCTCCCTCCCCCCAAAGCCCCCCAGGCTCTCCAGTACCCAGATATGGGAAGCTAATTGGACAATAAAGTTGAGCAGCGAGGAAACGCGCTCTCTGGAGACAGCTGGCATCTATAAAAGAGAAATATTTGCATTTAAAACCTTTAAACTTTATATGGCAGGCCAGGCCAAGCCCAGGGGGAGGGTAGATGGAAGGGAGGTGCTTGGACCCTGGGGGGCAGAGGCTGGGGGTTGTTGGGGAGAGGCAGCACAGGCTGCTGGGGGTCCATGAAGGCCCTGAGGCTGGCAGTTTTGAATTTCTCTGCCACCGGTGGCAACCCCCACCCCCCAGTTCCTGCAAGTCACTAGCCACGGACAACAGAGGCCTGGGTGGCCTCGCCACGGGTCAAGTACAACCCCTCAGTTCCCAACCCATCCGGGAGCCCAGGCCTTCCGTGGGCGTCCCGAGGCCTTTCCAGGCCAAGCACACGGGGCTGGGGTCCACGCCTTTGTGCGGGGCTTGGCTGGGGTGCCGCCCTTCCCCCAGCCACCGGGGCAGAGCCCCAGGCCACTCTCCTCAAGCTGTCCCTTCCCCGGCTGCTGGCAGAGTCCCAGTGGGGAAGTGGCCCCCCAGGCACGGCTTCCGGCGAGAAGGCGGTTTGCAGGAAGGCCCGCCACTGCCCCAGGCCGCGTGTGCACCCCCAAATGGGCAGCTGTGGGAGCACCCTGAGCACCCCTGTGCTCGGAGCCCCTGAGCAGCGCCACCCCACTGCCCGGATGCAGAAGTCGGGGCTCAGAGAGACGAGGCTCGCGGGGGCTGGCAGGGCCCCACCGCCTCCACGCTGCTGTCTGGGGCGGCGGTGCAGGGGGAGGTTTCATTTCCTCGCAGGGCTACTTCCCATTTTTCATATTTGAGAGAAACCTGGCCACATGTTCCTACTGTCAACATTTAGAGCTAGGAGAGGCTGTGCTCCTGACTGGTCTTATTTTAGCAGGCTTTTAAATGAAATCGCCACGCACCGGGCTCCTCCACTCGGCGTCCCGTCTGTCTACCTGCGGTGAGGGGGCGGCCGGTATGGACACCCAGGCTTTTCAGGGCAGGAGCAGAAACTTCCAGGGACTCGGGGAGTGGGTGTGTGTGTGGGGTCAGGGGCGGCGGGGCAAAGAATGTGGCCCAAGTCAACAGCACACGTGTAATTTTCAACAATGTCAGTTTAGCAAAAACCACACCAAAGACATCCCCTTTGCCCAGGAACACTGTGTCCTCACCACCTCTGTTCCCGTCAGGACATCTCCAGTCCCAGCACAGCTCAGCGCCGGGGCCACCACATCCTGGCCTGGCGTCCAAGCCCCCGAACACCCCGGAGACTGGCCCCTCGGCCTCACCGTGCTCTCTCTCTCCAGCCTCCCAACCCCACAGCCTCGGCCGACCTTTCCACCATCCCTTCCTAAGCACGACTTCCTGGTCATCTGGGGGGCGAACCTCATTACATTCCAGCATCATCAAGGAGCAAACGTCACAATGTGACTCCCGAGAGGGCCCCTGGCCCTGTGGGAGGGAGGTGAGTGTGGCGGGGAGGGGGCTGTCAGAGGACAGACACCCGGGCTCCGTCCGCGGGACCCCCACCTGGCCGGGCGCGTTGCCACCTGGCACTGTGCACGGGTGTTGCCAGCTGGTGACAGGAAAGCCACACATCCCCTCCCCGGCTTTACACTGAGGGTGAGACGAGTAATAAGCTAGAAGGAGCCTCACGTGGCGCCTGGAACACAGCTGGAGCTCCGCAGGATGACTTACGTTTCGTGGGGGGGGGACAGGAGGGCGGCAAATAAACATGCTTTACGGGGAAGCAGGCGCGCGGGCACTGGGGCCTGCAACCAGGCAGCACCAGGCTGGACCGCTCTCTGGAGTGGCCTGGAAGGCACGTCCCTCCCCTTCCCCCCACGCAGGGAGGGGCCTTCGGGAATCCCGGACCCTCAGAGAATCAGGCCGGCCCGTCTCTGCGCACAGACAGCCCTGTGCTGGCTTCAGGGTCAGTGCTCCTGGCTGGTCACCTGCAGGGTCTGTGCAGCCAGGCGGAAGGGAGGACAGTCAGAGAGAAGGGGGCGACCCGGCGGGCCACCCAAGCTTCTTTAGCTTTTTTTTTTTTTTTAATATTGACAATACCCAGTCCTGGCTTCCTCCTCAGAGAGGTGTCTTAAAATTTACGCGCCCAACCCAACAGTCCTCCCATGGGCTACTGACCAGCCATAGAAAGGAGTGAAGTTCTGACATTCACTCTGACCTGGATGAACACAGTCAGGAAACGTATGTCCACACAAAACCTTAGACGTGACTGTTTGTGGCAGCAAATCCCTAATGGCCAGAAAATGGCAACAACCTGAATGTCCACTGATGGACCAGGGATTTAAAAGCCTGTGGTCTGTTCACACAGCGGAGTATTATACAGCCGTGAAAAGGAAGCAAGCACCAGCCGCGTGACAGCACGAATGACCCTCGCAAACCGTATGCTGAGTGAAAGCAGCCAGACACAGGGGCCCATCGGCGTGATTCCGTCCAGAGCAGAGTCCAGACACGTCAGTCCACGGGGACGGAGCAGCTGAGTGGCTGCCGAGGCGGGGTCAGGGGAGAGGAGAGTGGGTACTGATGGGCACAGGGCTTCCTCCCGGGGTGAAAGGGATGTCTGGTGTCAAGACAGACGTGGTGGTCTCAAAACTTTGCAGATGGACTAAATGCTGATGAATTGTTCTCTTTTAATAGGTTGATTTCACATGGTGTGATTTTTATCTCCATTTTTTAAAAGAAGTTCCGATCTGAAGCCCCTCCTCCAACTGATGCTGGGGGCCCACAGCTTCCAGAAAACCCTCGACGTGGACACCCCTGAGGACGAGCACCCCCTGGAAACCCTCTTCGCACTGTTCGTGACTCTTAGGTATGATGAGGGAAACCCATCAGGTCCCAGCGTTTCCTGTCTCCAGGGAGGTTTTCCACGCATGGGCCCCACCCTCGCGCGCACACACACACACACCCAGGACACAGCGCTGTCTCTGCAGGCAGGACTGCTGGGCCCTCGAGGTGGAGGGTTCAGCCACGTTTTCTGTCCTCATCAACAGTTCTCTGGCCTCAGGGAGGGTAGGCCCGGCCCCCATGAGCAGCTGGAGGTCACGACACAGACAGGCACATACCTGTCCCCGGCCACCTGGCTACTGGGCTGGAGAGCAGCCAGCAGTGACCTGGGCAGGCTAGCGGACAGGGAGGGGGCGATGGCAGGCGCATCGAAGGTCACAGGTGACAGGGGAACCTGCGGTCCCAGAACCCTGACCTCAGCCTGAGGTCAGCTTGGCTGCCTGGGGCAAGGCCAGAAGGCCCAGGCGGACACAGACATCTGGGTGGTTCCCGCATCAGTTTCTCAGGAACTACTCTCCTCTGTAAAGATTAACCAGCTGTCCTCTGCAAGCAAGGGGCTTTCCTCTCTTCCTGCTCTGTCAGCTTAGAGGACAGGGTCCCTGGACGCCCAGCCAGGTGGCCACGCGGATGGGCCATGGGCCCAGGCGAGCCCTGGGGTACTGAGTCACCCCAAGGTCCTGGGCCCATCTGGGAGGGACAAGGCTCAGGCCGAAACCACAGGACCCTGCTGAGTGCCGGGAGAAGGCCGTGTTCTAGAACCCAGGCTGCCAAGCTGTGGGGTCATTGCTGATATCAACTTGAAGTAGTCCTCAGAAACTTATTTGGGGGTGGGGTCCTCATCCCCAATTTTCCTTGTTCGTTTAAAAGCCTTCAAATTTCTTTCATGCAAAACCGCTCTGGAAAACCAACGTCTGTATAGGCCTGTGGATTTGCACACACGTATGCGGTGGGCTCCCACCCCCCTTCCTTGGGCCTCTTCCTCCCCACCTCACCCCCTCACACCATGGGCCCTGCTCTGCGGATGGCAGCCAGGGTTCTGGGAGTGAACATTTGTTGAGTACCTACTATGCGCCAGGCTTGCTTCTTGCCACAGGAGACTAAGGCCTGGGTTTGAGCCCAGTCCTCTTCGCCCCTCCTCTGCTACCCACCTCCCCCTGCCTCCTTTTTCAGGATGGCGGTGCTCCTGACAAATTTCTGGATTCGTTATCTACTGCCTGTCGAAGCCGCAAACCATCACCGGGACAATCAAATCCCAGATGCTTTTATCACTCGCCAACTGCACAAGTTCGATGTGGGCAGAGGACTGGCCCTCACCCGGCCTTTGCCCCCATGGCCAGCCCTGGGACCCCAGGGACGAGCGGTTAAGGCCAGGCCCCCGTCTCTCTGCCGGCTCACAGAGGCAGAGAGAGGAGCCACTTGCTCAACTCTTGTTGCATGTACGTTTTTATAACCTGGTCTCACAAATGGAAATAACCAAGGCAAAAGGACCTCGTTCAAAGGAGTGCCGTTTCACCACGGGAAGTTCTGGTGGTGGTGGCTGCTGGTAAGGTCCCCGGGCATCTGCAGGCCCCGCGTGGAAGGTCAAGGAGGGGACGAGCTACCCGGGGTGTCCCTCTCACTTTCCACCTGTTTGCTCTAAGAAGGGCCTTTGTTTTCCCTCCCGTGGGCTCCTCAGCCTCAGCTGTGAAGCCCCCACCCTGAAACACCTCCTCCCCGCTCTGACCCCCCCCCACCCCCATGAAGGCTGCTCCGCCCACCCAGCTGCCTGGCCCCCCACTCTCTGCAGCCCTGGCTTGGCCCAGTCCCACCGTGACATCGCCTGCGAGGGCGCCCAGAGCCTCCAGGTCCACTGTCTCCTCCTGGCAGGGCTGCCCACCTCCCATGCCCCTGCCCCCACCTCCCTGGGCTCCTCTCCCCTCCTAAGTCACCACATCTGCCCCTCAAGACCTCACTTCCCATCTCTCCAGTCTTGCCCTGCAAATGCGGGTGCCGGCCAGCTAAGGTCTACCCTCCTCTCACACACAGGCCTTCCTAGAAGTGTCTAGACAGGTCCCCAACACATTTTCCTGCTACCCTTCAACCTCCCCTCGAAGGCAGGGTAGTTTAGATTAAGAGCCCTCTCCCTTCCTCACCTTCCCCAGGCTCTACCTGTGCTGGGGGACCCCTCCCCGGCCCCTCATAAAGCTCCTTTGTTTGCCACCTACCTCTTGGCTCAGCCCCTGGCTTAAATTCCACCTCCTCCAGGTAGCCTTCCGGGATGTGTCTCTAACCTCCATTAGGGGAAGCTGATGTTCCCACTCCCATGGGGGGTTACTTTTGAATTCCTTATGTTGCGCCCCAGGCTTACCAAGTCGATGGTAGAGAGGAAACAGCTGTCCTTATTTCTGGACCTTCACAAGCCCTTAAATAGCTGTTTGTGAATTCATCTAAATGAATGTGAGAAGCCCCTTCCAGGACACAAGCCCTCATCAGCAACAAATGCTGTGTGCATCCCTCTTGCCCCCAAAATAAACTCATCTAAAAACAGGACGCAGGAACCTCCTGGAATATACATCTGTCCTCTGGTTCTAGAAAGCTGAGTGCCTTTCTAGAGCAGACAAGGGTGGGTTTTCCCCGTCAGCCCTTGTGGGATCCTACAATCTGCGAAGACAGGCCAGTCCCTCCCCCTAAGAGTGGTTGGAGTCTTCTGCAGAGAGGCACCAGGGGAATAGACGCTGGGGTTTTCTGCTGTTGCGGAAGGCTCCCAGGTGACCTGAGAAGAGGCAGGCAGGGAGGCCCCCACCAGCACCTTCCCACCTGCACGCTCACCAAGCCCTGCTCCCACCGCAGAACCGGCTCCTCTCCCAGGGATGACAGGGACTCCGGAGAGAGCTCTGGCCCTCCCCATCGCCGTTGAGTGGGGAGGACAGCTCCCAGCCCCTCCCCTTGGCCCACATATAGGGCTCCTGGCGGCTCCCTACCCTGCCCCCGCCCCCCCCAACCTCAAGCACCCAGCTCCGCGTGCAGACCTGCCTGGCTAGCAATTTGAGCCCGGAGTTAGCACAGCCCAGCTCAGGACTTCTATTCCTGGCTCAGCCGGCAAATTGCTTCATGACCTTGGGAAAGTCCCCACGCTCCCTGACCCCCTCTGTGTGCGCCGAGGCGGCGCGTGAGAAGCGGGCCCGCTGGACGCCGCGGTGTCTCGAGGTGACCCCGTGTCTCTCCAGCTGGCTGGTGGAGGAGCCGTGGGAGGGCTGCTTACGCAACACTTGGAAGCCCTCTGCGCGCGGGGAGCTGCACACGGTTGCGGCCTCGGATGCTCCAAGGGGCACCTGCCCTCGTGGGCCAGGCCTCCGTCTCAGCGGGGAGGGTGGCCACGCTTCCCTCGGGGCCAGGGCGACAGGCCCATCTGGCTTACAGGTGATGCTCCCAGGGGGTGCAGGGCTGGCCGGGCTCTTAGGAGGAGGGGCCAGCCTAAGTGGTCCTCCCAGCGCCTCCAGCTGCCTCCGCCTACTCCTGGCAATTGCACAGCCGCAAAGTCGGCCAGAGAGGTGAAATGCAAGAGGGTGGGTCACAGCTGGTCAGACCTGGACGGGAAGACAATTCTACAGACCAACCCCGCTGCCCTATTAACCCATGATCTCCAAACTTCACTTTCACAATGATCGAGCCTGTGTCACTCCCCCACTGTCCATCGCCTGCATGCTAATTTGGAAGTGGGGGGAGCCCAGGAATCTCCATTTTCAACAGGTGGCCCCTCCCTCTTCCCTCAGGGGTGCCCCTGGGCTCCCCTTTTGAGAACCACCCCATTACCCTGGCTTACTCTGGCATCTGATTTGTGGCGTGATCCTCTTTTAAAAAATTAATTTTAATTTATCTCTTCCCTGCCTCTCTCTCCCCCAAAAGGATTCGAAGCAGCATTACCAACCTCTGATATGGAGACGTGTTTATTATTTTTACAGTTTCTGCAGGAAGCTCCCCAGAACCCGAAAGGGAATTATATTCATAGAGAATTGGGTCCCCAGCGTAAGTCAACATTATTCATTTAACAACTTCTATTGGCGCATGGAGATGTGAGCGGGGCCTCACCCAGAGACGTCTCCTGTGGTTGCCAGAAGATTTAATTCACAACATCCAGGAAAAATAATTAGGAGGAGTCAGAGGAAGCAGGGCGTGGGGAGGGGCCCACGGGCAACCGTGGTTTCGGGGCCACCCACTGCCAGTTACCCCAAGTATCCCCCTGGCTTTGATCGGAAGCCGCAGGGCCCACTCTGGGCATGTCTCGTGGGGTACCCACAGGCACACGAGGTGGGCTGGCACTGCAGAGCCCATCTGGACAGAACTTTTGGGAGAAGGGAGCTCCTTTCAAGCTCACGTGGACCAGCCATGCCACCCCTCCCCAGCGCTCAGCTACTGGGGGAGCACCCCGCATGGGGGCTGGTCAGGAGCCTCTCCTCTGCCAGGCTGCCCAGGGCTGGGGGCGGGGGGGCACACTCCCCTGGCCTGAGGCCGGGCTCGCCAAGAAGGCTGAGCGAGCAGCCCCAGGTGAGGGGAAGCAGGATTAGGTGTCCCTGCTCAGCTCTTAGCAGCGCTGCTGCTTTCTTAAGCATGCTGTGAATTATACTGCAGTTCCTGAAAGATCAAAGTGGGCTTCTAACCTGTGTGGTTTGGAGGTGGGACACAGAAGGCCAGACCCCACTGGGGGCAGGGGTGCCCCTGTGAAAGCCGATGCCTTCTGGGGGGTGGCGGCACAGGCTCACCCCCACTCCAAGGGTGGCCCTGGCCGGCAGCCTAATGGTCGGGGCAATGGTTTACATAGGAGAGGGGACAAGAGGCAGGGCGGGGGCAGTTGGGAGTGACCGGCCCAGACCTGGTGCAGCCCACAGGACCCGGAAGGCAGGACCCTGCTACAAAGAACATTCCGGATCACTGGGCCCAGAGAGGTGAGATGTGAAGAAACAGGACATGGGGCACAGGCCAGGAGGAGGAGGACCAAGAGAGAAAGCAAAGCCTCTCTCCTGGCACACCACTTTGCCCCGAAACTGTCTAGAGTCAGGTCTGAGGAACCACCGCCATCTCTATGTTTTATGTTATGAACAACTGTGGTATCTTCAGGCCTGGAGAACACTACACATCTGTTTTGCCCCATGTCTCCCCTTCCTGTCTATCATTCCGAAAGACAGAAGGACACGCCCTCTTCCAAAGGTCCCCAAGTCTGATCTCTATAGCCCAGAGAGGTTAAGTGATTGAATCCATGTCACACAGCACCACAGACAAGATGAAATTCCAATCTGATTTCCTGTGCAGCCCTCAGGACAGGGCTGTGCAGCGTCTCAATAGTTCTCCCCTATTGAGAGAACCCAGGAAAATCTAACCCAAGACTGGTAATGGCTGAGGATGGCCCATCTTTTGGTTATTTAACTCTGCCCTAATCACCGCTCACAACAGCACCACAGTAGAACCATCCGTGACGGGGGAAGTGCTCTGCATCTGAGCTGTCCCACAGAGTTGTCCCCATCTACATGTGGCCACCGAGCACTTGAAACATGCCCAGTACAACCGAAGTACTAAATCTTTAATTTTGCTTACTTTTAATTAACCTAAAATTTATTAATAAAAATGAAGTTTAAATAGCCACCCGTGACCAGTGGCTACCATACTGGAAAACACAGAAAGTGAAAGTCACTCAGTTGTGTCTCTTTACAACCCCATGGACTATACAGTCCATGGAATCCTCTAGGCCAGAATACTGGAGTGGGTAGCCTTTCCCTTTTCCAGGGGATCTTCCCGACCCAGGGATCGAACCCAGGTCTCCCACATTGCAGGCGTATTCTTTACCAGCTGAGCCACCACGGAAGCCCAAAAATACTGGAGTGGGTAGCCTAGCCCTTCTCCAGGGGATCTCCCCAACCCAGGAATCAAACCAGGGTCTCCTGCTTTGCAGGCGGACTCTTTACCAACTAAGCTATCAGGGAAGCACAGATGTAGGCTATAAAAACAATCACATTTTTAAAGCCAAAAGTTGAGGTATTTGGTCTGAGAGGTGCACGTGGGCTCATGGACAAAATTCAGCAGAGTATGTGATTTGGGGAGAATCCAGAGCTCACAGCTAAGGTGAGTTCAGACCCCAGCTGCACCCCCCTGCCCCCAGGGGGAGGTCTCTTGGAAAGCTGTGGTGTAGAAACATTACAAGGGCCTGAAAATACTCCTCCCTGGGGAATTGTTCTGAGGCCTCATTTCTTGAGTTAGTGACAGGGGTCTGCAGCGAACGTTCACCAGGCGGGGGGACCATCACAGTGGTGTCAGAAGAGCAGAGGCACCCTTCCTGGGAGGTGTGGTGTGGCAGCGGTGAGGAGGAAGAGGCCTGCCTTTGGCCTCTGGATCAAGGATAGGCATCATAAATGGATGGGTGAATGGATGGATGGATGGTGGATGGATAATGGGTGGTGGATGGATGGATGGATGGTGGATGGATGGATGGAAGGAAGAAAGGAAAAAGAGTGGGAGAAGGTAGAAAATGGATAATGGATGGGTGGACAGATAGATGGAAAAACACAGAAAATGTCTGTTTTCCAAAGTCCCAGCCACATGGATCATATCCAGAATTTTCCCAACAGACCTCAGTGGGTTTTCAGGAAGATACAAGTATTTTCTGGTCAATAAGATCAAGATGCCACTAAGCCAGCAATCTACCCCAGGGGTCCTCAGCCGGAGGGGGCTCCTCCCTCCCGTTAGGTCTCCATCTAGAAAGGGGCCTGGTATTCTCAGGCTGCCTTTTGTCAGGTTGAAAAGGAGAAGCCGCGCTCCCACTGAGATAGAAGGCTTCCTGGGTTTCTGTAGATGTGAACTCCTGAAGACTAGACTCACGAAGCCTACAGAACAGCCTGCGAGGCCAGGGAAAGGCCTCCGGGGATAGTGCTGCCTGGCGTGGGGCCGCAGGGGCCTGAGCAGAAACACAGACGCCCTGCAGGCAGGGATGTCCAGGTCTGAGGGGCTCCCGCCTCTCCTCTCCTTCCCGTATCACCTGGGCTTCCTTTCCAAAGACCTGTCTTCCCTGGATGCTGCCCACCGCACTGGGTGCCTCTTCCATCAGGGCTGCCCCTCAATCGGCGGTCGTAATCGGCAGTCACAGACCCCAGCATCCACAGATCCTGAGCCTCTAGCTGGTGCAGGGGTCGCCTGACGGACTTTATCCCCATCATGTCCTTTGACATCCCTGGGCACAGACGGTTCTGATCCCCTGCCCAGACAAAGCTCCATTCGACCAGCTCTGAGAGGTCCCAGACCTTCCTCAAGTCGCAAAGGGAGGCCTGACTCACAGGGACCAACGCCTGAAACAGATGCGCATCACGCAGGGAGAAGCCTGCTGCGCATTTGCTGGAAGACTGCACGAGAGCGCGTGAAAGAAGGACAATGTGAAGCATCTCCTGGTGGGCTAGGGGACAGAGGCTAGTGAGAGAGAAGCATAAAGGCCGGCCAGCCCTGCAGAAGGCCCCCGGCCAGAGACCCCGCCGGCCCAGGATTGCCAGTTCCCCCGGAGACTCCTGGGCTCACAGATGGGGCCTGGAACTTGGAAGAGCAGATGGAGCAGCTGACCGCGCTGGGCAGGGACATCCTCGGGTTCTAACCTCTGCCCACCTCCCCCCGGCACCCCCCCGGGACGGGGCCCCGGCCCTCCACAGCGGGCCCCCAGCCCCGGCTGTCAGGGCCACTGGACAAACCACAGGCAGGCCAGGCCTGGGGCAGCCCCCGCGCACCCCTCCTCCCCCCAGGGTTCCTCTCCTCCCTCCCTTTTCTGCAAAGAAGTCAAATTTGCCACTCGATGCATTAACCAAGCCGGTAATGAATGGCGACTGTGCGGTGGTGCCCGCTTGGAGAGGGAGACGCAGGCCAGGCGCAGACCCCAGCAACCGGGCAACGTTCCAGGCCCGGCTTCCGAGCCCCTCCGTTTGGGCCCCCTCCCGCCCCGGTCCCCCACCCCCAGCTCCTCCCCCCCACCCCCCACACGAGAGAAGCAGCATGCTCTGTCATCAGAACCGCATTGTTCTGGCCAGAAGAAAAAACGGGTCCAGCAGATGGCAGGTGTAACAAAAGCAGCTTGCTGTGGCCAAACCAATTATTTATCTAATTATGATTTACCACTTAACCACACGATCTTTCTGCAGAGTTGTGGGCAATTAAAACCAGGGTGACTATGTGGATTATGCAAATAGGCTGGAGCCCGGCGAATAAAATTGGAGATTAGACATTCACACAGGCAGAAGCTGGCACAGGGCAGCCCCCCGGGGATGGGGGGGGGAGTGGAGGGGGGAGTCTGGGGGGAGGGGAGGCTAAGGGGCCGGGCTGGGGGTCAGGAAGGAGAGAGAATGGAGGGAAAGGGGATGAGGGAGCACGGTGGAGAGGATCAGCTGTGGGAACGGCACCTCCCTCTAGGCCTCCGGGCTGCCCCGGGGGTGACATCAGGCCCCTGGGAGGGGGGACATCAAGCCAGCCGGCATGACAGGAGCTGCAGGGAACATGTGCCTGGGGGAGGGGGGATCCCAGGGAGACCTGGAGGACAGACTGGACAGGGCAAGCTGAGGCTCCAAGAACAGGGCCATAGGCAACCACGCTGCAGGGCGGTGAGCCCCCAAGCCAGGGAAGGGGAGGGGAGGAGAGGAGACTTGGACCCTCCGATGGGACGCGGGTGGCTTCCCAAGGTCGCCCCAGACTCAGCGCATTGCAGCCAATTACTCTGTTTGCTCTTCATCACCACCTTGGAGACACGGCACCAGGGGCCTGGTTTACAGATTAAGAAACTGAGGCTTAATGAGACTCTTTGCCCAGGTGGCCTGCAGGGCCGGTGTGGATGGGGCCAGCCCTGGGCAGCCTCCAGACAGGCACTGAGCCCCCAGCCTGCCAGGGCAGTTTCCCAGCTGGAGGGGGCAGGGCGGGCTGCCCACGGGAGCAACTCTCGGCCGACGAGGACAGGTCTGTTCAGGTAGGTGAGCACCGACAGGGACCCACTAGCCGTCTGGGGACACCCAGGATCAGCCCCAGGCCCATGACTGACCAAGCAGCTGTGTGGCCCCTGACAGCTCACTTGTCTCTGGCTCAGTGTCCAAAAGGACTAGAGGCAATGACACGGCCTTTCCCTGCCCCTCTAAAAGCGGGGGTGACGCGCACCAACACCCTAATGTGATCCAGCTGTCCTTCGAGACCGCGGAGCAGAGGAAGAGACCCGGAGAGAGCGGCAGCCTGTGGGGCTGCCCAGGAATCACCACTGGTTTGTTCTGTTACTAACAGAAGCAGAAACGCCCAGAGCACCAGTCCCACGCCCTGCTCCAGAGGCCTTGGGGGTCTTACCCCATCAGCCTCACAACACACCTGTGAGGTGGTGCTGCTGATATTCCCATCAACTGAGGCACAGAGAGGGTAAGTAACTCGCCTAAGGTCACATAGCTGGCAAATGGCAGAGCTGGGGTTCTCACGCACTGATTCATTCCACAGATATTTGAGCAACCCCTGAAAAGCCAAGTTTGAGGCTAGACGTGTTTGCTCAGTCATGTCCAACTTTTTGTGACCCCACGAACTGTAGCCATGGACTGTGGCCAATCAGTTTTCTCTGTCCGTGGGGTTTTCTCAGCAAGGATACTGGAGTGGGTAACCATTTCCTACTCCCAGGGATCTTCCTGACCCAGGGATCAAACCCAGGTCTCCTGCATTGCAGGCAGATTCTTTACCATCTGAGCCAACAGGGAAGCACTTGAGGCTGGAGTTAAACATAAAAACCAACATAAGAGAAGGTCTCCATTCTCAAGGACTTGCATTCCGGTGCAGTGACATTTTAGGAACAGCTGTGATTAAGTGGAGCCGGGGGGCTAAGGCAGAAATGCTCCTCCCCTCCTACCCCTGTAGTACAAGATGGGGGGTGGTCCAAACCCTCCTCCCTCAGACACACTGTGAAGGGCCCTGAGACACAAGAAGAGGGGCAGAAAAGGAAAACCACGTAGAAACCCAGTTCCTACCAAGGGTTCTCTCTCTACTAGATCTGAACCTTCTCCAGGGTCATCATTGGCCAAGGTGCCACTTAAATTGAAACTAATTAAAATCAAATAAAAGCTTCAGTTTCTCAGTCTCACTAATCCTCGACAGCCATCCGTGACTGGTGGCTCCCAATCCTGGCATCACACGTCTAGAACGTTTCACCATCCTGAAACACCGCAGCAACGGTGCTGCTCCAGCGCAAGGCAGGGACAGGCAGGATTTTTATGTTTTGTTCACGGATGAACCCCCAGCACCCAGAGCCACGCCTAACTGTTCACTTGCAGAAGGAAAAGTGAGTGCAAGGCCTCCCTCGAGAAGGACGAGGGTGCTGGCATGGAAGATGAAGGAGCAGCTGGAATCCCGGTGCTGTCTGCAGGCTGGGCCGACAGCCCCCGAGCGCCGGGTCCACCAGCCCCGGGCCCGTATCAGTGCCCACTGGGGAAGCCCTTCCCACCACTGCCAATGTCCAGGGGACCTTCCCCAGGACCCCGGCCCAGCAAGGCCACGGGAAGAGGGACGGCTGTCAATTCTCTATGGAGAGTGGGGCACACCCTGGGGACCCCCACCCTTGGTACATCTCTGAACTGCCATCTGCCCTGAGTTAAGGCCCTGGGTTCCTTTGTGTGTTATGCGGGGAGAGCAAGTTCAGGGAAACTGGCTAACAATCCAATTCCAAGGATATCTCCAGGAGCCCTGGATTAAGTCGGAGGCCGCCCAGTGAGACCCTGCACTGTGGGGTCAGCTGGTCTCCTGAGGTCCAGTGGGAGCAAGGGGCCTTCTCTTGGAAGACAGTCAGGATGACCCCAGTTGTGCCAGAACACAGGGGGCCTGTTGTTCAGTCACTCAGTCGTGTCCAGCTGTTTCTGATCCCATGGACTACAGCACGCCAGTCTTCCTTGTCCATTACCATCTCCTGGAGCTTGCTTAAATTCATGTCTATCAAGTCAGTGATGCCATCGAACCATCTCACCCTCTGTGACCCTAGTATGTCTTTATACACTGGAAGAGCAGGCAGAGGTGAGACTAAGGAGGTGTCTGGCGCCCCGGAAGCTGGGCAGGAGGAAGAAGGTGGCCGGGGCCCCTTCTCCAGCCGGGCTTCAGGTGGCCCCAAGATACAGAGTGTGACCTGGCCCGACCTTACACGCCTGGGTGAAGGGCCTACTCCACAGGTCTGGCTGAGGCCCCCTCACTGCCCCCAGAAGGGTACCTGGCCACGTGCCAGCCCTGGGTCAGTTCTGTGAGCCTGCCCTGTCCCCCAAGAACGCGGGCCTAAGTCCCCTCTGCCCAGCTGCCTGCAGTATCCCTGCAGGACACGAGTGTCCCCACTTCACTGGCTGTAAAACGAGGCCCACAGAGCCGGCGGCTGCGGCCAGGGTGTGAGCCAGGCCTGAGTGCAAAGGGACGGCAGGCCCCTATGTTGGTGCTCTACACCTTCACACTCAGGCACACGTTTCCTCTGAAGTTCTTCCAGAAAAGCTCAGGCCCCGCCCACCCGGGCTCAGGCCCCGCCCACCAAAGCGTCCAGGCCCCGCCCTCCCGCTGCCCTGGATTGCAGCCCTTTCCGATGTCACCCAACGCAGCCTCAGAAGCTGGCCTGCGTTCGGTGGGGGTGGACATGCCTCCCAACCCCTGTCACTAAGAAACAGGGCCCCACCTGACCCAGACGCCACCCCAGCACGTCTGGGGTCTCGAGCCCTCGGGGCAGGCGCCAACACACTCCCAAGCCGAGATGAGAAATCTATTGCAAAACGCTCTCTTAGAGCTCGGGCCTGGAGACTAGGGGCACGGGGTGGGGGTCGGGGGTGGGCGAGAGGGACCTGGAGGTCAGGACGACCGCGCCCTCCCGGCGCGCCGGGGCGAGGGGCGGCCGCAGGGGCGCGGGCGCTGGCGTCCCCGCCTGCAGCCCCTGCCCCCTCCTGACAAAGGTCTGCCTTCCTCCGGGGAAGTGCTCCTCCGTATATTAATAAACGGCAGCGGCGGCGGATTCTGCCGCCTGCCTGGGTTGATAGGAGATTTATGCAGCCTGCAAAGTCGGGAAATACAGAAGTATTCCTGATAATACTTCTTGTCCTACCAAAGGTCACGGGCAGGGCCCATCAATCCCGGGAAATAAAGAAGGTCCCGGTTTTGCTTGTTCTCCAGCGAAGGAGGAGAAGAGCCTTTTAATCGCCTCATTTGGAGAGCTGGCTGGGGTTGTATGTCATCCGAATTACAGATTCAGCATTAATTGACCAGATGTGGGGGGCTCTCTCCGGGCCCCGGAGGACCATAAAGCCATTCCCACACTGGTAATTAGCAGACAGCGCGGCCCAGCCTGGGCCACTGGCCCCCAAGGCAGGCGGCAGGAGGGAGGCAGGGAGCACACCGGGTGTGGGGCGGGGGGGGCAGCGGTCAGACACTGAGCCTGTGCATGGTCCCCTCCATTCCAGGGGCCCCCAGGGGCTCAGAGGCCCACCCTCAGCGCAGCAGGACTGAAAGCCCGCTGGCCTATAGGAGACACTACATCATGGGAAATGGGTGGAAGGGGGTCGTTTCCCCCCAGAACTGCCCTGAGTGGGTGCATCCTGCCTAGGGCAGGCTCTGACCTCCTGTGGGAACCCAGCGGGAGGCGAACGGGTGAATTGAAGCTGGTGTGGACATGACCCCGCCACCAAAGGGGTGGCCTCAGCAGCTGAACTTCGGGCAACTGCGAAGGGCTGGATGGAGAGAGAAGGGGCCGGCTTCCTCTGGAGAGGACCCGGTGACCTCTGCGGAGGTGACAGGTGAGAGGGGAACATGTACAGGGATGACATTAAACTGTTTCACAATCGGTCCAGCTAGGCCAGAGGCTGAAGCAGGGGCCAAGGCTGCCTGTCCTCCAAGCCCAAACCAGTAACTCTCTACTGGCCCCAGTATGGGAAGGTCTGGGGGAGGGGACCAAGGGGGACCTCAGGAAAGCATGGGGTGGGGTGGCCATGGGGAGATGGACTCACCAGCCCTGCTGGGACTGGCTGCCTGGGCACAAGTGGGGCAGGAGTCAGTTCTCATGTGGAGACCTCCCTGGGGTCCTGAAACCACCCCCTCCCTGGGCCTCTGTTCTGCGACAGAGGAAAACCTACAAGGGGCCTGACCCAAGAAGTCCTACTGCACCAGGTGTGTCCCTGGACGTACCTGGGCTGAAGGTGGGAAGCACGCCAGCTCGTCCCCTGGATCCCAGCAGGTGCGTCCCCGTCCCCCACCCTCCCGCCTTGGAGCCCGACCACCCGGAGCCCCACATGCACACTGCCGCTCGATCAATTCTGCTGTAATGTGTTTTATGAACATGCAGATGGCATGGCTGGGCCAGGGGGAAGGTTTTACCTTGGGATAAGAAATTAACACTGGCAAATAGCAAATTTACTGCATGTATTTTCATTTTCCTAATACCAGCACCATCTGCTAGCAATTGGGGCTCCACGTCGCCGTTTTCCCCCTTTATTTCTCCCGCCCGCTCTTTTTTATTTATTTTTTTCATTTTCTGCAGCCGGGCCCTCCAGATGCCCCGGGGGTGGGGGCTTCATCCTCTCACCAGGGAATCCAGGCTGTGGCCAGCAGCCGGCAACCTGGTCTCCCAGCTCACCTCGGCCAAGGGCCCTCTCTATTTCTGTTTTTCCAGGCTGCAAGCCATGGAGGTACCCCCCACTTCTATGCCTCAGAGGGGTAACGTGAGCCCAACAAGAAAGACAGACTTTAACCAATCCACACACTGAACTGAGGCAGTTCAATAAAACCCAGCTACATCAGACCCCTGGCAGCTGCGGGCACTTATTTCTCCCTTGCTGCTTCCTGGAATTACTTAAAATTAAAAAGTTAGCTACTGTGCATTCTACATGGAGCTCCCACCAGGCAGGAGCAGTGATGTGGGGCTGGGGGTCTCGGGGGCTGCAGTGGGACTTGGGGACACAGATGACTTGTGTGCATGGCAGAGAGGGGGCAGGAGCTCACGGGGTCTTTGCAGCACAGGAAGAAAGCAGCCCCTCTGCACCCAGGGGTGGCCAGCTGTGTGTGCACCGGCCCTAGAGGTGGGGGGAGGGGATGCTCCCCCTACACGAGGCCACAGGGCACAACAGCGGGCACACCGGTGCAGCACCTATGAGTCTTGGCCATGCAGCCTGGCAGTGGGTCGGCTGGGGTGGCCAGGCTCCCAAAGGGCAGGGAGCCATCCACACGCCCCAGGGCCAGCTAGTGGACAGTCCACAGTGGGGCAGGACCAGAGAGAGGAGCAGGAGGAGAGAAGCCAGGTGGGATGGGGGGATGAGGCTCCTCTACCCCAGGAAGGTCAGGGCACCCTGTGTTTTGCAGCTGGAAGACCTCTGGGCCCGTAAATTCGTACGTTGAAGCTGCAACCCCTGGACCTCAGAATACGACCTCATCTGGGAACAGGGTCAGCGCAGGCTCAGTCATTCACTACTTGGGGGGAAGCCATGCAGGAGTGGGGTGGGCCCCTAATCCAGTGACTGGCGTCCCTATGAAAAGGGACAAGTCAGTCGCAGACCCACAGAGAGGGAAGACAGCCGCCTCCAGGCCAAGGGAAGAGGCCTGGAACGGACCCTGTCCCCACAGCCTCAGAGGGACCAACCCTGCTGAGAGCCACCGTTAAGTGCAGACTTCTGGCTCCTGGAGCTGAGACGCGTCTCTTGCTGAAGCCACTCAGTCTGTATTTAATGGTAGTTTTGCTGGGGCAGCCCTCGGACAGCTGACTTGAAACGAATGACCACTTGGGTTAGCCTCAGCCTCCTCATCTGTACAGTGGGAGTCATTTCTGTCTTCCCTCGTAGGTAAGAGATAGAAACCATATTATTGGTAATAATTGATGATAATAACATCCGAATAGTAGTCATCTTTCTAGGTGCTTCACATTGAATCCTTGCAAATCCCTGCCTCCCACCACGAAGTAGGTTCTTCTATTACCCTCATTTTATAAGCAAGGGAACTGAGGCACAGAGAAATTAATTAACCTGCCTAGGGTCACACAGCTAAGCAAGGAAGTAGCAGAGCTAGGAAGTGCACCCAGGTGGGCCAGCCCTGAGTCCTTACCACGCCATACCTCTGAGCAAGAAGAGCTGTGGCCCTGGGACCTGGCTCAGCACCTGGCTCGGAAAGATTAAGGAAAGACGACGGCTAGTGTCATCGCGGTCAGCTTTACACACGAGGAAACAGGCTGAGAGAGCAGAGGGGACGTACCCAAGGCCGTTTGGACAGCATCAGAACGGGGTGGATGGACATCTCCTGACACCAGACGGCGAGGGCAGGGAAGGGTGCTAGACCTGAGCTGGGACAGGCTGGAAACTCTCCCCACCCCCAAACCAGCAAGGGGCCAGCAGGAGCCTGGAGAAACCGTGGCCACGCGGGAGAGAATCCTGCTGTCCCTGGCGTCCCAGCTGGCGTCTCCTGGCACAGCTCCCCCAGCTCCGGGCTCCATTCCTGGGTGTCCTAAAAATGCCACTGTGGCTGCCACACAGGAGGGCCACTACTGGGGGGAGGGGGTGCAGGGAAGCCCCAGGTGGACGGATGGGGTCCTTTCAGTGGCAGGGCGGCGAGAGCAGGGTTCCGGATGGGCCTCTGGTCTCTATGGCCCCTGGGGACCAGGGTAGAGCAGGGCCCTCAGCGTGCCGGCGGTAAACGGGGCTTGGCAGGCAGGGCCCGGCGGCCAAGCACATCTGATCTCCCCGCCCTCCGGGCCGCAGAGACGGGAGCAGGTGGGGACCGCTAGCTCTACTCTTGAACCACTCACAGTTCATCATGTCTTTCCACGCCACCTTTCAGAAAATGCCCTGGCGACTTTTCCTTCCCATCAGCGAAGAGGAGGCAGGCTCCATCCCACACAGTAGGGTCTGGCCCTGGAGTGCCTCCCTGGCCCATCTTGGGTAGGTCTGTCCCTGTGACAGCTCGGGTCACCTGGACCCCAATATTTACTTCCACAAGGGTTCTGGATGCCTGGTGCACAGGAGTCAGCGGGAGGGAGTGGATCGGGCGGTTGTGGGTGGGGAGGCAGAGCCCTCAGCAGCCCCCATGTTGGCATACACTTCGTTCAAACAGACTGTCCCCTCGGCCAACCCTGGCTCAGCCAGCGGCCTGCCCACATCCGCACCCCCCAACACACACAACTTTTCCAGCCAAAGGGAAGCCGGAGCACAAGACTGGAGGATAAAATTTGATTTGAAAGAATTTTATCGCTCAGCCCAATGATGGCTTTAAATATTAAAAAGGCATAAAACGGAAGGGGAACGGAAAAGCTGTACCAAGTACCAGCCTCAGACAGCTTCTGCCAAATACGATGCCATCTGAGAAAAAAACGAGCGTTTGGAAAGGGAAAGTCTGCCGGGGAAGGGGGGGCCACTCTGCCTCCCTGATCCTCCTGCTTTGCAGACATTTTCAAAGCAGCATCCTGGATCTCCCAAACCTTACCCAGAGACAGGTAATACATTCATTATTGATGGATCAGTACCCGGAGAGTGTAAATTACTGAAACAAACACGGCATAATTAGGGCATTAGAGGGAGCGTGGAGGGAAGGCAGGGTATGCCACGCTTGGCTGTGGCTTTCATCTTTGCAGGTGTTCATCTCGTGGCAGCCAGCACCCCAGCCTGCTTACCATATGCACATCCCGGCTAGCCAGTTCTCAGCTGGGAGGTCCGCTGGGAACTCCCTCCTGCCCCAAAGAGGCGCCCACAACCAGCCAGACGCGTTTGGGGGAATGGGCAGAGGGGAAGAGAGCAGGTCTCTAGGCACGCGTGCATGCGCACACAGGCACAGAGGCACACACACACGCAGGCACGCACACAAAGACCCAAGGCCAGTCTGCGGGCTTGCAGCTGGCGGGCCTGTGTCCCCGTCCCCGTGTGTGCCCTCAGAATTTCATGACAAGAATGAAACTGATCAGGCAGCCTCCAGTTCCATAATTAGGGCCAATTGAAGGAGACAAAGAAATCTATGGAGATCACAGTGGGAAGTGGTAGTGATGAACGCTGGCTTTGAAACAGCATTTTGTACTCACTGGACCATCACTGTCTTTACATAAAAGCTGCCAGCCTCCTTCCTCCTGGCTCCCTCCCCTGGGGCAGGGCGGCCAGCAAGGCAGGCTCCAGACCTCCAGACGGCCCCCTCCACCAACTGCCTTTTCTGGGTCAGGCCTCATTTCTGGTGGCACACCTCAGAGGAGGCTGGGGGTGGTATTTTTTCGGTGTGCGTGCGTGTGTGTGTGTGTGTGCGTGTGCTGGAGGTGGGCAGAGACAAAAGGCAGACCTGAAAAGCATGCTCTCTCCCAGAAGCATCTGGAAGGTGACTAACTTACTGGCTTTCTGGGACGGGACCCTGTGTGTGTCTGTGTGTGTGCGTGCACATGTGTGTCACTGCACATGCACATGCATGTGCGGAAGCAGGTGCGCATGCAAGGGTGTGCATGAGCGCACATGTGACTGCATGCGTGCTGACCACATGCAGGATGGGAGATGTGTGGATGTGTGTGTACATGTGTGTGGGGTGGGGAACCCCAGGGGACTGACAGCCTTGGAATCTGAGCCCCTTTCTTGCTCTTGATTTCTTCATTCTTCCTAAAAAAGTTAGGACAACAAAAGCAACCCGGGCCCAGAACTGGTGGCCTCGGGCTCACCAGGACCCTTGAGGGAACAAGGACTGCTGGCAGAACCACAGAGCACAGGCGTCACCCCCCTGGCACCCTAGAAGCAGACCCTGGCTGAGAAGGGCAGCCTGTCTCCTCAGCAGCCTGCTGCCCCACTATGGGGCTCAGGTGCCGGACGACTGGGCCGGCCGTGCCAGCTGCCATGCAGAGTTCCAGCTGGGGACCCTGTGACACCACCCTGGGTGAGGTGGCCCCTGGGCAACGAGGGCACGCACCGCCCGGAGGTGTGAGGGGCTCCGGGAATTGTCCCCGGCTGGCGTCCCCACATCGGTGCCAACCTGTTCACGCACGCAAGTGTGGTTTCCTCCTCGTGCCCACAGTAATCCTCTGACTTTACAGCAAATTATTAAAACTCACTTATATTTAATCTGCCTTCTGGAATTAATTGAATTTTTACGCTCAGCAAATGCCACAGTTTGTGCTGCCTCCCGATCGCTGGCTTGGAACAGCTAAATGACAAGGCGGCAGACCAACCGCAGGCTCTGCAGACAGGCTCTCGGGGTAAAAAGGCATTAAGAGGTTGGGTGGCGGGGGGTGGCCTGGGACAGCCTATCCCCACCTGATGCCCTCAACCACGGAGTACAGAAGCTCCGTTTATCAACTCCCTCCATTTATGGAGCGGGGTGGGGGGGGCCTGCGCTCAGCACCTGGGGGGACTGTGCTCCTGGGGGACCCGGCTGGGAGGAGCAAGCCAGGAAGGACCCCTCCCCTCTCTGAGGGTGTTGCCCTGGTTGATCTCTGGCCAGGGGAGCTTTGCCCTCTCCCAAGTGACCGGGCCCTGGCCAGCCCCCAAAGAGGCCCAAAGAAGGCCATCTCCTTCCTCGAACTTGGCATTTGCTGCGCCCAACACACGGGGCTTCCGGCCCCTCTGAACCCCCGCCAACTCCACAGCAGAGTTCCACACCCCGAAGGCGCTGAGGATCCAAGGTCACGTGGAGTCCTGGCATGCTCCCTTCTTGCCGGGACACGTTAATCCGGGGGTGCTGACACCTCAGGGGGAGGAGGGGTGATGTTTGCAGAGCCCCGTTCGGAGTGCTAAGTGCATCCCCTTAAGTCTGCCAGGTTCAGGGTTCTAAGCGCGATGACACCAGGGCTGCTGCAGAAGCGGCTGTGTGTCTGACCCCCGCTCCCTCCTGATTTCCCCGCCAACACGTAACTGTCCACAAACCAAGGAGGAGGCTGCCCGCCGCTGGTTTAGAGATTCTGAGCAGAGCACCGCACCACCCCCCCCCCCCGCCCCCAGACATCCCCACGCTGATAGCATCTGCATCCTAGACATGACTGATCCATCCAGCTGGAGGGGAGGGGGAGCTTTGAAAAAATGCAGCCCCCTCCCCAACCCAGGGTCCACCTCAGGTCCCCGGAACTGGATGTGCTGGGTGGTAGAGGGCCTGGGGGGATGGGTCGGGAGGGGGAGCCTGTATTTTTTTTTTAAACTCCAAGAAATTCGGATTCAGCCTGGCAGGGCTGGGAACTAGGAACCTCAGCCTGAGAATTACGACACTGTAGGGGCAGGATTCCACTCCCATTGCTTGTGGGAAGGGCTCCCTGAATGAAGGCAGAGGTCAGCGGGATTTACCAGGTATGGAAAGTTCCCGGCAGCTGCGGGGGAGGGGCAGTCAAGACTCGTAGCGTTTTATGCCAGGAGGTCAAGCAGGGCTTGGTCCCCAAGGGATGGTCAAGTTTCCTGGCCCCGCCGTTCCCTGTTTCTCTCCATGCACGCGTGTACACACGCATTTCTATGAAGTCAGGGGGCAAGGACCCCAGAGGACCAGGTTCACCTGCCTCCCTGCCTGTGACCCTTCCCACAGCCGTGATACACAAACAGGAGAGGCCTACCAAGCCCGGCCTCCCCAGCTCCCCCAAACCCTAAGCCCAAGAGGCACGCCCCCAAGTTTATGCCAGCCTCCTCTTGTTGTGACTGTCCCGTTCAGGCTCAGCAGGGATCTCAGGGGCTCCTCAGTCTGCAGGCTCGGCGGGCACCTGGGACACCGGCCCGCGTGGCCCTGGCCCGTGGAGGCGGTGCTGGGGTCTGTTCTGCAGCATCCGTTATCAGATATGCTGACCATCCAGGGGCTCAGCAACTTGCCATCAATGCCAGGACCTCGGAAGTCTGCCCCCCTGTCTCCCTGTCTAGCTTCCACACTGCCACCTGTCTGATTCCCAGTTCTGGGGTGAGGGGGTGGGATCAAAGGGGCTTCATCTTTGCCTTTCGGGGAGCCTCCCTCTGCTGCCTACTCCAGCTCCCAATGCAGAAGGAGAGAGGGAGGCAGGAGGGGAGGAGGTGAGCCCCTTCCCAAACCAGGCCAGAGGCATTTCGGCAGGTCCTAATTAAAACCCTTCTCTGGGTCAGGCCCCGGGCCTGGCCTTGAGTGGAGATCACCAGCCAGTGATCCCACACTACCAGGCGGGACAAGGAGATGATGCTCAGGTACTGTATCTGGGGCTTCAGTTACTGTCTTGGTTAGCGTGGACTGCGGTAACAAAATGCCGTGGACCTGGGGGCTTCCACAAGTACTTATTTGCTCACAATTCTGGAGGCCGGGAGCGCTGGCAGGGCCCTCCTCTTGGGGGACAGACCACTGCCTTCTCTCTGGATGCGTATAAGGACACTAATCCTATGGGGTTAGGGCCCCACCATCGTGACCTCATTTACTCTGAATTACTTTCTTAGAGGTCCCATCTCCAAATACAGCCACACTGAGGGTCAGGTCTTCAACATACGAATTTGGTGGCGGGGGCGGGGGACACAAATATTCAGTCCATACAGCAACGCCCTGACAGGCATCAGCCACCACTGCCAGGCTGTGTGGACAGCAGAGCACTTGAGTCTCTGAGTGTCGGTCGTGGCGCGGGTGTTACATGGAGCTAACAGATCCCCGTCAGAGGGCAGAGGGGTGCAGATGAGGTCTGACAGGCTCTCCTGGGCCCCCACAGAGGACACACGGCCGGGAGGACCCAAGTTCAACAGCAGCTCAGAGAGACACCAGCCCTGCCCTCCTTCCCTGTGGCTCAGCCGCTGCCTGGCTTCCAAGGCTCACCACCTGCTCCCAGCTCCTTCTCGCATCTCCAGGATGGGTGCCTCCAAAGGTTCTGCATGTATTGCTTGCACTCACTCTCTCTCAGCTCATCTACTTCTCCCCTTCATCATACATTTTTCCACAGCAGGACCAGAGTATCTGCAACCAAAGCTGCCTCTTTCTACTCTTTGCTTTCCCCACGATTTGCAGGAGCTCAATACACATCTACGGAACCAACGATGGAGCTGGGGCACCTGGCAGTTTGGTCTAGGAGTTGACCCAGGTTCCAGCCACAGGGCCTTTGCACTTGCCACTCCCTTCACATGCCCAGCTCTATGGGGCTGCCTCCCTCACTCTCATCATATCTCTCACCTGAGGCTTCCCAGCCTTCTTGCCCTGGCTGTCTTATGGAAAGCCCCACCATCCTTCACTGGCCTTCCCCTTTTCCTGCTGTATCTTTTCTCTGTAATTCCATCTATCCCACATCTTACTGATTCTGTCTGTTGTCTACCTCCTCAACTACTGTTGGGGAGGAAGTAGTAGTATTCCAGGAAGTCAGGAATTTCCGTCTGCTTTTTTAGATGGAATTTCAGTCCCAGACCCTCAGTGCCCAGCTTACAGTCAGAGCTCAATACATGTTTGCCAACTGCATGGGGTGAGCTCCCCATCCTTGGAGGTATTTAAGTCAAGCACAGATGATCTTTCAGGGCTGCTTCTGATCTAAGACTTGGCAGCTCTGTGACTTCCTGAGATGGAGCTCCGTGGGGAACTCTGCTCCTAGGCGGGGGACAGGAGGCCACCCCAGGAAACCAGCCCTTAGTGGGTCTCCCACGCTCAGGTCTGGGGAAATCCCCCAGCCCCAGGTCCCTCAGGAGCAACGCAGCAGGACCCAGGCAGACCCCACTGTCCCCAGACCTCCAGGACATGTCGCTTTGACCCCAGCTGTCCTGCCCACAGCCGGCCCAGGCGTACAGCTGACACAGGCTGCCTGGCAACAGGGCCAGGCCGGATTATCATACATTAAGACATAATTACTCTGTGGAAATTTACAATACAAAGCACCCTCCCCAACAAGTTGGCTTCAGAAGGATTCCAAGGATACAAAGCACTGCTGTGTCTTTGCCTGAGCCCCCCCGACCGCCCCCTCCCCAGGCTAGCCCCGGCCAGAATTTCAAAAGAAGCGGGTGGGTTAGACTTTGCAGAAACCCCATTCTGCAGAAGCCCAGCCCAGGGATGGGCCTTCTGGCTCTCTAAGCCCCACCCCTAGGGACGGTCCACCTGGTCCCTTCAGCCCCACCCCCGAAGCCTCTCGGGGTTTCCCTAGTCCAGGAGGCTCTAAGCATCACTGGGACCTCTCTTTCTCACACCCAGCCTGCTCTGCTTAGGGTAGAGAGAACCACACATCTCAAGCCACATCCTGGCTGTGACCTGCAGTGAGGAGGAGCCTTGAACAGACATTGAGTGATAGTCGCTCAGCCGTGTTCAACTCTTTTGAGACTCCATGGACTGTAGCCTGCCAGGCTCCTTTGTCCATGGACTTCTTCCGGCAGGAATACTGGAGTGGGTTGCCGTTTCCTTCTCCAAACAGACATCACTGAGCACCTACTGTGTGCCAGGCACTGTTAGCGCCAGGATACGACTGTGAACGAGACAAATCAGACCTCTCCGGGTTGTGGCAGCGCCTGCAGTCTTGTGGGGAAGACAGATGAGAAAACACACAAATAGTGCACTTCCTGTGTGTCAAGTGTGCACGCAGGGTGGGAGATGCTTGGCTTGTGCAAAAGCCCAGGGGTGGGACCACAAGTGGTCAGGCTGGGGCGCAGCAGTGACAAGAAGATCGCTGGCTTTCACTCTAAGTAGGTTCTGAGCAGGGAGCCACCTGCTCTGATTTAAAGTGTCGGCTTGGCCTGGGTCTGAATCCTTCCTCCCCCTTCTTGGCCACAGGACCTTTGCACAGGTCTGTCACCCCCGGAAGCCCCAGGTTCCCTCCGCAAAACAAAAACAGCAACAGCTACCACAAACCCACTGTGCAGAGCTGCAGAGAGAACACAAAGAAGATGGGCTGGCACACGGGTGGCGGGAGGGCAGTGGGAGGGAGCTCTCGGGGCCTCAGTTGCCCCATCTGTAAAATGGGCACCAGCGGCCGGGTCACCTGTGCCTATCATCTGGGAGCCCAGTTGACCCCGAGTAGACTCTTCCCCCAACACACAATCTACACAGGCTTGGTGGCCATGCTCTCAGTGTGATCAACAGCATTCAGGGGAAAAAACTGATTAGGGGTTATTTATCCTCTGGCCATAAAACCCAGGGGCAGCCGAGCAGGAGCAGCTGCCCAGTCTCCACCCTCCCGGGTGTCAGCACAGAGTGTCTGGGGCCACTCTGGCCTCTGGGGAGAGGCCCCCGCAGAGCCAATCCGCCTGCTGGGCGCCGGTAGGAGGAGCTGGGAGGAGCCTGCACTTATCTTAAGGATCTCAGGGCCTTTCACCAGCCTCCAGGCTCGCTGGTTCCCGAGAACAAAGGCCAGCAGCCTCCCAGCACCAGGTGGCTGACAGTTCAGCAAGAGGCCCAGAGAGGGGCAGGGCCCTGCCTGCGGTCACACAGCCTGCGGTCACACAGCCCGCGGTCCCTCCGCGGTCGAGGCGCCTGCTGTGCAGAGGAGCGGGCCAGCTGTGGCGGGCTTGGCTGAAAATGACAAAGCGCTGGAGGCCCAGGGGGCTGTGCGAGGCCCCGCTTCTCCCGGAAACTCCCGGGTAAAGGTGGCCTTAGGCTTCTGAAGGTGTGTCTCCTGGGGTGGGCGACCTGAACCTCTGGGCCACGGGCACACCCTCCTCTAAGAGATGGGGAGGATGTGGGGGTGGGCAGAGGACTGGATGAGCTAATGCCTTGGCCACGGCCGAGACAGGCTGGGGGCAGGAGGGTGCGCCCTGAATTCCTTTCTTCACCACCCTGTGCGGGGCAGCGTGCTCGGGACGGCAGAGAACTGCGCCTTGGGTGCACTGCCCACGTCTCTGAAGGGTCGGCACCCCAGAGCCTCCGTCCCCGACTCCGCCCCCACTGTGTTCCGAGGCACCCATCAGGGCCCTCACTGAGTTCCTGGATGACGGTGGGGGCAGATCACCCCACCTCCAGGCCCTCAGCTTCCTGTCTGAGACATGGGGATGGGGCCTGCAGTCAGGGAGGGACAGGCCTACTCTTATAAGCCCTGCAGCATCGCCCAAAGCTTGTGGGGACTTCCAGGGTGGCCCAGTGACAACCCGGGGAGGTGGGGGAGGTCTGCTCATGTCCTTTGGGGTTTGCAGTGGCCAAGCGTGGGGCTCCAAAGGCACACCTGGCCTGGCCAAGGCGAGCTGGGGGCCTGAGCTGCAACCCCAGGATGACCTCTCAGGAAGGAAAGGGGCCAGAACACCCACAACACGCCCCAACTCTGGGAGGATAGAGTTTCTGGAAAGGAAGGGTCTGGAGGGACTGCCTGCTGGGAGTGGAACACCCCCACTGGAAGTAGGTGCTGGGAGTCCGAGGAAGTTTGCAGAAGGAAGCCGCTCACGCTCACAGGTCAGCCGGGGACTCTGCACACCCAGCTACCCCATCACTGGGCCACCCGAGCCTAGGAATACAGAGAGGAGGCAGCACTGGGTTCTGCTGGCTCTGAAAAGAAAAGCTTGCCTCTGGATTCAATTTCTTTCCAAGTTCTTTTTAGAAAGATAAACTCTTTCCTCCTGGATTCTGTAAACCTACTGATTTTCAAATTCCAGATACCTCTGAGACCAAGGCCCTTTAGATGTGCTTTTCTCCCCGGAATCTACACTTCTCAGAAGCATTTGGTAACATCATGTATTAAGGATGCGCCATAAAAATAAATTGCATTGTAAAAAGGGGCCTCTTAACAAACAACCTGGGCTCTAGGGTTAAACGTCCAATTTTGAACCATTATCAGCAGTGATGTCAGACACATCAAAGGGCACCAGGGTTTCTGCGCCCACTCCTGCAGGACACCTGCCTGGCGCTGAGCGGGTTAAACAGGGCCCCAGGTTCCTTAATGCTTCCAGGTAATGCTCCCCAATTACCACCTTAACACCAGAAGATTCCCTGGGACCAAATGCTCCTGAAGACAGCTGTCAGACACATTAGAAAACAGAAAGAAACACACACACACACACACAATGACGCAACATACCAAATGCCAAAATATCATGAAATTCAAACAGCTAAAACAAATATAACCATAAAAAGACTAGAACTCTAGAAAAGCAATCTCTGCAATTAAGCAGTTTTCTGCTATATAGTGATAATCACCTAATTATACTATTAATGGCAGTTCAACCTGCTTCCAAATAAAAGGACATTCCTCCATACCAGGATGCCAGCTGTTAGTTACAGATGTCAAACATCTTTAAAGCATGATTATTAAGGGGAAAAAACTCTATAAAATGAACACATCCATATTCGCACCCCCCATTAAAAAAAAAATCACAATTAGCCACGTCGGTTTTGCATTGCCCAAGTGAAAAATCACGAAAATAAAATAGCAAAGTCCAAGCGGAAGGCATTAGAAAGGGCAGGGGAAGGGCGGCCGTTCCCCCTCACCTGGGCTGTGCCCAGGTGTCTGCCCCACCAGGAGAGATCTAGGGCGGATGTGTGTGTATTTTCACGTCATCATCCTTCCAATGGAATCATCTTGAGACCAGGATGCTGACGCTGGATAACTGATCTCCGGATCATCCTGCCAGAGCTCTCCCCTAGGAAACACACGCCGTCAGACGCCCGGGGTGGGGGGCAGTGCGGAGCTGCAGCAGAATCCGAAAGAACTCGGGTCACTCAAGGTGGTGGCCGCGCACCCACCAGTCCCGGACCCCGCAGACATATGCTCAGGCTTATTTGCTGCCAGTATTTCTCCAAACTCTGTGCACCTTTGACATTCGGGAGCGCCAAGGTGTAATAAATACCCAACTTTGTCTTCTGACAATAGGCAGCCCCATTTAATTAACTGGAGCGTAAAGAGCTGGGAGGATGGGGGAGGGGACGCAGGAGCAGACACAGGACGAGGGGATTAACCTTTCGAGCAAGCGGCTGGCGGGCCACGGGGGCGAGGGTCGGAGTGGGGGTGGTGCGGGCATGCAGACAAGCTTGATAAATCGAAAGCAGGGGCCCTGGGAGTTACAGCCCCCACCCTCAAAGAGCAGATCCTGATAACCTTGTCGGGTTCCCTTGAGGGGCCCCGGAGGTCTCCAGGGTGGCAGGGACAAATGCCAGGCTGCCTTCTGCCCCGCGCTGATGGGTGAGGAGGAGGCCCTTAGGGGGCCTGGCCGAGGGGGCCTGCCATCTATGAAGCCACTCAACGCTCAGCTGAGCTGCAAAGAGGACGGGCTGGCGCTGTGCTTTCTGCCTGCTCCCGGGGGCTTGGGCGGTGGCCGAGGAGCCCTTCGGAAGCAGGGTGGAGATGCTGAAAGGGAGCTGTGTGGTCTGGGGACCTGGCCCATGAGGGAGAGCTGGTGGCCTCCTGACCCCAGGGCCCTGTGAGCAGAAGGAGAAGCAGCTTTGTTGAGTCCGGCTGCCGCTGACCTGCGGGGATTAAGCCTCAGATTTAATGGGATAGAAGAGGCTATGTCAGAGGGCAGGAGAGGATTTCAGAGCCGCTGAAAGGCACAGATCGGTGTCAGGAGGAGCCTGTCCTGCTCAGCTGCCAATCTGCTGTGTGACTTTAGGCAAGCCACTTTCCCTCTCTGGGCTGCAGCAGAATAAACGAACACAGGTTTTTTTTTTTTCCCCCAGGCTGAGTTCTCACTGCGGAGCCGAGGAAACACATCCTGGAGGGTCATTTATCCAGTTTACAACTTCCACAGCTGGCCTTCAATAGCTTCCTTTCACCCCCACAAGAGCACCAGGGCCAAGCCAGCTCTGCACCAGCTGGACTCCCTCCAAGAAAAACTCAGGCTCCAGGGGCCGCCTGTCAGAACCAGACGGGAGGCCGGGGCACCCCTGCTCCCACCGAGGGGGAACGAGGCTCTCCGAACCAGTCCTCCCAGCGGGGTGGGGGTCCCTGTTCTGTCCCAGCCAAGGAATAACACTGCCCAAGTTCTCCCCCAAATCCTCCCACCCAGAGGAGGGTGGCAGAGGTCACCCACAGGTCCCAGCCTTCATCCCTCTTTCTATGGAATTCAGCCTTTGGAGAAATTGCTCTAGAATTCCTAGGAAGTTCCCCAGAAACGCGTGCAGGACACTCAATCACAACAAGTCCATCCTGAGTGCTGTTGGCCAGAGGAGGGGAAATGCTTCCTGGGCAGAGGCTGGCAAGGGTGCTTGGCACCTGCTCTGGCCTCACCTGCCGGGTGGCCAAGGCGTCACTACCAGTGACCCCCTGTGCTAGCGTCACAACTAGTGACGGCTAGCTGCTCAGTCGTGTGACCCTCTGTGACCCCCAAGGTCCTCTGTCCATGGGATTCTCCACGCAAGAATACTGGAGCGGGTTGCCATATCCTTCTCCAGGGGATCCTTCCGACTCAGGGATCAAATCCGGGTCTCCTGCATAGCAGGCAGGTTCTTTACCAATGAGCCACCACGGAAGTCCATTGCAGTGATGAAAGTCATCGCTTTGCTTCTGAGTTTCCAAATGAAGACGTATCCCTCGATACTGAAAGACAGCGGATCCCCAGGACACTGCTCCATTTCCCAGCACTGAAAACTGAGACTCGGGCAAACAGTCTGGCAGCTCAGCACTTAACAAGCTTAAATGCGGGGCCACCATGAACAATCCAGCAATTCCACTCCAGGGTACACACTCGAGAAAAATAAAAACACGTCCGCACAAAAACCTGTACACAGACGTGCGCAGCACCATTATTTGTAACAGCCAGGAAGCAGAAACAGCCAAAACACCCATCGATGGGTGAACGGATAAGGCAAGCGTGTCCCATCCATACGACGGAAGGGTGCTGTGTGCTCAGTCCCTTCAGTTGTGTCCAACTGTGATAGAAGGGTGCTGTGTGCTCAGTCCCTTCAGTCATGGGACTTAGGGACTGTGCGACTCTGAGCACTGTGGTCCACCAGGCTCCTCTGTTCATGGGATTCTCCAGGCAAGAATACTGGATTGGCTTGCTGTGTCCTCCTCCTGAGGATCTTCCTGACAATAGTAGGGTATTTGGTCATAAAAAGGAATGAAGTCCTGACACCTGCTAAGACACGGATGAACCTTGAGGACATTATGCTAAATGAAGAGAAATCAGACACGGAAGGACACACACTGTGGGATTTCACATCTGTGAACCGTCCAGAACAGCCAAGTCCATGGAGAGGAGACGGAAAGTAGTGGTTGTCTAGGGCGTGGGCTTCCCTGGTGGCTCAGTCGGTAAAGAACCTGCCTGCAGTGCAGGAGACCCGGGTTCGATCCCTGGGTCGGGAAGATCCCCTGGAGAAGAAAACGGCAACCCAGTCCAGTATTCTTGCCTGGAAAATCCTACGGACAGAGGAGCCTGGTGGGCCACAGCCCGTGAGGTTGCAAGAGTCGGACACAACTTAGCGAATAAACCGCAAGGTTTGGGTGATTGGTTAAAATGGGGCACAGCTGCTAACACACAGGGTTTCTTTTGGAGTGAAAAATATTCTAGAACTAGATTACTGATGGTTGCAACACTCTGTATTATAATCACTGAAGTGCATGTTGTAAATTGCATGTTGAAGTGCATGGATTATATCTCAATGACTCAAAAAACCAGTTGAAACTCTGAGACAAACAAGCAAGCTGGCAAGGCCCGGGAGGTGACCACCAGGAGGCGCAGAACTCCCCGAGGGGCTCTTGACTCTACATTATGGCAAGTCTGTGCAAAGATCCTCAAGGCGGGAAGGGGGTAGTGGGCGGTAACCAAGGGGCTGGAAATCAGGGGCGGGGGGTGTTATTACTGCCTCCACAATCAAAACGTCAGGGTTCAACCTTGGCTCTACCATGTAGAGCTGTGTGACCTTGGGAAAGTGACTCCACCTCTCTGTGTTTCTGTTTCCACCTCTGGACGTGGTGCTGGTGGTAACAGGGAGTGTGAAGGATGGGAAGCCCTTAAACCCTCACCCAGGACTCCAGGCAGCCCCCTGAGCAGAGCCCACGGGGCCTCAGGAGCCCGACACCCACACAGCCTAAACCCCCTCTCTGCAGCCTGGGTCTCCCTGACGTTCAGCCTTTGGGATCCCTCTCATGCGGACTGCCCTGATGGCACGGACGTCAGCAAGCCCCCTGGATGCTGGGAGTCCTTTCCCTAGATACCCTCGAGCACCTAGAAGTCAGTGAGATCCCGTGGGTGTGGGAGAGGGGGGGGGCCTGGAAACCGAGGGAGGAGAGCCAGGTTCTAGAAAAGGCTCTATCAGGTTCAGGCTCCGGGCGCACACCTCACCTGCTCTGTCCTTCTGGACTCCCCGGGGTGTGGTGAGGATGGACTAAAGCGCGTGTATGCACGAGAGGGAGTGAATCCGTTTGGAGACTTTCCTTTTATTTATTTTTCTTCCCTCTGCACTGCAAAGGCTCACAGGATCTTAGCTCCCTGGCCAGGAATTGAACTGGGGCCCCCTGGCAGTGAAAGCGCCGAGTCCTGACCTCTGGACCACCAGGGGATTCCTGAGACCTTCTAAAGAGACATGCCCCTGCAGGAGATGATGCGAGCGTGCACACAGGCACACGCGTGGACACGCGCGTGACAGATCACTAGAGCTGCTGTCCTCCGGGGCCCACTGGCCCCCCACCCGGTGCCACTTGACCATGAAACCACGGCTTCCTCCATCGGACTGTCACGTGGAGGTTTAGACCCCCACCTCCATCCCGGCCCACTTCCCACTTCACTGATGGGCACCGCGCCGCCTTTCCCGCGCCCCTCCCTGCCATCCCTTGCCCACCCTTGGCAGCCGCACGGGATGCTGCCGGCCGAGCTCCACGGTGGCTCTGGCCCCCGCCTCCCCCACTTGGGCTCCTGTCACCCCTGAACTGCCCATCCTGTGTTTGATGTCAGGGGTAGGTCAACCCCTGTCCGGGGTTCCCCGTGTCATCCAATACACCAAAAAGCACCCCCAGCTTCTGAGAGCCCCCTGCCCCCCGCTGAAGACTGAAAAGGCTGCCCCAGGCCCCCATAGCATCCCCTACCCCACCCCAGGTCACAAGCCAGCCCCAGCCAATGGAACTTTCCACAAAGATGGAAACACTCTCTTCCTGCCCTATCCAATGGTGGCCACCAGCCCCACACGGCAATCCAGCAGTGGGGCCGGAGTGACTAAGGAACGGACGTTTTGATTTTGTTTCATTTTGAGCCATTTCATTTAACGCTTTACCTTTTGATGGTTAACATGCGGCTAGGTCTGGCCCCTGGAAACTCCAAGTGTGGCCTATGGGCCAGCCACATGGGAGCCACGTGGGCCTTGGGAAGGGGGACACAGATGACCTCAGAGCCTCGAGGGAGGGAAAGTCCCCATCTGCCTTGTCAGGTACCACCTCGACCCACTTGAATCAGAAGCTGCCCCTTAAGAGCCCGGGTGACTTGAGGGCATGGTATGGTCTGTGTCTCCTCCCTTCACACCTCCCCCATCTTCCGCTTTCAAAACCCCCTAATTCTTCAGAATCTGTTTCCAACACCACCTCCTCCAGGAAGCCCTCTCAGATGGCTCCAGCTGACTGGGAACTCACTGACCTCCAAGCCCCCGGAGTCATGTGCATCCCTCCATGGGCCCCATGGAGGGATGGGGCCCATGTGTGGCTTGCAGTCCATGTGTGGCTTAGCTCCTCCCCTGCGCAGGTGGCCAGGAGGGCCTCAGAGGCATGACCTATGACTTACTTTCCACCCTCTGCTCTGCCCCTCCTGGGCCTGGCACCCAGCAGGTGCTCGAGCACTGCGGAGGCAGCTGCAGCTACAAGAAGCCAAACATCTTGCCAAACCAGGGCAAGGAGAATAGACCAGTGCAAGGAGAACAGAGTTGGTTGCAGGCTATTTGCTTTATTATTCCTTCCACTCGGCTTGCCCCACCGGTCCAACCCGCTGACCGCCTCTCTCCGAGCCCTAGCGCCTGGGAGGTGACAGAGCCCTGAGTCAAAGGCATCAAAACCAGAAGGCAAGGCCAGGCAGGTGGAGTTATTGGTTTCAGTGAGCCAAATAAAGCCTCACATGCTTTTCATGAACCTTTCTCTCTGCAGGTCAGGAGCAGGGCCACAGCTCCGGCATGCAGCAGGTGTCAGCGCCCCGAGAGCTCGCCAGGAGCCCACCTCCGGGACCCCGGAGGCCCCTGAGCGTCGCGGGCAGAGGCAGGTCAAGGGCAGGGTCTTCCCTCCCCTAGCACATTCCCTCTCTCTGCCACACTTGGTAGCCTCCTGTGCATCCCGGGCTCTGAAGATCTTCCCTAACGCCAAGGCCTAGAAGGCCAATGCTGACCAAGGGCCCAGGCCCCCAGAAACTCCCCCGGGAGCCCGGGGCTCACACAGGCCACACTTCATCCCATCAGGCAGCTCAGCCTGCCCCCCAACAGCTGTTTCTACAAAAAGCTCAGTGCGAGGAGCCGCAGTTCAGCCTGGGAGCCTAGGGCCGCGGGTCATGTCTTGGCTCTAACCCCGGAAGCTGCCAGAAACATCGCTTTTGTGTGTCCTCCTCCGCCAGGCGGGGGATCGAAACCCCCACCTCCAACCCTGCGGCTCAGGCAGGAAGTGGCCTCAGCCCCACGCGGAGAGACGGTCTCCAGGGGCTGCAATATAAACATGCCTGTCCAGGCTGAGGGCAGGTGCAAAGCCCTGGAGAGACCCACCCAAACCCACACAGGCCTGACGTGGCTCCAAGGCCTCCCCACGGCACGCTAGGGCTACAGTGTCATCTTTAGTCATGGGTCCCCAAGAAGCAGGGGAAACACGGGTTAACAGGAGGCTGCCATCACCAGCTGAGGCCTGCCCCAGATCTCCAGGCCCAGTTGGAAACAAGACAGTGATAGCAATCACACTAAAGACAATGCTGATAACAGGTGACCATCCACCGAGGGCCGACAGGTGCTGTCCACCACGCTAGGCATTTTAAACGCACAGACCCTTTACTTCCCACAGCAAGCTCGGGAAATGCCACCCTCCACACATACACTCAATTAAACTGAGGCATGGGGCTTCCCAAGTGGTGCTGGTGGTAAAGAACCGGCCTGTCCATGCAGGAGACACAGGTTCAATCTCTAGGTCGGGAAGATCCCCTGGAGGAGGGCATGGCAACCCATGCCAGTGCTCTTGCCTGGAGAATCCCATGGACAGAGGAGCCTGGCGGGCTACAGTCCATGGGGTCGCACAGAGTCGGACATGACTGAAGCGACTTAGTGCACGCACAAACAGGGGCACAGAGCATCCAGGTAGCCTGCCCAAGGCCTCACCGGGAATAAATGGGAGAAGAAGGATTCAAATTCCGGCCACTTGGCTTCTGAGCCCATGAGTTCAACCGCCAGGCTATGCCCCTCATACATAATGGAGGCTGCTCCTGCCGTTTAACCTGGGAGCGGAGGAAGGAGTAACCGGTCCTAATGGGTGAGCTCAGAGAGGCTTCCAGACTTCTGACCCTGGCCTGCCAGGGAGTGGAAAGATCCCGTTCAGAGCACGGCAGATGGTTAGAGAAGGTCAGGCTAGACAGACAGGCAGGGGATTCACTTCCAGGGGCCTCACCTCCCATGCTAGGAAGCCGGGCTCTGCTGAGGAAGGCAGATCCCAGCAGAACCATCCTGGAAAATGCTAACCTACTACACAGAACAGTTCGAATATGGTGGAGACCTGTTACACCCCACCTTGGAGGGGACCTTAATAACACCAGCCACCATTGTATTCTAGATCCAAAGGGGATCTGATCCCTATGGGGGCCCCCAGCGTGACTCCCGGGGGCAGACGCAGAGCAGTGGGGGCGTCTGGTTTCTCCCCTACAGGCGTTACCCCTGCCGGTGACTCCACTGTTGTGAAACTCGGGGGCTCAGGAGCCCTCTGACTAATGCTCCCCACTCTCAAGCCAGGCCTGGGCCTGCTCCGGCTGTAACTCTGCTAATGAGATGTGAGTTATCAACCCCATCTCTGGATGGAGAAACTGAGGGAGGGAAGGCTGAGAGGGTTCCCAGAAGCCTCCTCACCTGGTGACTCGCCAGTTTCTGGGTCAAGGGTCTAGCTGGCTGCCCTAGACACGGATCAATCCCTGTGCGCTGAAGTCCAGGATGAATATTCATGAGCCTATCTGGTTCCACACTTTCATTTCTGGCCCAAATTAATAATTTACCACGGAGTTCCATAAAAATCAGACATAACTCATTAGCAGCTCCCCAAAAGGCACTCCAGGCTTCTCACTGATCCTGGGGAGGGGCTGGTCTTTCTTCTGTGACAAGTTAATGAGGCCCTTATTTTGAGCAACAACTCTTTATTTGTGCAGGGATAGTGAACTTGGAACTTGGGGATCCCACTGCCGTGGGAGGCCACCCAGGTGTGAGCCCCCTCTTCCCAGCTGCCCCACAGGGGTGCCAAGGCCTCTGCTCGAAGCCCCGCCCACGTACGACTCAGGACACTTATGGAGCTGTCCCTGTAGATGCATAGACTCTCTTCCCCTGGCAGAGAAGGCTGCCATCCACCTGGGCTTCCCTCAGATGGCAAAGAATCTGCCTGCAGTACAGAAGACCTGAGTTCAATCCCTGGGTCGGCAAGATCCCCTGGAGAAGGGAATGGCAACACATGTCAGTATTCTCGCCTGGAGAATCCCATCCACAGAGGGGCCTGGCATGCTACAGTCCTTGGGGTCACAAAGAGTCAGGCATGACTGAGCGACGAACACTTTCACTTTCTTTTCTTTCACCCTCTACCTGGATGGGGAACGGGCAGGTGAATGGGGTGTGTGCATGCCACAGGCTCTGTGTTCCAGAGAGGCACCCCCATCACCCACCCTACACGCTCTTGCCATTAATAGCACCTTGCTATGCCCCGCTTAACTCCCCTCCAACTGATCCCAGGCAGGTTCATCTCTCACTGTAATGAACAGGATGTGACACCATGTGACTTCTGAGGCTAGGTCCTCAAAGGCCATGCAGTTTCTCCCTTGTGAGCCGGGACCCCAGCCTTTGGAGCACTGAGCCCCCATACAGGAAACACGGCGTCCCCGAGGCAGCCATGGTTGAAGGAAGCCCAAGCCACACACAGGGGGCCACACAGAGATGCTGGACCCAGAGCCCCAGCTGGGGTTCTGGGCAGCAGCTAGCACCGCCTCCCAGGCAGGAGAGTGGGACAAGCCCTCAGATGACTCCAGAGTCTGGCCAGCAAGTGTCCTCCAGTCTCCCAGTCTTCCCAGCAGAGGCCACAGGCCTCACAGAGCAGAGACCAGCCGCACTCCACCATGCCCCTCCTGAAGGCCTGACCCGCAGCACTGGTGAGGACAATAAACGAAATCCTCCTCCATCCCAGGGGATCCTGACCCCCTGCAGGCCCCCCCACCAGCGACCCCGCTGCTGATGTGGCCCACCACGCCCCGGGCCAGCATCCTGTGGTGAGTGCGGAGGCAGAGCTGGCTGAAATCTGCCCGTGCGTGAAACCTCAAAAGAGCAATGGTGGGCAGAAAGGGACATCTTTACCCCTGGGCCCTTGAGAGCGAAGACAGAGGCGGATGATACCTGCGCCGCTCACTCCCAGGCCCGCCCCCCTCCACGCAGCTGCATGCCCTGCCTCACCGCACCCTATCCTTTCTCCACTGCTCCCCACCAGGCAGGCAGCCCCACCCCGCAGGCCCCTCCAGCGAGCTCAATTAAGACCCAGGCACCATCTCCTCCTCCCCTTCCTTTATGTTCCCGCCTGCCCCCTCTTCTCTTGTCAGATAATCACGGGAAACCGGCAAACGGTTGACACAGTTACCAAGACAACAGAAGTTAGGACTGGCGAGGAGGTCTGAAAGCTAATCCTAAATGAATTACAGGACAAGAGTGACAAGGGGGTGGGGACCTGCGTCAAGCAGCTTCAAAGAAGGCCCCAGCGTCTGAGGCAAGGTGCCGTCTGCCTTCCGCGTGGGCTCTGTTGCGGGCCTGGGGGGGTGACGCTCGAGTCCTCTGCGGGGTGGGGTGGTAGGAGAAGGGATTCATTCAAACGAAATTCTCCACTGGAGATGGTCTGGCAAGGCCACCCAGTTAAGACTCAGGGCCTGGGGTTCACCCAATTTTGCTTTCCTGATGTGGGGGGGGTGGGGGCCAGCAGGGAAGAGGCCAGGACGATCTAATCAAGGCAATTCCACGGTTTCTTTACTTATTTAGAACTTGCCATCTTGTGACCAGAGCAGCAGCATGGGCCCAGCTGTCTGACAGCAATTTCGAATCTGGGCAAAGGGGCCCACGGGCAATGTCCGCCCTGCCCTGGCCACTGCCCCTGGTCAAGCGTGACTCAGTCAGGCCCCTCGGGAACAATCCAAGACACGGGCAGCTCGAAGTCCAAACGTAGCTGCAGCGAATGGTTCCACAGCGCTTGGTCCGGGCCTCCTTCCGATTTACTCCCCGGACACTCACGAGACCCCGACGAGGGAGGCCCTACCGCTGGCCCACTTGACAAATGGGGAAATGGAGGCCCGGAGAAGGTGAGTAACCTGCCCAGAGTCACACAGCGTGTCATGAGCTGAGACCAGATCAACCCCAGGGCTCTCACCCCAGTCTTTGCTCCACCCGGCGCTGCAGCATCAGAAAACGTCGCTGACCTCGAGGCCTGCCAGGCAGACCCCCAAATGTCAGCTCCTGGCTGTCACCCACCTGAGGGGCAGGCCCACACCCCACTCGCACCCCAGGGCGGGTGCAGAGGCCCTCCCGGATTATCCCCACCCCCTGCTTGTTCACTGGCCAAGGACACCTCTGTACACGACAGCCCCGTGCTCAGATGTCCCGGGGACCGGCTACCCCGGCCTAGTTTCTGCACTCAGGACTGTGTCAGACCAGGTGTCACACTCCAGCGAGCCTGAGAATCCCCAGGAGGGCTCGAGGGCACACAGACCGCCAGAGCCCACCACAGACTTTCTGCCGCAGTAGGTCTTGTTCGGGGCGGGGGGAGCCGGTCCTGACAATCTACACCTTCTCAGCTCCCAGCTGGTGCTGACGCTGCGGGCCTGGGAGCCCTGCGTGGAGAACCGCTGGGGTGTCACTAGCCCACGCTCGAAGCCCCTCGCCCCACCCTCCTCCTGCCGGACCCTGTAGTTCTGAGAGGCACCCCCTGCCCGACCATTCGCCTCCACAAGGGAGGCTGTCCAAGTGGCCTTCCCCAAACAGACGGGATGGGGTGCACAGCCACCTGCCCCGGCCTGTACCTCCAGATGCCCTGCCTCGCGCTGCCTCCCCGCCTGTTCTCTCGCCTGGACCATGGCCGTCACCTCCATGCTGGTCTCCCTCCTGCGCCCCCCACCCCTGATCGCCAGGAACCTCCTCCCTGAGCCCCGCGGCCAGGAGGGGCTGCTCAAGGCATCCCGCCCCCAGCTCCCATCTCATCCCTTGCAGCCACGTGGACACCTTCGAGGCCTCAGGACCCTCACACGAGTGTGACCCTGTGCCCGGGCCTTTCCTCTCAGACCTCCCCAGGGCTAATCTCTCCCTTTCTCGGGGTCTTGGGGGACCCCCCCACCTCCCCCCACCACACACACACTCTGGCCACCTGCTCCATTCTCCAGATTCTCAGCCATATTTCTGTGCACCAGAGCCGGTGCCTGGCACGTGGTAAACATGTTTGGGGAGTAAACCAATAAATTTGGTACTTTAAAGCCCTGGATTCCCGCCCACTTACAGCAGGACTGGTGTCACGTGTCATTGGCCTTATGACCCTTGAGACCCTCCAAGTGTGGATCCGATCCACCCAGTGATTTTATTTCCCAGCACCCTGCTTTATCCCTCCTCACCAAGCCCTCCCATGCCCCTAAAACTCTCCTTCCTGCCCTTCCGGGGAGGCCCAGCCCCCCAGGGGAATGGCCTGCTTCCCACCAGCTGCCCCTGTCCCCACTCTCCGGTCCTCATGCCATTGCCGGGCCTCCAGAGGCGGATAGCGGCCCACTGGGCGGCCAGGGAAGCCCCTTCTGCGGGGGCTTCCATCCTGCCCACTCATTCTCTCCTTCTCATCCTCAGACCCAGGGCCTCGGAGTCTGGAAGGCAGGGCCAGCAGTCTGGACGCTCTCAGGGTGGAGGTCTCCACCCTCTTCAAGGACGCACAGGTTGCAGAGCCCGGCCACCAGTGGGCACCTCTAAGAACTGCCTTCTCAGCATACCTGGTATGAATGTCACATGCTGAATGTCTTAAGAGTGGTTTCCCTATTCTTTTTTAAGATTAGTGCACTTTATTTGTTTACTCATTCATTCATTCATTCATTTTTGGTTGTGCTGGGTCTTCATTGCTGCACGTCGGCTTTATCCAGCTGCAGCAAGGCTGCTCTTCATTGCGGCTCATGAGCTTCTCATTGCAGCAGCTTCTCTTGTTGCAGAGCACAGGCTCTAGGGCATGTAGGTTTCAGCAGTTGACCTGCGGCATGTGGGATCTTAGTTCCCAGACCAGGGATGGAAACCCCTGTCCCCTGCATTAAGCAGGTGGATTCTTAACCACTGGACCACCAGGGACATCCAGCTTCCCTATTCTTGTTCATCCCTCCCCACTGTATTAGCTTCCTTCTACCAATCCTCACCCCTTTGGCGCACACCACTTCAAAGGCCTGCCTCCAACACCCGTGTCCTCCACGGAGTCATTTCCTCCACGAGGGTAATGGATCCTGGGAGTTTCCAGAGCATTCTGTCCTCATTCATCTCACTCCCTGCTCATTCTAAAGCAACCTGAGGATGAGACACAGATTCCTTCGCTGTCCCTGTGGGGGCCACACCGGGCTCAGCTCAGATGGTGATCTTTAGGTGGGGACAGACTGGTTTCCAGGTGGCTCAGTGGTAAAGAACCTGCCTGCCAATGCAAGAGAAGCGAGTTTGATACCTGGGTTGGGAAGATCCCCTGGAGGAGGAAATGGCAACCCACTCTAGTATTCTTGCCTGGAGAATCCCATGGACAGAGGGGCCTGGTAGGTTACAGTCCATGGGGTGACAAAGAGTCGGACACGACTAAACAACAACAGACTGGTCCGGTGTCCCTGGAGGACAGAACTAGGTCAGACGCATGTGTGTGTTCCGTGTGAAAAGCAGCATTCTAACAACCCACGGTGGTATGGCGGGGCTGACCCCCAAAGACCACCAAATGGCAAGAAGGGAGGGGTTAGGCCATCTGACCTCTGAGGTCCCTTCTGAGTCCCCTCTGAAGTCCCTTCTGTGACTTCCCAACCCCACGGCCGTTAAGCAAGCAGACAGATGCCCACTGGGCGGCAGTCCAGGCCTGGTCAGAGGGCGCTTCCTGTCTGCCTCGGGAGGAGCAGGAGAAAGACAGAGGAGGCCCTGATTCTTCACGGTTGTGGGCTTCTGCTAGGGGCCTGGACTTGGGCGTTGGGGGCGAGACCTGGGCCCAGATTAACGCCCCAGGCAAGCACTGGCCTTAGCTGTAATTTGGCCTGAGGGCAACCATCAACCCAGCCTGAGTAGTGGAAGGCCTGGCATTGGTGGGAACAAGCCAGAAAAATGCATATCCCCCTAAAGACTTGTAAAAAAATTCTCACTGATTTTTTTCCTCTTACCCCAAGCTTTCACAGCTCTAAATATGCCACACTTAGTAATTTTACGAGCAAACTAAGCTATACATCACACAGTTTTATGTTCCTAAATTAACAAAAGGACTTTAAATCTATATGGAGCTCTTAAAAAAAAAAAAAAAAAGCACTGCATCTATTTTTATTCCCTCACCCCCAAATTCCCTCTTTCTTTCTAATATACGCTCCCCCCATCCGCCAAGTGGCTTCAAAATTTTTGATTGTGTAGCTAGACCATCAAGAAGCGACCATTCCAAGTATGGATGCAGATCTGCTTTGCTGAGGGCCCCGTAAGAGCTGAGGCCACTGTCCTTTGGGAAAGGGTATTGGAGGGGCTATTAATATGCTAAGACATTCCCGAGTAGATGAAGAGTTCATGTAGTCCATGTCTACCAATTCAATCTCACCAAAAATCTAAGAATTAGAAGTTAACAGGTCCCTTCAAGGTCTTCTGACATTCAGGTTCTTAGCTGCAAAGTACGGGGTAGACCAGATGACCAGAGGGGCCCATGTACATTTGACCTTGGAGAGAAAGCAGCACGGTGGGGCTGCTCCATTCACACAGGTCCGTATCCAAATGACATGGAGCTCTGGACTTGGAACAGAAGTCCGGGTCCAGACACTTCATCCCATGGCTGGCTGTGTCTCTGGGAGCTGGGTGGCCCTGGCCAGCTGCCCTCTGGCTCTCCTCTGCCTCCTGCACAGAAGGAAGCAAACCCTTCCAGCCTCTGCCCCTGCCCCATTCTAGGGCAGGGATCCAGGTATCATAATGACTGCCTGCTCCCAACGCATAAAAGGAACCTCTCCTGACTCCAAGAGCCAAGAAGATAAGAAGCAGAGGGTCTCCAAAGGGGCTATATCAGATTTCCACCCATGGAGTAAAAGTAACACGTTTAAGGCAAGAAAAAGGCTTAATGAGAACCAAATTGAGCAGGGGTGGGGGGGGGTGGGAACCAGACCAGGCCCCTCAGAGAAGGGCTGGGCCGCAGCTGGGACAAAAGGGCCCCCCACCCCGCCTGAAAGCCGACAGATGGAAATGTGGCGGCCCCTCCCCACTTCCCAGGGGTATCGGAAGATTAATTAGTGACTGCCTGGAAAGTGCTAGATGGGAGCCGAAACGCCTGTCCCTGCTGAGTTTCTGAGCTGTAAATAAGCAGCTTTCTCAATCACCACTGAAATAGCAATGTTGTCCTTTTATCTGACTCAGATCCCATTAGGCCCAACTTGCCCCCAGAACAGGCTTCGGGTGTTCCAGAGCTGCCCGAAAGCCCTGGGTTTGCTCATGACCCGGCAGCTTCCCAGGACTAGCTCTCGACAAGCCAGAGCTGGGCCTGAGCTCTGTCACAGCTGCCTACGGCGGATACCCCCACCCCCCAGTTTCAGCTCCTGAGGGGGTCCCCGGGATCGGGCAGCTGGCAGCTGGAGGCCCACAGCTCTGGCCGGCCCTCGCCCCCAGCCGCCTCCCCCAAACCAGGTGAGCAGACCTGGACCAGCCGAAGCCTGGGGCCTTCTGGAAGCAGGCCGGGGTTGGTGGGGGTGGGGGGCGGTGAAAAAGAAAACCAGGCAGCTTCCCACAGGCCACTTGGGCCAAGAGTCCCTTCTCTCGGGCACCGCTGCTCCCAGCAGGGGAAGCCCACCATTTGCAAGCCTCTCAAAGGAAGTGTAGACAGGGGCCCAGGACCGCTGACCCTCGGGGGGCCGCTCTGCTCAGTCCTCAGTTGTGTCCGACCCGTGGCAACCCCATGCCCACCAGTCTCCTCTGTTCATGGGATTTTTCAGGCAAGAATACTGGAGTTGGGTTGTCATTTCCTTCTCCAGGGGAGTGTCCTGACCCAGGGATCGAATGCACATCTCCTGGACCTCCTGCGTTGGCAGGCAGATTCTTTACCCACTGAGCCATCAGGGAATTTGGGGGTGGGGGGTCTCTGGGGTAAGGGAAAATGTTCTGGGGAGACCCGGATTCTCTGAGAGCAGGTTGTGTTGCTTTGGGCCAAACCCCAGGCCTCTCTGGGCCTCAGTTTCCTCACTGGAGAATCTGGAGTGTCCTTCCCAGGAGTGGACAGTAGGTCCCCAGGGGAAACCAGGGTCACCCAGAGTTCAGCACGGGGCCAGGGTGGGGTCAGCTGACAGCTGAAGAGTCCTCCCTCTGCGAACTCCAGGAACAAGATAAGGGGGCCGGCAGGGCGCCACCGCCAACACCAACGGCCAATTCCCTCCCTCGCTCGTTCAACAAATATTTATTAAGCAGGGACTCTGGAGCCAGGCTGCTCGGGGTCAAAGCCCGGCTGCACCATTTACTGCCCTCGCGGCCTCCACCTCCCATGCCTCAGTCTCTTCAGCTGGCAAATGGGAGTATGTTAACACCACAGCTGGTACGGAATGCACACCAGAGAAGCAGTGGCTGCTGCCACCCCTTCTTCCTGATTATTTTCATCCCTGTTATTATCACTCTGGCGCTGAGTCGAGCAGGAAAGAAACATACAGTCCCCACCTGCGTGGAGCTTGCAGTCTGATCACGCTCAGGAAAGGGGGTAACTGGGCACGCGTGCACACAGAAGGGAATCTCCAGTGGTATTAAGAGACCCCACCCACCCATCCACCAGCCCCAGCTCCCTTGACACACACCCGTGCCTCCTCCTCGTGGCATAGGAGGTATCCTCCTGGACACCAAACCCCCCAACATTGAATGAACACCAGAGGCCAGCAAGTGCGTCACGGGGTGCAAGGGGCCTGTCTGGTCCAAAGATCTGAATTCAAGTCCAGCTCAACTGCTAAGAGGCCCTTGTGATTTTCTGCAAATAATTCCACCTTAATAATAATTATTATCATAGCTGTCACTTCTCCGTGTGAACATCACCCCAGGCACTGTCCTCGGTGTCTCGCAAGGATTCCCTCACTTAATCCCTTACACCAGATGTCAGCACACTTCCCCTGCAAGGGCCAGATAATGCGTGTTAGGTTTGACCGGCCTTGTCCCAGCAAGTCCATTTTGCTGCTGGAGTGGGAAAGCTGCCACAGATAATACACGGAGAAACGGGCCTGGCCGAGTGCCAGGAAAATGTTACTCACCAAGTCAAGCGGTGGGCCACAGAGGGCTGACCCCTGCCTTACACTGACACTGAGGGAGACCCAAGTAGGGATCCCATTTCACAGATGGTAAAATCGAGGCCCAGAGAGCTCAAGTCACCTGCTGAAGTCACAGCTCGGGACAGGCAGAGCACTTCAAACGTATGCTGCTGCTTGGCCTCAGTCTTGGCAAACAGGAGGAGACTCGCCTAATGCCAGCCTGACTGGGAACAAACTGCCCCTCCACACCCGCCTCGAGCCCCAGGGAATGGCTGGATGGTAGGTTCTGGGTCCCGGCTCTCTGCAGTTGCGCTCTGTGATGGGATCTGGCCGCAGGGAAGAACGAGGTCCCAGAGGCTCTGGAGCACACGGGGCTGGCCCAGTCCAGGCCCCTCCACCCTGGGCCAGCGGGGTAGGCGGCGGTCAGCTTTGCAGCCCAGCTCCTCCATTTCCCAGCTGGGTGAGCTGCTAGCGCCTCTGAGTCTCACCTTCCTCATCTGTGAAATGGGCAGACAACAGCACTCATCTCAGGGGTTGGAGTCAGATTTACAGGACAAATTCTGGCAAAGCACTAAGGGAGCCTGAGGCCAATCACAAGAACCAGGTCACTCCTTTTACAACTCTATCTGCTACTCTAGGATGAGCTGACTGAAGTCCAGGGAAGCAAAGCCACTGGACCACGGTTCTTCTCAGTGAAGCCTCTACACTGTGACAGCGAAATTATAAAGTACAAACCATGGTGAGGAAACTGAAAAAAAAAAAAAAAAAGGAGGACACGCCTCCCTCCACAGACCCAGAGGACGTGTGCCCTGACCTCCCTAGGGTCCCGACCTGCAGACCTTACACTCTGCTTCTCAGAGCTTCACACCAGCCACGACTCATTTCTCTTAATTGCTCTGGATTTCCTAGCCTGACACTTCCTCCTTTTCTCTCAGAGGCTCCCAGTGTAAATAGAAAATCGGTCACCTGATGAATAAATATGTGCCAGCAGCCACCCAATGGCAGGTGAAGTGGGGTGTAGATTACAAACACCTGTGCTTTAAAGACGCCCTGTACTTAAGAAGATTCATTCTTGCTACAAACGTGTAGTGAATGTCTAAAAGGCGAGACACGGCTCTGGGGGTGGCGCAGGAGGTACAAAGGGGGTGGGGGAAGGTCACTGGGAGCCGCCAGCCAGATCTCAGGCTCAAAGGGCCTTGGCACCGCTCTCAGCCACCCGGGGGTCTTCCTATGGGGGAGCCTGGGGGGAGCCTTGGGGAGCTGGCTCTGAGCCCGAGGATTGGGCCCGGCACCCTTTTATAAACTGGGGATTCCGGTTCTAATTTGGAGCGGATCTGGGAAGTGCCGTGCAGAGGTAAGAGAAGTGCTGGGTTTGCATCTCAGGCTGTGAAGGAAAAGAGACAGAAGGCAGTGCAGATCCTGAGAAACATGCTTCCTGCAAAAGCGGTGGAGACATCAAGCGAGAGACACGGACCTTGTCAACTCCAGGGAAGGGACCCAAACCAGCCACAAAAAGACTCAGAAAGAGTAAACGGGCAGCTTTCACACAGAACTGAGAAGTCCTTCCCACTTTTTTTCCTCTTCCGGCCTCCTCCTACTCTACCAACTGGGTGAAGATGTTTGCCCTGGCTCACATCTCCAAGAGTTGGGTCCTGCCGGGGGCCCATCCCCTCCCCTCACGCCCCTCCCAGGGGGATCTGGGAGAGTTGCAGGAGCTACAGCCAAGGTGACGGGGGTGGTGGGGTGGTGGTGGGGCTTCTGAACAGAGGAATAACCTACCCCCCTAGCCGGCCACATGCACCTATTGCGAGCAAAGCAGTTCAGGAGTAAACCTCCACTGGCAGCCTCCTCTGCAGAACGTTAAAAGCCCTAAGGTGAGAAGCCCAGAAACAGGAGAAGTGTCCTCTTCTCCTTACACGCCCCCCATCCCCCCCAAATTCATGGATGCCCCAACTTCCATAGGAACTGTGTGACAACGCCCAGGGAAGATAAGACTCTCAAAGGAAGGAAGGGGAAATAAAAACAGCCCATTCCTAGAACCAGCCGTCACATGCAAACCAGCCTTCCTGACCTGCGGGTCACGTGGCCTGCCTGGGCAGGCTTGGTGAGTTGCTCCCGACCCCAGGGGACCCTGAAAGGGGGTGACAGTCTACCAGTGGGACCCCAGGAATCACCAAGGTTTCTGCCTCCTTCACCAGGAACCCTGGCTCCCCTGGCTTCCCTTTAGCCTACATGTAATTATTTTTAAGGTTTCAAAGTCCAAATAAGGTGAACACAAGAGGGGCTCCCCAAACCTCCTGCTGTCACCCCCTCCCCTCTCCTTTGGGCTGCAAGAGCGACTTGCCCCGAAACAGAAAGTTACAGGGCAGGCCGCTGTCAGCGCGCAGGAAGGTTAGGGAAACAGGAAGCCACGCCAGCCACCCTCCAGAGCTTCCCCGGGCCCCCTCCTTCGACCTCGGCAGGCACAAAACCTTCCAGGGAATCCCAGGCAGGAAGGGGGGTGTAGGGGTGGGGGCAGGCGCGCCACGCTCGCGCGGAGACCGTGCAAGGGGCTGGCTGGAGGCAGAGGAAAACAAGCCCCAGGACTAGGGGCTGGCGGGGGGCGGGGTGGGGTGGAACGCATGCTACCCGATCAGGGCGGCCTGCAGGAAAGTAACTTCACACCCGGTGCTTAATTCACCTTGGAAGGCTTGAGTGCCCCGGCCGCTCGCTGCGCGGCCACCACGGAGCCGGCTCCGGGCAGACAAAAGGAGCGAGACGCGCTACCCCCTGCGGCGGTGCGGCGGGGGCGGCGGGCCGGGTGGGCGCTCCCCGCCGCACGTAGCGCACACACCGCCGGCTGGACCGCAGCGGGAGCAGCCGGGGCCGCGCGCTCTCGCCGGTCTGCTGGGAGCTCGGCGGACCCATCGCCCCTACCCAGGCCGGGGTAGAGAGGCTGGGATCTGGAGGGGTAGGTTAGGGTGGGGGTCCGGGGCGCGCCGGCGCCGCGCGGGACCCGGGGAGGCGCACAGAGCTCGCTTACCTGGTAAGTAATACAGAGGCGGCTTCAATCCAAACATGATTCAGATTAGAATTCCATAGTGGCCAGAGAGGGGTGAAGAAGGAAAAAAAAAATTAAAACCCAGCGAAGAGACAAAAAGCGCCGTCCGAGCCACGGCGCTCAAAAATGTCCAAAACAATAAAATTAAGCCAGAAGAGCGATTCCGACGGCGGCGGGGAGGAAAAAATCTTTTTTTCTTTTCCTTCCTAAAATGATCAAAAGCCTCTCTCTCCGGCCAGCGACCGGGCAGTTTCGGCCACCTTGGCCCTGGCAGATCCACAATGAGGTAATTGACGACCAAGGACGGGCCGGAGCCTCCACGGCTGCCCGGTGTCTTCGCCGCGTGTGTATTTTCTGCCTTTTGGACTTGAGATGCAAATAAAAGAAGGAGGGGGGCGCACGGCGGAGGGAAGCAGGCGGGAGAGAGGAGAGGAGCGCGAGAAAAATAAAGGGGGGAGGTGAGGGTGAGGAAATTGGGGGGTTACGATCTTCAGGGATTACTCATTTGAAAGAAAAAAGAGAGAGAGAGAGAAGCAGCCCCCAAGACGTGCGAGTAGCAATCTCTCCTCCATTCAGCCATTTGAATGTCAAGGGCGAGGGTCAAGGGACCTGTTTCCAACAGGGTTTCACGTTCAGAACCAGAAGGAAAAAGGAAGGGGGGGGGGTGGCGGGAGGGGGGTATCTCTTGTTGCCAAGGAGAAATCGGCTTTGTTTTCGTTTCCCCTTAGCTACTGGGTGAGGAGGGGCGGGGGGTGGGGGGGGGGCGGGAGAGAAGAGGAGGGGGCGAACGGGGAGGAGAGAGGAGAAAATTAATACCCAAACAGCCAAGAAGTACCGAGGGGGAGATTTCTTCTCGTAAATAAAAGAGGCAGCGACTGCAAACAAGTCTCGGGCAGGAGAAAGCAGGCCGAGGAGCCGGTTCCCCTCCCCCCCTGCCACCCCCGCCCCCTTCTTCTTTTTTTTTGGGGGGGGTTATCTCCCTGGCCCGGCGTCCCACCACTGACTCAGAGAGCAGGGTTGGGGCAAGGAGGAGAAAGAACTCGCGGGGGCTCGGGCGCCCGGGCAGAAGGAACAGGAGGAAGGCGAGCGGGCAGGCGAGAGCGCGCGGCGGTGGAGAGCCCTCGATCAATTTTCATGCAAGAATCATTATCGGTAAATTGGAAAGCTGGCTGCCTGACAGCAGATTTGTCTCCCCTAATGAAAGCGAAAGGGTAGGGGCGCAGCGGCGGCGGCTCCTTCCGTCTCTACGCGGCATCTTCCGAGAGCTCCATGCTCCGCAGGGCGATAATAATAGTTTCACTTGCGAGCTTCCCCCCGCGCGGCGGCTGCCGCGCCGGGCAGCAGATCCATGAGAACCGGGATCGGGGCGCAGAGAACTGAGCTCCCCTCTCTAAACGCGGGGAGGGTGCTACTGCTGACGGCGAGGTGCTCCCCTCTGCCCCAAAGCGGGGGCCGCTTGCACACTGTGGGCGGCTGCGGGCGCCGCCGGTCCCCCCTCCGGCTGCCCAACTCCGCGCTCTGGCCGCCCGCCCGCCCGCCCGTCCTCCCCACCCACGTCTGACAGCTGCGGGAGCGGGGAGTTCACCCGCCGCTGGGGCCTGGGAGGAGGATCCCCAAATCGTGCCCTGGTAGCTCGGGCCCGCCTTTTGTGAAACCCACACGGGGCTGCGGCAATACGCCGGCCTGACCCGGGCTGAGCTCCTAAGGCCAGTGGCTCCTTTCTCTCCTTTACCTCTCACCCTTCACCCCCACCCCTTAAAAATCCCTGTTGGAAGTGTAATCAAATGCTTGATACCATCTCCCACACTCTCCCTGCACTGGTGCATTATCAGATCCGGGAAGGCATGCTTCCAGGCAAATAGACCTAATAAATGCTATTACTGGGATTCTGCAAGCCCCGGCTGCACCATAGTAACGAGAGCCCTGGCTAATTTGGTTTAAGAAAACGACCAACTGCACAGTGTGTGAGTGAGTGTGGAGCCTGTATCCCTCCTCCCCACCCGCCTCCCTTTCACACCAGCTCAAGAAGGCCCCATGTGATAATTCCCCAAATCGAAGGGGAAAAAACCCTGCCGCCAAACCACATCCTGTGCGCTCATTGTCCAGCCCAGCGCTTTTAAAGAGACAGGATCCATTTACCCACCGCCCCCCCTCCCCGCCCAACATACACACTTAAAACGCTTGCCGCAAAGCCGCCTCTTGATGTGACAATTTATTTTAAAGCCCTTTTACCTTCTGAAGGCCCCCCTTGGTGGCACTGTCAACCGGAATCGCGACTTGGTAACACTAAGGGGTCACCTTTTGACCCCAGATACAATCACCTTGGTTTGAGGAACGGACCTGAGCCTGCAGGTACGCACTGGCGGGCCACTGCGGGTCACGACAGGCTTGGGTTCCTGCCAACGCTTTCCAGCCGCTGCGTAAATCAAGGGTCCCCAGCGGCAGCACGCTCCCCCCAGCCCCCGACTCCCCGCTAAACGCGGTGGCTTAGTGTGACAATTGGACTCCCGGAATATGATCCTCTAGAGAAGGGCTCCTAAGGGCGAACTGGAGGAGGTGGGCGGACCCCGCGTGCCTTCTGACCCCTCTCTGCAACTCTCCCCCCTCACTACGCCCACCCCGCCAGAAAATCTTAAATGGGCTGGGCGGAGCGCCGGCGGCCAAGGGAGGGGTGGCGCTCCTCCCCGCCGCCAACGGCTGAGTGGGTGCAGCGCGCCGCGGCTGCCTTCTCCGCCAGCTGGGCCGCCGGGGCTGCGAGCAGCCTCTTTGAGCCCCCCCAGTCCCTGCGGCGCCCCCCAACCCCACCGCGGCGTCCCCCCGCGCTCCCCCGCCGGCGGCCGGGCTCGCGCGGGCGCCCGGGGGCACCCGGGAGGGCGCGAGGCTGCTGACCTGGAGGAAACCGGCCGCGCGGGGCCGCAGGCGCCCGCCGCCAGCATCTGACCGCTCCGCCCCGCGCTGACCCGAGAGGTCGCGCCCGGCCCTCGGCGGCGGCGGCCCTTTGTTTCCGGGGCTGCGTGGCGGCGCGCTCCGTGCTCCCCCGCGCCTCCCCCTGCGCCCGCCGCCGCCGGCGGCCCAGCGAGGGAGACAAGGCCTGGGCCCGGCGGGGTCGGGTCCAGCACCTGCCCGCCCGACCCCAGCCTGGCCTTCGCTTGAGTCCCCGCTTTGGCCTCCCACCCCTGTGTCACGCGCATACTTGATCATCTGCGCCCCTCTGGGAATGGGGGGCACCAAGGCGCACATGGAACAGCTCAGTCAAGCTGCTGCCCACCCCCATGACCCCTCATAAACTAGGAAAATTTCTGATTCTACTTGGGGTAGGGGGGAAGAAATAAAACTATTTTTCAAAGACCCTAAACTATCAGTTTCTGTTGTCATTCTTTTATTGGTTTTTAATTCTCCAGGATTACACGAACAACAGTAGTAATTAATACTAAACCTTCCTCTACTGTATATGCTAATGGCAGGAGCCATAAAAATTAATTTGCAAACATGTCATTACACAATAGCGGTACAGGCAATAAACGTGTAATTATGGGCCAATCACAGGCAGGGTACAGAGGCAGGGATGCTCCCCCAATCTGCTGGGCTCCCCCCTCCCCTGCTAAAGTGGAGAAGAGGGTGCCAGAGAGGAGCCTGCCTTCTGGGAGCCACCTGTGGAGAATGCTCCCGGACTGGGGGATGGCACTCTGAGTTTTAAGGGCCTGGCTTCTATACAAGACCCCTTGGAGACAGCCACCCAGGGCCAACAGAGACTGAGATGGTGGGAGGGAGGCATGCTGGAGACTTAAAGAGCTCCCTGGCCTGGCTCACTGGTGGTCGGTGAGCAGAAGAGGAGACCCCGACCCCCACCCCTACCCTGCGGGCCTGCACAGCTTATTTCTGCTTCCGGGTCAAAAGGCAAACATCTCCTCCCCCCACCCCCGCCCCCAATAAGTATTTGAATTCCTGCATCAGACTATCTCAAAATGCTGGGGCCAAGCCCTAATTACTCTTAGCCACTCCCTGGGGCAGGAGGTAAGCTGTAAGATTCTAGTGATACCCTCAGCCTCCCTTGGCCCTGGGCCTGGGTGGCTCAAAATGGGTGAGTGACATTTCCTGGTGACAGGGACATTTGTAAGGGAGGAAAATATGAGATCTACCATGGGAGGGTGGCTGCATCACAGCTCCCAACCTGATGCCAAAACAGCTGAAAAATATAAAGCAACCCCTGCCATGCCAAGCAGCCCGCTTAACGGGCGGCCTCTCCACTGAATGGCTCAGTTGTTTGCCATAATGGGGCTGAACGGGGAGCTGGAAGGCTCTTCCCTTTCCCACCGGCCCTTGTGGCTTGGCTGTCGTTTTTTGGAACCCATCACTAAGGCCATTCATCTCCAAGGGACTCACCCCTCCTTGGACGGTGCCTATGGCCTGGCTGGGCGGTGGGAGGGGCGGCCCGTCTGGGCCACACCTGCACCAGCTGCCAGGTGCCCAGGTGAGAAGGACCACCTTCTTCTGGGGACCTTAGCTCTGCGGGATTCTCTGCAAGGATGGGGGCCTATCTCTACCCCCTCTCCTCTCTTGGGGCCTCTCCTGCTACTATCCCAGCTCACCTCTGTGCAAGAGTCAGGTGTTTATAGAAAAGAGGCAGCAGTCGGTGCAGGCTGAGCCTCCAGGCTCCCCTTTTTACAGTTGGGGCCACCGCAGGGCAAACCCGTCCATGCAGCCAGCCCACCTGGGGTCAGAGGGAAGCTTCAGGCATGCCCTGGGCCCAGTGGAAAGAAAAGCGCTTCATCCCTCAAGGGGGCTGGCTGCTTCTTGGAGGGGGCGCCAAGTCCACCAGACACCACCCCCACCCCACCCCCCCGCCGCCTTCCGGCCACCAAAGACTCGAGGGTGCCCTCCTTACCACTCTCCCCTCCTGCACCTTCAAACAGAGGGACCCCAGACTCCCTCTAGCAGGGCGGCAGCTGCCACAGAGCAGAGACAGCCTCACTGGCCAACAGCATCAGCCGAATGCGGTAAAGATAGCTCCCAGAACGTGCTGAGAACAGTGAGGCCACAGAGGGGTCTGGGGCGCGCCACAGCTGGCGGGATGTCCGGCTCCCGGCCGCAGGGCTCACGGCCTCTGTGTGCCCACTGGCACTCTGGTGGCTGCCCAGGCCAGGCTGCGACCTCACCTTCTGGAGGGGGCACTGCTCCCCAGGGACTCCAGGGAAGGGAGGCGAGAGGAGGCCATGGTGCTCACCTGAAATGCCCTCTGGTCTGCCCCCTCCCCCCAATTCCCTCCCTGGAATAATCACGCCAGCTGATATTTCCTGAGCACTCGGTCAGTGCCAGTTGCTGTTCTAAGCGCTTTTCACGGATAATTCATTGGCTCCTCATGACAACCGTGTTCAAGGTCACCCTTAAGAGTTCCATTTTCTAGATGAGGCCCAGAGAGGTCAAGTGTCTCCTCAAAGGACACACAGCCAGGAAGTGGCAGAGCCGGGGTTTGAGGCTGAGCTGGTTCCAGAGTCCATGTCCATAACCTTGGAGTCGGACAGACCAGAGTTCAGATTCCAGCTGGGCCCCCCACTGTGTGCCCTCAGGCAGTGATGTCAGCCTTTGAGCCTCTGTTGCCTCACCTGGAAAATGGGATGAAATCAGCGCTGGAAATCTAGAAGATGCAGCTGGTAACCATTCAGGTGCCTGGCACAGAGTAAGGACTCCATAAAGAGAGCTGGAAATTACTGTGTTTTGAGTAATAGCAGTTAACCACAGACGGGCCTCAGGACACCCAGGACTGCCCTGCTGCGTGCTTTGCTAAGGGCGTTATGTAATCTGGGAGGGCAGACCCACAGTGACCATCACCCCAATCTGTACATGAGCACACTGAGGCCCCAAGAGGTGAAGTCACTCACCCGAGGGTACCCAGGGTGTGGGCACACCCGCTTTCTCCCTCCGTCCAGTTTGTTCCTTAGGTGAGTGTACAAGTGTGAAAGTTCGGTCTCAAGAAAAGCAAGGCCGAGGCTGGAAGAGAAAACGAGAACTTCCAGCCCATCAAGGTCACGTCTGCAAACCCAGGTTTTGCTTCCATCTCAGCCTGGCACGCTTACTTTTGCTTTCCCATGACTCCAGGCTCCCCACCCACGGAGTGCCATCCACTCTTAGGGGTCTAACCGGGTCCCCCACGGCCTCCTCCATCGGCTCCTGTGTGATGGGCTCAACGGTGTCCTGCCAAAATATACGTCCACCTGCAACCATGAATCTGACCTTAATTGAAAAAGGAGTCTGTGCGGGTGTCATTAAGTTCAGGATCCTGAGTTGAGATCGTTCTGAATCATCAGGGCTGGCCCTAAACCCAACGGCCAGTATCCAGAAAGACAAACAGACATGAGAGAAGACACACACAGCAAGAGTCCCCTTGAAGATAGTGGCAGAGGCCGGAGGGATGCAGCCACAGGCTGAGAAATGGCTGGAGCCACAGGAGCTGGAAGAGGCAGGGGGGGCCCTCCCTGAGAGCATATAGGGAGCACAGTGGCCCTCCTGACACTTCGATTTCAGATTTCTGGCTTCTGGAACTGGGTGATAACACATCTCTGAGGTTTCGAGCCACCCAGTTTGGGGTACTTTGTTACAGAAGCCGCAGGAAACTCACACATCTTGTCACTTCTGTGAAAATGGAATGCACTCTTGTCCTGCCAAGCAGGGGAGGCCCTGGGCCGTGTCCAACGCTGGACACTGCAGGCCTCGGGCCAGCTAGGTCACCCTCTCCTGCAGGCCTGCAGCAAGGGCTGGGAGGAAGATGAAATGTCTAGGGCCCGTGGGCAGGTGTGCGCTCCGGCCGCCTGTGCTCCGTGAAAGCGAAGTTCAGCCCCCGCTGGCTGGGGGCCTTCTCGGTGACCTGCCTGCCCTCCTACCTCTCCCGCACCGGCGACACACATTTGTCGGCTGGTGTTTGGGCAGCAGCCTGGCCTGCTGGAGATCGTCGAGGATGGCTATCTGCCCGGGAAGTGGTCAGCTGGCCAGCCTTGCCCGATCAGCCTGTAAACTGAGGGCTCTGCCAGCCCCGAGCATCCTGGCCGGCCCCACGAGGCTCGGGGTAACAACAGCAACGAACAACAGGGAGCCTGGCACCCGGTTTTTCACCAAACCCGCTTCCCTTTGCTCTTGGGCTCATACCCAGCCTACATCTCTCAGCCTGCCACGCAGATGTGTGGGTCAGGTGACCACTCTGGCAAAGAGAATGTGGTGGAAGTAGTGACTCCCCACCTCCAGGCCCAGCACAGAAAAGCCTCTGTGCTCCCCTTCTGAGTCTGCTCACCAGACGCCAGCTCCCAGGAGACAGAAGACAAGGCGCCTCCATCACACCCCTAAATGTTGTAGAGGCGGAGGTCCCAGCCTCCCCCCACTCCACCGCCCGCACCGATTATACGTTATGTTGGCACACGATGAAGAAATTTCTACTGTGGAACTTCTACTGGGGAGTGTGTATAGAGGCCATGATGCGAGGCGCCACTTAGCTCTCAGCGCCTCTTTGTTAGAGCAGCTAAGGTTAGCGATAAACACGTACAAAATAACTCAAAATCAAGAAGGCAATGGCACCCCACTCCAGTACTCTTGCCTGGAAAATCCCATGGACGGAGGAGCCTGGTGGGCCACAGTCCATGGGGTCGCTAAGAGTCGGACACGACTGAGCGACTTCACTCTCACTTTTCACTTTCATGCATTGGAGAAGGCAATGGCACCCCACTCCAGTGTTCTTGCCTGGAGAATCCCAGGGACGGGGGAGCCTGGTGGGCTGCCGTCTATGGGGTCGCACAGAGTCGGACACGACTGAAGCAACAGCAGCAGCAGCAGCAGCAGCATGCATGTCTCCTTTACGTGTATTTACTTGATGACCAGCACTGCACTGGATGCTTTAAATGCGTTCTCTCACGTCATCCTCACAGTAAAAGTAAATCTATCATTGCCCCTATTTTTCAGATGAACAAACTGAGGTCCAGAGAAATGTCCTGCCCAAGGTCACACGGCCAGTAAGAGGGAAATCTGCTTCAAACCCAGATCCTGTATGTTCAACTGCTGTCTCTGGCATCCCCCTCAACTTTCTTTAGCAGGATCTGGCAAAGGGGCTTAAATCCCCCCTTTTAATGAAAAGTGAAGCAAGCAGACAAACAGGATAACACTGCATGCGACTGTCTACACAGAACTGTGCACCTGACCTTCAGGCTGGGGCTGCCGGGCAAGCTCGCTTTGGGAGCTCTTTATAAGACGTCCGCCATGCTGGGATGTGGTGCCAAAGTGCTTCCTCCCCACGGGCCGCACGGAGGTGCCAGAGAAATCAGACAGACGCTGCGTCTGGGGCTGCGGGGGCCACACAGCACTCCTCTGAGGGGCGACCCTCACCTGTCCCCGTGTGCCCCCCTGCCCCAGACTACAGACGGGCCTCTTCTGGAGGTGGTCTATCATTAGTCTCAGACAGCTCTGGTTGTCAACGTCCAAATCCGTGCACAGCCAGCAAGCCCAGGGCTGGCAAGCGGCTGTTGAAAAGCAGGGAGGAAGGTCTCCGAGGTGGGGTGGGGGGAGGAGGGAACACGCGGGGGTCAGGCCTGGTGGCCCCTTCTGTGGACAGGGCGACAGCCATGTTACTGTCTGCTCAGATCCTGCTCCAGGCGCCGTGCCGCTCAGCTGCCCGGGGGCAGGCTGACAAGGCTTTCTTCTCCCCACCGGTGTCTGCCCACCAGGGACCAGGCGAGAGCCTGTTCGAGGGAAAAAGGCATTTGTGAACAGCCCTTCCCGCTGCCTGCTGCTGGCGTCTGCCGGGCAGGGAGTCACTGCCGGGACGTAATTACCCTTCTCCGGATGACACATGGATCTGCCTGTCTACCCCTGGGCCTGACTGCTGCGGGTTGGTGTAGCCCTCTAGCCGACACGATGTGGTTCTTAAGAGGCAGCTTTGTGCCTGCTTCTCCTCACGCTGGGCACAGCTCTCGGGGGGAACCTTGGCCCCTCTTTTATTCTTTTCTGCCTATACCTTGCAAAAACCCCCTGCCTCCAGTGTGTGTACGGGGGGGCCCTGCCACTTCCTTTCCCTTTGCAGCACCTCCCCTGCCCACAGTCTCTCTACTGTGTCCCCCAAGACCTGAGCTGTCCTTTTTTTATCCTCCAATGGGTCATGCTTGAGCTCAGGGGACTCCTGACTTGATCCCAACAAGAGAGTGTCTCCCTAGAGAACGGCTCTTCTATCGGTCCATTTTCAAAGCATGGATGTGACGTGACTGAGATTTGGGGCCAGATCATTCTTTCTTGTGGGGGCCACCCTGTGCATTGTAGGCTGTTTAGCAGCATCCCCCTGGATGCCAATGGCACACCCTGGTTGTGACAATGAAAACGTCCCCAGAAGTGGCCAAATCTGCACAAACACACACCCCTGGTGGGTACAAAAGTTGCCCTGACTGAGAGTCATTAATGTAGTATAAACCAGGAATTCCCTGGTTGTTCACGGGCTCCCACTGCTGGGCGCCCAGGTTCAATCTCTTGTCAGGGAACTAAGATCTTGAAAACTGCATAGCACGGCCAAAAAAAAAAAAATAAGGATCCAGCCATGACTCTGAGTGACCTGATTTTTAGAATTAGCACTACCACTGGCCTAGGGCAAACAAGTGCCCCCTTCTTGGCCCCAGTTTTAGCACACAAAATCAGAGGGCCTGAATGGGGGTACTGTGGTCTTTCAGCTGACATGATTCGCTGAGGATGCGTAGAACCAATGGTTCCAAAGTAGAGATGAGCTTGGGATTCAGGAAACAGGGTCATAAGGAAAGAAATCCAGTGATGTCACAGTGTTCAAACAGAGAAAAGGAGAGAGTAGCCAAAATGTCAGGTGGGCAACCCTGGAGCCTTGTGGTCTTTTCTCCACAGTCCTCTTTCTCTCTGACTTAATCAAATCCTGCCCTGAAATAAAAGGTACCTGCGATCAGTCATTTACACTCTAGTACGATTTAGTACCACCTCTACTATCATCAGAACCGAGACTGTGGCCCCAGCGGGAGCCATCTCATGGCTAACTGGAACAGCTGAAGCATGTATTTGGGAAAGGCAGGGCAAAAGAGCCATTGTGCCCACTTGGGTTGAAACTGTGGTTTCAATTTCATAACATCATGTGAGGAGGTGAACTTCCGGGTGCCCAGTCCGTTTCAACAGCTGCCGCGGGGGAGGAAACAGCATCAGTCAAGAGCTGGGCTCGGAAGAAGTTGTGTGGCTTGGATGAACCGTGATACAGAGGACGGTCCAGCAGAACCGCCAACAACCCAGGCGCTGAGTGGCCAGCCCCCTGGACTTCACAGGATCACCCTCCGGACAGCACCTGGCAGTCACCAGCTTGGGCTACGCTGAACAGAGCACCGAGGCCAGGACATTCTCAGTTGGTGACCACAATCCTGACCCATGTGTCTCAAAGACAGGATTTCCGGTTGTTTGTGGGGGTGGATGATCCCAGAAGCAGCTCTGCTTCAGCTTTGTGCTGGGAGGCAGGGTGACTGTTCCTGGTGTATGGGGCGGGGAGCATTACACCTGTTTCATCCCATAGAGTGGGAGCCACGTGGGTTCGGGAGAGGCTGCCGGGTCCGAGTGTAGCTCTACCCCCGTGGCAGGTACAGGATGGCTGTGGCCTTCTCTGGCCTTCAGTCTCCTCCTCGGACTAAGTGATCCCCCAGGCCTTCCAGCTCTGCGAGCCCATGATTAATAAAACTCAGACGCACCATCTGCTCACTCTGACATTTAAGAAACAGAACAGGTTTCCAAAGAGAAAGCTGCCCCGTGCAGCTTGCTTTTCCTCCTTCGCCTGCTGATCGAGCGCGGGTTCACACCCTCCCCGCATCCCCACCCCGACTTGAAAAAATCTCAGACACACACACACATGCATACAGGCACACACAGAGCTGTCTCTCCCGTTCCTCCCTGCAGGACTAGCTGATGCCCTGGTCAAACTCGGAGCTCCCCGGGCCCTGCGCCTGGTATAATGCCTTCTTTGGCTGGAGGGAGAGACGTGCATCTTGACTGCACGGCCCCAGACTTCACAACTAAGGTGGCGCTGACTCATTTTTCCTGCTGGTTCAGCTCCTCCTCGGCGCTGGGGAGTGAGAAGTGCTGACCCCCTTCACAGATGGGGAAACTGAGCTGGAGATGGCAGGGTCGCCCCAAGGGCACAAGGGTGACAGGCCGGGCAGCAGGGGTGTCACCTCGGCAGAGTCCATGCGTATCGAATGTCTGCGTCCCGACTCATCACATAGGACACCCCAAGACTCTGTCCTGAGAATGCCCATCACTGTCCAGGGAGGCCTGGTCTCTAAAGAAACAGGTCTCAGGCCCACTCTGCCGCCGGAGACATGGGACACGGACCCTTTGGCCAGGCCCGTGGCCCTGCCGTGTCCACCGAGTGGCCTACGACCGAAAGGCGTCTGAAGCCAGGCAGAGAGCAGGGGGCTCAGGGGGAGACACAGCCCAGCCAAGCTCAAGAGCCAAGCCCGTGTGGCTAACCTGAGGGCCTGGTCAGGCCGGGATGGCTGAGTGGCAGCCAGGTGTCCCGAAGGGCCTGCCCTGTGGCCTCCTCCCACTGCCCAGGCCCTCCGCTCTCAGCCGGCGGCTGCACTTGGTCGCCTGCTGCTGCCCTGACTGCCCTGGACACAGCGCCGGCTGCTCCCGGCCACCCCAGGCGGAGCACAGACTTCACTCCCGTCCTCTGTCCCCGCCACGTCCACCGCTCCCCCCATCCCCCTGCGCGGAGAAGTGGCCTGGACTTCCTGTTTCTCATAATGGCCAATAAAATCAACCCAAGGAGCCAGATAAAAATATCCCTCCAGCTTCTCAAGGGCACTGGGCCAAAAGGGACAGGGAAACTGGAGTCCCCAGAGCTGACCTGGCACAGACGCCCTGCTGACCCCAGGGGCATGTACGGATCCTGTGAAACCTGCATTTTGGTCTTTATGGCCTTGAAGGTCAAGGGGGACTGAATGCAAAGCCTGGGTTCTCTGGGCGAGTTGGGGGCCTAAGCCAGGGTCCCAGGTGGCACTAGTGGTAAAGAACCCGCCTGCCAATGCAGGAGACATGAGAGACGTGGGTTCAGTCCCTGAGTCAGGAAGATACCCTGAAGGAAGGCATGGCAACCCACTCCAGTATTCTTGCCTGGAGGACCCTATGGACAGAGGAGCCTGGTGGGCTACAGTCCATGGGGTCGCAAGGAGTCATGTGACTTAGCATGCATGCACTGGAGTACGACCCACTCAGCCTGAGAGTGAAGGGGGTGCCTGCCAGCCCTTGTGCAGAAGCACAGCCAGGCTGAAGTCAGGTGCTGCCCTGGGAACGTCAAGTCCTGGACTGGATTAAGAAGGTGCCAAAGAGGTCATGTCTCTTAAGCACCTGCCAGAAACAAATACACATCCTCCTGAAGGATAGTTCCTTCAACCTATACCTGCCAATTTAAAAAATATATTAATTTAAAAATATTTTTTTAATATATATTTTAAAAAATATAATGACCTGTACACTGTCGAAGATAACCAGGCACCCAGGAAGTACACTCTTCCTGGTTGAGAGTCAGCAGCTCCAACGGCTGACAGAAGCAGATCTGCAGTGACTCCAGAGGGCTGGGATTTTCACAGCCTAGACGGCTCTGCCGGCTCCGATCAAGAAAGAGAAGACAGGCCTGGAGGGACGCGCAGAGGACTGGAAACCGAAACAAGGGAGGCACCACAGCCTAGCATCGCGCCAGGACGCAGCCCTGAATGAGAGCAAGGATGCTCCCTGTCACTACCTCCTGGGAACCATGCCTGCCCCCCAGCAGGAGTTCAGTAGCGAGACCTGCAGGGAGGCGAGCATGGGGGCATCTGCCTCTTCCAGGTAAACCTGGTGAATCACTCTAGTCAGTGAGCAAATAGGCGAGAGGAGGTGATTAATCCTCACTTTCCCTCCACTCTGACATTTCTCTGTGTGAAGGTAGGCGCGCATGAAAAAAAAAAACAAACTCAGCCACAGAGCGGCCTCCACAGCGGAAAAAAAACAACCCAGAGGTGTAATGGCTGCTGCAAAAAAACTGAATCCTTTAGGCCAAAACAAGCAAGCCCCCACCGCTATAATTTCGAGTTATCCGTTCTTTATTACAATTCCTGGCCTTGGCTCTCAAAGCATCTACCAGGGAATCTTTCTGTGGGGGCAATTTTGGTGCCTGCAATTAGCTGAACAGGCATCTTTTGTCCCCGCTAAAGCACTCAATTGCAGGTGTAATTAGGTTCCCTCACCCCTGAAATCTGCAGAGAGCCGCCCGCCTTGACTAACTGCACCCACAATTAAGTGCTTACGGGCATGTGGCTGGAGCCGGCAAACATGTGCACGCAGCTAATAGCGGGGGCACCGAGCAGCCTTTCAAAAATAGACACTGTGTTGGAGAGATCCAGCCTCTTTCCATTTGTTGTTCAAACGGCTTTGTCCAGCTGGGAATAATGAGAAAAGACAAACACGCCAATTAGGCTAGGTCCATACATAAATAAACCACACAGCTCCTTAATTAAGCCACTTACAGGAGTGGGCAAGGCCGGGAGAGGAAAGGGGCAGGAGAGCCACGGCCCTGCGGGGCCAGCGCCCAGCCTGGGGCCTGGATGCCATTTGGGACAAGATGGCGGAGCCAAGCAGAAGGCCTCCATCCATCCATCATGGGAGGCTCCAGACCACTCCAGGCAAGGGATGCTGGTGGGAGTGAGGGCAGGCTTGGGGGCTGGAGGAGGGTTGTGGGGGTGGGGAGGGGTCTCCAGCCAGTCCTCAGGGCGAGAGGGAGGCAGGAGCCAGGGAAGGGACTAAAGGAGACTGGAATCCCCCCAGCAGGGGATGCCAGCATGGGACTGGCCTCCTTTGCCCTCTTCCACAAGCTGGCCTGGCCTGGCCTGGCACACGACCTCTTCCCTGAAAGCAGGCACACCTGCTCTCCGCCCCGCCGCCTCTTCCCTGGGCCCCGGAAGAGTGGTGAAGTCCAAAATCAAATCATCTGTCTGCTTCCCAAGGCCAGCTTGCTTGAGGCCTTCGGTGGACAACACCCAGGCCCTGGCCCAGCCTCTGCAGCCAGAAACTGGATGCCAGCTACGGTTCAAGACAAAGGAAGGACACTTGTGGCCAGGGCTGAGGCCTGCCGGGGGCGGTGCGGGGAGGGGGCCGGGAAATGGCTGTTGGTGGCGGTGGGTAATTCCGTATCTCAGGCCTCACCGCCAGTGCCAGCCCTGCTGCACACTTCTTCGCTCCCTGCCACGCTGCTGGATTGCTTCTCGACAATAAAACCTAGCAGATTACAGTCGCTGTAATCAGGCGAGGGAGCAAAGCTTCCCGCTCCCCCAGCAGTGTCACTGAAAGCCATTTGCCTTTTGCAGAGCTCAGCAGTCCCGGCTGGAAGCAAAGGGCAAAGGCAATATTTAGATAATTAAAAACCCATTGCTGATGGGCCAGCCGGGTGGCGACAGGTGGCTTTGGGGTGGACCAGCAATGGTTCAGAATGGCCAGCATGCCTTCTCGCCTCCCCTTGCAGCTATGGTTAAAGGAGACAAGAGGTCTGGGAGGCAGGCAGGTGACCACTGGGAAATTACACTCCAAGAAGAAGTGGGCTCATGCCTGGACTCTGTTCCAGAGTCCCTGCAAGACTGGGGCAGGGCCGCGCCTTCGCCTCACCTCTGCTCCAGCCACGCTGGCCGGCCTGGACTCTTCCTGCCTCGGGGCCTTTGCACTGGCTGTGCCAGCTGCCTGGAGCTCTCCTCCCCCAGCCAGACACATAGCTTCCCTGCCCCCTTCAAATATCACCTTCTCAGGAAGGCCCATCCTGGCTGCACACCGCCCTCCCCAGTCGCCCCGGGCTCTCACTCGACTCACACCTGACATTTCTGGCATCTTGTTCCGTCTTTTTTTTAACAGGACTCGGATCTGGCAACCCCACCACCACTTCAGCGGTGCCTGGTGTGGTGGCTGGGGCTTGGGACTCAGTTCTGAATAAGTGAATGAATGAACGACGCCCAGGTTGGATACAAAGCAACCTAGGGCGCTGCCTCGGAAGGAGGGCTGGGCTGGAGACCAGGTAGGGAATGTACTGTGGAGGCTTCCCAGCAGGGGACAGTGTCCCTTCCCATGTGAGCTGGAGTCAGAAGGCGTCACTGGCCTCAGCCCTCTCCCAAGTCTGCAGCCCCGGGCAGCAGAGGAGACCACAGGCCAATGTGGCCGGGGTCTCCTCATTTAGCTTTTGAATTTGTAAAGCTTGACTTGGCGCCAAGAATCACTGAGCTCCTAGGAGCGAGCCCTGTGCCTCTGACCCTCTCCTGCCCTTCAGCCCTCTCGGCCGATGCCTGTGAAAATCCCAATTGAGATCGCTGTTCTTCACAACAGCCAGGCCTCGATGATCTGTCGTCACGGGGACAGTGGGAGCAGGGACCACCGCAGCACACAGAGAGCCCACGACCCTGTTTCAGGCCCCGGCTCCTTTGCCCAGCAAACACCGCCCGCAGCTGCTGCTGGACCCCCTGAAGAGCAGGTTGGAGTTTCATCCCCTCTTTGTCCCCCACTCCACCTCGGCTTTAAGGGGTCTTCCCAGGACAGGTGATGGGCAGAGGCCCTCTTCTCGCCCCGCCTGCTGGGATGGGCCCTGCGGATGGTGTCGGAGGCACACTGGCTGCTTCGGGCCCCGTGGTCGCCCGCTTCTCCCAACTCCGAGAGTGTGTGCCCCAGGCACAGTGTAGTCCTTGCCTCACCACCCCCACCGCACCAGGTCTGGGAGTTTCTGGAGCCTTCATGATCGTGAGCAGTCTCGAGAGTCTGACAGGCGGCCGCGTCAGTCACGCCTGCTTCTCCCTGGAGGCCCCAGAGCCCCCACCTGTCCCCCCAGCCCCTGCTCAGTTGGGTTGGATCATGTCTTGAATGCAGGAAACAGGGGAGGGATAGCCAGGATGGGGCGGGGGTGGGAGTCCAGGGGCCAGGTGGCCTGGGTCTGCACCCACCTGTCACTCATGGCCCCTGACTTCTCTCCACGTCTGGCTCCTCGCACCACTGAGTACGGATGCAAGTGTGGAACACCCAGCCCCCACCCCACGCACCCTGTTATCTCTGAGATGTGATTAATGTCCCCACCCAAGCCAGAGCATATGTGCTTGCCAAGTGGCAGACACTGTGGGAAAGGAGGAGGCTTCAGGAAGGGCCCTCGCCTCTTCCCAGCCTTGGAGCCAGCTTCACTGTAAGTTCACCGAACGGGTTCTGCTTCCCCTTTCCGAAGGAGTCTTCATCTCAGCCTGAGCATCAGCCCACTTCCCTAAAGGAAACAAGCCCGAGGGGCCCTGCGGAGAACTCGGAGAGTCCTGGCCTTTGGCCAAACCCACAGAAGCTTGGCTGGTGACCTGGCCAGTTCTCCTAATCCCCAGGCAGTTGCCGGCCTCCCTGTTTGGGACTCTTCCCCTTACATGTCCCCTCCATGTTCCCCGCTGCGTCCCCTTCTCGGGGCCCTCGGGGCCTGCGTGCTTGTGGCCTCTCCAGCCACCTCTGTCCTGAGACGCCAGCCTCTGCCATCTCCAGCAGCACACAAACACCCAAGGCCTGCCTGGTGTACAGCAGGTGCCCCATGAGCGCAGGCCAGGAGGCAAAGGCAGAGGCCTTGGAGGCCCACCGTCTGAAGGAACTTGGGAAACTGATCCTCCTGGCCCTGTCCTCGCGCATGAGTTTCCAGCAACGTCGAGGGAGGGGGTGACAAAGTGGATCCCCGGGGCGCTGGGCTAGGGGCTGCTTTGTTTTGGCTTCTCGGGCCCTGGGTTTGGGTCTGGGGTCTTGACCACATGCAGCTCCAGATGAGGGTGGGGGTCCCACCCACTTCTGCTTTCACTGGGTGTCACCACAAACCACCCAGCCGGCCTTCCTCTTATCAGCAGCTGTCACGCCCAGAGGCTGCGGTGGCTTTGTTTTTTTGTCCCTCCCTCCAGGGAGCCCTGATAAGGAGGCCAGCCTTTACCCTCTGCTGCTACCCTTGGTGGCCTGGAAAAGCCTCCCCAGTAACGGAGCCTCCCGGGGTTTCTGGTGGTAACCCCAGTGACTCCACCCCTCGTCCCCAGGAGGGCAGGAGGAAGCTGGGAGGGTCGGGCTCCCCATTCGGGAGAAGCCCAGCTCCCGGGACACCTGGCAGTGGCTCCAGGAGGCCAAGATGGCAGCCTGGAAGGGGTGCGCCGGGCGGAGAGCCAGGCCTGACAGCTGGTGGGCCTCCGCGAGGAAGCCTGTTTGCAGGACTAGCTTGCTGGCTGGTTTATAATCTTGGCACCGTCGAGCAGGAAGTGAGGAGCCAGCCAGCAGCTCAGAGGGCAAGCCTTGCTTGCGACTCCCCCCACCCCCTGCATCTCAAGGCAGTCTCTTTTCCTTGTCTCCTTGCCCGGAGCCCCTCGGGTCAGGGGCCGGTCTCAGTTACAGTTGCATCCCGCACCAGGGAGAAGCCTGGTCCAGGGCGCTGCTCTGGGCGCTGTGGCCGGCTTGCAGAAGCCCGAGGCCTGTCCCGCCAGCCGGCAGGGAGCTGGCTCTGCGCCACGCACACCTGGCTCCCCAGGCCCTCACTCCCCATCCAGAACAGCCCCCTGGGGTGTCTGTCCATCAGCAGGAGGGCGGATGGACAACTGCGCTGACTCACACAAAGCAACCTGATGAGCATCACAGACAATGCGGGGTGCAGGCAGCCAGGCTGCCGAGGACTGGGCACACACAGGTCCACTTACACGGCGCTTCCCTGAGGACGTGTAAGAAGGGCCGAGGTGTGCGGACGCGGGCACACCCGTGTGCAAGGCACTGTTCACCACAGCCCAAACGTGGCTGCAACTCAAGGGTCTCCGAGAGCTGAACACATAAACAAACGTGATGCACACACGCGGGAATATTATTCAGCCTTAAAAAGGGCCCAAGCACTGACAGCTGCGACAACATGGATGACCTTGACATTGTGCTGAGAGAGAAGCCCGTCCCAGAAGGACGGGTCCCGCGCGAGTCCACTCCCTGCAGGAGTCGCGGTCATACACACAGAAGGCAGAAGGGCTGGGGCAGGGGTGGGGGGTCAGGGGACTAACGCGGACAGTGTCAGTGTTGGAAGATGGACCGTGGTGATGTGCATGTAACACTGGGCATGCACTTCATGCCACAGATCTGAATATTTGAAAATGGGTGAGACGCTAAAGCTTATGTTTTGTGTAATTTACCACAATTTGAAAAGAAGAAGGAGAAAGTCTAACCTCCAGTAATAGAACCCAGAGCAGGGGCTGGGATGGAGAGTGGACTGGACAGGCACACCTGGGAAGGAACTTTTTGGAGCGATGGCAATTTCTACACCTGGTCGGAGACGCTGGTTACACAGACGTGCACAGATGTGTCAATGGCGAAGGAACAAAACTCTTTAAATGGCTGCATTTTATTAAACACAAACTATACCTCAATAGGGCTTCCCTACTGGGGTTCAATCCCTGGGTCGGGAAGATCTCATAGAGGAGGGCAGGGCAACCCACTCTAGTATCCTTGCCTGGAGAAGCCCCACGTACAGAGGAGCCTGGCAGGCTATAGTCCATGGGGTCGCAGAGTCGGACACGACTGAGCAACTAAACACAAGATATCTCAATAAGCTAGAATCAAGACTGTGGGAAGAAATATCAGTAACCTCAGATATGCAGATGACACCATCCATATGGCAAAAGTAAAGAGGAAATTAAAGAGCCTCTTGATGAAGGTGAAAGAGGAGAGTGAAAAAGCTGGCTTAAAACTCAACATTCAAAACATGAAGATCATGGCATCCAGTCCCATCACTTCATGGCAAATAAATGGGGAAACAGTGGTAAGAGTGACAGACTTTATTTTCTTGGGCTCTAAAATCACTGCAGACGGTGACCGTAGCCATGAAATTAAAAGGCGCTTGCTCCTTGGGAGAAAAGCAATGACAAACCTAGACAGTGTATTAAAAAACAGAGACATTACTTTGCCTATAAAGGTTGGTACAGTCAAAGCTATGGTTTTTCCAATACTCAGTCACGTACGGATGTGAGACAATAAAAAAGGTTGTGCACCAAAGAATCAATGCCTTAGAACTGTTCCTGGGTTGGGAAGATCCCCTGGAGTAGGGAAGGCTACCCACTCTAATATTCTGGCCTAGAGAATTCCATGGACTGTATAGCCCATGGGGTGGTAAAGAGTCGGACATGACCGAGAGACTTTCACTCACTCAGAACTGTAGTGCTGGAGAAGACTCTTGCGAGTCCCTTGGACATCAAGGAGATCAAACAAGTCAATCCTAAAGGAAATCAACCCTGAATATTCATTGGAAGGACTGATGCTGAAGCTGAAGCTCCAAAACTCTGGCCACCTGATGAGAAGAGCCGACTCACTGGAAAAGACTCTGATGCTGGGAAAGATTGAGGGCAGGAGGAGAAGGGGACGACAGAGGTGAGATGGTGGGATGGCATCATTGACTCAATGGACATGAGTTTGAGCAAGCTCCAGGAGTTGATGATGGACAGGGAAGACAGGGGTGCTCCATTCCATGGGGTCGTAAAGAGTCGGACATGACCGAGCGACTGAACAACAACAAAAATAGTTCAATAAAACTGATTTTAAATGTTAAAAACAACTTCAAACTCTCATCTCAATACACATTTATTTACAAGTTATTTTTAGGTACTCTATATGAATAATCTCTCTGTTACAAAAATTCTTCCTGAGTGAAGTGTTGCTGGGCCCCACACCAGAAAGCAGGGGTCAAAGTTGTCTGAGGGCGAGGCCTGGTGGCTGCAGGAGGACGAGCTGGGGGTGGTTTAGGGGCGCGTGGGACAATCTCAAGGCCCTGCTGTCTGTTGACGCGGCCCTGAGACCAAGGCACCATGCCCCTTCTCTCTCAATAAGAGATATGATGCCCCACCCCACCCCCGCAAACTGGGCAGGTGTGCCAGAATTCTTGAGTCCAGAGTCCCACCTCTCCCGGGGGGGGGCTCAGCCTCTGCCTAGGGGCGTAGCTGGGGGCGATCCCAGACCTGAGATGGCGGGGGTGGGGGGTTGGGGGTGGTGGTTGGTGCTGAACTCAGCTTCCAGAGGAGGGCGGGGATCCTTCAGCCACTGTGGCCTTGGATGCACCCTCCCTGTGCTGCGGTGTCCCCGGATTTAAGGGGCACAATGATGCTCCCCATGGGGCAGTCCAGAGAATCACACTCAAGCCGGAAGCCCTGGAGCACACCAAGCTCTCAAGGCTCCCGGCTGTAACTTTCTCTCTGGACTCCTCAGGCCTCTGCCCACCACCCCCTCGGCTTCTCCCCTTCTCCCCCCAGGCTCCGTGGGCCACCTCTCTGCAGCCCAGAGTTCAAGCCCACGGGCGGGGCCGTGTTTATCTTTAAGTTGTCCTTTTCCTGCCCCGGGCGCAGCACCTGGCCCCTCCCTAGACCCATTGTCTCTGGACCCAGGGCCATCCGGTTGTCCTAGGGGGAAACAAGGGAGCCCCCCACCCCCATTTCCTCACAGTGGCTTGGACTCCAAGTCCCTGACCCAGCCCTTGACCAAATAAACACCAGCACACACAAAAGACATCCCGCACAGACCCTGGGCAGGCGGGGGGTGAGGGGGGGCCTGGGGGCAGCACCGGGCGGAAGAAGGTGGGGCCCAGCTTCTGGAGCCCGCTGCAGACGGTGCCACTGGGATCCTGGGGACCCCGGGAGCCCGAGCCCATCCAGAGAGCTCTGTTGGCAGAGCTGCCCGAGGACCCTACCTGGACGGCCAGGCTTCGCTCAGCAGGAGTCCCTGTGCAAGGGCTGCCCACCGCCCACTGCTGCTGCCGCCCACTCCTCACGCAGCCCCCGCTGGGTGACGTGGCACTTGGAGCTCTCTGCCCCAGGCCCCCAGGACAGCGGAGGAGCACTCCCCACCATCTCTCCGGGGGCCCCAGCAAAGCCAAGCTCCAGGGGCCTACACAGAGCCCCCTCTATCGGGCTCCTTCTGGCGCCCCTGGTGTCTCCTGGGATGACCTCCCAGATAGAGCTCCCGCACTAAGTCCTGAATCTAGGCAGCCAAATGCAGCCAGAGGCAGGTGTGTGCCCACAGCATCACCGCATGGAGGTCAATTGGGATAACAAAGCCAACAGGCCCTGGGTGGCTCCTGCCCTCCAGACAATGGGGGCGTGGGGGTCGGGGGTGGGGGGGGAAGAAGCCAGAACACCACAGCTCATAGGGGCTGTGCTGCGGCTTAGCCCTGGGACGGGGGACTCAGACAGGTTTGGATCTCCTCTTCTCCCATTAGACCTGACTGTCTCCAGAGGAACCACGGGGTGGGAGCTGTAATTGCTTCCTCGTGTTCCATCCATTAACGGGAACTCAGATCCACAGGCTGGCTGCTCGCTGAGGCTTCAGGTAGCAATTTTCCATTTGTGTTTCAAATTTTAATGAACACGCCTGTCCCCTGGGCCGGAGATGTGGGCTGTGAGCGGGTGGCAGGCATGCCACCCAAGGCGGGGGCTCCAAGGGGTTCCTGTCAGGGCTTGATTTCTCCAGGGAGCAGCTCCAAGCAAAGGGGTCCTCACCGCAGCCTCCCAGCTCCCACCAACCCTCCCCGCTGAGTCCGTGTGGCATGGCACGGGCCGCAAATTGTTAAGATTATTATTTCTTTCCGACAGCCCCAAAGTGTCCTATATCCCCAGATGGAGAGCAGAGTTCAGCTCTGATAAGATTGCATCACCGGGAGGAGATACATCCTCACCCTTGCTCCCGCGGCCTCCGGCTCACATAATTCCTCTCTGATCTTACCCAGGGCATCCAGTCAGGCTGGGAGGCAAACGGGATAATCCATTTTAGAGAGATTGATCAATATCGTTAGGAGCCTTTTAAATGGTTCCACAGGCTTCAAGGAGCCAGGGCAGACAGCTGAGCTGGAAATTGGGGGGCCGGGCGGGGGGAGGGGGGGCGGTGATGGGAGGCAGGCACTACCCATGGGGATTTTTGGTCCTCCCATTTCCTACCTTCGGGAGCTGGTTCCCATCAGGGCTGGAAGGCCGGGTACATGTGGGCAGGTCGTGCGCTGCAGAGGGAGCTGGGCTCAGGGGCCTCGCGGGCAGAAGTCTAGCGGCTCTGGACACCAGTGCCTGGAGAAAACTGGACACGTGTCTCTCGCGATGTGGGCTGGGCAGCTCAAATGTCCCAGCCAGGTGCCAGGAGGCAATGAGACCCAGTGGAGCCAGAGCTTCGGACTTTTTAAAGAAAGCCTAAAAATCCGTTTTTTTGTTTTTTTTTTTTTTAATCTCCCGGTTTTAAAATATTGGCAATACATTAAAAAAAAAAAAAAAAAACAAACGAAGAGCTGTGTGGGGACCAAGTGAAACACAGCTGCAGGCCAAGTACCCGAGGTCTTGCACAGGCCCCAGCGGGGAGACTCTGCCCGCGGCAGAATCTCCTCTCCACCTGCTCCTGCTGGCTCCCGCCACCTCCCTCGGGAAACTCGCCCACAGCCTGCCCCCTTTCCTCTCACATCCCCTAGCACGATCCACCAGGCAGCTCCTCCTTCAAAAGGCACCGGAGCTAGACGACCTCCCACCGGGTCCTGCCCCCAACCCGGGGGCTCCTGCAGCGCCTCCTTGCGACTCTCCTGCGGCCGCCGCGCCCCCTGCAGTCTGCTGTCGGTACAGCAGCCGAGGACACCTGTCCCACCGAGGGCGCCGCTGCACAGACCCCTCCGCGGCTCCCACCTCCTTCTAGTGAAAGCCGCGCCGGTGCGGCCCTCTCTGGGACTCGGCGCGATCCGCCCTCTGCCCCACTCTCCCCCTCTCGCTGGCCTTCGGGCTTCCTCTCCCGCCTCAGGGCCTTTGCACTTTGCCCTGCCCTTACTGTAACCCGGGTCTGACGTCCATGTGACCACGAAGGGGCTCCAGTAGCAGTCACGCTGGGGCAAGAGGCAGAAACCGGGACCGCCTGAGGCACACAGGACATGCCTGTCACCTGTTGTTTTTTTTCCCCCAGGCTCTTAAAGGGCATCAGAGAAGCCCTCCCTGGCCGCCCCAGGGAAAACACCCTGACCCCCTTATATTTTCTCCACATCGCTGGTCACCACGAAACCTTGTGCCTATTTATCGGGTTGCGTTTGTTTGTTATCCACGGTCTTGAGCAGACTGTAAACTCCATGAGGGCAGGACCTGTGACTGTGTTGCTCACTAACAGCGTGCTGAGAGCCAAGGGGAGAAAAGCACGGCATAAATGAATGTCTCGCTTCCTCCAGGGACCCCGCTCAGAACGACGCTGGAGACCGCTCACATCCCTACTCATCTCTCCAGCTATATCCCCGATTCTCCGTCTGCGATGAACTACCTGCAGTGAATTTAGTACAAGTCTACGCACGTGCTCTTTTCTTTCCTAAAATGCCCTTCTCCCCATCTACCAGGCAAACACCTATTCATCCTTTAAAACCCAGTGAGAAAATCCCCTACTTTAGGAAACACTCCCTGACTTTGTCCATACTCCCGACTATAGCTAACCCCTCCTTCCACTATCGCTCCCACGCGTGTCAACTTTGGCATCTTAGCCTTCCATGTCTGTCTTCCAAGACACAGTCTGCCGTGTCCCCCAGATTCCGCCCACTGCTGTCAATCAAAGATCTCCAGCACCCCCCAACCAGGGCAGCTGACGGTCCCAGGAAAACAGCATTGTTGCCATAATCCCTCCTCGGGGAGGCTTGATTTGGGGGTGGAAGGAAAAGAATTGCCTTCCGATCTGCGTGCTCTCCGGCCTCGAGTGACCCCCTGCTCTGACATGCCAGTGCTGCTGCTGGGTGTCATGAGGCCTGGCTGTAACCCCCCCAACTCTGCCCCCAACTCTGGGCACACCACCCTCATCCTCACCCCTCTCTCTGGCTTGTTCTCCCTCCGCCCTCCCTGGGAGGGTCCTCCCCAGAGCAGACCTCTCTTCACTGGGTCCTGTCTGCTTCCTGCCCCCGTGGCAAGGGTAACGCCTTCCCCCAAAACCCCCTGCCAAGAAGGCAGGCAGCCTGAGAGCCTCTTGCATGTGGGCACAAGTCAGGGGGCCGGGGCGGCGGGGGAAGCCAGCGGGAGCAGACAACTCCTTCAAGAAGCATGAGAGACATGGTCCTGGCTGCAACCAGGAAGCCTGCTGCTCCGGGAAGACAGGAGGCAAGAGCAGGTCAGGGAGGTGCCTGCTCACCTGGGAGACAGCCACTGGGGGCGGGGGGGTGCCCTCTCCCCAAATCCCTGCCCCCACCGGCAGCAATATTTATATAACACTGTTTTGGCACGTCCGCTGTGAACTTAATTTAACATCCATATTGCTGCTACTTAATTAAATAGATGAACTCATTCTACATTTACAAGTCTTAATTCATCCTGAACAAAATTGGCCATGTTTGGTTCTTTATACACACTAGCAGCTCCCTGGAACAAATGGTGGCCTTTCCGCGTTAACGGCGGGGACAGGTTAAAAGCTAATTATTGGCTCTGGTCGCCTGTGTGAGGGAGCGGACATCTTTATCCATCATCAGAAGGGAACAGAGGGGCCTTAGAGCTCTGCTCTCCCGGCCAGAGGGCGGCGGGGCTGGCAGGCCCTTCCCCTACCTGGGCCTGACCCCTCGATGGTGGGGGGGGCTCCTTCCATCCCCACTCACTGCCCCTCTCTCCTTGGGAGCGCTCACATGTCCCACCCCACAGCTCTGGCCACCTGCATCACTCCACAGGGGGCCGGTCAGGCTGGGCAGCGTGTGTGTGTGTGTGTGTGTGTGTGTGTCTCCCCAAAATCTGAGCATGGGATACACGGCCTACATTTCTGCAGCCCCCTGAGGGCGGGAGATAAGGGACATGGTGGGCCCAGCTGGGTCAGGCTGCCAGGGCACCCCTCTCTCATGGGGTCGGGACAAGGATCCCCGGGCTGACCCTGAGGAGTGCCCAGACCAGGCCCTGGCACACAGTAGGTGCTCAGTACATGCAGCAGGTACTTGAGTGTCTCCAAGCTTGCTGCCGGGGACACTAGGCCAGGCTCAGAAAGAGAGAGACCCAGGGACAGCGTGGCTCTGGCCCGTCTCAAGGCAACCCTACCTGGTCTGGACCATCTATGCCTTGGAGCCAGGGACTGGAGGGGAGCCTGGGGGTCCTCACCTCCCACCGCATGACAGCCCCTGGGTTGTAGGCCCGTGGAACGCACAGTCTATGGTGAGCTGAAGGGGCACGCAGCCTGCATTCCCCCAGGCGCTGTTTGAATGTGCTTTCCAGGTACTCTGCATGTCAGCCTCATGGCAACCCTGTGCAGGGGCGACTACTCCGACCCACACCTGACGGGAAGAAATGAAGCCCAGGGAGGTTCAATAGCTTGCCCGGGATCACACAGCCAGCTGCTCTGGAGAAGTCACTGCAAACCAGACACTGGGGGGGCGGGCAGAGCCCACATCTCAGTGCCCCTGGAGGAGTGGCTTGGGGCTCCCGCTGAGACTGACCTCCGGGCACATGCGCAGTGGCCCCCGCACCCTGAAGACCAGATCACCAAAGGAAAGCCTGCTGATCTATCACAGGGGGCACCTGCCCCCACTGAATAAGAAAGCCCGGTGTTGGTCTGGCCTCCTCCCACTTGGCAGCTCTTTAGACCCTGCTGACTACCAGGCAGGCAGCTAGGCCTCGGTTCGCCTGCAAAACCGTCCTTTCCCCCAGCCAGGCCAGTTACCACTCTGCCGCCACCTTTGGGGCCTCTGCCAGAGAGAGCTCGGGGATGTGAGATGGGAGCGATTCTCGGCAGAGGGGTCATCTGTGTTCCTAAGGTGGTCTCAGCACCAGCCTAGGCTGCAGACGAGTGGGACGGGGAGGTGCGGGGGTGGGGGGGCGTCGAGCTGCCAACAGTTCCCTCGGTCCAGATGAGGCCCCACCCACTGGGCCAGGGCTGCAAGCAGAGGCTGGGAGGCCGCAAGGCCGTGAAACAAGCAAAGCCAGCAGGCGCTGACATAACCTCCCGGGCCAGCTGCCCAGCCAACGTCCCGATCACCCGGGGAGCGGGCAATTGTTTGTTTGGGAGAGGGGAGCTGATCGGGGGGTGGGGGGTCCACTCACTAGCTCTAATCCTGCTGTGGATGCACTAATGGCAGCCTGCATGGCCCCTGCACAGCCCCCAGGGGGTGGTGAGAGAGCCCAGAGATGCCTGGACGAAGCCCCCCATGCCCTGGACCAGCCCCAAGGTGTGGGCTGGCCTCCCTGGTCTCCCCGAGGTGTGGGCGCCCTGCCTACCTCCCGCACACACAGGCTGTGGAGAGGCCAGCAGACGCCCCCCACGGCCACCCTCCCAGCCCGGAGAAGCCGGTGCCATCTCCCCCTCGCCATTACAGGCCTGGCCCCCAGCTCCCCAGCCCAGGAAAGCGAGCAGGTCACAGTGATACAGACGTGCCTCCTAGCCCTTTGGAGGGGCCCAGTTCCGCTCGTCTTGCTGGGTGTTCGCCCCAGACCATGGCCTCCGGCCCCGCCACAGTGCACACTCACCTCATACCCGGGCCTCAGGCTGTCTCTGCCAGGTGTCCCATGGGTGGTCTCAAGCACCCTTGGGGGGCTCCTCCTGGGCCCCCCATCTGTCAACCCCCCCAAACAGCGGCGGCCCTGCCAGCGTTGCTGAGAGCCTCCAATGGACCAGAAGCATCTTTATATTCAGGCCATCTCGTTCTGCATTTTACAAGCAGCCCCTGTTTCTAAATGAGCAAACAGAGGCCCAGAGAGGCTGAGTTCCTTACCCTAAGCCACGCAGCCAGCAGGAGCTGTGACCGGGATCAGATTCCAGGCAGATCAGGTCTCCGGAGCTCCAACCACGCCCCCTCCCCCACCTACTATGGCCAACCAAACCCACCTACTCACCGGCCAGAGAGGGCAGATCACTGGCAGGCAGCCGCCAGCACTGATGTTCGAGGGCTGGGGAGGCTGGGGAATGGGGGCACTCCACCCCTCGGGGAGCCAGCCCTTTTTGCAGGCCTCCACCCCAGGTACTCAGCATCACTCCCAAAAGCCCTGGCCTTGGACAGGCGGCGCCTCTGCAGCCAGATGCAACCCCCCCCCGCCACACCCCCCCCCCCCCGCCCCCGCAACCGCTCCCGCTGCTGCCTCAGCCCATTCACACCCAGCCCTTCCTCCCAGAGGCCTGTCCATTAGCCAGAACTGTGGGGTAAGCAGGGGGCAGGCCTTTCCCCCAGGGGTTAGAACAATGCCGAGAAGGGACCTTTGGGACTCTCTGACCTCCCAATGTCCAGGGAGCCTGAGAGGGGTGACAGCTGGGACCCACGGGAGGGTCTGGGGTGCAAGCAGCCAAGACCCTGGGGCACCACGCCTTGCTCTGTTGCCTAGAATTGCGTCAGCTCCACCCCTAGGGCTGGGGGTCTTGGTGGAGGGGTGGGAGGCAGCCCCTAGGGTCTTCCAGCCCTGCTTCCTTCCCCAGCCCCGACTTGGGCTCCTTAATCAGTCCCCAGAGAGCCCTTCCTCCCAATTCCTCCCTATCTAGAAATGATTTCATCAGACAGTCAATCAACAAATATTCACCCAGCACCTCCCAGAGTACTCAGAGGGCAGAGGTGGGACTTCAACAAGAGCCAAAGATGGAGCCAGGCTAGAAGGTGGGGTGGCCACCAGGTCATGCTCTCATAACACACTCATATACACGCGCACACCAACACACCCCACACACAGTCAGCACACACACAGGGGGTTCACACCTCCCTTCTCTGCGGCCTTGTACTCCTGGGCGACCCAGCTCACCGCTGATGCCTCAGTTTACAAATCTGTAGGAGGAGCCCTGCTGTGAATGTGACGTCATCTCACACACATGCATGCAAGGGGTTCAGGTCGGAGCCTGCCCCGAGCAAGTGCTCCCGGACGCCCCTACTCACGCCTGAACCGCTCCCTCCAAGATGCACAGTTTCAGGGCCCCTGCAGGGGGAGTGAGCCCCAAGGACCTGCTGAGGGAGACTTGCTGACCCAGGAAGCAAGATGGCTGGAGCTGGTGCTGCGTGGGGAGAGGAGGGCTGCCCCCTCGGGGTGCCGGGCCTCGGGCCACGCTAACCTTTCACACCCGTTGACCCCCTGAGCCTTCCTGATCATGGCCCTCGGGCAGGTGTGGTGAAGGGCACAGGAGGGCACGTCTGGGGGGGGGGGCCTCTGGGTGGGGGGGTCGCCCTGCTGCGTTCTCATTTGTGGCTGCGCGTAACGTTGTGGGCGAGAGAGATAATGGACGAGCCACTTCCTGGCAGATCCCACAGTTCACCCGGGGCCTGCGGAGGGGAGGACGCGCTGCTCCTTAAGGTCCCCCCACCAGTGTGGGGGCTGCCCACTGCCTCATCCACCCTTGCAGGTTCCCCGTCCTGGACTGGGCTCGGGGAGCCCTGGCTGAGGGTGGGGAGAGGGAGGCTTGAGAGGGCAGGGCATGCCCAGCCTGCCTGCCCAGTGCCCTCTGCCCACGAGGGCTCCCAGAATTGGGAAGAGGCCTCAGTGGGCACCCGTGGGGAGGTGGACGTGGGGCTGCACCCCAGCCACTGTTACCCACCGGCTCCCGTGAGCAGTGCCCGGTTTCTGGCTGGCACACACAGACACGGGAACACTTGGCACTGCCAGGGCCCTCATTAGCAGAGGATCTTAAAACAGTATGTGGAAACCCTTCAAGACCCCCTGGGCTGAGTGCCAGCATGCTCTGGATTTTACAGGGCCAGAACACTGAGACGGAAAGGCTGGCCTCTCTCCGGTGGGCGGGCAACTCCAGCACAGCCAGGCCCCCTGCCCTCAAGGCCGGCGTCCCCTCCTCCTGCAGGGGTGGGGCTGGAAACCCTCTGCAGCCCACTCGCGCAGATGCTGTGGACAGGATGGCTGCAAACACATATCATCAACGCAAGGGAAGGACGCTGGAGGAGGAAGGGGGTGTGGGGGCCATGACTGCACAGAAGAAGAAACCGAGGTCCACAGAGGTCCCAAACACGCCCAGAGTTTGTAGCAGGTAAAGCTGTGCTGGGAACTCAGGCTTCTTGATGCCCACAGGCCAGTCCTGGGTGGGCTTCTGCACAGGCAAGAGGGAGGGCTGCGGCGCCTGGGGAGGATGGGCAAGGAGGAGAGCGCTGGGCCCAGAGGCAGGAGGCCTGGGACTCGATCCTGGCCCCGAGTCTGCGTCACAGACTCGCTTTGGGCAAGTCCAGATCCTCATCCTAGAAGGTGAGCCTTGGATGTCTCACTCTGGACAGAGAACCAGCTGCCAGCCCTGAGCCTGGCGCCCTGTGCCCTGCTCTGGGCCCTCAGGCAGCATCCCTGGGCTGCAGTCAGTGGGTGGGGAGGCCTCCCGGCACTGGTCAGGGCAGAGGCGCGGCCCCAAGGTCAGAGCTTCCGCTGCAAACGTGTTAGTCTTGGAGGCCTGGCTGAAGACCCCAGACTCACTCCCCGACCCTACCCACCTCGAAGCGAAGACATCTCTCTGCCCAGCCCAAGACTGACAGAAAGACCAACAGACTGATGGATGGGGCGAGAGAGACCCTCTGGGCTGCTGGGGGGCAGGGTGGGCATTTCCTTGGTGTCCCCCGCTTGAGCAGCCAGGGGCAAGTCTTGCACTCAGGACAATGTGCCCTAAACACACACCTACTGCTGGGTCTACACCCGAGATGACGCGCTGCACACTGCATGCTGGCCTCCGGACCGACTCTGAACCTCCCCCGGAGAGCTGCCCTGTCCCCGTTCTACAGCGGGGGGAGTTGGCTCGAGGCAGAGCTGGACCCCGAATGTGGCCACCTGGGGCTCTCCACGGCTGTGTGGCCTTGGCCAAACCACTTCCCTCTCCGTGCCTGTTCCCCCCCTACCGCCCCCGCCGGCGGAAAACATTGACGTCACATCCCTGGCTCAGCCAACGAGATGATTCAGACACGCACCCAGCGCAGTCCCCGCGGCGCCCCTGTATCGTGGCCGTTCTCCTGTGGCCGGCCTCCCCCCATCCATGTGGGCATCCTTGTTGCCTGGAGACCCTCACGCTCTCTCCTGGACCCTCACACCCTGGGAGATCACCGCCACCCCCCGCCCCTGCCCCCGGGCGCTCCCAAAGCCCCCTGCTGCATGAGCACCTCGGGGTCATCATGCAGCGGAAGCGCAGCTGTCCGGGCGACCAGGGACACGGGGCCCCACGGGCAGGGCTGCAGGAGAGAGATAACCCACTGGCCCCGGCTCCTAGGCACCTGATGCAGTCCCGCGAGCGGGAGCCGGGCCCTGGCACCGGGCTGGGGATGGCGGCGGGGAAGTGACAGGGCGGTGGAGCGGGAGACGGGCCCTCACAAAGAGCATGTCCCCTGTAAGTGGAGATAAACCCTGGGAGGCAGCGGGCGCGGGATCGGTTGTTGAGCCGATGTACCACATGCTGACAGGGCAGACGCGAGGCCTTTCACGGCCACGCGGCTTTCATTTGTCGTTATTCATGGAGAAGCCAGGCGCTTTATCTCCCTCACATTATGTGAGGCCACGAGGCAGACACTTGCTCCGCGCACGGGGCTCCCTCGGAAAATATTAATATGTAAATGTCACTCTCCCAAGACCAGAAATGAAATGGAATGACCAGCTGGGAGATGCTCTGCTGGCAAGATGAAAAAAAAAAAATAAGAAAAGAGAAAGAGAAAAAGCTGCTGGGGCTGGAGGCGAGGCACCCGGCTTAGAGAGGGAGGGCGGGCTCACGGGGAGCCTGGGATTTGCAGGGGGGGGCAGGGGGAGGAGGCAAGTGGGGAGCGGTTCAACTATCTTCTCTCCCCAGACAAACGCTTCAGGGCGAAAACCTTAGAGCAGGGCGGGGGAAGCTTCCGGCATCAGCTCGAGGGTAGGCAGATAACACAGAAGCTAACGTGGATCAGGCGGCAACTCTGCACCCAGGGACTCTCTGCAAGCACCTGCATGCCGGGCTCTTCGGTCACTGCCAGCCCTGTGGCCCCATTTCCCGGATGACAAAGTCCTGGCACAGGGAGGCTGAGCCAGTGGGCCAAGGCGTGCCCTGCCCCTACGACTCCTTCTGTCAGACCCCTGAGCTAGACCAGCAGGGACCCCATCTGATGCCCCTTGTGTGCAGAGCAGCCTGACCCTGGGCTGCCTCTGCACTTCCAGGCTGGGACACAGCCTGCCCTGCCCCACCTGCCAGGAGCAGCAGGAAGTAGGCGACACACCACACCCTCCCTACGGTGAAGGGACCTCCAGGATTCCACGCCAGCTCCTCAAATCACAGCAGGAAAAGGGCAAAGGGGACTTACAGCACCTCGCCGCCCCCCGCCCCCCAGACCCTGCTCAATTTACAGCCAGGGAAACGGAGTCTAGGGGACACCTGACTATCCTAGGACCGTCCGCCAGCCCCAAGTCCGGCTGACTCTTCCCAGCCATCGCCCCATTGAAGTCCTGGGGGTGGGACCCCACCGCCTCCTTGTCACAGGAAATGCAGAACCTGCCCGAGGTCCCATAGGGGTCAGAGGGGCTGGCTGGTGACCTCCGCTTTGAGGGTGCTCTGGCCAGAGGAGGGACCTGAGTGAAGACGTGGGATGCCCACAGGGCACCTGCCTGCAGGGCTGGCACTCTGCTCGAAGCCCCTCTCCAGCCTTGCCTGCGGCTGGGAGCTAGAGTTTCCTTCCCCCCACCCACCTTCTCTGTCTCCAGTCCCTGCAGGCCACCATCCTGTGTCCCCAGTGGTGAGAAAGCTGGGCGGGGAGTGGCGTATTGTGAGTGAGGGGTGGGAGGGCGCCCACCAGCCGTGGAGCTAGCGGGGCAGGAAGCTGACATAAAGTCTTAGCACAAGAGACGGGAACTCTCGCCTTTCACTGCATTTTTGGGGTGGTCCAGGGGCCCCACCAGAGAGCAATGCTGTGGTTCGTGTGTCCCCTGCCCTGAACCACTGGATCCTCAGAGCCCAGCCCCATACTGCCGTCCACAGGGCACCCTGGGAGGAGGTGGGGGCACGTTCGGCCCTCCACCTGCTCAAGTGACCTCCCCAGACACACAAGATACCAGCCCTCAGCCCCGAGAAAACACAGGCATGAGCTGGCGGCTGCTTCTGGCCCTTCTCTCTGAGGCGGCTGCCCTCCTCCATGCCCCCACCCCGCCTGCCTGCTGCCAGATCTCATCAGTGGACTCCAGGGTGACCTGAGGCCACAGAGCTCGCAGGAGTGGTTGTGTTTCTTCCCAGCAATGCCAGCTCGCTACTTAACCCTGTCAAGCAGGGAGCCCTCGGGAGGCCTGCGCGAGGGACTGGGAGAGAGTGGGCTGGGCGTGAGGGGCCAAGGCCAGGAAGCCCTGTTTCCTGGGCACCCCCAGGCTGGAGAGCAGGCCCCGGGGGACAGGGACAGGGGCCAAGCAGAGGAGGGGCGGGCCCGCAGATGGAAACTGTGACTTCAGAAAGCTGGAATGCTGCCTGGGAAACACCAGAGCTCATCCATCACCCAGAGGCACCCTGGGAGCGGGGGGCGGGCTCCTGGGACCCCCAGGAGGGGCACATGCACACACCTCCCAACCCTCACACACACACCCACACACGTGAACACAAACATGGGTACACATGTGTGTACCAGGCCACACACGTGTACTCATGTGCACACACAGGCACATGCAAACACAGCACACCACCCATACCCACACACACGCACAGATGTACATGTGTAAAAAACACAAGCACACAGATGTACATGTGTACAACACATGTGTGCACAGATGTAAATGCGTACATGTGTGCACACAGGTGTGTGTACAACACATGTACACACAGATACACACACGCACACACAGATGCACACACACATAGATGCGCACACATACACACAGCCCTGCCGAGTCTCTGACTCACCAGCCCTGACCTCCGCCCCGGGATCCCTGCCGGCCTGCGGGCAGCCCCGGGCAGAGGGCCGGGGGAGGTAGGGAGAGCAGCGGCTTGGCAGGGCTGCCTGGGGGCTCCGGAACAGAACACTGAGGAGGCAGCGGCACTCACAGCCAGGCCTTGCGGTCTGGACTTGAGAAATCTCCATCCCGTAATAAGAGATTCTGGCACAAGGGGCCCTTCCCCAAACAATGGGCTGAGTGGCTCTGAGCACGGCGGGCGCCTGAGTGTGAGGCGTCTGGGCGAGCTGATTGTGTGCCCTGAGGGGGGTCGCTGGGCAGGCTCCCGGGGCTGCTCCCCCAGGGCTGGGCCTGCCCCCTCCTCCAGGAGCTGCCCTGCGGGGCGGGGGCAGAACTCCTGCAATGCCAGAAAGGGGACGGGGCTCCAAGGAGGCTGAAGCCTGTTTCCTGGGAGGCCCTGGGGGCTCCTAGTCAGAGGGGCCCTGATCCTTGGGCCTCCTCTGAGACTGAACTGGAGGGCAAGGGAGGGGAGAGAAGGCAGGCGGGGGAGAGGAGGAGCAGGGGAGAACAGCCGAGGAGGAGGGAAGATAGGGAGAGGGCTGTCCGCCAACCGCACCCTGGAACCACTCAGGGAAGCCTGGTTTCTCAAGGGCTGCTAGGGAGTCCACCCTGTGTTGGTTCTCAAAGTGGGGTTCCCACAGGGAAGCAGCGTCACCTGGGAGCAGAAATGCAGGTTCTCAGGCTCTCGCAGAGCAGTGTTTATCACGCCACATGTCCAGGGGATGCCGATGCTGAGTGGGGGTGGGGAAACCCCTAAGAGCAACCTGCTCTCAAGAGGGGGCAACTTGTCAGGACGCGCGAGCCATGGGGGTGCAAGCAGGGAGGGTCCTGCTTCCTGGGGCGGGAGCTGAAGCCTGAGGCTGGAGGTGCTCCAAGTCCTAGGAGTCTGATTGTTAGGACAAGGGGACGCCTGGGATGTGCTCAGGCTGAGGCGCAGGAGCCGGGGGTGGGGAGAGAAAAGTGGCTCCTGTGGGGGGAGGTCCGGGGGCTTCAGCACTGGTGGGCGGCCAGGAAGAGCCCCAGCGGGCTGCGGCCTGTGACAACGGCAGGGGCGGGCACAGCTGGCGTGTCTGCGCGCTTCACCAACGCCGCCCTCCTCACACCGCATGCTTATGCGCCAAAGGCTTCCCAGGAGGCGCCGATGGCAAGGAACTAGCCTGCCCACGCAGGAGACATGAGATGCGGGTTCAATTCCCTGAGTCGGGAAGATTCCCCTGGAGAAGGGAATGGCAGCCCGCTCCAGTATTCTTGCCTGGAGAATCCCATGGACAGAGGAGCCTAGTGGGCTACAGTCCATGGGGTCGCACAGAGTCAGAAACGACTGAAGCGACCTTCCACTCTACATAGGAGCAAATGGGGCACAGAGAGGGTAAGTGGCCCAAGGACCCCCAGCTGCAAAGGGGCTGAGCGGGGACGGCAGTGAAACCGCACCCAGAGTCAGGGTCTTCACTTTCAACCACTCTCTGTGCAGACGGGGAGAGGGGGGTACAGATCCCAAGGAGACAGGAGTCAGGGTGGGGCAGAGTCCCAGCTGGGCGATGCCCAGGAGCTCCCCACAATGGGCCAGTGGACCAGATGGCAGAGCGATGGACAAAGCAGACAGAGGTCAAAGTGGAGGAGGGTTTCAAAGGCTTGCAGAGGTCCCCAAGGTGACCTGAATGCCACATGCTGGGGTCTGGGGTCTGGGGTCTGGAAGAGTGCAGGATAGACTTACAAAAGCCCTGACCAGTGACCTGCCTGACTGCCCCCTTGCTTGCCAGGCTGGGGACAAGCACGTGAGGCTCGGGTCCCTCCACCTGCGACCCTCTTGCAGATCTGCAATTAAACCAGCATCTCCACCAGCGTCGTGCGGCTCATCAGCCCCCGCTCTCCCGTTGCTGGGTGATGGGGGCGCTTTGATATCGGGCCGGACTCTAATGCGTGCGGTGCGAGGGACCCTTAATTTATTACGTGCCGGTAATTGATGTTTATATAAAGTAGCTCTTACAGCTACTCAAAGTAGGAGATGAAAGGCAATCAATCAGCCATTTGCCTCAAAAGAAAGGGAGAAACACCACACGTTTCAAAAGCAGGCCCCTGAAAAAATGCTGGAAGGGGGCTGGATGAGCACGCCGGCACTTTGAAGCTTGAGGTTCCAACCACAGACAAACGGCAGTTGCCAGGACGTGGGAACCATCCCCGGGCTGCCTGCGGCTTTTGGAGCGGGGAGGGTCTGGGGGCCCTCCCGGAGGACACAGGCCATGGTGCTGAATGCTGCCCTGTGGCCCTGGAGCCTTCCCTCGGCTATCTGGCCCATCACCTGCTCCACCCTGGTCACTTGTTCTGTTCGCTGGGGTCACAGCTCCAAGAAATGTGGCTTGAGGCCCAGGTGGAGTTTTGAGGGGACCCTCCTGCACCCCAGGGGGACCCCAAGGCTGAGGTGTAACGCTTCCTACATGGGCTGAGCCAGTCTGTGGACACAAGGGACGGGGCTCCCCAGAGTCACCTCATGTTGGGCTCCTCTTTCTCCTCTGCCACATACCCTTGCCCTGACTCCCACCCTCAAAACCAGCCTGAGCCAGCAGGTCTGGCACGAAACCCCAGACTCAGGGCCCTGGAGGGACTCTGGCCCTTCCAGATCCTGGGGGCAGCCGGCGTGCCCCGGCTCCAGGGGGCTCTCTGTAGTCACGTGGCCCCCTCTGCATCAGATCCTCTCTCAGGACCACACTGCCCGTGCACCTGGGGAATCCCGCTAACCACAGTGCACACGCCTTAACCTAACTGCACCTGCAAACGCCTCTTTCCCGCATCAGGTCACATGCACAGTTTCAGGCGTTGGACACAATGTCTTTGGAGGGGCACTGCAATCTATCGCAGACACGAAGGGGAAGTCAAGCCAGGTTCCCCCTCTTTTCTGTCCAGATCAAATGGCCACGAAAGTCAGGCCCTCGTCCAGGGGCTTGTCACCCGCCTACTCACTACTTACCAAGGGTCAGGCGCTGTCCTGGGCGTTGGGGTTACAGTGGTAAAGGAAACGAAGAGCAGGCACAAAGGCCCTGAGGCTCCATGTTTGGGGAACAGCGAGGCAGAGGGTGTGGCTGGAGCGAAGCAAAGCTGGACACAGGAGCAAGGGACCGAGGTTGGGGGTCAAGAAAGGCTTTCTGGTTCTAGCTGTGACGTTGACTTTTGTGGGGGGGTGCTCCAACGACAAGGCCAAAGCCGTGTGCATCCACAATTGGGGTCAGCGAGGTCCTGCTTTCCTAACCAAGGCTGGGTACCTGATCCCTTCCAGTGGGGACCAGCAGAAGCAGCCCCCAGACCTTGCTGAGCATTGGTCCAGAAGCCTGTGCTCAGGCACACAGCGGAGGATACAAGGCACAGCTGCCAGCTGTGCTGTGCGTGCCCTGGTCCAGGCGGGGTGTGCCAGCTGCACCCACACTCACACACACACACACACACACACACATGCGCACACACCACACATGCGCACGCATGTACACACACACGCACATAGGTACCACACACATAGGCACACACGCACCACACACACAGGCACACATGCAAACACACACCACACACGTGCACGTGCACGCACACACACACACATGCACACAGGTACCACACACACAGGCACACATGCAAACACACACTGTGCATGTGCACGCACATACACACATGCAGGCACACACACACACACACCACACACATACACACATACACACCACATGCAAGCATGCGCACACTCTCACACACACACACACACACACACTCGAGGCCTGGTCCCAGGCTGGGGGTGAGCTGGGGGCAGCGCTGTGCCTTCTGGAGCCGCAGCCTCCATTAAGAATTTATTAGCCCAGAGGGAAGAAGTCTTTAGCTCTGGGTTTCCTGCGGTGGGGTCCTCGGCAGCAGCAAAACTTTGCTTCTGGGAATAAAATGGAAATGCGGCCCCTGGGGTACACGCGAGCCAGGCTCACGAGGCATTTCCCTCTGAGCTTGGCCGAGTGGCCCCCAATGATGGGAGGGCAGGGAGGGGCAGGTGGGGGCCCCGGGGCACCCCAGGGCAAGCGCACAGGATGCTGCTGGCGCCCGCCCCCCGGGCCTCACCTGCTCGGCGCCGCCTGGCCTAATAAACCCTCTCTCTTTGGAGTCACATTCGATGCGGTTCCAACAGGGAGCCATACGTCACCAAATCCAGCAAAAATTTGTGCTAAATTGAATCAATCCATCTTGGAAATGGCTCTTGTCAGGTTCTGTCAGGGAGACCGTCTGCAGGGGACGCAGAGATCAGGAGGGGCGATGGGACGCGGGGGCCGGTGGGGGGGGGGTGCAATCCAAACACCTCTGAGCCTCCCGCAGCCTCTGGTTGGGGGAGGAAGGGGCGCGCCCGCACTCCTGTGAGCAAGCTCCCGCACACTGTTGGGGCTGAGTAGTGGGCCCCTCCCCCGCGGCCTGGCCAGCCTGCCGCAGCTCCACCTTCTACAGAGCTTCCTGTGTCTCGATTTCACAGGGCTCTACAGCGATCAGACGCCCACCCATGGCCAGGGGAGCCGAGGGCAGGTGGTGGCCTGGGCAAGCCAGGCCAGGGAGTCCAGACCTGCAGCTGCAGGACTTATGGATCCGGAACCAAGGTGCCCTCCGGGTGGACAGCCGGGGAGGCAGCCTCTCCCAGTGGGAGTCGGCCTGGAGAGGTCCTTGGGCAGCAGACACTGTGTCTGGAGCACTGAGCTCCTCAGATGAACAAGACACAGAGTCCCCTGGCCAGCCACCACCCTGCAGCTCTGAGCGAGGCCCATGCAACCTCAGGAGCCGGCTCGGAAAGGGGGCTCAGAGCCTTCAGAGCCCACCACCAACATGACCTCCCCAAGACCAGAATGCCTGCTGTGCGTGCTTAGCCCTGTCCGACTCTGTGTGACCCCGTGGACTGTAGCCCGCCAGGCTCCTCTGTCCATGGGGCTTTTCCAGGCAAGGGTACTGGAGTGGGTTGCCATTTCCTTCTCCAGGGGATGTTCTCCATCCAGGGATCTAACTTGCGTCTCTTGCATCTCCCGCATTAGCAGGCAGATTCTTTACCACTGTGCCACCTGGGAAGGCCAGAACGCCAGCTACCTCTTCCTGAAGTCTGGCTCTCGTCCCCAGCCCAGATCTAACCCTCCTAGCTGCCTTCCTCTCCATGTGCACTTGTGCAAACCTGGGAACCTGGCTCCCATCCCCTGGACAGGCCTCATTCTTCTCCACGCGTGGTCCAGCCTGTGTCTGCGCTGCACCCTCCCCAGGCCAGCCTCCTCTGCTCAGGTCACTCCACCCCCGCCTCGGATAGCGGTTCAAGTCTCTCCTCTGCCACCCCCACTGTCGTCCACCTCCAGGAACTCCAATCCCTATGGTCGTATCTAAAGTGTCCCAGCCTAGCCAGCACTCGGTTGCCCGGGGAACTGCCGTCAGCTGTCAGCCACACAGTCAGAGGGCACAGAGCCGCCGCGCACCCGATACAGCCCAGAGGACGTGATGTGAGATGTTTACAAGCTGCTCCTCCTAATGTCAAGTTCAGGGGCACGGGGACGCAGGTGAAAAAAAGTGCTATAAAGTTCCTGTGGATTCCACTGTGGGGAAAACAAATCAAGCCACCAACTCTCACCAGCACTTCTAGTTCACAAGGCGATCCCCTTCCCTCTGGCCGAAGTTTCTGGACAACTGTTGTCCCACGTCCGTGAAACAGCGGCTGGGTGCCTCGGCAGCTGACCAGTCCCACCCCGAGGCCCACGATCATGGTGACAGGTGGACCAAGCCTGCTCCCTTAGGAGGCCCACCTGCAAAGCCCCTGGAGGCCTGTCCCTGCCTCTAGGCACCATTTCTGCTTCTCCTTCATTTCCCCCACCCTCTGTGGTACAGAAGCCACTCAAAATATGTCACTTTGGAGCATCATCTGATCTAAAGAATGACTCCATGGGCTTAGATGTCAGGGCAGTGGCTTCCCCAGGAGGACAGTGGCTGACTTGGGCTGGGGGGGATGCTGAGGGGGGCTTCTGGGACTGCTCACACCCCATTTCTTTCCTGGGGGCTGGTCACCTGGTGAGTTCAGTGGTAAACACACGTGACTGGGCACTTACATGCACTTTCTGACGACCAGCATACTTTACAGATAACTGAAAAGGAGAAATTTCACGTGTCACGGGCTGAATGGTGGCCCCTAAAATCCCTGTACTGCAGTCCTAGCCCCCAGCACCACAGAACATGACTCTTTGGACAGACAGGGTCTTTCAAGAGGTGGTCAGGTTAAAATGAGGTCATGGAACGGGGGCAGGAGGGACTCGTTCAATATGACTGGTGTCCTTATACGAACAGGAGGTTAGAACTAGACATACACAGAGGGACGGCCACTCGAGGATATGGGGAGAAGGCGGCTGTCCACACGCCAAACTGCTAACACCTGCATCTGGACTTCCAGCCTCCATAACCATAAGAAAATACAGTCTGTCTGAGCGGCTGTGCCTGATGCTGAGCACCCGAGCACACCTCTGGTAAGCCGGGGAGCCCTGTGGTCAGTCCAGTCCACTCCAAGGCAGGGGGTCCTGTGGGGAGAGAAGCGGCCAGGTTTGGCTTCATGGGGTCATTTTCCCTCAGAGTCATCACACCCCTCAACTCGATTTCCAAACCGGACACCTAGGGAACCGAGTGCCGAGGCTGAGACCTATGGAGGGATTTATTAGCAGGCAGAGGAGGACAAAGGCAATCTTGCCTGACACAAATATAGATGAATATGTGTACAGGAGCCCACAGACTGGCAAATTAAAAGAGGGCTGGGGCAGGCGAGCGTCGAGGACGCCGGTTGATGGATTCTCCCAGCCAGGCGGCCGGGCCCACCAAACATGTCACCACGACACGCTCCTGAGAAACTGCAGCCTCTACACACACCCGGGGGGTGGGGGCGGGGGACAGAAGAAGGGGCTGCGGGCCAGCAGAGCTGGGGACTCCAGGTGTGAGGACGGCGCGCATGCAGATCTGATCTGGGATTCGGAAGGAAAGGGGGTGTTGGCTTGGGAAACGTGGGTACATGGGGAGGACAGGAAGCAGGAGAGGGGCTTTCGCTGCCACCCTGCACCCCCAAGCTGCCAGACCCCACGGAGCAAAGGCAAGCTACCCCAAGGCAGCTGTCTGTGCTGCCTCCCCCAGCAAGGAGCAGGAACTGCCTGAGCAGCTGACAAGGGAAGGAAAGGGAGGACAGATGAATGAATGGCTGGCTGGCTGAATGAGTGACGCTGGATGACGCCACGCGGGGTGCTCAGCACAGTGCTCAGCACACGGCTGATACAGCCAGCTGTCGCCATCAGCGGCACTACATTGCCACCACCCCCACCCCCAGGGTCAAGCCCGCATCGACGTGGATTACCTCCACCGCAAGAAACACGTGACCCCATAGAAGGGCTCCAGGCTTTTCCCATCTGGGCCATCCTCACGCCACACTGGCCACTCCAGTCTCCCGAAGCCCCACGGCCCTGCCCTTTCCAGCTCCTCCCCGTGCTGGTCTTGTCCCCCTTTCCTGGAATAGCCCTCCTTCCTTCCCCTGCTGGGTCCCACATCCCTCCTGGGCCCCAGGGACAAGTGACACGAAGGCCCAGGTGACACGAACACGAGGGGGCAGAGACGCCTGTCCTCGGTCTGCCCGTCACCCTGTGCTCAGGCACCAGCCCTGCCTCTGGGTGCCCCTCACCAGGTGATGCACACGCCCACTCTGCTCAGCGCAGGCCGGGGCTCCAACAGCGAGTGCCCGGTGAGCCCTTCCAGACACAGCCACGGGGGCAGAGGGGGTGCAGAGCAAACTTTTAAAAAACCAGGGTCCAACCTGGAGAAGGCATGGGGAGGGCCCATGTTGTTTGGGTGCCCGTGTGTGTGTGTTCACACATGTAAGTGCATGTGGATACGGGTGTAAACAGGTGCATGTGGGGGGTGCGTGTGTACAAGTGTGTAAGTGGGGCACTTCTGTGTGCATGGGGTGTGTGTGCACGCATACACAGGGGAGTGGGCATGTGTGTGCTGTAGGAGGTACACACGGGAGCTCCTGTGTATGTGACTGCGTGCGAGCGTGTGTGCTGGTGGTGGATGGCTGGGCAAGACAGGATTCTCTGTCCGGCAACTGTATAGCTGTAACTTCTTTTCAGACCTTTGTTCTAAATCTGTTCATCCGACAAATAGGCCAAGCACAATGTCCACCCAGGGGCAGAGCCCACCTCCTTCTCTGCACCCTTTGTTCTGGGACATTAGGGTCCCTGGAGATTTAAGCCGGTCGAGTCAGGCCTTCGGACACCTGCAGCCCTGGGCGGCTCGCAGAGCCATCTACCTAACACGATGTCTAAACAGAATCACTCGCAGATTCAGCCAGACACCCGCAACACCGCAGGCTCCACAGGTAGCTCCGCCCGCTAAACACACCGGAGAACGGAAGTTTGCAGCTGGGAATCCACGCGCTGCCCGTGACTGCTCTGTGGTCGGGGCTGGTCCTCACTCCACACTCTGGGAAACCAGGCCTCAGAAGGCCTTTCCAGATCCACCGTAGAGCGTGAGGGGAGAAGGCGGAGGATCGCGAGGCTTGAGTGTGCCCGGGCTGAGCAGCCTTCTCAAACTGTAGAGTGCGGTTCTCAGTGTGCAGATCAATCCCAGCTCCCCGGGACGGTTCACCTCCCCACCCCCGCTCGGATGGCCTCTGCCCAGCGGGGGGTCCGCACCACCATCACCCTTCAGCCCAGGGGTGTGCATGGGTCAGGTCTGCGTCCTCCCACCCCATGGGATCAGTGTCCACCTCGGTCTGGAAGAGTGGGGAGGGCAGGGCAGCGGCAGGCAGAGGCGGCGTGGATGAGGGAAGCGGCCCTTTCTGCACGGTCAGCAGCCTGGGATCCCTCCCGCGACCACCGCCACACCTGACCCTCCCTCCTAACGAAGGGGAGTGAGAAGGTGACCATCCGTCTCCAGCACGGCCGGCCCTAATTAAGCGTCAGCGAGCTCCCCAACCTGCCTGCTTTCTGTCCCCGGCATAATATGTTATTTACCTGCAGCTAATAGGTTCACGGGTAATGATAGTCTTGTATCAAATGACGGCCGTTTGGCTTCTGACAGTTTTAAAGACCGGTCTCGGGGACACTACAGTTTCTAATTACAGGGTCTGTCACCGGCGAGGTTCAGTTCAACACCACTCCTTCTCCCGCGGGTGACACGTCTGTCCAGATAGGAAATTTAAGCTCAGCCGCGACAGTTAAGGTTAAAAATACTGCTCGGTACGAGGCGAGGGATCATAATTTGGGTCGCTGCCGTGTTTAATTAATTGGACTGCGGCAATCAGCGCTCCGAGGTCCGTAATTACAGGCAGGGCGAGGGCCCGCTCCCCCCGCCGTGTCTTACAGCTGTAATTTCGCAGGGGCTCTGACCCGGCTTAGAGCAAGGGGCCCTGGAGTTCTTTCAAGGAGCGAGGTACTTCATTAGGCAGCCGTGATTTGTGAGCAGGAGAGGCGGAGGCCGGGTGGCGAGGCAGGAGGGGCCGCACCTGCCCTCGCCCTTCCCCGCTGTGGGCTGCCACCCCCTCCCCCGGGGCAATCCTGGCAGGCAGTGTGATGACAAATACAAGGGAGAGACCCCCGGACGCCACAGGAAGCGGCGAGGAGGACAGGGTCCTGGCCCCGGGAACCCGGCTCCGTGTCTCACTGTTCTGCTCGGGCCAGGTGAACTCAGATCACGGGGCCTTTGCACTTGCGGCCCCCTCCCCCCAGATGCCAACACGGTTTCCCTTCCTGTCCCTTTGTTCAGGGACCGGCTCAGTCCCCTCCTTGGAGGGGAGGAGCTTCCCCTGACCTCCTTGCCCCATCACCCAGCCCTGCATCCTGCCTGTCCCCTTGGAGGACCCGTCCCCATCTGAGGTCACCCTGTGGGGGTGTGCCCTGGCTTGTGCTCTGTCCTCCATGAGGACTCAGTCCTGCCTGGCATGGGAATGAATGGCTCTTTATCACAACGCTTCCCGTTCCTCCGAGGCCACCACGTGTCTCTGTCCCAGGCTGATCTCGCTTAAGCTTCAAGGAAGGGCCCGTGAACGACTCCAGTGGGATGCGGGCCCTCCCTGATCCACGAACACCTGCCCAGCCCACGCTCCTGGACCTCCTCCGCCTGGAGCCGAGGTCTGGGAGGTCCACCATCCTGACTGTGCCATCTATGCTCGAGGTCACCCCTGAACCTGAGATGCCACAGAAGCTGGAGGAGGAATGCCCGACGCTCAGGGGGAAGCTGTCTGTGACCCACGGGCAGTAAGACAGCCATTAAAGGAGAAGATGAGGCAGGCAGGGCCCCATGTGGGGGACAGACACCCATTCCAAACCACATGTAGAGGGGACAGCATCCGTCAGCGGGCAGCCCGCCCCCCCAGCCCCTCAACCAGAAGCGGGTGTGTACACTGAGTTGTGTCCCTGCCCAAAGATACAATGAAACCCTGGTTCCAGTACCTCTGAATGGCTCCCTATTGGAACAAGTCTGAGGATGTAATGAAAATGGATGCTAAGAGGAGGTCACACTGGAGAAGGGTGGGCTCTCCACCAGGACGACCGGGGGTCCTTACAGGAAGAGAAGAGACTCAGAGATACATACAGGGAGGAAGCCAGCTGACGACAGAGACGGCCATGGGAGGGATGCGGCCGCAAGCCACGAGCACTGAGGATGGCCAGCAAGGCCAGAGGCTGAGAGAGACGAGGGAGGGTCCCCCCGGCACCATCAGAAGGAGCGCAGCCCTGTGGACAGCTTGGTTTCAGACCCCTGTCCCCCAGAACGCGAGGGAATAGAGATCACTGTTGGTTCGGACGCTCCCGCAGGCACCCCGCAGAGGCGCACGCCGGGCTCGGTGACCCCTGCGGGGTGGCCAAATCCATCACTGTCGCGCGTGCCCCTCCTCCCGGGCCCTCAGCGTGCGGTTCCCATGGAGCTCAGGGACCCGGGGGAGGGGGGGGACAAGCACGCCTGTTTATTAAGAATCGAAGGCTGGGCTGCTGCATCTCAGTGGAGAGCTGCTTTTGAAGTGCCGAGTGATTTATTTTAGCCAATTACTGGTGCACTTCCCCTTCCTGAGGACCCCACGTAATTGATTGAAACCTATTGAAAACAAATTAGCCAGCACCAGGATGCAAAGATCTGTTTATCACTTCTCCGGAGGTTTTCAGGGAATCCACGGGAACTACAGAACACATCCGCATTTGTTTTTCCCGTTTCCAGAAGAACAGGAGGAGAAAAAGAACAAACTGCTTCTAGACCCCTCTGAGCACCTGGCAGCCTGTTGTTTATTATCTGGGCTCTAGGATTATCACCCTGAGGACGCCCTAATACTCTGCATGCTGATGTCCGAGCCCACTGTGGGGGATACTGAGGGTGGTCCCAGTTTTTCACGGAAGGGTGAGTTATCTTCACATTTCTTGCTTTGTTGCTTGTCTATTACAACTGATTTCCTTAGAACAAATCCCAGCATGGGACTTCTGGGATCCGTAAAGAAGCATCTCTGTGGATCTCGCTACGGCCTGCCCTTCTGCTTTTCCAAAAGGGCTCTCCCCGTCCACATGCTGCCAGGCCCCAGCCATCTGTCCGTTTCACCACAACAGTGCCAGCAACGCATGTTATCATTTTTTAACGTTTGGGAGCTGACTTAGCAAGTATAAAATGGCATGGGGGTGAGGTGGCTTCAAACATACGTATAGGTGAACTTTTTAAAAATCAGTTTTAATTGTGGCAAAACACACAACATAAAAATTTACCACCTTAACCACTTTTAAGTGCACTGTGCTCATTCGCTTCAGTTGTGTCCAACTCTTTGTGACACCATGAACTGTAGCCCGCCAGGCTCCTCTGTCCATGGGATTCTCCAGGCAAGAATACTGGAGTGGGTTGCACTGCCTTTCTGGAGGGGATCTTCCCAACTCAGGGACAGAACCCATATCTCCGGTGTCTGCTGTAAAGTAGGCAGGTTCTTTACCCACTGAGCCACCCGGGAAGCCCTTTAAGTGCACAGTTCAGTGATATTAAGTACATTCACATTAAGTCACATTTTTAAAAAGTTATTTCCTCACCTATGTGAAGATCGCTCTGAGATGTCAGCTGATGCTCTATGCTCGGCTTACCCTACCTTTGCCCTGCCCACCTCACATGGCCAGGCCCACCTCTCAGGAGCTGCAGTCCAGCATTTCCCTGCCTCACTGGTATGCTAGGCTTGCACAGGGGCTTCCTACGCTGCTCAAAGCCTTGCAGGGCCTCCTCTGGCCCAGCGCATGGGGCCTCAGCTCCTTTCAGAAAAGCCGTGCCTTCCATGCCCCTCCAACCAGGTGCACGTCACTCCACGGCACCAGACTGTCCACCTTCTCCCGACATCAGGCTTCCGATCGCTCAAGCCACTGTTTGCTTTCTCCTGCTCTTTTGCAAGCAAGGCAGGCGCACAGACCACACTGACCCTGCTGCCCCACACACGCAAGATCCCAATCAGGTCCTCCTGCACCCCAGCTAGCAGCAGGGCCCCCTCGCCTCGGCTGCCCCAGCCCAAGCAGACCGAAGTCGCAGGCTCTGTGGGGCTCTGGCCGCCACCACCGCTGTCACTGCTGCCGAGTCCTGCTGCTATTTCCGCCACACCTCACCGCTGTCGGGGGAACAGCCGGGATGAAAGGACAAGGTGGAAGCGTCCTGCAGAGCACCTCGCCCGTGGGGCCGGCCTCCCTGCCATGGGCCTCCTCCTTGTCATGAACAGGCGGAGGGGTGGGGAGGGCGCCTCCCGCCCGTGGAGCCTGGGAACCTGGCACAGCCATGCCCTGGCCCTTGGGGCCCATGTGCATGTGTATACACACGTCACATCCGTGTGTGATACGTGTTTGTGTGTGTAGTGTGTATGTGCACAGGTATAGTATGTGTGTCACACTGTGTGTGATATGTGTATGTGCGTGTAGTGTGCACACGTGTGTCCATGCAGGTGTAATACATGGGTCACATTTATGTGATACGTGTGTGGATGTAGTGTGCATGTATGCGCATGTGCGGGTGCATGTGTTACATGTGTGATGCATGCACGTGCAAATAGTGTGTGGGGGGTGTAGTACATGCGTCACACGTGTGATGTATGTGCATGTAGTGTGTTATGTGTGTGCGCGTGTGGGTATAGTACATGTGTCACATCTGCATGTGATAACGTGCACGTGCATGTAGTGTGTATGTGTGTAGGTGCGTCACATCTGTGTGATATGTGTATGTGTGTGTAGTGCATACGTATGTGTGCACAGGTGTAGAACATGTGGCACATGTGGATGATATGTGTATGTGTGTGTAGTGTGTATGTGTGCGGGAAAAGTACGTGTGTCACATCTGTGTGACACGTGTATGTGTGTGTAGTGTGCATGTGTCTACACAGATATAGCACGTGTGTCACATCTGTGTATGATATATGTGTATGTATGTGTGTATGCACAGGTGTATGCATGTGTCATATATCTGTGTGACACGTGTATGTGCATGTAGTGTGTGTGTGTCCACACAGGTGTAGTACGTGTGTCACATCTGTGTATGATATGTGCATGTGGGTATGTATGTGTATGTGCACGGGTGTAGTACACGTGTCATATCTCTGTGTGATATGTGTGTGTACACGTTGTGTGTGTGTGCATGCAGGCACATGTCACATCTGTGTGATACACGCCTGCGAGTGTGGTGTGTATGTGCATGCGCTTGGGTGTAGTATGTGCATCACAGCTGTGTGATGTATGTATGCATGTGTAGTGTGCATGCGTACGAATGTGTCACATCTGTGTGATACACATATGTGCATGTGCTGTGTATATGTGCGTGGGTGTAGCACGTGTCACATCTGTGTGATATGTGTATGCGTGTGTAGTGTGCATGTGTGTGTGCACGTGGGTGTAGTGTGTGCGTCACATCTGTGTTATACACACATGTGCATGTAGTGTGTGCACATGCAGGTGTAATACGCGTGTCACATCTGCATGTGATACATGTATGTGCAGGTAGCATGTGTGCGGGTGTATTACATGTGTATACGTCTGTGAGCACACGTTTGCATGTGTATATGCCTACGCAGGCATGTATGTGTGTGTGTGTGAATGCATGTTTCTTTGTGCATGTGTGTCTCTGGGTGCATGCATGCACGCTAGTGACGGGAATGAGGAAACCGTCGGCACCCCAGCAGGTCAGGGCACTGATGTGCAAGGCTGGGGCACCCCAGAATGGGCAGCACTGTGTGATTCCAGCTCCCACTGTCTACCCACCAGCGCTGCCCCTTCTCCATCAGTCCTTGGATTCTGGGCCCAGGTACCCCCGCCCTGCCCCCGAAGGTGGACAGCAGAGGCAGAGCAGACGGGGCATGAGTCCCAGAGCCTGGATCACCCACCCCCCAGCAGGGAGACTTCCAGCAAAGCCACAGCAGCTCCCCGGGCCTCCATTTCCCCACCTGCAAAATGGGGATAACCAGAGCACTACCCTCACAGGGAGGCCATGAGGACCAAAAACACCCGTGCTGGGTGCTGAGACCACGGGGCACTGGGCCGACATTGAGGATGGCAGTGTGTCCAATCCTGGGGTTCCCCAGCCCTAAGACCCTGAGTCAGCTGTGGGCAGTGATCTTGCGCAAACCCCCGGAGCTTGCTACTGGGACCCTACTTGGAGGGCGGGTCTCTGCAGCTGGGATTCAGATGTAAGCAAGCCGAGGAGGCGTTACCCACCGCCCCACACTGCTGCCCAGCCATGTGAGTCCAGGCTCACAGTTCCTGGACTCTCGCATCAGGAGAAGAACACATTCACATGAGAGACGGTGACTGAAAGTAACACCCAGGTGCCTTCTAGGGAGCAGGGCCCCCACACTGGATGGAAGAACTCGCGCACGTGAGCTCATGTGTCCTGACCGTCCACGACCCTACGGCTGGATCCACAGCTCCACTTTACAGAGGAGGAAACCAAGGCCCCAGGGTGGAAGCCTCTGACTCAGGGCACATGGCTTCTGACACACACGTGTGGGGACCCCAAGTCCCCGCTGCCATCTGCTTGCTGATGTAAAGGAAAGGTTGAAGAGGAAAGGGGTTAAGACGAGCCCCAAGCTCAGCAGAGCACCCAGGTCCTCAAGGGGCAATGCTAAGTGACAGCTCAGTGGGACTAGAAAAAGCAGACACAAAGAGGACCATGAAACCCTCCCCTGGAGGGCCTCCGGGGACAGCCAGTGGCAGGGGTGAGGGGGGTGGGCAGGACATTTGGCGAAGCCCCTCTGCGCTCCGGCCCCGCCCTCTCCCGCAGCCAGCCTCACCTGCACTCCAGGGAACCTGCCTTGGAATTACAGGCTTTGAATCTTTCAGTCTTGCTGCTGCTATTTGCCACTGACAACACGGTTCCAGCTCCCAATCACAAATGAGTCAATTTCTCCCCAATTCCATTTCTGCCTTCGACCAGCAAAAATCGCCAGCTCTTCATCAGCTGTGGGGCTGGCCTGGCTGACGACTCACAGACACATCCCAGGGCCTGGCCTTCCTGTCCCCACTGCCTCCCGAGCGTGCCCTTCGGTGGTCTCTCAGGAGACACGACCCTTCCCTCTTTGGAAGCTTTGCGCGGTATTCCTTCTCCTGCTTTTGGTGAAGTCTCGGCCCTGGCCCTGTTGGTCCTGGCGGCCCCCGGGTGGCAGTGATGCAAACACCATCACTCATGCGGCTTAGACCTGTTGTAGCAATTCCTCCCCCCTCCGTCCCTGGGCCCGCGAGAGAGACGCCCATCGCTCATCTCGACGACAATGGCACCCGGAGGCGCAGGGTGCCGGGAGATGGATGGTTCTGGGAATTGGCGCCGGCTGCAAAGTGGGGACCTTTCACCTCTGGAGAGCAGGGTCAAGTCACTGCCACCGCGGGCCCGGCCCCCAGGGAAATGAAGCAGGAGACCCCTGCCCCGGGCAGTGCCCTGACTCCCCCACACGTACAAGCATCTGGCCCCACCGTGAGCCAGGGGAGCCAATTCCAGTCTTGAGGACGATCGATTCGCTGGGGCCGCCTGCTGATGCTCAGAGGCAGGTGCTGGCTGTGGCTTCTGACAAATGAGGAATCAGAGACTCAGGGACATTGGACGAATTACCCCCAGGTCTCCTGGCTCCAATGTCCTTTCCAGCGGGGCCAGCTGTCCCCTGGGGTGACAGACTCGGCCTCTCTTCTTCTCCCAGCCTCCCGGAGGCTATGATGAGGTCTTAACATCCCTCACCAGTTTACAGATTTCAAAGCACTTTCTCATTTGAGTCTCAAAACCCAGGGAGACCGGGATGTCTTTTGTCAGCCCTTGTCTGAGAGCAAAGGGCCCAGAAGCCCCGAGGGTCTGAGCAACTTGCCCGGGGGGCCTGGGCTCCAGGTCCAAGGCCCTTCCTCTCCTGATGGAATTCCCCTGCCTCGGGACATGTGGGAGAGGATTTCCCAAGAACTCTGTGGGATGGGCCACTGCCATTCCAGGCCTTCCCTCCTCTCCCTCCTCGCCCCAGTAGGGCCACAGAACACCGGCACTGCCCTCGTTCTAAATAATGTAGTGCCAGAAAGAGCCTGGCGTGCTCACAGCCAGGGGAGGGCTGCTGGCCTGACCTAGAAACTTCGGAAGCCAGGCCAAGGTTGGGCCCACTCACCCTGTGGTCACTTCCCTGCCGTCCAGCCCTGTTTTCAGGCAGCACAATGGACTGGGCACAGGGCCCACATGCCAGCCACCTCCCCACTGCGGGCAGGGCCGCCCTTGAGTCACAGGGCTCTTGGGCTCATCGGATGTGACGGTCTTGCCTGGTCAGCCCCAAAGCTCCTTCTAGCAATCTGAATCTGTAGTTGGGGCAAAGAGTGTCCCCTGCAACATCATGACCACCCAGAACCTCAGGATGTGACCCTACTTGGAAACAGGGTCTTTGGAGACGTCATTAGTTAGGATGAGGTCATCCTGGAAGGGGGAGGCCCCGGATCCAACATGCCCGGTGTCCTTGTAAGAAGATGGCCGTGTGACAGCAGAGACAGGAGGGATGTGTTGACATCCGAGAGACACGGAGAAGCTAGGAGAGGCGGGCAAGGACCCGCCCCTAGAGCCTTTGGAGGAGCACGGCCCGGCCGTCACCTTGATCTCAAACTTCTGGCCTCCAGAACTGAGACAGAACAAAACTTCTGCTGTTTGAAGACACCTGTGTGCGCTCAGTCCCTTCAGTCGTGTCCGACTCTGTCCAGCACTATGGACTGCAGCCTGCCAGGCTCCTCTGCTCCTCTGTCCATGGGGTTCTCCAGGCAGGAATACTGGAGTGGGCTGCCATGCCCTCCTCCAGGGGATCTTCCCGTCCCAGGGATCAAACCCACGTCTTGTGTCACACCTGCATTGCAGGCGGATTCTTTACCATGAGGGCCACCTGGGAAGCCCCCTTAAGACACCTAGTTTGACGTAATTTGCTACGGCAGCCCTAGGAAAGTGAAAATTTGAAATGTGAAACCCGGTTTACTGGGAAGGCGCTGAGGGAAGGGCTTGCCCCGCAACCTTGGCACACGCCGCCCCAGCTCACTGGGGCACCCTCCCCGGGTGGGTATCACAGACCTGCTCACTGACTTCCTGCTGGCCTCTGCTCAAGGTCATGGCCACTTCTGGTCTCCTTCGGTCCCTCCCCTGCCTGCCCCACTGACATCAGCACTATGGACGGCAGCCCGCCAGGCTCTCTATCCTCTGTCCTGGCTGCCTTTGCCTTCTTACTATGCATCACCACTGCGCTGACCCCCCACACCCCCCATCACCTGTGCACTGTTGTCAGACACACGGCCCGTCCTTCCACCACAGGCGGGCACAGGTGCCTACCTGGCTCCTCGTTGTGTCCTGCTCCCGGCACAGAGCCCGGAGGAGGCACCGGCGTGACCTGAGTCCAGCGTCAGTACAGGCCCTCAGGTCCTATGTCACTGCTGGCCCGGGACAGAGTCCTCCGAGGAGAAGCCCAAGTGCGCGTCACCACCGGGAGGAAGCGGGCACAGCATTTACGGCTTGATACCTGGAAACCGCCTGGGCTCGAATCCCGGCCCTGCCACTTCCAGGCTGGGCAACCTCAAGCAAGTTACCGAACGTCTCTGGGCCTCCATTTTATAAACAGGATATAAAAATATCTTGCTTCATGTACTTTTTGAATGTACTAAATGAGTTAATAGGGCTGGGGCCCTGAGAACAGAGGTGGCGTTTCCTAAGGACGAGGTCAGCTGTTACTGATGACGCTGCTGTTGTGGGAACTCTTGGAAAATACCAGTGAGGTGAGATGGGCAAGGCTCCACCTGAGAGACAGAAATTGAAGAGCAGGCATCCACTAGGTTCATGGGATGGGATGAGGGACCCCCTCGGGCAGGACAGAGGAGACCCCTGCACAAGCCTGTCTGGGCAGCGGCAAACCCTTTAAAGGGTTACACAGCTTATTTTCAGATCAAACACAAAGATCCTGGCATCCCCAGCGAGAAGCTGCTTTTGAGGAGCAGGAGCAAGGCAAGTCGGTGCTCTGATGAAGCCCACTTGGCACCTGCAGGCTCTGCGGGGCGGGTGCAGCCCTCAAGGTCAGAGGCAGCCAGCTCTCTCTGGGCCTGGCTGCCACCCAGGGGTCAGCTCCCCACATGTCAGGGGGGCCGGGCAAGCAGAAAGATTCCCCAGATGTCCCGGGGAGCCCTGAGCCAACCGGCAACCCATGTGGGGTCCAGGACATGGGAGAGAGAGGGCCCCTGTGTACCCACGGGCCACAGCCGCCACCGAGCTGCTAGACATGGCCGGGGACTGTGCCCCCAAGGGAGGGGCACTGGGCTGTAGGCAGCCAGGCCCCAGTGTGCCCCCCATTCCCAATTCTCTGGCCCTGCTCAGCTCACCCCATCCTAGGAGAAGGGGACCCCCTCGGCCTTTCTCTCCTCTCCTCCCTTGCTAGGCCCCTCTGCTCCTGGTCCCCACCCCAAGCACCACGGCCAGAGGGGCATGCCTGCCCCTGCCCAACCCTCCAAGGATGCCCATGCACCCCCTCGAAGCCCTCCCCAGCCTCAGCTCTGCCTGCTCCCTCTGCCCAGGGCCTGCCTCAGACACCGCCCTCCCCATCCACTCGCTCCTCCCCGGAGCACCTGCGTCTCCCCCACCCCAGCTCCCGCGTGGCTGTACCAGGGTCATCATCTGTCTCTGCAGGCATGGCCCACTATGGGTGCAGCTCTAGCGTGTCCCAGGTGCTCCACAAATATCAGGCAGGCAGCAGATGGATCCCGGGTCCCTCCTCCTGGGCCCAGGGGTGCACCCAGAGGAGGGCTCAATCAGCGCCTGCTGCCCGCATGATCAGGGGTGGGGGGGGGCAGGCCCCCCTGAGGCTCAGCGGGGGCGGGGCTGCACAGATGCTGCTCATGGGCTGGGGGCGGCACATGGCACCCACAGGAAGCAGAGCTGAGGGACCAGGTGGCCGGAGGGAGGGGAAGAGACGCCTGCCCTGCGGCCCCCCCGCCCCCGCGAGAGCGGGCAGGCCCAGGCAGGAGCTGACGGCCCTGCACTATCCAGCAGACTTGGCCGGCATTAATTTGACCATATATACACACGCTAATCAGCTGTAACCGTGGCACCCAGCTCAATTCAAATTGATTTACTGAGCCTGGAAATGGATACAAATGTGATTAAAGGCTTTTTATTTTACATAGGTTCTCTATAAAATGATTTAAATCAATTGCCCGGCAGGCCCCACGCTATTACTGCACTGAGCCTCCTCTTATATTGATGGATATGGTGCTCTGAGCTGCAGCTGGGGTGTCAGCAACGCTGCCGCCCGGCCCTGGGATCGAGGTCGGGCACCCCAGCCCCTGACAGTGTGTGGCCGCCTCCGCTCAGGGTGCCCCTCTGTGGCCAATGGGGCTGGGCTGGCACCTTCAAGAGGGTGGCGAGGGCTGGAGGGTGAGGGGGGCAGGTCTGGGAGTGGGCTGGCAGTGCCATGGCAACAGCCTTGAGAGCCATCTCCTAGACCACGTGCCTCTTGTCAGCAACTCCTGCTTCTGGACATCTCAGGGGGCTGGACCTGAGCCTGGAAGGTCAAGTTCATAATCTGGACCTCCAAGGACACTGCTGGGATGGACGCTCTGCAAACACCACCTGCCCCAACCTGTGGCCCCTTTTCAGATGAAGAAACTGAAGTCAACGGGTGCAAATCAGTGAGCAGACTCTTGGACAGATGGGTGTCCTGGGTCTCAGGTAACCCCCTTCTTCCGTTAGAGGCTTCCCACCCCAGGTAGCGCAGAGGTAAAGAACCTGCCTGCCCTGCAGGAGACGCAAGAGATGCGGGTTTGATCCCTGGGTCGGGAAGATCCCCAGGAGAAGGAAATAGCCAACTGCTCCAGTATTCTTGCCTGGAGAACCCCATGGACAGAGGAGCCTCGTGGGCTTAGGTCCATAGGGTCTCAAGGAGCTGGACTGAGTGACCGAGCACGCACCCTGAGTGAATGAGGACTGGCAGCCATGCTGGTCTCCTCCAGCTGAGATGGACGATACGAGGTGTTTCTGGAAGCCCCAGCCTGTGGGGGGCGCTCAGGCGGAGCCAATGGCACAGCTGGCCACCCAGCAGGCCAAGGCCAGGGGCGCGCCCCACACCCTTTGTGTGCTGCCTGGGCCACAGACAGGGCCTCAAACAACAGAAATGCATTCTTTCACGTTCTGGAGGCCAGAGGTCTGAAACAGGGTTTGGGCAGGACCTTGGGAGCCTCCCTCCTGCGTCTTCCAGCTCCTGGTGGCTCCAGGCACCCTTGGCTTCTGGCTGCACCAATCAATCTTCTCCCGTCACACACAGTCTTCTCCTGGCAGTGAAAGCGTCGAGTCCTAACAACGGCCCGCCAGGGAACTCCCCCAGTTCTTTTCTAAAGGGGGCCCTTGGCTGGTTAGTAACTGAACCAGGGAGGCCAGGCTCACGGAAGGGTGATGGACCCACGTGCCTGGGTCTGTGGGCTGCACCTGCTCCCACAGAGGGTGTGTGTCAGCCGCCTCTCTTCCCTGGGGGTTTCTGCAGCCTGTTCTGAACACCTGCAGAGGCCAGACGGGTGCCTGAGCCACAAGCCACCTGGCTCCCTGGCAGGCTTCTTTGGCGGCTGGGTTAAGCCCACAGCACCTACCGAGAAGCGAGAACAGTGTGGGGAACACCTCAAGCACCTTCCTGCAGGGTCGTCGTTCAGAACAATCCATCAGCCCTGCTCCAGAACTCATCGAGACGGAGAGTGGGGTAGCTGGGGACAGGAAGGTGGCTTCACTTGCCCTCCAGAGCTCTGCTGTCCAGTATAGCACCCCCTAGCCACGGGCAGTGACTGGAATTCAAATTCAAGCTTATTGACATTAAATAAAATTTGAAATTCCATTCTTCAGTCTCAAGAAGCACACGTAGCTAGGACAGGACACCACAGACGCAGAACGTTTCCCACCATCAGAAGCTCTGCTGGAAAGCTGTGGTACAGTCATCTTTCCATGTGGCATCTTGTACCATGGCAAAAGGAATCAACACCAAAAAAAAGGTAAGAATGAACAAATGAAAGCAGACAGAACTGCTGATTTCCCATCACACCAAATCCAGCCCCTGGGAGGCTTTTGGCGTAAGCATTCTTACCTTTCCTCCCATCACTGACCAAACATGACACATTTTCCAGGCCCAGCCCCTGCCTCAAGTCCAAGAGATCACTCACCTCTCCCCAACCTTCCCTCATTCTTGCCCTTGCCTAATTCCCTGATCTGCTCAAATTTTTCCACAAGAGCCTCCTCCACCGTTTTGAACACTGCATTCTATGTTTTCAGCCTCAGGAACTCCTAGGCATCCTTCAAAACCCCAGTTCAAATTCATGGCTTCTAGAAAGCCTGTTCTTACAGCATCCTATACTTTGCTCTCTTGTGGCATTTCCCACCATGAACTTGAGTCATTTGTACATCTGTCCTCTCCTTAGCTGTGAGCATTTTGCAACCAAACTCATTAGCTTAACACTACGCTGTGAGAACTGGAATAACTCAGAAAATTCTCTCTCAACTAGACCCTGAGTTACCTAGAGGTTATCGCTGCCTAGAGCCCTGGATCTGGGGCACGAATGAGTGAATGAGTCACAGAGACCAGAGGTCAGGTCCTACACCCTCCCTCCAGACGCTGAGCATAAGTGTAAGCACACAGTAGGAGTTTAATAAATGGAGGGGAGCGGAGAAGCTGAATGGAGCAGAGAAAAGACTCAGATGAGGCTACTGGTGTGGAAACACCAGCCAGAAGGACCAATGGGACAGTGAGGTGGGCGGGGCCTGGCCCTCCAGGAGGACAGACTTGGCCGGAAGCATGCTCTGGCTCCAGCTCCGTTTACCCTCTGCCTCCATCCTCACTCAGACGGCAGGGGGCCACCTGTGAGGGCGCTGTGAGGCTGGGTACTGGCTGGATGATCTGAGCCCATTCTCCCAGGCTCACCTTTCCTCTCCTGATGGAAGCCTCTGGGGCTGGGCAGAGGGGCCGCCTCTGCTTCCTGACCCCATTGCCGATGCCACTGTCCTGCAGAGGGCCGAGGGGAGTGACGAGGAGACGCAGAGGGCATCGGTGATAGGTCCCTGAGGCCTCAACAGCCCTTTAGAGGCCGGGAACCCCGGCCTCAGGGACCGGGCACCCTGGTCTCAGGGACCAGGCTGGCTGAGAGTCAGAGGACAAGTTGACTGTCCAAGGTCAGACAGGTTCCCTGCCTCCCTGGGGCTACCTGGCCGGCCCCCTGCCAGAGTGCGCACAGCCCCCACTTCCTAAATGGAGATCGTCTCTGCTCACAACACCTCTGCCATCACATCCGTGCTCTACCAGCTATAAATCCGAGGCTCCCACGATCCTTGCTCGGGGGTCCGTCGTTTGCCAGCAGGGCTCACGGGCCTCAAGGAGACGCTTTACTTTTCTAGCTATCGTACAGGATGCCATTCAGGACAGCAGATGAAGAGAGACCTTAGGTGAGGCCTGGGGGTGCGCATGGAGCAGCCACGTCACCTCCTGAACAGGACATGTCCACCAATCTGGAGGCTCTTGAACGCTGTAGATCAGGGATATTTACGAAGGCTTCGTCCCAGAGCCACGACCGACCAGTACTCACTCTCTGGAGGGTGAGGGTAGGGGGCTTGAAAGCTCCATCTTCCCAACCTGGTGCTGGGGACCATCCCCACCCTGAGGCCACTCAGAGTTACCTCGTTAGAACAAAGGATGCTCCTCTCAGGAAATTCCAAGGAGTCAGGAACCAGGGCAGACCTCAAGGATACATCCGATTACATCACGTCCCTTGTCTCCCAAGGGCATGGCCCTGCCCCCTGAGTGCCTGGCCCCCACTTCTGCTCTGCTCAAGGCTGCACAGGGATCCCCAAGTGGGCCAGAAAGCTCGCATCTGAATCCTGGCCCACTGTCCCCAGCTGTGAGACCTGGGCAAGTCGCCTGGCCTCTCTGGGCCCTGTATCCCTGTAACACGGAGATGAGATGGGAGGAACTGGGAGGCTGCTGTGGGCTGCAGCCAGCTCAGCTTTGCCCGGTTCACGCAAACCCTCCGTAAGCATTTATGAAGTCAATTCACCCAGGAAAAAGACACAACCCCATCACAACCGGGGCAACTCCCACAATCCCTGGAACCCAGGCCCACAAGGGCAGCGCTCAACCCACTGCTCTCCAGCCGCGTGTGACCAGCTTACTGGACAAGCAGGAAGGTGCAGCTCCCAGGGCCAGGTAAACGCACCCCTTCTGCGTTGAAAACTAGATCTGAGTTAATGGGAACTCTCCCGGGGGTGGGGCTGATGGTCGTTGTAGTGATGGGAGCCAGGCTCGCTCAGAGAGTTCTGTCTGGTCCTAGCAGATCCACAACCCTCCCTGTACTGGGGTCCCCCCGCCCCCTGGCGTTCAGTCAGCTCAGGCAGACCCCCACCCCCACCTCCGATCAGCGCCTTGCGCAGCCACAGGGAGCCACAGAGGGTTCTACACAGAGGGAGGCCACATCCGTTTAGGATCGTGAATCCTCTGAGAGGAGAAACACCACCTCGAGCTGAGCTACCCTGAGGGCAGGGGTGACTCTGGGGAAGCTGGGGGAGGGGCCGTGCACCCCTGGGTGAGGGTGAGCTCGTGCGTACACAGGTGCCAACAGGTGACTGTGAGTGTGTGCACGTGTGAGACTGTGCACGTGTGTCAGTGTGTAGGGAGTGTTACGAGCGTGTGTTATGTGCGTGTGTGAGAGGGGGCTGAGGCGTGGGTGCAGTTCACCACCCTCTCATCTGTAAACAGGGCCACGACCCACCCCCCAGGGGCTTCAGCCAAGACTCACCCCCACGGAGGGGAGGCGGCCCCCCATCCAGGCCGAGGGTGGGGGGTTCACAAGAGGGGCTCTTCCCATTCTCAGTTGATATTTGGGGGGCAGGAGGGCTGCCAGCAGCAGCTCCTGGGACCCTCAACCCTCAGGGACGAGCCGGGCAGCGGTGGGGCGGGTCCCCGCGAGGGGGGCCCCGAGGCTTCAGTTACAGGAACAATTAGGGCGCCCTGCTGCACCGCCAGCCGCCGCGGCGCCATCGCGAGAGTGACAAGCAGGCCCTGGCGGGCTGCGAGCGGTAATCCCGGCAAGGCTCCCCGGTGTTAATGGTGCGAGCAGGCTCATTAGCCGTCATCCGTCTGTCCTTAATGCGGCGGAGGCGGCGCAGGGCTGCGGGTGAAGGATGCCCTCCCAGGTGCGGCGGGCGGGCGCCTCGGCCCTCCCCTCCCCTCCCCCGCGCTGCAAGAAGCTGTGAAGGCGGGGTGAAGGCCCGGGGAGAGGGGAGGACAGAGACCCACTCCTCTGATGTGAGAGCCGCTGCGCAAAGGCCAGACCTGCAGCCCGGCTGCACCCCGCTGTGTGACTGCAGGCCCCTCCGCCTCCCTCTCTGGGCCTACGCCCTCCTGGGCGGGGAAAGCGAGGGCTAGAACAGGTGCCCCCAGGGCACGGGTAACTGTGGGTGGGCGGCCCTGGGGTGCCCTTCTCTGGGCTCAGCTATCCCTCACGTGTCCGGGGAGGTGTGGGGGCGTGAATGTCACCCAGAATGTTCCAGATGGTTTCCTGACAACCATAAATCCTGCCTTTGTGTGCAGTGGCAGAAGGGCCCGACCGCACCATCTGGGGTGGGTGCCCTGGCAAGGGGCCTAGGACAGGTGCTGAGGAATCAAGCTTGAGTGAGCAGGTACATGCCTCGGGCCTGACTCAGGTGCAGCCTTGCCCAGGCAGCTGCAGGTGAGCTGGGCCTGGGGAGGAGGGGGCAGGGGAGGGAGCGCCCCCATCGGCTGTCCCGGCAGAGACCACGAGCTGGAAAGGTGGCCCAGAGAGGCAGGGCCGGGCAGGAGGGCTGGCTGCAGGGGAAGGGGCCCTGGGGGCACAAGCTGGGTTCCAGTTCAGGCTGCCAGGCTCACGTCCTGTCTCTGCTGCGTGAGGAGGGGGATCATGTACCCTCTGTGGCCTCCCATCTGTAACATGGCAGGTAGTAGCGCCCCCTCCCCTGACAGTATGAGGAGGTGAGTGGACGTGTCTAAAGTCAGATGGGGCCATGTCAGCTGTCAGCACCCCAGCTGTGGCATCGCCCCTCCAGGACATGCCTGCACACCCCGAACTACACACTAGTTACTCTTTCAGCTCAAACGGCTGTTTGGTTTCTGGAGGGATAATTTACAACTAATTTAAAAAAAAAAACAAAACAGTTTACATCCAGAAGGAAGCCGTGGATCACCAGCAGGAGGGGAAGGGCAGCACCCCGGCCTCGAACCCTCCTGAGACCAGTTGGCCGAGCCCAGCTTGCTCAGAGGGTGTTCAGCCAGGGGCTGGAGTGTGTAGGGCCCATGGGCACCTGCTGGCCCTTCTCACCACAGGATCGGGAGCAAACAGCAGAGCAGGGAGCCCACGAGGCGGCTTTACTTGAAATTCTGTTCCAGCATGGTGCAAAACACTCTCCAGCGCCCCATGACGTTGCCACTGCCTGCGGATATGTGGGCCTCCGTGGGTGCAATGTCACATCCGTGAGAGGCTTTGAAAGCGGGGCCACCGCTTTCAGGAAAGCAAGACCAGCCCCAGGCCCAGGACACCGGATCCCAGGCCCAGGCTCTGCCCTTTAACCTCCCTGGCCTCAGTTTCCCAACCTGGAAAATGGGGGCACTCAATCGATTCCCTCTCCTGCTGGCCGCTGGGGGGCTTCAACCAGCACCCAGGTCTGCAAGCCCCTCTGTCTGTGGGCTGAGGGGCCGCTGGCAGTCAAGAGCCAGCTGGCCACGGCTGGGAGGATGGTGAGCTGTGGGTGGCTGTCTCCCCGACGTTCTTCAATTATTCAAACAATAGCCGCACCCTTATTTAAAGTCTAGTCTTGCATCCGCGCGTCGGGTGGCGGCGAGCACCAGGGCCTGCTGGTAGATTTACTCGGGGACAGGCTCCTTCTCACAAAGTCAATTAATTAAGCAAACATTCCTGCCAGAGGGTTCTCAGGTGTGTGGCCGGGAGGCCTGGCGGTCTCAGCCTGCCGCCTCTGGGACACCTGATCCCACAGGGCCTGCCAAGTGGGTGGGGACAGTGGCCCAGAGCCGGGCGCTGGCTGGTGGAAGGGGAAGGGCACAGGGACAGGTTTCCAGGGCGCTCCTGTGCACCAGGCCTGGGCAGACCCTCGGCCCCGGGGGCTCTCCCAGCCCTCACTGCCAGCCCCTCAGCACACCAGGGCTCAGGGGGGAAACTGAGGCGCAGAGTGGTGGAGGGGCCCACTCAAGTTCACCCATGGGGCCAGTGCTGCAGGTGGGGGCTGGAGACCAGGCTGTTGGGATACCCACGTGCTTGGCACCCGCCAGGCCCAGCTCCATACCTGCCCCTCCCCCGGGACAAACCATCACACCCCTCCTGCCTCTCACCCAGCAGAGACAAGCACCTCCCAGGGCACCCCCCACAGAGTAAACGCAGCCCACGGGTGGAGCATTCTGGCATGTTGGGGCCCCGGGCCACTCCCACCTCCTCTCTGCTGCTCTCCTGTGGACAAGGGCAGCAGCCAGCGGGCACTCATTAATAGCTTACAAAGCCCTTTTGCCACCATCAGAGCCTCTGAAAGGATGTAATCTCCAGAAAGGTCGTCAGCAACAGCAGCTCCGCTGTTGAGGTGAGGATGTGAAATCCAGAGGTGAGATGACCCCAGGGGTCACAGTCAGGGACCAGACACCAGGCCACTGGGCCCTGAAGTGGAGGGCTGGCCTGTCCTGCAGCGGCTGCTAAGCACAGTGGCCAAGGGTGTGGACACTGCTGGAGTGGGGGACCAGCTCACACCCCAGCTGTTGACCTCGGGCAAGTCACACGTTACAGCTCTGGACCTCAGTTTCCTCCCCCGTGAAATGGGGGTGAGAGCAGAAGCACCTCCTCATTTTGGCCACTGTGAGAATAGTGAAGTCAGTGCAGATGAAGCACGGGGCACAGGCTGTCCTCATCCCACCTTTCCTGTGCTTCTCGTTCCGTCTCCCAAAGTGCCAACGCAGAGCGGAGGCCCTCCAAGAGGCATTACTGGCTCCAGCCGCAGAATTGGCGGCATCAAGGTGAAGAGAGGTTGTCAGGCCCTGTCTTCACCAGCTCATCTCAGCTCCTGGAAACTGACCACACCACGCACTTCCAGCACACAGGCACTGATTGCGCAAACGTTGGCCTGTGCACGGGACAGGATTTCAGCTCAGCTGAAAGCCTCTTATCCACGCCCCCTTGGGAAGGAGGAGGAGCCCATCCACACAGATGTAACTTCAGTTCCTTGGTCCGAGTTCCTTTGGTCCCCTCCTCATCCACCAAAATGAATACTCTGGCCACCTGAAGCGAAGAGCTGACTCACTGGAAAAGACCCTGATGCTGGGAAAGACTGAAGGCAAAAGGAGAAGAGGGCAGCAAAGGGTGAAATGGTTAGATGGCATCACCGACTCAATGGACATGAATCTGAGCAAACTCTGGGAGGTAGTGGAGAACAGGGAAGCCTGGAGTCACAAACATGCAATCCATGGGGTCACAAAGAGTCGGCCACAACTTAGCAACTGAACAACATCCCTCAAGAAAACTCCTATGCACCCCTTGGAAGCCTTCTCAAGCACCCCATCCCTCTGTCCCCCACCTGTGTAACACGACCTCTTTCCGGCCATCTCAGAGTCTGAGCTATGCCTCTCCCATCAACAGAACGGCTGACCATGAGCCAGATGCTGCAGTGTGACTTTCTGTGGTTTATCTCAGTTAATCTTTCAAAATGAGAGGTACCATTTTTCTTCATTTGACAGATAAGGAAACTGACTACACAGAGCGGTTGAGCTACACTCTGAGGCTGACAGCTGGCCAGCAAGAGAGCCTGGACTTGAACCCAGCAAGTCTGGCTCTGATCTCAGCGGGGCTGAGCCAGGGTCGGGACTGGCGGGAGTTGGTGGAACGGCGAAGGGGAAAATTGCCGGGAACGAGGCAGGAGGCCCTTCGACCCAGGGAGGAAGCAAGAGCGAGCCAAAGAGCAAGACTGAAATCCGATCGGAGGCAAGCACACGCTGTCCAGGGAGGGGGGTGACAGAGACCCGTGGTTTCTGCACGTGCCACTCCCTGGGGGACCCGCCAGTGCTCGCTCAGCTCGGAACCCAGCTGCTCCGGGCGATTATTATTTCAGCAGTTGAGGGAGGCGGGTGGAAGGCTCTAGGCCTCAAGCTGAAACCTCGGGGAGGGGCTGCTGGGGGGTGCCAAGCAGAAAATCAGTCTGGGGGGGCCCAGGCCCTGATGCTGCTTGCCACCCAATCTGGCCCCCACTCTTCTGGGGGACCCTCGGCCGCCCCCACTGTCTGCCACACCTGCTGTGAAAATGACACCCCTCGGCGGATGGCCCCTGCTCTCCCTCCTGGGAGGGCAATCAGACACCACACAGAGCAGGAACAGGCAGTGGGCGCTGATCAGCTGGGGGGCAGCTGGGATTGGGGGGGCCCTCCTGGGCCCCAGGAACAGCAGAGCCTGAGAGGGTGGGCCGAGGAATGGGGGCAGCAGTAGGGACCCTCCCCCCCCCCAGTAAAAAAATCAACACACAGAGGCCCTGAAAGGCAGGGCCTCAACTAGTCCGGTAGGGCCCTGGGACGTCCCTCCCTCCCCGTCCACACATCTACCTCTCACCCCAGCAGCACAATGTTGGGGATCAGGCAGCAGTGTTTGGAGCCAAACCACTGTCAGCTCCAGTCCTGACATGAAGACCTGTGGCTGGCATTTACTTGGTCTTTCTTTGCCTCGGTTTCCTCATCTGTCAAGTGGGAGCAGTACCAGTCTGCACACTGGTGAAGGGTTGTGAGAGGTGAAAGATTTCAACTGAGGGCTTGGGACGGGCCAGGAACACAGGAGATGCTACAAAGGGACCACCCACTGCCGCCGTTTCTGCCGCGCCATCCCCAGCCCCTGCCGCCGTCTGATCAGGAAAGGGGGCCTGGAGAACTGCGAGCAGAGAACAGACCTTGGGACCGGGTCTCAGTTTCCCCACCACATACAGGGCATGATCTCTGCCCAGCCCGGAGCTACCGAGGCCTCTGAGAATAGGCTGGAGCCAGCACAGGGTACACGGCCACACTCGAGAAATGTCCTCTCTGCCATGATGCTGGGCACCCCCAGCTGTCCCCCTGGACTCAACACCACAAGGAGGTGGTGTTGACCTCAAGACAGGAGGCAGCAAGCGAGTTACACACAGGGGGCCAGAGATCTGAACACATACGCCTGCACAGAAACACGTCCACATGTGTCCATACAGCACTGGTCACAAGAGACAAGTGGCGATTACCCAAACGCCCACCGACGGATGGATGGGCACACAAAATGCGGTCTATCCCCACACTGGAATATTACTCGGCTGTGAAAAGGAGTGAGGCACTGGCCCCCGCTACAGTACGGAGGAACCTTGAGGACACGATGCTTGGTGAAAGAAGTCACACAAAAAGCTCTAAATTTTATGATTCCATTAACAGGAAATGTCCAGACTAGGTAAATCCACAGAGATAGAAAGTAGGTTGCTCCTTGTGAGGGGCTGGGGAGGGGGGTGACAGCGGGGTTTCTTCGTGGGGTGATGCAAATGTTCAGGAATGAGATGGTGGCGGTGGTTGCATGATTGTGCCAAAAATCACTGGCTTGTACACTTTAAAATGGTGGTTTTCATGGTATGCAAACCATATCTCAATAAAACCGCGAAAAAACCCAAATCCCTGAAGCCTATCCTGTGCCTCGCAAGTGACTGCCGAGGGCCTGGGAGGCTCTCTGCAGGCATAAGGACAGGGTGGGGGTGGCGGGTAGAGGGGCCCACTCGGCGAATGGCCTGGCCCGGGAGGAAGGTGGGCTTTGGCCGGGAGGGCAGAGTTCACAAGCAGGCAGCTCTCAGGGGAGGATCTCAGTTTGGCTCTTGACGCAAGTGAAAGAGGAGAGTGGAAAAGGTGGCTTAAAGCTCAACATTCAGAAAACGAAGATCATGGCATCCGGTCCCATCACTTCATGGCAAATAGATGGGAAAACAGTGGAAACAGTGGCTGACTTTATTTTTTGGGGCTCCAAAATCACTGCAGATGGTGACTGCAGCCATGAAATTAAAAGACGCTTATTCCTTGGAAGGAAAGTTATGACCAATCTAGACAGCATATTAAAAAGCAGAGACATTACTTTGTCAACAAAGGTCCATCTAGTCAAGGCTATGATTTTTCCAGTAGTCGTGTATGGATGTGAGAGTTGGACATTAAAGAAAGCTGAGCGCAAAAGAATTGATGCTTTTGAAGTCTGGTGTTGGAGAAGACTCTTGAGAGTCCCTTGGACTGCAAGGAGATCCAACCAGTCCATCCTAAAGGAAATCAGTCCTGGGTGTTCATTGGAAGGACTGATGTTGACACTGAAACTCCAATATTTTAGCCACCTGATACGAAGAGCTGACTCATTTGAAAAGACCCTGATGTTGGGAAAGATTGAAGGCAGGAGGAGAAGGGGACGACAGAGAATGAGATGGTTAGATAGCATCACTGACTCAGTGGGCATGAATTTGGGTAAACTCCAGGAGTTGGTGATGGACAGGGAGGCCTGGCATGCTGCAGTTCATGGGGTCACAAAGAGCCGGACATGACTGAGCGACTGAACTGAACTGAAAGAGTGGGAAGCATATAAAACAGAACACTTCTCCAGAATCATTGTTGAGCACTTCCTGCATACATGTTCCTGGACTCCAGAGCCAGAGAACCCACCTAGTCCTCGCCCTGGTACAGGCCAGTTCAGCAGGACACCTGGAACCATGAAGTCACGTGAACACATCCACACCAAGGAGACCCAGGAAATGGGCCAAGAAACCCTCCACCCAAAGGAAAAGCTGCAGTCAGCAAGGAATAGAGAAGGTGGGAACAGCATGTGCGGAGGCTGTGAGGCAAACGGGAACATAAAGGGCTAAAAACGCCTGGTGAAGCCAGACCCAGGAACGGGAGGCAAGACTGGGAGCTCTAGGACCAACGTCTGGAATGACGGAAATCCCCCTGCTCCATCCTGCACCCCAAACACGTACAATGTCCCCACCAGGCTGTGACGGGGTAGGGATGAGGGCGCAGCTCACCTTATCTGGGACAGTCAGATGTGTGTGTGAGGATGGAAGGTGAGGAGGAGCGGAAGACCAGGCCAGCCCCTAAGCGGCTGCAGTCTTTGAACATCACCCCAACCCTGATGGATCCTCCAGACTGCCAAGGACCCCTTCCAGGCACTCCAGGCCCCGGGAAGCCTGTCATGTTGCCTTTGTATAAGAAATATCTATTTATTTATTTGCCTGTGCTAAGGCTTAGTTGTGGCACACAGGCATGAGGGTCTGGTTTCTCAACCAGGGATTGAACCCCAGCCCCCTGCATTGGGAGGGTGGAGTTTTAACCACTGGACCCCCTCAGGAAATTCCTAGCCCTTCGTATTCTCAGGAACAGTCACAGGCCTCAAGAGCTATACTTCCCACTGGGCTCCTGTCTCCTCTCCATTCCCAGCAGAGGCAGGATGCCCTGTTCCCTCCTGAGCAAGCTTCCCGCTGGGGAAACCACAGGTCCGGACACCCAGACACAGGCTCCTGAAGTCACAGAGGACTTCAGGACCCGCAGCCCCAGCAGCAAAGATTACTGAGGCCCCAAATTGCCCGTCTCTGCACACAGACCACAGCAGGCTACAGATAAACCAGCTCTGAAGGCTGGGCTGGTATTATTACAAGTAATCACTCCTCAGCGTAATTACGGGTTCTCAGACAGAAGTCTGTCTCCCTCAGCTCGGCAGGCTGAAAGACCAGCACCCCGGGCTCTGGCCCCCGCCCACTTCAGGACACCGTCTTGAGTCCCACGGGGCAGCAGGTGGCCTGGCCTGCGGGAGTTCAGATGTGGCCAGAAACAGCTCATTCCCGGGAAGGAAGAGCCCCCCTGAAAGCGGTCGGAGCCTGGCCGCGGATGGCCTGGTGGCCACGCTCCCCCCGTGCAGGCCCATGGGGCTCTCAGCACTGACTAAAGGCTCAGCAGCTCTCCCCGCTACATTCCCACTTCCCATGGCCCCAGGCTGCAGGCCTGGCAGGTGGGGGCAGGGATGAAGAAGGGTCAGGCAGAAAAGCTGAAACTTGTCCGTGAGGGGCAGAGCAGACAGGGGTCAGTGCGTCCCCCTGAGCAGGTCAACGAGCCCACCGGGAACGTGGGAATGTTATGACTAGTTAAAACTGATCATCCCTGGACCATATCATCTGTGGCACGGGGGGATGTGGGGTCGCCCCGGCTGAATCAGGAGATAAAGAAGAACCGTCTGTAGAAAGAGCCAAGCAGGAGACTACCATGAAATTCGGACTCAAGGTCCGAGCTGGGAGTCCGTGGGCGCCAAGGGTGTGCCTAGCACCTTCTAGAAGGAAGGATGGGAGGATGGAGTGGCAGAGGTGGCTTTCATTTAGGAAACTGACACGTGGACCTCACAGCACCCTGCTCCCGCAGCCCTGGGGGCTGGAGGCTCAGCTTCCAGGCAGGAGAGGAAGGGAGAGAGCGGGTAAGGGCCGCGGAGGGAGGTGGGGGAGCGACGGCGAGGCAGGGTCATGCCATCGGCACCAGGCACTCGGGTCTAATGGTGGGAAACCCTGCAGACAGAGATGACCGGTTCTAGGAGCTGGCACGGCCTCACAGCATCCCTGCTGCCGGGGTCCCCCACCAGCCTCCCTCCTCGCAGCTCCAGCTGTTCTCCTCCCTGTGCCCGCGAACAACAGCTGCCAACGTGGTGGGGAGGGCAGAGGGCGGAGGTGGGAGGGCTGTTTGGGAAGACAACCAATGCACTGAGGCCAGCTCTTTCGCAGACTCGGCTGGACCCCACCTCTTGTCTGCCTGGTGCAGCCACCAACGAACTCGTACTCGCTGGCCCCGGCTTCTCCCTGCCCTGTGCTCCACCCTCCAGAGGACCCCAGGAGAAGGGACGCTGGCTCATGCCCTGCTCTGCCCGAACCCTCGCAGGCTCCCACCTCACTCCCAGGAAAGGCCAGTTTCTAGCACCCCTGCACGCGCACCCCACTCTCCCCACCCCTTGTTTTCCTGGACACCTCAGGCAGGTTCCCCGCTCAGGTGCCTCCGTGTCCTGCCCGGGGCTCCCCGCAGCCTCGGTGTAACAAGCTCTGGCACCCAAGATACAACCACACCCTGACTCCTGGGCACCTGTGAACGTGGACTTATTTGGAAAAAAGGGTTTTTGCAGATGTAATTAATGATCTTGAAGTAAGACCATTCTGGATTATCTGAGTGGGCCCTATGTCCTAGAATGAGTGTAAGAGACGAGGGAGGCCTGTGAAGACGGAGCAGGGCTGAGGCCACAAGCCAAGGAGAGCAGGGGGCCGCCGGAAGCCAGGAGGGGAGACGCCGGAAGCCAGGAGGGGAGACGCCGGAAGCCAGGAGGGGTGGCGCCGGAAGTTGGGAGAGGAGGGACAGGTTCTTCCTGGGAGCCCCGAAGGGAGAAGGCCTGAGGCGGGATCTGAACTGAGAGAATACACATCTGGTTTAGGACCTAGTTCGTGGAGCTTTATCACAGCTGCCCCAGGACAGTTAATGATCTTCCAGCTTACCCCGGCAGGGCCCCCCCAACCCGCACTGCGTCATAACCGGGTCCTCGCCCGCGCCTTTGCACAGCTCCACAGCGTGACCTGCGCTGTTTCCATCACTCGCTGCCTGGAACACAAGCTCCTGACCGGGGACCACTGGGTCCCTCGTGACCTGCAACCAGGCTGGGCCTCCGGCGTGGCCGGCCCCTCCCCGGGCCACACGCCCCTCACCTCTCAGACGCCAACTGAGCGCAGGGTGAGCTGAGCGCAGGGTGAGCTGGCCCCAGGGTGCTAGTGACTCGCAGCTATGGCCATCATTTTGCCCCTGCGTTCTGCCCAGGGGACCCTGGCAGAGTCTGGAGACCTCCTTGGTCGTCACAACTGGGGGCTGTTACTGGCCCACAGCCAGCAGAGGCCAGCAACGCACAGAACGGCCCCCACGACAAGCATCCGGCCCCAAACGTCAACAGCGCCCCAGCACCTTAGGGTGTAACCACTCGGGAAGATTTCTCCCCAACCTGAAGTGACAGGGACACGCTTTTCACCCCTGAGCCATCAAGGCCCATCCCGGGTCCAGCACAAGCAGACATCTAACATGCGGTGGGCCAAAGAACTGACCCGAGAGGCCAGTGGGTGGCACAAAATAAGAACGAACCCCACAATCGGCTGAGATGCTGGGACCCCAGCCCCTCCATTCGGGTCAGCCCAGAGTGGGGGTCTCTGAGATGAGGGGGCCAGGCTGAGAAAGCCCAGTGTGGGCAGGCGAGTCCCTCCAACGTGGCCCGGCTCACCGAGGTGCCACAGGGGCCATCACAGAGGGAGCGCTTTGCTCTGGGCCTTGGGCAGGAACCCTATGCCTCCCCCCGCCTCCTGCCACCCTCTCCCCGCTCCCCAGCCTCAAGCTTCAATGGGCTTGTGTGTCTGCCAGATGGCAACGCGCTATGTGTCAGGAGATAATCGCTATTAAAAATTCACTCGGTTTTATTTTATTTTTTTAGGTTCCGTTTGGGCTCTCTGCTTTCTCCTAAAAAAGCTACCAAACTGCCACCGTCACACTGTTTTAATTGTCTCTAATTAAGAGAAACATTGACTGGGTCACCAGGGTTTCTCCACACTGGTGGTTGGCGGTGCAGCTTGGGGGCCAAAGGCCCTGCTCACTCGTCCACCCCCGAGGAACGAGGCAGGGTCCTCCCCAAGGAGGCCCGGCGGTCCTCCCAGGCCCCCATTGCTGCTGAGACTGGGCAGGACTGCTCTTCTGCCCTGAGAGACTCTGGCTCTGTCGGGTGTGGGTCACCAGTATAATGAGCTCAGCATCCCAACAAGAGGCGACGAGTATCCAGGGCACTGCCAGATGCAGGGGCTGGGTGGACAGGGCTGTGCTGTGGTTCAGGCCCCAGGTGGAAACTTCCCCTGGGAAGGAGGCTCAGATCCCGGTTCTGTCCCCATTCGCCTGCCTGGGCAAGTCCTGACCTGCTCGGGGCTCAGTTTCCATGTCTGCCCCGGGGGGCCGCACACGGTTGGTTGGATGGCTGCTGGGACAGGCATGAGCTAGATGCCGCGGGCTGAGTGTGCAGGGGGTGAGGTCAGGTCAGGGGAGGCAGGCAGGCAGGCACCCGCCGGCCACATAGGGCCTTTCAAGGCAGCCAAGGATTCGGGCACCTATGGGTTCCAGCATGTTCTGGGTGCTGGGAACACACCGGCGTACAGACCGGCTAGCTTACACTGCTGACCTTCTAGAAGAAGGCGGGAGGTGGTCAACAACTGAACTTGATAGTGGACGGGGGGTTCCTGTGGACCCTGGGAGCCTCGCCCTGGAGTGAGTCCGAGGGGGGACCCGGGGGCAGAGGAGGTGGCGGCATCTCAGGCCCAGGCCGGGATGAGCAAGAGTGACCGAGACGGCCCGGCTCCTCTCCCAGTCTTGCCTGCCCTTGGGCGTCCCTGCCTCCTGCAGACAAGTGATGCAGGGCGGCTGCTGGGCCAAGCCTGGTCGTCTGCTGCACCCATTTCAGACTGGAGGCCTTTCTTCCCAGCAGAGCAGCTCATTTCTCCCACCTGACCTGGAGGCCAGGGAGGTCCAGGGCACTGGGAAACAGGCCCCACAAGTCAGGTTTAGTATCCTTTCAGCCATCCCACAACACTGGAGGGTCTTCAGAGAAGCATTAGATGGTATTTTTAATATATTTAAAGAATACATAAGGGGAGTTGTGATGGTGTATTAGTGTTCTGGCGCTGCAATAACAAATGACCATAATCTGGGGGGCTAGAAACTACAGAAATGTTTGTCATAGTACTGGAGACCGGAAGTCTGAACTCTAGGTACTGGCTGGTCCCCGTCCCTCCAAAGGCTCTGGGAGGATCTCCCCTCAGCTCTTCCAGCTTCTGGGTGCTTCAGGTGTCCTTGGCTTGTGGCCTAATTTCCCCAGTGTCTGCCTCCACCTTCTCACAGCCTATGTGTCTCTTGTTTTTTCTTACAAGGACACCACCAGTCATTGGACTTCAGACTCTATCCTAATCCAGGAAGATTTCACCTCGAGGTCCTTAACTACATGCATGTTTCCAAATAAGGTCACGCTCCAAGCTCCCAGGTGGACACGAACCTTGGGAGACACCATTCACCCTAGCACACGTGACTCACAATGTCACCAGCACACTAAGACGGGCATCACCCTTTCTGGAGCGCACGCCCTGTTTTTGTATTTATTTTTGGCTGTGCTGGGTCTTTGTTGCTGTGTGCAGGCTTTCTCTAGTTGTGGCCAGCAAGGGCTGCTCTCTAGTTGCTATCTGCAGGCTTCTCGTTGTGGTGGCTTCTCTTGTGGAGCACAGGCTCTAGGGTCGACAGGCTTCAGGAGTTGCAGCATGTGGATTCTAGTTGTGACGCATGGGCTCAGTTGCTCCATGGCGTGTGGGGTTTCCCTGGACCAGAGATTGGACCTGTGTCCCGTGCATTGGCAGGCAGATTCTTAACCACTGGACCCCCAGGGAAGTCTGCAGCGCTGACACTCTTTGATGTCAGTAGATGGGAAAACACAGTTACTATTCTCGAGGCCAGCATGGCCAGCGGGGGGCAATGGGAGCAGAGATGGAGAGAGCTGTTCCTTGGCTGGAAGCTCTGAGGCCAGGCTGTGGATAAGGTCCTCCTATGGGCTCAGAAGGGCTGCTGGCCTTGATGTGGCTCAACCCACCTGCCCCCAGACATGAGTGGGTCCCTGAGCTCATGACACAGGTGTGGCGGCCCAGGGAGGAGCTGTCTAGTCCATCCTCATAGAGCTGGGAGACAGAGGCCTCAATAAGGGAAGTGCCTGTCCAAGGGCACATGTTTGCTCTTGGGTTCCTCCTGTTCCTCCAGACATCCCTCTGGCCTGTGCCCATTCCTGTGGCCCCAGGACCCCTGAACACAGACACATGGAGCCTGGGTAGTGAGAGGCACCCTCCCAAGATGACCTCTATCAAAGGGGGAGATGGGGTCAGGAAGTCAGGACGCAGGCAGAAAGGGGGAGAGCGGACATCAAAGGTCAGGGGTCACTGTGAAAACCAGAGGCTGGGCAGACAGGGAATGATAACCCAGCAGCAGGTGGGCTTGCGACCCCAAACCCTCCCACACCTGGTACCACATGCTCTCCTCCGGCACCCAGAGTCATGCTATTTTTTAAATTTATTTGGCTGCACAGGGTCTTAGTTGCAACATGTGGGATCTAGCTTCCTGACCAGGGATCAAACCCAGGCCCTCTGCACTGGGAGTGTGGAGTCTTAGCCACTGGACCACCAGAGAGGTCCCCCTGTGTCACTTTAGATGTGAAGGATCTCTCTGGACCCAGCTGTGGGGAGTGCTAACGTTTACTAGGCAAATTCCATGTTCTTAGTCCAACTTAGTCCAACACCCTTAAGAGATATGGAGGGGGGAGATTTGAGGCTTGTCTGAAAGCCATCATCTTGGGGCAGTTTGTTACACAGCAATAGCTGTCTAGAACAAGTGCTTTATAACCCCCTTTCATAGAGGAGGAAATCGAAGCACACAGAGGTTAAGTGTCTTGTTCAAAGGCACACGGCCAGTAAGAGGCAGTTGCTATTCAGTTGCAAAATTGTGTCCAACTGTTTGCGACCCCATGGACTGCAGCACACCAGGCTTCCCTGTCCTTTACCATCTCCCAGAGCTTGCTCAAACTCATGTCCATTAAGTCAGCAATGCCATCCAACCATCTCATCCTCTTCCCTTCTTCCCTTCAGTCTTTCCCAGCATCAGGCTCTTTTCCAATGACTTGTCTCTTTGCATCAAGTGGCCAAAGTATTGGAGCTTCAGCATCAGAGTCCTTCCAGTGAATATTCAGGATTGATTTCCTTTAGGATTGACTGGTTTGATCTCTCTGCAGTCCAAGGGACTCTCAAGAGTCTTCTCCAACACCACAGTTCAAAAACATGAATTCTTTGATACTCAGCCTTTACGGTCCAAAGCTAACTAGCAAGAGCCGGCATTCCCACCTGGCTACTGAAGCTGTGCTGAAATCAGAAATGGCAGAATTGAGCCACCTGCTCAGTCCCACTTCTTTCTTTCTTTCTTTTGGCTGCATCACATGGCATGTGGGATCTTAGTTCTCCGATCAGGGATCAAACCCATGCCCCCTACAGTGGGAGCTCGGAGTCTTAACCACTGGACCAACAAGGAATTCCCGGACCCGCTTCTTTTTATTTTTTAATTTATTTTTATTTTAAAATATTTGTTTGGCTGCACCAGGCCTTAAATTGTGGCACATGGGATCTTAACCTTCGTGGCAGCACGCAGGAACTTTAGTTTCAGCATGTGCAATCTAGTTTCCTGACTAGGGATTGAACCTGGGTCCCCTGCATTAGGAGCTCAGAGTCTTAGCCACTGGACCCCAGGGAGGTCCTCCAGCCCCACTTCTTAATCTGCCTCTTCCTCTCAGCTGAGGGTCTCCAGCAATGTTTTTTCCAAACAGAGCAAGACGTACATGCAAATCTGGAGATGGTTTGTCTGGTTTCCTTGCTGACTGGCAAAAGCACGAGTGATGATGCCCGCAGCGCCACCCCAGAGGTCTGCACCGCTGGCAGAGGTGTTGCCCCTGCCTCTCTCTCAAGGTTTACAAGGGCCATCCCCACCTCTCACAGCAGCTGACCCGAGGACAGACAGGCTCAGCTGCCAGAGTAGACCATCAGGACCCTTTCAAGGTCTTGGAATCTCCTGAGAGAAGCCTGATCTGGGTCCCTGGGTGCTGGCATTGGTGGCAAGGGGCCATGGGGTTCAGACAGCCCCTGTCCACCCTGCTTGGGGAATAATCCAAAGAGGCTGCTCCCAAAGACACAGCTGGGGCGCCCGAGACTGCTACAGAGCAGAGGGACCACGTGCGGTGGGAGGAAGAGGCGCCCAGCACCCAGAGATGGCTCACCAGGCACGCAGCCCAGGATGGGACAGCCCAGGCTCCAGCTGCCCTCCCTCACCGCCTCACTAGCCGTGTGACCCTGAGGAGCGAGCCGGACCTCTCGGACCCTACTTCCTCACCTGCCTAAACAAGACACCATCAAAACGGGCCTCCTCCTGAAGCTGCTGTGAGGCCTGGGACTTCACGTCCACGCTCTGCGGGCCAGGGACAGAGTGCGCTGGGCAGAGGGGGCTCACATCCGAGTGGCCACCACCCCCATACATCCCGGGGAAACTGAGGTCTGAGGGGACAGCGTGGCCTGGCCAAGGGCACACAGTCGGCCAGGGGCCTCCTGGGGCTGCAAGGGTCCCATAGGGCAGGGCCTCTACCGCCCCACATCCACCAGCCCCAGGAGGAAGGGCGATCAGAGGAAGCCAGCAGACAGGACTGATGATCAAACACCTGAATGAGACGGGAGTTTTGTAGGTTCATTTAACTGAAAGGAAAGAGCCTCCCCCTTCCTCTAAGCTGCTGCCCCGCACCTGGCCCCCCAGGAGAGCTCGGGAAACCGCCTAAGCCAACATCTGACAGCCGAGGATTTGTTTTAAGCTCTTTCTACCCACTGCACTGTAATCATCAGCTGTTCACGACCTCTCCACAAGCCACTCTTCCCCTCCCCGAGTTCTCAAAAGGCAAAAAGCTTTAAAAGCCTCCGTTCAAACAGGCGGAGATGCATGCACACAGAGATGCAGGGCTGGAAGAGAGGTGAGGTGGCGAGAAGGGGCCTGGGGGACCCCAGCAGTGAGGACAATGGGGTGGGGTGGGGAGCAGGAGGGCACCCTAGGGTCACCTGGGAGGAAAGGCCTGCAGGTCAGGATGCCCAGCCTCACACAGGAGGGGGGAGCTGTGTGGAAGCCACCATTACCGTCCCCCCTCCCAGCCTCTGTCACTAACATCCCCATGAAGGGACTTGGCAACCAGAGTAACTGTCCACGGCTACCTTCTCCCCACCCTTCCCCCAACACCTCCTTGCCCTCCAGCCAAGGACCTCGGGGCCCCCGCCCCACCCACTCCACCATCACAGGCTCAGCTTGCAGGGGGCCCTGGACTCAGACAGGGACTGTTGACAACACTGCCCACAGCGGCTCTGTGACCTGTTCATCCTCTCACAACTTGTCAGGTCCCAACCTTGACACCACCAGCAAGTCCCCCCGCCAGGAGAGCTGGTGGGGGGCCCAGGGACATGCTAGCATGGTCTGGGGAGGGGAGCAAGGTGGGTGAAAGATCCTTTAAATCCACCCTTGCTCCCCACCTGCATGCAAGAGGGGGAGAACCCCCCATTTCTTATTCCTGGATCTCACCCCCCTGGTTTCCTGTTGGCACAAAGGGGCCAGGCGTGGGTTGACACTCCCATCCTAGGCTGCTAACTGGCCAGGAGGGCAAGACCCCTGCCAGGCTGCTACAGGCCGGCCACCTCCACACACCGAATCTGCAGGGGAGGCCCTGGCCTCTGGGCTGGACCATGGATATGCCACAGGCGAGCCAGACAGCCGGGCTGGACTGGGCTTTTCTACTTAAAAATAAATCAGTTGGCTTGAAGAGGAACTGGCAGGCCGCGGCCTAGGGGCACGTGCACGACCTGGGGGTGATCCGAGGTCTGCAAGCCAGGCGGGGTGGGCGGCGCCCCAGAAAGTTCCATCCCAGGCCCTCCCAGTCTCCCTCTCCGCAGGCGGCAGTTGGCACTTACTGAGGTTCTGGAGCAGGGCCGACCAGGTCTTCAAGCCGAGCATGCTGTACCTTCCCAGGGGGCCGCGGGGACCCCCGGGGGCTCTACGAGGGGCTCTAGGAGGGGCTTTCCCGCATAGCCCGCGGCGTGGGCGCGGGGTCACCTAGCGGCGAGGCGTCCACGCGCCCCGTGCGATCCTGCAGCCCGCTGAGCGCTGGGGGCTGGGGTCCCAGGGAGGTGGAAAGGGAGGGCGGGGGGAGTAGTAGGGTGAGGGGCGTCACGGGACAGCGGGATGCCCCAGAGGGGCCGGGGACCTGGGGGTCAGGAGCCGCCGGGGGCGTCCGCCTGCCTGATGCAGGGACCTGGGGAGGAAGGCCAGGGGACTCGGGGGGCTACCCGGAGCAGCTTCTCACTCCGCCCCAGGGAGCACCCCGTGCCCCCTCGCCCGCGGCTTCACGCACCGCCGGCCGTGGCTACGCGGCCGCCTGGCAGCAACCATTTTATTCCCTTCCCGCTTTGCTGGGGCCGCGCGCCTCCTCCCCGCCACCTCCAGCGCGCAGCGGCGCCTCCACCGTCCGCCTCGCCTACGCTCCCCGCGCCCCGCCCGCTCCCTGGGCAGCCCCCGCTCCCCTGCACTTGATAACGCGCTTGTCAAGACTGCTGAGTTGTTCCTGACCTCTCCCCCGCCGCTGCTAATTAAGGCTCCGCCGTGACAGTTCAAGTGCCGAGCATCAAGTTTGCAGAACCAAAGCCTCTAATTGGGGCCGCTTTTCATTTCTCCATCCCGCAGGCTGGGGCTCCCCGGACCTGGGCACCGGCGCATTTTCCTTTTGTATGTTTCATCAGGGAGGAGGAGAACCGGGAGCGAGGGAGGCGGGGTGGGACCGGCTCCGAAGAGGAGGGCAGAGAACAACGGAAAGGCCGGAGGGGGAGCAGAGGGGCCAGGCAGGGGGCCCTCCTCTGCCCCCCAGCAGTCAGTCAGCAGCGAGGAGATACCTCCCGCTAAGCCTCTAAGCCCACCTGACATCTCTTCTAACCCAGGGGTCGCTTATCTCCTGGACTGAGCATTGCCAGGAGCTGAGCCCCACCAGCAGGAGGCAGCTGCAGGGGCAGCCCCTGCCCTTCCCCTGGCGTCCGCTCCACCCTTGGGTGGTGTGGCAAGGAGGGGGTGCAGCTCCCACACTGTGTGCTGGGGGGTGTCATGTAGCCCAGGAGCTAACAACCCGGCAGAGGCTGGCTTGCCAGGCCCCCCCACCCCGGGCTGAGCAGTGCGCCCCTCCTCACCCCCAGCTCCCTCCTGGCCTCTCCTTTCCAGATAAGTGCTGGCGAGCATCAGGCTCTTAGTGACTCTTCAGGCTGCCTCTTTCCTCCAACGCCTACTAAATCAAGCCGGCGCTGAGAGCCACCGGCTGGGAGGAGAGGAGGAGGAGGGGGGCTGCTGGCTGGCTCTCAGGAGTGGCTGGAGGGGTGGGGGCTGAGAAGTCTCTGCGAGGAGGGGGTGTGGGGGCAGCAAGAGGCCCAGACTCAGCTGGAAGAGGAGGGCTAGGGGGGTCGGGGTGGGGGGCACTGGGAGGCAGGCTGGGGGGAAACTGAGGCACAAGTGGTCCGTTGCTGGCTGGACAGGGCCTTTCAGCTCTGAACCCTCCTAAAGGGGCCTATGGATACTCAGGGCTGTGAGTCCCACACTGGCCTGAGCATTCCAGGTGGTTCTAATTAAGTTGAGGCCATTATTCGGAGCCACCATCCAGGTAATTGGTAAGATGCAGTCTACACCATGGAGTCTCAAACGCTGCTGTGAACCACCTAGGGGAATCTGAACCATCTCTCCCACCCCCAGGTTGTCTGGGCAGGACCCAGCCAATGACATCAGGCCCCTAGGCGTGGACCCAGGCATCAGCATTTCTTAAAGCATCTAAGACATTCCTACTTGTAGCCGTGGTGGGTAGCCGTGGTAGAGAGCCGTGGTTCCAAGACAGCGGTTCTTAGTGAGCCGGGGGCGGGGGCGGGGTGGGGGTGGTTCTGCCTGCCCGCTCCCAGGTCAGAGCATATTGGAAAAGATCAGCAGACATCTTTGGTGGTCGCAGTGCAGGGGGCAGGGGCCGCTAGCATCTTGCGGGTGAAGGGACACTGTTCAGCGCCCTGCCACACACAGGACGGCCCACACGGAGGGTGACCCGTCCCCATGTCTGCAGCGCTGCTGTCTGGTTGAGGAACCTGGGCTAGGCCAGTCCGTCCCGGGGGCAGGCAAGTGCCCTTGCGAACGCTATTCCCAGGGAGCCCAGCTCCACGCTTGCCCCAAGGGTGCTCCTGAAGAATCTCCTTCCTCTCGGGAACCCATCCCAGGGTGAGGACAGCTCTGCAGCTGAGCTGAAGTCTGGGAACTCCCACCCCACAGGCCAAGCCCCCCCATCTGTCATCTGAGCCCAGACACTCACTAGCAGCCCACTAGCAGAGCAGTCTCCTCTGCTCCCACAGACTCTCACCCCATCCCCGCGCCACCCCTGGTTTCCTTAGTTCATTCCCCATCACAGTTTGGGGTTCTGGAATGCTCCTCAGTTTATCAACATCCTCCTGAGAGTTCATCCTCCTGAGACAGCAGGACCATGACCACGCGTGTGCGCTCCACCTCTGCCAGCCCCCCTCCCACTCTCAGCGCCTCCAAAGTCGACAGCAGGAGAGGTCACTGCTGGTTCCTGCCCACCCCCACCCCCCCCCACCCCCGGGATGGCCAAGGCCGCCTCCACCTCCCACCAAGTTCCCCATCCTCTGCTCATCAGTTTGCTTTTTGAAACTAAGCCCTGGACTTTATGTGACTTTACAGAGAATGGACACTGCATTTTACCCAGGGCTTTCTTCCCATTGTCCAGCAGATTAGCAAACGCCTGGGTTCCACATCTGACTAGTCCAGTGGCCCTCCCATGGGCGTGGGTATCCACGTGAGGGTGGTTCTCATGTCTGGAGAACAATCACCTGGGGAGTTTTTACAATACCGGCCTGGGGCCCCGCCTTGGTCCAGACATATCAGAATCTCTGGGGCTGGCTCAGAAGTAGCAATATTTCTAGAATACAGGTGGTCCCAGGGTGCAGCCAGAGCTGGGAGCAGCTGCAGTAAGGATTGGGGCCACTAGCTCCCCCCAAGCCAGCACATTTGACCTTGAATGCACTTGGCATTTCAGGCGAGAGTGGCGTGGGGGAAGAGCTTCCAGGTCCAGGGGTGTGCTCTGGGAGGGAGCCGGGGTTGGGCAGGCACCCCGTGGGGGCAGCAGCACCCCACTGCCCTCGTGCTGCTGATGGCAGGAGGGCTGCCCGTGCTTATCCCTGGCGGGGCCAGCCTGGGCACAACCAGCCCCCAGGCCAGGAACCAGGTGAAGCTGTGCCCTGTGTGTGTCCCACAGGGAAGAGAACCAGATCCCAGGGAGCTGTGGGGTCTGCTGCCTGGTGGGAACTCCTTGAGAAGCTGCTGGGAGAGACCAGAGTATAGACTTGGATCCAGCAGGGCTACCAACTCCCTGTGTGAGCGCCCTGGGCTTCAGCACCATCCTAACAGACAGGTGAATGCTGGCTCAGCCCTGTGCATGGCCAGGGCTCAAGACAAAAGAGGAAGAAAAACAACCAACTCACTCAACGTCACACTAACGTGCAGGGCCTCGGTTTTCTCATCTGTACAACGGGCACACTGGGCTAAATGTGCTCTTAGAATGCACCGTCTCTAAACCACCCCTTGGCAGATCCCAGAGAAGCCCACTAAGTACATGGGCACAAAGACACAAAGCAGGGCAGTGGAGACGAGCACTCTGGTGCCCCCAGGGTGAAAGAATGCTGGGTGGGGTGGGGGGGGGGTTGTGCTCTGAGCCACCAGCAGCCAAATGGGTGTCGGGGGTGGTGATGGGAGCCAACAGGAACCCGGGAGAAGGGCACCCAGTATAGTGCTCGAGTCATTTGCTGCGCTTGGATGAAATGGCACACGGTTGCTGAAACGGAGCCCTTGCTCTGCTCATGAAACACACCTGGAGCGGGTCCTGCCTGCCTGGAGGAAGAGGCACCTTCTGATTTGCACAAAAGTCCCGAATGGGCTGGTGGTGGCTCTCCTAGGGAAGGCTGCTGCCTCCCAAATTCTGCCCTCCCAGTTCCAAATTCCTTTCCTGGGGACAGTCCTCCCTTCCCTTCCCCTCCAAGGGCACAGACTGGAGCACAACCTCCCAGGAAGGACAGGGACTCCAGTCGTTCAAAGGGGTAAATGACTGATACTCAGCATTCACAGACGGACAAAGGAGAGCCCGGGGCAGTGCTGGGATAGGCAGGGTCATCACCTGGCTGTAACTTGCCCACCTCCAGACTTGCCCTGACGCCATACTTTCAGGGTCTGTTAGTTACAGGCATGACTAGAAACCACCAAGCCAGCAGGAGACAGTCATGGTGTCACATACAGGGGCAAAAAGGAAGTCTCCAAACCCCCCTGGGGCCTTGGAACAAAGGACCGAAAATGACACAAGCAAATCTGAATACCACCTTGCTCTGGAGACAGGAGCCAGAGGGTATGGCCTCAGCCTTCTCATCTGTAAATGGGGCCCTGTCACAGGCTAGAGGAGGCAAGGCACAGGAGGGGTGCAGGGCAGGGTCCGCTCAGTCCTTTATAAACGTTCGTTGCTATTATCGTTGTTCTTGGGAAACCAGGGAAAGCATCAAGTCTCAGGTCCTACGTTCTGGGCTCAGGGGACTCAGGGAAGCTCCCTGGGCCCCCATATCTGTCCCCTTTGGGGTTAAGGCAGAACCCCCCAAGTCTTGTTCCTGGGGTGTCAGGACCTCGCTGGCCGGCTCACAAGTGCTGGTGGCCTGGGTCCCTGGGTGAGGATCCCACCTCCTACATGCCCAGAGCGCAGGGACTGCCAGGCCAGGGGTGATGACACGTTTCATCCCCAGGAGGGAGATGATGAGGTCTGCGGTGCTGACCCTCCAGGGGATGGGAGGGAAACCCAAGACGGACTGTGTCCTCAGCCCAGGTCAGAGAGGCCTCACCCTGGCCATGCCAAATTCCTGGAGTTCGCAAAGAGCAGCTGTGGCATCTCCGCCCTGCTTCCTGCCTCAGGAGGGGGGATGTACCTCCCCACTCCCAGTCCTGCCCAGTCTGGGGTCCTGACCTTTTCCAGATAAACCCCACAGGGCCTTGCCCCCTCCCCACCCCTATCTGGCTGTGGGCACCACACTCCCGGGGCCCAGGGGCAAACCAAGGGGACTTTTCTTTGGGATCAGAGAAAAGACGGGGGTGCAGGGGCCGCCGGCTCCCCTCTGCAGCGGTCCTGGGCGGGCGGGCAGCCTGGGACCCCCGCTGCTGAGGCTTGTTTCCCAGAGACTTCTGGGAGGAGGCCCCAGGAGCCCCGTTTAGCCTCTAACCCTGCGGCACAGCAGAGAATGGGCTGCTCCATTCTCAGGCAGGGAAGGTGGGGTGGCGTCCTCTTCGCCAGCGGTCTGCCCCATGCTCTCCCCTGGAGAGGGGCACCGACGGCCAGGTCTTCCCTCCAGGGCCGGGCTTCCTACGACAGTCTCCCGCAGGCTGCTGCTCCCAGCAGTTTCCCCAAGGACAGATGCTGGATGGATCTGCCTTGAATGCCGCTGAGCCACCTCAAGGCTCCCAGACACACACACAAGGCAGAACACCCCTGCCCACCCCCGTCTCCAGGGTCCCTGGGGATGTTCGGGGGGTCCCCACCGCGCTGGCCTGTACTTCATGCCATGTGGACTGCTGAAGTTTGGGGATTCTGGGGCATACAATGGGAAGCGCTCACGCTCTCCGTGGGTCCTTGCCTCCGGGAATGCCCCCTCCTCCCTGGACGGCTCCTCACTGGTTGGTCACGATGCCACGTCCATCAGCTCCAAGCCAGACGCAGAGGGGGCGGACTCCCTCTGCCCGCCACACTGTGGGGCTGGCGCACGGCGTCTCCCAAGGCACCGTCCTGCCTTTCAGGGACCCCCCCTGGAAGCCACGCCTGAGTTAAGTCAAGAGACGCCGGCCTCCACTGGACCTGACCAGGGTAAGCTGAGTCCAGATGGAAAGCCGGATACCTAGGTTCAAATCATAGCTCTGTCCCCTAACAACCATGTATATCCCCAGGCAAGACATCAGCCTCTGTCTGTTTCCTCATCTGAAAAAATGAGGATGCTTCAAGCATCTCCTTGCAGGGTTAGTGACAATAACACGACTTCAAACAGGTTTGTAAGGCGCACAGAGCAAGGCCTGACCCATGAAGTCACCTGCATCTGGGCTGGGGGATGAGCATTTCAGCCCAGGATGAGGAGTGGGTGGCAAGCTTTGACTCCTGCCATGCAAGAGCCGACCGTGAGAGCTTCCGGGCTCTAGGCGAGGGTCCTTGGGCAGCTATGGAGAGGCTCTGAGGGGCAGTGGACTTCGGAGAGGGCACCAAGCAGGTGGGACTGTCCCTAAGGCCTCCCTCAAATAGATTTGCATCTTCCAGATCAGGTAGGTGGGCGTGACCTCACTTTGCATGTGAGAACAACGAGGTGTCAAGAGGGAGAAGGACTTGGGCAGAGTCACTCACAGGAAAGGCAAGAGCCTCCCCCGCCTTCCCTGGCCCCAGACCCCAGGCTCGGAATTGCCTTGTCTGAGCCTAGCCCTGGGGGCCGCCTTGAGGACTGAGGGACACAGGGAACCCCAGCAGTGAGAGCTGGGGCTCCAGGACTCACCCTGATGAGACTGGCCCCATGGCCACCCACCGACTTCACCCCTAATTAAAGGGGCCAGGCTTCAGGGAGCAGCTTCCACCCCCACTGCTCGCTCTAGAGCCGGCCCGCCCTACCTGCAGCCTCCCCTGCCTTCCGGATCATCGTAATTAACAAACACCTGGGGCACAGCCGGAGCTCAGGGCCCAGGCTTCCCGCACAGGTGATGGTTCAGTGCAGTGAACGTGGCCTCTGGGGGTGAGGGGCTTGCGGGAAGGAAGGGACGCAGGGGGCAGGAGAGCTGCCCAGAGTCCCCCACCCCGTGATTTAACTGCAGAGCTCCCCAAACAGCTTCTCTTCACCCCGTCAGCCGTGCCGATGCCCAAATCCACAGCATTCACCCAGCGTGGGGACCGGAGCAGCTGCCTTGCAGTTGGCAACCCACTGCCTCCACTTAACAGAGGGGGCCCAGGAGTTTGTGCCTTGTCTGAGATTCTGAGCCAAGGTCTGTGCCCAGAATCACCAGCAGCGTTGGGGCACCTCTTGGGGGGCCCCGAAGCCTGAAACACACAGGCAAGGGAGGGAATTACAGCCAAAACACGCTCCCAGAAAAAAGTTAAAGGTCTCCAGCCAAGACCCTGGTGCCCACCGGTGGGTGGAGGCACCGAGCGGCCCCCAGCCCCCACAAAGGGGTCTCCACCCGCCTGGCACCACAGAGCACCTGGAGCAAAGAGGGCACCCGGTGTAAACTGGAGAGAAAAGGCGAGCCCCATGCCTGGGAGACACCCAGCGTCCTGCCCACCAGACGTTTCTCTCCAGCAATGTCTACACTGAGGGTCCCTGTGCTCAAACCCTTCTCCAGGATTCCACAAGGCCGCGAGGAGGAGGCGACCACAGCCTGCACGTGGGGACCGCCTGCATCCACTGGAGCCCAGCGGGTCCAGGGAGGGTGGCAGCTCCAGAAGGATCTGTCTGTTTAGGTTGGGGGCTGCCAGCCACACTCACCTGGGGGACTCTGAAAAACTCCTGATGGCCTGGCCACAGCCCAAACTAACCCCATCACGACCCTGGGGAAGCGGTGGGGGCGTGCATCAGTATTTTAGTCTCCCAGGGGTTCCCTCAGCCACCAGGACCCAGACGCTGTGGATGGAGGGAGAGGTGGGTGGCCGGAGTGGGAACACACAGAGCCCGGATCCCGGCTCACCACCCCACGTTAATTACCCCGGCCCCCCGGCACGTCCCAGCTCGCGAAAGTTGGGTAAATAAATAAACAACCGTGCTGGCAGGGCCAGCCAGCACCGCCAAATTAGGGATGCGGAGTCAGACAGCTTGACTCTCAAGACATAATCGGTTTAATTGCAGGGCCTCGGCGCAGGCCAGGGTGGTGAACTGCTCCCGCACCCCCATCCGTTTCATTAAAATCCAATTACTCGAGCTGGCCATGGGGCTCCGGCAGGGACAAAGGCACATCTCCAGCCAAGGTCAGCCCTGACGCTGAGACAGGTCTGCAGGGCCCAGACACTTCTTCCTCAGGGCACGCGGGCCCGGTCTCTCGGGGAGCCAGAGAGGGGAGAGAGGCGGGCAGGGAGAGCCCACTCTGTTGCCCCCTGGGCTGCGGGAGGAAGGGGGGAGTTGACGGCACAGCCCTGGGCATCCACTCACCCCCCAGGACTTCACAGGGGCATCCTGAGTTGCTGCTGCCGATGGAACATCTCTGTCCCCCTCATGTTCAACCCACTGAAGCCCTGATCCCCGGGGCAGCGGTGTGTATGAAGGTGGGGCCTGTGGGAGGTGATGTGGGTTCAATGAAGTCACGAGGGTGGGGCACCCACGATGGGATTCGTGCCCTTATGAGAGGTGAGACTCGAGTGTACAAAGAAGGAGGCACCAGAGGGCACGGCAAGGAGGCAGCCCCACCAGGAGGCCGGTCGGCGGCACCTGCTCTCATGTTTCCAGCCTCCAGGTGGAAAGGAATGGACGTCTGTTGTCTAAACCTCCAGGGGAGGGAGCGCTCTGTTACAGAAGCCTGGGAGGACGAAGACACAGAGTAAATGCCCAGATGTCCACTGACGGGTGAGCAGACACACGAGTGCTGGCGCATCCCGACCACAGGACCCCACTCTCGACCACGACACGGCACCAACAGCAGCGTGCTGAGAGAAGAACGCCAGACGCGGGGCCTTCCCGCTGAGCGCTTCCTCCAGAGCGCTTCCCCCAGGTGAAGCCAGGGGGCCAGAAAACAGGCCTACGGTGCAGGGGCCGGAGGAGCGAATGACGGGGTTTCCTGGGTTATGGGGGGAATGTTTACATCTGGACTGTGCTGTGGTCTTGCCACAATATACATTTTGGTGGAACTAGTGGTAAAGAGCTTCCCTGGTGGCTCAGACAGTAGAGCGTCTGCCTGCAATGTGGGAGACCTGGGTTCCATCCCTGGGTCAGGAAGACCCCCTGGAGAAGGAAATGGCAACCCACTCCAGTACTCTTGCCTGGAAAATTCCATGGCTGGAGGAGCCTGGTGGGCTACAGTCCATGGGGTCGCAAAGAGTCGGACGACTGAGCAACTTCACTTCACTTCACTTCAGTGGTAAAGAACCTGCCTGCCAAGGCAGGAGACATAAGAGACATGGGTTCGATCCCTGCGTCAGCAAGATCCCTTGGAGGAGGGCACAACAACCCACTCCAGCATTCCTGCCTGGAGAATCCCATGGACAGAGGAGTCTGGTGGGCTACAGTCCACGAGGTCACAAAGAGTCAGACACGACAGAAGAGGCAGCACACAGGCACCCCGAAGAGTATGCTTAAAAGCACGAACGGTGTTGCATGTGAGTTGTGTCTTGATAACCCTGATTTAAAACAAACATGAGGAGCCTGCAAAGAGCGGGCCACAAAGTGAAGCCGTGCAAGGGTGCCTGGGTACAGCCTGGTAGCTCAGACCTTATCCAAAGGGGCTGGAGGGGGAGGCCGCGGGTGCTGAGGCCCTGTTTCCCCGGGGGCTGAGCTGGGGGCCCTGGGGGAGGGCGCAGGAAGGGGGCAGCTGGTCTTCCGCACACTTTGTGTCTTTCCACAGTGTTGTTATCACTGTTGTCATCAGACCCTCAAAGCGGCTCTTCAAATCCAGCCCCGACGTTCTGCAGGAGCGGGGATCAGAGCAGTCAAGCCCTCCCCTCAAAGTTGCACAGCGGCAGTGCAGGGAGAGCCCCGCCCACGGCAGCGGGCTCAGGAGCTCAGTGTTCAGTGAGTGACTCTTAGCGGCGCAGAAAACCAGGCAGTGGGGCTTCAAAAGTCGTGTTCCCAAGAGAGGAAGGAGTCAAGGCAGCGCTCACGTTCCCAATCAATGCTACTTGGCGGATGTGTCTCCTGTCACCCTGGCCTTAATGGAAACTGGCTTCTCGGGTGACCCCGCCATGGAGGTGGAATGGCAGGGCCGATCAGGGGGCCAGGGCTCTCCCCCGCCCCCACGCCCCTGCCACCGCTGCCCCAGCCACCCCGGCTTTGCTTGCCCAGGCCCTTCCAGGCCCAGCACCACCAGGAACATGGTGGGCGAGGCTGGGGACAAGCTGCCTGCCGCCTCCCGAGAGCCTCAGCCATGGTGTGCGGGCGGGACCCCCGGCCAGCACGCTGCCATGAGGTGAATTGGGCACCGTGAGAGTCACAAAGACCAATTAAAACGAGAGGAAAAACAGCCTGGCACTCCCCAGGGCTCCCTGGCCAGCTGCGTCCTGCTCCCACCTCGCCCCACGGGGCCGCCCCCTCCACGCCTGGCCACCTGCCCCCAACGGCGGGGACACTGATGCTGCTGTCTGGCCTGGGCTCTGGCCGCCGGGGCTGAGGGGGCAGGGGCACTGCCGAGGCCAACAGCTCCCAGATTCTAAACTCAATTGCTGCGAGGAGAGCTGAGAAATTGCCTTTCTGACCCAAAACCGGAGTTCACAGCTGCACTTCATTACGGATTTCTCCAGGAGGCCCTGGGAGAGCCGGCTCACGAGGGCTCACCTGTTAACAGCAGCTGCGCCCGCCTCTTTCCTAAGCACGTTGGTGGTTTCCTGCCCGGGGCTGCGGGGGCAGGGGCCGGCTGCCAGCAGGGCTCCAAAGCCCCCCTCCCCAACACCCTGCCAGTCTGCATTAACTCAGCGGATGGAGGGAGGCCGAGGCGCCAGATAAGCGAGGGAGACGGACAGGAAAAGGCCACAGGTCTGGACCTTGCTCTCCTTAGAAGGTACCAGGAGGCAGGGGGCACCGCTCTGCCTCCCCTGGGGCCCCACCCCCTTCCTCGGGGTCTCACGGCCGCTTCACTGGGCTAACGTGTGCCTGCGTGGGGCCTGGGGCATCTCTGGGCACGCGGCAGCTGCTCCATGAAGGGCCCCCGCCCCCGCCCTGGCAGTAGCCTCTGCGTGCGTTTGAAACGCCACTGTTCAACACCCAACGGTTAAAGGGCACAGGAACCAGGGCCGCTCCACTCTGGTCACACGGTAGAATCGTCCAGAGGGCCTGTGGAGCCCAGAGCCAGCCACCAGGCTGCCCTGCCCTGCCCCTCCTTAACACATGAATGCGTGTCCCCCAACACTGAGGCAGAGCAGGCCCTGAGGGATAGGAGGCCACCCCTGAGTCCGCCCCACCGCATGCCAGCCTGGCAGCGAGAAGCTGTGTGACACCAGGCAAGTAGCTTAACGTCTCTGGACCTTTGCTGAAAGGCTGGGTACTGCCTGGGTACTGGCTAGGTGCTGACACCCTCAGACCTGTGTCTGGAAGGCACCCTGGGGTCCAGCCCGACGCCTAAAATCCTGTCTCGTTTCTTCTTCTGTGCACTTGCGTGCTTTTGGCAGCCTAGGGGAAAGGGGGTTTCAGTTTAGTCTCTGCCACTCGATACCTACACGACGCTAACCGAGCTGAACCCTGTGAAGCCTCACTGGGGAACCAGGGGATGGACCAGCCTCGCAGGCCATCCGTCATGAAGGGGACACAGGCACCGAGCAAGAGCCTGGCCCTGTGATGGGACAGCGGGCACATCCTGAGACCTCACGGCACACCAGGGGGCAGGTTCTTTCAGATAAGACAGCCAAGGTCTGGGGAGAGGTCGCTTGCCCAAGCTTAACTGGTGAGGCTGGGATATGAACCCTGAATTTTGAGTCCAAGGCCTTGGCCTCTGCGTGCTCCTGTGGCCTCCTGTGGGTGCCTCCTCTTGTCCCGGGCTCTCCCACCAGAGCCACCAGGACCTTGCTGTGGCCAGAGTCAATGTGTGGAAGGATCAGGACACACACACGGGGCCTGGGCCATGAAGCCCGTGGGAGGTGGTGGTGCTGTGCCCCCTGCAGATGTCCAGGAACAGAGGGGCATGGGGGCCCAGGGTGAGCGTCCCTGTACACAGGGCAGCTGGCTCAAGTCGCAGATGAACAGAGAGGCCCAGTCTGGGGCTGCAGCACACACAGCACCCGACATTATAGGGGGTGGGGGGCAGGGTGGAGGAGGGGAGAAGGAAGGAGCGGGGAACAACAAAGAAAGCTGAGTGCCTGCAGAGGGATGGAGGCCAGGCGGGGAGGGAGCAAGGCGGCCGGGCCAGGGGCGCCAGGCGGGTACAGACAAGGACACAGGGCCTCCGAGGGCTCACCCCCACGCCTGTGCACAGGAAGCTGGGTGAGACAGGCCGTGCCCTCCCACGTTATTCCTCGGGCTGAGCTTCAGGCTCACCAGGGTAGGCGGGCACACAGGGGGCTCCCACCAAGACACAGGCCGAGAACTGAGGGCAGGCCGTCTGCTGAGGACCCCAGAGCACCACCTGCGCCTCTCTCTCTCCGTCCTGACTCCTTGCCTCCTTACATTCACCCAGGGGACCTCCCACAACACTGGGAGCAGACGATCCCTTGTGCCTACTGCACAAGGAACCGGAGGTCAGAGCAGATCAGCTCGTTTCAGCCTCTTGGCTGTGCTGCCAGGCAAGTGCGGTTCCTATTCGGTGCAGACAGAGCCTGAGGCGCTGGGCCCGCCCATGCAGCTCTCGAGCCCCCGCCTTGACCCAACGGGTGGAAGGACGAACAGGGGCCTGGTGTCCCGCGAGAGCCCTGGTCCTCCAGGTCCAGCCCCACACGGCTCCCCACCCAGCAGGACGCCAGCCCAGGCCTCCCAGGAGCACCAGCGCTGACACTCACTGTATGGGTGGTGGTGAGTACATCACGCTCCCCGAACGCACACCAGGCACTCTTCCAAACGCTGCGGACCCCACGGTTACTCACGGAGGTGCCAGGCCTGCGTGGGCGGGGAACACCATTACCTGCCCATTTTACAGATGGAGCGCCCACGGCACAGAGAGGTTAGATAGCCTGCCGGAGGCACAGCCAGCGGGTGTCAGAGCCAGGATGTGAGCCCCTGGGCCTGACCCCGGGGCGGCGAGGTGGGCCTGGGCAGAGCCCCACAGGCTGGCGTGCGGTGGGGCTGGGGTGGGGGTGGGGGAGCAGGCCAGCCGCCCGGGGCCGGGGCCAGGGGATGCTCTCCCTCCTGCCAGGAGAGGGCCACGGCTGGCACCCTCCCCGAGAGGGCAGGCCTTGCAAGGGAAGCAGAAATCTGTCGTTAGCACGGTGCCAAACCCAAAGTGGCTGCGCCCGAGCTGCAATCCAATAAAAGTGCGACTTGTCTATTTATCATCCTCGGGGCTTTTTATCACAGTGCAGATGGCTGCTACCTTGGGAGGCTCAGCAGCTCCCTGCCAGCCGCCCGCCGCGCAGAGCTGAGCTCCACAGAATCTGGGCCCGCACCTGCGAGGGGCCGCGGAGGTGGCCACCAGCCCGCGTCCCGCCCCCTCTCCGCCCCGCCCCCCTCCTCTCAGCCCCGCCCCCCCCCCCCCCCCCCCCCCGCTCAGGGAGCAGGGAGCCCCGCCCCCTCCGCCGTGTCAGCCCGGGGCAGGTGCACCTGGAGCCGAGCCCCTCATTACCCTGCGTGGCAGGTGCTCCCGGTGCGGGTGGGGCGGGAGAGAGAAGGCGGCAGGAGCCCTGTTGGGGGCAGGGATGGGTGCTGGCGGCGGAGCTCGAGGCGCCCCAAGCCCTTCACCAGGAGGCTCAGAACCATGGGGCCCCGTGAGGGCGCCGCTGGCGATTCAGGCTGGAAGATAAAGCCTGAGAAGATCAAGGGAGAGGCGTGCGGAAAGGATGGCGACCATGCAGCCTCGTGGCGTGCGTGTGGCGCGGGGGGTAGGGGGCCGAGGAGTTAGACTCTGCCTCGAGGTCATGGAGGCTGAGACTCAGAGGCCCACTGGGGCCTCCCAGAGACACGACAAGGTCGGGGGTCACCGGACCCTTTCAAGCCTGGTGTCCACATCTGAACCCACCTGACTCCCATTAGTGGGAGGGTGAGGAGGGTCTTGGAGATCAGGCCTGAAGTGGGTGCTGGTTCCTGCCCCTCCCAGTATCACATGTTTGTGTCCAGAGGAGGCAGTTTTCCCCACCAACACAGAGCCCCAGATGGAGTGAGTGTGTGTGTGCGTGGACGTGTGTGCATGCACACATGTCAGGATGTGGGGGCGGGCGGGGGAGGCTGAAGGATTTGCCCCATCTAGCCTATGAGGCACAGGGGACACAAGGCACCAGGGCACTGCCTTTGCCCTCTAGACTGTAGCCCAGGAAACAAAACCACCACTTCTGCCCCACCCCCCACCCCCCAAGGTTTCCCAGGTCGTTTGGGGTGTCCGCTCTCCAAATAAACCAGGCTCAGCAGCTGTAAAAACCAGCAGCCTTCTGCATCACGCACCCCAGGGAGCCGGCTAGACGCAGGGCTGCTGATCTGGAAGAGGCGCCGAGCATCCTTCTAGACAGCTCTCTGGTCTTCCCCACGAACCCGAGTCTCTGCCTCCCCGACGACGACGAGCTCCTCTCCCGCTCCCAAGCTGTGGTTCCTGTCCCCAGGGCAGGGGCGGGGGTCCTGCAGCTCAGGCCCTTCCTGTTGCCTGGAGAGCCCCCTCCCACCCCCCAGAATCTGCCTGTTGTCCTTCAAGGCCTCACTCAATTGCAGGAGCTCTGGGCTTCCGAAAACATTATTTCTGGCCATCACACAGGTACAAACACCCCGTCATCAAAGGAGGAAGCTGAAGCTCAGAGAGGTCGGGACCGGGGCGGGGTGACGCAGCCCGCCACCTTCCCCTCAGGGCGGGGTCCTCTGTCTTCCGATGCCAGTGCTCCTGCTGTCCCAGCCGCTCCTGTGAGGAGGGCCGGGGGGCTGGGAATACACCCACTGTCTGCATTTGCCTCTAGGTTTCTGTTTTTCCTTAGCTCAGTTAGTTGCTCAGTTGTGTCTGACTCTTTGCAACCCCTTGCACTGGAGCACACCAGGCCTCCCTGTCCATCACCATCTCCCGGAGTTTACTCAAACTCACGTCCATTGAGTCGGTGATGCCATCCAACCATCTCATCCTCTGTCGTCCCCTTCTCCTCCCACCTTCAATCTGTCCCAGCATCAGGGTCTTTTCCAATGAGCCAGCTTTCTGCATCAGGTAGCCAAACTATTAGAGCTCCAGCTTCAGTATCAGTCCTTCCAATGAATATTCAGGACTGATTTGCTTTAGGATGGACTGGTTTGATCTTGCAGTCCAAGGGACTCTCAAGAGTCTTCTCCAATACAGCGGTTCAAAAGCATCAATTCTTCTATTTTCCCTAATGATACTTAAGTTCTGGCCTGTAACAATAGCTAACACTTACATAAATATTAACAACAGCACAGGCCAGATCCAGATCTAAGCACTTCACACACATTTCCTTATTTGATCCCGTCAACGACACAAGGAGGAAGGCTTTGCCGTCTCTATTCTACTGACGGAAAGCAGCACAGAGAGGTGAAGAAACTGGCCCAAGGTAACACAGCTGGAGGCAGGATTCTAGTCTGTGTTCAAGCAGCCGCAGTCACACTCTGGCCTGGGTGCTGTACTGCAGGACCCCGATGCGCCCATCTCCAGGAGCACCGAGTCACAGCTGCTTAGACCAAATCTTTGTCCCAGACAACAGGGACCTGAGATTTCTGTGCTCAGACTGTAGCTCTCACGGTGAAGGCGCAGCATGGGAAACATCAAGCCACTTGCCATCTGAGAATTCAAGGTGGCCAGCCTGCTGGGGAACATGCCAGGAGACCAGTCCTGGGCCCCAGAGATGGAAGCTGTATCTCCCCTGGACAGAGAGGAAACTGACCGGAAGATGTCAGGGGTCAGGGTGGCCACAGAGAGAGCCCATGTGAGGATGGAGGCAGAGGCTGGAGTGCTGCGGCCACAAGCCAAGGACACCTGGGGCCACCAAGGAGCTGGGGTGGCAGGAACAACCCCCCCAAACCCAGAGTTTTGAAAGGAACTAACCCTGCCAACACCTTGATTCTGGACTTCTGGCCTCCAGAACTGCGAGAGAGTAGATTTCTGTTGTCTCACGTGATAATGGGTCATGTCGGCCCTGGGACACTAATACAGGGGCTACCAGGCTGGTCGCTGCTGACGAAGACACCCCACCTGATGGGCCACCCGCCTGGGACTCCTGGGACCCTCTGCATTCTGGGTCTGAGATCTAGATCCGTCATATCGTGCCTGTCTCCAGACTGAGAAATCCTGCATGACCGCTTGGCGCTCACTACTGTGCATCACCAGCCTCAATTTACCTTGGCAACGGGGTCCAACTTCCTGCTTCCCAACCCGTCCGCCACTCTGAACGGGCTCCCATCACACCCACCCTCCATTCGTTTATTCAACAAACACGTGTCAACCACCAGCTGAGCCCCCACGCTGTTCCAGCCACTGGGACGTGGCAGGGAAGGTGATAAAGGTCCTGCCTGCAAGAGGCTGATGCCGGGGGTGGGGTGGCCAGACCATAAAGAAGCAGACACCACCATCTGGGCCACCGAGGACTGCCAGAGGGGAAATGAAGCCAGGCATGCAGCCACGGGTGGCTGTACTAAGGAGGGGTGGTCAGCAAAGACTTTTCCGGAGCAGTGATGCTTGAGCTGAGGCCTGATCAAGGTGGGCCCTGAATCCTACAAGTATCTGCATGAAGAGGGCACCACGCCCCTGGGACAGCCAGTGTGAAGGCTCTGAGGCAGGAATGAGGGGCCCAGAGAGGCGCTCCGTGCGGCCGCCTCTAAACTCCAACAGCCGGCGGCATCTCGCCAACCCAAACTTGCCCCAAGTCATCCCTCCATTCACTCACTCAGCACACGTTTCCTGCGCCAGCCACTGGACGGGGCTTCGGGATACGCTGGTGAACAAGACCCAGGAAGTATGTTTGCTGGGGGTTTACGTGCTCAGGAGTCAGAGAAGGCGGTTCAGATAAACATGGTGAAATGAGAGGACAGGACAGCGGGGAGAGGCTGGCTCTCTGGGAAAGACTCTGCTGGGGGAGAGAGCAGGTGGGCCGGCGGGAGCTGATGGTCCAGCAGGAGAGAAGAGCTGCTCTGGAGCCAGGAGGGGCCGACCCCCCTCCCTGAACGGAGGGCCTGGCAGTGAGCAAGGGTGTGTACTTCTGGGCCTCTGTGTCTTTGCACAAGGGTCTCTGCACGTGTGTGTGTCTGGGGAATCTCCATGCATGTGTGTGCGCACGTGTCTGAGCTCGTGTCTTAAGGAGAGGCTTCAGTGGGAAAGCCTAGACCCCGAGGCGCATCAGAAGCCCCCACCCCCACCCCGACACATGCCTGGAATTACAAAGTGCCTCAGCACGGTGCCTGGTGCGTGCGTGCATGTGTGTGAGACACAGACGTGTGCTCTCCCCCAGCGAGCCCCTCGGAACAAAGTCCACCCTCTACCTCTCAGGGCCACCGCCATCTGTCTCTCTGCCCCTCCTGCCGGGCTCGGCCATTAGAGCCAGTCGGGGGGGGCACCCCCCTCCAGGCCGGGAGAGGCCAGATGGCAGGAATCAGGGCCTCCTCTCCCCCAAGGGAGGTCGAGCCTGGGCTGCTGCCCCCTCCTCTCAGCCCCCAGCCACCTGGGTCATGGGGCAGGCCACCACCCTCCTCCTCGGCGCCTCCTAGCTGTCCTGACCCTGTCCCCGGAGCCCCACCGCCAGAGGCCAGTTGCGGCTGCCCCATGAATCACAGTCCAGGTCACAGCCCTCGGGGGCCCGCAGATAGAGAGGCTGCCAAAGAGCCTGACAGCCCTGGCCGGGGACCTCCAGGGGCCAGTGGGAAGGTCAGGGGGGCCCAGCGCCGCCCTGGGCCTCTGGGTGATGGTGGTAGCTGGCCCCACCACACAGGGAGGGAGCCTTGGATCACAGGCCCCAGGTCAGGGGTTCAGGCCAGGCCTTACCCTGGCATCCCCCAGACAACAAGCAGGAGGCTGCACTTGGGTGGCCCTCTGCAGCTGCTTGTGCCAGCCGACCCCCAGACCCGAACCTCTGCACGCTGTGGTCAGTGAAGGGGCAGCCCGGGCATGGCCTGCCGGCCTGCGTGCAGCTGAGTGATGTCGCCTTTCAGTCCACACGCTGAAATCCCCCCCGGGGATGGTCGCTGTGGCTAACCGTCCTTCTCACAGACATTCAACAAACGGAGGGAGGGGACTGAGGCTGGGTTGGACACTCAAGCTCTGGAACCAACTGCTTGGGTTAATTCTGGTGTCTTCCTTCCAGACCTGCTGAGCTTGAGCAAGTGAGGCAGCTGCTCCAGGCCTCAGGTTCCCCATCTGTAACGGGGTGTGACTGAACTTAACCTTGCTAGGCTCCTGCTAGGATTAAATGAGGCAGTGCTTAAAACAGGGTCTGAGCTAATGTGATCCTAACCATAACCCTAGGTGTAAACCGACAGGAACAGGGGCAAAGGCACATGCTCCCCACTCCTGCCCCCCCTCCAGACCACTCTAACTGCGGTCTGTTCATTCAGTCACACATTCTACACACTTTACAGGGTGCACAGGGGAGGGTTGGGGGCTCACAGCCTGGTGGGGCTGGCAGAGGCAAAAACACAGCATCCTATTCAGGAGGGGCACACGCAGAGAGAGGGGAGCAGCCCCCAGGATGCCCGGGACAGATGCCTTCCTGGCAGCCTGGGACCGCTACCCCGGGGGCGTAGACTGTAAAGCTAGGTAATAAGAGTCCTAAGGGTAGCTTTTATTGATTGCATGCTGTGTTGCAGCCTTTTACACCCAGAACTGATTTAATCCCACAAAATCCTACCCTGTGAGGGAGGTCCTAGCGTGGTCTAGGAAACTGGCGGCTCAGAGAGGTTCAGCGACTTGCCACACACACGGGAAGGGTGAGAGGAGGATTTGAACCCAGAGACAGTCCAGTCACTGACCAGCAGGCTCTAGGGGGGTGGCATCCAGTCTTCACAACAGCTCTCCCCTTTAACTACTGGATTCTCAGAGACTGAAACAAGGAAAACAGCAAGCACCTTCACAGGTGCGGACACGCAGCCCGCAGAGGGTCAGCGACAGCTCCCGAACCTGGGCTCTGATCGCCAGCGGCCCGCGCCTTCCTCTCCGGGCCCCCTTCCTCGGAGGGGCCCACCGGGCCGTGCAGACCTGCAGCCCGCCCCTCCACAGGGCGGGGGGCGTGGGTGCTGACTCCCTGGAGGACCTTACTTCCTTATTTCAATCCTGGCACCGCGTAGCGGCCTCCAGGGCCCGCAGGAGGGCCGGGCCACAGCGGACTTTCTGGAAATAAAAATGAGGGGGAAACGCCTTTCCAGGCGCCCAGTTCTCCTATTTACATGTAAAAGGGTCTCCGCGGCGCCTCCCGACCCTCCCCCCTCCTCCCCCAGCTTCCTTTCAGGGCGGGGAGGGGGGGTGTGGTTTCGAGGGCGCGCAGGGGGCTTCGGTGACCCCCCGGCGCCTCCCCTGGGAGTCCGGCGGGGGCGTCCGCGGGGAGGGACATCAGATGGCCGCGAGGGGGAGGGGCTGCAGAGGAGGAGAAGGGGGGCGCTTCCGCCGCCTCGTCCCCGCCCCCCACAATGGGAAATTTCATGGGTGTGGTAACGCGTGAGACCCGCCGGCTGCGCCCGTACCCCACCTCCCCGCCCCCGCCCGCCCCTGCCATCTGCTGCGAGGCCAGAAGTCACTGGGGGAGGTGGGGGGCGCTGCTGCGGGCTCCGATGCTCCGACCCCGGCGTTTACCTCCTCTCTCCACCCCTACTTGTCCAGCAGATGTCTTGCCAAGGATGAGCGGGAGCTTCGCTCTGGCTGCCCCCACCGTCCCTGGCCGCGCGCCTCGGAGGGAGCCGGGGGTCGCAGGGGGCCCAAGGCCCGCCCACTCTCTGGCCTGCGGGCTCTGCACCCCCCACCAGCCCCGCGAAGGCCGCAGCGTGGGGTCTCAGCCCGGGAACCGGGCGCCTAGCCAGCGGGGAACCTGCCAGGCAGCCGTCCCGCCCCTTGGGCGGGAGACCGGCGCCCACGGGCCTTCTGGGGTTTGGGCCGCCGCCCAGCTAGCCAGGCCTGGGGCTGGAGCTGGCTCCGGGGGACTCCCCGGGAGGTCAAGTCTTCCCTCACCGGGCTGGGCTGCCGAGGTCCACGTCTTAACCCTCTGGGGCGGGTTTGAATTCTCGCCCCACTGAAGAAGGAAGTTTTCCCTCTGAAGCGGACGTTCTGGGTCTGCACTCTAGATGGGGAACTGCCCCAGCACAGGAAAGGTCCATCCCCCACTCCTGCCCCAGGGGAGGCTTGGATGCCACCAGTGAACAGCCAGCCAGAGCTGTCCAGACTGCAGGGACCGGCTCAGGCTGGCCGCCACTGCACCAGAGTGACGAGTGACCAAGCTGATGCCCAGTAAGGGTCAGGGCTCTGATAACAGGCTGAGCCAGCTGTTGGCTGTGTGGCCCACGGCCACTGTCTTGAGTACTCTGAGCACTTTCCCTATTTGCAAAATCAGGGTAAGAAGAAACTACCTTGCCCGGAGGGCTTTCCTAGTGGAGACACTGGTTCGATCCCTGGGTCTGGAACCTCCTCTGGAGAAGAAAATGGCAACTCACTCCAGTATTCTTGCCTGGAGAATCCCATGGACAGAGGAGCCTGGCAGGCTATATAGTCCGTGGAGTCGGACATGACTGAGTGACTAACACTTTCGCTACACTTTCACCTTGCCCAGAACTGATGTATGCAGCTACCTCCTTGGGATGTTCTCCCAAGTACACAGGAGGGGAGAGGAGTTCTAACAGTCCCCCATTTCCAGGGCCCCTGACCCAGGCTCCGTGCCCCTCCCTGGAGGAACCAGTGAAGCCTAATTGAATTTCCAAAGCACATGGCTGAGATTCTGGACCTGGGGGCCCACAGCCTGGGGATGGAACGTGGCCCACTGGCTGATGTTTGAGCACACACATACGTGACCCCCCATCCCCCCGCCCTGGCCTCAGCTTCCTGCCTGGGGAAATGGGGCCCACAACACCCACTTTGCAGTGAGACGGCTCACCAGTTCCCTGGCCCCTGGCCAAACCCCAGCCCAGACCTCACTGCACAGATGAGCAAACAGTGCATTGGCAGCGACAGCTGAGAGGCCACTGCATCCGGAAGGGCTTCCACGCTCCTCCCCTTATGGGACCCTTTGACACACAGGCTCGCTCCCTCACTCCCCCTCTCTCCCCCTCTCTCAGATACGCTATCAAGCCCAGATGACCCTCCAAGACCACCTAAGGTGGAGGGCTTGGGGGTGACGGAAAGGGGGAACCCACAGCCCCAGTCCCAGCTCCTCCCACAACACCCACCCAGAAGTCGGCTGCTGAGCACCTGGTGGGGTGGCTTGGACAGATCAGGACACACATCCTGGCACACACAGGGCTCTGAGGAATCTCCGCTGCAGGGGCGGGGCAGGGACGTGGGGGCACAGGGTCGCAGCTCCAGATCTCCAGGGCTGGGGGTGAGGGAGGACCCAGACCACGCCCACCCTTGGGAGGCCGCCGGCTAGAGTGGCTAGAGCGTGCCTCTGTGTGCAGCCTCTCAGCAGGGTCCCGCCCTGGTCCTCAGGGATGGGGGGTGGGGGGGTGGCCCCGAGGCAGAACTGGCCACAAAATCTGTGGAGTCTAGGGCAGAATGAAAATGCAGGGCCCCCGGTTCAAAAAGAGCTGAGTGTCAAGATGGCAACACAGGCGTGAGACCAAGTACGGGCTCGTGTGACCATTCCGGGTCACGTGTCCACGAAGCCCCCCATGCTGTGGGGTCAGGGAGGAAAGGACCCGCCCTCGTGGGGCAGGGCAGAAACGGGCAAGCACAGACCTCAGCCAGTCTGACATCCTGGCTCTGGCACTTCCCAACTGTGTGGCCTCGGGCAAACAACCCAGCCTTTCTGTGTTTCAGTTTCCTCTCCCACACAGAAAGCAGCCCCTTCCCACGCAATTGCTGGGGAATTTAAAGGCGTTACAGACACATGAAAAGAGCTGGCACAGAGTCATTATGACGTGAGTGCTCTTAATTATTAATACAACCTCTGTTGTTACCACCACCCTGGTGCCCCCTGCGTCGAGAGCTAGAAGCGGCTCATGGAGGAAAGAGGACCGTGGGGTGTCCTGTGGGAGCTGTGCTGTGTTACGGGAGTGAGGCCCGGGTTCCGACCTGCTGTGAATAAATCCTGTGACTGTGGCAGGCCCCTTCCCGGCCCCAAGTCGCGGTTCCTTCCCTGGTGCCATGAGGGGTTGGGCCACAGTCCTGCAAACTGGTGCTGCAGGATTCCTGCTCACGGTCATCCCTTTCAGCAGGGATACGAGGAATTACAGCTCTTCCTTCCCCTCACAGAGCCTTCTGTTCAGTCATCTAACCTTCCATTCCATCTTTCCTTCCACTTAGTCACTTAACCGATAGCCATCCATTGAACCAACATTCATTCATCCATGCAACCACCTACCATCCGTCATCCAACACCCACTATATCCATCCAACCATCCACCCATCCATTCATCTAATTCCACGCAAGTATCCGTCCATCCAACATCTACCCAATCATCTGTTCATCCATCCATCCATCATCTATGAGCCATCCACACAACCTGTCTAGAGTGGGCAGCAGAGGGCTCTGGGAGTGGCCAGCAGTCATGGTCCATGACGTACATTGACTGGGCTTCTCTCTTGAAGGCTGACAGAGGGCAAGACAAGTGACTTGTGGGGGTCAGAAGAAAAAAAAGGCATTTCTGGACCTAGGTCAGACAGAGCTGAACTCAATCAAATCACGGTTCTGCTTTTACGTCTGGTGACCTGACCCAGGTGACTTAATGTCCCAGAGTCTCAGTTTCTTTGTCAGCAAGATGGACATAAGAACTACGTCATTTGGGTGGTGTCCAGGCTAAATGATAAGAAAATGACAACATAAACCAAGCCGGAGAATGCATTTGTCTCACAGCGGGCTGGGTGAGTTGCTCACGTCTCATGCAGCCAGTCAATAACAGCCCCTGCCAGGGTCAGTGTCTGCATCCCCGCCAAGCCCCTGAGTCCCCCAGAACCTCCATGCCCCTCCCAACTTCCCCAGAAGAGTCTCGGGGGGATTTATCACCATCTGGGCTCCACAGCGGAACTGAAAAAGCAGAGTCCTTCCAGCCCCGTCCAGTGTAGCACTCTTGTCCTCGGGAACACCAGGTCCATCAGCAGCGCCAGAGAGACTTGGGTTCGAACCCGGCTCTGAAACCAGTGGTGTCTCTGGGGCCAGACTGCTTGAAGGTCCCACCCTCGGTCTCGTCACGTGGAAACCAGAGGCACTTTGAGCTTGTTGGAAGCATTACGGAGAACGACTGGGAAACACCCAACATGTGACTGTTCTTCCATAAACACCTGTTACCACTGCAAACAGGGCAGAACAGGGATGCAAAGAATCTCAGAAATGCACAAAGGGTGTGACGGCAGAGGTGGTGCAGGGGCGGGCAAGTGAGAGCTGCCCCATGTGCAGGGATGCACACGACACATGACACACGGGCAACACGTGCACACAGGTGTGACACGGACGCGGGGAGCACGCGAACACGAAAACAGCTTCGTGGAGACGCGTGCTCGGAGCCGTCGGCACACAGGTGCTCAGGCGCCTGGTAGGGCGGAAGGGTACAATCGGGATGCCAACGCAGGGTCTCAGCTTCACGGTTCCTGTCGCCTTTCTCCTACCTGGCCCCTACCTGCCTGTGAGGCGCATGCTCCAGACAGTCCTACTTCGAGGGCGCAAGGTCTCAGTTCGCAGTGGACTTGACTTTTGAGGGCGGGTGCCACCCCAGTTCCGCACAAGCATTTGATGGGGGTGTGGCTGTGTGCAGGCTGCCAGCTCTGGCCTCCCCCACCTGGGCATGCCCACGTCGGCGAGTGGTGGTGGAGTGTTCTGGAAGCCCTGCAATCCATTCCGCATGCCTAGAACCTCATCTTATGACCCTCTAAGGGCTTTATTAATAGCCTATTAGTGGGTAATTCATGCATTTTGATGAGAAATCATCTAGTGGCAGCTTATGGGGGAGGAGGGTTTCGGGGCAAGTGGGGAGGCGTGGAGCGAGGGTTTTGCCTCCCGTTCACTTGTAGCACCTGTGCGGGCGACAACGGCTCTGCTGCGTCCCGCCGCGGCGGCATGGCGGTGGTGCTCCCCCCGTCCCCCCCCACCCCGACGGCCCCGCCACTCATTAATCTTGATGAGATTTCTGCTGAGTATTCTTCCAGGGCTTTCAAACCGCTCGCTAATTGCAATTAATCACTTACCGAAACAGATGTCAGGAACAATGGGATTGGGAAGGCTGGAGGCTTGATAAAGCTGTCAGGAGAGGGTGCGTGGGTGGCGGGGGCCCAAGGGGGCCCCCAACACCCTCTGTGTCAGGCTGCCAGGGACCCGCTCCTGCCCAGGTGGGCTTGGAGGGGACGGGAAGGCAGGGCTGCTCTGGGGTGGAAGGAGGTGGGTTGGCCGAGTAGGGGGGGAGCCAGGAGAATGATGCCACCCCCACCCCCGGAGGCCAGTTTCCAGCCCTGATCCCCCAAAGGCTGTGACCAGGGGCCAGCGGGGGCTGGGACCCGAGAAGCAGGCTCCACAGACGGGGCCTCAGCGCGGCTGTGGTTTTGTGTGGTTTGTGTGCCCTGCGGTAACAGAAGAATTGTATATTCGCATTAGTTGCCAGCATTTAAAAATCAGATTTGACAGAAAAATCTGGACTTCTGGCTTCTCTTGAAAAAATACAATGATTTTGCTATACGCCACGGGGCAACAATCAGCCGCGGCTGAGTGAAGCCCCCAGTCCTGAAAAGACCCCTGCAAGCATCCCCAGGCAGCCTTCTACGCCTGCTTCACTCAGCCGCCCCTGTTGGGTGGATGCAGAGGCTTTGCACGCGAATGCTCCCGAGGCTCGGGACTCTGAGCCCAGCTTGCAGGTTTTGCACACTGGACAGAAGGACTCTGGCCCGAGGGGCCGGGGCTTCTGCCCTTAACTGCACAGGACACTCTCGGGGGTGGGGATAAGGCCCTCATGCCCAGGGCCCTGTGCCCTCCTGGAGCAGCTTCTGCCTGCCTCCCTCTGGGATTTGCCGAGCTGGGTGACCTCGAGTAGACTGCTTGACCCCTCTGTGTGGGCTTTTCCCCTCATCCGCGATCTGGGGATCTGGACCATGCAGGAGGCATGCCCTGGGTTCCAGTCATCATCATTGATTATCACAGGTCATCTTTGCACTGTGTGTCTTATTGCTCCAAACTGCTGTCAGGGGCTGGATTTTATCCTGCCTTGTCAGTCTGAGCTTCATGTGCCATGAGGCTGCGACGTTAAACGAGTTAACAGGTCATGCTCTTAACTCAGCACCTGGCGGGCTGTGAGTGCTCAGAGAGCACTAGGAGTTGTTAGGATCCTGCCTTGCAGCTGGCATGGAGCTGGGCTCACACTAAGCCCCTAATCTATTCGTGGGGGGCTGGGGAGAGAAGAGACGGATGAAGGAATGAAATCGGCCAAGACTTGCTCGCTCCACAGCTTACACTGTGTGCTGCTGTGTGTCGGCCCCGCTCGCAGCCCTGGGGACAGCGCCCTGTGCGGAACAAGCCCCCGGTGGAGTTGGCAGGCCAGCAGGGAGACAGATAATAAGTAAATACACACATCCATGTGTGTGTCAGCTGTGATGCTGAGCTCTGGAGAAGAACAGCAGAGTAGGTGGATAGAGGGCCCCGAGGGAGGGATCAGGTGGGGGGTGCTGAGGGGAGGAAGGGAAGTCTCATCCAGGCTCTGCGGTGAAAAGAAGAGTGGCTGCGGATCATGCAGATTCGCATGAGTGAGAAGAGTGGGAAGAGGCAGTGGAAGCAGCACACGCAAAGGCCCTGGGGCCTGTCTGAGAGCCAGGGAGGAGGAGGCTGTGTCTGGAGATTAGAAGACAGGACGACGGGACCGATCACCCCAGGCCTGGAGCCAGAGCAAGACACTGGCTTTGCTCCAGTGACGGGAGCCATGGCAGGTTCTGAGCAAGGAGGGGCCTGATGACACTTGAATAGCAGACCCCCACTTGTCACATGGAGCAAGCGGCCCCCTGCCTGCCCACTGCCTCTGAAGCCCCCGAGGTGAACACAGGGTCCCTGGTGCCCTGGGCATGCAGCCCCCTGCCCACCGCCCCTGAAGCCCCCCAGGTGAACACAGGGTCCCTGGTGCCCTGCGCATGCAGTGCCCTGCCCACTGCCCCTGGAGCCCCCAGGGTGAACACAGGGTCCCTGGTGCCCTGCACATTCAGCGCCCTGCCCACTGCCCCTGGAGCCCCCGGGGTGAACACGGGGTCCCTGGTGCCCTGTGCATGCAGTGCCCTGCCCATTGTCCCTGGAGCTCCTGGGGTGAACACAGGGTCCCTGGTGCCCTGGGCACACAGCTTCCGGGGAGGGCTATTTCCGGGCAGCAGTTTGGTGCCACCCCTTCAGGAGCTCCCTGTGCTCTCCCTGTGCTCTGGGTGCATGCACACACACCCGTGCTGCCAGGAGAGGGTGGTGTCTGGCTCTGGGGGTGCCCTGCGTGCGTGTTCCAGGCGGGAGTGTGTCTCCAGGCGTGTGGATCTGCGGCGTTCCGTTCGAGCGTGTGTGTTGCAGGGACGTGGGGGCCCACAAGTGTCTGCTGCTCCCAGAAGTGTTTTCAGAAGTTACACAGCATGGCGGGGTGGGGGGTGTGTGTGCTTGGGTCTGTGTGTGTGTCCCGTGTGGGCGTGGGCTTAGAGCTCTGGGTATTCTGTGTGTACACAGAGACAGCACACGCAAGCTGTTCCCATGTGGGGTCGTAGGTGGGGGGAGATGGGATCGACGGCCCCAGGGCTCCATTTCTCAGGGGAGCAAACTGAGGCTCCAAGGTCACTCAGTAGTAAGGGGAGCAGTTGGGATTCAAACCAAAGTCTGTGGGATACACCATAGCCCATGTTCTGTCCCCTCAACCCATCTCCTCCTCAAGTGCTTCTCACCAGAAAATAAAGATAAGGATCTCTGAGCCAGCAGAAGGGGCTAAAGCCAGGGTTAATTCAGCACATTTCTAGTGGCTGCAAATGCCTCCAGCCTAGGGATGTTTCTGTTGCTTGTCCTTCCCTCCCCCGCAACCTCTACAATCCATCCACTCATCCCTCTACCTGTCCACCTGCTTCCAACAAGTTCTTAAGAGTGGTGATGAAAAGTGCAGATTCTCTCTGAAGTTTGAATCCTGGCCCTGCCACTGACCACTGAGCGACTGGGCAGGTAACCCTGTCTCTCCGTGCCTCAGTTTCCCTAGCTGTAAGAAGGGATGTATCTATAAGATATCACCTACGAGACACTCGCCTGTGGAGGTTGCAGCCTAAGAAGTTCAGATTCCCACCCGCCTGTGACTTGCTGTGGATTCCTAGCCACGGTTAAAGTTCCTTCATGCTCAGCCTCAATCTCCCCATCTGTAACTTGGGAACAAGTTGTGCGTCCCTAGTGCTGAGAGGCCAAGGAGATAAGGTTGCCCTGCGTGGCTTGATGGATGGGGGGCTGGCGTGATGTGAGGAAGGTGGGGAGGGGAGGCTGACCTGGCTGGCCTGGAGGGGGGGGCGGGGCAGCGTAGGGTGGCATCCTTTCCCTGTGCCTGTCCCCAACGCTCTGTCTCCTGGCAGGAAGATCCCACACCCCTTTGCCGCCAAGAGATCTGCTTTGTCTCATGAGTGTCGGCCCAGTGATTCCGCTCTCCAGCTTCCGTCTTCTCCCCACACTCCCTGCACCAGCCCTGCCTCCCCGACTCCTCCGAGATCTGGCTCCCAGCTCTGTGGGCCTCTCATCTGCCAAGCCTCTGCTGTTCAGCAGCCCCGACCGACCTTCCTTGGCCCCGGGGGTGTGTAGTGCTCCACGCAGGCATGACCTCTCTGTTACCCGCGTGTCCTCCTTTCGCCTTTTCAGTCCTCCAACACCTGTGTCACCAATGCCCTGGATTAAATTCTCTCTGTTGAGATACCTCGTGTGGTGTGGTTTCTACGTTCTGGCTGGCCCCCAACTGAGACCACAGAACAGGCAGCTGCTCCACAGCTGTGACGACGTGGGAGCATCCAGGGACATGGGGGCACTGCCTGCTGATTCCCCAACCACCCACAGCTCCAAGGGAGGGCCGACCAGGGCCCCCGAGCTCGAGAATGGGGCCCCCAGCTCAGCCCTGTGCCCCCTGGTCTCTGCTGTCCTCTGGGAAGAAAGCCCCATGCCAGCTGCCTGCGTGTGAGGCAGAGGCTCTGCCTACAACCCGCGGAGGCCCTGACACGTGTTAAAATAAATATTCTGCAAATATGATGTTCCATATGTATGACTTCGTGGGGTGATGATTTTCCTACTGATCGCCGTAAGTGACAGCTGTGTGGGGAGCTCTGGAAACACGGGCTGGGCGGCCTCTCCGCGCTGCGCGGTGGGGTGGGGAGGGGGGTGCCCTGGCACAGGAGCATCTGGCGATTCGGGACACGGGAGGAGCCCAGCGCCTGTCAGCGCTCCGAGCGGGCACATTAGCTATTCCGAGGGACGCGTGGAGCAGGTGTTCCCAAGCAGCCTGTTCGTGATAATTACTTTTAGATTGTTTTAAAGTATTTAAGCGAGATCCTGGAGGCTGGGAGTTGGGGGGAGCCTGGATGGTGGGCCAGGCCGCCCCCCCACCCCCAGGGTCCAGCCAAGGGGATCTGCAGAGATGGGATGGGACGGGACCATGTGACACTGGATCCCGTTGGCCACCGGGTCCCTGTGCAGCTTGCAGCAGCTAGGCCATCTGGGCCAGTTGTTAGAATATTGACGTACATCCATCCTGAGGCCCCAGGTCCCAGCAAGCGGCTTCCAGGAGGCTTGGCCTCATGCCAGGAAGTTGCCAGTCTCCCTGGGACCCATAAGGAAGGTGGGGCCGTGGGCAGAGCAGGTGAAATACCTTGAAAGTTGGCCCTGATGTTGCCCGTCAAGCTCCGCTTCCCACAGGAATGCCTGGCCCTGACACAGGGAGGGCAGGGGTCTCGGGTCTGCTGTTCCCGTGCTGAGAACACACGGAGGAGCTCAGTGAGTTCTCCGTGCACTAGTGAGCGAGTGAGTGAGCAAGTGGATGAATGGGGACGTAGTCACTAGTGAGAGCTGCCTTTCTGGCCCCTTCAGGAGACCCCAGATATTCTTTGTCTGAACAAATAATGTGCCCGAGCTATGGGGCGCTGGGGAGGGGCTGCATTCTCTCAGCCTAGAAGGTGAGTGGAGGCAGGAAGCCTGGCTCTGGGAGTGTCTTCAGTCAGCCCCCTGGCACGGGGAGCAGAGCCGGAACTGACACCCCAACTAAGGGCTCAGGGGCTCCCTTAAAGAAACCTGATGATGCTGGCGCCACAGGCGCCCTGTCCTGGGAGCTGGGGCCACAAGCAGGCACCTGGCTGGGGAGCTCTGCAGGCAGAGGGAAGGGCTGGGGCAGTTGGGGGCGGGGGAGGACAGACAGACAGACACACGGTCACCACGGCTCAATGGAGGCAGGACAGGGCCCCAGCGCTCCATGACCCCCTGCCTGCCTAGACCTACCTTCCCTTTGGTCCAAGCCCCTCTCAACCCCCAGCCCCTCATAGAATCCACTCAGGGAGCCGCAGAGCTCAGGGCACAGCCACCCCCAAGAACATGTGCGAAGGCCCGGCCACTCCAGACCGATGAGTGGGAACCCCCAGCAGGTGGGACTCTGCCCAGGAGTGGTTTCAGAAAAGCCCCAGGAGTTTGAGGCTCAGCAGAAGGTGCCCGCACTCCAGGAGCAGCGGCCCAGGTCTGGATCCCCTGCGCAGGGGTGCAGGCTGGCCGGGCATCCCCCAGGTAGCCCAACCCCAACACTGGGCCTGTGGGATCAGGGACTTCAGGAGGATGGAGCCTGGCTTTGCATGAGGGATGATGTCCATGGAGGGTTGGAGATGGCTCTCAAGACAGGCTGGGACCTTTGTCCCTTTCTGCAGAGGAGAGTCCCTTCTGGTCACTTCCAGCTCCTACGGACATGGACCCTCAGGCGCGGGTCAGATGATTAGGATTCTGGTTCCTGGTAACCGACTCCACCCTGCTGTCTTCTGTGTGTTTGCCCAGGCAGTGCCTGGGGCCAGCCGCACCTGAATGCCCGCCTCGGGCAGGGATCACAGGGCCAGGGGCTGGGAGCAGTGGTGTTTACAGCTGCTATTTAAAATCCTGGCAAGTTCAATATTAGCTCGGGGGTTTGTGCAATCTGTTGCCAAGATAAAGCCACCGAGCGGGTGAGCACAGCGCCCTGTCCTGCCCCGCCCCGATGGAGCCCAGAGCAGCCAGACCTGGTTAACGAGCAGCCTGCAGGCTCCAGCAGCCCCTCCTCCAAAGCCCATTTGCCAGAGTTCACCAAGCGCGACCCCAGGGCCGCAGTGCTCCAACCTTGAGGGGACTCAGGAGCTCCCTGCTGCCCTGCTCAGTAGAGGAGCTGGAACTCTGAGTGGCAGCCGCCGAGGCCCTGCGTGACCAGCCCCACTCCCCTCAACCCCAGCTCCGGCCTTGAGCGCCCAAGCGTGCACCACCTTAGGGCGTTTGCACCTGCCTGGGACACTTCCTCCTCACCCCCTTCAGGCTGGAAGGTCACCTCTTGCAACCAGGGCTCCGCCTGTCCCTTCCCTCCCCTCCCCCTGCTTGACTGTGTTCAAGAGCTTATCACACCCGGCCTGGGATCACGTATTCACTGGAGCACATGTTTACTTCTATCCACTGCACTTCATGACACAGGGGTAAAAAATCCTCCTGCCAAGGCAGGAGATGTGGGTTTGATTCCTGGGTTGGGAAGATTCCCTGGAGGAGGAAATGGCAACCCCCTCCAGTATTCTTGCCTGGAGAATCCCATGGACAGAGGAGCCTGGCGGCCAGGCTACAGTCCCTGGGGTCACAAAGGGTCAGACATGACTGAGTGACTGAGCACACACACCCCTCGTGAGGGCAGGTACCTTGTGTGCCCCGTTTCTGGCCAGGACAGTGCCAGGCACTGTGTGCGCCACGGCCAGGACCCCCAGACAAGCGCTCCCTGCTCCACCCTCCCACCCTGGCCCAGGGACCCTCTCCCCACCCCGCCCAGGGAGGAAGCTGACATCCCTCATTTAGCGACTCTGCGGGGGCACCCCCGGCTCCTTCCTGAGAAGCCTCTTACTGTCAGTCTTGCCTGGAGCCTGCGTGCCTGTGGGAGGACCCTGCCAGCCACCCTGGCGGAATTCATCTTTTATTCATGCTGATAATGTAAACGGGACTGTGTCTGGAGCAGAGTCACTTAACCCATTAGAGAAGCTGCTGCTGCGTCACAGGCCTGGAGGCGGGGGATGGGGGGGCACGTGGGGGGTGGCCTGGGCCTCAGACGCGCCCCGGGGACAGCTAGGCTTACGGGTCCACAGATGGGCCCGCCTGGGTTCCAGCTTCCTCAGTAGGTCATCCTCGTAGAAATGAACGGTCAGTTCTGTGCATTTACCAAGGCCGCTCCGGGAAGGCTGTCCCTGGAGGGGTTCAGGAAGGAGGTCCCGGGATGACGATAAATGCCTGCCTGGTGGGGTGGTCGCGGACTGAGCGAATAACACGCGGAAAGAAACAGAGCAGGGCCTGGCCCAGAGGACGCGTCAACGAATGTCAACTAGTATCCGTTCCTCTAGGAAGAAAGCCCTGGAGTCAGGGCCTCTGGGAGGCCACTCCTAAAGGAAATGTTAAGGATGGAAATACAGCTACTGCCACAGCTCTGCCTCTGGTGAAGCGGGTGGGATAAGAACACACACACACACACACACACACACACACACACACCCCACCCCCCCGGATGGAGGCGGTTCACAAGGACAGGCCTGCAGAAACAGCGGCAGTTAGGAAACCTGCCTTCTCTCTGCCTGTCAGAAAGTAGTTGGCCAGCCGTATGTCAAATGAATAAGTGACGAGCTGGCTGGGGTCCGGCTGCTGGAGACCCGGCTTGACACCCTGCTATCTTTGAGAGCTGGGCCCAGAAGTGCCCGTGGGCTCAGGGTCACCGGCTGTACGGTGGGGAGAGTCATGCATACCCCGCGTCACAGGTGAGGACTAAATGAGATACCATACAGGGTGCCCCGCCGGGCCAGCCAGGCGTCCTCAGCCCCTCTCCGCCTCAGCTCGCTCAGCAGGGTGTGCAGTCAATACCCTGTTCGCTGAGCTCTTTTGCGGGAGGGGTGAGACGGAGAGAGATATGGGGAACCAGGGCGGGGGCCGGAAAGAGGTTACCCGGCAGGATGTCCTGGCCCCCATCCTCCCATGCTCTGGGCCCCGGGCCAGAGAGACCCCTGGACATCTCCATCCTGAGTCCAGGCCACCGGTGGACCTGGTTCAGGAGAGACCAGGGCCTCCGCCTGCACCCCCGTGGCCTGGCTTTCCGTCTACGGGGCTCATTGCCTGCTGGGCGCTGCTCTAAATGCTGCAGATGCCACTCCAGTCCTACCTCCCTTGGGTAGGTCCTGTTCTTGTTCCTATTTCATAGGGGAGGAGACTGAAGCCCCAGGGGTCAGGTGACACGGCCTGAGCAGGACGGGCAGCATCCAGGTGGTGCCCCTTAGGGAAGCCCCTGGCATTGCAGTTGGTGCGCCCCCCCACCACGCGCCCCACCTACCCCCGCCCCGGGGCCCAGGAGGCCCTTCACCCTCCTCTCATGCCTTCAGGAAGCCACCTGCTTCAGCCCACTCATCCCAGGGCCAGCATGGGCTGATCACAGGCAGATAGACCCCTGAGCCTCAGGGGACTGGCAGGTGTACCCAGTCTGTACCAGGGGCCCGCCTGCTTCTGTCACTGTCACTGGGGGTCCACTTGGCCAGCGAGGGGAGGCATGACCGGGTGGGACCCAGAGAGCAGGGTGCAGAGCCTCAGCCCCGGAGCCACCTGGGCCTCTCAGGGCCTCCCCTGCTTTCCTTCCGGAGGATGCGAGGTGAGAATCAAAACCTGTATGGTCCCCTAGGAGTGTCCTGCGGCTGCTGGAACAAAGAACCCTTACAAAACCCAGAATTCACTCCCTCACGGTTCTGAGTTCACCTCTCCGGAGGCCCTGGGCCAGGGGCGGGGGGGCGATCCTTCCTGCCTCTTCCAGCTTCCTGTGGCTGCTGGACACCCTGGTCCCTTCCCAAAACCTTCCTATAGGCACCCTGGTCTTGGATTGAAGGTCGAACCTAGTCCTGTATCACCGCATCTTAACTGCTGGCAAAGACCCTCTTTCTGGTGAAGGTCACAGGCTGAGGTTCCAGGCAGACAATGCGTTTGGGGGGCCACTACCAAACCCAGCACAGCCCCGCATTCAGCAGGGACTCAGGCTCCAGGCCAGTCTGCACACTTTAGCACTCAAGCTGAGCTGGCCCCAGAGGCCCCTGCCGCCCTGCCACTGGCCCCTTATCTTCTGCCCAAGCCACAGGGAGCTCTGCCCGCACAGCCCCACGTCCACACTGTTTCAGTCTCCAAGCCCACCCCACTGTTCCCTCTGTCTGGAAGGCCCTTCTCCCATTTTCCATGGAGGGAACTTCTGCCTTCAAAGCCCAGCTCAAGCATCACCACCCTCAGGAAGCCCTCCTTGATTTCAGGCAGGGCTCTGTGCTCCCTGTGCTTATTCCAGCCACTGTGATGAGCATGCTGTTTAGTGTCTGCCGAGGTACCCACCAGACTCCTCGAGACACCAGGAGGGCAGGGGGCTTGTCTTGTTCAGGTCAGCATCCCAGCCCCTAACACAGACCTGGGCACTTCACAGACTCATGATACCTGGTGGCAGAAGGAGTGATCAGACAGTCCCAGCTGGGTCTCAGAGGGGCCTTCTGGGGGCTAAGATGCTGGACCAGCACTCCACGTCTCTGGCTCTCCCAGAACAGCGGCTCTCTGCCCCTGGCTACGCGTCGCAATCACCTGCGCGTGTGTGCTCAGTCACTCAGTCGTGTCCGACTCTGTGGGACCCCTATGGACCGCAGCCCGCCAGGCTCCTCTGTCCATGGGATTCTCCAGGCAAGAATACTGGAGTGGGTTGCCATGCCCTCCTCCAGGGGATCCTCCCGACCCAGAGACAGAACCCGCACCTCTCTTAAATCTCCTGCACTGGCAAGCGGGTCCTTTACCACTAGCGCCCCCTGGGAAGCCCTGCACGAGCCCCATCCGGCTGCCTGCATCAGGATCTCTGGGGGTGGGGCCGGGCATCGGAGGTGTTTCAGAGTCCCCGATGATGTGAACAAGTATGCAGGGCTGGGAAGCACTGCACCAAGCCAAGGGAAAGGCTGGTGGACTCCTAAACTCTGCCCCCCAACTCTAGATGGGGGTCCCTGGTGGTCTCAGCACCCACCCTTAGGGCAGTGCCCTGCACCCTTGCCGCGGTCCCTGCAGTGACCAAGCCAGCACCCCTCAGCTGTCAGCAAGCTCCAGACCCAGGGCTCCCCACCACCGCTCCCTCCCAAGGTGCCTCCCCCAGGCTCCCGGCTTCACACACCATCTGTGCACCAAGGGCGCTGTGTGCGTAGCTGCAGACTCAAATACCCAACTGCCAACTGGATCTCCACTTGGTGCCTAACAGCATCTCTCAACGTGGCCAGAACGGAGCTCCGGCTCCTCTCCCCAGACCCGTTCCTCCTGGCAACGCCAGCCTCCCAGTCCCTCAAGTCACAGACTTGGAGATGTTCTTGAGTCCTCTGTCTCTCCCTCCTCTGAGCCACCAGCAAATCCCGACAGCTCTGCCTTCCAAGTGTACGTGGAAGCCGAGCACCCCCTCCAAGCACCACCCTGTGCCCAGGAGCCGTCACGTCTTTGCCTCGACTGTTGCGACAACCACCCAGTGCCCCTGCTTCTGTCTTGGTTCCCTTTGTTCCCCACACAGAGGCCCGGCGGGTCCTGGGGTGGAGCCTGGAAGGGATGACAGAGGGGGCCGTGTACCCTTTCAGCTCTGGACCGCCTCTTGACGGTGCCTGTCACCACACCCCACAGACGGCAGTGGCTTCTCTGTGCTGGGAAGCTGGAGCAATCAAGAGAGGGCTTCCTGGAGGAGGTGGGGTTTGTGCTAAGTGCTGATTTGGATGGGCAGCCAGGAGGGAGATGGGCAGTCCATCGTGTCCAGAGACTGCGAGATGAGATGAGCAGCGTGCGGGAAAGGCAGCCGGGAGCTGGATCATGACCTCTGAGGGAGCTGGTGGTCAAGGGTGCCCCTGGGCTGGCCCTGGGGCCCCAGGTCCTGTAGCCATCAGCCTTTTAGCCCCACCTCTGTGACTCTGCACCAAACCTGCTTCCCAGCAGCCCCAGAGTAACCCCCACACCCCTTCTTGCCTTCATCGAGCCCAGTGATTCTATCTGCGGGCCCTAGACCTGCAGCATCAAGGTCACCAAGGAACTTGCCGGAAATGCAGTCTTGGCCCCACCCAGCCTCACTGAGTCAGAAGTGCTGAGACAGCCCAGCATTGCAGATGTTACACACCCTCCAGGGGTACTGATGCGGCTGGAGTCAGAGAACCGTGGTCCAGCCATGCTGGACGCTGATGAACATCTGGGACCCGGAGGCTTGTCCCTTCCCAGTGCACTCAGAATCCAGCCTTCTGTCCAAGGAATGCCCCCTGACTGTAGGACAGCTGCAGCGGCCAGGGCCATTGGGGGTGGCGGGCGGAGAAGAGGGCTGCAGATCCCAACGCAGAGACACCAAACCAGCAGCAACGGGGGATGCCTGCAGCTGTCCACGCACACCCGTGCCAGCCCTTCTAGAACCACACAGGAAGGTAAGTAGAGCAAGTCAGAAATCCACTGCTCTGACTCCATCCTCCTGCTGGTGAAAACACAGAGGCCAGGAAAGTCAAAATAAACCACCGGGGTGGCCAGTGGCTGAGCTGGAGCGTGACCTCAGGGTTCCTGATGTGGGGCGCCTGACAGCTTCCACCAGGGGCCGTTTCACCACCGGGGACGGCTGGCGAGGCCTGGAGACGTTTTGGGGTTGTCACACCTGGGGGAGCAGATGCTGAGAGCAGCTCGTGGGTCATGGCTTGAGAATGTGGTTCAAGGTCCTACCATGCTCAGGATGGCCCCACCACAGAGAATGGTCCAGCCCCGAACGTCAGTGGCAGTGATGCTGAAGAGCGCTGAGCGGCCTCCACGTCAACGCAAGACCAGGAAATTAGTGATCTCCTAGGAGTCTATGTACCGGGCCCTCAAATTCCTGCCACACTCTGTATGGCGGTGGGAAAACACCCAGCAAGGGTTTGCTGGGTGTCCTGCAGGTTGGCCAAGGACCCTCCATCACCACTGTCCCCGGGACCACCCCTCCACACCCCGCCAGGGAGTGAGTGGGCGTGTCTGGCCAGGCAGCTGACTGAGCCCTCTTTGCTGGGGGGAGCCGGACTGTACGGGCACCCCTGGACCTCACCCTGCTCAGAGGCGGGTCCGACTGAGCCCGCTGCCCACACTCCATCACGCCACTTGCTCCCACTTGGGGCTCTGAACAGAGCGGAATCACACATTCAACCTTGAGAAATTAGGCGGCCCCTCCCAGCTCCCGGATCAGAGCACCGCCCCCCACCGACTCCTCTTGCTGGCGAGCACTGGTTCCAAGAGCGGTTCATATTTAATAATGCAATTTATATTCCACTCTCAACATAAACTATTGTAAAGGCGCTCTAATGTAAAAATACATCTGGCTTGTCAATAGTTTATCTTCTGGATCGGCATCTAAATCCCTGGGCCTTTTTGACTTATGGCTGCACCACTGTCTAATGAATAAAAAGGTGCAAATTATAGGCCCGGCTTTAATGCTCATCATAAAATTAGACGATAGTTGCAAAAGCTGCATTCTCCTGCCCACAGTGCCGCGATGGTGAGCCATAAATAAAGTGTATTTAATGTATCCCAGGGCTGTGCAAACCCGGGAAACAGTGTGTTATCGCTCGGCCTTCGATGGGTCCGCCAGAAGTTCAATGAAGTGATAACGGATCCATCATGTGAATTTATGTTAACTGTCTCCGTGCAAAGCCATGGCCTCAACACTGTAAATAGCCTACAATCCTTCTAGCAGGCCCGCCTGCCAATAAAACTGTCAGTGCCGGGCTGGCAGCAAGCACCTTCAGGACAGGGGGACAAGCCGTTGAGTTCTGGAGGCCGGCGGGGGCCTCGCTCCCCACCCCCCACCCCCGGGCTCTTCTGCAGGCTTGTCAACCGCAAAGGGAATGAACCTTCTTTCAATCAGCAGATCCCACTCACAGGGGTCAACAGAGGCTGGCTGTGGTAGACGGGTCTGCTAGGGATGTGGGTGGCGGGGAGGTGGCTGTCGGCCTGCGAGGGGGCTGGGGGTGGGAAGGGGACCCAGTTACTTCCTGGCCCGGGTTACAGGCTCTTCAGCTCTAGGATGTGGGTCTGTAGCATCAGGACACCTCTGGCACCTGGAGCCTGCTAGCGTCATGATGGGTTCATTATGTAGCCATCCGTCCATCTATCCATCCGTCGTTAATACTGCACTCAGCCCTTCTATGTTCCAGGTCCTGTGAGGACACGGAGAGGACACAGGAAGACCACCAGCTGAGAAGCCAGGATCCCCAAGTATAAAATCCACCCCTGCTAACATCGTCTATCTGTGTCTCTAATCTATGATCATCTATTCCCTTCTCGGAAGCTCCGTGGCACCGACTCTCACACCTTTCTTGTTCAGACTGCGAGCTGAGACCCAAGAAGGAGTCATGAACGCATTCTATGGAGGGGGTGAGAATCTTTCTTCTCTGGCACTCAACGGGACAGGGAACACCAGAGTCGCCCAAACACCGTTTCGAGGGTGCGCATGTGCACGTAGGGTCTGGGTAATGAGGTAAAACGGAAAATTCATCCCGTGAGCTGCAGACACACGGGAGTCTGAGAAACGTGCGTCTGTACCGCTCACTGGCAAGTGATGTGGTTCCTGAAATGCTTCTTGCCATGTGGAAGGGCCTGCTTGTCCTACGTGAGTCCCATAAACGCCCCGCACCCTGCCCTGCTTCTAACTGATCCCCTCCTCCATACCACAGTGGTTTCGAATGTGAGGGCCCGCCACGGATATGCAAATGCCTGCAGCCTCCACGGAGCTCTGCGAGTAACTCCTAGGGTTCTCTGAACCCTTTCAGAATTGCAATTCTGGAGTCAATTTTGTAAGGTGCACAGCTTGCTAGGACAGTGGTGCATGGATGTAACACGTAAGTACACATGTTCTGAGAAACATGGGCTAAAAACGATTGGACTGACACGGGCTCGTGAAGTTTGCAGATGCCTGGGACCCGAGGTGGCCCACACCACCCTGGCGTCCCTGATGCTCGTGATTAAAGATGGTGCTCTCAGCTCAATGGGGCTGAAGGCCCCTGTCCCTGGGAGCAATAGCTGGGGAAGAGGCGGCATCGATCACGGTATCCTCAGCAACATCTCAGGGCGCCGGCCTTTCTCCTGGGGACTCACCACCCCGCTTCCACAGCCCTCTTTGGGTGCCTTGATTCCCAAACCCCAGCTGCTACCAGCAACATGCTCTCTTTGGGAACATGGGAGGCAGTCTGTCTCTCTGCTGCAGCTTCACCTTTATGGGGCTCTCATCTGGGTGGAGCGGCGTCTCTGCAATGCTTGCCACAATGAAGGTTCCCAGGCCTGGCTGTGCACTCCTGGGTCAGCACTCCTGGGGGGCCGGGGACCCAGCGACTCCATGGATCCCACTGACGTGTGACAGCCGCCAACTGTCAGGCTGGGTTGGCAGGGCACGTTAGAAACACACAGGCTTTGAAATGAGAATAAGCGCTCTGACCCCATGGGTCAGCCATGAGGCGAGCAGAACAGCTGGGGCTTGGAGAGGAGTTCCCTGTGGGTTCCTGGCGGCAGCATGGAACCTTCCAGAAGCCAGGCCCTCCACGAGCAGAATCTGACATCATACTTGTGGATCAAAGGCTCGGCTTTATGGGCTGTCACCGAACAAGCAGCAGGGTGGCATCGGGAGCGTGTGTGGCCTGGGGAGTGGCACAGGGCTGGGGCAGGGCTGGCCCCCAAAGATGTGCCTGCCCTCATGTTACTGCGTAACACACACAGAGCAAACCAGAAGGAGGCGTCTCTGCTGGTGGGATGAGGGTGAGGCTCTGAGTGCGGGGGAGCCTGGGTTACCCAGGTGGGCCCTGAGTGCAACCGCAGGCATTCTCCCAGGCAGGGGGCAGACGGAGCTTGCCATCCACAGAGCGGAGGGCCATGCAGAGCCATAGCAGAGCGTGCTGTGGAGAGGCTGGCCCTCAAGGTGGGCGCGACACGGCCACAGCCCAAGGCCGCCGGCCGCCGCGGAGGCCGGCAGAGACCACAACAGATCCCCCTCTGGCCTCCAGAGGGGGCGCGGCGCTGCCCACACCTTGATTTCAGCCCCCAATACCAATTCTGGACTTTCAGGACGACAACAGGAGAATAAACGCCCTGTTTGAACTGCAGAGTTTGTGATCATTTGTTTCAGTGGCCCTTGGGCACTCATAGAAGGCCCCGTGTTCCAGAGGGCGAGTGCTTGGAATTCAGTGCCCTCTCCTTGCTGCCTTTAAACCCTTCATCATTCCGTCTTTTTTTTTTTTCTTAAACCTCGCTGCTGCTCAGCTAGTGGGATCTCACCTCCCTGACCAAGGATGCAACCTGTGCTCCCTGCGGTGGAAGTGTAGCGTCCTAACCACACGGGGAATTCTCTCATCTTTCAACTTGTGTCTTATACATGAGGTCTGATGAGACAACAGTATGCATGGTTTCGGGCAGCGGGGGTGGTGGTGCCTGAAGCTTTGGCTAAGCAATGGTCCTGCCCCAGAGCAGCAGCCAGCTGTGTGTGGGGAGCGGGAGTCTCCGGTTCTGGTATCCCCTCCATGCCTGCGGGGTGGGGCGTGGGGGGGGCACAAACCCAGGTATGGGTCAGGACACAGCCCCCAGGGTCTGCGGGTTGGGCCAGCTCTATCTTTCTCAGTCCCACTACAAGGTGAAGTTCAACCTTGCCTTCCTGTGGCTGCCCCTTAATTTAGGGCAGAGGGCCCCCGAGGGATCAGCGCCTCCACTCCAGGACGCACTAGTGCTCGGGGTGGGTAAGAGGGGCGCTGCCCAGCACCACTGTCCTCCAACCAGCGGAATACGGCAGAAGACATGCCATGTCACTCGTGAGATTTGTTTAGAAGATGCTGGTTCCCTCCCTCCCCGGCACTTTCTTGCCTTCTTGCTTTACTCACTTTGACAAAGCATGTTGTGAGCAGCCACGTGGGAGAGGGCCATATGGCAAGGAACTGAGGGAGGCGTCCAGCCAACCACCGTCCAGGGATTGAGGCCCTTCGTCAATGGTCCTCAAAGACCTGAATCCTGCCAGTGCCTGTGAGTGGGTCCTTCCCCAGTGAGCCCTCAGATGAGATGGCAGCCCTGGCCCACCCCGGATCACAGCCTGTGAGGGCCCCTGAAGCAGGAGATCCAGCTGGGCTGCACCCAGATTCCTGACCACCGGCACTGGGAGATAATAGACGCTGCTGGGAGCCACCAGGTTTGGGGGTAATTTTTTACGCGGCCGTGGATAGCTGATGCACCCAGCCAGACAGGCCTGGGGCACCTCCTCTGGGAAGCACTGGCTTGTGCTTTCACAGCCCACACTCAGCTGAGCTGGCAGAGCCCTGCTTCTTACCCAAGATCCTTCCTCCAACCTCAGCTCTTGTAGCTCAGCCTGGCCCTGACTCTCCATCACACCATGACGGGCCCTGTGAGCTCATTCTCAGCTGCGAGGTTGCTCTCTGTCACCTAAACGAGGCTCCACTCCTCCTAGGTCCACTCCAGTCTCCCCTTCATGGCCAGCTTCTCTGATCGACTCCATCCCATCCAAGTCTATGCTCCCCTGGGCCTCCCCGGCATCACTGGGTTCAGTTCAGAGAACGCCATGGCCCCAAGGATAGATCAAATGCCAGGCTCAGCGTCCGCTGGCTCATTCTGCTTCCTCCATGGGCAGCAAGGTTCCTAAGGATGGATAACTCTTAACCCACTCAATGCCAGACACCACAGGGCACTTACCGTGTGCTGCAGGCTAGGCTTCCAGACAAATGGCACAGGATTCTTGCCCTCTCTGGGCCAACAGTCCTCAAATCTGGGGACTGCAGGGCTTGTGAGAAAGTGGTTCCCTCAGTGGATGCTCTTAATGCACCCAGGCTCCAGTTTGAGAGGCCTGGCGGGTGGCACTCACCGCTGGCTGTCCCCAGGGGAGTTCTATGCAGACGTGACTGCACTCAGATGTGTGCCCCGAGTCCCTGGAAATGCTCAGTTAAAGGGTGGTCATCCGGTAACCAGAATGTGCTCAGTTACATGTAGACCGCCATCCAGGTGGAGAGTGCAAAGTTAAAGTATCCTGGTAGGGAGCTGGTAGCGCCCAGGCTGAGAATTATGTTTTTGTTGGGAGGGCAGCTGCCAGGTAGCCCCACACACTTGCTAAAGGCTAAAGCCTAGAATAGGAGGTACGGACGCCCCTGGGGAAGCACCCCAGGCAGGGCAGGGCAAGACGTGGCGTCCACAAGGGGACCAGGCAGTGTGGGGCATTAGACCAGGACGTGCATGCTCAGTTGGCCTGAACCGTCTGCAACGCCATTTCCCAACCTGACTGGACTCATGGCCTGTTGGTTTGAGGACAAAGGATCAGGCTAAATGCTGTACATCCCCAGGAAGCACACCCAGGCCTCAACACTCCGCAGCCCCTTGCGTACACAGTAGGTGCTCCATAAACACTCTGTAATGAGAGCCTCTTGCACACTCCCAGCGTCTCACTCAGCACCAGCCTCCAGGTGCCCCCACCACACCACCCCTTCTCTCATCCTACCTGGGTGGTCCCCTGCCACCGCCTCGTGGCCGCAGCCGGCTGCCCAGCGCGAGGCCAGCCCTGGAGGGGCCACAGCTGGCCAGGCTGGCCACAGCCTCCCCCAGGGATCCTGGGCCAGCTGGGGAGGCGCCGCCTGCCCCTGGGCCAGCTCACTCGCCTGGCATGGCTCTGCGGAGGCGCCCCAGTGATGGCAGCCGCAGGCCCCCTGGGGGCCAACCAACCAAACCAGGCCCCCTGGGGTCTGGGCAGCAGCCTCTCCACCCGCCCTGCCTCGTTCTGATGGTCCCAAGGACTCCCTAATAATAGCACTCCTAAATCCTCATGGCCAATTCGGCTCCATTTCTATAAATAATGTAGAATCTTTTTATTTACTGACAGGTTGTAAAAGTATCAGGGAGAATAATGTGAAATCAGGAGCTGCTGAATAATGCATGCCATCCGCCTCACTCCCTCTCCTGCCTGGGCGGGGTCCCCTGGCCCCCAGAGACTGCACCCCCTGCGGGGGGCCACGGGAGGGCTGCTCAGAGCTGACGCTGGGATCCTGGGCGCCACTTCCTCCATTCAGTCCTTCAAGGTTTGGACTTGATCTTCGGGCAGATTTCTGGGGTCACTCAGGGTGCAGGGTCAAGGGTCCACACCCATGTGCTCTGCATATTCAAACCAAACCTCAGGCTCAGCCGCTCATACAAACATATATTTGCATGGTCAGAGCCAGGTCTCTGCCGCACCCCCTTCCCAGACACACACAGACATGCACCCACAATCACACACAGACATACACATAATCATACAAAATGCAAAGGTACAGACACATGCACATCACATACACACACCACATGGAATACATACATACATACATACCCAGACATATGCAATCAGACACACGTGCACAATCACACACTAAGACACACAAACACATAAACACAGAGACAAACAGATATACGCAATCATGCACACACAGACGAAAGACAGACAACCACAGACACATGAAGATACACCTACGCACACACACACACACACAACCACATACAAAGACGTAACCACACAGACACATGTAGATATACCTAACACACACACACACACAACCACACATAAAGATGTAACCACACAGACACACGTAGATACACCTAATGCACACACACACACAATCACATACAAAGACGTAACCACACAGACACACATAGATACACCTAACACACACACACAACCACATACAAAGACGTAACCACATAGACACACATAGATACACCTAACACACACACACACACACACAACCACATACAAAGATGTAACCACACACATACATGTAGATACACCTAACACACACGCATACACACACACAACCACATACAAAGATGTAACCACACAGACACATGTCGATATACCTAACACGCACACACACACACACACAACCACATACAAAGATATAACCACACAGACACATGTCGATATACCTAACATGCACACACACACACACACAAACACATACAAAGATGTAACCACACAGACACATGTCGATATACCTAACACGCACACACACACACACACAACCACATACAAAGATATAACCACACAGACACATGTCGATATACCTAACATGCACACACACACACACACACAAACACATACAAAGATGTAACCACACAGACACATGTCGATATACCTAACACGCACACACACACACACACAACCACATACAAAGATATAACCACACAGACACGTCGATATACCTAACACGCACACACACACACACACAAAGATGTAACCACACAGATACATGTAGATACACCTAACACACACACACACACAACCACATACAAAGATGTAACCACACACATACATGTAGATACACCTAACACACACGCATACACACACACAACCACATACAAAGATGTAACCACACAGACACATGTAGATATACCTAACACGCACACACACCCACACACAACCGCATACAAAGATGTAACCACACAGACAAGACACACAGCCACACACACCTTGTTTTCCTTTATCTTTGGTGATCTCAAAATCTCATCAGAGTTGGGAGGGCTGGCTGAAGCTTTGGTGAATAATTCGTATTTTTTCTTGACTTTTGAAGAATGTGCATTAATTATTCAAGATGCTGGCTTGGCTGTGAGGGTGCAGGTGTTAGAGTGGCCACAGGGAGGGCGTGACTCGGCATGCCCCGCGTCCAGCTGCACTGTCCAGGCAGAGCCCCTGGGACTGGGTGGGGTGGGGGTGGTCTGTCCCTGGCCGGAAATGACCTCTAGCCATCAGCAAGGGGGGCAGTGGTAGGGGCTGAGCCTGGAAACTGCACCCATGAGGGTGTGGCCCCGGCTCTCTGCTGACAGGGGTAGCCCCTGCGCCCAGGGGCTCAGCACACAGCAGGTGCTCAGCAAACACGCAGGAGTAAAAAGCTCCGTGCTGCTGTTACCTCCGCTTTACGCCTAAACACACCTCCACACATGCACATACGTCTCCCTGAGCAGGGCCAAATGGCCAGAAAGGGACACTGTCCATTGGCTCAGGAACCCGGCACGGGCTGTGAGCTTTGGGTCCCCCGTGAGCTCTGACATCTGAACCGCAGGCCCCTCACTTCTAGCCCATGGTGCCATTTTACAGCTGGAGACACTGAGGCACCAGGTCGCACAGCAATTTGCCTGAGATCTGGAATTTAGTGCCCGTGGCCTGGCAGTGGTCACACAGGTCACCCCTATTCCTGCCACAGCCACAGGGGGCAGACAGGTCCCCACACTGCAGACACGCCAAGGGGAACAGCCGCTTCCCCGAAGACAGACAGTGATGCATCTGGGATGGGGTACAGGCCGGCTACCTCCAAGCCCCTGCCTCCTGACCGAGCTCTTGGGTCTGCCTGGGTCCCTCCATCTGTTACAGAATGGTATTCCTAACACCCCACCCCGCTTTCGCAGCAGGCACCCCAGTTCTTCACATGCCTTAACTCGTTCAATCCCCAAGCCCGTCCATGGAGTTAGCACTATTATCAGGCCCACTTCGCAGATGTGAACACCGAGGTAGAGAACGAGATCAGCACTTATTGGGGTCTGAACCCCACAGACTCCAGAAGGCAGAGCGAGGTACCTCTACAAGGGGCTTCTCGGAACCCTGGGGGCACACAGGGTCACCGGAAGTCTTAAAAACACATGGATACCTGGACCCTCCCACCCTGAGATTCTGAATGAGCGGGTCTGCAGGGTGGAATGTGGGCTGCAGGGTTTTGGAACAGTGATGAGAAGGGGTGGCCCCAGCTTCCTGGGGCTCCTTTGCTCCTGGAAGCCACAAGCCTCCTTCTGAGAGCTGCCGGCAGAGGGTCTCAGGGGAGATGCCCAAATTAAAATCAGACCTCAGGAGGGGAGCCCCTTCCCATGTCATTTCAGGCCCGAAGCCTGAGGCCAGCAGGTCCCCAGAGAAGCAGCAGCAAAGAGAACCGAGGTGGAGGCTGCCGGGTGTTCTTGGGCGGCCAGATGGCGGCTCGGCCAGCAGGCGGGGCCACCCGCGCCGCCTGGGGCTCTGGGGAGGCCGGGCTGAGTCAGAAACCCAGGCTTTCTGCCCGGAAGGTGACTTTGGAAGCTTGAGAATTTGGCCGTGATGGCTTCAGAACCAGCCTGTTCCCAAGCCTCAGTCATCAGAAACCACACGCTCCAGGCTGGGACAGTGCAAGGGGACCCCAGAGCCAGGCACCTGCCTGGAGGGTGAGGGCAGCACAGGGCTCACAGCAGAGGGTGGACACAGGCGAGACAGAGAGAGAGAGAGAGTGTGTGTGCGCAGAGGGCCACGTGTCTAGGGCCGGTGAGCTTTGCTGTGTGGCTCTGGGTCCAGCACTTTGCCTCTCTGAGCCTGAAAGGGGGCAAAAACCTGCCCTTTGCCAAGGGCCTGAGCAAAGGCATTTGGACCCAGCCCTGGGCGGGGGAAACCAAGGCTCACCTCTTCCCTTGCTCCCTGCTGGACTTCATGGAGGACCACGAGTTGGGGGGCGGTGTCGGTTTCTCCCCTCTCCCGTCCACTCCGTATCTCCCTTGCACCCTCCCTCTCCCAGCCTCGCTGGCGGGACAGAGCCACCCCCTTCGCCCCTTCTCCCACCCACCCCCACTCCGTCCCTCTCGGGGTCTCCCTTGTCCCATGGCCCCAAGCCTCATGAGGTCTCAGGCTCCCTGGAGGGGGCAGCCCGTCTCCCACACAGACAGGAAGCAGGGCCTGCTCGCAGGGCCCTGCCGCCCTCAGCACTAAGGCCTTCCAGATGTGACCTCCTCTGACACACCCTGGGTCCCAGTCCCACCAGGCCTGTGACCTCCAAGGGGCCCGGTCCACTTGGGCAGCCCCCAGATGTTCATTCCCAGCTCTAGAGAGGACTCGGACACGCCCTGGGTGCCCTGAAGGGTGCACAGCCGAGCGCCCTGTACCCCCACATCAAGGAGAGGAGGGACCCGCCGGGCCCTGAGCCAACAGATTTCCTCCGCTGGCGCCTGGCGGTGGGCAGCCCGCCTCTGGCAGCGGCCTGGCATCGGAAGGCGTTGGCAGACCGCGGCCAGCTCTGCCAGGCACCCCGGGGTGGCGGCTCCTCCCACGGGGAACTGGGAGAGGGTGCTGGGTGGCGGAGGGGAGCTTTTGCATCACAGGGGCAGATAACAGGCTCTGTTCTAGAGTTCAAGCCGGGACCTGTCTGCGTTAGGGCCTGTGGCCGGATATTTCCTGTCTCTTGAGACAAGATACGCCGCCCACTCTCAAGCCCTCCCCTCCCCTCCCCACCCCGCAGCCCAGGGCCTGAGCTGGCCCAGAAGAAGCTGCACTTTGTCACTCTTATCTACTCCCCCACCCCAGGCCCGCAGGCGCTCGGGGGTGGCTGGGGAACAGGAGGGACGGAGGTTCACACCCCACCTTCCTCCTGCGGGATCTGAGTGGGTTTTCCGATGAGGACCATGAGCTGTTGAATGAGCGAGGCAGACTGAGGCTGGGGGCGGCTGCCTCGGGCTGAGAGGATGTGTTCAATGGCCCTACTGGCACCCGAGCGAACATTCTAGAGGAAGGAAGCCGGGGCAAAAAAGGAGGAAAACCCCAGAGCCCCTGGGGGGAGCTCAGTGGACAAAAAGAAGCCTGGGGACAGCCCACCAGCACCCCCGAGGCCCCAGGCCGGGGGTCCTGGGTCTGGTCTGGGGCGGCCCTGAGTCCTGAAGGACTCCCCAAGCGCCTCTTCTGCAGGGCCTGGATTTTTGCGGTTTTCCCCTCCCTCCTGATCTATTCTGGGCGCGCTCTGCTTGCAGTCAGGCTGGCGAGGGGCTGAAGCTGCTTGGGGGGGAGCACGGGGGGAGGGCAGCGGGGGGCCAGGCGGAGGCAGGCTGGATGATTTAGGAGCTGCTCTGGGCAGGCCCTGGGAGAGTGTGGGCAGGGAGGGCGGAGGTGACAGATGGAAGGCGCATTTATTAAGGGTGAGTCAAAACATGTGAAGGGTTTTCTTGGGAGCCCTGGTGGGAAGGGATGCTGGGAGCTGCTGTGGTGAGGGCTGGGCAGCGTGCCCGGCCCAAAGCCGGAGCCACAAGAGCTCGGCACTGGCCTCTGGGAGGTGTCTCCGGCTGGTGGATGTGCCAACCCGTGTCCAGCCAGGCCGGACCTGTAGGCTCCGAGATGCCCCTCTGCATCTTCCTGCTCCACCCTTGGGCTGACCGGGCCCCGGAGCTGCCTCAGTTTGCACACCTGTAAAATGGGAGACTCATGCTGCCCCTCGCGCAGGGAGAGCCTGGTGCACAGTAGGGACGCAGTGATCTTGGTTTCTTCCCTTCGTTCCTCTGTAAGACACTCCTCAGTCCACACTGCCCTGAAGCCCTGGCTGCCACAGGCTTTAGCTTTTTCTGGGCCTGCTCCACTCCCTTCTTGGATCAGGGGTTCAGGGCGGGGTCCACACTCTTCGCCTGGCATGGGCCCTGCCCTTCTCAGGCCCTGTCCCACTTTGCCCCACACCCTCCCTCCTGCTCACCTCCCACCTAGCCAGGGCCTGACATCAGCCTCCCTTTTGCAAGGTGCCCAAGCCCCCGCCCTTCCTACAAGCTCACGCTCCCCAACTGAGAATGGCCAGCTGCTTCCTTACACAGGTCTAATTCTCATATACGTCCTCCCAGGACTTTAGCGCCACCTTCTCCAGGGAGTCTTCCAGGGATGCTTCCAGTCGGGCCCCTTGTTGAGTTTCTAGAGCACTTGGCCCGGCCCATGCTGAGAACAGAAACCGTGTGCCCAGGGAGCTGGGGCTGGCATGGAGGGTGTTCACGGTGCCGAGGAAGACATGCTTCCTGGAGGCATGCTTCCAATGGGACAGGGAAGGTTCACTTGGCTGCAGGAAAAGATGGTCTGGGGGAAGGAGGAGGGGACGCCTTTCCAAGGAAGACAAATGAACTAATGCCAACTCCCCCATAGACCTTCGGAGGGGAAGCCCATGCCTGGCTCCCCCTGGCAGGGCCTGGAAGCTTGGGGTGAACCGCAGAGGGGAGGAGGGGCAGAGACCTTCCAGGACAACACCAGCCACAATATAAGAACAGATGCAGGGGACTCAATCGCCCAGGGACCCACCAAACCACTGGCTTGAAGGTGAAGCTCAAAGCCAGCCCATTCTCTCCACGTTAACATGAGGAAAGCAAGTCCCCAGCCTCCACGATTATTTGAGAATTCTCCCTCTCCACCCATCATTAGAGCAGTGTCCAACAGGGCCGCGGAGCACAGACAGGTATTAAATTTTAATGAGCGCTAATGGCTCTGCCCTACTTTGTGAGCACGGGCCCACGTTGATGAACATTTAATTTCTCGGGCCTTGACCTCTTTCCTCTCCTCTCCCGCAGCCCCCTCGCTGGCTTCCACCCTCACAGATGTTTGTGAGCAGCAGGTAGGGCGGGAACCTTCCTGGGCCACCTGAGAGCACACTCAACAATCAGAACCCCACAGCCAGCAGCAACGGCGCGGCCCTGTGACACAGACTTTCATTCATTCCTTCACTCCCAGGTAGGTAAGGAGAGGCATCGGGGGTTGAGGGACTGTGCCCTGGGGGAGGGGCCCATTACACTGTCGCCAGCAGACCAGCACCCACCGCCCCCCAAGACCGGAGTTCCCCAAGCCCAGCTCTGTCCCGGGGGACCCGGGTATGGACTGCAGGGCTGGAGTGGTGGCCAGGCCCCTGCTGCCCTCTGGCGGCGATGAGGCCCACCTGCCCAGGCTGGCAGGGTGGGGTGGGGGTGAGGGGCTGACCACAAACCCTTGCACTCAGGCTGGGCCACCAGACTGGGGGACGGCCTGGTTCTGAACCAGGACTCCTAGAAAGCTCAGAGCGCTGGAGCCGGCTGCTATCTTCTGGGCATGGATGCCATGGTCCCATACTCATTAGCATCCCTTCCATTCCTCGTAGCCCGCCAGGCTCCTCTGTCCACGGGATTTCCCAGGCAAGAATACTGGAGTGGGTTGCCATTTCCTTCTCCAGGGATCTTCCTGACCCAGGGATCGAACCCACTTCTCCTGCAAAAGCAGGTGGATTCTTTACCACTGAGCCACCTGGGAGACCCATGACATGGGATCGGTCAGTTCAGTCACTCAGTTGTCCTGTCTGACTCTTTGCGACCCCCGCTGCAGCACATCAGGCCTCCCTGTCCATCATCAACTCCCGGAGCTTGCTCACACTCATGTCCATCGGGTCAGTGATGCCATCCAAACATCTCATCCTCTGCCGTCCCCTTCTCCTCCTGCCTTCAATCTTTCCCAGCATCAGGGTCTCTTACATTGAGTCGCCTCTTCGCATCAGGTGGCCAAAGTATTGGAGCTTCAGCATCAGCATCAGTCCTTCCAATGAATATTCAGGATTGATTTCCTTTAGGATGGACTGGTTTGATCTCCTTGCAGTCCAAGGGACTCTGGGATATACTTATACAAAAATGTAATTCTTTATCTCAAGTTGAAATTTAACCCAGCGCCCTGTTTTGCTTTCCTTTCTGAATCGGGCAGCCCCACCCGGGGGCCTGCTGTAGGCATCAGATGTATTAACTAATTGCCTCAGACAGAGTCAACGATACTCACGTTGGCTATTCTGTTATTTTAACTATTTGTATTGTCTTCATTTGTGTTCCCCGAAGCAGAGCCTGAGACAAGGATTGATTCACGGGCAAGGGGTTTATTTGTGAGGGGCTTCGGGAAGTTGGGGCAGAGAGACTGGGAAGCAGGGGAGGGACCACGCTGAGTGGGCCTCTGGGGACTCGGGGAGAGAAGGGTCCCCGGGAAGGACAGGAGGAGGGGGGTTTTATCAGTGACACATCTGTTCTTTGGTGGGATGCCAACCCCCTGCTTGGAGTGGCAGCTAAGACTTTAAATCATTACAGGGGCTCCGTCTCTGCCGGGGAGCACCAGGGCAGGCGGGAGAGGTGCGGGCAGGGCCCCGGCAGCACCCACTATGGGCATCCCGGGCAAGAGTACTGGGGTGAACATTTCCCCCACGGTCACGTCCACCTGGAGACTATGAGTGTGAGTCCTTATGGAAAGAGGGTCTCTGCAGGTATGACCACGTTAAAATGAGCCTCGTATGGGCCCTCATCTAGTGCCTGGTGTGCTCATGTGAGAAGGAGCATGTGGACACGGAGGGGGAGACGGCCACGTGAAAGGAGCGACAGGGAGAGAGTGATGTGGCTGTGAGCCACGGGGTGCCAGGGGTGGCCGGAACCCCCTGAAGCTGGAAGAAACACGGAGGGACCCGCCCCAGGGGACCACGGCCCTGCCTATGCCTCAATCTTGGATGTCTGGCCTCCCGGACTGCAGGAGGATCCGTTTCTGGTGTTTTAAGTTGCCCAGTTTGTGGTCCTTTGTGATGACTGCCCCGGGGACGTGAGTACAGTGAGAAGTCACTTTATCTCTGAGCCTCAGTCTCTTCCACTGACAAAAGGGATAAAACGGCCTGTCTCCTCGGGTGGCCGTGTGTGCATGGCACATTCACAAACCCAAGGCACTCAGCACGCCGCCCAGAACCACTAAATCCCGGGCAGCGCGGCGGCGGGTTTGTCTGCTCGGTCTTGGCCCCTTCTGGAGGGCGCAGGGCTGACAGCCGCGGGGACCTGGAGGGCTGACAGCATCAGACCCTTTACGCAGCCCGAGCCGGGGAGGCTGGCGCCCTTGTTCTGTCAACTCCGGGGGCACCCGCGGTGAGGCCAGGCTATCAATCCCCACCCGCCTTATCGTTCTGCCGCATCATGGGAGCGCAGACACAGGGTGTAATGTCGTAACACCCGCCATCCAATCACCTTTGCTTCCAGAGACAGTTCAGGCTGTCAGAGGAGCCGGGAGGTAAATATTTCAGCAGGCGGAGGCCAGCCACCCAACCCCCGCCCCATGGTGGGCGGGAGGGGACAGGCACCGCCAGGAACGCGGGCATCAAATCTCAACCCGTTTAAAATATTCGCACAGTAAATCCAAGGCGAGTAAGCAGGAGAGGCTAAAGCAAGGATGAAATATGAGCAGATATAAAGCCAGACACCTTTATTGTTCTGAAACGTCTTCCAACAAGTTATGGGACCAAAGCTTGACCCTAAGCTATCATACTGTTATACGGTGGGACACAAAGCGGACTCTTGGAATTAAGGCTCAAAGGGGGCTCCTGGGCCCGCCCGTCCACCTGGCCCCAGGTTCCCCCCGCTTGGTGGGAATCTGACCCTGACGTTGCTGTAAAGAGACGCCTGTCCTGCTGGGCGCCTCCCCTTGGTCACTTGAGTGCATCCTCCTGCCTCGGCAGGGTTGTACCTGAGACCTCACAAAGCTACAAGCACTAAGAATTTACTGAGCACCTACTAGGCTCCAGCAGCAGTCCTGGGCCCTGGGGACACGCAAGAACAGGGGCTCCCCCAGCCTGATCTGAGGACGCACCTGAGCTCATCCCAAGTGCAGCTGGTGATTTATTCTCTGTCCCTCCTTAGGGCCTCTGCCCTGCCCCCATGGCCTCTTGGATAAAAGGGGTAAGGGGCTCGGCTCTCTGGGCGGGGTCTGTGAGCCTCAGCACCCTGGCCACACAGAGCGCTAAGCTCGGGGCTACCCACCACGCGGCTGCTCAAGAGTGACGCCACAGTCTGGGACTCAGTTGGCGCCTCTCGAGGCGGGGGCCACAGCCACGCCTCCCCCATGGTGTGGCGAGGGCTCAGGGGCTCACACAGTAGTGGCTTCAGCAGGAAGAGCTCCGTGCTTTGTCAGGATTCTTCTTAGGGGCGCAGAAGGGAAGACCCTGGAGGCTCAGCCAGCAGAGCAGGGCACCCCCTCCCCAGTTCAGGGCCCACAGGACAGTGACAAAGAGTGAGTGGGACGCAGAAGGGGACCAGAGACAGCACCCCTCAAGGAGCTCTGAGCGGCCATGCAAATCTGATGCAGGGTCTTCCTGCTCCACTCTGCAGCCCCAACTGCCCACCCTGGGATAAGCCCAGCCGCTTCTCAGAGAGGCTCCGCTCAGTCGCACAGCTACAGGCGGGCTCCTCTCTCCCCAGCGTGGGGGCTCAGACCTGGCTGGCCTCAGGACCGAAGTCCCCGTCTTGATCAGATGGCCAATTCCTAAATCCCGAGAGGACCCTCGACATCAGGGAGACTTTCTCCACCGTTCAGAATCCATCACACACCTGTGCCATTGCCTGGAGACGCTCCCTCTAACCCACCTTCCCACTCACCTTGTCACAGCCCAGCCACTAAAACGGAGCCGCTAACAGAGCCACCAGCCACTCCCTGCTGTCCCCCGTCCGCGGGCAGACCTGGGTCAGAGGAACGAAGAAGCCTGCCTTCCTCTCTGCTTTCCTTCCTCCCACCTGCGGCCTGTCCATCCACCCGAACACCCTCCCTGCCTGCCTCCTATCCGCTCATCCACCCATCTGTCCTTCCATCCACGCATTTGTGCAACTCGTTATTTTAGCTGAGCATGTACTACACACCAAGCACTCTCCCCCCATTCTGGGGACACATGGAGGAACAAAAGAGATGCACAAGCTCTCGCGATAGCCAAGGCAGACACTAAAAACCATGGAAATCAATGAATAAGACAGTTGGGGTGGTTAGTGCCAAGGATGAGGAAGAAAGACCATCAACGTCTATGAGAATGAGGGGTTAAGGTGATCAGGTTGGATGATCCAGAAGGGCCTCATGGAGGAGGTGACAGTGAAGCCGATGCCTGAAGGGCAAGGGAAGCCAGTCCCACAGAGCGTGGGGCCTAGGCAGCGGGGCTGGGAGGGAAGCAAGGGCAAAGGCCCCCTCCAGGCCCAGGAAAGAAGGGGCCGCAGGAAGGCAGGGGCAGTGATGGGGCTCGCCTGCGCTGGGTTCGGGGAGGAGGCCAAGAGCTGGGAAGGGGTGATTCTAAACCTGCAGGGGTGGGACTCAGCGGGGCCTGGAGGCAGGGCCCTCGGATGCTAGGGGAGCCAACACCCTCCTCCCTGAAGGTCCGGGCAGCTTGCATGTTGAACCTGCCGAGTCCTGGACTGGAAAGGGCGCCCCCAGAGACCACAGCTGTCAGGCAGGATTGGGGACAGCCCCAGCAGGCCTCCTGCATCCTCAAGGGGCTCAGAGCATCCCCTCTCAAACTGTCTGGAGCTCGGACAGTGGAGGGGCTGGGCGAGGACCCTGCTCGTGATGGCCTGGGGGTTGCCAAACCTTGGTTCGTCGGTTTCCCTTCCTGGTGTGATGAGAGTCCGGCTCACGTGTACTGGAGCCTCACCATCAGGCCCGCTCACCACAGTCCCTCCTTTCTGCCTCCCCAGTGCGCTACGGAACATCCCAGGAGGGCAGCCAGGGTGCCCGCTGCTGTTCTTAGTCTCCATGGGCCACACTGCTCAACTGGACAAGGGCGAGGAGGTGTGTGGAGGGTTCCACCTGCAGTCACCCTGTCTGAACAGAGCAGGGGATGCAGGTGGTCTCCACGCAGGCATCCTGTCAACCCGGACCTGTCCCAGAGGACTTGAGTGAAGGGACCGCTATCACACAGCCACAGGGCGCCCTGGACAGGCCTGCAAAGTGACCCCCTTCTGGGTGTCCTCGGGGCCGGGGGGGTCTGCTCCTTCAGTTGGGAAGACCTGCCCTCCCCTGATGCTCCCCACTCCCAGGGGGCAAGCGCCAACCCCGGAGCTGCTGCTCCGCCCTCTCCCACCCTCGGCCGCATTCAGGGCGCGACAGGCCCCATCTGCAGCTGGAGCCAGAGCTGGAGCCAGCCCGGCCCGGGGTCACTGGTGGTCATCCTTAATGGCTCCACTCTCCTGTCCAGCTCCAGCTCCGCGAGGGAGTGATCTATGACCCCATTACTGCCGAGGCCTCTGAAGGGCTCCAGGATGGATTACTGGCTGCCGTGGGAGAGCAAGGAGGCGAAAACACGGGCAGGTGAAAAATGAACTTCATCAGACTCCCTGGGTCTCATTACCATCCATCAGTGGCCAGCCCGACCCTGGAGCAGGGTGGGGGGAAGCTGTGGACACCCCTCCCCTGCTGTCGGGACTCCACCTAGGCCGGGAGCTCAGCTCAGCTGTGTCCCCCACCTCGCTCCCCAGAGACCCCAAGAAGGGGCCCAGCCCCGCCGTGACATGGGGGCCGGAAGCAAGCATCTCCCCTCAAGTCCTGACTCTGCAGCTGTAAGTCTGTCCAGGCATCTGGCCAGCGGGCTCTGACAGTGGGGGCCGCCCTTCTCTGCCCCTAACCCTTGGCACAAATAAGCTCCTCCCGGCCAGCACCAACCCCTAGACACCTGCTGAGGTGGCCCTACCCGGCTGGGCCCCACGTGGGACAGGGGACCTCCTTGGTGAGAACGGGTTCATCTCCCAGCTGGCGGAGCACCCGGGGCCAAGGGCAGGGGCCAGGGAGACGGAGCCCTGAATGAGAAGAGGCTGCGCTGGGGGCCAGGCGCCCAGCTCCCTCCCCCGGCTCAAAAGGCTCTGAGCAGGCCTGCTCAAGAGGTGGGTCTTCACCTCCCCTGGTTTCCCCCCATTACTCACCAAAGAGCCCCCTGGGAGGGTTCAGGAAAAGCCCACGAGACTTGGACAGGCCTATTCCAGGCCTCCCCCCAAACCCCTCCACTGCGGGACCAGCTTCAAATCAGTCCACGCCTCCACCCACGGCTGTCCCTCAGGAGGGTCGGGGCCTAATTTAGCCAGAGCTCGTCGAGGTTCCCAGAGATGAGGGCCACCCAGCACGTGTAACCCTCCACCCCTCTGCCCGGCTGGGAGCTCACGGCCTTTCTGTGGGCTGAGCGGCCCCCTGCACAGGCCCCGGCTTGTCTGAGAAGCCAGAGCAAGACCAGGGGACAGGCGGACAGACAAATGGAAGCTCTTCTGATATCACTGGAGACCGCTGGTTCGGTGCCAACTCTGCAGGCCCTGTGCTGAACAACTGGGACCGGCCCTTGCTGATGAGGCTGCTGATACGGAAAAGTTCAGAGAGGTTGAGATAGTGGTCTGAGGTCACACAGCAAGCAAGCAGCAGGGCATGGGAGGGGAGCCAGCACTCCGTTTGGGGGCCAGAAAGAGGTTCTGCAAGCCGAGCCTGGCCCTTTCAGGGTGAAGGCCCCCCTGAAACCCCCACTATGTCCTCAGAGGCGGCTCAGCTGGTGTGCGGAGGTGTGTTCCCCATTCTCCCGGGGAGGGGGCGCTCTGGGGCCCCGGAACAGGATCCTGGGCTGGCACACGGCTACGCTCCCTCCTCCGAGCCTGTCCTCATCTGGAGGGAACTGACACTGACTGCTTCTCAGCGCGGAGTGAGTTCTGGGCGGGGACACGCTGTGAAGCGGTTTTGGCAGGCGGGGTGGTTAGCATTGCCTGGATTCTGAAGGGAAAACCAACCAGGATCTGAACCAAGGCTGGGGGCGCTGCCAAGCCCCAGAGGGGACAGCCAGGGACAGAGGACAAGCAGCCTCTGGGCCAAAGGCACAATCCTGCGGCCCAGAGACCAGTGGTCCACTCTGACCCCGGGCTCTGTAGGTAGGAAGCACGCGGGGTCCTCCCAAGGGCCCTGCCATCCCTGATCTGAGGATTTCCTGCCCTGGGCGGGGGGCCCTTTATGGCAGATACTGCTTATCCCAGTCTGGCCTTCAAGACCCTGAGGCTCAAAACCCCCCTGGCCTTGGCTCCCTTCCCCAGGCAGACAAACACCCACGAGGCAATTAGAGGGAAGCATGAATAGTCAATTGTGGGCAGCTTCTGAGGAAACTCACAGTCACCCAGGCTGGCCCTGGGGGAGGAGTGTGAGTGTGTGTGTGTGTGTGAGAGAGAGAGAGAGAGGGAGAGGGAGAGAGAGCCCACGAATGAGTGTGTGTGCGTGTGCGCACTGGGAGCACTGAGTGTGTGCTTGAGTGTGAGACAGACTGAGTGTCTGAGTGTTCATATGTATGAATACATGTGTGATCATGCATTGAGGCTGTGTATGTGTGTGTGTGTGAGAGAGATGGCATGTACACATGTTGGGAACTGTGTGTACGTGTGTGCACGGAGCTCTGGGTGCCCAGGGCCAGCCTGCTAGGCTATGGTGGGCGCCCCGCAGCAGCTCCAGGCTGGAGGGTGCTGGAGTCCGTCCCTGCCCCAAGACAAGCCTACAGGGAGGAGGAAGGCTTCTAGAACTTCTCCTACTCGGAAGCACTTTGACCAGCTCTGTCCCAGGCCCACTCCATCCTTCCAGCTCACTCAGGGTCCACCATGGGCTTCCCCACCAGGGCACCAGTGGAAAGCCCCTGAGCAGGGGCCCCAGGTGTCCAGGCCTCTGTCACCAGGGATAAAGGGGCTGACCGTCTGGCCCGGGGTCCCTCCAGGCTGTGAGACTGGGAGAGGTTTTACTCAGTTACCCACACTGCAGAGACGGGGTCTGAGTGTCCGGAAGATTTCGGGGTCACCACATGTCCTGTAGGATACCAGTGCTCCCGGCAGGGGCCAGTCCCGAGGGTCCAGGACCACAAGGCTCCAGCCCCCATCCTTCCAGCTTGTGGGTAAAGGAAAGGCCCGGAACTGCGAGATAAAGCCAGACTTGGAGAGACTGGGAGGGACTGCGGGCTGGGAGATAAGCCATTGGGGCCACCATGTGCCCCGGCCCCGCAGGGTGTGTGGCTGGGAGATAACCATGCTTCCGGGGGTGGCCGCCGGGGCCGGGGCTGTGTGATTGATGCCCAGGGGAGGGACGAGCCCACCGCTCGCAGGAGCGGGCACGGGAAGCAGCAGGGGCTCCACGGAGGCCCAGGGGGCCGGGGGCCGGGCGGACTGAGGGCCTGCACTGCTGGCGTGGGTACCTTAGCCGCCGATGGGGCTCTCGGCACCCCGTGACTGGCGGGGAGACGGGGGGGTCACAAGGGGCCGGCCCCCGGGTCAGCACAGTGATCCCAGGCTGCCGTCAGGAGGGGGAGCCAATCTGGAGAGGCGCCCGGTTCTCATTCTCGGTGACACTTCTCTCCACGGACAGACACGCCCACCTCCAGTTCACCCAGAAGCCCCTTGAGAGGGTGAGCAGGGAGAGCTGTCCCAGACGGGCCAGCGTTCTGGGTGACCCTGAGAAAAGGTCACCCCAGCAAGGGCCAGAGGGAGCTGCCAGCCTCGGTTCTGGGCCAGTGGGAACTTCCAGGGTCCGACTGCCTGGTTCCAGTCCTGGCTTACTGCCGAGCCCCAGCTTCCTCATCTGTAAATGGGGCTGACACCGCCTTCCTCTTGGGGGCGTTGTGAATATGAAGCTGCACCTAGTCAGAGCACTATACACATTTATGAAATAAAATTAAATTCACAGTGTGACCTAGCAGATTCCACTCCTAGGTATACACCTGACTCTTGACCAGCATGGGTTTGAATGGCACGGGTCTGCTTATGCACGGGTTTTTTTTAAACAGTAGATAGGACAGTACTGTAGGATCTGTGGTTGGTGAATCCTTGGATGGGGGGAACTGTGGGTGCAGAGGGCTGACTATAACTTACAAGAGGATTTTCAACTGCTTGAAGTGTTGGCGCCCCAACCCCTGCGCTTTTCAAGGGCCGACTGTATACCCCAAAGAACGGAAAACAAGTGTTCCAAGTCAGGCCTGTGAACGAATGTTCACAACAGCGTTCATCACAACAACCCAAATGTGGAGACTACCCAAGTGTCCGTCAGTAGAAGAATGAACACGTAAAATGGGGCACAGCCAGGCACTGGAGTATTACTCAGCCGCGAAAAGGAACAGGATCCTCTGATACAGCTACAACATGGACGGACCTTGAAAACAAGCTCAGTGAGGGAGACCAGACACAAAGGACCGCACATCGTCTGAGTCATGTACGTGAAAAGCCCAAAGAGGCAAATCCGTAGCAGCAGAAAGCAGGCTGGTGGCTGCCAGGGGTGGGGGCAGGAGGAGCGAGGACCAGTACACGGCACAGGGGTCCCTTTGGGGGTGATGAACTGGGAAGAGGCGATGGCCGTGTAACATCATGAGTGGACCAAACGCGTTAGTCACTATAAAGCGGCCCGTTTTATGTAATGTGAATTCTAGCTCAATGCAAAAAGTTTAAATTAACATGCATTGGCAAGACTTTACCAGCAGGCTCCCACGCCCACCCAGAAACTAATGAAATGCAAAGGCTGGGGAAGGAGTACCTCTCACCTGGGCAGGACGGCACGTGCCCTGGGGAGGAGCCGCCGGGAGGGCTGGTTGTGAGGGTGGATGACGGATGCCCACCCACCCAGTGAGTGCTAGTTGGATCCAATCAGATTTGGGGCTGCACCAAATGGAGCCAATTTGTAAAACGGGTCTATGTCACGATTTCAAGCCACCACCGTCCAACACAGAGCACAGACCAAAGGTCTGAGACTCAGAGTAAACCCAATCGTGGTGTGGGGTGCTGGGAGGTGGGGAACCTGGGCAGGAGAGAGGGGGATTCCTCACCTCACTTCGCCCCCACCTCTGTCTTGCTTGTGACCTTGACCAGTAGCTACCCAGGCTTCACTTTCCTCGTCTGCAGAAACAAGGTCCTGACTCTGGGATTCCGGGAGGAGATGGGGGAGGATTCAACCTCTGCCCAGTACAGATGAGGCCCTGGAGCTCCACCCCTTCCTGAGGGAACAGTCTCCCTCTGTCTCCAGTAGGACCCCCACCACCCTCCTTGGAATCCTGGAATCCTTCAAGTCATGGTGCTGTCTCTCCTCCTCCAGGAAGCCCTCCCGGACTTCTCCGATGTGTGCCCTTAACCTTTGGGGGGCCCGGCTGGACTCTAAGACCCCTGAAGACAAGGTCTCTACCTCTGATTTCCTGCTACCATTTAGGGAGATAGCGACTATCCATGTTAGAATTTCCTGGCCAGTCCTGCAGTTCTTATAATCCACAGGAATATTCTACAAATCACATTTTGCCTTCGCAAGGCCAGATACCTGCCTGAGGGCCTATCTTTGGGTTTGGAAAATAAGCCTCTCTGCCACCAAGGCTGGCAGGGCTGGGGCGCCCAGGAGGCGTGGACTGGGCGGGAAGGCCCGGCGCAGTAAGTGCCCAACGCTTGTGAGTTGTTGCTTGTACAAGGGGGAGAACCGGGTCCCCCTGCCGTAAGCGGGGCATCAAGGAGGCTGGGTGGCTCCCCACGGCTCATTGCCCTGAAATGGGCTTCCCAACTTCGACCCTCCCACACATACCCACTCTCCAGATGAGCCCTGGGAGGCCAGCCCAAGTGGACGGTGTCCCCGTGGAGGGTGCTGGGTCGGCAGGTTGGGGAAGGGGCTGGTGGGTCCTGAGTGTCATGGAGCCTAGTAAGGAAGCCTGGGGCCGTGGTCCTTCCTAAGACGCCCAGAGCGCCCGTGGAGGGAGGAGGGGGCTGCATAAGACCAGTGTGGGTGCGGCCCCTGCCCCACTCTGAGCTCCCTACTGCCTGACCACGTGTTCCCAGTCGGCTGGGGCACAGATGACCAGGCCGATAAACCCCTTTCCTGGGGACAGGGCTGTCTGCAGAAGGCCTTGAGATAAGGCTGAGAGGCAGCGCCGAACCTGTGGTTTCCTTGTGTTGGGGAGGCGGGGCCAGCATGGGCAGAGGAGCTGGGGTGACAGGGGGCTCAGGCCTGCACCCACTTGGCTCCCAGAGAGGGAGAGAGGGAGGCCGCCCCCTGCAGCCCTGCAGCTGTTTACGAATCCAGGGCTCGCCCCATGCCAAGTCTGGTGCCAGCCACCCCTGGGGGACAACGGAGGTGAACCCCAGCCTCCTAACTGCCAGGACCTCCAGGTGTCAGAGCAGAGAACAAAGCTGGCAGCTTCTACCCAGGGCGCATGGAGTGAGGAAGCAACTGGCATTTTCTACATGCCGTCCCGTCCTTAAGTGCTTTTCACCTCATTTAATCTATCCACAACCCTACAATCCAGCCTATGAGCTCTGCTTCTGAGATGAGGAAACAAAGGCACAGAGAGGTTAGGTGACTTGCCCGAAGCTCATGAGTCTCTCTTCGGTCGGTGTCTCTTTTTCCAGGTTCTGTTTGGCCAGCAGCCCGCAGTGAGCCCTCAAATTGAGACGTTATATATTGGCAAGGCAGGCTAGGAGGGAGAGGGGCAGGGCAAGGTGGGGGCAGGAGCCGTGGAACCCATGGGGTGCTGACGCCACACGGATGCCCCTGGGGAATGGGATGCGTGGGACACTCGGAACACGCAGACGTCACTCTGACCTCTGAAGGACAGACATGGTTCTTGCAACACCCCCAAACCACATGCCGCCCACTAGAGGTGGGTGCCCTGTCACCCACGGTCATTCACATGCCCCCCACCACAACCAGCACGCCAGGCTTCTGATCAAAGACGACCAGAGCTCCAGAACCGAAGACAAAGACCTGGTTGGTGGAGAAGAGGGTGGGAGGCCCTAGGCCACAGCGCACTGAGCAAGTCTGCCCAGGGGACCCTCTGAGATTGTGCAGTGCGCAGCCTGAGCAACGGCGGGAGCAGTTCAGAAGCCCCGCGGGGCCCGCAGTTCTGGTGACAGTCGCCATGCTGACCAACCTTTGTCGCCCTGGACACCTCTCTCGTTAGAAGATCCCCCTCCCCACCTCACCCAGCCCCAGTCCTCCCCGCCAAGCCGAGGGGGCACCTGTGGCTTGGCAGGGCCAGGCGCTGAGGGTGAAGGAAGGCGCAGACATCCGCCACCCTCCCCCACTCCCGGGCGCACCTCCAGCTCCTGGCTCCCGCGGTGACAGCCTGCCTCCCACAGCTCCGAGAACAGAGCCAGGCTGTGTTCACGTGTCCCCCTCCGGGACCACATGGCGGCGGGCAAGAGGGCAGGCGGGCGGGGGAGCACAACCGCTGTCCCACACCGCCAGGCCACAGGCTCTGTCTGTGCCCAAGCCTGCCATCAGGGAGCCGCGAGGCGGCCAGGCCAGCCCACCCAGCGCTGCACTCACCCCGGACCAGCCCCTGGGGGCCAGGGCAGGCCTCAGCAGCCCGGCCTCCCCCTCGCTAGGGAAGACGGATGTCCTTGGCTGTGCCCACTGCACGGACGGGGAGACGGGCTCAGACCGGCCTGCGGGGTCTGGCTCCTGAGACTGTGCGGTCAGCCATTGCCTGGGGGAGGAGGAGATGCAGGGAAGGGGCCGGAGCCACGTGCGGGGATCTGACCCCGGGCCAGCCTGGTCCAGAGCCCCACTTGTCACCCCACGTCTGGGGAGAGGGGATGCCTGGGGTGGTCTCCCGGCCCCCTCGGGGAGGGTGAGGAGCCACTGTCGCTGGAGAAGGGGCAGGGAGGCTGGCCTCAGTCACTCGTCTGTCCCCACCCCACAGAGGCTGGGGCAGCAGTGGGTGCCCCCGAAGGAGGCGGCTGGGGTCCCAGAAGCCGGCCTCAGGGACGCTCTCCTCCACGGTCCCCACCAAACCAGCAGGTCAGGCACACGTCACGTCCAGGCCCCTTGCCACCTCCAGGGACAGTGGGCCTGGCTGGCTGCCCAAGCCACCGTCTGCACACTAATTCCCTCAGCCCGCTGAAACCTCTGGCTGTGCGCACACGAACCACGCATGTCAACCCCCCCCACACACACCAACACACACAGACATAGACACGTGTACTCAGACACACAGACAGACAGACACACACAGCCCCCAGGGAGAAGGGGTAGGGAGCAACTGATCTGAAATCCACTTGGCCTGTCCGTCTGTCCTGATGGAAATCAAAGGGAAGGAGGGAAGCCTGGTGGGCAGCCAGGGCCTGTGTTTTATGAAGGAGAGGCAGAGAGTGTGTGGTCCTGCCATGGTGACGGGTGACCACAGAGGACTGGGGGAACAAAAGCAGTCATTCCTGCCCGGGGCTGTCTGCTTCCTGTGGGCTGGGGTCTCCATGCTGCCTGGGAAGAGAGGAGACCCGGCATTCATTCATTCTTCATTCAGTCAAGCATCCACCCACCCATCCATCCTTCCATCCACCCACCCTCCACTTCCTATGCATCCTTCCATCCTCCACCCTCTATCCATCCATCCATCCATCCATTCATTCTCCACTCTCCATCCATCCATCCTTCTAGAAATGTTACTGAGCACCTACTGTGCATAGACCCTCTGCTAGGCAGCAAGCAGGACGTCAGAGGCCCTGTCTGACATGGTGCGGTGCTGGAACAAGGACAGCATGACTGAACACGTGCTGTGCGCGCGGCCTCATTTAACCCCACAGTGACCCTGTGTGGCAGACGCCACCAGCATGCCCACTTCGCAGATGAGAAAGCTGAGGGTCAGCTGAAAAGCAGCAACACAAGAACCTGTGCTTTTGACTCTTTCCCTTCCCTCCTGTCCCCTTTCCATTTCTGTCTGTCTTATTTGACAAGAAAGAGAACCAGAGAAGTCAGGACCCCAAATGGCCAACAATCATGGTATAAGCTAGGCTACTCTATGTCCCTGCTTGCCTGGGACAGTCCTGGTTTTCAGCTAATGTCCCCACATAAGAGGTAACAGTGCCACCTGTGTTCTCACACATGCCCTGGTTTAGACCTGGGTGAAGTAAGAGTTCCCTTCCCACTATGGAGCTGAGAAAAAGACATAATATTGAGGGAAAAGTGAGGGTCTGAGGACAGAGCAATCCCTGAAGGCTTCCTGCAGGAGGTGGAGCAGAGCTGCACCTGGAGGAAGGAGCACACTGCCCTCCAAGACCCCACACCCACCACAGGCCAGGGCACAGCTCCGCTCCTTTGTTTAGGGATGTTCTGGTCCAGGAATCCCAGGAAATGCAGATGCTGGGTACCGGGCAGTGTCACGGGCAAGGCCTGAGGCAAATGTGGTCCCTCTGGCTGCCAAGGGTATGAAGAAGGGGCTGGAGTCTGGGCAGGCTGATGGGATCAAAGCCCCCAGTGGCCCCTGGCTGCTCTCCCAGCACCCATGAGGCAGGCTGGGCCAGGGCCTGCTCCAGGCACCCAGCATCCTGCCCCCTGGGAGGACAAGCTGTCCTGCCAGCCATCACCACGTGTGGCCTGGCACCTGCCTGTCCAGACAGGACTGGGGCTGTCCCCAGCCTGGCAGAGGACCTGGGGCCTCCCAGCAAGGTCTTCCCAGCCAAAGCCCTGCAGCGACCCCGGCGAACCTTCTGGACTTCTCAAAGCTCAGGGAGCGTTTTCCTAAATGGGGGTGGGCCGCCTGTGACTGAGGACACGCCTTACCCCGTGTGGTGGCCCAGGACCCGAGCTCTGCGCCTCACTTTCATTCCAGCTCTGCCACGCAGCTGACCGGCCCAGGGACCACCGGCTGCTCGCCTGGAACACGGGGGAGGAAGGGCCCTGGCACGCAGGACGCGGGGGGTTTGCTGAATGGGCGCCTGCCACGGGTGCCAAAGGGCCTCAGTATAAAGGAGGTCCTTGCTGCACAGACGGGCACGTGGAGGAGGTGGGCCCTGGAACTGAGGCGTGGTAGGAAGACCCTCCCATCTGGCCTCTGCTCCTCCGTGACCTGCCCAGTAGGTGGGAGGCTCCTGCTTGCACACCGCCGAGGCTGGGGCGCCCGCTGCCTCGCAGTCACCCAGCCTACGGGCGGGCAGCGGGGGCATGCCCTCTTTGTCAGTGCGCTTACTGTGGTCAGACTCAATCCAAGGTGGGAGGTGGGAGTCATGACTAAAGTCCATGCCCCCACCTCCCATCCCGGGGCCCTGCCTGCTGTCCTAGGAGCCAAGAGGCGGTCATGATGGAGGAGGGAGGGGAGGGGCCTGTGCGTCCCCCCTGGTGTGGGACGGGGAGCTCCGAGCACTCCTGTGGTCCCGCCGGCGCCTCCTCAGACGCTGCCCTGGCCCCCTCCACCCGCTCCTCCGCTCCTGGGTCTGCCTGGCCCCTCTTCCGGTCCTCCTGCCATATCTTCCTCTCATTTCCAGAAGCAGGAAGGGACTTGGCAGATGAGTCACCGAGTTCTAGACCCTCCGCTAGGCTGGGGACAGCCCTAGTCCTGCCAGGACAAGCAGGTGCCAGGCCACGGGGCATCTGCGGCACTGGGAGGCGGGGCAGCTTGTCCTACGGGGAGGGGGCCCTGGGTGCCCAGAGAAGGCCCAGAGGAGCCGCCCGGCAGGGATGTGCCCTCCTGTGAGCCTCGGTTTCCCCTCTGCAGGAAGGGGCGGTAGGAGTCGGTGCCTCTCTGAGCCACCCAGCTCTGCGCTTCGCCTCCAACAGCTGGGAGGACCACAGGCTCACCTGTGCACACCCTTGGGCGCCCAGCGCCAGGCCCCGCGCCAGCCTGGGCCCCGTGATGGCACGCTGGGCAGAGAAGCCGCCGCGATGGGGGCAGAGGGGACGCACCAGGGGGACCCTGGGCTGCAGTGCTTGCTGCCACGCCGCGGAGCTCCGCTGCACCTCGTTATGATCCCAACTCCTGCCCCTGGGCCCCAGCTCAGACTGGGGCCACTGGGCCAGCCCCTGGGGACTCTCTGTCTCTCCCCTGGGTCACGCTGTGTTCCACACACACCGCTGTGTCCCTGCAGCCAGGACGCACACCCCTCACCGAGTCCCAGCTCAGCGTCGGCTCCCCCATCTCGGCCTTCCACCCTGTGAGTCTGGGCACCGACCCAGAAACCCCCTTCCCAGATGGGGCCGTCCCAAGGACTCACCCGGCAGCAGCGCCGGCCACGTGGGGCTCTTCGGGTCCATGGGAGCGGGCTCTCCCTGCCCCTGGGCCCCCGGCCTGACCCTCAAGGGGCAGCTCCCTTCAGCCTGCAGGGAGGGGGGCCGAGGGGGCGGGGTGACAAGGCGGCAGCAGCAGCAGAGGAAGCCTACCCAGCGTCTGCAGACCGGCTCCGACCGGACCAGAGTCCTGAGACGCCAGCGAAGAGGTCAAGGGCGGCAAGCCAGGGCTGCCCAGCGAGACACAGATCAACCACGCGGCCGCCCTCCCCCGGCCCCCAACCTCCCCCCCGCCGGCTCATGCCCCAGCTGCTGCAGACGGGAGCCGTGCTCTAGAGGGTGGAAGGTGGCGGCCACTTCCTGCCTGCCCCTCGCGGTTCAACTCCCGCAGGACCTAGGGGTCGAGGGATTCCTGGCACATGGAGACCTCTGCCCTGGGCAGCGGGGCCGCCCCCAGACTCCAAGGGGTCACAGCCCCACCGAGGCAGCCCTCGCTTATTCACACCCTCACTCGGCCATCTCCCACGAGCACCTGCCCCGTGCCAGGCCCTGCACTGGTTCCCGGTCCCCGGACCTCTGTGGTGTCCTCCAGGCAGCAGGAGCCGCCCCTGTCCCTGGGCATTCCTGGAGAGAAAGGGCCAAGGACGGCCCAGCTCGGGTGGGAGGAAGGGCAGAGGCTATGGTCTCGGGGACCCACAGAGACGCTGTGGCGGGAGACTCGTGGGGGCAGGAAGGAAGGATGGAGGGGAAGGGGAGGAGCTTACTGTCATCGGGGTCTCAGCTCCCAGGGTCTCCTCCCTACAAGGTCCAGATGCCCAGTTCAAGCGCTGCCTCCTCCCGAGAGCCCTTCCGGGTGCTCTGTGCTGGCTTTGTTAGGGCCCATCTTGGTGCGTTTGGAAAAAGAAGGGTTGGACATCTGTTGGGGGTGAGGCCATGACTCTGCTGCCTTAGGGGGCCAGCTGGGCCCAGAGGGTCACCCATGACATGCCCAGAGGGTGTGCCACAAGTTGCTTGCTGGGGGTGGGTGAGGGTGGGAGGCTGAGGGGCAGAGCCTTGTCAGGTCTCTGGGTCAGTCCCTTCCCTGTGCCTGCGGTGGGCAGAAGGCCGGGGGACTGTGGCTGCAGACGCCCTGAGGAGTATGGCTTAGGCCATGTTCACAGTCACCTCTTGGGCAAACACTAAGCTGCACCCAGAACCTCCTGGTACAGGTGACAATCCAGCCCCTCCCAGGCAGCGTGGGAACACCCCCGTCCGCATCCTAAACACAGTGGTTAGTAACTGAGGTCACCTTCATGCCACATCCCTGGGAGAAAGGTCCTAGCATTGCACTTCTGTTCCAAGGAGGGAACTGCCGCAGGGTGACCTACCCAGGGTGACTTAGCACACACCTGCTGGGTCAGGCACCCCCCGTAGCACAGCTACCAGGCCGGAGGGGCCAGCCCCAGCCAAGTGGTGCAGAGTTAGCACTACATCCCCATGCAGTCCTCACCAGCCAGCCTGTTCTTCAGTTGTGGGCATGGCCCCCACGCCCCATGGGCAGCACGTGGCCAGCTCAACCAGCAACAGGGACGGGTGTGGGGGTCAAAGAGTGGTCCCCAAAGACAGCCAAAGCCTCGTCCCCAACACCTGATGCTTCACTTTACAAGACAAAAGTAACATGTCACTTTACAGGACAAAAGGGACCTGGGAGATTGAGAAGCCTGCCAACCCTGAGACGGGAGCTCAATCTCGATGTCCCAGGCAGGCCCAGTGTGATCACAAGGATCCCTGTGAGAGGGAGGCAGGGCGGGAGATCTGACGACAGAAGTAAGAGGTTGGAGGGACGTGGGGCCGCAAGCCAAGGAATGCAGGCACCTCCAGAAGCAGAAACAGAAGGACACATTCTTCCCCGGAGCCTCTGGAAGGAACCAGGCCTGTGACATCTTGATTTTAGCCCAGTGAGACCTGGGTCAGGCCTCTGATCTCTGACCTCCAGACTGTAAGGTGATAGAACTGCCAAGTTCATGGATATCTGTTACAGCAGCCACGGGAAAGTAACACAGCTAGGAAGACAACTGTTCCCAGCCTCACAGCACCTGACATTCAATGGCTGCTCAATTAACGCTCTTCTCTGTGTGGGAAAGATTGAAGGCAGGAGCAGAAGGGGATGACAGAGGACAAGATGGTTGGATGGCATCACCAACTTAATGGACATGAGTTTGAGCAAGCTCCGGGAGATGGTGAAGGACAGGGAAGCCTGGCGTGCTGCAGCCCATGGGGTCTCAAAGACTCAGGCACGACTGAGCAACTGAACAACAGCTGCATGTTTGATCCAGAGGGCTCACAGCCCCTGCCTAGAGTCAGCCGAGTCCAGGGAGGAGAAAGGACCAATCTCTCACAGGTGACTGTGAGGTATCCTTGTCCCCCATGTGGCTGCACTGGGAGACCTCAGGGAAAAGCAAACAGCCTGTGGTCTCTGGAATTTTGTATTTCAGAGCAAAGCCCTGGAGAGGGAAGAAAAGTCCTGGAATGGAATGAGGATCTGCTTGGAACATCGACCCTGGGGCCAGGAAGCTTGGGTAAACGCACGCTCTCGATGTCTATGAAAATCTGACTTCCTCTTCACCTTCCCCTCATCAGGTCCCCAGCATCAGCCGACTTGAAACTTGTGTTCACTCAACAAACATCGACTGAGCACCTCCTGTGCAGTGGGCCAGGTGCTGGAGCCATAAAGAGGACAGTAAGACGTGTCCCCGTCTTCATGGAGCGGGCGAGCGGGCAGCCTCGGGGCTGCGCACTTGGGCTTCCTGTGGCTGGGACTCTGCCCAGGGTCTTCTCCTCGGCAGGGCCTTCTGGGACCAGCCCGCCTCCAGTCACAAGCTTCATCTCTGTGTTCTTCTGCCCTATTTTGCTTCATGGAACCTGTCCCCGCCTGGCATCACACATGCTACCTGGCACAGTCTTTGACACACAGTAGGTGCTCAACAAACACTTGTGAACAAATGCACTCACAGGAACGGCAGCCTAGAGGTGGAGACAGATGTGAGAACAGGCAACCACGGTTAGACACACGAGCAAAGGTCTGTTGGAGAGATGTCTGTTTTTCAAACGGCTTTTGCGTCTAAATTAGAAGGTTGTGGGTGAGAGCTGGTATGGACGCAGGGGGAGTCTTACACACAGCGCTCTTGTAGCCTGTTACATCGATACGGTGAGCCAAGGTCCCCCGAGTGCCGGCTTACCTACCAGCTTAATCCCAGTCTTGGCAAAAGCAGGGTGGTGAGTGGGTGGAGGACACGGCCAGGACGGCAGACAGGCGGGCCCCAAGCGCAGGAGCCCTGGAGAGGTGGTCTGTGCTGTTTTTAGCTCCTTGGGGTCCCCAACACTGCCCCCGTGATACCCCACCTGGGTCTCAGAATGGCCATGTCTACGGCTCAGCTGGATCTCCTTTATTCTACCCTGAAATCTTGATCACAGACTTACTTGGAAGGAAAATAGATATCAGGGCAAACAGACCCACTTGACAGCAATTTTGCCAGGTCAAAAGAGTTGCTTTTATCTTTGTGCCGTTTTGAACTTTGGTGAAGGCAACGCTTAGTTCATCATTTCATGAAATTGCCCAAGTTCTCCTTTCTTTTCCATGTCACAGAAATCTGAATCAGTGACAAGGACCCACCAAGTCGCACCCTGGCCAAGGGACCAGCTGAAAGCAAGCAGAGCCTGGCGAGCGGGGAGAGGCCCGGGGCCCAGCCCCGCGAGCCCCCTCTAAACACTCAGAGGCTCCTGGGGAGGGGTTACCAAAAAGCCCAGAGCCTCTGGGCTGCCTGGGCTTCTCTGCCTCCTGCCTCGACTTGCAAGCTCCGTGCTCCCCAGGGAACAGTAAGTTCCTGAGAAGATAAACAGTCTCTGGTTGGAGAGAAAACAGACTTTGGATCCCAGCTCAGCTGGAGATGAACAAAGGAAGAGAGCGGTCGGCAGGAGCAGGGACATACTGCTGCGGCGCAGAGCGTCTCCCTGTGGAGCCGGCGCGGGGGCTGGGGGCTGCAGCCAAGCCCGGCCCCCCTGCCCTCCAAGCAGCTGCCGCTTGGCTGCAGAGAACAGGATCCACCCAGTGCCTCCCGCCAGAGCACTCAGCACCAGCACCCGCTCCAGGCGAGGCCTGCCAAGGACGTCTTGGGGCCCGAGCCAAGTACCCAAGCCGAGGCCCTGCCTTCCTGGCTGCGGAGGCCTAACCTCGCTGGCCGGGAGTCCATCCGCCCAACGAAGGAGCGACAAGAGCCGCAGCAGGGCCAGGACCCCGGCGGGCACCAGCTGGCCCTCCTCGCAGGGCCCCGCCAGCCCCCGCATCCCTGAGCGTCAGGCATGGTGCTTGGCGACGGATGTGGGTCACCTAGGGTCTCACGGCACTCGCGGGGGAGCCGGGGCACGGAGAAGTTGTGCCTGGAACCAGGGGCTCGGAAGGGGCAGAGGCAGGATGCGGATCTAGGATGTGCCAGGCCGGACCCGAACGCTTAAGAGAGGCCCACACCCAACAAATACTGATTGTATTTAAACCCAGGGCTTCCCTGGTGGCTCAGATGGTAAAGAATCCACCGGCAATGCGGGAGAACGGGGTTCCATTCCTAGGTTGGGAAGATTCCCCTGGAGGAGGGCATGGCAATCCACTCCAGTATTCTTGCCTGGAAAATCCCCAGGGACAGAGAAGGCTGGTGGGCTACAGTCCACGGGGTCGCAAAGAGTCGGATGCGACTGGAGCAGAGCACAACATGTATTTTTTTAAGCCACTAAGCAGCAGTAGACACCAACCCCAAACTCTTCCCAGACTCCCGTCATGGGACCAGAGTAGGTGAATGGAGGGGTCCTGGGCTGGCCCAGGTTGGAGACAGAGGATGCACTGCATCTCCCACATACGCTCCTACTCCGCTGGCCAGACCTGCTCCTGCCCACCCCTCTCTACCGGGCCAGGGGTCCCCCAAAGCCAGGGGCAAGCACACATGAGGATGGAGGCTTTCTGGGTGGGAGTAGGGTGGCAGGGGTCTGATAGGACAGAAGCCTGCAGACCACCCCTCAGGGCTGGCGGACCCCAGCACCCTGATGTGACTGGAGGAAAGGCAGGAGCCCAGGGGACAAACCTAGACAGCATTTTAAAAAGCAGAGACCTCGCTTTGCCAACAAAGGTCCGTAGAGTCAAAACTACGGTTTTTCCAGTAGTCATATACAGATGTGAGAGCTGGACCATAAAGAAGGCTGAGCGCCAAAGAACTGATGGTTTTTGAATTCAGGTGCTGGAGAAGACTCTTGAGAGTTCCTTGGACTGCAAGAAGATCAAACCAGTCAATCCTAAGAGAAATCAACCCTGAATATTCACCAGAAAGACTGATGTGGAAGTTTAAGCTCCAATACTTTGGCTACCTTATGCGAAGAGCTGATTCACTGGAAAAAGACTCTGATGCTGGGAAAGATTGAAGGCAGGAGGAGAAGGGGAGGCAGAGGGTGAGATGGTTGGATGGCATCACTAACTCGATGGACATGAGTTTGAACAAACTACAGGAGATAGTTCATTGGGAAGTCCAGTTGGCTGAGTGACTGAACGACAGCAGGAGCAGAGCCATGATGGCGGAGTCCACCTTGCTCCGGCTTTTGGTGACTGCCACCCCCCCCCCACAAATCCATCAGTTGGGTCTGCAGCTTCAACCACGTCTACCAATGAAGACGATATCTGCCACTTTAGATGCCACTCCAGAGCTCAGAGAGGATGTCCAAGGGCCCACGGGGCAGAACACAGGGCCACCGCTCAGCTGGGCGGCAAGGCAGCCCTGAGGCCACGCGGGGAGCCTGCGCCCAGAGGGGCGGCCCTGGAGCCGTGTGGCAGGCAGCCTGTGGAGCCTTGCCCGGCAGCCCTGGGGGCCCCTGGGGGCTCCTCCTAGGCCCCTGACTCTACCTTGAACTGTAGCCAGGGAGGTTTCGCTGCTACAACCTCACGCCTGCTCAGCAGCTCTGGAAGGTTCTGAGCCTGGCGGAAGCTCTGTGGAGGGATGCTGGGCCTAGACTCCAGTTACTCCCTCACCTGTCACCAGACAGTGCTGCCCCTCGCCCACACAGAGACCACTGCTCAGGAACGCCGTCCCCGTGGCTGCTGATGGATTCCGAGTGACCTCTGGCTGGATTCTGTGCTGCCTGCGAGTGGTGCGTGAGAGATGGACTTTGCTTTGACTAAAGGCTTAAGAATACTGGAAGGAGCTGGGGCTGGTGGGGGGTCGCCACCTTCAAGGACAGCCACCTCGCTGTGAGGTTGGGACAGCGCCCTTCTCCCCCCAGCTTGGTCCACCCAAGGTCCGTGCCTTGCCTGCCAGGAAGAAGCCCAGCCCCGGGGGTCCCCGCTGCCCCTGCAGCCCCAGAGCTGTTCTCCAGCAGCCAGCCAGCGAGCACCCCCCAGGCGGGCCTTCCAGATGCAGTGCCTGACAACGACACAGCTCCCCCTGAATCTGGGAGGGACGCAGGCGGCTGGGCCATGCCTGTCCCCGGGGCGCGCGGCCTCCAGCCCCCCAGCCCAGCACCAGGGCGGCGGCGGTGTAACGGCTTCCCGTCCCGGCAAGGGCCGCTGTCCCCACACGTGCAGGGAACTGGGGCTCAGAGAGCGACAGTGGACAGTTGCCCCCCAAGGCAAGGGACACAGCTCCCCAACCTGCCCACAGCCACCCGGCCCGCTGAGAAAGGCCCCTGCCCCGGCCAGCACAGGGGAGGGGGCTGGAGCCCACCACCACGGAGGGAGCCGGAGGGACAGTGGGGAGACGGGAGGGGCGAGGAGCTCTGGGGAGGGGGCGCAACGGGGCCGTGTGTGCGTGTGCCTGTGTGTATTGCACACGCACCCTCGTGCCTGGTGCGCCTGCCAGGTCTGTGCGTGTCCCCCGCGCGTCCCCACGCAGCGTGTCCATGTGTCTGTAGGCGCACGCCCCTGCTCCCGCCCCGCCGGCCAGCTGGCGGTGCACAGCTGGACCCGGGGGCCGTGCGCGCGGCCCGATGCGAGGTGGCAGGTGTGTAATAAACCATTAGTCACTGTCACGTTTCCAAGCAGCGGCCTCCCCGGGAGGGGCTGCCTGCGGGCGGGCGCTGCCTGGCGGGTCTCCAGCTGTGAGCTGCGTGTCCCCTATCCCCCCGGCCGCCGGCAGGGCTGCCGCCTGACAGGGGAGCAGCTGGCCGGCGTGGGTCTTGTGCTCCTGCCCTGCCCCAGGGGCCCCAGGGCAGGGGGGCAGGGCCTCGTGTGTGCCCAGCGGGGCAGGGAGGTCCTTGAGGGTCATGGCTGTGCAGCTTATCACCCAGAGCTCAGGGCGGGCTGGGACAGCATCCTCAGGGATGCTCTGGGCTGCCTGGAGGAGGCGCCAGCGGGGCGAATAGGAGTTACAAGCAACAGCTCTGACACCAGCCAGGACGCCGGGCTCTCAGGGGAGGGGGCGCCAGGACCGCACTGGACCTGCCATTCTCACACCGGCTGGTGAGCCGGGCACTCCCACTGGCCTTCCCGCCCATTCCTCAGATGAGGAAACCGAGGCACAGTGCAAGGAGACGCTTGTCCCAGGCGTCCCTGCCCACCACCTGCAGTCCCCTTTGCTGCCAGACACCCCGTCCCCCTCTGCCAAGGGCTGGACGCCCCCCGGAGGGCTGGTGGCCCATCAGCCCGTCGGCCAGCTCCTTCCCTTGCTGAGTCCACACTGCAGAAAGCAAGAGGTGGTTGCCTGGGGGCATCCTGGAGATGGAGTCCCAGGACCCCAGCACCACGAGCTGGCTGCCCCACTCGCTGACAAGCAGCATTTTCCACCAGCTGCCCCCGCAGTGGCCCAGCAACAGGGAAGGCTGGGCTGGGGGCTGTTAAGTGTTGGTCCTCTTAGGGGCACAACACACCCAGGGAGCCACCCCGCGGGGTCTTGGCCTAAGGGGCTGCTGCACGGCCCTCCCTAGGTAAGAACACAGGTGTCCACTCACCATTCCCATTCCAGGGCCCACGGGCCACACAACAAATGCCTCAGGACTCCACGCTCACAGGCCCAACAACCAACTTGGGGCCAGCCTCTCCATCACTGGGGAAAGCAACGCGTCCAACAGAGTAGGGATGGCGGGGACAGGGTCTTGGTGGCTGGAGGGGGTGGGAGTGAACGCCCATGCCGGAAAACGCCAGGCAGCACCTCCCACGGCCGGACCCCCTCGTTCCCTCTGCCCCAAATGAGGCTACACTGGGAGCCACGTGCCTGGACGTGAGCGGCGTGCCCCCGCGGCAGGAGGGTGGGCGAGCCGCCACACCGGGCAGCTGGACATCACGCGGCACACGACGTGAAATGGAGCGGGACGGCAGCTGTGACAACAGGCGGCCTTGCAGGGCCGCGCAGGCCCCGAGACAAGGCTCACGCCCCAGACACCCGGCCACGGGCTGCCAGGCAAACACAGGTGCGGCGGAAGAGCAGACGCGATCCTGGCAGGTTGCTCTGGGGCGACGGGGCATCCAGGTAGATGGAGAGTTCTAGGGCAGGGTCTGGTGGCTCATGGAGATAGATCCATTATGCTATTTTTTAAATGAATGAGTGAACACAATGGAATGCAGAGATAAAAAAAGAAACCAACAAAGGCTGTTTGTGAATTGACAACGAGAGAGAGGGAAACGATCAAACTCGAGTCAGAGAGACCCAGCCTCCTGGCTCCCCACTAAAATGTGGCGACCCTGGGGTGGGAGTCTGCACCCCAACTTCTGGGGAGGCTTCTGGCTTCCAGGAGCTGCCGGATCCACTCCAGTAGACAGAGATGGTGAAATGCTGGCACCTACCTGTGCCTGCGAGGTCCGGTCCGGCCCCGTCCAGGCTGCTCTGCTGACACCGGGCTGGCCCCTGCTCCTGGCCGGCCCTGGGGCCCCTGGGCAGGCTCTCTGCTGGGGCACCTGGCCGAGGCTCAGGCTCCCGGGCGGGAGCGTGGGTAGCTGTCGACGTCTCGAGAGATGCAGATGTGACCTGGAAGAACAGGAGGGGGACGTGGTGAGTCTTGGGCACGTCTGCTTGGAGATGCCCCAGGGTGCTGGGTATCGCCTCTCGCCCACAGTGGCCTGGCGTCGCTGTCAGAGACCTGGTGTGGCTGGATCTGGGAGCCAGAGTGTCTTCCTCATCCAGCAAATGCTGCCCAGGGACACCAGGCTGACCCCCAGGCGCTGGGGGTCCACCCCCAGGACCCACTGCCTCCTGGGCACCTCCGCTCTGCACAGGCCTCTGTGACAACTACCAGCTGGTCACACGTGTAATGACCACTCTAGCTAATCTTCAGTTCTCCCCGCAGGGTGGTCATCCTATCCCCCACCCTTGCCCTGTGTTTTTAAAAAATATTGTATAGTAAAATATGTCGCTGTTGCTTGCTGATTACTCGCTAAGTCGGGTGCAACTCTGCGACGCCAGGGACTGTAGCCCACCAGGCTCCTCTGTCCGTGGGATTTCCCAGGCAAGAACACTGGAGTGGGTTACATAACAAAAAATTTACCATCTAGGCCATTTTAAGGATGCAACTCAGTGGCGGGAAGTCCAAACATGTGTGCAACCATCCCCCAGATCCATTTCCAGAACTTTCTCATCAGCCCAAATGGAAACTCCATACTCATTAGACACTACCTCTCTACCCCCTGCCCCACCCCGGCACCCACCGTCCCGGCCAGTCACTCTGCCCCCGGTCCACAGGGGCGCAGGGGACTGGGGCTCAGAGAGGGGTGGTGGGAGCCTGAGGTCACAGAGCTGCCGAGGCAGGGCTGACACAGGTTCACATCCTGGGCTCCTAGGCCTGAAACCCTGGCAGCTCCCTGGGGGCTGGTCCCGGGGCCTGGCGACCCCCCACTCCCCGATTACAAGCTCTGGGACTGCATGGCTGTCAGAGAACAACTTCGCGTTGATCCCGTTTTTCCAAGGATTAGGGCTATAAAAGCAAAGTGCCTGAGAGAGATGGATGGTGCTCCATCCAGGCTCCGCCAGCCCCACACGCGAGAGACGGGTACATTTACCATTTGTTTCCGGGAGTGCTTTAATTTATGGGATCCATATGGTGACGCTGCCCTGACCACGGCCCCCACAAATCCCACAGGGGTGCTGGCAGCTTAGGCTGGAGCCAGGAGGGGGTGGCGCCTGGCCCCGGCACACTTCATCCACTCCTGGCCTGCTTAGGGCTGGGGGCCCACCGCACGGCGGGGAGCCTGGAGCCCCTGTAGACCCCACTCCGTAGGGTTTTCACTGCTCTGGCAAACCCTGCCATCACCACTCGGGGAAACTCTTGCCAGACGCAGGGCTGCTGTGTCCCCATTAGTCACAGGATGACTCGCCAAGCCAACCCCGGGGACTGTCTGCGGGGTGGCACCAGGTCAAAGTGGGCAGTGTTCTCCAAACCCCTGGGGGCAGGCTGGCATTGCCCTGGCCTTGACCCTGCTGTGCGCTGGTGCAAAGGAGAAAGGGGTGTGGCCCACCCCCGCCCTGCTCCTCCTCCCGGAGCACGGGGAGGTGGCTGGCGATGCCTCCCGGCTCCCCGGATGGGACATGAGGATGCCGTGACTGAGCACCTACTATGCGCTACAGTTAATCTTCCAGGGAAGAAAGCACGGAGACGCAAGGGGACAAGTGGCTGCAGTAATTGGAGGTGCCTGGATTTGAACCCTAGCAGTTGGGAGAAGACTTGGCTGTTCCAAAACAACCAGGGACATAGCCTTTAAGCAGAGAGCAGCGGATGGCAGAAGAGAATACTTTCGGGTGGGAGTGGGTGCAGATGACAAAGACTGCAGGAGCTGGAGAATAGAACTCCCCAAGGACTGGGAAAATCCAGGCAGGCTTCCTGGAGCAGGTAGAACTGTCCTGAACTAGACCTTCAAAGAGAGCAGGTTTGGAAAGGGAGGGGGGACAGGAAGGAGGTACAGGGTAGGTGAGACTGGGGGTTGGGGAGGGGAGGCGGGCAGCACCAGTCCACCCGGCGCCGTGTGGAGGGAAGCTGGCTCCATCCCACCAGGCCTGATCTTTCAAGAGGAAGTGGGGAATCCATCTTTAAAAGCGACACCCGCGTGATTATTAAGTGTTGAAATACTACACGAACCCTTACATGCTGCTGGTGGGGCTGCAAACTCGTGCAGCTGCTTTGGAGACGGCCTGGCAGTTCGTCAAGATCCAGAGACACAGAGTCGTCACAGGACCCAGCGACTCCACTCCTAGGCAGGTATCCCAGAGAGACAAAAGCAGACGTCCACACGAAAGCTTGCCTCTAAATGTTCATAGCAACTCTCAGTTCACAGACAAATGAATTCAGTGATGAACTTGGAGGCAGGTTCTTCCCCCGTCGAGTCCTGCCAACATCCTGACCTGCAGTGGGGGCCCCTGCTGAGCATGCAATGGTAGGCGTGCAAGCTGCTTACGCGTAATCCTCTGTTACACAGCAGTGGATAACTAAGACAACCCTAGAACAGGGCCAGGCCCAGAAACACACGCTCCCCGGCACCATCATGTGCCAGACACCCTCCCTCCTCGGGTCCAGCTGTCCCCACCACAAGGATTTCACCCCCTCTCTGGGGTCTGTCAGCAGCTGCCCCAGACGCCAAGGAGGCTCAGTCACTGTTAATTGCTGGGCGAGGCTGCAGACACACGTGGGCGGGAGTATGCGTTATCTCATGCTAGCATCATCAGAGGTGGGAGGCGAAGGTTCGCTAAGGTTCTTGGCCAGACCATCGCAGGGAGCCAGAGAGCAGCCTTTCCTCACCCTTCAAGGCCAAATTTACAACAGTTCCCGGCTAATAAAAAGCAGACCCTTGAACCAATACATCCACTGTGTCTTCTCGCTACCAGAGCCCAGAGCTCCAAGCTCACGGCCGGACTTACTGTGCTATTGGGAGGGGGGCCTGGGACATACATTGCTCCCTGCCCTGGGGACCCTGGAAATTGGCAGCACCCCAGAGAGTCCATGGGGCCCTGTGAAGCGAGCAGGATAAACTTTATTGTCCCCTTTATTTCCCTGGACCGGGGCCACCACATTTAAAGCATTAGTTAACAGGGAAAGGAAAAAAAAGGGGGGGGGTGGAAATTTCCAGGGTTCTTTACCATAAAAGGGATCTGCAGCCCACCACTGAATATCCTAATGAGATCTTGCCTTGTTACACTTTCTCTGGGGAGCTAAGTGATTTCTGCAGAGCGCCGATTCCAGGTAAATTTGCAGGTAGGGATGATGGTGGCTGGGGGCGTGGGGGGCGGTGTGCCGGGAGAGAGGAGCATCATGGCTACAGAAAGGAGAATCATGTATCAGCCTTGTCAGCACCAGGGTATTTGATGGATCGTATCAGTCCTCGGGCTCCTCAGGTCTGGGAACTCCTGCTCTATTGTTCTGTAGAATTGTTTTATTGAGATAAAATCCATATACCATACTATTCACCCATGGAAAGTATACAATTCGGGGGCTTTGAGTATAAGCACAGACTTGCGTGACCACCAACAGCATTCATCTAGGACATCCCCATCACCCTGTCCCCCCCAGCCCTGGCAGCTGCTTGTCTCCCTCCGTCTTCACAGGCGTGCCTCCTCTGGACACTGCATATAGACGGAACCCTCCACCATGTAGCCCTCTGAGTATGGCTTCTTTCGCTTGGCATAATGTTTCTCAGACTTGCCCACGTGGTAGATTGTAAATCATGTATTTTTAAAAACAAAGGCAGTTCCAGTTTGAGGGCCCACAGCAGCCCAGAGGCCACTGGACGAGATGCCAGGACTTCCTTCTCCGGCAACCCTGCCAACTGACTGTTGCCCGGGCCCACTTCCCTTTCCGCACCCCACCCCCCACCCCAGCACCCAGCCAGACTCCACCTCTCCAGCTTCCTGCAGAGCAACAGGGTCAGGTACTGGGTTCTGGGTTCTCTCCACTGGTTTCCAGCTGGGAGATCTTGGCAAAGTGACTTAACCTCTCTGGGCCTCAGTTTCCCCTTCTGTAGAATGGATTAACAACCCAGCGAAGTCTGACTCCCAGAGGCAAATGGAGGGGATGAGTTCTTTCTGCTAAAACACATAGTAGGTGCTCAAGAAACGGTTGCTTATCTCACGACCTAACCACATAAGCATCGGGAACAAGAGCCAAAGGGGTGCCGGGGCCAGGGGACCCCACAGAGCCTGGAAGGGTGTGTGCTGGAGAAGGTGTCACAGTCTTGGCCTTGGGGCCCCAGCGGGCCCCTGGGCACTTTTGGCCTCAGTTGGCAGGGCCACCTTCTATGTCCCCTCGACCACTGCGGGCACAGAGCCTGAGGCAGTTCTGGAGTCCCTGAAGTCATGGGGTAGGATCTGGGGTGTGAGACTCCCATTTTTCCTGATCACCCCAAATCTTCTCTTTCCTCCAAATCGGCTCAACATACACTTCAGGAAGCCAGCCTTGCCAATCCCGAATAAAGCAAACACGGGCTTGAATCCTGAGTGCCGCCTGCCTGCAGCCATAACTAAGAGTAACAGACGAGTCATTACTGCTCGGACTTCAGCTTACGTCTCGGGGAAATGGGCCAGTGATGCCCTAGCCTAGCTTCACAGAGCGCTTGCCCTGTGCCAGGAGTCCACTGAGCACTTGCTGTCGGTAGCCAGCGTCATTCTTCCAACAGCCCTCCCTTAATGCCTGCTTTGTAGAGGAGGAAACCGAGGCACAGAGAAGTCGAGTCAGCTGCCCAAGCTCACCCAGCTGGTCAGGGTCAGAGCGCCCACAGTGCCGGCACCAGGGGGTCCTCACTGCACACCGGCAGGGCCTGACTCACGCTGGCTCAGCAGACACACGGCAGCCTGGATTGCGGGTGAGCAGGTGGGCTGTGGAGGGTCTATCTCAAGAGCAAGGCTGGGAGGGGAGGCAGAACTGAGCTGCTGGAGAGGGATGAGGAGACACCAGCATGCAACGGCGCCCATGGACAGAGCATCACCAGCCCTTGGCCCCGAGGAGTGATCAGACACGGACGGGAGGCTTGGGCCAGGGGAGAAGAGCCACCACCCCCGCAAACAGGAGTGGCTGGGGGCCTGCCTTGGCTTGAGGGTGGGTGGGCACAGCCCGGCTGGTGGGAGACCCTGCCACCGGCCGGGGACCTGTGGGTCAGAGGCCTGGAGCTGTCTATCTGGGAGGGAATAAGGACACATGGGCCAGCCCTACCATGAGGACCCTCCCCCCCATTTTCTGGCACCCCCCACGAGAGCCCACCCACAAAGATGCGCTCAAGCCTCTCTGGGGGGGGCTTCTTGTCCTGTGCTACAAGCTGGGGCATCAGAGGCCTAAGACCAGTATTTTATGCCCCTTAGTTCCCTGTAATAGCTCCATAATGGTGAGCAGAGAACTCCAAATGCTTCAGGAAAAGGGACGATCAAGCTCCGGGTCAGGGGGAGACAGAGCTGCTGAATGCACAGTCCCCGACAAGCAGACAACGAGCGGGTTATTAAACGTGCGGGGCAGACCGGGCGTAATTGGAAAGTTATTAGATATGGAATACACACAGCACCCAGTAAATGAGTAATCAGGGGCTAATTAAGCTCACGCGACACGGCAGATCGCGCCGGAGAGGCTGGTGGCTGCCACATCTGTGGCAGCAATTAGGGGCGCTCCGGCTGCGGCGCCCGCGGGGAGGGGGGTCGCCTGCTCGGGCGGAGTCCCAGCCGGGGGTCTCGATCCCACTGTTCCCCCAGCCGAGTCCCACCAGGTGTTCCCACGTCTCAGGGGCGGGAGGCGGGGTGGGGAGGCTCATCCAGCCTTGAAGACACAAGGTCCTGGACTCAGGGAAAAAAAAAAAAAAGAAGGTTTTTGTCCCTGCCTGCACATCTGGCCAGGAGAGGACTCGCTGCAGCCCCCTGAGGGGACAGACACAGTCATAAGGGTCCCCCCAAATAACCTGCAAAGTGTGTGCACAGAGTCACCTCTGAGAGCTTCGCTGGAGTTCTGCCAGGCAGGCCAGCCAAGGGGCATGACCAGCCCATTTTATAGATGGGGAAACGGAGGCTAATAGGACCAGAAGGGGACGGAACTCACCCAGCCTGGGTCCTCTGCAGCAGGCACAGACACCGCCTCCCAAGTGTCTGGGAAAGACGGAGGCACTGCTGTTTCTCAGGAGACTGGAGCAGTTACATGGACAAAGGGAGCAACCGTCTGGATTCCTCCAAACTGGGTGACCTTGTGCGTGCTTCTGAACGCCTCTGAGCCTCAGCGTTTTCATCTGCAAAGGGGGTGCTGAGAGTCACACCCACGGCACACGGCAGTCATGAGGATTCCAAAGTTAGCATTCGCGCAGTCCAGCCCAAGCCTGACACATGGACGTCATGGACGCATTTGCTAAAGCCAGAAAGAGAAGAAAGCCCACTCCCAATGCCACAAAGAGAACCAGAAAGCCCCTAGTTCAAGTCCCGGGGGCTGCCGGAGCTGAAGAGAATCCAAATTCAGCCGAAACTAGGCACTGTTTCCGAGCCAGGAGCCAGTCTGTCCCTGAAGGGTCCCAGCAGAAGGGCAGGAGACTTGGGACAAAAATGTCTTTCACTGGTCACAGGTATACGTTGACCGCACCTACAGAGAGCCAGCCCCCACACCCGTGACACCCAGTGGGTGTCAGCCCATTACGCCTTAGCTCTGGGCAGGGGCAGGAACTGTTGGGCCCCATTACACAGATGGGGAAACAGACCCAGAAAGGTTGGCTCGTGGCTGTGTCTGGACGGCGCAGGTGGGGCATGATGTCTCTGGAAAAAAGAAAAGCCAGAGTCTGGGACTTCCTGGTGGGCCAGTGGTTAAGAATCTGCCTTGCAGTGCAGGGGAAGTGGGTTCGATCCCTGGTTCAGGGAACTAAGATCCCACGTGCTGTGGAGCAACGGAGCCCGTGAGTCACAGCTAGAAAAGCCGTGTGCCACAATGAAAGACACAGCAGGACGCCACAAAGATCCTGCATGCCACAGCTAAGAACAGATGCGGCCAAATAAGTCAATAAATATTAAGAAAAGAAAGCAGGAAAGCAAACCGGAGACTGTTGCTAACAGCACTCAGAGCATCGAGAGGCACACCTGGGTGGGGCAGGTGCAGCTGGACACACAGGACCCCAGGGAGACTGGAGCTGGCCAGAGGCAGGCAAGCCCAACTTATGCTGCTTCTGTGGCTGAATGGCACCTTCGGAAGGTGTGAGCCTGGCCCCTCGCTCAAGGGAGGCCTCTGGGCCAGTTGAGTCCCTTGTCTGGCCAGGGGCAGAGGCAGGGGTCTGCAGGGAGGAATGCACTGTTTCCAGAGGCGAGCTTGCTGCCCCCTGACTGCCAGGCTGCAGGCCGTGCGGGTGGTGATGCTGGGGGAATCCAGTTCAGGCCCAGGGTTAGGGACAAGGCCCTCCGGAGTCTGGGGGCCCCTGGAAGCCAGCAGGGAGAGCAGGCTGATCTCAGACCAATGACTGCCTGACCCCCGGCTCTCCGGGGCTCCCCCTCCTATTCCTATGGTGCTCTCTCACCTCCTCCTGCTCCCAGGGAAAGTCTCCCCCCAGTTTCTGGGCACACAGCCCTCCTCACTTCAGCCCAACCACGCCTGAGCCGGAGCCAACTTTCCAGAATATCACATTCAACCAGCCTGCACAAAATCCTTCCTGACCCCTCCGCGGGACATCAGAGAGCCATGTGATTTGGGCCAGCCTAGCTTCTCACATGTTATGCCTCACATCCACCTAACCACCTGACCAACCCTGCCTCCATCCACCCATCCTTCCACCTGTCTATCTGACTGTCCATCCATCTGTCCATCCATCTTTCCATCCAACCGTCCATCAACCCTTCCATCTAACTATCCAATCGTCCAGTCAACCATCCATCCATCTAATAAACACTTATTAGGCACCTACTATTGCCAGGCATTGCACCTGAGATACAACCGCCAACAGAGCAGGTAAACACCCCTGCCCTTAGGAAGGTGACGTTCCGGGGACTTCCCCAGTGGCCCAGCCTTGCGATGCTGGGGGCGTGGGTTTGATCCCTGGATCAGGGAACTAAGATCACACATGCTGCGGGCCAACTAAGCCTGTGTGCTGCAACGATGAGCCCGTCGCCCTGGAGGCTCCACAGAGCTCTGGGCTAGTGCCACGGCTAGAGGGCCCATGTACTGCAACTAGAAAGATCCCGCAGGGCACAACCAGGATCCCATGTGCTGCAACGAAGACCTACAGCCAAATAAATACATTAAAAAAAAAAGAGTACGGGAAGGTTTATTACAATATTCTCCCCCCTTCTGTAGGTGACATTCTGGTTGGGGAAGACAGACTCAGTAAATCCATACTGACGTGTCAGTTGGTAGGAGGTGCCAGAGGACGAACAGGAGAAGGGGACAGGGAGGGGGAGCGTGGCCAGAGTTAGAACTCTCCATAGGCTGGCCCCATTGAGAAGGGACATTGTGCAAAGACTTGAAGGAAACAAGAAAGCTAGCCATGGATATCTGCAGGAAGAGTGTTCCAGGAAGTCAGTCAGTTCAGTCGCTCAGTCGTGTCCGACTCTTTGTGGCTCCATGGATTGCAGCCCGCCAGGCCTTCCTGTCCATCACCAACTCCCAGAGCTTACTCAAACTCACGTCCATCGAGTCAGTGATGCCATCCAGCCATCTCATCCTCTGTTGTCCCCTTCTCCTCCTGCCTTCAATCTTTCCCAGCATCAGGGTCTTTTCAAATAAGTCAGTTCTTTGCATGAGGTGGCCAAAGTATTGGAGTTTCAGCTTCACCATCAGTCCTTCCGATGAACATTCAGGACTGATCTCCTTTAGGATGGACTGGTTGGATCTCCTTGCAGTCCAAGGGACTCTCAAGAGTCTTTTCCAGCACCACAGTTCAAAAGCATCAATTCTTCAGGACATCAACGTCCCAAGAAGAAGGAACAGCAAACAAGACGCCCCGAGGCGGGAAGCACGTGTGCAGACCTTTCGTGAAAAGGCCAGACAGTATGGGCTCGCTCCCTTCTGCTCCCCCGCAGGTGTTCTGCAGGGCCTGGGAGCTGTGTGCCTTCGTGCACCCACTCTACCTCTCTGGGGTTTGGCTTCCTCATTTGTAAAATGGCAAGGGCTCCCTAGGTTCAAGGTTCAGGGCGAGCACAACACAGGGGTCTGCTCACGAGCCACTGTCATGTCCATGAGTCCCCCTCTTATCCCAAAATGCCCTCTGCTTCTCCCCAAGTCCCTGCCTCCTTTCCAGCCAAGAGCCTGCCCCCCTCCCCCGGACTCTCCCCAGTCCCCTTCCCAGGCAAAGGCAGACCCTCCCCTGGACCACCTCCAGTAGAGCCCTCATCTGAGTACCACTGATTCAGGGGTTATGCTTCTGGCCCCCCAAGACTGTCCCCGCCCTGAACAGCACCTGGTAACTCCAAGGCCTGGCAGTGTCCCCAACACAACACAAAGAGGAGACATCTAAGTTGTGGAAGGAGCCACGTGGTGGTGTGGGGAACCGCGTTTCAGGCACAGGGAACAGCCCTGCAAAGGCCCTGAGGCAGGAGAGTGCCTGGTGTGGCTGAGGGTCAGCAATGTCAGCCCCTGACAGACTCGGGCTCTCATTCAGAGTAAGAGGGAAGCTGGGAGGGTTCCAAGTTAAGGACAGATGTGATCTGACTTTTGCTTTAACTTTTAATGATGAGATGCTTCCAGATTCACACGCAGTACGCAGGAGAGCCTGCGTACCCTTGGCTCAGTTTCCCCAAAGGTAACATCTTACAAAACCAGAGCCAAGGTCACAGGAAGGAACTATCAGGACAACTTGCCTCTGTTGTGCACGCGTTCCCAGTGGGACCTGGACTTGCACGGGCGTGTGCATTCTGTTCTCCTGAGTGTTATCTCCAGCATCGGCTCCTACAAACACCTCCACCCAGGGACAGGCAGCAGGCCCACCCTCAGCATCCCCTGGGATGCTCCCTGACAAGCACACCCCCCACTCCTGCCCCAGACACCCAGCCCCGCCAGCCGCTGATCTGTTCTCCATTTCTACGTTCTGCCATTCCAGGCATGTTATGCAAATGCAATCACAGTCTGAAACCCTTTGGGACTGTTCCTGCTCAGCACGGCTCCCTGGAGGTTCACCAGGTTGGCGGGAATTTTGGTGGTTTGTTCCTTTTTATTACGGAAGTCGTCATCCACGGCGTGGCTGTCCCTCGTCTTGGGGGCCTGTCGCCTGGTTTCAGCAGAGGGAAGCTGGTCCCTGCAGGTTGAGGGGCTTCTTCTGTCCCATCCCAGGCTCATGTCCCACCACGGCCCTGCCCCTCCTCCTGTCTTCAGAATCTGCGCCTGGTTTACCTGCCAGCTCCCTGTCCGGGGCCTGCCCCCTCCATCTGGGAACCAGCACCCTGCTCATCAGGCATGATGCGCCGCTACACCACCCCACACAGCCTCTTTAGATGCCCCAAACTGTGGAGTCAGGGGGCTTGTCAACCCAAGGCTTCTGGAGCGCTCCTGGTTCAGATGCAGATCAGAGATGTTTAACAACCTGCCAAAAGCCGCACAGCTGGAAGAGGGGCCGACGCCCACCCTGGCATGCTTCAGTTGCGTCAGAGATGGGTTCTGAGGACAGGGTGAGAGAGCGGGCTGGTGCGAGGGCTGCCCTGGACTCTGTGGGGGCTCAGCTTGACCCCGTGCCTCCACCAGGGGGGCCTCGGCGGCTGCAGGTAAACATGACATAATTACTGCGGAGGGAACTGTGCTGTCTCACCCGGGGCAGTCAGTTTATCAAGCGCTGACAGTGCATTAGCTAAGTGATCACTAGACTATTAATTTTTTTTCCCCAGCCCTTGCCAGGGGTATTACAGTGAAAAATGGCAGCTTAACCGCAGGGAAATTCTTCAGGGTGACAAAAATAAAAATAGCTCTAATTGAAGTTGATAGAAATTATACCCTTTAAAAACAAACGTCGGGGTGCGCTGGCTGTATTGTAAATTAACGCGGGGGCAGGGTTTCTGCCACAGGATGGTGGGAGCACAGTGACAGCCACAGCAGCCTCCCAGGGCCTCCCATCTGCAGGGCCGCGGCTCAGCGGCCTTGGGGGGCGGCGGGCCTGGCTGGAGGCTGGCGCCCGGGTGGGGGTAGGGTAGGGGCTGGCAGTCGTGGCCTCGCTCGCCACCCAGCCCCTGCCGAGGGGCAGCTGGCAGGATGAGGCCAGGGCCACTTCGGGGAGCCCTGGGTGTCCTGGGGTGCTGCAGGCCCTCCTGGGAGCAGAGGGGGCCGGGCCCTCAGCAAGCCAGGCCGGCGCTCCAGCACCATGGCCACCGCGGGGCCCGGCTCGCAACGCTGGAGGCCAGCGTGAAACTCGCCCATGAGAACGTGTTCTTCACGGAGGCCCCGACCCATCATACGGAGCCTGCGTGCTCTGGTCTTGGCGGTGAAGCGTAAGCATCCCCCGGCAGCCGAGGGGCTTCAGCGCGGCGCGTGAAAGAATGATAAATATAATGGTGATAAAATACTAATAATCACAGGCAGAGCATCTGCCCGGCGCACCACACTGTTTCAAGTACTTTCCACATGTTTTAATTCACTTAGTCCTCGACACAACCGGTGAGGCAAACACGGTCATTATCATCATCGCGTTCCGGACGAGGAAGCACGTCTGGAGGCCCAGACAGGCTGTGTAGCCCGCCTGCAGGGACAGTCACTCGGCCCCCTCTAGGCTGGCCTCCGAAGCCCCCTGCCTAGGGCCCCTGAGCCCAGCAGAGGATGGGCCCCCGGCCGGCAGGCAGGTCTCTGGAGGAGCTGCCCTCGGAACGTGGCACCGGCAGCGGCCTCAGTGCGGGCCCTGCACACGCACGAAACAGGAAAACCAGACTCCATATCACGTCTGCTTACTCGGCTTTTACCTTCATAGTTTATCACTCTTGCTTCCAGTTAAGAATGTTGCCGGTAGTCTGAAATAGACAGGCTAGCCCATTCTCAAAGCTCTGGCCTCTAAGGGTCAAACACTCTTCCTTTCCTATAGAGATGAGCAGCTGGAGAACAGAGAACAGCACTTGCCCTGTTGGAGGTTCACAGGAACATCACGAGCTGATGCAAGAACAAAGGATTCCGACACCAAGAGGCTTGCAACAACAAGCCACGCCCTTCCCTCATCTTGACTTTACTTATTCATTTATTTTATTCTCATTAATTTTTTTGGCCACACTGAGTGGCATGCAGGGTCCCGGCTCCCTGACTAGGGCTGGAACTCGTACAGCCTGCAGTGAAAGCCAAGTCTGAACCACTGAACTGCCGGGGAATTTCCCACCTTGACTTGAAAAGGACTTTGCTGAGACCCTTCGGGGAATTTGGGGTTTGGAGGGCATGAGCCACCCATCTCCTTGCACGGCCCTGCAATAAGCCTTTTTCTGCTCCAAACTCGGATGGTTCGGTATTGTTTGGTCTCACTGCGTGCTGCACACAAAAACCCGCGTGTGGTAACATACACTTATTTTCACACGACTTGTACAATTTACTTCTATTTTGGCTTCACCTTTACTGATGTTGAGAATTCACTTAAGCTTCCTTTAGCTTCCAACAACTTAAAACTGTGCTAGGTATTATGCATCGGTCAGGGGTTGGGGGTGGGTAAAGAAAAAACAGACCTAAGAATTAATTTTGGAATACTTATCGGGCCCTTGCCCCAATAAATGCCAGGCACTGTTCTAGGCACTGGAGATTCACAGCACGACGAGGAAAGTTCCAGGCCTCTTGCCGCTGACATTTGAAAAGGTTGGAAGAAATAATTACAGAGCCACTCATTTCAGGTCCACAGGCAAAGACAGAAGTCACCAAAAATGAAAATCCAAATACCATCTTATGATGGAAAGACACAAGTCAAAAATCTAAGAATCTGACCTGCAAAGGATTCTAAGCTTACTCTTTTAAAAAGAATAAAGGGAAAGATTAGAAGGAATCTCTCATTTTCTCTCTCTCTCCCTGAGCATGTGCGTGTACACACACACACACACAATCACACACACACACACACACCATTTCCAGGGAGAGAAATCTAATAATGGGAGAAACCTCAAGAACAGCGCTTTTCGTGGCTTTGCATTGCTGTCTTCCCTGAAAAGATCTGGAGGGAATAATTGACTGGAGTGAGTCCTGATTGAGGTGGAAAAGGGGAAAAGTAAACGTGGGAAATGCAGACAGGAGCTTCTAGAAAGGGCACGGCACACGCGCAAGTCCTGCAGGGCCGGGTCCACTCTGCCCACAGTTGGTCCAAAGAAGTCTCGGGAGACACGGGAGCAGACCCCGGGCCGGCACAGACATGCACGCCCCTCTCCCAGGAGAGAACGAAGCCCCAGGATGGAAGTGACGGGACTGCTCGCCTGGCATCACACCCAGGTCAACCCCAGAACACATCATCGGGGGGGCGGGGAGTGGCTCCGCAACCAAGGTGAAGAGCACCAGACGACTCCCGGCTGCCGGCCGGTCTGCGGGAGGGGACGTGACGCCCGAGCCGGGAGAGGAAGCGGCTGCAAGCGACCTCCGTGACCCCGCATGACATTCACTCGGGCCACAGAAGCCACCTGGGTTAGCCCCAGTCACCTGGGGGCACAGGCACCCCCGTGCTGACCTCACGGGGCCTCTGCCTGAAGGATCAGAGTAGGATGCCAGTGGGAAGAGCTGTGACCCAGCCCACCACATGCCTGGCCGCACTCTGCACGTCACCTTATTTCATTCTTAAGCCACCATATCAGTAACGATCGACAGTAGCCTCTACCTATTAAAACGTGCCTGGAGTCAGGCGGTGACTCCTTCCCTGGGGGCTGTGTGGCCCAGGGAAGTTACTAAACCTCTCTGGGTCCCAGCTTCCTCACCTGTAAAATGGTCATAATGACAGTACCTTCACAAGAAAGGAAAAAAAAAAAAAAAAGACTCAGGTACTCAGAACACCACCTGGCCCTCAGGAGCTGCTCAGGAAAGCCCGGAGGATTTTATTTTCCTTGAGATAACTATTTAATGTCATTTGACTTACGTACCAAGCGCTGTTCAAACACTTGAAACATCTTGACTGGCTTGATCTTCCTAACACGCCTATGAGGCAGGTTCTACTGCATCACATGCCCACTTTATGGATGAGAAGACCAAGGCACAGAGCTGGGGAGTCAGCTGCCCCAGGTCACACAGCACCAGCTCTGCACCCAGATGCTGTCACGCTTGCTGTCATCCTTGGTCTGTACCATTCTCACAACACCGTCCCCCAGAACACCCTGGGAAGTTCAGAGGGCGCTCAGGGACCCCCACAGTACAAACGACATTAAGCAACTTAATACAAACAGCTGGTTAGAGGTGAGGCAAGAAGATGAAGGCAAGTCTGGAGACGCAGAGGGGTGAAGATCTAATAGTGTGATGATCAGAAGGAGAATAAAGCGAGCATACGGTGGGCTGGGGTTGGGGGGTGAGAGTGCGTCACCCCTTCTGTGGAAGGCAAATGGCCCTGACTCCCGGGACGGGGAGCCTGGGTGCGGGAGGCTCTGGGAACAGGAGGGGCCCTTCTTCAGTCCCGCACCGCTTTCCAGATCTTTATTTTGATGCTACGTTCTTTTTGATCATCATGAAAAAGGAAAACCACCACCGGCACCTCTCGAGCGGAGGGGCTGGCGTGATCGGGAAGGGCTGGGAAGGCGAGGAGGAGCCGGCTTTGTTTGCGTAATCTCTGTCTCACTGCAGAGATGAATGGGAGCTCGGGGAAGTCTCCAGCACCCCCAAATCTCCGAGGGGAGAGGGACCTGAAATGTCGTCTACCTCCTGCTTCTCAAACTCAGGATGTGTCCCACATAAGAGCAATTTTTTAAAAAAAGGGAATGGAATAGGAAAAAAAAAATATTGGCATGCACCATATGTAGTAAAAATACCATTTTGTGAAACAGGTTTCAGGCACTGATGTATGTCCGCGTCACCTGGGACCCAGGCACCGAAGACCCCCACACCCTGTATGCAGAGCCCACCCGTCTTCTGGCCCTGCCCCCAGGAGGCTCCACGGGCCACACCCCACTACCACTCTGCCCTCAGACCCTGCCCCCCATTCCAGGACCCCGGGGTCCCTGCTTGCGCGCCCGAGTCCACGCTCAGAGCTGTGCAGGCCTCCCTCCAGTGCACCTCCTGAGAGGACCACCCTGTGAGAGAGCCCCCCAGAAGGGCCGTCAAAGGGCAGCGGGGCTGGAACTTGGGCCAGCAGGCTGGGTGTCCACGTGTGGGAGCTTCGTGTCCTGCGGGCCACAGTACCGGACAGAAGACGGGATGGGCACGAGTCTCTGTCCACTGTCCCCAACCCCCAGATGCTGGGGGCAGACCTGGTGCGTGTGTGCATGCGTGTGTACACGTGTGGGTGTGCACACGGAGGCATGCCTCTCTGTGTGCATGCCTGAGTGTGCACGCACATGCCTGTGTCTATGTGGGCATGTATGTGTGCACACGTGTGCACGCATGCACCACTAAGCATGTGCATACACATGAACTGCATTGTGTAAGCATGCAGGTGTGCACACATGCATGTGTGCATATATGTATGTGTGTACACATGAACCAAATGTGTGGCTCTGGCGTGGGGTTGTGTGCACCCATGTACCTGGTATGCGAGCATGTGGTGTGCTCCTGTGCACACCTGTGGGCGTGTGTGGGCGTGCACGTGTGATGCACTGCCCATGTTAAGTAGCGCACAGTCCAGCAGCTGGAGGGGGCTGCCTGGTCCACCCCGATTCACCAAGCGGGTGGGCACACTGACCCTGCCCCACACGTCTGTCCTCCCGGGGGGACTCCCTTACCACCGGCACCTTGAATGTTCCATCTTTGAAGTCAGACACTCAATCTGGAAGTGCCCCGAGCGAACCCTTGTCAACCTCCCAGCTCCAGAGCCAGGCTTCGTCAACTCTGGTTGAATGAGAACGTGAAGAAACACAGGCTCAAAACCCAGCGGCCCAGCCCCAGGCACCATGGAGTGCCACAGAGCGGGAAAAGGGTTCATGGACGACTCCAAACACCCCAGTGGCTCCCCAAGGCCCGAGGCACAGCCCAGAGGCTTCTAGAAGGACCCCAGGCCACACATGAGTCAGGAGCAGTCCTGGTGCCCCAATCCGTCACAGCCCCGAGACACTGGGGTCCCAGGAAGACCTCGGTCTTGCCTTGTCCAGGCCGTGGGCCCCACCCCGGCCGTCCTCCCAGTGCAGCCTAGTGGGGGGCGAAGCCAGCCCCAGAATCCCCCCATGCTGGCCGGGGAGCAGGTGGGGGCTCTTGACAGGAGCCCTGAAGGGAGCAGAGAACTCCACCCAAGCACTCCCTGGCCATGGGGGTGGAAGGAAGTGCCCACCGGTCCCCAGCGCGGCCTGAGGCTCACACTCAGCCTGTCTTCCATGGGCCTCAGGGTTTCTGACCCTAAGCTGGGGGTGGTCCTTTCTCCCCTTCCTCCCCATCTCTGGCAGGCTGTCATTACTGTGGCTGTCCTTCAGAACGGACAGCCACCAGGCAGCTGGGGGCTCCACGCGTCCCTAAGGGGGGACCTGTCCACTGAGAGGGTGCCGCCTGAAAGTTGAGCTTTTAAACTTCATACTCAGATTATTTAGGATGCCTGGTGGGGCTGATGGAGAAGAAGGCAAACTAGAGCCCCAGAGCCTTCCCTTGACTCTGTAGCTCACTAAGAGGGGGCGCCTGAGGATGGATAAGCCGCCCTTGGAAACAAGGCCTGGCCAGCAGGGGGAGGCTCCCAGGTGTCCTGGAATGGACTGTGCGGGCAGCTCTGGACAGTATGGAGCAGGGGACGTGCTGCCCAGGGGCCGCCTTCTCCTGCAGCCGCAAGGTCAGCCCATTGACGAGTGGGGCCCTGGGTGAGCATCTGGAGCAAGCGTGGGGACCAGAGTGACTTCATCTTGCTCTGTTCACCCCACAGGCCGCATCTCACACCAGCCTCCTGAGTGAAGGGCAAATACACCCACTCTACAGATGGGGAAGTTGAGGCTGGAGAGGAAGGTGGCTTCCAAGGTCTGGCTCCAGGTGGGGGCAGAGGAGCCTGGGGCTCGTGGTTCCCTGTCCCTGGTGACACACACCCCCCCAAAAAAACAGGCACCCCAGCATCTTCAGGAGCCTGGTCTGCATGGGAGCTGCCCCTGGAGAGGCCCTGCTTACTGTGCTCAGCCAGCCCACGGCTGCCAAGGTGCCAACTCACTGGCTCCCTGCTAATTACTCATTTTTGCAGATCAAAGGCCTTGTTTATTAAAAAAGTGGATTGAACTTGTCTGCTTCCCTCCCTCAGAAACAAAGCTAAGACAGCCTGGCCTCCGCCTACCAGCCCTCCCTCCGCCCACCTGGGCTTTTGCAGAGTGAGTCCCTGTCAATGCCGCCTGTGCCTCGGTGGGCTTGGGGCCCCCTGGAGGGCCCATGAGCTTGGGGCAGGGGCTCCCCGGCACCTGGTGCCTGGGAGTTAAGGGCTCCTACCTGAGGGGCCCACCCCACTCCACCCCACACCTCTGCCCATCGACGCTCACCCTCCAGCTCAGCCTCCTGGGACGAGCAGGACTCGGAGGAGCGGAGACAGGAGGAAGGGACCCCCAGGGAGGGAGGCTGAGAAGAAGGGTCGCGCTCACAGGCAGGGATCCACCGAGCCAGGGGTGGGGGAGGCAGTGACAGGGAGGAGAATAGAGACTAGCCCTTCAGGAGGGGCTGAAGGCAGCAGGGCAGTGACTCCTGTGGCCCCCAGGCAGCTCCGCCCAGGCCCCCAGGAGAAGATGGTGGGGGAGTGGAGGGGAGGCATGCCAAGAGCTCTGGCTTCCGAACCCAACAGAGCTGCTGAGAATCCTCCTGTGAGACCTGCGGCAAGTCTCTCCACCTCTCCGAGTCTCTGCTGCCCCATCTGGAAAGTGGGGCCAAGGGTCGCCCTTGTTTTGCAGAGACGCTGGAGGATTCCGTGAGTTAGGTATAAAGTACACGGCTTCCCAGGTGGCGCAGTAGTAAAGAATCTGCCTGCCCATACAGGAGCCACAGGAGATGCGGGTTCCATCCCTGGGTTGGGAAGATCCCCTGGAGAAGGGAATGGCAACCCACTCCAGTATTCTTGCCCAAGAATCCCGTGGACAGAGGAGCCTGGCGGGCTACAGTCCGTGGGGTCGCAGAGTCAGACATGACTGAGTGACTGAGCACACGGCGTGTACTCATCACACACTCGGGCTAGTTTTAACATTATTTGGAAGTTGGAGAAGGAGTTACACACGCGGGTCCATAAACCCGAACGTGGGCACACAGACCCAGGGGTGCACAGAGCAGCAGCTCCATCTCGTGGCCCGTGGAGACGCGGCCCCAGAAGACGGCGTGCGGCGGTGTTGCATTTTCCCACCTCTAGGTCAATGTCCTGTCTGCCACCTGCCCCGCCAGCCAATGTGACTGAGAGTCTGGATCCCCCCCCGACCAGGTCCACGAGTCCAGGAAAGGGGTTGTAGTGGTCCTTGCCCAACCCCCAGGACCCAGGGCAGAGCAGCTGAGAGACTGCAGAGGCAGCCAAACTGGTCCAGCCTTGAGGCTCCACGTCAAGGCAGGAGGAATTCACTGTAAAGGTGACTCAAGTGGCCACACCCCTTTCATCCAGAGGTCCCAGGGCCTGACACACACACTCATTAAATCCCAGGTGTCTACCTGACAGGGAGACCCCGAGTCCGTACTTCCTGCACCTCACAACTTCAAGAGATGCAAATACCAGAAGCCTGTCCTTGTTTTCTACAGGAGAAGCCTGAGCTCAGAAAGGTTAGGTGCTCGGTCAAAGGTCACACAGCAGGCTGGGAACTTGGTCTCTCCGACTGCCATCTGGTTGGCTGCCCTGATCCCTGCTCTGCAGCCAGGCTGGGAAATGTGAGTGGTTGATGGCTCCCTGGTGCCCTGGGCAATCCATCTCCCTGCCCTGGCTCAGCCTCCCTAAGGGCCTGATCCAAGCAAGGGAAGGGGTGGCCCCGGGCCCCTAGGGGTCACACACTGCAGCTGAGACTTGCCAAAGAGGGACAGGAGGAGTCTGAGAAAGAGTGCAGAGTTCGGGACCAGGGATATGTACCTTACAAACATTTTAAATAATGAAACATCTCAGACACAGAAAATAATGTAGCAAGCACACAGGCACCCACATGTAACCCCTCCCCAGTCCAGCAGAGATGGACGCCACTGTGCAGCAAGCATCCCTGCCCGAGAGCTTCGAGAGCCCTGACCGGACCTGCCCATCAGCAGTGCTGGCCAGGCCTCCCTCAAGGACTGGAGGGGTGGGACCTCCCGAGCAGGGTGCTGGCCACTCGACAGAGGCTTCGGCGACAGTGACCACAAACTTCGTCCTTCCAACATCGCCACTTCATTCGCTTATAGCCTGGAGGGCGGACATCTGACACGGGTCTTCTGGGGCTACACTCAGGTGTGGGCAGGCCTGGCTCCTCCTGGGGAGACTCCAGGGGCAACTCCATCTTCTTGTTTCTGGTTTCTACCTGCTCCTGCATCCTTTGGCTCAGGGCCCCTTCCTTATGTCACCCCAGCTCTGCCTTCTGCAGTCACATGTCCTACTTCCTTCTCTGTGAAATCCTCCCCACCTCCTCTCACAAGGACCCCAGGATGACACTGGTCCCAGCTGGATAAGCCAGGATCCCCACTGCCAGGTCCTTAACTGAATCACACCCAGGATGTCCCTTGTGCCCTGTCAGATCACATACACGGGCTCTGTGGATGGGAGCATGGACGTCGTGGGGCTGTCGTTCTGCCTGGCACAGCAGGCATTTGATGGAAAAAAAAAAGACCTGGGACTTCCCTGGTGGTCCAGTGGTTAGGACTCCATGCTTCCACTCCAGGGGGCATGAGTTTGACCCCTGATCAGGGAGCCAGGATCCTGTATGCTCCACAGTGTGGCCAAAAAAACCAAGCCACCCCCCAAAACCCCCCCAATCCCCAAATGTGGCTTTGCCCGTTATTTTCCACCCCTCACTGTCACAGGAAGAACACGTGGACTCCCAGGAGACAGCAGAGCTCCAGTAGGTGGGGGGCAAAAGCGAAGGAATGATAGCTGGGGGTCCAGGGGCCAGGCTTGGGCTCTTGAGTGAAGCCCCTTGGAGAAGGGGGTCTGGCACCTGCGTTTTGAGCCTACGATGGAGGGGGGCGTCTGTCCCCCTTCCCGGGGAAGGATGCTATGCCCTGGGTCCTGCCCACACACCGCCCAGCCTCCCCTCCCCTAGCCCTTCTTCCCAGGCAGCCCCGAGTTACAGTTTTAATGAGTTCCTTGCCCTCTAATTAGCAGGTGCGGCTTTGAAAGGAAGCGCCTGGTGTTTACCTTGCAAGGAGCCTTTAATAACCAAACCCAAGGAATCGAGGGCTGGCTCCCGCCTAATCCCCATCTGAACGGCAGGCTTAATGAGCCTTGGCACCAGTGAACTGGGGCCTGCCCTCTCCCAGGCGCCCTGCAGCGCCCCTGGGGCTCGTTACGGAGCGGCTTCTGCCCTGTCAAGAGATGCCCCGGCAGCCCAGGGGGACTGAGGCCCGGGGGCCAGCTCGTGCCCGGACTGGGCAGCCCCTCCCACGGACCACTCTGTGTCCCCAGGCCGGGGGGCCCCTGCCTCAGCACCGACCAGGAGCCCAGGCTGAGGCCCGACCCGTGCGGTGGCGACACCCTGACCCCATCCCTACTGTCGTCCTGTGTCATCCGTGGGCCCTGGGGACGCCCGGGGAGCTGAGACCTGCATTCCCAGGGACCCGGCAGACACCTCCTGCATTAATCTCACTCACTGGCCCTGGAGGCTGGCAGGGTTGACCTCCACTCTACAGATGAGCAAACCACAGTGCAGAACAGCCTTTGCTGGCAACCGAAGGGACACGCTGGGACTTCCACTAGGGTTGGTCTGATTCCCAGGCGGCAGCTCTTTCCAGGGATCCAGGGAGCTGGGTGGGGGCGGTGAGCAGGGGCAGAGGGCAGGGTTCAATTGTTAAAACAGCAGTGCCGCCCGAGCCTCTGGCCCCCATGAGGGGCTGGGACAACGACACCCCTCCACCCGGCTTAGCCCATCACCGAATGCCTGTCCCATGTGGAGGTCAGGGTCCTGGAGGCCCAGCATCTCCTCTGTGCAGCTGGGGGCAGGGGCGGGGGTGGGCAGCAGGGGACATTCTCCTTGGTGTCCATCCTTCCGGTCAGGTCAGTAGCAGGAGGCCTGGGACGGGGCTGGATCCCCAGAAGGAAGAGGCAGCTGTGCGCCTGGAGGGGCAGCCTCATAAATCACAGGAGAGGTGGGAGGGGCCCACGGGACCCCCGGGGTGGGGTGGGGGGGCTGGCATGGGCAAGGCTGGCGGGGAGCCCCATCACCTCTCTCTGGTCCCCTCCCCAGCGCACACCCTGCAGGGCCTAGAAAGGGCCCCCCCACCCCACTCTCTGAGCAGGAATATTCTAGAACGCGGGGGTTTTTGTTTAGTTCTCCTAAAGTGAATGGAGTGCCTCGGGGTTGCTGGAAGAAAGCGGAGGCACCTCCCACCCCATTCCGTGCGGTGGTTACCTCCTCCCTCGCCTCTGAATAGCCTGCCGTCTGCCGGGAGCTTGAAAGGCGTTTGGAGTGTTTGGGCGGGAGAGGAGAGGCCTCCGCGGGCATCCTTTGTGGGGAAAGGGCCCCCGCTGGGCCTTTATCCGGCTCTTCCCCGGAGCCGCGGAGCCACCTCCAGAGGGTGGGGGCGCTCAGGAAGGCAGCCCTCCGGGCCTCTTGTCCCCTCTGGGGTGGGGTGGGGCCCAGGCCGCCGGCACCCCAGGCCTTTCCACTCCTGCAGGGCCGGGGCTGGGCTGGGAAGAGGAGGCACTGCTGAGCCCCGGTCCCTGGCCTGGCAGGCGTGGGTCAGGCATGGGCAGCCTGTCAAGCAGTGACTGAGCGCTCACTGTAAGGCCAGCAGGGGAGAGAGACACCGGAGGCCGAGCGGCCCTCTAGGTCCTGGCCTGGGGGTCAGGGGAGGCAGCTGGCCAGGAATCTGATCTGGGGGTCGGGGTGGGGGGCACAGCACGGGGGATGGTGACAAAGGTGATGCAGCCCCTCCTCCCCAGGAGGGGACTATCGGGTCTCAGCAGGGGGAGTCTGTGACCTTGAACTTCTTCCTCTCTCAGAGCCTCTGTTTTCCCATCTGTGAAGGCGGCTGTGCGGTGGGGCCCAGTGACCTGCAGGAACCCGTCCAGCCCTGACCCTTCATGTCACAAGAACAGGTTCTGTTTTCCAAAAGGGCCACAGTGGTTCTCCCCACCCCACAACTCTTCCAGAACCTTCCAGTTCTGCTCCCTTCCCTTGGACTGGACGGGCAGGGGCCTGGGGACAGCTGCCACTGATGGAGTCTGGTGTGGGTGGTGCCTAATGACCGGGGGGGCCCGGCAAGGGTGCTGTGGCTCCTGCCCGGCTCTCTCCCCCAGACGCTTGGTGTTGGGGCACAACCACGGTGCTGAGCGGAGCCCAAGCCACGCGGGGAGCCAACACCAACTCCAACACCTGCCCTGGGGGTAGGGGTGGGGGAAGAAACCAGTCCTCCCCATCAGACATCATCAAACTGTAGATTTGTGAGCATCAGCAACCTGGGGGTTCTTTTCTGCTCTGAATTCGGGAGCTGTTGGTCACACAGCAACAGATGACTATTGGGAGAAGCATCTCCAGGCAGGGGCTGAAGCCGCGCCGCCTCCCAACTGGGACCCCATAGCAGTTAGTACGTACCAGGCCCCCATAAGGTCTTGACAATCAGCTCTAAAACATGAGATAAATCTAGACGCTAAGGACTTTCCAAGGGCCTGGCAGGCACTGTTCTAAGCATCAAACTCATTTCATCCAAACAGCATTCATTTGCATGTTACACTGGAGGAAACCAAAACACAGAGAGAATAAGGAACTCTTCTGAGGTCACACAGCCAGGAAGTGGTAGAGCTGGGATTCAAACTGGGCCAGAGGTTCCAGAGTCCTCCCCACTAACCTTTCAGTTTTACTGCCCCTTCCCATGGGTTGTGAAGGTCCTGAAAAAACCAGGAGGGACCTGATTCCAAACACTGCGTCTTTTCCAATGAAATGATGTTGTTAAGTACAAACTCTCAAGCCACTTTTCTGTCCTTGTAAATTTTTTCATGCGAAAATATTTAAAAATCAATTAAAAAATATCCTTTATCAGATCAGAGGGCTTCCCAGGTGGTGGCTCAGTGGTAAAGAATCTGCCTGCTGATGCAGGAGGCCCGGGTTTGATCTCTGGGTCGGGAAAATCCCTTAGAGGAGGAAACGGCAACCCATTCCAGTGTTCTCGCCTGGAGAATCCCATGTACGGAGGAGCCTGGCAGGCTACAGTCCACGGGGTTGCAGAGTCAGACACACCTGGAGCAACTTGGCACGCACGTACGCATCAGATCCTAGGACCCAGGTTTTGCTTGAATATCATGATTGTGATAGAGTGACCTCTCAAGAGGCGCAATAATAAGGCCCAGGGGTCAAAGTGATCTGGGATGCAAAGAAATAAAATGTGCAGCCCAGGCCCAAAGCACGCTCTGGCCACTAAGCCTTCCTGAAAAACAGAGATGTAATTCACATGCCGTGCAAGGCGCCATTCAAAGCGCAGAACCCAGTGGCTGCCAGCACGCTCACACATCAGCACTACTTCATCCAGGACAGTGCCGCTGCCCCAGACAAAACCTCGTCCCCTCCAGAGTCCTCTTCCCCTCCCTCCCTGCTCATCGCCCCCCACGGCTCCCGGACACTCATCTGCTTTCTGGCTCTGCGATGTCTCTCTCCTGGACGTTTCACTCAATGGCGTCGTAGGGCATGCAGCCTTTTGTGTCTGGCTGCGAGTTTTCAAGGTTTATCATCCGTATGGTAGTGCAGATCAGCACTTTGTTCCTTTTGAGAGTCAAATAATATTCCATTGTCTACATGGACCAAGTTTTTGTTTATCCACTCTCCGGTGGAGGGACGTTTGGCTTGTTTCCGCTTTTTGTTTATTGTGCCTGCTGCTGTCAGGAGCATTTGCGACAAGTGTGTGTTGTGGCTGTGTGTTTTCAATTTGTGTGGGAGTGGGCCTGCAGGGCTGTGCAGTGCCTCGGTGTCCAATTGTCTGAGGAGCCCCCACTGCCGCCCCAGCAGTGACCCATCTCACACTCCCGCCAGCCGTGTTCGAGGGTTCCGATCTCCCCACATCCCCACCGACGCCTGTTATCGTCTGTCTGTGATTCTAGCCGTGCTAGTGGGGTGAGGTGCCGTCTCACGGTGGTGGAGTTTTCATGCAAAAAAGAGATCGGGGGACACAGGCAGTTCACAGAAAATTCTCCTGGGCTCAGGACAGATTTGGGGTGAAGGCATTACTGGACATGGAAGCTGTGGGCCCCAAGCCAAGGAACCAGCCTCACTATGTCAGGACCTCATAATGCGAACGAGAGGCAAGCGTGTGACAGACACACAGGCCCACATCACTGGTGGGGCCCAGCACGAAATGAAAACGGGGAGAGGGGTTTTTGATCAACAGCGATTAAGAACGTCAAGACGGCAACCGCATTACACTGGGTGGGGGGCCCTGGACACGTGGTCGGCCCACTTCAGCAAGGGCTCCCCTCCAGGCGTCTGCCCTCTGCTCAGCCTGGCAGGACCCGGGATGGCTGTGGACCCACAGGGCAGCGCCTCCGGGAGCTCTGGCAGGTGCTACTCACGAAGGCCCGGGGACTGCCCCTCCATCCATTCCAGGTCTCATGTACCCACCCCTCCTCTCCACAAGGGGCCAGCCCGACTCCAAGCATCACCCTCCCGCCCAGATTCCTTGCTTCTAGAAAGTTCTCCTCCTCTTTCAGAATGGGCTCAATTTGAGAGCCTCCTAGGAATTTCACTCGCACAGCTCTGGCTGATCAGTGCCCCCGGTCCCCAACCTTTCAACCTTTCTAAGGGGTCTCATCCCACTACTGTGTGGTCACTACCCACCCACAGAAGGTTCCAGAAAATGCTGAGCCTCTGGCACCAAACGCTGTCCCTGGGACATCTCCGGCTCAGCGATGGCTCAGAGAAGGCTCAGAAACACCCGTGGGTGCACGTGAGCCCATGTGTGGTATGGAGACTGCGGCCTTGGGGCCCAGGCCTACCTGAAACAGGCTTTCAGGCCATCTCCCAAGATCTGTCTCCTTCAGGAGCCGCAAATGCTCAGAAACAATAGGCCACAGTGCCTGGGGCGATTCAGGGGGCTGGAGGCCACAGGAAGTGTGACTTTGGCCCTAGACCAGGGCCCCACTGGACCCTGGGGCCATCAGAGCCTTGGCTGCCTCGAGGGTAACCTGGAGATGGCAGCCCTTGCCCACAGAGCCGTCCCAGCTGGAGCCCTGTCCTCAGGATCCAGGCCAGCAGACCCCACGGGTGGCAGCGGCTGGCACAGCGGCAGGGTAAACAGTCCCTGGTCATCGCATGCGGCAAATTCACCTCTGATTAGGTTTATGTGTTTATTTTTCTTTGCAATAGGGTGTGGAAACGCCAACAGTGCGGCCAGTTAGTGTTTCCAGAAGGCTCCGGGAGTTCTCTCGGCTCTGGGTGGGCTGTCCCCACCTGCCCCCATACCCCCGGCTTTCAGGACGCTGACCCACCCATCAGGCGCTATCAGAGCAGGACTGGCCACCGGGCATGGCAGAGGACGCGCTGTTTCCTGGAACATGCGTCTTGTGACTCTGGCGGCCGGCAATGTTGAACTTGGAAAGCGACCCGGTGCTCTGTCTGAACGGCGCGTTGCTGGGTGAGGAGACCCAGGCGCCTCCCACGAAAGCCCAGGGCCGACCCAGAGCAACGGGTCCCCGCGGCTGCCTGGAGAGGGAGCGGGGGCCCTCAGGGCCGGGGTGGGGACACCACACTGGGTCAGAGAGCAGATTCTGGGGCTCGCTCTACCCTAGAGGGCTCAGGAGCCTGGCCTCTGCCCGGGCCACTGCATCCGCATCTGTACAGGGGCTGTCAGTCTGGCCTGAGGCTCGATCGGCTGCAGGCCACAGGATTCCCCCCACTCTCCTTCTGAACGAGGAATGGGTAGAACAGGTGAGAGCAGAGCAGCCCAGGCTTGGCAGGACAGGGGGTGCGCATGGACCCTCTTTGTCACCCCCGCTTTTCTTCTCCGTCCTGAGGCCTCTGCGGCCCCACTGCTGAATACATCATTATCTTAAGGACACCATGGTATCCTTAAAACCCATGAGCACTCAGGCCACAGATGGCTGAGCACCTACTATGTGACACAGACTATTCAAGGGGCCAGGGACCCAGCTGTGAAGAAGAGAGACGAGGCCCCTCGTCTTCCAGGCTCCTGGAGGCAGCGAGACAGAAACCCAAAACACGCAATGTGCAGAGGGCGAGTGGAATGAAGGGAACTAGAACCCCAGAAGGAGGCCTGAGGATGAAGGAGGCCCTCACAGGGGCACCCACAGGGAAGCAAGGCGGGGAGCTCTCTGCGTCTCCAGGTGGGAGGGGCGGCAGGTGCAAAGGCCCTGAGGCAGGAGCTCCTGCGGGGCTTTGGAGGAAGAGCAGGAAGGCCCGAGTGCCGGAGGCAGCCAAGGAGAGTGGGAAGAAAGGAGGTGGGAAAGCCGGCTAAGGGGTCAGATCCCACCCTGGCTGGCCAAGCGCACAGCACCGATTCATATCCCCCAGGGACCTCAGCACCACACCGCATCTGCAGATACAGTCTTTGCAGACGCACGTGCCTTAACATGAGGTCACGCTGCGCTGGGGCAGGCCTAAAATCCAGAAAAGGTGTTTTTATAAAAAGAGGAGAGGACACTGATGCAGAGGGGAAAGCCAGGCAGAGGCTGGAGAGATTTGGCCACAGGTGAAGGAACTCTGGGAGCCCCTGGAGCCCTCGGCAGGGAGCCCGGCCCTGCCCACATCTTCATTTTGGGCTTCCGGCTTCCGGACCGTAAGAGAACGCATTCCCATTGCTCAGGCCCCCGGTGTGTGGTCACGTGGCATGGCAGCCCCCAGACACCAAACACCCAGGGAGGGACTTTGGTTTCATTTGGGGTGAGATGGGGGTCAACACGGACATGAGGAGCATGGCATGAACTGCCTGGCATTTAAAAGGTTGAGGTGACATCACATGGCCCCCCGTACCAGGCTCCTAGCCTCAGAGGAAGCTAAGGGGCCCAGCATTCTGGGGAAGAAAAAGAAAAACCCCGCATGGCCTGTGGTTACCTGAGCAGAAGGGTGACCAGGGCCCTGCCTTCCAGAGGGCCGCACAATGAAATGGACTCACCGGCCCCACTTGATTCTCCCCATTGCCTTATTTAAAGATTCCCAGACAGAGTTTCCCCTCTGAAAAGCTAGAACCTTTCATTATGCATCTGAGAACCTGTAATTTTTTTTTTTTTAAGAGAACACAGCCCCAGAGGAGAAGTGAGTCAGCCGGGTCTGTCAGCCACACGGTCTGCCGGCCGTGAGCCCCAGGACGAGGTGATGGAGCCGGGGATGCAGGGGAGGCCACCCGCTGCCCTCGTGCCTGCCAGGCGCTGCATGCCCCCATGGCGCAGCCTCGACTCAGAGCTTGACTGAGTGTGTCCCATCTGTGCAAAGAAGGTCTTCCAGGAAGGTGAGGCAAGAGTACACTCTGAGGCCGGCCAGGCGCTGGGGTACCAGGCCAGAGCGCGCACCTCTGGGGGAGATGGGCCTCTGAGAGGTCACGGGGCGCTGCGCGCGAACGCGGAGTGAAATTAACACCATGCCTGGCGCTGGAGGCCCCTGGGCCCTGGCTCACGAGTGCTGCGCATTGGGAGCGGAGGCGCCGCTGGCTCCGGTGAGACGGCTGTGAGGATGCCGCCCCGCCCTTGCTTGACCGCAGAGCTCCCCTGGGACGTGCAGCTCGTCCCAGGACGCGCCCCACCCCACCCCACCCCGCCTGGCCGGACCTAGGGGAGCCGGACGCTCCCTGAGACGAAGCCCAGGAGAGGCACTCCCGCACACCACTGCTGCGGCCCGTGACGAAGTCATTCGACCTAGAAGCTTTCGGAAGGAGTCCGGCGACCCTGCCACCGGCTCTCCAACACTGACCATAGGCCTCGGTCACGTGCCTGCTTCTTCAGCACGTTCTGCACACATTTCCAGCCCCTGGGTGGAAGGGAGCTGCTGTCTTCATTGGCTTTGAGACCCCAGCCAGCCCTGGGCATTTGTCTCCATGTTGGGGCGGAAGAGGAGGAAGGGAGACATGGGATGCTTTGAGTACTACTACGCGCCAGGCCTCAGGGTTCCATGTCGGACATTGCCCTGGCTCCGTCCTTCTGAGCTGCCCTGGAAACTTTTCCAGCCAAGAACTTGGCGCCCAGATACCGGGCCACAGGCCATCTGAGCACTGGGGCCTGGCCCGGCTGGACCCCTAAGAACGCCGCCCTACTTACAAGCCACTCATCAGTCATGTTGATGAAGCGGAGGGGCCGCTTCAGAGGTGAGGGCATTCAGGTCCAAGGCCACTTAATGACAGTTCAGCACGATGGCTTCAGCCAGCAGCTAAGGAGGCTCAAGGACCCACAGTTCCAGGGGTCTCCCGCCCCGCCCTGTGTCTCCGGCACCAGCTGGGGGCAGGCAGAATGGGTGTTGGGGAGGGAGGAGCCCGAAGCCACATCCTTTTTAAAAAATTTTAATTGGAGGCTAATTACTTTACATTATTGTAGTGGTTTTTGCCATACATTGACATGAATCAGCCATGGGTGTGCATATGTTCCCCATCCTGAACTCCCCTCCCACCTCCCTCCCATCCCACCCTCAGGGTCATCCCAGTGCACCAGCCCAGAGCACCCTGTCTCATGCATGGAACCTGGACTGGCGATCTGTTTCACATATGATAATATTTGTGTTTCAATGCTATTCTCTCAAATCATCCCACCCTTGCCTTCTCCCACAAAGTCCAAAAGTCTATTCTTTACATCTGTGTCTCTTTTGCTGTCTCGCATATAGGGTCATCGTTACCATCTTTCTAAAGTCCATACATATGTGTTAATATACCATATTGGTGTTTTTCTTTCTGACTTACTTCGCTCTGTATAATAGGCTCCAGTTTCATCCACCTCATTAGAACTGATTCAAACGCATTCTTTTTAATAGCTGAGTAATATTCCACTGTGTATATGTATCACAGCTTTCTTATCCATTCGTCTGCCGATGGGCATCTAGGTTATGAAGCCACATCCTTGCTGGCGGTTTGCTCCAGCACCCGCCCTACGGCCTCCGCCACCCAGCAGCGTGGACCCTGACAGCGGCCCTGGTTCTCCGGTGTGCCCTGTGCCCGCCCCTGCTGTGCCTGCTTCCACTGGACACCATGCCATCAGCCCCCCAGGCACTGCCCATTCTGCAGATAAGAAAACGGAGGCACAGGGTGCCTGTCAGCCCCCAGTCTCCTGGGGTGGCCAAAACCCAGACAGAAAAAGGCCCCTGTTCTGCTTGCAGAGTGCGGGCTCTGGGCCTGGCAGGGTGCCCTGTCTTGCGGCGTCCTGCCCGTGCAGACACCGGTCCCCGGCCCGCTGCAAACCTTGCCGGTGCCTCTGCCAGGACTCTGCAGGTGCTGGCCTCCTCGCCACGCAGCCAGCCCCTCCACCCTTCCCAGCTTTCTAGAGCCTCCCGGTTTTCCTGCAGCCTCAGGTTGATACTCAAATACCTGGCAACTGGTAAAGCAGGCTTTTCGTCTTATCGATAGTGTGGGGTCCCCAGAAGCGGATCCTGAGGCGGGGACTGGAGTGGAAACTGACTGGGGGGGCGGGCGGGAGGGAGGCCGGGTGGGGTGAGATGAGAAGGGAGGAGTCGGCGGGCGCCTACTCTTACGGGGCGACATCACAGCAACAGGGGGTGCTGTGTGGGCTGGCTGGGAGCAGCTCCTGGGACCCTGGTCCCCAGCAATGCAAGCCAGAGAACCTGCCCACTGCACACAGCAGGCGCTCAATAAATGCTCCTGGCTAAGTAAACATACAGCAGATGGAGCCAGAGGCCTTTCCACAGGGGCAGGGAATAACTGTCCCTGCCTTTGGCCCAATGGGAGATGGAAAGCCCCCGGGGCAGGGGAGCGTGGTGTGCCCCGTGGGGCCTGCCCCTCACCCCCACCCCACCCCTGCCTGTGGTCTGTGGCCGCTGCTCCCGACGAGCACCAGGGCGCTACTCCTGGGGTGCTTGCCCCGAGGACCACTGACTCCATGACAGCTCATTCCATACTCAGACTCCGTGAAGCCCTCCCCCCATCCCCCGCCGGGCCGCAGCCCAGCCGGCTTGGGGGCCCCGAGTAGGGCGGCACTCACATGCCCAGGTCCAGCTCCGCGCACTCGGGATGAGAGAATGGGTCCTCCTGCCAGCTCCCAAGGCACGCGGGGAAACACGCGATGGAGCCGGCAGGGACCCGAGCCCTGCAGAGTGCCACGGGGATGGCGGGGTCCCCGACCGGCTCCCTCTGCGGCGAGACCACTGGTCATTTCCGTGGCCCCTCTGCTGAGGACGCTGGTGATCCTGCACCCTGGGCTGTGGGGAGACCCGGGCACTGGCCCAGCACTGCCCCCTACTGGCCGATGGTCATGAGCTCATCTTCCCCTTCTGGAGTCGGGGATGAGACCCCAATCAACACGAAGTTTCCCGCTCCCCCAGGAGAAAGAGTCTGGGCCAGGATTTGGCGGTGTGGGTCCCAGACACGCTTGTCCAAAGCCGCGGCCACAGGCCACGTCAAGCTATGGAGCCCTTGAAAAGCGTGTGGTGTGATGGAGAAGTGGACACACCGGGTTCTGAAGAGTTGCTACAAGAAAAAGAAAATCGCACTAACCGTTCAATACAGATTGCATATTCAAACAATAGTGTTTGGATATATTGGGTTAAAGAAAACATACATCAAAATGAATTTCACCTCTTTCCACCCCCATTTTATTGAGATACAAATGACATATAACATGGTAAAGTAAACAGCATAATGATTTGACAAAGTAAGTTTAAAGTAAGCAGCATAATGATTTGATAAATACAAATATCATATTTACTGATTACTACAATAAGTTTGGAGATCAGTCCTGGGATTTCTTTGGAAGGAATGATGCTAAAGCTGAAACTCCAGTACTTTGGCCACCTCATGCGAAGAGTTGACTCACTGGAAAAGACCCTGATGCTGGGAGGGATTAGAGGCAGGAGGAGAAGGGGACGACAGAGGATGAGATGGCTGGATGGTATCACCGACTCGATGGACGTGAGTTTGAGTGAACTCCAGGAGTTGGTGATGGACAGGGAGGCCTGGCGTGCTGCGGTTCATGGGGTCGCAAAGAGTTGGACACGACTGAGCGACTGAACTGAACAATAAGTTTAGTTAACAGCCACCACCTCAGGTAGTTACAGATTTTCTTCCTTGGGATGAAGTGTTTTTACTGTTTTCTTAACGCGGTGACTAGGAAATCTAAGATTCCATAGCTGGCTGGCATTGTCCTTTTTACTGGACAGCGGCTGGAGTTTCCAGTAAGCCACTTGGCCCTTTGGAAACCAGCAGGCAGACCCGCCAGCCAGGCGGCCGTCTGTCCAGGACACTTTGGGGCCCTGAGCACCACCTCTGGAAGAGTCAGAGCACAACTTGGCAGGGACCACAGGCCCCCAGGATGCAGCCGATCCCCTCTGGCCTTAACCCCAGAGGTCCCTTCTCTGCAGACTCTCCTTGGCACCCCACTTAACACTGCAGCTCTGCATGATGACCAGCTCTTGCCCTTCCCTGCGGGCAAGGCTCCACATTCTTCATGCTCCCCACTTAGGGTTGCCGGATGCAGCAAGTAAAAATCCAGGGTGCTCAGTTAAGTCTGTCTTTCAGATCAACAACAAATACTTTTTCTAGTATAAGTATAGCCCATGCACTATTTGGGATATACTTATACCAAAAATTTGTCATTGATGGAAATAGATTTAACCGGGCTCCTTGGATTGTGCCTGGCACCCCCACCACTACTGGGTCTGAAGTCTTATTTTGCAGGTTGACTGGAGTCCCCCAAGCCAGGGTGACAGCTCCCCATGGACAGGGGCATTGGTTTGTTACTCTCGGACCCTTGGCATTAAGTTCCATCAGGCACGCAATCCATGCTCGACGAGTATTTGTGGAACGAATGGGGGAAACCAGCATTTCCACAGAAGACACAGCTGACCTAAGATCCCCCTGACCCTTTCCTGACCCTGACACACTTAGGGTGGGCGTCATGCTCCCAGAAAGCCTGACTGCTTGCAAACATCCTCCAGTCCTGAAATACCCACAGGACAGGCCTCAGCAGAAATGAGATGGCGAGAGACACAGAGAGTGGGCCTGATGGCCGCAGGTGCCGCTACGCTCATGCCTGGCTCCTGCCTGGCTCCTGCTTTACAGACACAGCTGGGCTGTGTGGCCCTCGGTCTGGGCAGTGGGAGAGGGTGCTCACCGGCTTTCCGTCCCCTTCCGTCAGCCAGTCCCTCTGTGTTCTTCTCAGCTGTCAAAAGCTAACCCTGGGAGTTCTTGGGGGGAGATGCTAAAGACAGGGTCACTGGGCACCTTGGCTGCCTCTGTCCAGAGCAGGCAGGGCTGGGCGCCCACAGATCAGCTGGGCCTCTGCTCTGGCCCAGGACACACACAGCAGATTTTCTGAGCCAGGCTTCATGCGAAGCACTGCTACCAGGTGTCCCTCCAAACCATCCAAATGTCCTCGATGTTCTGCTACATCAGCAAACGGCAGAGGCAGGGGCTGTTGCCAGTTTGCATCTTGATCAAGATACAAAGGACCCAGAACTCCTGGCTGGGATGCAGGGGCCCCGAGCTGCTCTCTCTCTCCCACCAGATGCCCTGGCAGATAAGCAAGAAACAGAGTCCACACTGCTGCCTGCCCTTGGGGAATCTCGTCTGGGGAGATAAGACTCTGGGAACAGCAGAAAAATGCAAGCTGGAGAACACCGAGGGCCAAGTGGCGGGCCAGACAGCTCAACGCGGCAGGCTTGTTAAGAAGCGACGACCCAGGCTGGTGGGGCCACGAGAACACACCGGAGGAGGGGGAAGAGGACCCAGGGAGCCCATGTGCTTACATGCACGTGTGTGCGTGCACATGGGGAGCGCACGCACACACATATAGCTATTCTCAGGCAGGGGGCAGCCAGCCTGACTCCACTGTGCCTGCCACTGCCCACCTGACCCCCAGCTGACCTTCCCCAGTGCTGGGCCAGGTCCTGGCACACCGTGAGCCTCACCTCCATCAAGCTGTAAGCCTAAAAATGAACTCCTGAGTAGTCTCAAGACTTTCCAAAGGGCTCCTGGCTGGTGGCAGGACTTATGTCCCCTACTGTGGCGAGCTGTGTGTGGTGAGCCTTGGGCTCTGGGCTGCTCTGTGGCCCCAGCTAGTGGGATGCCTTCTTTTCCTTTCTCTTCCTTCCCCAGATCCATGAGGCACAGCTTGGGAGGATGGGGTGGGAAAGAGGGGCCCCTCCCTGAGCCAAGGTCTCTCTCTCTCTCTCTCTCTCACACACACACACACACACACACACACACACACACTTGTTGGCTGGGACTAGTGCAGCATCACATCGCCCAGGACCTGCTCTCACCTCTTGGGTCTCCCAGCCTCCCAGCCCTCCAAGTGAGCAGGCAGGGGGTGGACCCCAGGGCGATGCTGCCAGTCCAGCCCAGCTAGGGGGCGGCAGAAACTGGGTCTTGACCAGGAGAGCAGCTCAGCGATCCCACCCCCAGACCGTGGAGCCCTCGGTGCCTGCTGAGCCAGCCCTTGAACCCTGCTTTGGGTCAAGGCCTCGCTGCCCCCAGCCCGAGGCCCCCTCAGCTGTTCTGGGGTGACTGACAGGGCAGGAAACCCTCTCACGGCAAAGGGCAGGACACGGGGGTGGAGGAAGGAGAACTGGGGGAGGGGGGATTATCTGCTTGGCTTCCTCAGCGCGGACGTGAAAAGGCCCGTTGTCCACCAGAGAGGGAGAGACGGCCAAGAGGGCCTGGCCCCGGCCCAAGCAGGCAGGCTGTCCCGGGACGTCCACCAGGGTGGTCTTAGTGCAGGGGCAGCCCCCCAAACACAGAACCTCAGGACGAGAGTCGAGCAAGGGAGAGACACGGGGAACAGGGGTGTCAGCCAAGCGGAAGCAGGGCGGGGGGCAGGGGCTCTCTGGTCCCTCCCCTGCACGCGACGCTGGACCAGCTCACTCACAGGCGGCCCTCGTGTGGCTGCGCCCGGGGTGTCTGCTCCCTGGACCAATGACAGGGTGGCCCAGCAAGGTGCAGAGCAGGGCCTGGAACCCAGAGCCCAGCGGTCTTGGGACAAGAGCACCGGTGGGCCTTCAGCAGCTTCAGGGCTTCGTCCTGTTGGGATGGTGGCAGGGGCTTGGCCCTGGCCCCCGCTCCCCATGGTTGGGGATCCAGCGGGCTGGCCGCACACCCAGGCATCGGTCCTTGGGGCTTCTGTGCGCCTCCGTGGACAGCAGCTCCTGCTTCTCCAGAGGGTCCCAGGGACCCACAGCCCCCACTGGCCAGATGCCTGCTTCACCCCTTGCTGGGTGGCCCAGCACCTTGGGACGCGCTATAGCCCAGCCCAGCCTGGACAGTGATGGGGAGGGGGCTATGGCCCGCCCTCTGAAGCCAGCTTTGGTCTAGAAGGACTAGACCTCCCCTCCTACTCCTGCCTGTACTGGAGAGAACAGTGGTCCCCCAAAATGCGTGTCCTCCTGGAACCCGTGAATGAGACCTTATTTGGAAAGAAGTCTTTGCAGATGGAATCATGTTACGGTGATATCAGGCTGGAGCAGGGTGGCCCTACAACAACGGCAGCGACCCAGCAGATAGGCGCAGGAGGGGCCGTGTGACCACAGAGGCAGAGGGTGGAGGGCTGCGGCCGCAAGCCTGGGACGCCAGGAGCCAGAGAGAGACCTGCCTGGGGAGCCCAGGGCCCCAGGTCCCAGGAGGGGCACCTGCTCCGCCCTGGGCCCACCCATCTTGTCCCAGCATCGCTGGGACTTAGGTGTCCGCCCACCTGCTGGGGGAGACTGGGACGCTGAGAAAGGAGGCTCTGCTGGGGCCTGGAATCTGGTGCAGAAGCAGCCGTGCCGCCCCTCCCAGCTGTCCTCCGCGCTGTCAGAACCCCCGCCTGCGGGCAGACCAGCTAATCGGTCTTGACAGCCCACCACCATTCCTGGACCGCCGAGGAGAGGCTGGCGTGGCTATATTTAGCCTCCAATTGCTCTGCCTGGGGAGCTGTGAAGTACCAGGGGCGTGGGGGTGCGGGGCTGAAGGATACAGGGTCGGGGCAAGGAGCGGGGCCCTGGCCCCTCTGTGTGCGACCTGGGCAAGTGCCCCGGCCCCCAGAGAAGACTTTCCAATTCACGGCTTTGGCTGCAAACAGTGGGAGTGGGGGCTCCCCGCGTGGGGGACCACAGCCCACCTGGGCCAGCTGACCAGCTGCCTAGCAGGGCAGGCAGGCCAGAGTCGGCTGAGCACCCTCCCTGGGTGCCCTTTCCAGACAGGGCTGGAGGCCCCCCTCCTTGGCCTGGCCTGCTCCTCCAGGGCCCCCACCTCACCTGGCGTGCCTGGGCAGTCACACCCTGGACTCTGTAGAGGGGCTGGGGAGCGATGCCTGGCGCCTGGGAGCAGGGAGGAGGGAGACAGAAGGAGCAGGAGCCAGGAGGGGGAGCAGGTGAGAGGGCGGGGAGGGGGTGTGTAGTGGGGGGTGCAGGGGCAGGCAGAGAGAGACAGGAGGGAGAAAGGGGTGGGGGGAGAGGAGGGCAGGCCCATCCCAGTCACTATGGAAACGAAGGGTGGGATGATGCAATAGTAACCCGAACGATGATTTAGGGACTTCCCTGGGGGTCCAGTGGCTAAGACTCCACACTCCCAACAGCAGGGGCCCAGGTTCGATCCCTGGGGGTGGGGTGGGGGGCGGTGAACTAGACCCCCCGTGCCACAACAAAGACCCTGCACAGCCAAATAGATCAAACACAGACCTGTTGAAAAGAGAATGGGGGTTGGACAAACACAGCTACCACTTCTTGAGCGCTGCCACCCAGGGGGGTGGCCATGGCTCGTATTCCCGCCTCCCTGATGGAGGAGACAGAGGCCCCTGGTAGTGAGGGGCGTCTGACAGACGGACGGCGCGGCAGCCCGGTCCTCCTCGGACACCGTCGTCAGCGCAGCTCCATGTGGGCCGCCCCGCTGGGGGGGCAGCTGGTGGGGGAGATGGCAGGAGGCACCGGCCAAAGCCAGCACGCGCCCCCCCCACCCGCCCCCCCGGCCCCCGCCCCCCCGCCGGGCCCAGCTGAGCGCCCGATGGAGGGTCAGGGGTGAGGCCGCGCTAAGTGGCTTATGCCTCTGTGCAGAGGCCGACTGACAGACGGTTGGATTAACAAAGACGCACTCTGTTCCCCGGCAGGTCATGTGGAAAGCACAGCCACGACCCCTGTCACTTCTCCTTTTTTATTTTTTTGTAAGAAGAGATGTTTGTTCCCGAGCCCGGGCGGAGGAGGAGGAGGCGGGGGGCGGGGGGGGGGGGCGCCAGCTGTAAGCACATCAGCTGCTGCGGGCACAATGGGGGGCTTCTCTGCTGCGGCCACCTCTCAGCCAGGGACGCCAGCCGGCCCGGCACACGGGGGACCAGCCTGCTGCCCAGCTCTGCGGCAGAGCCACGCTCCCGAGTGCCAGTGTGCAGGCCAGCCATGGAAAAGGGACCATTAGCCCCAAATGGAGCCTGCAGAGCAGGGGGGTGGTGGGCAGGCAGCCGTGGCAGCTGCGGACACGGTTCCCCGCCTGGAGGACCACAGAAGGACACGCTGCCTCCTGCCCGGCCCAGCCAATCACCTCCTGTGACCATGCTGTTTCAGACAGACCAAGGGAAATAAAGCCTACCCTTAAGACTAACCTCACCTTTCCTTTTCACCTCTAAAACGTGACTACTCGACGCTGTGATGCTCCACGCATGGCTGGCAGCCCACTTCTGTTGGGCAATGGGTCTGGGCCCACAGAGTCAGTGTCCCCTGAAGCAGGCTAGACACGCAGGCTCCCAGGCCCCACGCAGGCTCGCAGTCACATCCTCGTCCCCACGCCAGCTCCGGAGCCCCACCCGCTGTGCTTGTGACCTGTCTCCAGACCGAGTCCGGCCTCCCACACCACCACATGGCTTTAAGGGCTCTTGCAAAGCACCCCCTCAAGTCAGCAGAAAGGTCCAGCCCTCCATCTGAGGCAGCATGGATCCTAACTGGGGAGAATTCCTCCGGTGGGTCACGGTGGCAGAAAATACGATCTTAGAATTCTGAACTTGCCCTGGTTCCTCCAAAGGGCTTCTGGTCAAAACCTCTCTGATTTAAACTGAATGGAGAGGAACTGTCTAGTTTCCAGACTTGCACTGTTTACCGAGAGCCTTCCACAGGCAAGATGTTTAAAATACATGTACCTCAGGCTCTGTGGACATACACAGCAATGCAAGCTGAGCTTGCCTCTTGAGCATCTTTTGGGGGGGGGCTAGCTTTACTAAACAGATAAGAAAGATTTCCCAACCCAAGTTCCCTCCAAGCTGCCCCCATGTGGCCTCACCCAGGGCCAGAGGGAGCCCCCTTTCTGGTTGGCCTCAGATGACTAGAAAGCTCCTTCCCCTACTGAATCACAAAGTCTTCTGGAACCCCGCCTCCAGTCTGTGGGAGCCTCTGGCTCCATCCCAAGTAAACCTACTTGCCCTTGACACCTCCCATTCGCAGGAACCACCACCAGGCAGCCCGTGATTAAGCGTGTCCAACCCCCTCACCTCATCCTGGGGCAGTGCGGCTCCCAGAGCCTGCCATGCTGGCCGCCTCCCTCCCCAGACCTGCTCGGCTGGGTCAGCGCTCCAGTGTATCACCACCTGCCCTCCTGTTCCCTGCCCTGACGCCCCGCGGAGAGGGGAGGATTGAGAAGCCACGCTGTGCAGGAACAAAGCCAGAGCTGGGGGTGGGGCGGGGGCACTGGTAGCCAGTAAATTACCAGAGAAGGTTCTTGCTCTTTTCCTGCAGCAGAAATTCCTGCCTTGGGTGACAGAGGATGAGTTGGTTGGATGGCATCATCGAGTCAATGGACAGGAGTCTGAGCAAACTCCAGGAGATGGTGAAGGACAGGGAAGCCTGGCGTGCTGCAGTCCGTGGGGTTGCAAAGAGTTGGACACGACTGAGCGAATGAACAACAACAGCTGGCCGCACAGCAGCATCATCAGGGCTTCACCAAATACTGACGCCTGAGGCCTCTGTCAGGTTTGGGTTCAGCTGACCGGGGGGGGGGGGGGGGGGCCCAGGCATCAAAATTTTGTTAAAAGCTCCCAGGTTTGTAAGGCGCTGGGGAGTCTAGGGTCACTGCTGGCCCTCAGCCTGCACTGGGGGTAGGAGGAGAACCCGGGACCCCCAGGGAGGAGTGTTGCCAGGGCAGGGCCCACACCTGCATCTCTGATGCATCTGCAACGAGGGTCATGCGCCCCGAGGAATGCGGGGTGCCCCACGACAGGGGCCAGGCTGGGGGAAGGCGCAGGTTTCTAACAGGACCTGGGCTGTGCAGCTCAGCCTCTGGCAGGCTGTAAGGAAGTGAGTCCCAATCTGGGTGCAGCCCTAAAGCAGGGGGTGTTTAGTGATGGGGAAGCTTAGTTTCTTTCTAGGAGGCTAGCATTGTCCCTGATAAGAGCACTGCATGGCAGTCGTGATGCTGGCAGAAGTGGGGACATTCAGCCTCCCTGGGGTGGGACAGTGGCTGCCTGTGTCCAGCGAGGCCCTGTCTGTAGCCTGTGAGCCTGTGGCCTCGGTGGCTGTTCATTTCAATCCTGAAATCCCTCTTTCCATTTCCGTTCTGAAGACACAAGCGTGGGGCTTCTCCTGACGTGGAACCGAGCTGCCCCTGGCAGGAACTCTGCCTCATAAGTGAGGCCCTGTGGCCTCCACCTCACCTGAGTGCCCATCCTCTCCTGGCCATGGCCGTGCAAGACACCCGGCCTGGGCATCAGCCCGGGGCCACCCTGAGCTCCAAACGGAACAGCGGAGGGGTCGGCGCCACCCTCCTCCCGTGACTCAGTGTCCCCACATGGAACAGGAAGGCTGCTGCTGAGGTCCCTCTGTGCTGCCCAAGTCCATGATTTGGGGCGTCTGGTGCAGAGAGGTCACACAGCAGCCGCCTTGTCCCCTAAGCTTGGACAGTCAGCCACCCTGGGGCCTCCAGAAGAAACTCCTGCCATCTGCCTCTGTCCAGGCCTCAACTGTGGGATCTACTTCTGCCCTCCAGGACCACTCTGGTCCTGTTCTCCTTGCATGGGTCACTGCCTTTGCCCAGAGCAAGGAAGCAGGACCCACCTGTGGTCGATCAGCTAGGATGCCCTCGGCCAGGTCCCAAAGAGCGCATGGAGCTTCCAAGGGCCTTGGGCCTAAGAAAGCAGGAGCTGCAGCAGCCCACACACTGTGCCGCTGGACACTTGCCCTGGCCGGGACTTCAAGCATGTTCTCTCACTTCATCCTTGCCATCACCCCAAAGGGTGCATGCTGTTCTCACCCTCGTTTTACCCATGGGGACACTGAGGCAAGATCAGGTTAAAGTCACTTCTCCCAGGTCCCCAGAGCACAGGAGGCAGGGCCAGCTGTGAACCCGGGCAGCCAGGCTCCACAGCCTGGCCATCTGTAACCTGGTCTGCGGCTTGTGAGCTGGGTGGTCTTGGGTAGGCCAATTTACCTCTCTGGGCCTCAGTCTGTCTGTCTGATAAAATGGAGTCAACAGTAGACCCCACCGGCCCCCAGTCTGTTGTGAGGGTCAGATGAATGAGTCCAGGAAGAACCCTGGGCCCACAGCCAGAGCTCAGGAAGGGCCACTTTCTAGGATTGCCGTGAGTTCAGAGGACGGGGCGCCTTCGCGCCCTCTGGTGACAGGGAGGTCTCCTGCAGGAGGAGGTGGGCAGCAGGATCAGATGACAGGCAGGGCAGGGCCACAGCCACCACACACCGACCAGAGGTGACGGTGGCATCAGGGTGGGCCCTGCTCTGGGGACATCTGGCTGTGGCCAGCACTGATTTGGCACATGGGTCTCAGACCCAAGGCATCTCACTTTTTGGGTGCTCCTGATCTCAGCATGGCTGGAGCATGTCCTGGAGCCCCAGAAACAAGCTAAATCAGAGTGAGCACCACAGGGCAAGCCTCCAGTCACTTGGCCACCTCACCTAAATGCCAGGCATGTGCTGAGAACCCTGCCAGGCCTTGCGTGAGGCAGAGACCAGCCAGTGCTCACCAAACAGGACCCACAGCTCTGGATACACAGCTAAGCAACATTTTCCACCTCTCAGGACTCGCAGGTTAACATTGAGGGCTCTGAGGTCCCAAGAGACGGCAGTTCCTGGAACCCTGAACCACCTCCGGGAAGACCTACTGAACGCCCTGTTGGACTTCGACGCAGACGAGACTCAGCTTCCCTGCATTCACCGTGAATGGCTGGGGGCTGCTTATCACAGCGGGTAGCGTCACCCACCCCGTCTAATACACCAAACCTTAACAATGACTCAGGCAAGATCCCACCTCAAGGAACTCACAGGGCTCTCAGGGAAAGACACACGGGCCTTCCGCCTCAGCGTTATTAGGCGTTTGTTAAGACACAGATACCAGGGCCCAGCTCACGCCGTCTGAACCAGGAGCCCTGAGGAGGAACTGTCACCCACGTTTTAAACCAGCACCCCTGGCGGCTCTGATGCACAATGCACGAGAGAGCAGCTGGCACTGTAGCAGAACATCACGACTCTCATTTGGTGCTAGAGAAGGGGGCAGGCTGGGTGCTCCCGCCTGAGCCCCGCCTGGCCCCCCGTGTTGTCCACGAGCAGCCTGGACTGCAGCTCCGCATGGAGGTGGGGGGGCCATGAGTCACTCGAGGCTGATGGTCCTTCAGTACACTGGGCAGACAAGAGATTCATTAGGGTCCTTGCTTAACGCGATGACGAATTCATTGAATTCTGATAAGGTCGTCTCTAGGCAGGTGGGATAAATCGCAGCTGATCTCTTGTCACGACGACTCTGAGTCATCCCGGATTAAATTAATAATGATTAATTGGGGCTCCTGAAAGCTGAGCTGCCAAGCGAAGATTAGAGTGTGCGTTCGAGCTGGCTCTCTCTCCCTTTTATTTCCTCTCTCCCTTCCTGGGCTGCGCCTCCTCCCCCAGGTGACATTCTGAGACGTGAAACTGGAAGTGGAGGATTTGGAGATGCGGAGCAGCCATTAGCAGCTGCTCAGAGGGCTGCGGGCAGGGCGGGGGGGAGGGGGGGGCGGCTGCCTGGAGAGCTCTGCTGTTTCTGGAGGCTCTTCACACACCCAGGAGGTCAGCCATCCCCCTAGTCACGGACCCCAGATGGGCTTACTCCTCTGCCCCACCCACTGCACCCGGATCTCCCAGTGAGGCTTGGCTCTGGGGCCTGGGGGTGATAGGCTGGTGGGGGGCAAGGTCGCAGCGTGTGATTTGTGAGACAAACAGCAGGTCTGACACCCAGGGCCTCTGGGCCACGTGGAGGGAGGGTAGGCCCGTGTGGACTGCTGCCGGTGGGGGGACCCCTCCGCCCTGCCCTGGGAGAGGACCCAGGGGTGTGTGGCCCGGCTCCAAGGTCACAGAGAGATGAGACACAGCCACGGAGCTGAACGCAGGACAGACAGGGTTCAGGAAGCAGTCCCCACGGAGGATCCACAAAGCGCACAGGTCCGAGATCAGCGCCCTGACATTACTTCGGTGAACTCCCTTCCGGGCGCCTACTGAGGGCAGCTGGGGCTACCCCAATCTCCCCCCACCCCCACCCGTGTGGGGCTTGTACAGGTGAGTGCAGACAGGCCTGTGTGTTCCAGGACAGACTTTTAGGAGGTGACTATATTCTCTGGAAAGCGCTCATCATCTGCGGGATCCTTCTCCCAGGGGCCGCCCCATTCCAGGGGCTTCTCCAAGCGCCCCCAGGAATTCCACGCATCCCCCAAGCAAAGGCTGCTGCTGCCAACTGCCTGGGTTGTCAGCACACATTCACAGAGGGCACCGCTCTGCTGGGCCCACACAGCTCATAAAGTCAACACGGTCTCTCGACTTGGGAGGTTTAACCATAAACATTCCTGCAGCGGGCCTGGCGCCATGTGAGGTGAGAGGGAAGTGGGGAGGGGTCCCCGCCAGCTCTCTGGGTTTGGGAAGGTTCTGTGCCACTTCAGAGAGCTGGCAGCTGGAACTGCAGGAATTCTGAGTGGTGGGAGGGTGCAGGGGAAGGAAACCCCCCTGAAGGGTTGGGGGGAGGGCAGCTGGACCCTTTCCCCGAAACCTTCCGTCCCACTCCCAAGGGGGCCAGAGAGGTGACTGAGCCCTGCGGCGCCAGCTCATGGGACCAGCTGTCACATTGCCACCCTGCCCGAGTCTCCTCCAGGCCCTCAGCACCCCCAAACACCAGGAAGGAGGCCAGCTTGTGGGCTCAGGGTGCAGGGCAAGGCGTGCAAGCCCTCTCCAGGCATCCCAGCTCAGGGGGACGCTAGGTGGGTGGTCAGGGCTGAGCTGGTCACCTTTGTAAACCCTGTGAGGCTGGGATCTAAAGTCCAGGCTTGTTGTGAGAACCGAGGTGGGAGCCAGAAGCACCGTGACGGCTCTAAAAATACTGTTCTTAACCACTGAGTGGATGAACGAACTGTGGTCTCTCCACACAGCGGAGCAGTACTCAGCCACGAAAAGGAGCTAAGCGCCAACAGAGCTATAGCAGGTGCGAGCCCATAAAACATCACGGTGAGCCAGACACCAGACAACCGGCAAGCAGGGGATGTTTCCATCTATAGGACCCACCCAGAGCAGGCCTGCTCAAAAGACAGGAGACGGACAAGAGGTACCAGGGCTGGCTGGAGGGGGGTGCAGTTTCTGTCTGGAAAGATGAAAGAGTTCTGGAAGGACACAGTAGTGATGCTTGTACAATGCTGTGAATGTACACGATGCCACTGAACTGTCCACTTAACAATTAAAATGGCAGGTTTTTTTTATTGTATCTATTGTAACACAGTAACTAAACATGATCGTCAAGTCTACAGTTAATTTCTGCAGAGGAAGGGATGGGGCAGAGGCCTCAAATGGGACTTGCTGCCCTTGAATCCTAAAACAAGAGCAAGCTCACTGGAGGCCCAGAGGTAGGTCCACTTGAGGACACGCTCCCTGCACCCGTGGGCAAGTCACAGCTTCCCCTATCTGCACGGTGGACCCAGAAGCCTGGATCCTGCCTCCAGCGCGGTCACCCACCAGCCTGCTTTCCTGAAAACTGGGCACTTCGCAAACGGACACAGGAATTCTGCCGGACTCAGCGCCTAGGACATTCAGAACCGAACCCATCAACAAGGTACTACTGGGCCAGCATATTTCCGAGACTTGTCAAGTAAAGTGAAGTGAAAATCGCTCAGTCGTGTCTGACTCTTTGCGACCCCGTGGAATTCTCCAGGCCAGAATACTGGAGTGGGTAGCCTTTCCCTTCTCCAAGGGATCTTCCTAACCCAGGGATCGAACTCAGGTCTCCTTCATTGCAGGGGAACTCTTTACCAGTTGGGTCAAAATGGAAGCCCAGACTTACCAGGTCAACCCCAAATGCATTTTCTCCCTGAAGATGAGACAGTACAAGGTTTGACTGGAATTGTGATATACGATGTTTACTGAACAAATTTGCTGCCCAGAAGACCATGCCCCATGGCAGGCTGGGAAACAGGGCTGCAGAATGTCAGAAAGACAGACAGACAGACAGAGGAGGGGTGTCCACAACCATAGGTGGCTGGAGCGACGGGCTTTGCTGGCCAAGAAGGAAAACTGTCCAACACCATGTACACAAATACGTAGACCCCCTCTGAACCACTCCACAAATTCTATGCCATCGACAACCAAGCGTCCGTGTCCTAGCCATGACAGTAACTGGGCTTGCGCCTGTTTAATTAATATGAGAGCTCTTCTGTCAGGGCTAGACAAAGAGAGGTCCCTCCCAGAGGCCATTCTCATGGACCAAGGACATCAACCAGCCAAAGGGGGTGTTCTTGACCCCAAGGGCAACACTGGAAAGAGGCTCCCCAACAAAGTTACTTCCTGAAGTTTGGGGGGGGCCTTCATTCACAGAGGGGTCCCACTGCCCAGGCTGGCTGCAAAGGGCTGCAAAGAAAGACTGTCTTTGGGCTGGCTGACCTTGAGAAGTGGAAACATGCTCGCCCAGGGCTGGGTCCCTGGGCTCTGCTGTCTCTCCTGCCCCCCTGTTGCTGGCCTCCACCTGCTGGCCAACTGGTCACCCAGGGTGTGGCAGGCACAGCAGTAGCCCTCAAAGACGAGTCCACCCTAATCACCAGAACCTGTAAATACATGACCTGATGTAACTCAAGGGACTTCACGGGGGTGACGAAGTTAAGGGTCTTGAGCTGGGAGAGGATCCTCGGTTATCCAAGTGGTCCCCAGTCATGATGAGTGGAAGCAGGTCAAAGCCACGCAATGCTGCTGCTGTGAAGAAGGAAGGGACCACAGACAAGGAGCGTGGGCTCCTCCCAAGGCTGGAAAAGACCAGGAAACAGACTCTCCCTCCAGAAAGGAACTGGCTGTGCCAACACTTTGGTTTTAGCCCCACAAGACCCGTGTCAGACTTACAGGCTGTAAGAGAATAAACGTGCACGCGTGGTTTTAGCCACCGGTCATTTTTTAAGCAGCCACAGAAGATAGTGCCCGGGTTGGGGGCTCATCTTGAGCTACTGAGATAGAACGTCGTCGCTGGTCGGCTGAGCGCAAGGGTGGGGGTGCCCCGAGGAGGCCCCTCTTCCCAAAGGGCAGGCAGGGACCAAGGCACACATGGCCCTGGAATCGGCCACCCTGATCCAGATTCCGCCGCTCCCAGCCTCTCCCCTGCATCCCGGCAGGTCTGCAAGGTGGAGGGACAGAGCAGAGGTGGAGGCTGCCTGTTAAATACCAGCCCGGGGCTGGACCCCTGCAAGCCACCGAGAAGCGTCCTAGGGAAGAATTTCCCTGGTGTCACTTGCCTGTCAAAAGCGGTCACTGCTGCCTGCCACCTACAGAATCAACGCCAACCACCAGGATGCTTCCAGTCCAACAGGGCCTCTGCTCCTCCCATGGGGGCTGCTGCTTTATGTCACTGTGTCCTGGCCCCACTGTGGGGCCAGGTCCCACTCAAGTCCAACCTTGAACCCCCCACTCCCACAGCCTCACCTCCTGGGACCACAGGGGCCACATTCCACCCCCAGGGGCTCCCAGGGCCAGCCTTGTATCCCAGACCCTCCAGCCCATCCTCTGAGCACCAGGAGCCCTCAGGTCCATGAGAGCAGCAGGCCCGGCCCGGCAGATGCTGGGGCACTGCTGAGGTCTGACCCAGCCACAGTGCAACGATCAAACCACACAAGTCTTGTGGGCCAGGGAGGCCTTTCTTCTTAGACTTCTGAGAAGCGACGTGGATCGCAGGAACTAGAGAGCACTATGTGAAACTCATTAAGAACAAGAGAGACTTCCCCAGCAGTCCAGCGGTTAAGAACCCCATACTTCCATGGCCAAGGGCGCAGGTTCAACCCCTTGTCTGGGAACTAAGATTCCATAAGCTGTGCGGTACTGCCTAAAAGAGAAAACAGCAGGGATAGAAGCTTCCCTCCCTTGCGGCTTAAGGGATGTTGACGTCGTTGTGCTAAAGCAAGGAGCTGGGCGCCTGCTCACCCCTTTCCATACCCACGTGAGGGGAACATGGGAAGACTTGGCCGAGCTCTGGGAGCCCCCATGTGGGACCTGCAGTGGCAGCACCTCCAGAAGCCCCCCGGGGACCTGTGGGCTCAAGCTGGGGACACTTGGGCAGGTGGAGCCTCACCCCCTTCCCCTCCCCCTTGGCAACAGCCAGGTGAAAATGCAGGGGGCCAGTCCGCCGGCCTCCCCGTCCTTGGGCACACCTGCCCACCTTCAGCAGGGATGGGGCACCCCAGAACACCCAGGGGCTGCTGCTCGCGGCCCCCCCACCCGAAGGACAGTCTGTCTGGGGTGGAAATGGGCCTCCTCCTCCTGCCTGGCTGGAAATATCAGGCCATCTTGGGTGACATCTTGCCTGCAAGTGTTCTGGCCGAGATTCGGCCGTCTCCCCTGAGTCCGTCCGCAGGTACAGCCGAAACCGCAGCTGTGTGGAGGTGGGGCGTGGAGGATGGAGCCAGGAAGAATCTGGAATCACCCCAGCAGGCTGGTGAGGGGCTGGTCGTGGGGCAGGGTGAGTGGCCAGGAAACAGGACATGCCGGGGAGGGTCACTGGGTGGGTGATGCCCTTGCCAGGCTGGAGAGGGCTGAAGATCAAGTTTCTTCTTGAAGGTGTCGTGTCTGCCTCTTGTAGTCATCTGGCAGAGGAGGCGGCTGGCTGGACGGGTCTGGGGGCCTCAGAGGGCTCTCCACAAACCAGCGGAGCTCCGTGGGCGTACAGGGTCTCAGGCCCTCCCTGGCCCGTGGAGTCGGAACCTGCTCTTTCCAACAGGATCCTGGTGGCTGGAGGGGAGTAGGGCAGCCTCGGAACTGGACCAGTAGAGCCAAGCTTTCACAGCAGTGACCTGGCCCGACCCGTCCTCTGAGAAGGCGGGCCTTCCACTGAGCTCCGCATAAGCACGCCCGTTTCCCGTCTTCGTCCTCACATTTCGGGGTGGAGTCAGTCCACTTAGCTCCCGAGTTCACAGGGTCCCCCACAATGAGCCCGGCAGGTGATGAGGGAGCCCCGTGACAGAGGGGCTAGAGGGAATGTAAACGCCAAAGGTGACGGGCCAATTTGTGACTGGGGCAACCCGTTAGGTAGTAAGGAATGAATGGAATGCAAACTATCACGGCAGCCCGGCTGGAATGAAATTTTAAGGAATTTACAAACACATGAACAGGGGTTCACCCCAAGCCTACTACAGCAGGACCCAGCCCCGTCGACACCCCGACCTCAGACCTCTGCCTCTGGAACTTGAGAGAAGACATCTCTGTTGATTGAAGCCACCGAGTCCGTAGGCATTTGTTCCACCCGTCCCAGGACACTAATGCAGGTCTGTAAGTTGCCCAATAGCTAAGAGAAAAGGCCCAGCTGATGCAAGTGAACAGACTAGCGGCTGCGAGGGGTAGGGTAGGGACAGGGGACTGAGCGCGAAGGGGCACACAGAACTGCCCGGTGTGATGGCGACAGTCTGTGTGATGGGTATTACAGTGACTGCGTGACTACACATTGGTCAGGACTCACTGTATTTGGCATTTAAAACTCACAGGTTTTATTGTATATAAATTATATCTCAGTAAAACTGATCAAAAATGAAACAGCTTAACCTGCACACACACCCACACATAATCATTCTTCAGAAAAGAAGTGACATCTGTTATTAGCCCCGTTCCACAGATAAGACGTCACAGCACAGACAGGTTAAGCGATTCACCCAAAGATGCACAGCGAGTAGCCGCAGATGTGGGATGTGGTCCCTCCCAGGCTGACGCTGGTTCTTCTGTTTAGCCGTCTGCCTCCTACTGGGCGCCGAGGGTCAAGGGCAGGGCTGCACTATTTCTGTCTGAGCCTGACCCAGTCAGTGCAAAGCCAACACTAATAAAATGCGGAGGGAAGGAGGGCCTTTTGTGGTAGGAGTGACAAGGGCAGTGTTCCGTGCTTAGAAGGGAGGAGGACACAGCCCGGCCAGGGGCTGGCGACCCCACAGAGAGGCCCGGGAGGCGGCCTCTCGCCACTGGACGACTTGGCCAGGCCGGACCTGCGCCCCTCGCCTCCTGCAGAGTGAGGACGGTGTGCGGAGGGTCTCCCTGTGGTCAGAAGCTGGGGCTGGCAGGGGAAGAGGGGCTGGGGTAAGGCCCGCCTGCCTGCTGGGCAGAGGCCACACACTGTGTCCACGCCAAGGCCCTGAGCCTCGTGGGCATGTCCACCCTGCCAGGGCAGACAGACCTCCATTCAACACCCCAGAACGCCCAGGAGCACAGGGCAGAGGAGGAGGAGGAGGCGGCGGGAAGTGTGGCCACCTCCCCCAGGGCAGGGAAGGAAGGGAATAATCCAGAACACGTCGCTTCATTGCCTCGGGAAGGAAAAAAAAATACAGCCAGAACCAGACAGGCACAAAGGCGCTCTTCTGCAGAGTGGCTGCCGCGCTGGGCTTGTGCTGTCTCGGGATCCCAGACCCCGTGCCGTCAGAGCCCTGTCAGGGTCTGCTGCTGCTCTGTGACTGTCGGGGGCCAGCAGCCCCGCTCCGGGACGGCACATGTGGCTTTGATGGTGGAGAAACGCCTCCCTGCTCATCTGCCCCGGAGCACTAGGCAGACCCTGTGAGCGGCCGCTCCTGGGGGACTGTGTGAGTGGGCAGTGGCTGTGGGAGGGGCAAAGCAGTACAGGACCTGGGCCCTGTCAGTCTCTGGGCAAAACCAAGTAACAGAAACTAAAGGATGGTCTGCAGACTCCTTCTTCTCTGTCTGTCTCAACCCCCACAAGGCTGTTTGCAGAGCTGGTTAACGTCACAGATCACTACCAAAAGAGGAGCAAGGTGTAAATTAGAGGTTTACTTTAGGAAAAGGTTTCCTCTTGCTCCAGGACTCATGACTCAGTGAGTGATGTGCAGGCTGGGTTTCCTTGTGCAGTGTGGAACCTGCACAACTGCACATGGGAGCCCCAGGGATGACGAACAGAAAGCCACGGGAGTGACAGATCTCTCGAGGCCTAACATCGAGGAAACAGACCCACTTGTGTTTCAGCTAACAATGTAAAGCAGCGTGCAATCATGCTGAAGCCTCAGGGCAGGATCCCTGAAGGCCTGCACGTTCCTGGTGGAGGGGCCAGGCCAGGGGAGCGATATGGACAAGGCTGAATGATCAGAGGACAGCCCTGGGAGCACAGGAGGCCAGCTGGCCAGGACGAACTGGGCCCAAGGGCAGGACAGGTGCCTCAGGTGTGACATGACTGACCTTCTCTCTAGGGAAAGATTCAGCTGTCCAGCAGCTGGCATCCAAACCACTTCTCTTCTGACTCAAGGGAAAGGTTAAGCAGCCAGCCCTTCAGGGAGGGAAAGGAATGCCTCCTTCCCCACAAGAGGCCGTCTGGACCCAGACCCACCCTCAGCTGGCGGCAGGGGTTTCAGGCTTCTGGAATTCTGCACCTTGGATCCCGCTCCTGGCCCTGTCCCCAAAACCTCCGCCTGTGAGGACACGCACGAGGGAGCTGAAACGCCAGCAAAGGAGGAAGAGGAAGGGGGGTTGCTCAGCCACGTCACTGAAAATCTTTGCTGGAGGGAGAGTCCAGGCGGCCTGCGCTGGGGTTGTGGGGCCCAGCCTTCAGGGAGGAGGGGTCTCAGCTGGGAGCAGGGGGTCTACACTCCCTCCACAGCCCCCTGGGATGCAGTGCCAGAGACCTGGATGGCTCTCAATGACGACTCAGCCCCCGTCCCCAGGGAGGACCAGCAGGCCCTGGCTTGGAGGTGCCCCTCACCCCAAACCCACAGAGGCTCCCTGCTGCCCACGGTTACTTTCCACTTGGCAACAAGGCTCTCGGGCTCCTCCCTGGAGACCAGAGATCTTTGCCTGCAAACAGCCCCTAGCCGTCCAGGCCCCTGGGGTCTCCAGTTGCCTCTCCCTCTCCCAAACCCCCTTTCTCCAGCCCCTGAAACATGGGAGCTGCACAGGTGTGGTTCTAGCTGGGTCAGGGGACAGAGCCTGTGAGGCTGAGCAGTTTTTCTTCTCACTCACAGCCTTTTGGGGCTAGAATCAATCAGTCCAGAAGACAACGGCCCCTGCCCGTAGTCTGAATGTCACCAGGCCACCCGTCTGGGCAGCCCCTGCAGACAGACGTCAGCTGGCCTCCCGACTAGCACACAAGGCTCGACCACGTAATTTAGTCCTTTGTAAATACCCACCATGTCAGCATCAGCGTCATGGTGGCATTTTGATAACATCAGGCCAAGTGCTCAGCACTTTCACAAAGACCAAGAAACCTCCCATTTTACAGATGAGGAAACCAAGGTGCAAGAATAGCTAAACCTTACCCCAGTGACACCGTGGCCTGACCCCCATCTCCTGGGTGAGGCAGCAGCCTGGCAGGGGCACCAGGCAATGCCGGTTCTCGCTGAGCACCCAGGGTCCCCACAGCTTGCCCAGCCCCTGGGCCCATGTGGATGGAGGGCAGGCCAGGAGAGGTGGCCCCTCACGCCCCCAGGCCCACTGCCAACCCTGCACGGCACCTCTTCCGCTTCCCGCCTCCCGGGTCTCAGCCGGCAGCTTGCGCTCACCTCCTTCCTGCCCACGCCCCGCCAGTGAAGGGTCATGGAGGGCTGCAGCTGCCTGACAGGAGCCCAGGGCCCAGGCTGGCTTCAGTTTTGAATGTTCAGAGGCACAGTTATTTGCCCGTGAGGTCTTGGGAGGGCAATGAAAGAGGGGTCTGCTCAGGCCTCGCCTGCCAAGTGACCCTTTGGGGATAGGAATGAGCTGCCCTGAGCTTCATGCGTGCACACGCACGCACGTATGTAGGAGGGCCCATCTGATGGACAGGCACCCTGGGGACCTGCTCAGTGCACCTAACCCCTCTGGCCCTTACCCATGCAAATCCCCCAGCAGCTGTCACGGCTTGTCCTGCGGGGCCAGCTGGGCCAGCTGGGCAGCGGGGCGGAGTAGGGGGGCTGGGCTCCCTCCCAGGGCCCCTCCCACACTGCTGGCTTTGTTTTGCACAGGGGCTGCTGAGCGGCCAGGAGCAGACTCCAAAGACGCTTTGAGCGAGGCCTTGTGGGCCTGTCGGCGGAAAGCCTGCCCTGCCCTCCCGACACTGGTCCGGAAGTGGCAGCAGGTGCTAGGCGGCCCTGTGGGTGCATTTAGCCCTCGTGGTTAGACGTGTCCTGGGGGTCAGGCTGCCGTGGTTTGAATCCTGGTTTATCACTTCCTAGCTGAGTGACTTTGGGCAAATTACCTGCCCTCTCTGAGCCTCAATCACCCTTCTGCATCCCGGCAACCGTAATAGTCTCTACCTCCAACAATGCATGAGGAACTAGATATCAGACAATCCTCGCAAGTTATTAGTAACAGTGCTAACTGACCCTGACCCAGTGCTCAGAAAATGCCAGCCAGCAGCAGGGCTAACCTTGGGTGCCCATTTCTGAGTTCTCCCATTGCCAGGATCAGACAAGAGACCTAACACGAGGGCTGGAAAGGTGAGGCTTCCACAACTAACAGGGACGACACAGCCACTCTCCGTAGCACCCTACAGGGCCCCTGGCTACTGCAGCGCACGTGGACTCGAACCCAGCATGACCGCAGGCAAATTCGCAGCCTCTCGGGGCCTTGCAGAGATGAGAAAGCCCTTCGGAGGAGATGGTGTCTGGGAGACTCGGGAAGAAGCTCTCAGAGTCTGTCCTCTGGGTGCCTCACCCAAACCCTTTCTGCACTTCCTCCTGGGGGTCCTGCCCTGGGGGCTGGGTTTGGGGTCACATCCGAGAAGGAGCCTCATTACATGACACTTGTCTCTTGGCTTTGCCACACATGGCATCACAACCGCATTTACGCCAGGTTCACTGGCAGACTGAATCCCGACTTCCTCTGTTCTAAGTGGTACCAGGTGTCCGCCTCCAGACAATGGGCCCCTTAGGATCAGAACCTGCTGGAACCGTGTCGGGTTCCCAGGCCGAGGTTGATGTGCTGCAGATGCTGAGGCTGGCCGTGTCCTTGCCCAGTGGCTGAGGCGGCGAGCTGGGTCACGGGTGCTGGCCGTGGCCCCAGGCGGGTCACCCCTGCGCTCTGGGCCTACCCACCTGCCCACTTGTCTCTGTCGTCTGTGAGGTTCCTGCCCTGAGCCCTGGCTCTGACATTCTCCAGTGAGTGCAGAGTCAGTGTTTCATTATTATTATTTTTTTTAACGTCAAGAAGTGGAGAGACACGGTTAGTAGTGATTCTTTCTCACTGATCTTCATTTCTTCCGTCCACAAGTATTCACAAGTATTTATTAAGTACCTACTGTGTGCCAGGCACTGACCTTGGCAGCACGCACACAGCCATGCATGAGCAAACCAGGCCATTTCGGGGCCAACAGAGCTTAGTTCTTCAGGTTTAGGTGGCACTGGGGGACACAGACACCAAGTAAGTACGACAGTATGTTAGGGACACACGTGGAAGAGAATAAAGCTGAGGAGGTGGGAGAGAAGTTGTGGGGCTGGGGCTAGAATTTAGATCGGTGGCTGCTGGAAGTAACAACAGAAGGGGCCCCAGGAGGAGGTGAAAGCGCCAGGCACGCATCTGCCAGGACGAACGGGATTTCGGGCAGAAGGAACCGCACACGCAAAGGCCCTGGGGCAGCGACCCGGCTGGCTCCACGAGCGACAGCAAGCAGGGGAGCCGGGCCGGACAGGAGTGAGTAAGAAGAGGCAAGGAGGCTGGGGCTGGGGTGTGGGCTGATCAGGGATGGCCCGGGGGTCACTGTGAGGTCGCAGTGGTCGGTCAGCTCCCTGGCCCTCCAACAGGTCCTCCTGTAACACTGGCGTGGGTGGCACGGAGTGGGGGGTGGTGGGCCACATGGAGCCGGCACTGAGGCCACCCTGGAGCCCAGGCCTCTGCAGGCCCGCCAAGTGCAGCGTGTCTTGCACAATTTCCGGGAGCCAAATCTGACAGAGCCATCTGTCTCGAACAGACCCCAGCGCCTGCCTCCAGCTGGTCCCTCGCACGAGCCAGCGTTCTCGGTGACACTGCCGAACCCTCATCTGCTGTCCCGGCCCCCTGAGACGCCGGGCGGCAGGGGGGGTGGACAGAGGCGGCATTGAGAGCTGTGCGTGCAGCCAAGGCAAGGAAGGGGCCGCCCCCGATGGCACCCGGGTGACCTCCTGGAGCCCACAGACCCTTGCCCTTCCCAGGGAGGACGCACGTTTCATGATAGCTTGTCTTGAAGTAGAGCCGGTTCCTATAAAGCCCCAGGCCCCAGGAGACCCCAGGCTCCAGGACAGGGGACAAGGAAATCACCCGTGTGCTGCTCTGACCTTTTTCTGTTTCTCCTTTTTGAATTCCCTGCGCAGGGAATAAAATGTCCCACTCTGGCTAATAATACAAACTCGCCTGACTTGAAACTTCCCAAGTGATGGCAGAACAGATGTTCCAATAGCCCCCAATCTTTCATCTTTCCACAAAAAAAAAAAGAAAAGAAAGCCCACACACAATCCAATCTGAAGCTGTCGGGGCCTGGACTAATAGATGCGTCCACTGCAGCGCCAAACAGTTTTTGGCGAGCAGGAGAACTCCTCGTGGTGATGATTATAGCTCAGACGTGCCTGCTCCTAATTTATTCTAACAGGACCCAGCCTTCCGGGCCAGGCTCTCGACAATGATCTATTGTCAGGATGGACGTCTCCCAGCGTGAGAGCACTTGGAAGCCCACCTCGTGAATGGCCACCCTGGCACGCCGAGTCCCGGATTCACCCAGGTGGCGACGGCAGCAATGTTCGGGGCAGACCACCAGGCACAGACACCCCCGTTTGATTTTCCAGAGCTGTGTGGTCACACATTCCCTCAAATAGACGTTCCCGTTTCCAGTGAGTCACTTGGCTGAGACGCCGGTGCTGGAGCCAGCACGTGGACTGACCCTCCTGAACTCTCCCTCGGAAACAGCGAGTGGCCACGGCATCCCCGCGACCGGAGTGGGGGATGGGCCCCTGGCCATGCGCAATCTCCAAGGCAGGGTCCACTGACCCCCTCCTGCTCAAGAGGGACGTCAGTTCAGCAGCTCAGCACAAGCGGGCACAGGAGAGGAGGGGCCGTCTCCGGCCTCACGTGCCAGGACCCCACCTCTTCTGTGCCAACATCCAGGGTACCAGCGGCTCCCAGGTCACCCGCCTCAACATCCCCACTGGCTCCCTCCTGTCTGCCAGGGTCCTGCTGCCAAGTTCTGGCTTCCTTCAGGGCTCCTTGGGATGCCGAAACTGACTGGATGGAAACCGTACCCTCTCAGAGCTGGGAGGTGCATTCGAGCTCTTGAGGGAGCCGTCTGCAGCCTTCACGGTGCACTTGGAGCGCCTGGCAGGGAGCGGGGGGTCCCACCAAAGTGCAGGTTCTGCTCCAAGTTGGGGGCAGGGCTTGAGACTCTGCCTTCCTTGCATGCTCTGCAGAGGGGGCTGCCCCTGGTGCACAGACCACGTTGAGCATTACTGACTGTGGAGGTGCTGGTCCAAGCCCCAAGAAACACCCACCTCCTTACTTTACCAAACAGGCCATTTTTAGCAGGAACAGCTCAGCAGGGATGCTGTGTCCTTCTCGGCATCTGATATCCAGAGGCCCCTGAGGTCATCTGTCCCACCCCTGTGACGGTAGCACGGACCACCCTCATCTTCCTAATCACGACAGATCTCGGTCAGAGATACATTAAAACGAGGCACACCTCTTGTTGTCCATCACCATCCTGCCCACTGATTTCCGCATCTGTTGAGGATTTCTGCCTGAAACAATGGCGACTGTGCTATCTGCAAATGGCCTTTTGCTGTTTCCATCACCCCCTCTACAGCCGCTGATTTTCTGATTCAAATTCTGGCCTGTTGTAGCCCATCTGATACAAAGAGGAGCCCGGATACGGGGGAGGTGCAGCCTTCCTGATGTCGGCTTGTGGCCAGCGAGCAGTCCACATCCAGTTACAAGCAGGTACCTCTCTTCATGGTGGTGGCACGGGCCAGCCCCCGCCCCACCCACCACGCCCCAGGTATCAGCCAGCCTGCCCTTTATTAGTCCTGGGCCACCAGGTTCCAATGATCCTGACAGGCCTTGGGCCACAGCTCCCCAGCAGCAGGCAATTAATACCCAGTGAGTGGCTCTCACCACCCCCTCGCTGGCTCCAACACAACGGAGTTCCTGAGAAGCCTCAACCCAGCAAATCCCTTAATTGGTGGACATGAAAAAACCCAGGGCCGTGTGCTGGAATCACAGAGTCCTGGGGGCCGGAGAGGCTGTGCTGCTTGGAGGTCGGACGTCAGGGCGGGAACAGAGGGAAGGGCCAGGGGGGCAGGTCTCACGGGCCACCTCCCCCACGAGCTCGGCGAGTGGATGTAAGCGACGCTGCCCGCCTCCTCCCTGTCTGATCACTCTCTGTGTCACGTTCTTTGTCCCCGCGCCGCACACGCTGTGATCACACGCCCAGGCTCATCCCGCAGTGACAGCGGAAGCACACCCCCGTCGGGCGAACTCTCAATTCTCCCGGCCTCCTGACCTTCTCCGGGGCTGGGGGCATCTTGAAAGCAGAACCGCGTGTTTCTGAGGGCCGGCGGGCAGCCGTGCGCCAGGGAGGGAGCCGCGGCCGCAGGCACGCATGGAGCGGTGGGGGGGGGGGGGGCCTGGAGCCCGTGCGGTCCTGCCCCGCCCCCAACTCCATGCCACTCACACTGGGAAACCGAGGCTCAGACAGGCAGAGGCACAGGCCCAGGGGCGCCCAGGCAGCAGGAAGCACCCGGGTAGCAGGAATCAGGGTAGGAGCTCTGGGGCCAGATTATGGTGGTTTAGTCATTAAGTCATGTCCAACTCTTTGCAACCTCATGGACTGAAGCCCACCAGTCTGTCTCCAGGGCAGAACTCTGGAGTGGGTTGCCATTTCCTTCTCCAAGGGATCTTCCCGACCCAGGAATCGAACCCAGGTTTCCTGCACTGCAGGCGGATTCTTTACCAACTAAGCCAGGGAAAGAAGCCCAGATTCAGTTCAGTTCAGTCGCTCAGTCGTGTCCGACTCTTTGTGACCCCACGAATTGCAGCACGCCAGGCCTCCCTGTCCATCACCAACTCCCGGAGTTCACCCAAACTCATGTCCATCGAGTCGGTGATGCCATCCAGCCATCTCATCCTCTGTCATCCTCTTCTCCTCCTGCCCCCAATTCCTCCCAGCATCAGGGTCTTTTCCAATGAGTCAACTCTTCGTATGAGGTGGCCAAAGTACTGGAGTTTCAGCTTTAGCATCAGTCCTTCCAAAGAACACTGAAGCCCAGATTGCTCAGGTTCAAATGCCAGCTCCACCCTGTCCCAGTTGTGTGGCCTTAGGCAAGGGACTTCCCTTCTCTGGGCCTCGGTTTCCTTATCTCTACAAGGGGGATAACAGCAGTCCAACTCCCCAGGGCTTGTTTGAGGGTTACATGAGCTGATACACTTGGGAGGCCCTGCGAACAGGCCCAGAGGCAGGAAAATAGCTGCAAGGGTTCTTTTCTTTCTCGGTCCAGCGTCCTCCTGGGGCCCACCCCCGGGCCTGACCGTGCAGTGGAAGCCTTCCTGCTGCAGTTCTGCGGTTCACCTGGGGAGGGCGCTTGCGGACTCACACCGGCTCTCTCCCGGCGTGTGTAGTCCGGATCCCTCTGGGCCCCCGGCTGCCGGCTCGGCCCAGTCTGAGCACGTGAGGGCCGCGGGCCTCTCGAGGCCCCTGGGCTCCAGAGAAGAGTGTGCACGACCGGGCTGCTGCCGCAGACCCCGATGCGAGCCCGCGAGGCCAGGCGGCTCTGGGCGCCCCGGGCTGGCACCCACTCTTCTCCAGCTTCCACAGCCCCACCCAATCCCCGCAGGCTATTTCCAGCTTCTGCCAATTCAGCACTTGGTGAGGACAGAGTACGGATGGGGCTGTTGGAGGGCAGTGAACCAAGGGCAGTGACCTGAGTGGCCAGTGAAATAACGGTGCAAGGGACAGGGCATGACTCCTGGGCTAGGACAGCCAAGGTTTTAGCCCTTCCACCCGACTGGGGGTCCAGCTGCCAGGTTGCAAGGTCCCTCACCCAGGCCCGTGGAGAGACACCCCACACAGACAGGGCCCAGCTCCTGCCATGCGAGGGCTCCCCTTGGAAGAGAAGCCTCCCACCCTGGGCCAGTTCTGCCCGCTGATTCCAGCCTCTGCCAATGTCTTGAGAAACCCCCGAGCTAGAACCACTGGGTCAAGCCAATGCCGAAGTGGCTCCCCAGTCCACAAAAAACAGGAGAGACAGTCAACGCTCATTGTGGATTTAGGCCACTAGGTTTAGGGGTGACTGGTTATGCAGCATTAGGAACTAGTAATAAAGCACTGAATTCCACAAGTTAACCAGGAAACAAAACCGCGCAGTAGGCAATAAAGGTGAATCTGGACTCAAGAAACCTGGTTATAGAAAACATACAAAATCATGGACAGAAAGAAGGGAAGTCATATTCACGATAAAATCCTCCTGGGAAAAACAAAGAGCCTTTGGGGTCCCCCCAACGCCCTTGAGCAAATCCCATTCTTTTGCGGGCTCAGCATCCTCATCACCAAACTTTCCCCTCCCCGCAGTCTGGAATATGCAGCCCTCACTGATTCCGTACCCACCCCTGGGGTCTCCCCCAAAGATCTGAGAACTCTGGAACAGGCTTTTGGTAAAAGCAACTTTCACAAGTCTGGAGGAAGGAAGGCTCTAAAATGAGTCAACCCCTGCAGGAGGCAGGTTGCTGGGAATGAAAAGGCATGAGCCAGAGGATGGCCCTGGAAGTCCCTCCCAGCACCGTGGGGGCCCCCCAAGACCTCGGTCGGGCAAATGTCAGCCCTGAGGTCCCAAAGGAAGCCAGCGATCTGCAGGTAGGGCGGCTGAACCCAGGGCCCTGAGCCTTCTGGTCGATTAACCCTACACGTCATGGGGGCTGTGCCCTGCAGACGCCTGAATCTCCAGCACTGCTTCTAGATCTTCTGAAAGCAGGAGCATGGCAGCAAGGCTTAGAAGGAATTCTAATCTCTTGCCGCCCTCCCCACCTATCCCATAAAGACATCACCCATCAGCTGGGAAGGGCCGATTCACCTAAGAAGCAGAGCCTTCGGGGTAGAACTACCCCGGCCCCCACATCCATTCCCCTCAGCTCTGCCCACAGAGACCAAGTTGGACACAGTTTGAGATTTATGTTCTTCTGGGGTTTTCTTTTTCTGGAGCATTGCATATGGTTTTTAGAAGAAGAAGAAGAAGGAAAAAAAAAATAAAAACTGGAGTCTTTGAAAGTAGCTGGAAACTAATCGCCCCGACTAATTAAGAGGCAGGTTAGATTAAGCTCTGATGCAGAGTAACTTCTCTATGGGGCATTTAATACACTCGCTCAACCCCTATGGGCCTGGGTTTAACCACCTACGGAGGGGATATGAGTAATAATTATCTCCTTTGGAGAGGTGCTGGGAGGGTTAATTAACTCGTGGCTGGGAATGCTTTGAGCTGCTCTGTGGCCTGCTTGGGGGTGAGTGTTGTCCCAAGTGCTGTTCCAGAAAGAAGCCATCACTTGCCTTCTGTCAAGAATTCGTGGCCTGGCTGCGTCTCCAGGCCCCGGAGGCCCCCCTCGAGGCCCAGCACCGACCCCCGCAGCTCTAAAGCTCAGTGGCGCTTGGGTGGGAAGAGGGGCCGCCTGCTGCCTCACCTTGTCCTGGATGTGTCCTTAAGGAACGTTAGGGCAGGAAGGCCCATTTTCCCCAAACTTCCCCATGGCAACCAGAGCCGCGAGCACAGCAAGGGCACCGAGCCCGGCTCTTCCACCCGGTTTGGCCCTTCCCAGATAAGCGCTCACCTGGCCGGCTGCTGGAGCACACCCAGCCAGGGTGGGCTGGGCGGACGGCCCCAGGAACTGGCGCTGGTTCCACCCCCGGACATCAACCTCGGCCACACCAGCTCGGCCGTGGGATAGCGCCTTGTCCCAGGCTTTCTGCCTCTCTCTGCCTTGTTTTTCTATGAAACCATATATGATAACACAAAACAGTGTCCTCAGAGGGCTTTGAAAAAGGAAAGGCATTTATGCAAATACACAGAAGGAAGGGTGATGTTTTGGAGAATGATAATAATAGTTTGCAGGAATGATGTGGGGCAGAGGCCTCCAAATAAAAGAGGTCATGGGCCCCAGCGATCTCAGCCGGGAGACGACCACCATGGCTGGAATCAGAGACTATGGTGCTGGGAGGCGTCTTGGGCAGAGAATTCACATCCAGGACCAGTGAGGGACTTTTTCAAGGTCACTGGCAGACAGAAGCAGGACTTGGGGGCATGCTCCCCACACCCGCCTCACTCCTGGCCCCAAGCTCCCCGCCCTACACACCTCAGGCTCCACCTGCAGAGAAACTGGGTCCCCAAGGGCCAGCTCGTCTGCTCCTAAATGACACAAGCTCTGGAATGAGAGCTGCAGACCTTCCAGTTCTGGGAAAACTGCCAACAAAAGTGCTGACTTCAGCAGCCCTGGGTGAAAGGGAACACTTTCTGGGGCCCCAAGTGGGGTTCAATTTTCCTCCCTCAACTCTGGGGTTGCAAAGAATTAAGTATCCCACCGGGAATTCCTGGAGTCACTCACTTTAACTCAATGAACGGCTGTCTCCCTGGCTAGTGATGCACCAGATTAAAGGCCCCTGTGTGCTCTGAGATGACGTTCCTTCCATTGAGAGATGGGCTTCTCCCAAAATTCAGACCCTAACTCTGGGGAGAGTCAGAGTCTCAGGGATCTGAGTGAAGACAAGAGAAGCTGGGGTTTGGAATCTGCAGCCCCGGCCCAGCTCCTGGGGGACTCACAGGTGATCAGATACCGGGGCCCATCTGCTCCCCACCCACCCCAAGGAGCAGGAAGGGAGAGGGGTGTGACGCCGGTTACAGGGGGGAGGCAGAGGCACCAAGGTTGGGAGCTTCCTCCTGAGGGATTCACGGCAGGCTTGGCAGACGAGTTCATGCCTGGGAATGGGAAAACACGGGTACCGCTCACCCCAGGGCCTCAGATCTGGAGCTTCCTCCCTCCCGGCTTGTCTCCCATTCTCCCAGCGTGAGCCAGGACGCTCCACACCTGAGCTGGAGGAACAAACCAGACCCCCAAAGCCTCTCTTCCACACCACAGAACCTCATCTCATTTGCACTTTAAAAAACTGGGCGTAAACATATATGCCCAAAACATTTGAGGTGAAGAGACAATAACAAGAGACTTCCCTGGAGGTCCAGTGGTCAGGAATCCACCTTCCGAGGCCGGGGCACAGGTTCGATCTCTGGTCCGGGAACTAAGATCCCACATAGCGTGGGGGCAACCAAGCCCATGTGCCACAACAGCTGAGCCCGGCTCGCTGCAGAGCCCAAGAGCCACATCTAGAGCGAAGCCCGCGCGCCGTCACGAAAGGTCCCTCGTGACGCAACCAAGACCCGGCGTGCCCAACCAAGACCTGATGCAGCCAGCCAAACAGACAAACGTTGAAACAGCTCGAGCAGCCTCCAGGGATGCACGCTCACGGGGGAAGCACAGGTCAGCCCAGGATCACGTGAGCTTGTTTTTTTTAAATGAATCTGCATTTTTAAGTGTCATGTCACCTTTCACAAACAACAACAACAAAAACCCTAATGAGAAATGAGCAAATAAAAACAGAAAAGGTGCTGCTGGGTAACCGGCACAGAGCCCCTGCCTCAGGCAGAAGGTGCCCTGCAGACTCAGGTCCCCGGCTCCACGGTCAGGAGACAGGGTCTCAGGCTGAGACCTGCAGCGCCTAGGTCAGGCAGGGGGTCCCCCCCTCCACGAGGGGAGGGTGAGTCCAAGGGAGCCCCTCACCCGCTTGGGATCAAATCCTGCACTTTGGCCCAGAGAACTGGGCACCTCTCTCCTCAGTTTCGTCATCTGTAAAATGGGACCTACTGAGGACTTTCTTTGTGGAGCAGCTGTACGGTTTAAATGGGACCACGTAGTTAGGGCAAGAGTGGCCACCACTCTGCCTCCCGGGAGTGGAGCCAGGAAAGCCCCCAGGGCCTGTCTTACTGCCCACAGCCCCTGCCCGCAGAGACGGCACAGATCTGAGGTTCCTTGGGCAGGAGGGAGCCCTGCCATGGCAGCTCAAAGAAACCACACACCGCCCCAGTCAAGGGCCTGGCGTCCATGTCCTGGGGTCACTCGGGGTCTCCTCTAGGCACCCGTGGCTCAGGGGAACTGTTAGAAATGCAGAGGGTCAGGCCCTGCCCTGGACTCACCGGATCCCCGGTGGCTCATCTGAACAGCCTGACCCTGGGGCCGGGCCTAGGTGGGGCCCGAGAGTGCGTTCCTGAGGCTGCTGGGTGACGCCTGTGCTGCTGCCTGGGCCCCCCGCCCCCCGCCCTGGACCACATCTGCAGGAAGGCCACTCTCCACCCTCCTCTGCACCTCCTGGGCCAACTGCCTCTGGTCGCCATGCTCCAGAGGCCTTCCTGATCCCACCAGCCTTTCTGGATCAAACATCTTTAACGCTGCCCCAAGGCACTGGGCAGTCTCCTCCCTGGTCCTGCTGGGGCTGTAACTGCTCAGTGACTGGCAGCTGATTTCATTCACATCTTTCTCCTCAAGCAGACTGCAGGGGCACACAGGAGGTGCTGAGAAAACTGTGGGTAACTGGATGATTCTGACCTGGCCGAGGTCTGAGCTGGACTTCCTGGGCCACCGAGGACCAGCTCTGAGGCCCGTGGCCCACTTCCGTAGGTCCCCCTGCCTCAGTTTCCTCCTCGGGATTAAGTGAGGTGATTTGTGTGAAGTGCCCCCGCGGTGCATACAAGCACTTGGCTACAGCAGAAGGTCTTTCCAGCTTCCCTGTAAGGTGCACACACCGGGCTGGTCGAGTCCTGCCGGCTGTGTGACCTTGGGCAAGTAACGCACCGCACCCTCTTTGGTCCTCAGTTTCCTCATCTGCAAAGCAGAGGTGAGAACCCTGCCAACTCGACCTAAGGCTTGAGCTCTCCTCCTCCGCGGCTCTGGCTGCCGGGCTTGCACATGGCTAAATCACCTCCGGGCTCCCCACCCTCCGAGGCAGGAAACACACCCACTGTTTGTATGGGGACCCTGGGTGCTGGCTTTGTCCACAGTCCTGCGAGAGCTGAGACTGGGCCTGTGTGTGGCCTGGTACCCACATGTGCAGAAACACACGGGGTCAGAGGGCAGCGTTCAGGCCTGCAGCCCAGCCATCTGCCTCTTCCCTTCCTGGGCCAAGGGCGCCATCTGCTGGGGGCATGGGGCTTGGCACCCTGGTGCGCCTCTGCTGGGCTGGTGGGGTCATGACCTTAACATAGCCACGCTGGGCCCCTACAGTCCCTGCACCCCAACTGCTCCCCACCCCAGGACAGACCCTCGGCACTGGGCCTTGACGCCCACAGACCTGGGGGTGGAATACTGGGTGCTGGCTCCAGAACCTTCTCTCCTTTTGTTGGCGTGGTTCAAATTCAGTAGCTCTTTATGAGGCTGATGAGGCAGCTGAGACTCACACCAAGGCCCGAGTGTGTGAGATGCAGGCCCCTCCATCAAGACGCTCCTGCTGGTCTGAGGGCCTAGGCCCCTCCCCAGGCCCCTGGGCCCCAGTTTCCTCTCTGTCCCCCTGAGCCTGCAGGGCCTTCATGTCCCACGCTGAGGGGCTGGGGCTCTGGCTGTTCTAGCAAGAACTGCCCAACCTCCTCCCAACTCCTGGATCTCTGGCTCTGGAACCCTCCTGTGCCTGTGGGGGTCAAGAGGGCACCTCAGGTCCCCCTGCCACCATGCCATGCCGCGCTCTGCAGGCGGCCCCAGTAGAACCCCACACGGACTCTCAGTCCTGACAACCTCCCAGCGCTAGACACGGGCTGCCAGCGAACTATAATTAGGGACACTTTGATCCTCAAGTCTGCTGGCAGATAAACCACAGAATATGCCTCGTCTTCCCCACGAACTGCAGGAGCAGGGCTGGTCCCCCAGGGAGCCCACAGGGCTTGGCTTCCTGCACTGAGGAGCTGGCGGGTGACCTGCTCCAGGGGGCAGGAGCCAGGGACTCCATCAGCCCAGACCCTGACTCTGGGTTCTGCTCCTCCTGCTAGGGAGAAGGGAAAGGGTACTCGGGCCCCATCAGCACTGCAGAGACTAAGCCGCCCATCACCCCTGCTCGCAGAGCATTCCGAAATGCCCCAGAGAGCAGAGCACACAGCCGCTGGGACCCATTCCGAGCCATCACTGACGGATGTCCCCCAAAACACCCCAACCCCTCCCCTCCTTCTGTCATGGTGGCAAAACACACACACGATACCGTTGAACATGTTAACCACTTTTAGAACAAAAACTCAGTGGCATTTCACACCATCACTCCAGTGTGCAGCCGTGACCTCTGCCTGATGCCAAGACATTCTCATCGCCCCACACAGAGACGCTGTGCCCACTGGCAGTCACTCCCCTCGCAACGGCTCCTCCACTTTCTCCCCACCTCCAGGGGCGAGCTAGCTCCACACACTTCACACCCGTGGAGTCATCTACGTGCAGCCTTCTGGCCTCCTTCACTCTGCAGGCTGTCGTCCAGGTTCACCACATCATAGCCGTTGTCTGCGCTTCATCCCTCTTTATGGCTAAGTAATACTGTGTGGATGGACCCTGTTGGTTTGTGTTTTTTTAATCATCTGTTGATAGACTTTTCGACCATCTCCACCTTTTGGCTCTTGTGAATTACGCTACGGGGAATACACCTGTATAAGCTCCTTTACGGTATTCCAAGGTCAGGCGCGTGGAGGTGGAACTATAAGCAGAGAAGTCCACCCTTCTCAAGTAGACATTTCGCTGAGCTTTCATGGCCCCATGTCTCCCCTTCCAACCCTCACACCCCTCGGGGCAGTGGGGGACATTCACCCCATGAGGGAGATAAGGACACCGGGGCCTGAAGAGGCTGTTCCTGGGGTCCCCCGGCTCCGGGGAGCAGGCCCATGTGGCCCCAGGGCTGGCGCCACCTGCCTCCAGGCTGTCATCATGTCATCTCCCAGCTAGCCCTGGCTTCTGTTCCTGCCTGAGAAGACGCGGGGTGCTTGGCACAGGCAGCCCTGCAGGCTTCTCTTCTGCTCTGCCTGTCCCTACATCAGGCCCCCGAGTGTGGCCACAGGGCCTTACCTCCCTGGCGCCCGGCTCGCCGCCTGCAGTGTGAGGCCAGCCAGTGGCTTCTCAGAGGGCCCGGGAGCCCGGGGCCGGGGCTCAGGGCTGGGGGCGCTGAACCATCGGGTGGCTGCTCCGAGGGGTGAAGGAATGCCGCGTGCAGCTGAACGGTGCACGTGGGAAAATCGCACCAAACCCGAACAGTTTTCCAGGAGAGTAGAAACTGCCAAAATTCATCCGAGAGGCAGCAACAGAAACATGAACAGACCTCAAACCCGGGGAGAAACAGCAAAAGTTGTCAAAGGATTAACTCCAAGGATGGTGAAGGCCAGACACGCTGCCTTGGAGCGTGGAGGGATGGATCGTTCTCGAGCTGGTAGCTGGCGGGGACACAGCGCTGCTCCCGGACGGACACGCGGCTGACGGCACGGGAGGAGCTGCCATGTCAGAACCCAGACCTGTGCAGGAGAGGAGGGTGGGGGCCCGCCTGCCCCGCAGCTCCCGGAGTGGACGGTGGTGATGACGGGAGCGCTGGACGTGGGCCTGGGGACCCCAGGGTACCCGGCACCCACAGGGCTGATGCACCTGTGCCCCTGGGTGCAGGGTGCCCTCCCAGAGGGAAGCGCCAAGGCAGGAGGGTGCTTGGAAGGAGCGTCCGTAAGAGAAGGTGCCCTGCAGACCCCGGCCTGGCCCCGAGGCCCCTGCAGTTTCCGCCAGGCGCCCCCACCCCAGCCCTGGGGCCTCCAGCTGCTCCCTCAGAACCAGGCACATCTCAGCCAGAATGTGACCCAGAGGCTGCCCCCTGCCCTCCCCTCCCCCAGCTGAGCTGCTCTTACCGCTCAGCACCCAGGATGGTAGGAAAGGGGAGCATGGGGCCAGAAGGCCCCTGCAGGCCTGTGACCCCAGAGACACCTCAGCCCCCTCTGGCCTGGTTTGAGGGTTCCAGCGGCCCCGACTGCCTCTCGGGACGGGGCAACATCCTGACGCTGTTCATGACAGGCAAGCCAGTCCATAAACCTTAAACGCTCGGTGTGGCTGCCCTCCCTGACCTGGAGGGGCTTCTCAGGCTTTGGGGTGCCTCTCCAACGCACCCCTCAGAGACTGCTGACACCAATAACCACAGCTCGCCACTGCCTCCAGGCCTTGCGTCCCTGAGATGCTCTGCACCCCACCCAGCCCCAGGAGAGCAGACGAAGACCCGGCACATGCCTCCACGTGACGTCACGTGGGCAGGAGGGGAGGGAGAAGGGAAGGGAAGCACTCTGCTAGGCAGGTCACCCAGCCCTCAACCCCATCGATCCTGCCCAGAGCTCAGGGGTCTCCCCGACGACGTAAGGACACCCGGCTGTTGATTCACTGGTTCCCTGCAGGCACCAGGAAGGGCACAGCTCCTAACACCTGTCTGGCCACAGGCCAGGGGTACACCTCGGGCCGCAGAAGCACCTGGAAATGAGAGCCACTCAAGGGCAGGCAGTTGGAAGCCGGGCCCACAGGATGAAAGGGGTGGGCGGCACAGGCCGGCCTGACAGCCTCTGCTTTGCCCCCAGACAAGCCATGAAGATGAGGACGCCGGCCGCAGTCACGAAGTGGAGAACCGCAGGCCTTCGTGAGTACAGGCAGACCCCTGAAGCCAGGTGCGTCTGCCCCAAGGCCGCCTGCCTCCCACTCCTCCTGCTCCGTCTAGCTGGGGATGGATGGGCTGTCGGAAGCTGCAGACAGGAACATTTAGAAACCGCTCTTTCCTAGGTGGATGGCAGGACCTCACACAGAACTGCTCCCACCCCGGAAACACCCAGGACGACATCCTCTGCGGCTCTGGGGAGCCGGGGCTGCAGAGGATGACTAAATGGATTTTTCCTCCCTCTGGTGCGTGTTCCCTTCAAGGCCACACGCAGGACGGAGCGTTAACAAAGCGGCCAGCCCAGGGCAGCATCAGTCCAACAAGCACAACAGCCTGCGAGTTTTGATTTAATAAAAGCGGCCCCCACTGGGCCACTTTAATTGTTTCCAGATTCTGAAAATATTTGAAAAGAGGATGCAAATGGAAAACTCCACCTCTGGCTACCGCGGCTTCCCAAGCTCACTGTGCTGGACGTCCATGCGGGCTGTGTCCTCGGAGAGTCACCTGGTCAGAGGGAGCAAGCCCCTGATGTCACCCAGACGGATGGCCTAAGCGGGGAAAGACACGGCGAGGGGAGGACCTCTTCACCCAGCCAGACAAGGGTGGATGTGGGTGGGAGAGCAGCTGGTCAGCACGTCATGACCCTGCCAGCGAGCCCTGGAGGGGCAGGGCTTAGGCAGTGTTCCATCGCCTGGAGACCGGGGGGCAGTGCTGCGGCAGGCAGGACGCAGGGCTGGAGCCCCGGAGTCCGCGCGGGGAGCTGGCGGCCCAGGGAGGTCGCTCAAAGCACCTCTCCAGCCCCTTCTGGCCAGACTGATGCCAAAGGAGCAAAGTCTCCCAGGCGCTCCCTGGGCGGGAGGCAGAGCAGCAGCACCGCAGGAAGGACACGGGGGTGGAGTCCAGTGAGCTTGAGCTCAGCTGTGCAGCCTCAGGAAAGTCACCGGCCTTCTCTGGGCCTCAGTATTCAAGCCTGCAAAATGGGCTGGCTGTGCAAATCCCGAAGTGCTCAACAGAGTCCACTGGCAGGTCAGTGGCGCAGCACGTGCGTGGACCACAGGTGCCCCACCTACAGGCCCATCTGTTGTCTGCAGGCCCTGGGCAGACCTGTGGTCAAAGGCTGGGGTGCAGGGGCCACTCTGGCTACCTTCCGGGGGCTCTGGAGCCCCTTCCCACGACTAGGGTTTGAGGGGGGCCAGGGAGGCTGCAGAGAGGTTCTCTGGGGCCAGGAAAGGGGCTGGCAGGCAGAGCTGGGAGGATGGTGTGGGAGTCTGGAGTCCCTTGGCCTGTCTGCGTCCCCAGCCCTGTTCACCACCTGCACTGTGCTTGTAAAGATCTCCCTAATCAGGAAAGATGGTTTGTTATCTCCATAAAACACGAGGCGAGAACACAGCACACGCGCGCGTGAGCGCGCGCGCACACACACACACACACACACACTGACAGGTGCTCTCCCACCCCGAGCCTGACACAGATGACAGCCTGTCACGGTCTGAATGTTACAAGTCAATTACGCCCACCTCCCTGCCAGCCTCAGATGCCGCCGGGGGCAACCATCGCCCCGTATCAGGGCACCAAGGAAGGACGTGGGACGCTCTCCCGGGAGAGGCCCGCCCGCCCTCGGGAGGCCGCCGCCTGTCAATCAGGAGGAAAATCGGAGGTGGGGGTGCCTCATTTATTCTCATCCCTCGACCTCCGTATTAAACACCAGGGCAACGAGAAAGGGAGACACGGCGTGGTTCCAGCATGGCCTCGGGCGAGTTTCTGAACGTCCCTGCCCTTGGCTTCCCCTCTGTACAGAGCAGCCCACGTCCACCCCAGGGCTCCCCTATGGGAAGCAATGTCGGGGTCAGTCTCTTCCTCTCCTGAGCTTTCCCCGGCCTCCGCTCCCCTCCCCTCCCCACCTACCCTATCTGGACCTTGGTCTTATGTTAAGAGTCTGCTGGGGGCCAGGAGAAAGTGGGCCCAGACACCGGGGGCAGAAATGGATCTCCTGCTTCAGACCCCAGGCAGGGTTCTGTCTGGGCAGCTCTGAGCATGGAGAGACCCCCATCCCCCGAACGGTGAGACCCACTGCCCACTCTGCTCCCCGCCGAGGACCATGGCGGGAGGCGAGGAGGGGTCCTGGGTGGAGGGGAGTGGGGCTCGCCGTGAAGAGCCTGTCTGGCGGCTGGCACCAGTACTCTACGATCATGTCACCACCAAGAAGAGGACCCGGGCCCCCGCCGGCCCAGGCCTGTGCGGCCCCCTCCCCCAGCCCGGAGAGCACAGCTGCTCCTGGGTCCAGGCACGGACAATGCACTGGGGAAGCAAGGAGGGACAGCGCTGTGGGGATGCGGAGGCAGGGGAGACGGCTGCCGGGGGGCGGGGCGCTGAGAAAACCACCCCTCCTCACCACCAGCGACAAACCCTGACACGCCAGACCCGGGCTGTGGCAAGCAGGGACTCCAGCTCAGCACACTTACGGCTCACTGAATCTTGATGCCCGCACGATTATCCCCACTTCACAGATGACGAAACCGAGGCTCAGAGAAGCAGCCTGGCCAAGGCTGCCGGTGAGTTTGTGGTAGAGCAGGCTTTGAACCAGGCCTCTGGCCCCACCATCCTGTTTTTAATCAGCACCACTCTGGCCCCTCGTGTACTGGCAGCAACGCGGTATGTGGCTGCCTGAGGAGGGGCAGCCCACAGAGGGTTCTGCAGGTGAATAGGAGTTGGCTGGCAGTGGAAACAACTCCTCACGGGTTGGGGAAATCGTGGATGTGTGCTCTAGAACAGACAGGAGCACAGGCGGACAGAAAACGGGCGCATGCCTGACGCACAGCAGGTGCTCAGAAAGTAAATATGGCACAAGGCGCCGGCGGGGACAGCGTGAGACGCAGGCTGGGGGCGCAGGCTGAGGCACACTCCTGCATGCACACAGCCACTCCCCTCCCCCCCACCCCCACCACCCCGACACATTCTCTGCTCTCACTTCCGTCCTGCCAACCCCCAGTGGTGCCTCTGCATCGCCCAGGGCTGCACCCCCAATGCTGAGCGTCCTTGGGGAGCTGCCGGGGGTGGGGGGGTGGGTGACTGAGAAGAGAGGACTGGGTGACCGGGAAGCGGCGGCAGCTGGGGAAGCCGGTCCACCCCGAGCTCTGGATATTTAAGGGGCGGGCACTCCACTGCAGGGAAGCTGCTACCCCTTAGCTCTGGGTGGGGAGGGGGCCTCAGATGCGCTCTGCCTCCAGCAGGGGCCAGAGTCTCAGGGGAAGCTGGCCGAGCAGCCACACCGCTACTGCTCTGATAACCTTCAGCCCTGACCTCATTTCCCACTGAGGCTCATGCAATTTCTTCCAATTTTCCACATAATTAGCTGAGCAGGAGACACATCCTCTCCTCCGAGGCAAGAAGGAGCCGGCTGCTCCAGGGCCCCAGGGCTGTGGCCGAGGGCAGAGCCAGCCTGGCAAGTGCTGGACAGCAGGCAGCAGGGGGGACAAGCTGGGGACAGGGCGAGGGTTCAAATCCCTGCTCCCCGACCTGTTGGCTGTGCGACTTTGGGTCAGATGTCAGGCCTCTGAAAGATACAGGTCACACAGTCTCTCCCGGATGCAACCTCATGGCACTCAAGAGTGGCCACTAGATCCTTGTCTCTACCCCACCCCCATTGGCCCCCGAAACACCCCCAGAAAACATTCCCCTCCTTTTTTCTCACTCTTTATTCCAGGCCTCAAACCACCCCCTCCAGTTAGGAGGGTAGGTCTGCATGGCTGCACTATGGACCCACTGGCCTGGGTCTTGCCCTCTGTGAAGTGGGCACAACAGAAGACATCTTGAAGGTGAGACAAAAACAGGCCCACATGTGGGGGCCCTGGGCACAGGCCACCCAGGCCCTCAGAGCCACTCAGGGGCCGTGACCGAGTGGGGGCAGTGCCAGCTGGGCTGGGACCACGGGCTTCCTTTCCGGGGATGCTGTTGTCCCTGCCCAGTTCCAGGGGGGCCCCGAACAGCTCTGAGGTGCTGTCAGTAACCCCCAGTTAGGCTGAAGTGAAGGGGTAAAGGCCTTCCTGGTGGGCCCTGACCAGGACCAACTTGCTCCTTGGGCCTCGGTTTCCCTAACTGGGCAATAAGCAAGGCCTCGGTTTCCTTAACTGGGGTGATAAGCAAGGCCACTTCTTCCCGACTGCAGAAGGCACACCAGAGAGAGAAGACGTACCTCCCGGCAGCCTCGCCCTGGGGCAGGAAGGGATCCCCACGGCCCCCAAGGTGCCCCACAGCCTAGGAGGAGGCTGGCAGGGGTGGGGTGCCCAAGCTTCGTGAGAGGAGGACGGCTGGGATGAGGTGCCCCCGCCTCCCCAAGAAGCTCAGGCTCCTTGGAACGGCCTTCCCCTGACAGCATGAGCGATTCCCTTCCTCCCTCCGGAGCCGGCGCCAAGGCCTGGAATCCATCACTCCGTGGCGTCTGTCTAGGGTGCTGCCGGCCGCCGGGGCCATGCTCGCGGGGAGCGCAGCGAACGTCTCCGGGCAGCACAGGGCCTGGAGCACGTCAAGGCTGAGTACAGACACCTGCCCTGACACCTGCCCCATGACCGTGGGCGTGTGGCCTCACCTCCTGGCCCGGGGATGCTCACGGAGAAATGCCCTCACCGAGGGCCCACGAGCCCTGAACACCTGGGGTGCAGGCAGGAACCGTGCACCCCTGTTTCTTGTGCCTATCAGCAAGTCCTCAATGGCTTAATCGAGAAAGCATTTCCCTCAGGAAAAGCAGCAGCAGCAACCAGGGGAGTGGGGGCCTGGAGCCAGGCTGCATGCCCAGGGTACGAGGCTGCTGCAGCTCCCTTGCTGCGGGGCCCTTGTATCACCAGGCCACTTTCCGTACCCTTGGGACAAAGGGCTTGAGGATGGGGTCTGCAGCTACGGACGGGCTGTGAACCCTCAAAGGGCCTTTGGGGACTTACTGCACAGGACCAAGGGAAGGCCACCAAGGGGAGGCGCAGGGCTGAGAAATAAAGGAGAAGTCGGGGAGGCCTTCCTGGGGTGGGTAGAGTGGGTGGTGAGGCTGACCTTGGAAAAAGATAGACATCGAGAGAAGGTGGCCCCAGGCAAGGGAGCCGAGGTGTGATGGCGTCTGTGATCTAGAATTCTCCGTACACAGAAATGGGTTCAGGCAGGTCTGGGTTGGGTCTGCTGGCGATGCCCCCCACCTCGGGGATCTGCAGAAGGCCTTGCACCCTGTCTCTGAATGGACTCCTGCCCCGCAAGGGAGCTCCTGGTAGGGCAACGACTGTGTTCCCGTGCTCAGGCCAGCCTGGGGTCCTATCCTAGTCAGGGTTGTGCCAGAGGAGACGAGAGCAACCTACAGTGAGGGATACAAAGATGCCTTGCTGGGGTCCACGTGTCCCAGGAGGACCTGGGGCAGAGAATAACATCATTCATTCATCAAACGTAAGGCCCCTGGCCCTCTTGGTGCGGACCACGAGGAAGAAACCAGAGACACAGGCCTTGACCTGAGGAGCTCATGTTTCAAGGGGGAGACAGGTGTGAAACCAGTTCCCAGAAAGCTGATTTGGAGGGGCCTATTATAGAAGACTTCCTGGAGGAGGTGACACTGGGGGGTGAGTTTTCCCATAGGAGAAAGGTGGGGTGGGGGATCCCAGTTACAAGAGACAGTCCAAGCATACTCAGGTGGAGGCCAGAAGGGGGCCTGAGCTGGGAGGTGGTGTGGGGAGGAGGATTCCGGAGAGCTGAGACCAGGTCCTAGGAGGTCAGACTCGGCGGGGAAAGCAGCATTCTGAGCAGTCAGCTCCCATTAGCAGCAGAGTCGTGACTTGCCTCCCCCCACTGGAGGGTGGCCGCAAGCTCCCTTCTATGTTGTTGAAAACAGCGTGCCAGGCTGCCAAAATCAGGGATAAGCTTTTCTTGCTGCAAATAAGCTGGTTTCAGCCCCGTTTACACTCCCTGCATCTGCCCGCAGGACCCTGTTCCTGTAACTCCGTTGCTCATTTCCTCATAAGAATTAACAGAATGATATTTCTCCTCCCTCCCCATCACTCCCAATTTGGCGACACAGGGAAGGGCCCCCCCCAACCTGGAAAATTCACCATGCACTTACAACACGCCACCCACCACTCCAAGCACTCACTCCAGAGGCTCCTGTCCGCTCCTCACCACGACCTCATGCAGCCACTGTGCTGTTACCGTCCTATTTCTCAGAGGCGAAAGTAGAGGCTCAGAGAGGCCAGGTAACCAGACCGGCATCACACAGCAACCCAAGTCAGGACGCAGAATGTCTGATCTCGAAATGCAAGGACTTGACCCCACTGCCCTGGCCTTCCCAGCCCCGGGTGCCTGCATGCTGCCCACACATCCCGCAGCCCAGGTTCTCAGCAGAGGGAGGGTCTGGCTGGAACATCTGTTGCTGGGGAACTGGCAGGGAGAGCGAGGGCTCCAGTCCCCTGGAGCACTGCGCATGGAGTGAAGGCCCCCAGGCCACCCCTGCCCATCCCGCACCCCCTCCTCCTGCCCTGGGATGCTCTGAAGGAGGTTCTCAGGTCTCCGAGAGGGCTTGGGAGTCGAGGATAGAAAGTAGAAGGCACTCTGACCACCACTAAGTCAGAAATAAAAAATAAGGAGATGGTGAGGACGGAGCAACCAAAGTAAAATAAAGATGCCCTGGACACCCAGCGTGCCGGGTGTGACACCCCAGCAAGGACCAGCTCGGGGTGCGGCCAAGGCCCCCGCTCTACCTGGACCAGCTCCTGGCCAGCAGCGCCAGGTTCCCCCCTAGGGGGTGGGGGCCTGGTCCACAGGGCTGCACGGGACCAGTCTGAGTTGCCCCCCGCCAGGGCTTCCCTGGGCTCCAGAAAGGACCTGCGGCAGGGGTAGGGGGCCGGGGAGCAGAATCATACTCTGCTTCTACAATGTGTGTCCACACAACGGTGTCACGCCTCAACCATCGGGGGCTCCTCTGCCTTCAGGAAGGAACTCCAGGGTGAGCTGTCCCTGACAGATGACATCTGAAGCCCTTGGAGAGGGTCCTCCATCCCTAACCTCACTGCCCCCACCCTCCCCCAGCAGGCTGTGTCCCAAGGTCACTCACTCCTAATCTCTGAGCAAGAGGTCCTCTCCACGCGGAGCACCCGCCCCACCTTCACCGCCGGGGGCACTGAGAGGCCATGGAAGTGTCTCTCGGGCAGCGCCTCCTCCTGGAAGCCCTCCCTGATGCCCAGCGGGCCGGGAACTCAGGGCTGAGCTCTGCGCCCTCACACGCTGTCCATGTTTGGCCTCCCTGCTAGTCAGCAGCTCCAGGAGGCCGGGACGGCTCTTCAGACTCAGCATACACGAAGCCGAACAAAATGTGGTGTTAAAGGCGGCAGCTTCATGCAGTTGGATCCGATCCTCGGGGCCTTAGAAGTATCTATCACAGAATCAGTGGCTCTCGGCCACATCCACTGACGAAGAAATTCAAGCTTTCACACATGAGCCAAGTTTATTCCGGGCCCAGGACCGCACCCCGCCCCCCGCCACCGCCTGAGCCAGCAGCATCGGCATCACCTGGGAACTCGTCAGAAACGTATATTCTGCACGCGGAGCTCAGGTGGCCGGGCGACGTGTTTAACAAATCCCCCAGCGGATCCCAATGCTGCTCAAATGGGAGAACCCTGCCCTAAAACATATAGAGGGACACTGTTTTTCTAACGAGCCAAAAAGGAAAAGGAGTGGTGGTGGGGAGAAGTGATCTTTGTTATTCATCCTCATAAATACACACGATAGCAGTAATCATCTGTGATGTCACCGCGGCCTTTCCTGACCACGCTGTTTGAAATTGCACCCTTCTGCCCTCCCCGCCTCTCCGCCCGCCCCAGCTTCCCTCTCCTCCCTGCCTCTAATCACCTCTAATTAGCTGTCAGGAGGATGCAAGCTAGCCCGGCCCCCTCCCTGACAACAGCAGGGATTACATATGTGATCTCTCCGTTTTTTCTCCTTCCCTTTTGGAAGGTCAGCAGCCTTTCTGTTCACTGCTCAGCACCCAGCGCCTACTGCAGGGTCTGGCATACAGTAGGTGCCCAATACATGTTGGATCCACGGGACCCAGATGTGTGTTACTGCTTTCAGCTCGCTGCAACACATGCCCCTACTGCATGCTTTGCAGCATGTCTGAGGACGAGTATCATTTTATACCCAATCTGCGGATGAACAAACGGAGCCTCAGGCGGCGCAGACTTGCCTGACAGCAAACGGAGCCTCAGACTCCCACTCGGGTCTGAGTCCTAACCCAGAGCCTTGCGCCTGTAGGCACATTCGGGCCCCAGGGACCCTCCATCCTGGCTCTTTCCTCCTACTGCTGCCAACAGGCAGGCCTGGAGGGACCACGGTCCACGGGCACCACCAAAACACAAACTGCTGGTCTGGGCATCTCAGATCCAGGGTTGGAGGGAGGGAGGCCATGGCGGGCCTCCTCTGAAGCCTCGGCGCGCAGCTTCAGGGCCGCGGTGATGATGCCTGCCATATGAGAGGCCCCCCGGTGTAAAGACACACAGCTAATTAGCTGTCAGGAGCGATGCAAACTCTAGCCTGGCCCCTCCCCGACAGCCTCTCCCGGAATCGCCCTCTGCCACCGCGTGTCACCACATGATAAAAGGAAATATGTTCAAAGCCGAGCCACTAACAAGAGATGAGGAGGCGCACAGAGGCAGAGAGAAGCAGATTGCCTCTGACACTCTCTGAGGAAAGGGGGATAAATTAAAACCATTAAAAAAATAATTTGTCATCGTCAGGTTTCCCAAAGAAGTTCTTGAAGGGCAGACTTCCTGTTCCGGGCCTTCTGAGCATCGGCTGGGAGGGGTCCGTGAAGTGGTGGAGGGCCTGGGCTCCGGCCTCTAAACAGGCTCTGCCCCTGCCACCTGGTGTGAGTGGGCCTCACGGAGTGGGGGTGCTCGGAGGCCCCGCACGATCAGGTTTATGGTAGATGCTAGGAGACAAATGCACGTAAGCGCTCCTATGTCCGGGCTGCTCGCTGGCCCCACTGAGCTAGGGAAACAGGCTCGAGCCCGTGATTGCTCTCTACAACAGCAAGGACAACAGCTTGAACCTCAGAGTTCTCAGAACTCAATGAGTGCATGAGTGCCTGGAACACACCTGGGTAGATGGTTGCTGCTCTGGTCACAGTTCAGGGGCATTTGCTGGGCTCTGTGGACCTTTGAAGGTGTAAAGGGAGACCAATAAATGCCATGCCCCCTCCTACCAGCAGCCAGGACTGCTGCAGATGGGGCTCGGCCTGCCCCTCACCCCGAGCTTGCCCTTCCCTCTCCCGTGTGGCCCCCATGGAGCCTGCTAGAAGTGCTGCCCGGGAGTCAGGACCAGCTGTGCCCCCGTGAAGACATGCACACCCTCTCTGTGCCCCCCTCTCAGGGAGATGCACATGAATTGCTGACCCTCCTTGAGCCCTCACCAGAAGTCAGGCACAGTTCTAAACAGTCCATCCATGAATTCACTCTCAAGAGATCTGGCAACAGTCCATTGTACAGAGGGAACACTGAGGCACCAGGAGGCAAAGTGGTTTCCCCAAAGTCACACACTTAGTGAGTGGTGACACCGGGAGTCCTGTCCCCCAAGAGCCCTCGTGGGGTGTTGCAAAGATTAAGTCAAGCACCCGGCACACGGCAAGCACTCGGTGAACGCTGGTTGGTGATGGGACTACAGAGGAGGTGCCATCAGCAGGAACATGTGGGCTCCGGGCCTGGGCTACAGAAACACAAACAAAGGAGGGCTTTTCCAGGACAGACGGGCAGCACGCAGATCACAGGGTGGCCTTGGCCCTCCAGGCCCTGCGGGGTGGGAGGTGAGATGAGGGCTGGGAGCTGGCAAGTCAGGCGAAGCACTCAACTTCCAGGTGGCCTGAGCTCCTGTGACAGGGGACACAGCCCAGCTGAAACTGGGCATCTTGGTGGAATTCCTGCCGACAGGCGGAACCCACACCCCTCCCCCTTTCTCTGCAGCTGGGGTGGGTCAGCAGATGTCCTCACGGAAAAACAAGAGCTGTGTCAACAGAAGACCGAGGTCACACATGGACTCCCTGTGTCCTTCTGTGCGAGGACTCACGTGCTCATGTTACAGGACGTGGATGTGGGGGTAGGGGCCCTGCTAGACACAATCCTGGTCTTTGCACAGGACAGTCTGGGGAGCGATGGGCGAGCCCACAGCAGTGACCACCCGGGGGGGCGGGGCAGCTCCTGTGGGTCAGCCCCCGTTGCCATGGAAACCCGCTCCTGCTGGATGAGTCCACTGAGTTGAAATATTTGACCTGACAAGCGTCAAGGTCACTGAAATTAAAGCCATGGCGTAACCCCCTGAGACCAGAGGTGACCTCAGGGCTAGGAGGCTGGGAGGGCTTGCTGGAGAGGGCGGGGCTGGAGCTCCCCCCTCCCCTCACAGTTCCCCCCTCTGGGCCCATGCCGCTAGAAGGACAGGTGGGTGGCCATGGGGCCCCTCCTGTGGGCCACTTGAGTCTGGGACCACCCTCCAGGGTCCTTTCGGGAGCTTGTGCCCGGAGGGGTGTGGCTCTGCCCACTGCCTCACTAGGCCCTCACATCCACCGGGCCCCCCCACCCTGCCCCTCCATTCCTTCAGCTCCAGCCAGACCAACTCCCTGTTTGGGGGGTGTGGTGGACTCCATCTGCAGGAAGCCAAGTCAGGGCCCCACTGCCTCTGAGCTGCTCCAGTGCTCCCACCGTCAGAGTCCTCCCTTCTCCCAGGGGCCCCCTGCCTTCCGTACTGATGCTCTGTACCTACAGCCCTGTGTTGCTCTGGGCTGGTGGCTCACCCTCTCTGTCCCTCTGGGAGGGCTGCCCATCTCCCCCACCTGAGGACGGCCGGCACTGCGTCTCTGTCACATGGGGAGGCATCTCCTGGGGCCTGGCACCCAGTGGAGCGGGCCGGAGCACACAGTGGGGGCACAAGCAGTGGGGGCGGCACATGGGGGCGGGGTCCCTCAGTGGGGCTGGGGCGAGCCTCCCAGTGCGGGTGACGGGCTGGGAGGCGTCAGCCGGGCCCTTGGGGACCCGGGGCAGCTGCCCCCTCCTGGGGCTGTTTTATTTCTGTCCTCACAGTACACCCCTGCCCCCCGCCAGGTTCCCACCGTCTCCCTGGCCACCCAGGGACGCCCTCGTCATCCTTTGCCCTCTGCTGGCAGGGGTCAAGGCCTGGCTTAGGCCCAGGACCTGAAGGGGCCTTTGGGAATCTCCCTTGTGCCTGGCAGCCCCCAGGGCCTCCCTTAAGTGGCTCTGGCCCCAGAGAGAGACGAAGCAGGAGCAGCAGGCCCTGCTGACATGCGGCAGGATTTCCATGGCAACCATGCAGGGCGGGCCAGCTGGCAGGAGTGGAGTCTGGCAGAGCAGCGGGTCCGGCCTCCTACTAGGGCGAGGTCAGGCTGGGGCGCGGGGGCTGTGTGGAGCGGGGGACCAACATGACAAGGCCGTGGCCTCTCTGAGGGCGTGGGGACCCCCCCACGCTGTCACAGGCCAGGACTGATGTTGAGGGAAGCCCACTTCCTCTCTGGTCACACACAGGGTAGGGGTTCTTGCTGGAATTCTCTGATTCCTTCTGAGGCAATGGGCACCCCCGCCTCCTCACACCTCTAACTCAGCAGGGAAGGGCCACGAGGCTGTGTGGTCCAGGAGGTGGCGCTCCACTGGCTGTGGTCCTCATTTCTGCAGCATGTAGTAGGGACCCAGTGCAATGGGCTGAATGAAAGGAAGAACAGGCAGGCATGTTCACAACCGCTCAGGCTGAGGGGCAGAGGGGAGGCTGCTGAGGGTGGGGAGGGACAAAAGACCCACTGAGATCAACCCCGCCCGTCTGCCCCTCCGTCCCCCGCCCTGAGGACAAGGGCAGCGGCACTCACCCCTGCTGAACCCTTCCTGCTCTCACCTGCACCCTGGAAGAACTCAGAGCCCTGCTCCGGGGACAGGAGGCCAGGAAGACGCCCGTTCCCAGGGAGCTGCAGGCCCCTTTCCCTCCCTCCATCACAGGACAGGGGGCCAGGCTCTTCCCGGCTGTGTGATGGGCCTGCAGGAAAACGGCCTCGCTGGGCCAGGTTTGGGTGGCACTGGGTGTCAAGTGAGGGGCCTCTGTGCCCAGCTCTGACTATTCTGCCCCTTCCCCTGCTCCCGCCAGGCCTCCCTCAGGTGCTGAACATGCACCCCCAACGCCCGTCGCGATTCCCCACTTCAGCCAGGGCTCTTCTGCCCATTTTAGGGGTGAAGGAACCCAGGCCCCAAAAGCAGGCTAAGCTCGCTGGACAAAGCGGGGCTCTGAGTCCAGGCCTTGTGCGCCCCACCATTCCCCACGCCAGCATCCCAGGACCTCCGAGCCAGGGCCCAGGAGATCACCCCTCGTGCAGATGCGTAAACTGAGGCCAGGAGGAAGGATGATCAACATCCCAGACGTTCAGAGACTAGACGTTACTTTCCTCTTCTTTTCAGCAAAGGCAATCTGTAAAGTGCTTACCTAGACATGGTTCCATTTTCCATGTCTTTTAAGACTTCTACAAATTAATTTACAAATATATATAAGAACGATCCTTGCCTGGCCCATGTGCTCGAGGTTTGGTGAAACAGAACAGACTGAGTTCCTGGGGAAACATGGCATAAGATGCAGAGAGCGGTTCCAACATGTCCCACCTGCCTCTCAGACGAGGACCGCCAATGCAGCCCGCCCTGCGTCTCTACCGCCTCCCCAAGCCTCCCCAGGAGGCATCAGCGGAATGTTCTAGATCTGTGTTGCTTAAGGCGACAGCCGCCAGGCAGCCATGTATGTTTTTTGAGCACTTGGAAGTCGGTCAGTGAGACTAGGATTGGGATTTCTAACTGTGTGCTGCTGAGTGGCCGCCCGCCCCATGCAGGACACGCCCCCTCTGGAATAAACGTCTGTTTAGGGCAAGTGCAGCGGAGGTTAGGGTGTAGGTAGGGGAGAGGACAGATCCCAAGGCTGACGGCATGGCAGGACCAGAGCCACCCCGGGCACTGGAACAGACTGCGGATGGCTGGCTGAGTGGCGGGCGGGAGCGGGGAGAGGTGACAGGACCTGGGACCTCGGCCACAAGTGTGGCATCTGCAGGTGCTGAGAGGCAGGCGGAGCAGAGGAGGGCTTGCAGAGGGAAACACGGCAGTGACTCTAAGCCAGCGCCCTCACTGCTCTGGGCCTGGGTCTGTCTGTAAACTGAATCAGTAACGGTGCCAAACCCAAGGACGCCATGAGGTTAAGCGAGCTCCGTGTGGGAGGCACTTGGGCACACCAGCGTGCAGGCGATGGCCGCTCTTGCGTGTTTGGCTGTGCTTCTCCTCTCGACCTAAGGCCTCTGCTCGGTGCCATCTGAATCTCCCTGCTGAGGGCAGAGCTCGTGGCTCCTGGTGTCCCTTGGCCCCTTCATGCTTTTTCCAGAGTGAACCCTTTCAGTCCACAATACTACAAGTCAGGTATTATAGCTTTCCCCATTTTACAGATGGGAAAGCCAAGGCACAGAGAGGTTAGGGAACCTTCCCAAGGTCACACAGCTCCATGCAGTAGAGTCAGGATTCAAAAGTAGAAACTGACATCACCCCATTGTACAGATTGGGAAACCAAGGCTGGGATGGGTGTCTTCATGGCCCTGGGTCAGAGCCAGGAAGAGACTGAGCTGGGCAGGCTGGAAGCTGGGACTTCCACCTCTTCAGATCAGGCTCTGACACCTGGGCTCTCAGGCCTCCCTGGCAGGCTCCAGGCAGGGTATTTGGGGAGAAGCCTCTTGAAGGGCTGAGGAAGGCTGGGGGGCCGGGGGAGGTGGCGACAGCAGGCTGGGCTTCTGCCACTCGCTCCCGTCGCCGCCTCTCACACCCGCCGCCGCGGGGGAGCCGGAAGCTGGCGGCACCAACTGCTGCCGCCTCCGCCCCTCTCCCTGGCCATCTGCTCTCGCAGGATCGCAGTGAGCGCCAGGTCCTCGCAGAGACCATCCTGCGCCGTCTTGAGGGGCTGTGCCCCAGCCTCCCCTTCTCCAGGGGGGGCTGTAAGGGGCACAGTGGGCTGGGTGCCCCCTCACCTCCCTGCACCCCACTGTCACGGGCACAGCACACACCATCGTGTGGCTCAGAACTCTGAACCCACCCCTACCCGTGAGCGGGACCCCTGCCTGCGTCCCTCCCGCTGGGGGTTTTTCTGACCACAGGATCCCTCCCCTGCAAAGGTTTGCTGCTTCCCCAGAAACATCGTCATCCCTGTCTCCTGGGGTGTGACCTGACTCAGAGCAAGCAAGGGGAGGAGCCCCTGTAGGTGGGGACCGTGACAGCTTCCCAGCTGGTGACAGAGGCCCCTAGAAGCTGAGAGCTCAGAGCCATCTGTCTCAAGCTGTGACCCCTTTGCCAGAGCTCCTGGGGGCTCAGCGGACCCCTCCCCTCAGTACAGCCACACCAAGGGGCCACTGAACAAGAGCAGAGCATGTACTGGATGCCTGAAGGTTCACCACATGTCCCAGCCTAGGCAGCCCAGAGGACAAGGCCTTCAGGGCACATGGGCCAAAGGGGACACAGGAGGAACCCAGGGAAGCCTCCACAGGCAGAAAAGTTCAACCCTGAGGGCCAGGGAGGGCTTAGTGGGCAGCCAGGACCTTCCCCTTTGCTCTCCTCACCTCTGACACCACACCGTGAAAGGACTCCATACTGGTTCTGCCACTTCCTGGCTCTGTGACCGCAGGCCAGTGACTTGACCTCTCTGAGTGCCAAGGGGAAATTGCAAGGGCCGTCTCCCTGAGAGGGACCCCACCCCATTTCCAGGTCCGGTTAGGCTGTGGGTCCACTGGATCTTGCAGAGGACAGCGACATCTAGTGGACTGAAGGCACATTGCCCATCACCCCAGGAGGTCCCCCATGGTACCCCAAGTTTCCAGGGCACGGAGGCTCACCCTCCAGGGAAGACCAGGGCGCAAGCAGGTGACACGAATCGCTGGCACCAGTGCCTGCTCAGCTCCGTCTCCCCAGGACTCCCGCACCTCCTCCCGTGGGCAGCCGCATTCCCACGTGGCATATGCCCGCCATATGCTGTCCCTGTCACAGCATCCTCACGGGTCTGCGAGCAGCCTGCTGGCGGGGGCGGGGTGCCTCAGAGCTGGAGCTCGCCCCAACTGCAATGTGGAGCAAGCTGCACAGGGAGCCGCTCCGAGGAGGGCCAGCCCTGCTGTGAGCGAGGTGGGCCTGTGATCCCATATCACAGGCTACTCAACTGAGGCTCAGAGAGGCTGAGTGCCTTGCTTGAGGCCATAGCGCTTGCAAGGGCAGAGCTGTCCTGGGCCCCACAGCCTCTGGCTGTACATCTGCAACTTGAGGGGGGCTGGGCTGGACACAGCCCCATAGAATTCTCTGGTTGCCGGAGGCTTAGCTTGCTCAAGCTCTGGTCCTGTGAGTCCCCCATGACCTCCTCCCCATGGGGACATCAGGGTCCCCTCGGAGACCTTGGCCTCGCTGAACTCCTGTTCTGACAACCTGAGAAGCAGAGTCTCCACGGCACTCTGTGCTAGAAGCCTGAACCTGATCAGTGTTCCTGGAGCTCTACTGTCCTGTAGGTGGGCTTGGGGTCTGCCTGAGGAGCTGGGGGAAATCGAGAGGTTGGGGAGTGGTCTCCTTAAACCACAGTGTCAAGAGGTGATTTCCATAGTAAGTACAGGGGAGCACAGTCCAAAGTGAGAGGCAGAAAGTTCCAGAGCCCGGCACAGTTCAGGAAGCATTGCTGGGCATGTGAGGACAGGCCCAGCGTCCGCAGGCACCAAGTCCCCTGCAGGAGCCTGGCCGAGGCGGCTCCACGGGGCAGCGTCAGCAGCACTCAGAGTGCCTCCTGAAGGCCAGGCAGGGTCCCTGAGCCCCATATACAGGGGTGGCCTTGGGGGGCTCAGGAATCACAATCCTGGGGCTCCCAGGTCCAGCCTCTGTCATCTGTCGGCTTGTGCAGCTCAGGTGAGGGACCCCATCTGGGTGCCTCAGTCTCTTCATCTCTGAGACGGAGTCAGGAACAGTTCCTACCTATGACAATGGATTAGACAAGTTCATGGACCGAATAGCACAGAAATGTGTCCTCCCACAGCTCTAGAGGTCAGCAGTCCGGGGTCAAGGGGTGGGGCCCTCCTGCCTCCTTCTGCTTCTGGGACGGCCAGTGGTCCTCAGCTCGGCCTGTGGCAGCGTACCTTCCATCTTGGCCCCGGTCCTCATGTGGCTGTCCTCTGTGTCTCTGTCCCCACATGCCACTGTGTCCAGACTCCCCTCTTCTCATAAGGACACCAGTCATTGGACTTAGGGCCCTAATCCAGTGTGACGCCACTTTAATAAACTACCTGTGAGGACCCTCCTTCCTAACAAGGTCACATTCTGAGGCTCTGGGTGGACAGGCATTTGGGGGGATGCTATCCAATCATTGACCTCTGCCTCCCAGTTAAGAAAAATGAGTGGCACACACATGGGTTTACTGATCCTCACTGAACACCCAGAGGGTGACTCAGGCCCACTCTTAGGCGCCAGGAAACCAAGGCTGAGAATGGTGAACCGTCCGCCTGGACTCAGCCCCACAGTGTGGGGCTCGGATCCGATCCGTCTTCGCGCCTCCACCGCCTGGGCGCTTCCTGGCCCGATGCCCCCAGCCAGCTGTGTGGCAGCACGGCTATCACCCCCATGGGCACTGCTCACTGTCCTGGAGGCGGCCATCTGCGCAGACTTGCTGCTCACCCGGCTACCACACCAGCTTCTCTAATCTTCTGGGTCCCTGCTGTAAATGGGGAGACGACCCCAACCTCAGAGTGGGAGGGCGGGACCCCATGGGGCGGAGGGTAGAGGGATGTGTGTGTGTGACCGGGAGGGCGTGGCCTCGCGGGAGGGCGTGGCCTCGCGGGAGGGCGTGGCCTCGCGGGAGGGCGTGGCCTCGCGGGAGGGCGCAGTTCACGGGAGTCGGCATTGCTGTTATTCCCATTCACTTCGATGCACACAGTAGCATCATCTTGGTACAGAACAAACGCTGGATAAACGCTGGCTCTGATGGAGGAAGGAAAGGGCACGAAGCTCAACCTGACTGCTAGGTTCCCATCTGGCAAACCACCATGGAGCCCTCTCTGCGCTAGGCAGGTGACTGTGCCAATCCCAGACCAGGCGGTACCCCTGCCAGGGAGATGCAAGTGGGGAGCCCTGAGCATCTCGGAGTCTGAGTACCTGGTGGGGCCTGGTCACCCAGAGGACCAGTGGGGTGAGAGGAAGCCCCTAACCCAGTCATGCAGCCATGAATGAGCTGCCTCTGACGGGGAGGCGGGCAGGGCTGAGGAGAGAGCCGGGTGCCAGGCCACTGGGCAGCTGCTGCATTACGGGGGCCTCTGCACACAGAATTACTGAGGAAACAAGAAAAGCCTTCTTTCTGGGTTTAGAAAGAGCCTTGTCTGCAACCTGGGAAGCTGGGGGTCTGGCCACAGTAGGCAAGGTCAGATGGCCCAGGAATGCCCAGTAGGCATCTCATGGGCAGGCGGGCAAGCCACAGGCCTCCTCCAGGGCTACCCTTGACTCTGGCCTTGTCTGGCTTCCAAGTGAGGCTGAGCAGGGCTCAATGACCTTGGGCCCTGTCACCTCTGCTGAGCCCAGTGAAACAGGGAGTTCAGAAGTGTCTGCTCTACTGACCGCTGACACGTCCTGAGCAAGGCACCAAAGGGAAGTTGCTGCCCCCTGGGCAGAGGGGTGACCAGGCTGGCAGAAGCTCCAGGTCTCATGGTTCAGTCTCCCGTCCTGAGTTAGCTGAACACCTTCTTTGTGCCTGCTGGGCTCAGGACTAGCACACAGTGGCAGACAAGACCCAAGTCCTTCCTGGGAGGAACAGGTGATGCTGCCCTCAGGACGTCTGTGAGAGGACCAGACCGGGTAACACCGGGGTAGGACCCTGAAGAGCTGGGGGAGGTGGTACTGTGCAAGGGGGCCCGAGCCTGCAGTCACCCAGCAACTCCACTCCCGGGACTGTGAACCCAAGACAAACACGTCCACACACAACCTGTCCACAGGCATTCACAGCAGCCCAGACACCTATCAGTGGTGAAAGGATAGACCAAATGTGGCATGGCCGTCCCGTGGAATGTTACTCAGCCACACAAAGGAGTGAGGCACTGACACGCTACCACATGGGTGAACCTAGAGGACATTCATCCAAGTGAAAGAAGTCAGACTCACAAGGACACCTACCAAATGATCCCATTTACAGGAAATCTCCAGAAGAGGTAAATCCACAGAGACTGAAAGTAAAATAGATTTGTGGTTGCTAAGGCAAGGGCAGGGAAGAACAGATAGTGACTGCTAAGCGTTAAGGGATTTTTTTGAGGCGTGAGGCAGGTCAGGTGGTCTGATATTCCCATCTCTTTCAGAATTTTCCACAGTTTATTGTGATCCACACAGTCAAAGGTTTTGGCATAGTCAATAAAGCAGAAATAGATGTTTTTCTGGAACTCTCTTGCTTTTTTGATGATCCAGCAGATGTTGGCAATTTGATCTCTGGTTCCTCTACCCTTTCTAAAACCAGCTTGAACATCAGGAAGTTCACGGTTCACGTATTGCTGAAGCCTGGCTTGGAGAATTTTGAGCATTACTTTACTAGCATGTGAGATGAGTGCAATTGTGTGGTAGTTTCAGCATTCTTTGGCATTGCCTTTCTTTGGGATTGGAATAAAAACTGACCTTTTCCAGTCCTGTGGCCATTGCTGAGTTTTCCAAATTTGTTGGCATATTGAGTGCAGCACTTTCACAGCATCATCTTTCAGGATTTGAAATAGTTCAACTGGAATTCCATCACCTCCACTAGCTTTGTTCGTAGTGATGCTTTCTAAGGCCCACTTGACTTCACATTCCAGGATGTCTGGCTCTAGGTTAGTGATCACACCATCGTGATTATCTGGGTCATGAAGATCTTTTTTGTATAGTTCTGTGTATTCTTGCCACCTCTTCTTAATATCTTCTGCTTCTGTTAGGTCCATACCATTTCTGTCCTATATTGAGCCCATCTTTGTATGAATCCCTTGGTATCTCTAATTTTCTTGAAGAGATCTCTAGTCTTTCCCATTCTGTTGTTTTCCTCTATTTCTTTGCACTGATTGCTGAGGAAGGCTTCCGTATCTCTCCCTGCTATTCTTTGGAACTCTGCATTCAAATGGGAATATCTTTCCTTTTCTCCTTTGCTTCTTGCTTCTCTTCTTTTCACAGCTATTTATAAGGCCTCCTCAGACAGCCATTTTGCTTTTTTGCATTTCTTTTCCATGGGGATGGTCTTGATCCCTGTCTCCTGTACAATGTCACGAACCTCAGTCCATAGTTCATCAGGCACTCTGTCTATCAGATCTAGTCCCTTAAATCTATTTCTCACTTCCACTGTATAATCATAAGGGATTTGATTAGGTCATACCTGAATGGTCTAGTGGTTTTCCCTACTTTCTTCGATTTAAGTCTGAATTTGGCAATAAGGAGAATTCTGAAAGAGATGGGAATACCAGACCACCTGACCTGCCTCTTGAGAAACCTGTATGCAGGCCAGGAAGCAACAGTTAGAACTGGACATGGAACAGCAGACTGGTTCCAAATAGGAAAAGGAGTACGTCAAGGCTGTATATTGTCACCCTGTTTATTTAACTTATATGCAGAGTACATCATGAGAAACACTGGGCTGGAAGAAGCACAAGCTGGAATCAAGATTGCCAGGAGAAATATCAATAACCTCAGATACGCAGATGACACCACCCTTATGGCAGAAAGTGAAGAGGAACTAAAAAGCCTCTTGATGAAAGTGAAAGAGGAGAGTGAAAAAGTTGGCTTAAAGCTCAACATTCAGAAAACGAAGATCATGGCATCTGGTCCCATCACTTCATGGCAAATAGATGGGGAAACAGTGGAAACAGTGTCAGACTTTATTTTTTGGGGCTCCAAAATCACTGCAGATGGTGATTGCAGCCATGAAATTAAAAGACACTTACTCCTTGGAAGGAAAGTTATGACCAACCTAGATAGCATATTAAAAAGCAGAGATATTACTTTGCCAACAAAGGTCCGTCTAGTCAAAGCTATGGTTTTTCCAGTGGTTATGTGGTCATGAGAGTTGGTTTTCAGTGGTCATGAGAGTTGGACTGTGAAGAAAGCTGAGCGCCAAAGAATTGATGCTTTTGAACTGTGGTGTTGGAGAAGACTCTTGAGAGTTTCTTGGACTGCAAGGAGATCCAACCAGTCCATCCTAAAGGAGATCAGTCCTGGGTGTTCATTGGAAGGACTGATGCTGAGGCTGAAACTCCAATACTTTGGCCACCTCATGCGAAGAGTTGACTCGTTGGTAAAGACCCTGATGCTGGGAGGGATCGGGGGCAGGAGGAGAAGGGGATGACAGAAGATGAGATTGCTGGATGGCATCACCGACTCGATGCATATGAGTTTGGGTGAACTCCGGGAGTTGGTGATGGACAGGGAGGCCTGGCGTGCTGCGGTTCATGGGGTCGCGGAGAGTCAGACGCAACTGAGCGACTGAACTGAACTGAACTGATGCGATATTCCAGAATTTGACGCTGGTGATGGCTGCACACATCTGTGACTACTCTAAAATTCATTAAACTCTACACTTAAATGGGTGAAGCATTACAAAACTCTTACTTTAAAAACCAGTGTTAACACTTACCAAATGCTACTTTTCATAAGGTGGGGTGTTCTCAAAATTATAAAAATTAAAAGGAATGAGCCCCATATTATTCTGTGGTCAGAGATATAACAGGCACTTGCAAGGGCTTCTGTGACAAAGGGCTTTTCAGGCAGGGCTGTGGCGGTTCAGGGAGGGGAGGCCTCGTCTGGGTTCCCGGGAGGCGGCCGCCCTGTCTCTGAAAGCCCAGCTCGCCCTGGAGGGAGCTCAGTCTGTAAACTGTCAGTGGGTGCTCAAGGGCCTAGCCTTGGGGGCACACGCCCGGAGCTGGCAGGGGTTTTTGCCAGAGACCAAGTAGTGTATGCGTGACCACCGGCCACCTTGAACAGGGACCTGTGGCAAGGGATCCAAGTACCTTCAGAAAGCAAGGGCACTGTCTTCTCTCTCTGCTGTGGGGAGGGAGAGAGGATCTCTCCAGGGACAGCCAAGGGCTCGGCCTGGTGCAGGGTAGTGGACAGAACTAGAGAGGGTTGGCAAGGAGCTGCCCAAGGTCATGGCCAACATGATAAACACAGAGCACACAGCATGGGGCTCTCGGGTGCTGTTCTTCAGGCAACCCACGAGAGCCAGAGAAGAGGACCCAGTGTCCTGCCTGCTGCCAAGATGCGAGAACGAGGCACTGGGCGGCCCTGTCACATGGCTCTTGGACCCAGGACATCGCGGCTGCTGTGATAACAGTGGAAACACTGGCTGTCCTCCGGGGCGTCTGGGCGTTGGGCCCCTGCCTCCCGCCTCATTGCAGGGCGAGCCTGGCACTCACCCCTCAGAGCCAGGCCCTCAGGATCCCAGAATAACATGCCTCCCCACGATGACCATCCATTTCTACCCACAGAACTAGGGCTCCTACAATTTAAGTCAAGTCTTAATGCTAACCAGCAGAGTTAAGCAGGATGGGCCGGTGAGCAACAGCTGAGGCCATGAGGCCCACCCCCTCTGTCACCGGCGTCCATGCCCACTGCCAGCCTGGGGCGCCTTCACCTTCAGCTGAGCAGCTCTAAACTGGGGGAACTACCACAACCCCGTCCTCGGGTTTGATGATTTGCTGGAAAGGCTCATACAACTCAGGGAAACACGACTTACAAGAAGGGGTTTACTATAGAGGCCACAGCCCCAGAACAGCCCCGTGGAAGGCCTGCAGCATCCTGCTGGGCAGACAGCTGGGGAGCGGGAGCCCCGGCCAGCCCCCTGGCCCCGAGGCCTGGCCTGGATGCCCGCCTGCCCCGTGTGGTGGCACAGAGCCCAGAGCTCTGCTCCGAGGAGCTGTCGTTTCCACTGAGTGACTTCCAATGTGTGAGGCCCCCACACCCCAGGCCAGCGGCGACCTTAGCCAGAGATGTTCCCCGGCTCCAGAGCTGGGGGTCCTGGCTCACCTCCCAGCTGTGCCGTGAGCTTGCTGGGCTGACATCGTCATCCCAGGGGTTGCTATCTCCATGAGGCGCTCCTCGGAACTGCCCCTTCCTGGGCCCCACTCCTCCTGCTGGGAAGCCAGGGGAGGGGCCTGCCACCAGCGTCCCCCACTGTGCCCTGGGACCAACAGAAAGAGTCAGGCGGGGGGTAGGCTCTGGCCCAGCTTTGTTCCTCCTGACTGGGTATATTGGGCTACTGGGTACAATAAAATCTGAACAAACACCATGGCTGCTTAAAAAACCTTTCATGCCTGGGTAAGGCAGGATTTCTCAGCTGTGCCTCAAAAGCAAATCGAGCAAAAGATGGACTTGACTTGGTAAGGTGAGCAGTCCCGGGCAGAAGGATTTCAGGCACAGCTGGATCCAGAGTTTCACATACATCGCCTGGAAGCTGCCGCCTGTCTGTCTCTGCCCCCGCCTGTCTGTCCCTCCCACTCCGCCTAGCCACCCCAGCCCTAAGCTCTCCCACCTTGGCCTCACTTTTAGGGGACTCCTGCCTTGTGATGTCCCCTGGAGAACCAACTGGAGGGGGTGCTGAGTGCTCAGCACCCACCCCCGCTGCTCCAGTCAGATCACCTCCCCAACTGAGCCCACACGTCCCAGGCCCTGGCATCCCCACCCAAGGGGAGCAGGTCCCACCGACCAAAGACCTTCTAAGCAGGTGCAGATGGGGGAGATAGTACCAGCCAGAACCACCTCTCCCAGCTTGGCTCCAGCCAAGATAAGGCTCCCAAAGGACTAATGCTGGTGTGTAAATATTAGATACTTCTGTCTCCGTCGAGACCAATTACACAGATCATGGCAGCTCCCGCAGGACTCTGCCTTCCACTTACTGTATCATCATTAACAGCCTATTAGGTAACAGCTGCTCAGAGAGCGCGCAGGCAGGGGGAGAGGAGGCCGCGGGGAAGAGGAGGGAGAGGAAAAGAGAGGTGAGGGAGAGGAGAGACAGAAAAGGGGGAAGAGACCAAAGGAGAGAAAGAGACAAAGGTGGCAAGGATGACAGAGATAGTCACAGAGAGTCAAGAAGCAGGGAGAGATGGGTAGACAGAGTCAGGCACAAAGACACACGGGAGAGAGCCAAGGGAGAGGGGGCTGTGAGCTCTGCGAGGGGGTGTGATGCTCCTGAGGCCCCAGGCCCACTTCCCCACCAGGGTCCCCTGCAACCCTTACAGCCAGAGGCCTGCCTGTCCTTGGCCCCACAGGTAGACGGGCAGGGCTGCAAGGCCCCAAGAAAGCCCTTCTAAGGCCAGGGCTGCCCGCAGCAGGCCCTAACCACATGCCATTGGCTGATTTATCCCCCAGGGATTCCTATGGCCAAAAGATGAGAGTCACCACCACAGCACGGACTCCAGACCCTTCTACAGAAAGGCCCTCGAGTTCGAATGCATGTCCAGCCTGGCTGCACACCACACTCTGGGTTTCTGACACTGCTCGGAAAAGAAAGGCAGGAATCAGCCATCTCCTGCAGCCATCACAGACCAGCCCCTCCCTACCTCCCCTCTTCAGGTCCCCGGGACAGGGACAGCCCACATACCAACCTACGCAGAGGTGTGAAGGGACACACAGAGGCTGAGTGACCGGCCTGCCCAAAGCCACCAGGGAGCCCCTGGTGCTCAAGGCCAGGGACCCCAGGAGGTCAGAGCTGAGCTCCGCAGTCCTGGTGCACCTCTTCTGGGAGCAGCAAATTCCCTGCTGGAGGCTTAGGGACAAAACACAGCCCCCTGGGGCCAAGGGCTTGAGCCAGGCTCCCAGAGGAGGAGAGACAGGGGACCTGTGTGTCCAGCTGCGACCAGCACCCCTCCGAGGATGAGGCCTCTCCAGACCCTGAGCAGTCTCCAAGGCCACTCCTCCCCACCACCCACGGGGCCCCATAGCTTCTGAGCCCTGAGATCCTCTGCCCTGAGCCTGGGCCTCTCGGCAAGGCTGCAGGCTTACCATCTGTCTGTCCTCCACCAAACCACAAATATTTACTGAGCACTCCCCACCCACAAGTGCAGGTCCAGGCACTGGGGACGGCGTGACAGGGGGATGTGGACCCTGCCCACATGATGCCAAGGGTCCCTGTGCTCAGAGATGAATGCCAAAGGGCAGTGGCCAAGGAAGGCTGCAGTGACAGCGTGAAGGGGCAGCAGCCCCGAGGGGACGCCAAAGCCCCGGGAGAACGAGCTTATACATCTGAGAAGTGGGCGGAGGCCTCGGTGCAGGGCATGTGGGGGTGGCTACAAGATGAAGTCAGACAGGAGGCGGGGCTCAGATCTGGAGGCACCTCTCGGGCCCTAAGGCAAGGGCTGGAACCTCCTTCTAAGAGCACCGGGATGCTGCCTCGGGGCACGCAGTCTGGCCCTTCTACTAGGCTGCTGGTGCCAAGGGCAGGGGACGCACCACTGTGGGCCTGCATCCCCCCTTCAGCACTCAGAAGAGATGACAGACGTGCCCCACCCAGGTCTGCTCTCTACAGAGCCCCCCTTTCATCACTTCCAGGCACAGTACCCTTGGCTGCCCCCCCACAGCCTCCTCTCCAGGCTGCGAGAGGTCTGGGGCCTTTAGGGGTGGGGGTGGGGTAGCCCCCGCTGGGATTTCAGGTTCCCAGCCCTGCAAAGCATTTTATTTCTCCTCCTTCAGGGCTGGGAATAATTAGGCGACCAGGAACATAAATCATGGCCTGGCCCTGTACATCTGCTAATCACATCTCCTGAGGATGGGCCAGGCAGGGGCGGACAGGGGCCCTGCAGCTGGGGCCTCGGGCAGGGGGGTCCATGCACCCCACATCCACCATGCTCCCAGCATGGGTGTGGAGCGCCGGTGGAGAAGGTGTTCCAGGTTCCCTCAAACTCACAACCACACACACACACACACAGATACACAAAGGCACACATGCCCACATATACACACACCCTGACCCACTACTGACAGCACATCAAGAGACAAAACTCACATACACACATTCACATATACAGACGTGCCCCACACACACACACACACACCACGCACATGGGTGCGCGCACGCACACACACTCAGGATCCCTGGTGAGGAACTCCTGGAGAGGGATACTGCACCTTGGGGTTCTGGCGCCACCTAGGGTCCATCACTGGAACTGCCAGCCTGCACAAGGCTGACACCAAGGCAGGGCCCCAGTCCCTCCTTCTCCCTCCAGCCAGAGGAGGAAACTTCTTTCTATTAAAGGCCCCTAATCTGTACCAATTCTGGCATATATGCATATAAAAAACTCCCAACTAACTGGCAATGGGCGTGTGGGGTAAGGACTATTTTAAGAATTAGATACATAACAAATTTAAGGTAACTTGCTTAAAACACTAAGGAATATAACTTTATCTCAACAATCCAAACAAAAGGGGCCCAAAAGGAGTTTTTATCACAGTCAGCAAGCTCCTTCTCCAAAAACAACAATAACATTAGCATCCAGCCAGGGCCACAGCTGCTTACCACAGTTTTGATGAAAAGACCCTGATGCTGGGAAACGAAGATTGAAGGCAGGAGGAGAAGGGGATGACAGAGGATGAGATGGCTGGATGGCATCACCAACTCGATGGGCATGAGTTTGAGCAAACTCCGGGAGTTAGTGATGGACAGGGCAGCCTAGCAGGCTGCAGTCCATGGGATCGCAAAGAGTTGGACACGACTGAGTGACTGAACTGATTCTTTTAAAACAAATTTACTTAAGGAAAAAGGGGTCTTATTTAAATAAAATAATGATACAAATACTGGTGTGTCACATGAGGTGAACATGTCCAGCTGGAGACTTCCTCACGAAAGGGTCGCCTTTGGCATCCATCTTTCAGGAAAAAACAGCAGCCAGGGAAGGTTCATTGACCATCCAGGTCACTCAGCACTGTGGTGGAGCTGGACATCTGGACCAGAGCAGTGTTCTGGACACAAAGTGGTCCCCTGGTCTTCATCTCATCCCCTCCTGCTTCCAGGCAGTGTGATGGGGTCTGGGAGGTGCACCCACCAGGATGACCATCCCCAGGTGCACGTCTCAGGGTCAGCAGCCCATGGTCGGGGGGGGCCTCTTGAGTCAGTGTGCCTGTGATTCAGTTTACCCTTTAATCCACACTTCAGCCTTTCACACGGCTCCAGGTGTGCAGCACTATTCTTACTAGCTAACACAAAGAAACAACCTCAATGTCCATCAACAGATGGGGGATAAGGAACATGTGGTATATACACACAATGGAGTATTACTTGGCCATGATAAAGAACGAAATCTTGCAACTAGAGATGATCATCCTCAGTGTAGGAAGTCAGAAAAACAAATTTCACATGATATGACCTACATGTTGAAGAAGGAATTCATAGGGCCTGGACTCCATCTTAGGCCTGTTCATGCTGATCATGCTCAGCCACCTTTCCAATGGACTCTGAACTCTGTGTTTAGTGCCTATGAAGACAACAACAAAAGGATAAGACCCCCTCCAGACAGGGGAACCTTGAAGATCATATCTAGGTTACTCATCGCCTAAGAGAAAACATACACTAATCACCCCTTCCTCCAGACAGGCCATAAATTTTTCTGTATCTATCGGAGTGTAATCAATTATTGATTATTGGCTAATTGTTTAACTGAGCACATAGCACATGAATGATGGGGTTATTGGGATTGTATTTTCCTTGGTTTATGTAAGTCTCAAGGATTTGGAGTGGTGGGTTCAGACACGTACACATGGGGTATAAAAGAGTTTCACAGATGCTGGTCGGGGTCCTTGGCTAAGAGGAGACTGCCTTGGGCCGCCGGTGTAATAAACTGCACGCCACTATCTGCACTGTCCTTCTGAGTGAGTTTGTTTCCCAGAACACGTGGCTACAACAATGTGGAAACTAAAATACGACCCAAATGAACCTATCGATGAAACAGAAACAGATTCACAGACAGAGCAAGTTTGTGGCTGCCGAGGGGGAGGGATGGAGAGGGAGCTCGGAGTTAGCAGATGCAAACTATTACACATAGAATGGAGTGAGGACAAAGCCCTGCTGTACAGCACAAGGAACTATACTCAGTATCCTGTGGTAAACCCTCATGGAAAAGAATATAGATGTATAACTGAGTCACTCTGCTATACAAAAGAAATTAACACAACATTGCAAATCAACTATACTCAGTTAAGAAAAAACAATTTTTTTAAGGCACCTAAACAACTTAAAAAAAAAAAAATCACAGACCCTGGTGATGCCCCAACTGCGTTCAGGGGACGGAGTGGCCCAGCAGGGGCCCTTCCAGCTACACCCCTACCCCCTCTCCCAGCCCCAGTGCGCTGGAGAGCTGCAGCCCGAGTTCAAGGGCAAGACGTCTGGCCCTGAAGGAGCCTGGAGCCGCTGAGAGGCTTCAGGAGAGGGGAGGCTCAGTGGGAATTCTCAGCTAGGGGTGCGTGCATCCACGTGCCTCCTCATGGCTCTCCCAGCTCCTGCCTCTCCCCGCCCCCTCCAAACCCCTACCCAAATCCCCAGGAGAATGGCAGGGGGCACTGATGCCCACCCTGCTCACACCTCGCTCAATATTCATCTGTCCTCATGTAGGCAGATCAGACACCTCGCCCCCTTCTCCACACGAGTAACAGTGGTCTGTCAGGAGCCCACTCTGGTCCCGGCACCCTCCTACGGCCCTACTTCGGTAGGTCTGGCCAAGCCAGCACACAGTAAGAGTCTTCATTAGGGGTCAGATGAATGACTAAAAGAAAGTAACAAATGGGAAGAAGGGGTGGAGCCAGCATGGGGGAGGGCAGCAGACGCCAGCAGGCTGCAGCAACTGCTCCAAACAGGCCCGGGTCGGGGGCCACCTAGAGAACCCGGCAGAGCCCCGCCCCCGCCTCCCGCCGAGCCCTCCCCCCACCGGATCTCCACCCAATCCCTGCACGGGGAGGGGCGAAGAGGGGCAGGCAGAGGGGCCAAGACAAGCAGAGGGCCTTCCAGAGCCCCCTTCCAGGACGCGCGCCCGGGATTCCACCGACAGAACTGGGAGCCAAGGCTGACGAAATCCCGGCATCTGAGGATGCCGCCTGCCCGCCCCGGGTCCAGCTTCCCACAGCATCCTCTCCAGGGCTGCGAGGCATGGTGGGGCTGTGCAGGGCAGAGGGACAGAACAGCACCTCCCTTGGATGACTGCCTCCGTGGGAGGTGATAGTTCTGGAAGAAAAACAAACAGGCTCTGGGGGAGGGAGGAAGCAGGCAGCAGATGCTGGAGGGAGAGCCCTGGTGTCTGGGGGAGTCAGGGCAGACTGGCGGGTGACTGGGCTGGGGGTGGCCCCCCAGGGGCCCTATGGCACCAGGCCAGGGTCGGGCCCCTAGGCTCTTCCTGCTGGGCCTTGCAGGGAACTCAGGCAGAGAAAGTGTCCCTGGCAGGATGCCACCCCCCGGGGGTCCCTATGCGCACGGCCAATGCTCCCCCATTGTGGGTCTGACAGCACAGCTGGCTGGGTGGCCCAGCCAGGAGCCCAGGCCCCAGCGCTCCCCCGTCCACTCCTACCCACCACCCTGTCTGCAGCCAAGCCCTTGCCTTTGCTCCCCAATACCCCTTCTTCATTCACTTGAGCAGTGACTAGGGGGTCCTAGGATGTATCTTGCCCACTCAAGACGCTGGGGGTCAGTGCAGCAGACAAGCTCATCCTGTCCCAAGGAGCTTCACTCACCCACCTTCATTGGCTCCCCATGACTTCCAGGATAAGGCAAATCCTGAAGGGTGGAGCCCGTTGTCACCTTCAAATCTGGACTCCCGTCTCAGGATTCCAGTCAATGGGACAGGCCCCCAGAGTAGGCAGCTACTCAAGCTCACCGCTTCTCCAAGCCTCTGTCCATGCTAGGCCCTCGGCCTATGGCCCCTGTCCACCAGTCTTTGCAGAAGTCCCCCTCACCCCATCCATGAGCGTCTAGTTTTACACTGGAGACCCCTGGTGTGAGGCTGAGGTGACAAACACACTCAGAGTACACGAGACGCACAGGAGGCCTTGCAGGAGGAGAAGGGTGTGGGGCTGGGGAGGCGCTGGCAGGGGCAGCTGGGCAGAGGTCCTGGGGTACCTGGTAGGCGCCAGAAAGTCAGAGTGAAGCAGAGGGACGCTCCACCCGAAGTGGAGAGGGGACTGCTGCTGCAGGGCCCAGCTCACTCTCCTGCTCATGAACCTTCAAGGGCTCCCACTGCCTGGCCACAGAGTTCAAGACATGCACCCGAGAGTGGGCATTCCGAGCCTTCACACTGGCTACAAGCTGCCCACCCACCTTTCCTCTGGATTCAGACACACGTACCTGCTGCTCTCTTGTACGTCTGACTGTGTGTGTTTCACAGCATCTGCCCCGGCCCTGCTCATGGAAGCCCTCAGCTCCATCCCGCCCCCACTGTTCTCAGGCTACCTGTCACCTACAGTGCCACACTCCTGTGTGAGGCACCACAGCCCATTCTACAGCCAAGGCTGAGGCACAGAGAGGTGAAGTCACACACCCAGATCACACAGCCTGAAAATGATGAGGCTGGGTGAGGAACCAGAGAGGCATTACACGGCTCTGTCTGCCCGCAGCCATAGCCTTGGGCTGCCTGCTTTGCCTTTCAGTGGTTACTGTACCCCCAGCCGGGTCTCAGGCCCTGGAGCTTCTACCCAGCCAGCCAGCCAGAGGTGAACACCCGGCCAGGACGGTCACACAGCGGGTTGATAATGAACCTATCACACCTGTATGGTGTCAGGTTAACACCGAAATCAGCACCATACGGGAGCCACAGGGCCCCACACGAGGCCTCGGACTCCTCCAGACCTCAGTTTCCCCTCTCGGCAAGTGGGGGCCGAGCAGCTGGTCCTTAGGCCTCGCACTCCTCCCAGGAAGAAAGCCACATCACATCCGCTGCCCTTTCTGCCTCGGGCCCAGTGGCGGGCCTACCCTGGGAGCCACACCGGCAGCGGAGGAGGGAGGAGCCAGGAAATCCGGGCGGGCGGCGCCCACCCCCAGCCCCGGGCCCGGCGCCGGAGGGGGCGCCGGCTGCCCCAGAAACGCGCTCCAGATGGAGAGACGCTGCCAGCATTCCTGGAAGGTAACGCCAGGCTGGGGGGCGGGGGCAGTCCGCGGGATACAGCCGCAGCCCGCTGCCAGATGTGCTTCACGAACAGCTGCCCCCGGCTAATAAGGTCAGCTCCTGGCTCCGGCGAGCCGCGCACCCACCGGCCACCTCCGCCAGCCTGGCACCCACGCCCTCCTGCTTCCCGGGGTGGGCAGGCGGTGCACCCCCCACCCCAGCCCTGGGGCCGTGGAGGGGGAGCCAGGCCCAACACCACCCCTGAGGCGGTGAGGAGGAGCTCAAGCCCCCGCTCCTAAGGTGACGGGGAGGCGTCAGAACACCTCCACACCCGCGAGCAGTCGGTGGGGGGAGAGCTAAGAACTCACCCCTCCGGGGGCCAGAACCCCCTTGGGGTCAGGGAGGCATAAATAACCAGCACACCCCCCCAAGCCAACACGTCCCTGCTGCTGGAGGAGGGGTGCGGTTCCGGGCTCGCTCTGATTTTCTGTTTTATTGGCTGTTTCCCTTCTATGACTGAAAGGGGAGAGCTAGGGCTAAGTTTGGGGCCACAGCCTGAGGGGGAAGTGCTCACATTCCGCGTGCCCCTAGGGTGGGGACCCCCACTCCAGGCTGGGCAGGCTGCCTGGGAAGGGCAGCTGCAGGGAACCGGGGCTCCGAGGACTCCCTGCCCCCCTACCCCGCAGCCTGGCCCCTCTACTTCACCCCAGGAACACTCTGTCCTTCATCCAGAGAAGTGAGGTCACCTCCCTGTGGGTCACAGGGCAGGTAGGGGAGCTAGTGTCGGGATCAGGGCCCAGATTCCGCTCCTCCCTTCCACCCAGGTCCCCCACAGGGCTGAGGGCAGCTCCCCCCGCCCAACCCTCCCTACCAGATAAAGGCGCCGGCAGCCGCCTTTGTTTCTCTGGTGTAAACCGAGCCAGATGCGGTCTAATCCCCCAGCTGGGCTGGATTTGCTGGCGGCTGTGGCTCCAACGCCTCCCAACCCCTCCAGCCCCGCCCGCCCGCTGTGCCCGCGGCCGGCGTTCCCAGGGTTGCTGGGGGAAGGGGGGGGTTAATGACTTTGGGGCCTCAACCTCACCCACCTCCCCAACCTGAAGGCCAAGGGCAGAAATAAGATCCCAAGGGTCTGGGGATCAAGCCCTCCTGGGCCGACTCACCTCAGGTGAGTCACGTGATTTCTCTGAGCCTCAGTTTTCTTGTCTGTAAAATGGGGGTAAGGAGGTCGCAAGCCACAGGTGGTAGGAAGCTCAGTAAGCTCAGATGCTATTACTAGGACTTAGAAAGATATTCACTTCCCTGAAAACCCACTGTGTGCCACACGGCCCTAACCACATACCCCAGCTCCAGGGCATGAACAGCAGTGACAGCCACTTAGATGCCCACGGGAATGACTCATTCACTCCTCCCAAGAACCTGAGAACCCAAGGAGGCTCGGGCTAGTATACCCACATGGCACAGATGAAGAAGCTGAGGCCCAGAAAGATCCCCAGATGAGTGAGAGGCAGGATTATTATTAAAAAGTGAGGCAGTGGCCTAGAGAGGTAAAGTGACTTGCCTAGGGTCACACAGCCAACGAAAGGGAGGCAGAATGGATGCACGAGGGACAAATACAGAAGGGGGAGGGCACCTTCCCTTGTAGCACTAGTGGGTTCTTCAGAGTGTGGTCTGCAGCCCTCCAGAATCAGACCCCCGTGACACTTGTTAAAAACGCAGGTTCCTGGGCCCTGGGCTGATCCTGCTGAACAATAGTCCCTGGGGGGTGGGCGCCCTAGGGGTGGGGGTCAAAGCAGCATTCCGCGTTGCTGATCGGGTGGTCCACACTGCGCACGGGGGGCAAGGGCAGAAAGGACCTGGGGCAGGCCAAGCTGAAAGCAAGCAGCCCTGGAGGGGGCTCTGTTCCCTCAGGGACCTGGCCCGCCAGCCCTGGGCCACTGGCTGGGAACACAGCCTCACCTGGGCTGGTTCAGCCAGGAGGCAGGCGGGGAGCCGAGCTCAGAACCTGCTAGGAGTGTCTGATGGACGCGGCGCCTCCTTCCAAAGGCCATTAATCATCCAGAGAAACTCCTTGTCAGTCTGTGTGTTCCCCCTGCCTCCATCCATGCACACTGTGCACACACACCACATGCACAGACACACCCACAAGAACACACACTACGCATACAGGCTCTGTGCGTACATATCACACACCCACAGCCCCCACATGACACACAAGAACACACACTATGCACCCAGGCTCTGTGTGTACACATGTCACACACCCACAACCCCCACATACCACACATGCAAGCACACACACTATGCACACAGGCTCTGCGTGTACACACGTCACACACCCACAGCCTCCACATAGCACACACACTATGCACACAGGCTCTGTGTGTACCCACATCACACACCCACATCCCCCACATACCACACACACACCCCCCACGTACCACACACACAAGCACACACACTATGCACACAGGCTGTATGTACACACGTCACACACCCAGACCCCCCACATACCATACACACAAGAACACACAGTATGCACACAGGCTCTGTGTGTACACATCACACACCCACACCCCCCACACTATGCACACAGGCTGTGTGTACACATCACACACACACAGCCCCCACATACCACACACACAAGAACACACACTATGCACACAGGCTCTGTGTGTACCCACATCACACACCCACATCCCCCCACACAAGCACACACACTATGCACACAGGCTCTGTGTGTACACATGTCACACACCCATGTCTCCCAGATGCACCACATAACACACTACACCGTCAACCCACACGCATGCACGCAGCAATACAAACATGCAAACATACAGACGTGTGCGCACAGGCTGTCAGAGCAGTTCCCCCTGATGAAAGGAGACAAGCAGGGCCCCTGGAGCTGTTCTAAATGCCCCCAAAGGAGGAGCAGCCCCCACTGGAGGGCCCCAGCCGGGCTCCAGCTCCCCGTTCCCTTGGTTGGGGTGGCAATTCTGCTAACCTGGTGCCTCCCCAGTGCTTTTCATCCCCATCTGAAGCTCTGGCTGGTGGGCAGTGATTAATAAAAAATGAGGAAATGAATTAATGATTGGCTGATAAATGTGGCTTGGCAGACGCCTCATCTTTGCAAGCAGCTTTGCAAGGGAGGGAGGTGACTACTCGGATTCTTGGGGCGAGAAGGCTGGTACACTATTTCCCCATGCGTTGCACCAGTGAGGACAAGGCCAGGCGTCAGCCCTCAAGAGACCCCTGGGACCAGAGGCACGTCCCCTGCCTCTGCCTGCCCACCACCCGCTCTGACCCATGGCCACATGCCCGGAAGCCCAGCCGTGGGAGTCCTGCTCAAATGCGTCACACGCTGGAACCCAGAGTCACTCATACGTCCATCCACATCAGAAAGGACACAGACACAGGGCTGATATCCTGGAGAGGCAACCAGGGTACACAGAAGCTTTCTTCAACTGGAGTAGTCATGGAGGCCTCCTGGAGGAGGCGACACTAGCATGTTTGATGAAAAGCAGCAGATATTCTGGGCAGAAGGGCAGGTACCTGAGAGCAGGGCGCTGCTGTTTCTGCGGGGCCTAAGAAGGAAAACCCAGGACATGGGGAGAGGGCCGCCTTCTCCCTGCCTTGCGCCTCACACAGGAACATAGCCAGACCTTGTGAGGGCCTGAGTGGCAGCAGACCCAACTGAGGACCCATGTACTCTGCTCCCAAGCCCACACCCTAAGCAGCACCAGGGAGCAACCCTGTCCCTCTTTGCTCTGGACACTCATAGCCCATCCAGCGCCTGAGACCCCATCTGCCTGCCCCTCTGAGGGTGTCTGACAGGGTGGCCTGAGCTGCCTGCCCGAGGGGAGCAGGCTGGTATGAAAATGGGCAGAACATTCACGTTCAGGTGAGGGCTGGCCGTTCAGAGCGTGTCCCCAAGGAGGCAGCTCGTGGCCTCCTGCGATGTGCATGTTCCTCTGAGTTGAGAAGGCAGCTCCCAGGGGAGCAGCCGTGAAAGCGCCCGCCTCCCTGCGGCCTTGCAGCAACAGACACACCTCCAAAGAGAGGTAGGAACAGCCCACACCTTGGTTCTGGTTCGCCTGCCAAAAAGGTCACCACCGTTCATCTCCCCACTGGGAGGAAGCAAGTCTGGCTGGGACCAGGCCCCATGAGGCTGGCACTCCCTAAACCAAAGCACAGGGGCTGCCAAGCGCCGGCACCTGCAGCTGTCAGAGAAGAGCCACAGACGGACACCCACCAGCTGGCAGAGTCAAGGGGTCCACAGGCCAGGACCATGATGACTCCCCATGTGCTTTTGCAAGTTGTTCTAAATCTTTCAAGTTTTCTAAGGCATCATTTTGTGCTGTGGGAAGAGTAAGTGTTATTAAAGACACTCATGGGGGAAGGAGCAGAAATGACCTTGCTACAAAAATGAAACTGAAGGTTTAGACGGGCTTTGGGGGCTAAGCAGTTAGCTGCCTCAGTGGAAGACCCAGTGGAGCCTGCATTATCACTCACACAGGCAGCTCTGCCCAGGGAGCTTCTAGGGAAGGAGGGGGAGCTACAGCCAGCCAGCTGTCTGCCATTCCAATCACACATCCAGCTATTGGTCCATCTGTCTGTCCATCTAAGCACCTATCTGTTTAACCATCAGCACATTCATGCCTCCATTCATCTGTCCATCTATCCATCCTTCACCTTTCCATCACTCATCTGGAGTAAGCAACTTTTTCACTGTATCTAACCAGCATCTGTCCCTCCCTGACCCAGTGGCCCTGTCCACCAACAGACTCCTTTCCCCTCTACAAGGGTAGGCCAGTCAGAATCTTCCTTGGCACATTTCCCAGGAATTCCTCTCTGTGCCCTCTTTGGAGTCACTAGATGCTAGCCTAGAACTGACCTTAGCCATCTCTGACCCGTGAGGAGAACATGCCCAAGGATGCATTCCACACAGGGGAAAGCAAAGCTGAGGATGGAGACCGGCGGAAGGACTGATGTGTCTGGATCCAAGGGTGCCTGGGCTCAGCTGCAGTGTCACTGGTTACAGGAGTCCACAAACACACTTTTGGAATTGGGTTTGTGGCATTTGCCAACAGAGAGGAGTGTGCGTAACACGAGCTCTTCCAGTACAGTACAGGGTGATTTAGAACCTTCTAGATGTTCATTCTTGAGTCACACAAGGACGCCCAAAAGACAAACACCCCCTGTTGCAGCCTGCCAGAGGCTGACCCCCAGCTCGAGGTGCAGTTCTAAAACGAACGCGGAGGAAGCACCCCGCCCAGATGCTCGATGCCAGCACCGGGTCCACAGACCCAGGCCAGGCTCCTGCCACTGAGCCTCATTCCTCATCTGTAAAATGGAGGTGGCAGCCCCTGCTTGAAGATCAGGCCAATTGGGCTGCTCCTCACCAGCCATTCCTATCTGCTTCTTTTTCTGATGGCAGAGCCTGCCGTGCGTGAAGTCTGGAAAGGTCAGATACTTGTATTCCCAGCACCTTGCAATTACAGATGGGCATGTGACCCAACTTGGACAGATGGACCCAAATTTGCTAAGATCTTCTGGAAAGCACCCTTGCCCCAAAGAGAAAATGGCAAAGGAGACCCCATCCCTTCCCATTCTGCTTTTGGATGCTATCCTCCTGTAAGAATGCGATGCTTGGAGCTGTGGCAGCCAGCTTGTGACCAAGAGGAAAGGGCTGAGACTATTATACTTGGATTCACTTTAATTTAAGGGAAAGGTTGCCTCTTGCACACGGGGGGCTAGGGGCTGCAGCTGGCACTGTCATTATTGGCTGTAGGAGGTGATTTCGTGAAGAAGCTAAAAGCATGGATTCTGGAATCAGCTCTATCTACTACTTGCTGGCTGTGGGACCTTTGGTAATTTACTTAACTCCTCTGTGCCTCCATCACCTTCTCCATAAAATGCGAACAGTATTTTGCGAGTGTTAAACAACTTAGTATACATGAAAACATTTTGCACAGTGCCTGGCACATAGAAAATGCCCCCAGAACACATCAGCTCTAATTAGCCATCACTGTCAGAGACTGTGGGGGTGCAGGAGGGCCAGGCCCCGGGGAAGCCAGGTGGGCACAAAGGCCCCGCCCACAGAAGCGGAACGGGAGCTGCAAGCCTGCTCCCGGCCTTGGCACTGCGGAGGCTGTGCTGACTTGCTCTGTGTTCGCCCTGCCAAGGCCAGAGCAGCTGGCTCCAGCCTGCCGATGCCCGCAGGGAGAGACACCCCTCCATGCAGCCGCCCACCTCCCTCCACCCCTGCCGACCCAGAGCCAGCGTGGCAGCCCCGAAGTGGGCACCCTGTCGGCCTGGGGCAGACCTCAGCCCAGGTCCAGAGAGGCCCCCCACCCCCACTCTGCAAGCTGCGCTCCTGACTCCAGCCAAGTAGCCTCCCCTTCAAGGAGGAGGTGGTGTCCCTCCACCCCTCCCGTCAGAGCCGACCATGGAAGCAGTTCCATTTGGCTGCCATACTGCAGTGACTCAAAAACAGTTGTTTGGCTTGTCGGACGCCCAGGCCCTGCACAGCTTGGAACAGACTGCGGGGCTGGGGGCCGTGTAACTTGGGTGTGTTCTCTCCCCAGGGAGGGTGGGAGGCCCCAGGCCCCTTTGCAGCATGGTACACTGAGACACATCTCTGCATCTTCTTTTCATTAGAAACGATAGAGCTGCCCTCCTGCCAGACTGCATCCATCCATGACACATGCGGTTCTCACCGGCCTGGGAAGCTGCCAGAATCAATGTGAGCAAGGTTCCTACTCAGGTGGCTCAGTGGTAAAGAATCCACCTGCAATGCACGAGACGTAGGTTTGATCCCTGGGTCAAAAAGATCCCCTGGAGGAAGAAATGGCAACCCGCCCCAGTATTCTTGCCCAGAGGACCCCAAGGACAGAGGAGCCTGGTGGGTTACAGTCCATGGGGTTGCAGAGTTGGACATGACTGAGCAGGCACAAGGTTCCTACGCAGTCAGGGGAGGGGCTGCTCACACCGGACATCTGGTATCTCCATGACAACCCCAGACATAGGCGCCGTGGTTAGGCCTGTTCTGTACGTGAGGACATGGAGGCTTAGAGGCAGAAGTACCTCGCCTGGGTCACAGCGCTGGTTTGCGGCAGGGGAGGACTTGGTCCCAGGCTCAGGTGACCTTAAAGCCTGGGCATTAACTGCATGACTCAGCGCCCCCAGAAGCTTCTGGCCCAAGAGCTTCGCCCTCCCCATCCTGGCCATCCTGCATGTTGCTGCCCAAGAACGATGCTCACAAACCTCCCCTGCTCATCCACCTTCAGATGCTCCCCAGCATCCACAGAAAAAAAACACAAACCCTCTGTACAGGCCTCTCCATCTCTGATTTCCAACATCACGCCTACAGTCCATTCACTCCTCACAAGCTGAGTGCTAGGGTCCGTAGAGACTGGATCACACATCTGCCCCAGCAGGCCAGCTGCACCCACCGCAGGGCCTCTGTCCGCTGCCCCTCTGTCTGGAAGCTGTTCTCCCCCCATGCCCCGTGGCATGCCTGCCCTCCATCCGGGGAGAGGCCAGCCTGTTCATCCCAGGCAGTGCTCCCCACCGCCACCCCACCCCAGTGTCTTCTCTACTACACTCTTCTCACTACTGGCAGGGCATCCTGTGGCATCGATTTAGGCTTAACATTTGAGGCCTCCGATCAGATGGTGAGGCAGGACCTGGCCTGTCTTGTTTCCTGCTGCACCCCCTGTGCCCGCACACGGCCAGCATGCAGGACATGCTGAGTGAATTAGTGAATGAGTTCCCTTCTCCCAGGGCTCCTCACGGAGCCAGCAATGTATCCGGAGTCCTGACTGGCCTGAAATAACCTCCCTGCTATGTTCTCTGCCTACGCTTATCCTCTGCGACTCCCAGAGTTTCCTTCAAATTGGCCCAACAACCCCCGACTCTGGCCCCAACCTGCAAGTTCTCCTCCAGGACAGGATGCCGTCCAGAGGCTCCTCAGTCATGCAAACATCCCCAAACTTGCCTGTGTGGTTCCTGCCACCTCAATCACCCTTTCTGGCCACCTCCTGCACATCGCACAGGAGCCCTTCAGGTATTCCCTCCCTTGCAAGGTAGAGCTGATCACATCCCCTTTTGACACTTCTGTCCTGTGGACACACACCCACTATGAGGGCCTCATGCATTTGCCTTCACTGATCATGAGGCTGCATGCATACAGCAGGTGCTCACTACACCATTAGAGCATAACCCACCATCTCTTCTCATCCTTCACAATGTACAGGCCTCCCTGACTGGACAGGAGTGCTCTGCTGGCAGGGGCTCTTTTGTTCATGGCTACATCCTCAGTACAAAATCCAGAGAAGGCGATGGCACCCCACTCCAGCACTCTTGCCTGGAAAATCACACGGGCAGAGGAGCCTGGTGGGCTGCAGTCCATGGGGTTGCGAAGAGTCGGACCCGACTGAGCGACTTCACTTTCACTTTTCACTTTCATGCATTGGAGAAGGAAATGGCAACCCACTCCAGTGTTCTTGCCTGGAGAATCCCAGGGACGGGGGAGCCTGGTGGGCTGCCGTCTATGGGGTCGCACAGAGTCGGACACAACTGAAGCGACTTAGAAGCAGCAGCAGCAGTACAAAATCAGATGCCTGTTAAATGGATGGATGGACCAATGCACTGATGGATGGACAGGTGGATGCACGGAAGGACGAAAGGAAGGAGGGATGGATGGATGGACTGGTGGGTGGATGCCCTGAAGGAAAACAAGATACATGGACAGGTAGATGCCACGCAAGGCCAGACAAGACAGAACTATGAAGGGACGGGGGAGGACAGGCAGGTGCATGGCGGACAGATGGGCGATGGACACACGTGTGGACAGTGCAAAGGAAATCGGTGGATGGATGGGTAGATGGAAGGACGGATGGAAGGCAGGCAGACCAGACGCATACGCACATGGGATGGATAAAAGGACAGAGAAGATACACGCACGGGGGATGGCTGGGCAGGCAGACAAGTGGGTGAGGAGGATGGCCGCTATTCGGGCCACTGATTTCTTATGGGCAATCTCAGTGTTCTGACCAGATGAAGAGCCCCCCAAAGGAGCCTCCCCACCTCACCAACAGGTGCTACCACTGCTCTGAGTGAACAGAGGGGGTGGGTATCTCCTCAGTTCTCCAGCTACACACACACACACACACACAACACACACCCCAGGAGCATCTCAAGGAGCCTGAAGACTATGTGGAGAGGCTGCCATCCTAGCAGTGGACACTCATGGGCCCTTACATCCTACCCGGCCCTGTGCCGAGCCCTTCCCTGGATACCTCACAACGCCCAGGCAGCAGGCGGCTCACTAACTTTATCAACAGGGAAACAGGTCCAAAGGGGCTAGATTACCACCCACAGTCACACAGTTGCAGGAGGCTGAGCCAGGGGTCAAACCCAGAGCCTGAACTCTCAGCTACTCTGCTGCCAGCAGGCCCCAGCCGCGGCCACCACATTCCACCTCCTACTTTATGGCATTTTCACTCTCTCTGTCCTTCCTCTGAAATCTACTTAGTGTTTCTTACTTCATAATCTCCCTTAAGTCAACTCATTTTTTTAAGCTTAAATATATTTATAATGTACATGACTACCCTAAAAGGAAAATCAGTATTAAGCAACATAAGTGGAAAATAACCCTAAAAATACATACTGTGAAAACGATGCAATGCTATTCAATTTTAGCCAAATAAAATTCCCAATGAAGGTTCAGGACCCAAGACCTAGTCTCTCTCTATTAAAGATGGAGATCAGCGAGTGTAGTGGTTTAAAAACATATCCATGGATGCTCTGACATGCCTCCCCCTGAAGAGGCAGAGCCCTTGAGTGTGGGCCAGACTTAGGGATTCGCATCCCGTGAAGAGAACAGGGCAGAAGTGACCATGTGTGGCTTCTGAGACCAGGTCATTTGAGGCACTGAGGCTCCCCACTGGCTCTTTCTTGGGTCACTGACTCTGGGCAAAGCCAGCTGCTCTAGGGAGCCACCCACACGGCAAGGAGCTGAGGCTCCAGTCAAGGCTGTGTGAGGCGCCATCTTGGAGCTGACCGCCCAGCCCCAGTCAAACCTTGTTTTAAGCTACAACATTTGGGGGCATTTGTTACACAGCAGTAGGTAAGCTGTACAGCAAGCAATAAGGGGCACTGAAGAGAGCCCGAGACTCTCCACGAAGCAGTCAGAGTGGTCAAAGGCCAACTGAAAGGGTGGCTGGTGGACCCTGATGGGACTCAACGTATTCTTTGATGCCACGTCCATGCCTGCCCTCTCCACTCTGCTCCCCACCCAGCGCCAGAGGGATGGGGTTCCACCCACCAGGTTACATCTCCCCAGGGAACCACCCCAACAAATCCCCTTCCCACTTGGAACTCTCAGGGCTCGACATCCTCCAGCCCTCCTGGGCTCGCCTTCCTCCCTATTCACCCACCGGCCGAGCCAACCACCTGCTTTACCTACACAGTCCCAAGCGCGTCCCCACCAGGACTTTTGCAGTGATTGCTCCTCTTCCCTTCTGCCAGGACCACTCTTCGCCTGACCAGCCCCTCCTGCCAGTCAAAGCTGTGCCTCCCACCCGCTCCCAAGCATGCCAGTCAATCCCCATACAGCCCCTGCTCACCAGCTCCCTCCAGGCTTCCCCGCCTCTCCAGTGATACCTGGCTGCAGTTTATCTGACAGCACGGTTTGTACCTGTTCCCTCCTTTCTTCTCTGTCAGGGCCGCCTGCAGAAGATGAACTGAATGAGGGAAGGTGTGGGGAGCGGAGGGAGGTCTGTCCTGTTCAGAGCTGGGTCTCCTGTCCTCGGAACATGCTCAGCAGACCTCCACGGAATGAATGATGGAGCTTCTGGATCCCGCCAAGGACTGGGCATCCAGGAAACCAGGGAGTCTGACTCAAACTAAGCTATAAACTGGAACTGGAACAGCTCTCGCTAATCTGTAGAGCCTCCAGCTCCACTCAAATATAACAATGTTCTGCAGCTGCCAACCAGACCCAGGGTGCTTTTTTTTTAAGTTTGGCTTCTGGAACCTCTCCTCTGTTCCTCAACCCCCTTCTTCCTTTGCTTCTTCCCTGGTCCCTCTCTGTGTCCACTCCTGTCATCGACATACAATTTTCTGCCACTGTTTTCTGCTCCTTGGTCTGTTCTCTCCACCGCATCCAGGGATTTTGGCCCCTACACGGGAAACCTCTGTGTGTGCTCTGTGCTGCCCAGGCAGCGTCTCTGCCTCCATAGCATCTTGAAAATAGCACTGGAAGTGGGTATGGAGTTTCAGTTTTGGGTGATAAGAAAGTTCTGGAACTACATGGTGGTGATGGTCACACAACAGCACACACATACTTAACGCCACTAGGCCGGACCCTTTAAGATGGGTATAATGGTAAATTTTACATGATGTTTATTTTTTTATACAGTAAAGAACGGTAAGAAAAATGGTGCTGGCCCCATTTGGCCATCATCAAGCTTAGCAGTTTGAAGACTTTATAATTCGTAACACTGGTAAGTCTAAAGGCACTTTTCTGGGTTTTCCTGAGGTAGAATACACAGGTGTGATTGCTTTGATGCCTGCCTGCCCATAAGCCATATTCTCCTTCATACAACTAATCAGTAAATGAACAAAAACATCAATCTGGTAAAACCACCTAGAAAATGAAATTTCAAAAAGTTTTACAGCTTTGGGGATATGCAGCTTTAAAATTTTTGTTTTCCTCTTTCTTACACAAAAATTAAACTAGAAAGAGAAGAGAAGTCACAGTATTAATGAAGCCCTGTGGTGGATCCAGGCCTCTGTGCAGTGAAGGCCAGCCCAGGCAGGTGACCAGAGAGACAGAAAATAAATCAACAAAAACTTCCCCACCTCCCAGGGTGCATTTTCAACAGGAATGACCCCCACCCATCCAATCCACGAAGCGAACTGGGATGCATTTTTTAATTGGGCCATGCTTTCAGCTTCCTGGGCTGTTCTAGGAAATGCCAAAATCATTACAATTTTCAAATTATTTGATCTGACAGAGATGCTGGTACATGGCCATGGGAGATGGGAATGGGCTGTTTTGAAAAACAGATACAAAGATTTTTAAAGCTGTTGGCGGGCTGGTTTCCACCATCCACGATGCCCTGGAGAACTAATGCAATTGTGCTGGGATGTGAAACTATCCCCCCCGGGGATGTGTAGAGGCCATGGTCCTGCACCCAAGGGCGCTGCCTCCAGCATATCCTGTGGTCCTGTGACCACTTGACCAACTGGCCCTCAGGCAAGGGGTGCAGGAGTTCTGCTCTGGACCCAGCTGAGGGCTGGGCTCCGCACGCTGCCGTTCTGGACAAGTCTGTCCCTGAGGTCTCCTTGGATCCATTCAGGGCAGAGTCTGATGGAGAAAGCTGGGGCCTCTACCCTGAAGCATGTCATTCCACTGAGGACCCTGGGGCGGGGCAGAGGGGCACTGGGGGCCAGGCTAGGTCCCTGCCAGCGTGGACGCGGCCGAAAGGAAGAGAGGTGTGGAGCCAGCGTCCTGCCCTGTCCTCTCCCCAGCGCCCCTGCTGGACCCTCAGCTGCCCTGTGGCCAGGCTAGTGCAGGCCTCTCCCGCCCTCCCTGAGGTGGGTCACTGAGTTGGGGTGACTCTAGGGGCTGGGATGGGCAGCTGAGTCAGAACCCACCACATCAACCAGAGATGGCCATCCCATCCAGAAACAGGAAAACACCCTGGACCCAACCAGGGCTGCCGTGGGGCCTGAGTGCCATCAGCCCTCCACCCCTCTCCTTGGTGAAGGGTTGGCTGGAGGCCGTGTCCCACCTGTCTAGAGAGCGCCCCTCGTGGATCTGGGGTTATTTACAGAGCTGGCAGCTATTTAAAGCCTTGGTTTGTTTAGGAAGTGGCAGCGGGTGCTGGGTCCCTTAGGGGATGGGTCTGGGGTTGCAGAGCCTGCTGCCATTTGAGCAGGGGACCAGTCAATTCTTCTGGGGGCCTGGGGGATACGTCCTGGTCTGTCCACCAGCAGTGTTGGGGGAGGTGTGTGAGTGTCTGTGCATGAGCGTGTGGGGGCGTGTGAATCCCGCTGGCGGCCCCTGGCCGGCCTCCCCAGATACACAGCCACACAGTGGGCTCCTTATGGGTGCCCAGGCCACCTGCCCCACCCCCAGCAGGGACAGCTGCAGGCCACCCGGCCTCCCTGCCCCGGGCGGGAGCTGAGCCGCTTGCCCTCAGAGGGCTGGTCTACTCCAGGATTTTACGGCCGAGGCCTGGTTTTCCCAGCCACAGTGTCTCGGAGAGGGGACAGCCCAGGGGACGCTGCATGGCCACAAAGCTTGGCTGTTCTCCCACACGCGAATGGCTGGAGTGGTGCTGCTGGGGGTGGGTGAGGGCAGGGCAGAGGGGTGCAGAGGAAGCCAGGGAGCCCGGTGGAGAGCTGGCAAGTTTTCCTGGGAAAGGGAGTAGTGAGGAGACCCAGAAACCAGGAGACACACAGACTCAGAGACAGAGGCAGAGACAGACAGATACGGGAGGACAAAGAGGTGGACGCGGCAAGACAAAGCGGGGACCGGAGAGCTGGGCGCAGCCGGGCCGCATGGAGATGGCGCGAGCGGCCGACATGTGTGTGGTGAGGCTGAAGTTCAAAAGGGAGGGAAGAGGTGGTTAGACGACCAAAGTCATTGAAAAATTTTTGGCGCAGCTGCCCCGAGGCTCCTGGCCGTGGGCCCGGCTCGGAGCTGAACTTAAACAAACCCCTGCAGCAGCCATCTGCTTGATTTTAAAATAAATCAAACAGTCTGCTGAGCCGGGATCGAGTTTCCATCTGCGCCGCCGCCCGCTCGCCGGCTTGGAGCCACGCTTGCCTCTCCCAGCCAAGGCTCCTGGCAACATGTGGGCCGGTAATTCCTCCAGGAGCAGGGAAACCGGACCCCCGCCGCCCCCAGCTCCTAACTGAAAGCAAGTGCTATTTTTATAGCCACCCACTGGAGAGGGGGCCCCAACAGGGCGAGGGAAACCCAGGCACGGGGTTACACTGGGTTGCCTCCAGCACAGAGGGGTGGGGGACACGCCACAGAATGCTCCCCACCCTCTGCCTCCAGGAAAGGGGTGAGTGGCTGAGTGTGGGGGTGCCGGCCCTGGGGGCCAGGAGGATGCTCCGACACCATGTGAGGCCCACGAGCCCGCCTGGGCAGCGAAGGACCCCTGTGGGTGGCAGCAGCCCAGGGCTCCCCAGAGCAGCTGAAAGCTGCAGCAGAGTCCCCCCTCCCTCAGGCTGGGGCCACCCTGGGAAGTGCCACCCACCTGTCCCCTGCAGAGCTGGGTGACCAGGGGAGCCCACCTTCCCTGACACAGGCCAGAAACAGAAACACCAGCCTGGCAGGGCTCAGTGAGCCCCATCTGTGCAGTGGGCATAACGCAGCACTTTGGTGGTCTTGGGGAAACAAGGATGGGGTCCTGTGATCTTGGGGCTGTAGCTAGCATAGAGGGGCTTTTATGCCATCCTGGAAAACATAGGAAGGAAAGAAGTGATGACAAGAAACGATGCCTTCCTGGGGAGCTGCCCATTCCCAGCCCAAGGGGTCCACGGTGATGAGACAGGCCTCCGTGCCCAGGACACCACACCTCAGCACTGCAGACCGCCCACTGACCCCTGCCAGATGCTTCCTGCTGCATGAGCCAGGTCCCAGTGGGGGAGAGACATGGGTGTGGGACCCCAGTTTTATGTAAAGTTCTCACTGTACAAACCAGAGTGGGCCAGGAGCAGAGCGAGCGGGTCTGGACAGCACCATCTCTCCCACATATCAGGGTCCCTCTGAGCATGGGTCCCTCTGACATGGGTTCCCCCAACTCAAAAGCACAGAGGGGAGGAATGGATGGCTCAGGGACCTTTAGACGCCCACTGTGTCACATTCTCCACTGCTCTTTCAAGGGATGACCAACCTTCAGATGCAAAGGCTTCTGCACCTAGAAGCTTCCTTTGGTTTGACCAGCCAGCACTTTGCTCCTTAGCCCCAAACACAGCCCAGAAATAAAGACAAGCCGACTCCACAGGCACGGCAAGTCTCGTACGTGTCAGGCTCGATCTCCCACCCTCTTATCTGTCACCGGAGGTACAGGCTTTGAGAGTCCACGGGAGGCTCCTTGTGGGGCTGGTGTGCTCACCTCGCCCATTTCCCATGTGGAGACACTGAGGCAGAGTCAGTTACCCCAGGACAGCACTGGTACAGCTGGGGCCCCACGTGGGACCTGCCCCCTCAACAGCACACCCTCAGCCACTGTGCCCTCCTCCTCCTCATGGGCATCCCCCACCCCGCCGCCCTCCCTCGGCAGGCCCAGCTGCTCCCCAACCAAGTCAGGCTTTGTCAAGGCCCACGCAAATGTCGAGCACACTGCCTTCCATGGGCCAGCTTGCTTGTTTCCCCAAGAGGGCCTAAAAAAAGGGTGCTACGAACCCATCTTACAGTGAGGGAAACTGAGGCCTGAGAGGGACAGGCACACTGGGCACTCTGGATGGCCCTGGCCCTGGCACAGCACCACTCCTCACTCCCACCCTAGAAGCCGAGACTGGACAAAGAGGCCAGGGCAAGTGCAGGAGGGGGGCACCCCCTGCCCACAGGGTCAGCTCTGAGAGTCACCCCTTCCCTTCCCCTCCTGCTCTGGCCCCTGCTCCTCTATTCTGCAAAACTTTACTGCACACCTGCAGTGCCCCATCCCACGGCCAGCCCTACCCAGGGGACAAGGCGTGTAACGGCCACTATCGTGGCTTTGTAAGAGGGCACACGCAGGGCCAGAGGGAGGAAAAGGAAGGCCCACTGGTGGTGGGGGTGTGCGCACGCACGTGCAGGTGTCCCAGGGCTGCCGTAACTAGTCACCACAAACCAGGTGCTTGAACGACAGAAACTCGTTTGCTCAGTCTGCAGAAGTTTGAAACCAAGGTGTGGGCAGGGCCACAGGCCTCCTGAAGGGATCAGGGAGGAGCCCTTGGGGCTTCTCCAGCCTCTGGCAGCTGCCAGCCACTCCGCGTCCTTTGGCTTGTAGCCGCGTTCCCATCCCTGCCTCCCTCTTCACGTGGCCTCTGTGTGCGTGTCCGTCTCCACCCATCACTGTCTCTGCCAGGGTCCAAATTCCCCTCTTCTTATAAGGACACCAGGCAGTGGATTCAGGGCCACCCTTATCCAGCCTGACCTCATCGTCACTGGATCACATCTGCAAAGACCTTATTTCCAAATAAGGGCACGTTCACAGGTTCAGGTGGCCATGAACCTGGGGGGACACTGGCCCCAGCACCGGCCCCCGAGGTGCTGGCCCCTGAGCAGACCTCTCCAGGTGGACAGAAGCCACTAACACGGCAATGGGGCCAGAGGGACTCCTTCACCGAACCCAATACTTGCATGATGTCAATCTCTTCTTTCTGCCTCTGGACTCCTAACAGCCAGAGCCTATTACGGGATATTTTGTACCCGGAGGGAGGGAGGGAGGGCGCCAGGGCTGGCTCCCAGCCTGGCAGAGATGCCTGGTGATGGCTCCACCCACTTGCAGCTCGCTCTCTCCCTCTCTCTGTCACAGAACCAGCCACAGAAAATCTCTGTGAGGATGACCAGGGCCTCCGTTCCCACACGACTGACGCAGCCCAGCTGCCAACAGGCCTCTGACCTCCGCCCCGGGAGCCTGTGAGCCTGAGCTGCCTGTGGACACTGGTCTTCCCACTCCCAGCCAAGGGGCTCCTCTGATGTTCCCCGCTCCTGTGAGAACCCTAGCTCAGACTCAGAGCCCAGAAGATGACTTTCAAGGTTGTGTGGCCCCCTGGAGGGCGCTCCGCATGGCTGAGGGCCCAGGCCCTGGGCTCCCCAGGCCGGAGGGGTGTTTTCCTCACACGGCAGGACCTGCTGCGCTGACCAATGCACTCGGGGTGGGTGGAGAGCCATGCGCAGCAGCCGCAGCCCCAGGACTCTTCTGGAAACGCACCCTACAGGCGTAAGAGCAGTTAACATGCAGGAAGACGTTATCTGCAACAGTGGGGGAAACAGTGTAAATGTCCAATGTGAAGCCCAGACGCACCCTTCACACACTGCTGAGCACCCTCCGCCACCACCCATGGGTGCTGCACACCTCTCATGGACATGGGGGGGGCAGTGTGTAACCAGGGATCAGGCATGGACCCAAACAGCAGACGCGTTTTTCTCAGGGTTCTGGAGGCTAGAAGCTGGAGACCACGGTGGTCGGCAGGCTTGGCTCCTTCCCAGGCCTCTCTCCGTGGCGTGTAGACGGCCGTCCTCTCCCTGCATCTGCGCGTGGTCTTCCTTCTGTGTGTCTGTGTCCTGATTCCCTCTTCGTACAAGGACACCAGACCTACTCGATCAGGCCCCACCCGAATGACCTCATTCTACCTTAATCGCCTCTCTAAAGACCCTGTCTGCAAGCATGGCCACAGTCTAAGGCGCTAGGGTTAGCACGTCAACATAGGAACTGGAGGTGTGTGTGCGTGCGCGTGTATGTACACAATTCAGCCCATGACAGGCATCCTCACCAAATGAAAGCCGTTGGAGAGGCCGTGTTTCAAGTGACACCAGCATCATGGTGACACAGAAGCTTTCAGCCCCTGTTGCATGAGACTCAAGAGTTCCAAGATTTCACTGGCTCCCAGGATGGAAGCCCTGACTGAAACACCCCATGTGACGGCAGGAAAGCAGAGAAAAAGGGCCTGGGGCAGCACCCAGCTCCAAGTCTCCGGAGCTGAGTGCCCTGGACAGGCCACCTTGCAGGCGGCTCAGGGGCAGAGGCCGAGCTCCTCGGGGCAGCCGGCAGGGGGGCCTGGTCTACGCCCCTCCACCCTCACAGCCATCCTCAGGCTAGATGGTGACGATCCCGCTTCACACTGGATAGCGAGTTATCACCCATAAAGGCCTTGTAAGGCAGGCCCCTCCAGGTCCCACAGCCCCAGGGAACTGTGGAGGTTTCACAGACGGCAGAAATGAGGCTCAGATACAGCCAGTGGCCTGTCCAAGGTCACACGACACGGAAGTGGCAAAAGCGTCTGCCTGACATTTAGCACTGAGACCAATGGAGACAGCATTAAAGTGTGCTTCCGTTGGAGGGGGTCCTATCACCCTGTGAACAGTCGCACCAGCGATTCAAGGCCTCTTCCAGTCTGGACTTACATGGACATATTTCTTTAAGGCTGTAATCAAGACATGTTTACAATTCTGTGTTCTGCTTATTTTGATTCAGCATTAGATCATCAGCTTCTCTGTGCTCAAATGGGCTCCATGGACCTCATTTTAAAGCCACAGAATATTCCACCCCCAGGGATACGTAACAGTGTACCTAACTGTATCTTGCTGTTGGATGTTCAGAATTCCCCCATTATAAATAACAGTGCAAAGAACATCTTTGTGTGTCTTATCATTTTCATTCTTCCAAGCGCATTCCTTAGGATACATTTCTAGCAATGTGATTATTGGGCAGCAGCATGGAGCGTTTTTAAAACCCTGGATAGAGACTGACAAGTGGTTTGGGGAACAGACAATATGATACAGATCTATGCTGCCAGCAGCAGTACTAATCAGCCGAATTTCTGCAACTTCACCAGCACCGAGTCTTATTAATTTTTCCTGGTATTTTAATAGCTTTCATGTAACTATATCCCCATGTATTTACTTGTCTTCTCTCCCATTTGAACCACGTGTCCAAAACTCCCTGTCTTTTTAACAGCAACCAGGGAGGCCAGAAAGTTCAGAACCAGTCTGTCTGGTGGCCCATAGCTTCAGGACACCAAGGGATCACGTTCTGTGCCTGGCTGATGGCAGGGGACAGTCTCTCCCAGTGAGCCTTCAGCCACAGCTGCCCCTACCGCCAGGGTAAGTCCAGCAGGCAATGCTGGGTTGACCGCTTGGGGCTTCTACTCCCCGCCTCGGTCATGTGCTATGGCCAAGCCCACGTGGCTTAGATATTAAGTTGCAGAATGTGGGCCAAGTGGCTGAAGGGACACTGCTTTGCCTGGTGTGACCTGAGGGCTGGCCACAGAGGAGCAGGTGCTGCTGAAGCTCTTTCTGGAACCCTGAGTTGCTCCAGAGGGTGTCTCCCTAGTGTGGGGCATGCAAAAGTGATGGGGCAGGATGGGAGGAGGCAAATGTCAATGGGGACGCAGGCCAGCTAGGGGCACGAGAACCAGCAAAGGCCAGGAATAGAATCCGGCTTCCTTTATATCCAAAATTATCAGGGAAGGGGCAGAAAGCAGAGAAGCCAGGCGCCAAAGCCATGTGGTGAGGCTCCATGGTTAAGACAGACCCTGCTGGTCTGGGTTCAAATCCCAGTGCTGCCCTGACCAACTGTGAGACGACAGGCTGGTCCTCTCATCTCCTTGTGCCTCAGTTTGCTCATCTGTGAAGTGGGTTCACAGTGTCACTCACAGGGTTGTTGTCCGAGTTAATGGAGCCAACATGTATACAGCTCAGCAGGCTTGGGGCACAGCTGGTGCTTAGGAAACAAAAACTTCACGCGGTGGGTGTCACAGCCAGCCCACACCCCACGCGGCTGGTCCAGAGGAGGCTGCAGCAAACCGCAACCCCCCAGCCAGCCAACTAAGCACGGCTTTTAAGTTTTCAAAGAATTCTAAAGAGTAAGCAAATAACAGAGAAGAATATGCAGCAGACACCAGAGGCCAGCCCACAAAGCCTGAAATATCTAACACCTGGTCCTTTAAGAACAAGTTCGCCAAGCTAGGTCTAGAGACATGGAAATTTCTGGTGGAATAATGGAGAGGGGATGGGCGGTGGGGGCAAAGAGCCAGGAGAGGAAGTAGCAAGGATGTCAGTGTCCAAGTGGAGGGCTGCACGGAGGGACCTGCAGATCAGAAATAGTCCATGCCCAGGGGCGGGCACTCACTCGTGTCCACTGGGGAACCCGATTGATTCTGCTGTCTCCGCAGGGTGGACAGAAGCAGCCACTGAGATGGGGCCCAGCCACATGGTGTGGCCCCTCCAACAGCTCAGAACCCAGATCTGCAAGGAATGCTGAGACATCACAAGGCCAGACCCCAGGGAAACAAGAGAGCCAGCCTGGCTCCAAAGTCACCAGCCAATCGACACTCCACACCATACGTGCGCCCAGGCACCTAGGACCCTCCTGAACACCCTCTGTGCCCAAAGTGGCTACTTGAAACTTCTCTCATGGGGCTACCCTGGCCTGGCAAGGGTGCTCCTCAAGTGAGGCCCCAAGATAGGGACCCAGGGACACCAACCCCATCCCAAGATAGACAGAATCACATCTGTCCTTTCCCAGCCTGGTCCCTCAGGAAAGCTGCCTCTAAACTCCAGTCTTCATCTGCTACTGCATGCCTGGCAAGGCATCTGGGGATCCTGAGTGGATGTTTGACTGATCAGCCCTGGAGGTCAGCTGTAAAGGGCCACCCTCTTCCTCCCATCTTACAGATGAGAGAGCAGAGGCTGTGAGAGGAGCAGGGACTCAGAGATGGGATCCAAGCCAGCATCAAAGTCCAGCTCCAAAGCCCGGCTTCCTCGCCACAGCATCTCAGGGGCTGACAGGGATGCCCAGGCGCTGTGGGTAAGAAGGGGCTTTGTGGTGGGGAGAAGAGGGCATCTCTGAAGGAGCCTAGTTCTCCCCAGCCACGGATGGTCAGTCCCGCCCAGCTGGGCCGCCAGCCCCCGGGGACGGGGCCCCATCTGTCTTGCTCACGGCTGTCACCCAGGGCCTAGCCCAGGCCAGGTGTTCTGCTGAGTGACTCAGTGACTGAGGCTGGCCTGGAGGGCAGGTAGAGGGGGCCCCCACGACCTTCCCAGTACAACTCTGGACAGGGTCTCCCCTGGGAGCCCAAACAGGGAGCCAGGGTGAAGCTCCTGAAGGTGCTGTGGTGGGGACAGCGCCCTTGGAGAAGGCAGAGGGCCCTTGAGCCTCAGCTCCACATCTCCCCTCTTGAGTGTAAAGCAGGAGGGAGTGAGAGAGCAGGCAGCACAGACACAAACAGCCCCCAGCCGCCAGCCCGTCCCCATCAGCAAGAGCCCTCCACTCGGCCCTGCCAAGTGCCGGGCCGGCAGTGGGCCTGGAGAATAAACATGTCACTGCAAGGCCAGCCCGCCGGACCGCTGGAGCCAAGAACCGCCGGAGGCTGTAAACAGTCTCTCTTGGCCGCAGACTCTGGCCCACCTCTCTGCACTGGGAATTAGCACTTTGCCTGCCATAAAGAAAGGGCAGGCCAGGCTGGGGGTGTTTGGGGAGGGGGTGGTGGGCAGGGAAGCAGGGCTGGACTGCAGCCAGCACCTCCATCCTCGAGGTCTGGAAGCCCCTCCTTTCTCAAGGAGGCAGGGGGAGGCTGTGAATGAATGGGCCGCGGGAGGCTGCCCAGAGGCCCAGCCGGGCAGTGCCGGCCACAGGCTGGAGAAGGGACAGGGCAGGGCTCCTTTTCTAGGGGCCCTGGTCACGGCCAAGGGAGGCAGTTGCTTTTTACAGCACCCCAAACCCCACCCAGGGCTTCCAGCTGGGTCTTGGGGAGGCAGAGAGTCCCTGGGCAGCAAAGGCCCAGGTCACACTGAGGAGCCTTCCAGCCATCTTGCAAACCCTGCCTTACTAGTCCTGGGAAGCAGTCACCTCTCACTCTGCCCTGGACATGCCCTACCGCAAGTTCACACCAGGCTTAAGAACCGCTGCCTTCGTTCTGGTTCTACCCTCCAGAGCCAAATATCGTCTCAAAAGGCAAGGTGAGGCATGCCACCCCCAGTTGGAACCCTTCAATAGGGCCCCTGCCCTTCACATCATGGTGCTTCCAGCCCTGCCTGCCTCCTCAGCCTCCGCTACAGACAGCCTCCCCACCATGCACCTTTCTCCTGCCTCTGGGCCTTTGCACATGCTGTCCCCTGTACCATGAATGCCCTTCCCCCTATCTTATGCCTTCTATACTTCCTCTTATTGTTTGGACCTTAGACCAACAGTCATCTCCTCCGGAAGTCTCCGGTCACTGAGACACCACCACACCCCCACTGAGGCTGCTGGAATCAAAGAGACAAGTGTTGGTGAGGATGTCGGAAAACACTGCGGGTGGAAACGGAAAACAGTCCTGCAGTTCCCCACATGACCCAGCAATTCCACTCCCAGGTATCTGCCCAAGAGAATGAAAGCATTAACATCCACACAAAGCCTTGTCCATGGATACTCACAGCTGCTCTATTCACAACAGCCAAAGGCAGAAACACAGAAATGTCCATCACTGATGAAGGGATACATAAAGTGCTACATCCAGACAGTGAGAGTCACTCAGCCATAAAAAGGGGGTGGGGGTGGTGGAGATGGAGTGACTGCTCACAGGCATGGGGCTTCCTTTCAGGGTGATGAACATGCTCTAAAACAGACAGGTGTGATGGCTGACTGATCCGTGAAAATGCTAACCTCCACCAGGCTGTACACACTAGATGGCTGAACTGTGTGATGTGTGCATTCTGTCTCAACAAAGCTGTTATAGGGACTTCCCTGGTGGTCCAGTAGCTAGGACTCTGCTCCCAAGGCAGGAGGCCCAGGTTCAATCCCTGGTCAGGGAACTAGATCCCACACACCACAGCCAAGAGCTGGCACAGGCACATTTTAACCAAACAAATCACTATTTAAAAAAGCAGCAGCTGCCATAGAAACAGTCGGCCCAGCCCCTGGCCCCGGCCCTCATCTGTGGCTGGGCCCCAGGCCCCTGCTGCCCTCGCTCTGTCCTGCCAGGCAGATCTGGGCGGCATGTGTCCGGGGCCCAAGCCGCTAGCTTCCAGTCGGAAGGGCGGCAGAGGAGAGGAGAGCAGGGCTCGGCTGTGTCCACTACCCAGGCTTCTCTGCAGGGTGGAGTGGACCAGCTGTGTCCCATGCCCCCACTTACTGATGGCCCCCCTCCTGCCCAAGGACCCTGGTGCTCCCCCTTCTGCCCTCACCAGCTAAGGGAGCAGCCCCCTGCTCTCCCGACACCTGCCTACACCTGGGCACACAGGCCCTCTGCTAAGCTCTTCTTGGCCATGCACACAAGCATGCCCGTGGCGCCAGGACCCCCCCCGAGCAGGTCTGATGCTCACCCCTTGCAGAGGGGTTGCAGATCTAGAAGGCTCACAGGTCAAGGCTGGCCCTGGAGAGAACGTCTGGGCGCCAAGAAGAACAGGGGTTGGGGAGGCGGTGGGGGCAGGTCCTTGGGGGAGAGGCCCCAGAGCCAGGAGTGAATTCACAGCTCAGGTGCCCGGGCTCTGGCTCCTGGAGAAGACTGGAGCCAAGGGAGCCAGAGCATCCGGGGAGAACTGGCCTGTGGGGCGGGTGGGGCTGGGAGCCTCTCTCCCACGAGCACAGATGTTCTGGAGGTGGTGGGGAGGGGGGGTGGGGGGGCGGCGCCCTGGGCTGGCCAGCCTCCCTGAGGGCCTGGGGAGCGGCCAGGAGGCCTGCAGCCTGTCGCCAGGGCGGCGGCGGGGTGAGCCCGAGCCCTTGGCTCCCCGTCCCGCCTGGAAGCCAGGCCTCACTCCACCCTGGGCCTGGGGAGACCACATCTGGGCTCTGAGGAGGGCGCTCAGGCAAGAGCAGACACAGGGAACTGGGTGTGATTTCTGCCCAGCTCCAAATGGAGGTTTCTGGGCCATCAGCAAAGTTATCTCCACATACACTGGGCCCCCAGGACCCCAGGGGCCTTTCCAAGGGGCAGGTGGGTCCCAAGGAGGGCACCCCTGGTACCCTGGGAGACAGTTCCCTCTCTGGGTCCATCCTAAGGATCACAGGGCACCAGGAGTGCTGGCAGCCCCGTGACCGTGAGAACCGAAAACTCACATATTCACCCCTGCCTGGACCCGGGGCTGGTTTGGAGCCTGGTGTGTTCTCCAGGGCCCACTCTGGAGTGGCAGCCAGCCTCCTCCATCAGCATCTGCCGCTGCCCCCTAGGGCTCTGCTCTGTTTACCCCCAGATTCCTGGGAGCCCAGGGAGCAACCTTCTGGCTTCGGCGAGACAGGCCAGGCCTCAAGCAGGCGCCTGGTGCCCATGCCCTACACTGACGCTATGCAATCTTACCTGGCTTCATTGGGAACAGGGCTTGTGGGAAACTCCTTGAGACCCTGGCACTCACACTCCTTCCTGGGAAGGTGCTGGATTCCCCAAGACAAGTGGGGACAGGGGAGGAGAGGGTCAGGGATGACAGCAGCCTGCCCTGGCCCTCACCGCCCAAGCTGACAACTGCCGGACAGGCGGGCGCAGCTCTAGACCCCAGTTCTTCCCCAGTTCTTCCATGCCTGTCTCCTCCCCGATGGGCATCCACAGGGCCTGGATGGGGTGTCTCCCCACCTCACCTCCCTAAGTTTGGTTAAGGCCCTGGACCACCTACCAGGCTCTCATTTATCTGAAGTTTTCCTTTTCAATGCACTTTTCTCACCTTCGAAAGACTGAAGAAACCAGCATCATTCACCATCCGCAGATGTTAGTAAGGAAACTATACCCAGGAATTCTGTCTGAAAACACTGCTTTCTTCACCCTCAATTCTGAAATATACAGAGCTTTAAAAATGTTGAAAAATTTCACAAGTTTATGGCAAATTTTATGATATGTCCATATGACTACAGTAATGTAGATAGAGAAAGAGAGGTGGGGTGAGGGGAGGGGTTTGATTAAGACCCCAGCCCTGAGGGTTTCCCTGCCACAAGATCAGAAGTGGAACCCGAAGGACAGCTTTCTCACGTGTGATGCACACAGTTGGTTAAACCCAAAACTCTGGGCCCCTTACAAGATGTCAGCCTGTGTAAGAGCACCAACCACACCAGGAAATGCTGGCCCAGGGAGAGGGCACAGGACCCAGAGTTCAGGCCTGACCTCTGCAATGCAGCTACGTGACACGGGGGAAGTTAGGTCACCTGAGTGAAGTTTCCTTGTCTCCCTGCTCCTGAAGCAGACGGTCTGTACAGCCACTGAGACCAAAGCCCTCAAGAGACACTCCACAAATATTAATTATCTCTATTATGACACACGGGCCATAGCAATCAGTGATGCTGGTCTGGGCACCCAAGACTGGAGATAGGGACAACATCCAAGGATTCTTCCAAGAGGTCCCTGTCCGGAGGGAACTCAGAGCCTGGATAGAGAGATAAAATTGGCCCCAGAGGACAAGCACCGCTAGTGACAAAACTGAGACCCAAGTATATCTGAAGGCAGAAGGAAGCGAGAAGAGAGTGACAGCGTCAGGGAGCAGGTGAGGGAGAAGGCGGGGCCGTCCGCAGACAGCAGAGGGGAGGGCGACAGTCCTAGCTATTTTCGTTTGGGGAAAGCAGAGCAGGGCAAAGTCAGGTAGACCTGGTGACCATGCTCTCCAGCCTAGAAGTCTGTCTGTGGGCCTGGCTTGACCCTTCCCACTGTGGCCATCCACGCTGCCCCTTATCTGTGCTTGGACCATCGCACTAGCCTCCTCCCTGCTCTCCCGGCCACCAGCCTTGGGACGTCACCTGGACCTCCATGTAGGGGCTGGCTTTGTCTCTGGTCATATCAGGCCCCTGCTCAAAATCCTTCCCCTACTGCCCCTGACTGAGGCCCTCTGCAGGGACAAAGTGTACCCTCTAGACGGAATGTCCCCATTTAATCCTTTTCAAATCCTGAACTCCCAAAGTTAGAATTCAGAGAAGGGAAAAAAAAAAAGGGCAGAGGTGCAAACTCTGAGTTCCCACCCAAAACACTTTTGACAGACAAGAAAAAAACTGCATATTTACACAGAAATAAAGGAGGAGGGGATCTTGGTGAAGAAACTAGCCTCTTTTCGCAGTTAAAGCCAGTACGCCTCTGACAAAATAAACACTGCAGGACCTCTGTTGTATATTCTTGGAGAGGGTGATTACGCTTCAGAATAAATACATCTCCCTCCCTTGAGTCTGGTCAAAAGGACCGGTGTCCGTGCCTGGCTCCATGTGAGCCACACCGGGGGACAGAGGAGCCCCACGCCTAGCACACGTGCTGCCAGCACAGAGGAGGCCTGGCCCAAGGCAGCGCTGGGACCCGAGCCCGGAGGCCAGGAGCCCAAGTGTGTGTGAGGGGTGGGGGCGTCTCCGTGCTGCTCATCAAAATCAGATGGTGGCGTCTAGGCTTGTCTGCGGGCAGTTTGGAGCATCTCTGAAGCCACCTGGGCCTCCCCGGGGGGCGCGGCTTCCCTGCCCAGGCCCAGCCTCCAGCCTCCAGCCAGCAGGACTGTGGCCACCTCTTCCCACCCAGCACCGCCCCCCCTCTCCCCCCAGGCCACCGTCAGACAGGCCGCCTGCCCTGCTCATCCACTTCTTCACCACCCGTCTCCTCGGCGCGGGGTCAGCTCCGGGCGCGCAGGGACTCCGTGTTGTTCATGGCTTTGCGCCCCCTCAGCCCAGCCCGGGACAGGGCTTGGCCAGCAGCTGGCACTTAGGAAATGTCTGCTCAGGGAATGCGCTGGGCTGGCCTCTCTCATGCATGCCTCCAGCTGACCAGCAGAGGAAGACTCCTTTCCCGTTCACATCTAGGGATACCTGAGTTCTTTTCTCTGTGACCCCTGACCCCATGGCTGGGGGCTGGGATGACCTGTGCCATGACCCTGAGGGCTCCCAAGGCTATGGGACGGCCTGGAGCTGGAGGGCAAGGCCCAGAGGCAGCCAGGGTTTCGGTCTGCTCCCCTCCTCCCGTCTCCAAACAGGCTCAGGGAGTGGGGACCCTGAGGGTCACCATTCAGCAGCCCAACACCTCCAACACGGGAGGATTCGCCCGACTACATATATATGTGTCACAGAATCACTTTGCTGTACAGCAGAAATCTTCACAATGTACATCAATCATACTTAAATATTTTTTAGAAGGCATCCTTGGCCAGAAGAAAGAACTGTTGCCTCCTTGGACAGAACACGCTCAGTTTGTCACTGAATCCAGAAATTGCCCTCTACACCCATCACACACTGAAGGTGAGTGAGAACACACTAAGCCATCGTGCTGACTTTGCTCCATCAGACCAGCTCCGCTCCAGCTGCGAGGCTGAGGGCTGGCCCTGGGCCGGCCGCGCTGCCTGGATACACCATGCTTTCCCTCTGGGGCTCAGCTTTGCGGCTGTTACTGGAGGACTCGGGACCGCCAGCCCAGGACCTCACAGAACTTTCCCATGTTGCCAGCTGGGTGACAGAGGTCCTGGATTCAGGCGCTGTGCTCCAGGATGACAGAGCAGGGACACCAGGCCCAAGATTCCTGACCTGGGTGACACGTGGCCTCGATCTTGGGGGAGAAGGCCATGCGCCCAGGCCTATGGAGGTGCCCTTGCTGAGGGGCTGCTGCCCTCAGGGGGAAGCACAGCTCCCGTTATCCATCCTCATGAACTGCGATTTAATGAGCAGACTTCTTTGGGAAACTAAGACAGCGATTTAAGATTTTAAAGCTGGAAGGGCCCCAGGGGTCATAAGCCGACCTGCCCTTCCCCAGGTGAGTGAGGGCTTCCCTGTGTTCCCTGTCTGTCCCCCGGGGCTGACTCCAGCTTGCCCTACTTTCCTGGGATTGTCTGTCCATCAGCCCAGCTTCCCACCAGGCTCTGAGCTCCTCGGGACAGGTTCTCTCCACTATGTCTGGTACAGAGAAGGTGCTCACAGTAAACGGTTGATCAATAAATGAATCATATCTGGCTCCTCTTCTGACCCCAAGAAAACAGACGTTCAAACTGCTGGTCCAAGATGAACAGAGAGTCGACGGGTCCGGGCTAGGATCTAGAGACTCCCTGGGCAGAGCTTGGTCCCCCACACAGCAAGATCTCCCAGACATGCTGCCAGTGCCCAAATGCCATGGACACCCGGCCACTCCAGCATCTTCAGGAGAAACCCAAGCACGGAGTGACCTTTAAATTCAGTTAGAAATGGACTATGCTGACCTTAATAAAAGATCCATTTAGCTTCTGAATGAGGGACCACGAATTCCAGCAGGTCCCACCCCATCTAAATGTGCGGTGTCTGGGACTCCCCCAGTGCCAGGGGAGTGCTTGTGTAGGATGGTAGCACGCTGCTGGAGGATTTATGGGGCTGCTCAGGGTCCCGGCTGGCCCAGCTGCCCGCAACGGGTGGAGAGCAGGCTGGGACCCCCTCATGGAGGAGACAAGCTGAGTTTATGAAAGATCCCCAGTGCCCCCAACACCAGGAGAGCACCAGGCACACCAGGGGCCATTTCTCCCTTTTCTCCTAACACTGAAAATGTGACTCACACACACTGCACCAGTGAAACAGGGCAGGAGCATGTGGGTCAAGAGTCAGCTGTCCCCCTCTCTACATGGTCAGATGTAACTCCTTCCCCACCCTTCTCCATCTTCAAATGAACACAAAAGCTCAGAGGGGAGAGCGGCCTTCTCTCCTATCACCCAGGCTCTCTTATACCCGGGACTCGGCATCACACAGCATCACTCCACTGGAGGCAGTTGTAACGCTGATCCCCAAATCCTTACCCACAAGCCCCAAATCCAAAAGTTCTGGAAACCAAAACACTTTCTGCACTCGTTTGTCAGCAAAACCGGCCCTGCCTGGAGGCTATTTATAGTCCCGGGCTTTTCCCCCATGGGATATTCACATCTTACTGCAGGAAGAGGGTGGAGTTTGACTCCAGGGTGCTGCCCCCAGCCCCGCAGAGATGTTATGTAAAATATAGCATCACACTAAAGAATCTGACTAAGGGCCAGAAAAATCTGGAAATGTTTCTGGCCTGAAAGGCATCCAACAAGGGATGTGGACCAGCAGTGACACGAACGGCAGCTGTTAAGTTTCACAATGACAGGCTCTCCTTCTTTCTAACCTTCCCATGATATTCACAGTGGCGCAGTGCCTGGGACATCCTGAATCTTCTCCGTCACAGAGAAATTCACAGGGTTAATTTTTGCTACTGCACGCGATGCTGCAGTGGACATCCTCCACACACACACACACACACACACACACACACACACACACACACTCTGGAGTCCTGTTTTCTACAGGGTAAATCAGCAGTACGCACCCCAAATGGTAGTGAAAACACACTGCAGATGAAGACAGCGATGTGCCACATGGCAAGGTTCCAAGACACTGAAATCCTGGGTCTGCAGATGGGCAGCTGTGTGACTTAGGGCAAGTGACTTAACCTCTCTGGGCCTCAGGGAAAATAGGAAGCTGTGAGACTGCGTCCAGCTCCGCCTTCTCAGCTCCTGTCCAGGCCTGGGTTACCACAGCTGCCTCCCGAGTGGTTTATACCTGTTTCCTTTTCTCCTTCTCCCAGCTTGCCTGCCTAACACCACTCAGAAAAATCCTTCTTTTAAAACCACTTCTCTTAGGTTGTTCTCAACCCTCACTCCAAACACACAATGGCTTTTTATTGACTCAGTGAATGGAACCCAACCGTCTCTGTTGGTTTAAGGAAGGGGAAAAAAAAAACCCTATATTAAAAATAATAAATCACCTGAAATTCTGTCAGCCTGGCTGGCTTCATCTGTGTCTATTTCTCCCCCATCTACATATGTCCACACACACAAGGCACATGGCTTGATCACAGTGGCTGGACAGTCCTGCTCCCAGTGTCTGCCCTTGACATCATCTCCTCAGTGCCTCCTGTGCTGGGAAGGAGGCTTCATGTTGATCTGAGAGCTGGTGGTCCTACGTTCATTCAGACCCAGCAGAGCTACAGCTGCCTTGAATGTTCTATTCAGCCTCTTCTTTAAAAAAAAAAAAAAAAGTGCTCCCTGTGCACGTCTGCCCACCCCAGCCCTGGCAGAAGAACCTCATCATCTCACACGGGAGAGTCTTGTTAAACATTTCCTGAGATATACTGTGCAGAACACAGGTCCTTCCTCTACCTGGAGGGTCACAGTACACATCAGCACATTAAAGGCACTGATAAGTCCTGCAGCACTCAACCCTGTTTAGCTTTCGCTAATCTACTGTTTCCCAAACAGTAGAAGCAAAAAAGAGCTTGTGAGCGAGGAAAAAAAATCACCCCAACACCCTATCGTTAGTATTCCTTGGCACACACTTGGGGGCATGCTAAGTGCCTGAGGTCGCCTCACACACTTCCGGAGTCATCTCCTGCTCAGACATCTTCCCGAAGGGCCCCACCGTCGCCCTGGTAACCAATCTGAATCCTGAGCCTGTTGTTTGCATTCAACAATGTCCTCTGTCCTTTTACCTCTTGGAAAAAGCAGCTCATTGTGGTCACTGCCATGTGCAGACCCGGAAGAAACAGACCCGGACCAGCCCCTGATCAGCCGGGTGATGTTAGGCAAACCCGTTAAGATTTCTGAGCCTCAGTTTTCTCATCTGTGAAATGGAGGAGCCAGCAGCTCAGCACCAACGTCGTGGATTCTAGTCTGCCGAGGTCTCAGTTCACAGCTCCAGCAGAGACCGGTGAGGCTACCAAGTCCAAGAACAGCAGCAGAGGGAAGGGTGATTTTCTTCCAAAAGTAACTCAGGAACGTGGAGCCAGGATGTCTGGCCGTGAGGCCCAGCTCTGCTGCGCCCTGGCTGCCTGGCTGTGTGTAAGGCCTTGACCCCTGAGCTTCACTTCCTCCCTGTAAACTGAAACAGGCCCCACAGACACAAATATACTCAGAGACACAGACACACACATAGGTACACGTAAAACTGGTGAAATCGGAATGAGATGGGCCCATTGTGTCAAAGTCAACTTGCGGCTCGGACATTGCACTAGTTACATAAGATGTTATCACTGAGGAAAACTGGGTGATTTTATATGTAAAATCACTTTTATCTCAAAATGACAGTTTTTTAGGCTAACACCTATACCATGGAGACACTGCAAGAGTTCAACAAGATGGTATATTTATCATTCCCTCTGCGATGCCTAACCACATGGTGGGTGTTCAGTAAACAGGCACCAAAGAACTGAATGAAAGGAGGAATACGAGGAGCACATAGTAGGTACTCAGTATTTTCCCTTATTCTTCCAATAATGTCTTCTCAGCCCAGCAAAGTGAACTCATCCGAAGCCCGCTTGCTGGGAACGCTGTCACCAGAGGCTCCTGTGGTCTCCCCACAGCAGAGGCTTTGTCAAGACCTGCCAGCTGCCGGGGGTTGGGGGAGAGCAGGCACTGCCGGCAGAGCCAAGAACAGGCTTCATGCTTGTTTGGGAAGGCGCGCGTTCGAATCCTACCTCTCTCCCATAAGGGCCGAGGTGGTTTCCAACAGAGGCCCAGGCCTGAGACGGGCTGCCCCACCCCCCGGCCTCAGTACATCCAAGGAAGCCACTCAGAGGCTGCCAAAGAAAACTTCCCCCTCCTGGTCTCCCAGCCCTCTGGCAACTTGTTGCATGGCTAGCAATGCAGCCGGGAGGCCCCCAGGCTCCCCACCACCTGACAGGCCAGGCCAGGCAGCTCCTGAGGTCACCAGTTAGAGCCAAGGGGAGGGAGTGGGGGGCAGGCCCAGAGTGGGGGCAGCTGAGGTTCAAGAAGGCTTACTGCAGAGCCGCCACATCTGCACAAACCCAGAAACAAGCTGGGTGTCCAGCAACAGGTGACCCGGGGTCACTACAGAGCCCATACCATCCCTATTCTCAGAGGATGCTAAGCAATGTGGGAACCGAGGATAACAGCCGGCCCTCCGCTCTCACCCATTCTAGCTCGCCCAAGCTGCAGAACAGCTTCAATAAAGACGGCTGTCACCCTGCTTTACAGCTGGGGCAACCACAGCACACAGCGGTTAAGGAACTGGTCCAAGGACACACAGCTAGTGAGGGAGGCAGCCCTGAGGAGAACCAGGCATCTCGGTCCACAGTCTACAGTTTGAGCTGCTCTGGAAACACCTGTGATGTCCAAGGTAGAAGAGACTGGAGAACACAGCATAGGGTATGACTCCACCCACAGCAGTGTGTGTACACACGTGCGTAGGGCAAACGGCTGGAAGCTCTGGGTCACGGGAATATGGGTCATTTTTATGACTTCCCTTGTATCTCTACCGTCTGCATTGTCAACACAGAACATATCAGACTCCAGGAAAAGATCCAAAAATGTCAAGTCAGCTGCCCTTGGTCCCTCCTTTCTCTTTCCCAGTGCCCTCCCTCTGCATGTCCCCACCCAGGCCCAGGAGCTCTGGAAACTGTGCTCACAGCCTGAGTCCTTTTTGGCACCACACCATACCCGCCCTGAGGCCTGTCATGAGGTCAGGGAAATCTTCTCAAGCCAAAAAGCTTACACAGCTTTGCCTGAAATACATTTTATAGTGGCAAAAATGGTTTTGAGCTCCCTAAATGCTCATTTTGGGACGGGGCAGTAGAGGTGGGTGATGGCCTTTTTATTTGGGAGCCTACCGCACTGACATGAAAACTGTGTTTACCACAACACGGGGGCCTGCTTATGCTGGGACGCCAAGAGCAAGATCCGCAACTACACAAGAGAGTTTCATTTTAACTTAGAAAAAAAAACACACTGAAAATGCCCAGGAGGAAACATGTAATGATGTTAACAGTAGCTGCCTCTGAGCAAAGTGGGGAGCAAGTACTGAGGCTGGGCTGGGGGCAGTTTATTCCTCATGTACTTTCCCAAATCCCTACAATAATAATGGAATCATAATAAAAACAATAGCTGGCACTTCTTTGGGGCTTTCTAACTGCCAGATACCAAGCACTTCATATGCATTAACTCTTTTAATCCCTTCTTTGAAGCAGGTACAATCACAAATGTTTCACAGAAGAAGAAACCAAGGCACAGAGAGGTGAATTTACTTGCCCAAGACTACACAGCTGACATTTGTCACCTTTTTAAAAAATTAAATATTAAAACCCTCTTTTGATACGATGGCTCAAGGACAGAAAAGAGTTTTAATATTTTTTGAATGCACACGGCTGCTGCTGCTAAGTCGCTTCAGTCGTGTCCGACTCTGTGCGACCCCATAGACGGCAGCCCACCAGGCTCCCCCGTCCCTGGGATTCTCCAGGCCAGAACACTGGAGTGGGTTGCCATTTCCTTCTCCAATGCATGAAAGTGGAAAGTGAAAGTGAAGTCACTCAGTCGTGTCTGACTCTTAGCAACCCCATGGACTGCAGCCCACCAGGCTCCTCCAACCATGGGATTTTCCAGGCAACATTACTGGAGTGGGGTGCCACTGCCTTCTCCCATGCATACTGTTACTGATACATAAATAAACATAACATGCCCACCTGCTTTGCTCCTCTTTTAAAAAGCAAATTGAAAATGAGAATCCTCATTCATTGCTGGTGGGCATATAAACCAGAATAACCTCTGAAAACAATCCGACAACTTTCTCAAATAGTTAAACCTAGAGTTATGCTACAACCAGCAATTCCACTCTATGCATATCACAGAGAGAGAAAAAAAAATACATCCACACAAAAACCTGTACACTAATGTTCAAAGCAGCACTATTCACAATAGCTGAGAGGTGAAAACTCAAATATCCATCAGTGAGTGAGTGGATAAACAAATGTAGCCTATACATACAAGGAGGACTATTATTCAGTCATGAAAAGGAGCACAGTGCTGACACGTGCTACAGCAGGGACGAGCCCTGACAACACTATGCTGACTGAAAGGCAGACACAAAAGACCACATACTGCATGATTCCATTTACATAAAATGTCTAGGAGAGGTAAACCCATAGAGACTGAAAGGAGATTAGCGGTTGCCAGGGGCTAGGGGGAGGGGAGAATAGGGATTCTTTTAGGGGTGATGAAAATGTTCTAAAATTAGACAGTGAGGATGGTCACACAATTTTGTGAATATAATAAAAAAACTGAATTCTATTTACCCTTTAAAAGGGTAAATTATCTCATAAAGCTACTGAAAAATTTTTTCCAGTTATTTTTAAATTATACAGCACATGAACAGACTCATATTTTAAAACTCAGCAGTGCTTCACACAAACCCTCCTAGTTCCAGCCCCTCCCCAAAGGCAGTCGCTCTCAGCAGTTTGGAATATATCCTTCTAGACTCTGTTCTTTGCACTTACATACATATTAATACACAGCACACATATTCTAAGTGATACAATAGTCTACTTTTCACAAAGATGGTAGCAAGGCACACCTGCCAGCAATAAATGAGAGGGTCAAGCCTTCGCCAAGTCTGGAATCAATCTTTCTAAAGTTTTCCCGATCTGACAAGTAAAGATCACTTGATGGTTTACGTCGGTACTTCAGTAATACACAGGCCTCAAAGCCATGAGTCTTCTTCTCAGCAGTATTCCAGACTCTAGCAGGCCTCCCTTCCCACATTGTTGCTGTTTAGTCACTCTGTAGTGTCTGACTGTTTGTGACCCCATGGACTATAGCCCGCCAGGGTCCTCCGTCCATGGGATTTCCCAGGCAAGAACAGTGGAGTGGATTGCCATTTCCTTCTCTGAAAAAAAAAGATTTTTTAAAGAATGCAACTCACCCAGAAATAATTGCCATGGTTCTGAGAGGACACCAGGTGGCTGTGGTGATGGAGGAGCATGGGTTCACAGAAGGATGCTTTGCACCATCCAGCCACACCCTCGTGAGCCCCCTGCGTGTGCCTTGGGTGGGGATTCCACATGGGCTCAGCAGCTGGCACTGGCCTCCCACAGCCCCTCAAACTGCTAATGCAAAAATATCAAGACATCTGTGATGGGAGGGAGAGCCTTGACTGATGAATTGGAAATATCCCAGGGCACTGGCACTCTGCCTCAGCCTCTCACATGCTCTGTGTTCATGGGCAAGTCCCTTCCCCTCTCCACGCCTCTTTGATGAAGTGAATAAAGAGACATTCTGAGATTTGTCATAAATGCAAAGACAAGAGAAACAAAAGTTTCAAACAGGCTATAGATAAAATATACTTTGTAGCAAAAGCATCAATGAACATGTAACATTTTAAAGAGTGGATACTATAAAAAAAGTGAAACACTGCACTATTGAACAGTATATTCTAAATAACAGAGCTGCCAATATACAAAAGGACATCAATCCTTCACAATCTGTGGCTCTGAGATAGTCTTTTTTTCTCATCTAGATTAAAAAATTTATAATTCTTTCTTACCTATCTGAGGTTTGATAAAATCCCCTAAAGCAAAAGAACATCCCCTTTTGACGTCACTTGTGGAAGTCACAAGGGCAGGTTGACAGAAATCATTTTAACATCCACTGACTCAACAGAGAGAGAGATCAGGCTTGGAAAACGTGCTCTTAAGCATAAAAAACTTGGAAAAGGCCTGGTGGTTTCAAAACATTTTGTCCACACTTGCAAAAATAGAGCAAGAGAGGATATAAGTGCAAAAGATGTTACATTTCAAGCCCAAAAGGACTGGTTCAAAACATTAGAGAGGTACCATCTCTAAATAAAAACTTTTTGTGAAAGACTAATAAAATTGATAAAAACCTCTAGCCAGCTTGATCAACAGGGGAAAAAAAAAAAGGAGAGAGAAGATACCAACAATCTATATCAGGAATGCAGGAGGGTACATCATTACAGAACCTATAGACATTAAAAGGAGATTGCCGGGAGAAATCTCAACCTCAAATATGCAGATGACACCACCCTTATGGCAGAAAGTGAAGAGGAACTAAAAAGCCTCTTGATGAAGGTGAAAGTGGGGAGTGAAAAAGTTGGCTCAAAGCTCAACATTCAGAAAACAAAGATCATGGCATCCGGTCCCATCACTTCATGGCAAATAGATGGGGAAACAGTGGAAACAGTGTCAGACTTTATTTTTGGGGGCTCCAAAATCACTGCAGATGGTGACTGCAGCCATGAAATTAAAAGACGATTACTCCTTGGAAGGAAAGTTATGACCAACCTAGATAGCATATAAAGCAGAGACATTACTTTGCCAACAAAGGTCTGTCTAGTCAAGGCTATGGTTTTTCCTGTGGTCATGTATGGATGTGAGAGTTGGACTGTGAAGAAGGCTGAGCGCGAAGAATTGATGCCTTTGAACTGTGGTGTTGGAGAAGACTCTTGAGAATCCCTTGGACTGCAAGGAGATCCAACCAGTCCATTCTGAAGGAGATCAGCCCTGGGATTTCTTTGGAGGGAATGATGCTGAAGCTGAAACTCCAGTACTTTGGCCACCTCATGCGAAGAGCTGACTCACTGGAAAAGACTCTGATGCTGGGAGGGATTGGGGGCAAGAGGAGAAGGGGACGACAGAGGATGAGATGGCTGGATGGCATCACTGACTCGATGGATGTGAGTCTGAGTGAACTCCGGGAGTTGGTGATGGACAGGGAGGCCTGGCGTGCTGTGATTCATGGCGTCGTGAAGGGTCAGACATGACTGAGTGACTGAACTGAACTGATGAAGGAGTTATGCCAACTAATTCTGACTACCTAGATGAAATGGATAAGTTTCCTGAAAAACCATAAATTACCAAAACTGACTCAAGAAGAAATAAACCTTATAGGAGAATTCTCCCTCAGCACCTCAAGATGACAGCAAAGTGAAGAAAGAAACCATCTACTGAAGAAAGAAACTCAGGAAAAGCCTACCTCGTGGAACAGGGCTTTAAAAGTGGACGAAGTTAGTGTGTTTTGACTTGCTGTCTCCTAGAAATTTATTATGATTTTTAAAAACAGATACTTAATGTTATCTTTACTGTTTTCTCCCTAACCTATTTTCTCTGAGACTTTGTTTTGCCGACTGTGGTTCTGCCAATTACGGAGCTCTTTAGGAATGCCATTCTCCCAGCTGGCAAGGATCTGCCGTGTGCAATGCACAATAGAAAAACCAATGGAGACTTCAAGGATAAAAATTCCAATTTTAGCTATTCCATCTAGTTGGAGAGACAGGGCTTACAGATGTGAAGCAACCAGAAGACAACATGAAGCCGCACATAATGAAGTGATTAATTATTACCAAGTAGGGGAAAGTTGCATACAGACAAGGGCCTAGGCCCTTAGGGGAGCGCAGGAAGGCTTCAGCTGGTAGAAGTCAGCAAGGAAGGCTTCCGGGAGTGGGAAAAGATGCAAAAAAGTGAAAGAAAGAGCATATATCAAGATACGATAGTGGGAACAAGTCAGATGGTTTCAAGAACACTGAGGAGTCAGCCCACACGCATCACGCTGTGAGTGTGTGCAGATGCCAACAGTGGCCCTTTACCTTTGGGGGGTCACGCACCCTTTTGAGAGTCTAATAAAAGCCACTGATGTCCTCTCCCCGGAAAAATGCATGTGTGCCCCAGATTCTGCTTTTGAGGTTAAGAACTCTTGTCTGTAGGAGTGGGGATGCAGCGTTGAGAACGAGGGGTCTCTGTGAGTTCCCCAAACTCCTGCCTCTAAAGCGTCCCTCTTCCTCATGGCCTGATCCAAAAGGTGCCCCTCCTGGTTCATTTCATCTCACTAATGGGCTTCAGATCTCTCTGTTTTTGAGATCTATGGGTCAGCTCTCCAGAATGATGAGAACTAGAGAGGAAACTAAATGACAAACAGCAAAAATATTAAGAGCCTAGGCAAATATCCAGACAAAACTATTATTTGAAAAGATACATGTGCCCCAATGTTCATAGCAGCATGATTCACAACAAACAAGACACGGAAACAACCTAAACGTCCACCGCGAGAGGAATGGGTAAAGAAGATGTGGTCCATACACACAGTGGAATGCTTCTCAGTCAGAAAAAGAGCTAAAATACATTTGCAGCAACACAGATACAACCAGAGATTATCATTACTAAGCAAGTCAGAAAGAGAAAGACAAACACCACATAATATCACTTACATGCGGAATCTAAAATGCAGCACAAATGAACTTATCTATGAAACAGAAACAGACCCACAGAGAAAAGGCTTGTGGGTGCCAAGGGGAGAGGGGTGGGGGCGGGGTGGAGTGTGGGTGAGCGGATGCAAACCATTACACGAAGGATGGATGGACAAGGCTCCACCGTGCAGCACGGGGAGCGATGTTCAGCATCCTGTGACGGGGCTTCCCCGGCGGCGCAGCAGGTTAAGATTCTACCTCCAGCGTGGGGCTGGGGCAGGTGGGGTTTCGACTGGTTCTCGGTTGGGGAGCTAAAATCCCACAAGCCTTATGGCCAAAAAAAAGCAGAATACAAACAACAAAAGCAGTGTTGTACCAAACTCAATAAAGACTTTAAAAATGGTACACACACACATCTTAAAAAACATACCCTGTGATAAATCATAAGGAAAAGAATATGAAAAAAGAAAGTATGTAAAACTGAATCACTTTGCTGTATAGCAGGAACGAATATAACATTGTAAATCAACTATACTTCAATAGCATTTTTTAAAAACAATAAGAGCCAATATTATTGAACATGTACTGTGTACTGAGCTCTATGACACACACACACTACAATAATTCCCATATACAGATGAGGAAACAGGCCCCCAGACAAGCAGTCAGGTGACACACACCTGCTGACTGCCACCAAGTATCAGCATGGCTCTTCTCAGGGACAGAGGCCCCGTGAGGGATAATCACCTAAATGCTCCCTTCACTTCTCAGATGAGTCCTGGGAGCCCAGGGAGGGGATGACGGGAGCTCAGACCCCAGATGCCTTGGGCTACTTCCAAGCTTTCTAACCCCCTCCAAGTGGAGTTTCAGATTCTTCAAACCCCCTTCCTTCCTCTGCCCCCAGTAACCACAGCAAACACTTCTGGGGTCTTGATGGCTTGCCAGGCTCTCACTTAGGGCTTCAACTGCCTCATACCCCCGTAAGGGAGGACATAAGATTGTCCTTGTGTATGGATGAGAAGCCTGGGGCTCAGAGCTGTGAAGTGAGGCTGAGGACGACATGGGTGGCAGGGGTGGGTAGCGAGGTCTGACTTCAGAATACCCTTGGCCAAACCACACCATCTGCCCTTGGAGAGCAACCAACACGGCCTTGCCTAGAGCCACGATTCCATCCCCCCTTTTATGGACAGCTGGGAGAGCTAAGTGACACTGCGCAGAGGCGGGCATCCTAACAGGAAAAGTCTGGAACCAAGTTCCTGGTGTCCTGTATCTCTCCCCAAAGCAGAAAGGCTTCTATGCTTGCAGGGTCCTGACAGGGACCCTGAACCCTCCCTAGGACCTTGGTCTGGCCTGAAGCTGCCCCCAGTAGGTGGGGGAGTGGGGGGGTCAGTGGCAGCCCTGTTCCTGCCGCTCCCACCAGCCGGGGCCCCTGAGCGCAGCTGCCAGTTTCTGCTGAGGCTGTTCCACCTAATTAAGGCCCCAGCGCCAGTGCAGACAGAATCACAAGGGAGCCCGTCATTCCCCCGGGGCACAGAGCCCTGGGCACCAGGACGCTGCAGGGCCAGCCTGCCAGCTGGGCCGCTCCCTGTTGCCTGGCCTGGACCTGGAGGTGACAGAGGCGAGGGGCCTTTCAAGGCTGACTGCTCCTCCGTGGTGCCCAGTGTAGCCATTTCGCTGTGGCAACTCCAACCACGGCCCTATCCGGGCTCAGCGGGACCTTAAGCAGTCTCTGCAAAGTCACCCCAAGGGGCCCAGCCAGAAAGACAGGTGCCAACTTCCCTCATTCACCCCCAAGAGTCCTAGTCACTAGGGCCAGTAAGACAATGTCTTACGAGCATCTAACACGTGGCAGCTGCCGCTGCTGTTTCCTCATCACCACCATCCTCATTCACTTCACTGCATCTCACTGATTTGAGGACCCAGACTATTTTACATTTTAAACTTCTGAAATCAGGATGAACCTTATCATGGATAGGGTGTCAGTTTCGTGACCAGCACTCTTCTTGCCCAGTGGTATGTAAAACAAGCCTGTGTTTTACAAGAACAGACCACGTCTAGCATTAGATAATGACAGCATTCACCACCTCGCCTGGCACAGTCATGGTCCTCAACTCTGCGCGTAGCATCTAAGGCCTTGTGGGGGCTCAGTGAAATGCTGCTGAGGGAACCAACCCATCACCTCACTTACGCTCCCTTATTTACAGCTTTAAGGCAAACATGTCCCCTTACTGCATCAATTCTCCCCACAAAATCTCCTAAGCAACACCCCCCCCAAGCCCCCTGCAGGTCCCAGGGTTTCCCAGGATGCCCGAGGGAGGTGGAGGCGGCTCTCCTCCAGGACACAGGAGCAGGCCTGGCTGGGCTGACTTGGCCCAACTGGCGGGCGGCCTGAGTTTCAGATGGAGCACACAGAGCCCCCGAGGAGCTCCAGACTGTGGGCCTGGCTGGGGTCAAGCCACCCGGAAGTGGATTTGGCACAAGCTCCAAAAGGCCTACACAGACCAGAGAAGCCAGCAAGGGGGGACGTTCTCCTGCCACCTGGAAAAATTCTACATGTGAGTCCTGGGAAGCCCCGCCCAACACGCTCGGAACAATCTCACCAAACGGAGTAGGGAGGGTCAGGAGCTGCAGAGCAGAGTTTGGCCAGAAATTTCCAGAGGGTGTTCCAAGCATGCTCAGCTGAGCTCCGCAGGCTGCAAGCCAGATGCTCGGCTCCAGTGGAGGCCGACCTCTGGGGCTCCTGGGGGGTCCTCTACTGAGGGCGGGCAGGGACACAGTTCTGGCCACTTGACAATCATGACAACAAAATGCAGGCACCCAGAAAGTTATCAGAATGGGGCTCCTTTCAGACCCAATGCCTCAAAGCTGCCATTGGGGTGGAGAAACCTTAGGAGCTGCAGAGAGAGAAGTGAATCCTGCCCTCAACACTGACAGCGATGTGGCCATGGGCAAGTCCCTTTCCCTCTCTGGATTTCACAGGCCTTGATTTTCAGATGGAGATGATTCCAGACTTCAAGACACAGATCTTTCCAGAGACAGAGGGACACGTATCTGTGACAAGAAGGCCAATTCATCAGAAAGACGAAAAAAACCATAAACGTGCAGGAGCCTCAAAATACATGAAGCAAAATTTGACAAAACTAAAGGGAAAAAAAGACATTAAAAATTGCGACAGATATTAAGACCTCTCAGAGAATGTGATATGGGAGTGTGTATGTGTTGTTCATACAAGACAGCATGCACTTGTGTGAATGTATGTGTGCAAAAAGAGTGAGTGTGAGAGGTGAGTGTGTCAGGGTGTGCCCAGTCAGTGGGCCGGGGGCTGTGGGGGGAAAGGGTCTATCCTCTCATGCCCCCACAACTGGCCATCCTCCAGTTCAGGGTCTCCAGGCTCCTTACCGTGCCCACCCTTCTCAGGACCTGCCCCTAAGCCAGGTCTCACCTCAGAGAAAGCCTGGTGCTTCCCCATCACCTCGTGAGCGACAGGTAAGTGAGGTCCAGGTTTTGCCTGCTAACCGAAAGGACTCCGGCCACTCCATGGCAGGAGTCACTGGAGCCAGAGCCCACTTTCCTCACAGTTTTGAAAAGCAAAGAAAGTGCAGTTTCAAGCATATGTACAAAACTTTTAAAATTTTATATTATTTTGGAACGTTGCTTCTTTGGGGTTGAGGCACACTGGTCACCCCTCTGCCTGTGAGAGCTCTCTACAGTCTGTGGGCCAGCAGTGTGCTGATCTTTTAAAGTTTCTTTCCCTACCCAATCCCCCTTTTTTGATGAGGTTTCAGTGAGGTCTGTTAGGTGTGCATCCTGCAGCTTAATTGGCTTAAAATGTTCTCTCCTTTGGTGTGGTCTTCTTTGGGGACCAACTGGGAGAAAAAAAAAAAACAATAGTGTAACTGTTTTGATACTGAAAATTGATAAATGTCTTTTTGAAATAAAGAACCAGTCCCTCCAAAAAAAAAAAAAAGAAAGAAAGAAAGTGCAGTTTCACAAAAGGAAGAAGGTGAGGAGCAAGAGAAGCAGTCTTTCCCTTTGCAAGAGGGGGGCTGGGTGACTACAGTCAGACCAGGCTGTGCCCAGGCCAGGATGGAGGGCTGCCCTACTCTGGACCGGGGTGTGTGTGTGCCCAAGGAGCCTCAGCTCTGGCACAAGATGGAAGCCTTGTTTCCAGTATGGCACTGCCCCCACCATCGCCCCTCCCCACCAAGACCCAGGGGGCAGTGCATGGTGAGGCTGCCCAACCCCGTCTTTCCTTCCTCGCACTGGGGCCCTCAGCATCCAAGGTGCTGGGTGTGGAGGGCCAGTGATGCATACTGCTCAAAACATTTCAGGCCTCCTCATCCGATGGCCCTGGGGCATCGCACAATCACACAAAAGAAAGAACAGCACACATCGGAGCAAGACACTCCAGAACGAAAAGGGTCTGGGGAGAGACCCTGCCGTCAAAGGATTCAGGATTAAAAGAGCTGGCACCTACGCCCATGCAAGGCCACCCTCTCAGGCCATCTAAGCCTCACAGGCCTGAAAGGCTCCTCCAGGTCTCCCGCGTCTTGGACCGATGGCTGTGAACACAGGACCCTTGAGCCTTCTGACCAGGGGCTGCAGCGTCTGGGAGTCTGCAAAGCCATGCCTGCCTCCCACCTGTCTCCGTCCCTCCCAGCGGCAGAACCCACACAAACCTCTTAATCCCCATCTGTGAACCCTCGTCTGAAAGCAGGGTGAGGTTTATGGGTCTGGGAAGGCTTATAAAACACGGCTGCAGTGTGCCAATGCTCCGACCCCTCCCCCGCTGTCCCCCTCAGGGAGCTGGTGCAGGAGTCCAAGGGCAGCCTCTCCTGTGGCTCCATCAGGGTGGGCTCCTTCCAGCCCCATACTCTCTCCCATGAGTGCCACTCACGCCTGGGCATGGGCAGAGCCCATTTGTTAGACCACCCATTCTCTCACATCCTGGCTCTGCCATGTAATCCAAAACTCTCAGGATCAGGAGTCCTGGTCTCCCCCTTTGAGAAAAGGGACTCATGCCACCTTTCCAGGGGCCAGTGCACGCCACCCTCTGTGGTCACAGGAGGAATAGGGAGTCTGTGGAGGAGGGCAGTGGCTGGCACAGAGTGGGCGCCATCAGATCAGCATCATCTGCTACAGCTTCATCGTCACCATCACCACGTCCTGAGACCTCACGATGCCTGTGTCAGGAGCGGGGGTGGACAGAACCCCCTCAATGATCTTCCTTGGCATTGGCTCTGCCAACAATTGATACTAATAGGTGGGCAGGACAAAGTGACCTTGGTGGGCTCTGACCTTCGAGGGGTCCTCCTTGGACCCTGGACTGCCTCCTCTCCCCACTTCACTCACACTCTGCAGGTAGACACAGCTTCAAGAGGTGGCTGCTCCTGCCCAGGGCCCCAGCATGCCTGCCTAGCTCAGCTGAGCCAAATACCAACTGTGACCTTTGTGTCATCCATTCAAGGTTGCTGGCACCTCTGGAAGGAAATCCAATCCAGCAATCAATTTCATTCAGGGTTCCACACCAAATAGATCGGGCAGCAAGTGGCTGGGGCAGCCAGTGAGGGGGCAGAGACCTTCAGAGCCGCTGGACTCACAGGCCAAGCTAAAGCTCAGCCTCGAGGATCTTCTCTCCCCACTGCCCAGCACCACTCCTGCAAACAGGTGCAGAAAGATGAGAGCCTGGCAGCTGCACAGGAGCCAAGGGCTCAGCTTCTAGTCTTTACCATCTGCTCCCATTTCACAGAGGGGAAAACTGAGACCCAGACAGGTGGAGGGTCTGAGCGAAGGCCACTGAGTTCTGGGGCCAGAATCTGGGCTTCTAATTTTCAGGGGTATAGCTGGAGCAAGTAAAAAATCCCCACGAGCAAGTGCAACATGTTCTCAAGAAAACTCCTCTTATTCCAGGGAGAAGACCAACTCCCAGCTCCAAACAAACCCCATGGTGGAGACCACCTATGGAGGTGTGACAGTGGTCAGTGAGTTGACAGAACACAGCTTTAAGGAGTCATAAATGTGCCTTTCTCAAACCTAAGTCATATCATGTAATTTGGCTGCCTAAAACCCCTAAAGGAAGAGAGAACTGAAAGAGTCAATGTGGAATTACCAGGAGATCCAGCAATTCCACTCTGGGTTACCTGCCCAAGAGAAAACAGATCCATACAAAAACCTGTACACAAATGTTCACAGTGTACAGTCAAAGGCAGAAACAGCCCAAATGTTCATCCACTGATAAACAAAATGTGCTTTATCCATATAGTGGAATATTATTCAGCCATTAAAAGGGCTGCAGTACTGATCCATGCTACAGTGTGGGTGAATCTTGAAAACATGCAAAATGACAGAAGCCAAGCACAAATGATACACACCGTGCGGCTCCATTTCTACAAAACGTTGAAGACGTACATCCACAGACAGGAGACGTGTGGCTGCCAGGGCTGGGGGCGGGAGGGGACCACTAAGAAGGAAGGGGTTTCTTTTGGGCAGTGGCAGGAATGCTCTAGACTAGACAGTGGAGACAGCTGCACAACCCTGTAAAAACACTAAAAACCACTGAACTGTATACTTTAGAAGAGCGAGTCTTCAGTGTGTGAATTAGATCTCAATGTAGAAACACAACAAAAACACGAGCCAGCCCACAGTCCGACTCCCAGCGAGGCCCACCCGACTGGCCCCTGCCGATCTCTGAGACGAACCCCACCTCGCCCTCAGGCACTGCGGCCTCCTCACTGGAAAAAATAAACCCATTAAAGCGGCCTTGGGCTGTGGGCTTGCTGGTCCTCCTGATATAATGCTGCCTGAAAACTGATGACCCATGAGGGTTTTCTGACCCTAACACGTTATCCTCCCCAGCATAGAACATCATGGTGTTTTGGGGCCACAGAATGACATACCAAATTTAAAACCTAGATCCCATGAAACAGGGAAACACTGCACTTCCAGCCACAGGTTAACAAGTCTGGGGATCTAACTGAGGATTACAGCTTACAACGCTGTATCACATACTCAAATGCTGTTAGAGAACAGATCTTAAATGGTTTCACCACAAAAAAGAAATGGCAACTATGGGGTGGAACGGAGGTCATTTTGCAATAGATACACGTATCTAATCAATACTCTGCATATACCTTAAAACTGTATCACTCTGCAAGTCATTTATAGCTTGATAAAGCTGGAGGAAAAAGAAAAAAAATTAACTTAATAAATACCAGAGGTCAGATTCCACGTGTGCCAGGCAAACTACCTGTGACCCCTGAGGACCAGCCGGGGAAACGAGCACAGGTCACATGGTGTGCACAAGCTCCTTCCACCACCACCCTGGCGGGGCTCCCTCTGGGGCCGAGTGGCAAATGGAAGCCAAGGTCCTAAATGCTCTTCCCAGAGGGCAGAAGTACCATCCCTCTCCACAGTCCCTGCAGGGACACGGACCTGGGACAGAAGATGGACCTGAAATCCAGATGTGGGCTCTTCCTCAGCCAAGAAAATGTGCCAATGAGGCCAGAACCTTCAATTGCTCAGAAGACAGTCATAGCAGAGTTAACCTCCCAGGGGTTAGATCCAGAGAGATCTAGGCAGAGAAGGGGCCAAAAAGCTCTGGGCAAGCTTTCCCTCCAGCCCTGCCCTGGCCCCTTCCCTGTCTCCAGGGAGGCTGAGTTTTGAAGACCTTTGGCCATCCGAGTTGTCTCCAATCACCTCCAGGGTTAAGACGAGGCGCATCTGGAAAGTTTACTCGACTGAGCAGATGGCTCCCAACTCGCCAAGAAAAGCAGAGACCTCCCCTCGGAGGAGGTGGTCAGAGCTTGGGAAAGGCCCAAAGCCCAGTCACTTAGCAGCAGCTGCCAGGGACAGGGTGCCAGTGTCAGCCCAGCTGGCAGCCTCTCCTGGCACCTTCTGGAAGGCTCCTCTGTCCAATCACCTTGTCCAGGTGCCCCTCAAGCCTGGCCCTGGGAGGAGGGGCTGCCAGGCCCTCCCTGAAGAGCTAGGAGCCGAGTGGGCGCAGAGAGCAGGGAACACGGGAAACAGATGTGTGCGCGGTCCTGACAAGCGAGTGATGACAGACCTCTCTGCAGGCCTCAGATGTCAGCGCGGAGAAAAGAAAGGCGGCCCAGCGGCAACACCTGTTCCAGGCCGGGAGGCCGGGCTCGGGGGGCTGGGCGGGCGTCCCCTCGGAGAAGGCTGGGGTGTGGTTAGGTAAACAGCTGCACGCTCCATTGCCCAGAACGCTCCCCAGACAGAGGGAAGAGGCAAGGGTGGCCTGGCCAGCAACTGGCTCACAAGGAAAGTGCTCGATCACGCGGCAAACCCATCCTTGACCGGAGTAGGCTTCTCCTGGCAGCAGGAGGAGGTCCCAGCTGACATCTTAACACCTGGGCAATGCTGGGGGCAGCAAAGAGAAAGGGCACCACTTCTCAGTGGGTGGGAAAATGTGCGGGGTCAGGGGGGCTGGCAGCAGAGCCAGCTGGTGGGGGCTTCTCAGGACCTCTGGCCCAGGCAAGCGGGCTCCTGCCTCCCAGCTGCTCTTCTGGCTCGAGTTGGGGGCGGGGAGGGGCACGCACAAGGACTATTACGACCTGCCCACCCAGGGCACTGCCACCCCTACAGCTGGAGCCCCAGAGGGGACAGGAGTCAAGAGCACAGACTCCAAAGCCAGGCTCCTAGTCCAGTGCTGACCTCAATGTCATTAGCTGAATGACCTTGGGCAAACTCCTTGACCTCTATGGACTGGCTTTTTCCTCTATGACATGAGGATAGCGGTACCTCCCTAAACGGGGTTGCTGTGAGGACCCAGTGAGTGTGAGTACAGTAAAGTCTGGCACGGGCCGGAACTCGGGAAGCGTTCTAGACCCTCGTGGTTATTACATCCTCAGATACCATCTCTGCAGCCTGGCCAGCCGTGCCTCCTAGCTCTCAAGAGGGATGATCATTCCCTGCCTCAGCAGAAAAGTGGGGGCAGAGGCTGTGACCCTGGAGCCCGTGGGTGCCAGTGAGAGACCCACCCTGAGCTAGGAGCAGCTCAGGGACGAGAAGGGAATGAATGGGACCCATACCTCTGCTGCCCGCCAGCACCTGTCACATCACAAACTCTTCAGAGGAAAGAGCATCGCCATTTCTCAGAGGCAGCAACTGAGGCCCAGAGAGGGCAAGAGTCTTACCCTAGGTCACACAGCCAGCTCCCAGCAGAATGAAGATTGAAGCCAGATCTATCTTAAGGCCAACCCAGGGTCTTCCCAAGGTCCCAGTGCTGAGGCCCCTCCTAGGACAAGCTCCCTCAAAAAGGTGGGCTGCAGCCTCCCCAGCCCATCCCCAACACAGCCCTATCCAAGCAGCCAGCTCAGAGATAGTGGCTACAGAGCACGGTGCTCTGCAGGGCGAGGGGGCCAGCTGGTGAGAAAAGCCACGATCTAAACAGAGGGTACCAGTAACACCCCTCCTTTCTTCCTTCCATGTCTTCTTTCTAGTTGATTTAGTCATAGATAAACACTTACAGGAAACAACTGAGGCATCGTAGCAGGTGGTATAGACCAGGTTCTGGAACACACTGTCCCAGTTAAGCGGCTTCCCTGCGGTCACCTTCCAATGCCCCAGCCACTTGCCCCACCCCAGATTCTCAAACTGTCCCCAAGAGAGACACGGAATACAGACGCGAGCACCAGAGTCTCCAGAGTGGAATCGGAAAAGGAGCGTGGGGGCCTCCACACCTCCCCTGGGCTTGCCTGCAGCCCCCGGGACCCTGAGTGCTCATCCCGTGCCCGCCCTGGCCCTTGGCAGCCTCGTCCTGCTGTGCTCGCAGCCCTGCAGGAAGCTGTCCTCCCTGTGGACACTTCGTGCCCCTCCCCTGACACCACCAGAGCCCAGGGCCTGGAACAGTGGCTGGCTCAGAGGAGGCGCTCCATAAATATCTGCTGCGTGAATGCGGGGAGAGGAGGCTGTGTTTCCTGCAGTCTGCTGACCGTCAGTCAGGCTCTCCTGGGGGCAGAGTGGTGGCTTCTCTTTCCCTCTGTTTGGAAGAGCCTAAGCCCCATACTGCTGCCCCATCTCACATGGGCCCGGTGGCCTCCCCTGCCACCTGGGATGCTGCCACGGTCCAGCCCCAGGCGGAGCTCTCCCCAGCCCATTCCGAACCTGCTTTCACTTTTGATCGCCCCTTTGCATCTTCAACTCTAAACCCTTTCTTCTTTTCCTGATTTCAAGGCTTCTAGTTCATTCCTATCTTATTTCCCTTTCTCCTGAATCCTCCCCCACCAACAAATCCCACCCATCTTCCAAGGCTCTTCCTCCACCAGACAGATGGATGGAGCAGGACATTGGGGTAGAAAGACCTAGGTTCAAGACCCACCTCGGCCACCTACCGGCTGTGTGATAGTCACAAGGCCATCTGATTTCTCTGAGTCTCCATTTACTTATCTCTAAAAAGGGAATAATAAGGTTTCATACAGACATGGCAAGAAGCAAATGAGGTAAGTTTTTTAGAAATCGTGCAAAAATTAGTGTGATGTTTTAGCCTTCCCATATTCACACTGGCCCCTTCTGGGCAGACTGCAGCTAGCGTCTTCATCCATACCTGGCCTCCCTCCACGCCCCACGTCCCAGCTGGACTGGGAACTGCAGCTTCTTTGCTTCCTTAAGTTCTATCAGCTAAGGCCCCCAGCTAGCATTTCAGTAACTCCCAACAGGTGAGCAAACCAACATGGGAAAACTCATCGCAGTTAGACGGTCTGCAGCAAACAGTCTGAGAGGCCTCATGGGGAGAGCTCTGATGACCCCATGCCCCCCAGTGCCAAGATGAAAATCTGTACCCATCCTACAGAAGCCACCTGCATCCTGGAAGAATCTGTCCCAACACACTGGGAGAACATGAAGGGTCCCACTGTATGCCAAGCACTTGATTTTGCAGAGGCAATCAAATGCCCCGATTTATTTAATTCTCAGTACTCATGGGCTGCCGTCTATGGGGTCATACAAAGTCGGACACGACTGAAGCAACTTAGCAGCAGCAGCAGCAGCAGCATGGCCCCATAAGGCAGGTAATGCTTATTTCCACTCCTTAGTTTAAAGACATGTACTCAGGGAGGACGAGAGGCGTCCTCTCTGGCACTCAGTTAACAAGAGAAAGGGCAGGACTGGAAGCCAATCCTGTCCTGCTCCAAAGCTGGGCTGGGCTCTTCTCGGTCCAACCCTTCCAGGAACTGCAGGTCAGATTCCCAGCAGCAGACCCCGGGCAGGGCTGCCCCACACTGCCAGGAGAGTTCAGCATCTACAGTGGGGGTGAGAAGCCATCCCCAAACGTTCTAAAGACAGAAGCTCCCAAACCAGACCAAAGCCCCCAAAGAAAGCACTAAGCCCAAAGAGGATGCTGACGCTGAAGGAACCTTCGGCAGAGCACAAAGGCATCAGGGCCAGGCACCTACTTTATAGACTCAGCCACCACGTGTGAACATGCAACCCAGGAGCCCACACACGTGCGCACACAGTCTGTGTGGCAGGCAGACTCGGGAAGCTTTCAAGCAGATGGACATCCACCCCTGAACAAGCGAAGGCACCCTTCCCTGTTCACGTGTCCTCCGCCAGCCCCTCGCCAATGGCCACCACTCCAGGCATGGGATTAGACAAGCCAGCACCACTGGCTTCAGTGGGAACTAGGATTCCTGGCCCCGGTAGCCATGACGGTGATCATAACTCACAGATGTCTGCTTCCCCAGACCCACCGGGGGCAGTTCCTGCTTTGGCCTCTGCAAAGCCGGATCCAAAATTAACTGAACCCCGTCTGGCTCCTCCCGGGCAGGCAGCGTGAAGGCAGGCGCCTTATAAACAGGGTGCACGCCAGGCTTCCCACCCTCCCCCGGCACAGCTGACTTGCAGAGAAGAAAGACTCTCTTCCCACCGGGAGAAAGGCCTGTCTAGGCCACTGTCTCCCGGGCCCCAAACCTCCATGTCTGGAAATCTCTCTTCATAGGCTGTTAAGCAACCAGAGAGCCTCAAAGGAAAAGTGTGAACTTGGGTGGAAAATTCTGGAAAAACTAAGCCTAGTGGGAACGAGAGAGAGAGAGGAACTTCTGATGTGTTTCAAACCGGGTAAGTACGAGACCTCTCAGTGACCCGCGTGGCTGGACTAATTACCAATGTTATCAAGCGGATGACAGACGTGCCCCGAACTTCCTCTGTTTGATAGATTCCGCTGCACACACACTCAAGTTCAGGCCCATGCCTGCTGCTTTCAGCAATGCCCTATTCTTCCACAGGACCACTTGGCCCCCCAGCTCCTCTGGCCTGCCCCAGGCCTCCAAGCTCGGCTAGCACAGTAGGGTGACCCAAGAGAGCCCCTCCTGCTGGAACACAGCACACAAAATCAGTGCAAACTGCTCCCTGGCAGAATAGAAAACATCTCTTCTTTCCCTGCTGGGGTTTCAGAGGATGACTGAGGACGGCTGCTTACCTTCCTCGCAGCTGCCACTGGGGAGCTCCAGCCCACGGGTGCCTGGCGGGGGAGCCCCTGGCCAGCGCACACCAGGGTCCCGCACTCTATGCAGGCGCCGATGACCAGCTGCCGCCCGTCATCCACTAGCAGGCTGTGGCTCGCTCGCAGGGTGTAGAGAAACAAGGGCAGCCGGGCCACCCGCACGGCCTTCAGCCCGAGACACCGCTTCTTCTCCTGCTGGCAGAAGAAGCACACGAATGTCTCCACGCGGTACTGCCGAGACCAGGGGCTGACGGCATGGTGGGCACCGCGCGCCTCGTGCTGCAGCCACTGGCCCAGCAGGTCGTGGTAGCAGAGCACACAGGTGGCCACCAGGCCGGTGGCGTCAGCGGGCCTGGCGCGCGGGGCGGGCGGATAGACAGTGAGGAAGGGAAAGAAGGGCTCCTTCTCGCCCAAGCGGCTGGACGGGTTCACGTTGAGCTGGAACTCCTTCCCGGGGCCCAGCTCAGTCCCACAGATGTAACAGATCGATGCTGGGCTGCCCTGGGCCGACAAGGGCGGCTCGGAGAGAGTAGGGTCCGAGGCAGAGAAGGCCTGGTGGTACCTGCCCAGGAAGCCCTGCACTGAGGTGATGAGCTCCTCATTCTGGCAGGCCCGGTACAGGGCCCAGACATCCTCCAGGACGCTGAAGCACTTGGGGCAGCTGCGGACCTCACAGCGCTTGTTGGGGCCCTGGGCGTTGGGCGGGCAGGGCAGGAGGCTGAGGAAGGGGAAATGCATGGAGGCCCTGGCATTGCCGTTGAGGCTCCTGGAGGCCACGGCCCGGGCATCCTGGGTGCAGTCCTCCCCACAGAGGTAGCAGGCCTCCGGCAGGGACCCACTGGGTGGGCCTTCTTCCCTCAGGAGCCGTCTGCCCTTGGAGGCCATGCCTGGGGCATGGCTGTTCAGGGGCACCACGTAGAGCCGCTGCAGGACAGGCACATTGGCCAGTTCAAAGCTCTGCCATTGCTGCATGAGGGATGAGAAGCAGCAGGGGCACACCAGGGTGCTACCGCCCTCGCTGATGGGCTGTGCCCCTGGGGGCGGGCTGTGCAGCCACAGGAAGGGGAAGAAGGGAGCCTGGGCCAGCTTCTCCTGCTTCTGCACGTGGATCTGGTGCTGCGAGGCCGGGGACAGCGCTGACCCGCAGATGTAGCAGCAAAGGCCCTCTGGTGGTGCTGCCCGGCTCTCCGGGGGAACCCGGGGTGCACGGCCACTACCATTTTCCTTGTCTTTGGGGCCTCGGGGGCCTGGGAGAGGTTGCTCCTTGCGGTCCTCCTCCTCGCTGGTGATGTTGATGTCACTGTCCTCAGACATGCAGTAGCCCCCACGGCTCTCCCGCAGTGGCCTGCTCTCGGGAGTCTTGGCGACCCTGCCCAAAGGAGCTCCTTTCGTGCCCTCTGCAGGGGCCACCTGGACTGAAGGCCCTTGCCAAGAGTCCTGAACTCCCCTCAGGACGCTGGCCCGGGCCTCTGGGACCCAGTGCCTCCCGGGGCCCTTCCGCCGGCGCCGGATGCCGGCCTTGGGCTCCCCATCCAGGCGGAGCTTCGAGGGGACTCCCTCCTCTTCCACATCCCCAGACGCCAGAGTCTCCGCACCCTGTCCTGGAGAGGGTCCCAGCGCCGGCCTCCACTCCAGGCAGCGGCCACCGCGAGGCCCGGGCCCCGGGGCGGAGCGCGCAGCTGGCGCCCCATCCTGGTGGGGACTGGGGGCGTCGCGCGCCGCCGGGTCGGGCTCAGAGAGGGGGTCGGTGTCAGACAGCTCCGACAGCTCCGAGTCTCGAGGCTCCTCGGCAGCCGCGCGGGGCCCGGGTCCGCCGCCTTCGTCTTCGTCGTCCGCGCCGCCCAGCGCATAGGCGACGTTCCACTCGCGAGGGGCCGCGGCGCCCCCGCGGCGCCCGCCCGCGCCCGCGTCGCACTGGTGGGGACGCTTGAGCCAGTACATGCGCTTGTCCACGGGCGTGCGGGCGCGCTCGAAGGCGGCCCACTGCTCGCCCAGGAAGCAGCGGCAAACGGCGCACACCAGCACGCAGCCGTCGGCCGGGGACAGCTCGCGCGCGCCGGGCGCGGGCTCCTGCTGCTGCAGGAACGGGAAGAAGGGCTGTGCCGGGGCCCCCGCGCCCGCCGCCGCCGCCGGCTGCTTCACCTGCAGCTTCAGCTCCTTGCCGCGCCCGATGCCGCCGCCGCAGATGAAGCAGGAGAGCGGCGCGCCGCCGCCGCCCGCCGTCCGCTCGCCCACGGCTGCCATAAGCCGCTGCTTGCGGGAGACCGGCGCCGGCCGCCCGCTCATGGCCGCGCCGCGCCGCCCTCCCGCCCCGGCCCCCGCGCGCCCGGGGCGGCCCTCACCGCCCGCCGCCGCGCCCAACTTGGAGCATGTGTGCGCGCCGCAAAGTTTGGCGGCGGGCACGGGCGCTTCGCCGCTCGCAGAGGCGCCCCCCCGGCCAGCCGAGCCCCCGGCGGCGCCGCGGCGAGCGCGCCCGGAACGTAGCAGCGGCGGCGGCGGGCTCCGGGCGGCTGGAGCGGCAGCCGCATGTGCGAGCTCCGGCGCCTGCCAAAGCGTTGGGTCATTTAATTGGGGAGGAGGGAGGCGGGGCGGCGGGCGGTGCGCAGGGAGGAGGGGAGGAGGAGGGGAGGAGGAAGGGGAGGAGGAGGGGGAGGAGGGCGGGAGGGCGGGAGCGCGGCGGGCGGGGGAATCCCTCCCTCGAGCTCCCTCCCCTCTGCCCGCCCTCCTCTCCTCCTCCCGCCCTCCTCCCCCTACTCCTCCGCCCTCCCCCACCCCCCGCCCCCACCCTACCCCCACCCCACCCCACCCCCCGCGTCCCAAACTGCGCACAATAGCTAGCCGGCTCCTCTATCTATTTTGTGTCCAGCCGGAGCCGCACTCGATGATTCATTGCCCCAATTAGGGGCTCTCTCCAGCGTGCCTGGCTCGAGCCGTCTGAAGGGTCTCCTCGGGGACCCGCAGAAACCCATCAGCCGCTAGAGCTGGTCTTTAAGTAAAGGTCAAGCAGGACGCAGCCTGAGCCAGGTAAGGACGCGACCAGCGTCCCAGGAGACAAGGGAGGGCTGCTCCCTCAGCCCTGAAGTAGGCAAGCTGCCGAGTAAACTGGGGGGCCCCTGCCCCCTCCCCATTCTAACGGACCCTTTACAGCCTTGAGGAGCCCCGGGTTGGGGACACCTTTCAGGGCCCAGTGTTCTAATTCTGGTGACAGAGGTAAGAGGAGCTGTCCCCTGTCTCCTGGGACATATTAGAGAATGCACCATCCTAGGGACAGACTCCTTAGCCTGCCACACCCCAGCCCACCGCTGGGCAGGGGCAGAAAGGGTCCTGTGTGTAAGGGCTGTGTGTTCCAGGACACATGACTCAACAACTCTGGGCCCATTTTTCCTCTTGTTAGGCAGAAGCTCTGACAGGGGGTTAACTGTTTCCATGTATTTACTGTACCTATGTATGCTGCTGCTGCTGCTGCTGCTGCTGCTGCTAAGTCGCTTCAGTCATGTCCGACTCTGCGACCCCATAGACGGCAGCCCACCAGGCTCCCCCGTCCCTGGGATTCTCCAGGCAAGAACACTGGAGTGGGTTGCCATTTCCTCCTCCAATGCATGAAAGTGAAAAGTGAAAGTGAAGTCACTCAGTCGTATCGGACTCTTAGCGACCCCATGGACTGCAGCCTACCAGGCTCCTCCGTCCATGGGATTTTCCAGGCAAGAGTACTGGAGTGGGGTGCCATTGTATTTATTAAACACAGAAAGAGAGACCTTAGTACCTGCCAGGGGCAGAATCTAAGTACTTTATACACATCCGCTCAGTCGCTCCTCCCAATAATTCTGCATTAAGTGCCATGATCAGCCCATTTTACAGATGAGAAAGAGGAGGCACTGAGTGCTAAGGTACACTTCGTGAATGGCGGAGCTGGCATTCAGACCCAGGCAGTCAGTTCCAGGCCCCTGTTCTCAACTCCCTGGCTGCACAGTCACTAGGCAAACATCTGGGTCCCGTCATCCAGCTGCTGATGGAGACTGTCCACAGCAGGGGACACAGCCAAGACTGTTCCATCCTCCCTGCTGCTCTGGCACTGGCTGGGAGGCCTTGGGCAAATCCAGGCCTCTCTGGGTTCACATTTCATCTGCAAAATGCCCATCCCTTCCAGCTTCAAAAATCTGAGTCTCTGATTTCTGAGCAGTTAACAGCTGTCCCAACCCGCCAGCTGGAACCCAGAGTCAGCCTGGGGACAAAGGTGCCAGGTTGGCCCCTCTGCCCTCTGGGACACTGACATGTAAATAAAACGAGGCTTCCTCTTGGCATGGAGGAAGGTCATGCATTATAAATAAAAGGGAACAAGAGAAAGGGCCACATCTTTGGAATCCCTGGTGGATATTCCAGGGCTCACAGTTCAGGGGTCAACAGGAAGCGCATCACCATCACCATGGCCAGAAGTGCAGGACTGCGGGCTCTCACCCAGGCCAGGAAAAAGCCCTGTCAGCAGGACTGTCCTGAGGGAGTGCTGGGGGCAGGGCCAAGGGGCTTCCCTGCTTCTGGCATCTTTAATACCTGCTGAGAAGAGGAAGCCTGATGAGGAGAACGTTAAAGGGTGAGGTCTGCATAACTGTGTCCCAGCATAACTCTCAAGCCCCACATAGACCAAGAGCTTGCTGGTAACACAGTCCCTGGCTCGGGAAAGAGAGGTCCGCTGGGGGTTACATATGGGTCCCCTAAGGCTTGGCTCATGCTGTTCCTTGTTTCAAACACTTCTCCAGGCTCTCTTTGTGAAGCCAGCTGCTCTCCTCTTTATGGTCTTGGTCTTCCCCCAGAGGACTTCCTCCTTCTCCAACTGAAGTAGCTTGCCCTGTCATTCTCAGTCTCAGCTCACTGGCATAGGAATTTGCCAACGATTTTATTTATTTTTCTGTTGACTGTTCTCTGACTGATTCCCCCAGGAGCCCGGGTGCTCCCTCCTGCGGGAAGCAGGTCTGTGTTGCTCACTGTGTAGATCCAAAGCCTGGCTCACTGCCGGACCCCACCCTCCTGGGTCCCAATCCTGCCCCATCGCTCTCAAGCTGTGTGAGCCTTGGGCAAACCCCTTAGCTCCCTAAGCCTCAGTTTTCTGCCTTGTGCAATGGGGTCGTGACCCTCGACAGACAGGGGCCTGGCACGTGGTGGGTGACTGTGTGGGTATCCTTCCTGGTCCTGTCCAGTGGTTGAGGAGGTTCTGCGACTGCCTGTCTGCACTCCCAGGTGAGTGGGCCACGGTAGTGAAGTCACACACACAGTCAGGGGGAGAAGCGCCTCGGAGGTTGACAGGAGGAGAGGGAGTGGTTTTCTTGGCTAAGCTAGTCATCCAGAGAGCACCCTGAGTGTGTGCAACATGTGTGAAAGTGTGTGTGTGCAAGTGTTGGAGTGTGCATGTGTGTATGTATGCCTGCATTCATGTGTGTGCATGTGTCAGTGTGTACACGTGTGTGCATCCCTATGCGTATGTATGCATGTATTCACGCTTGTACCTATGTGTGTGTACAAAGGGGGCCAGGAGTGGAGGGAAGAACTACTCACTGGATGTCTCTATTTCCTTCTATGACCCCGTGGCTCAGGAAGGTCCCCAGGCACACATCGTGGAGCCAGGGAACAGGTGAGAACAGAGCAGAGCAGGAGGAAGGCAGGTGATGACGGTTGGTCATTTGTGGGTAGGTGACCAGGGTGCAGACGCTGGTACAGTTTGACATACCAGATGGACATCACAGCTCTGCTGTTTACTAGCTGTGCAATCTTTGGCCTGCTAGTTAGCCTCTCTGAGTCTCGGGCTCCTCATCTGTAAAACAAGGATAACAAAGCAACTCACCCCACAGGGCTGCGAGCAAGGTGAAGTGAGACCGTCCAGGCGGAGCACTCTCTCTGGATGCAGACGTCACAGGAGCGCTTGTGCACATGGGTTGAGTGTGAAGCACACACAGGTCCCTGACCCACACGTTTTGCAACAAGCTAGTGAGGTAGATAGATTCTGCTATGTCCTCAGTTTCCAGGTGAGGAGACAAAGAGACATAAAGGCTGGAGGTCATGCAGCAGGCGGAGCTAGAGCCAAAGCCCAGGAGGTGTGTCTCTGTCACTCCCTGGCTATGTTGGCCATTAGCTTTGCCCTGAGCCCTGCGATGCCAGCTTGTTCTCACATATGTCCCCAGTTTCACACCTAAGGAGACTCAGACACAAGACAGGCTGAGTCTGTGCCAGCGATGAGGCCAAGTCTCAAGGTTCATTCATAATAACTTCACATTGGAGCCACAGCCTCCAGGTGCCAGTAGAGTCAGCTCCTCGCTTCCCTCTGAGCCCCCCAGCCCTCCCTGCAGCTGCGGAGAGGGGGCCAGGCACCCACAGACCACGTGGACCGCCACCCAGTGCTCTCCATCTTCATTCTTGGGACTCACAAGCATGATGGGATTGTGAAGCACCAACAGATGCTCACAAGCACCCCAGTGTTAGGGACAGGGAGAAAACGCCCACCTTGGGTCTGCAGGAGACCAGAAGGCTGTCAGCGTGAAACATCTGGGCACATCGCAAATTTGCAGCTTCCTGTAGGGTCGCCTTGGCCCAGAAACCGCAGGAATCTGCCCTCGCACTGCGGGGGAGAGCAAGTTTCCAGGCTCCAAGCACTTATCACACGTCGTATTGTGTGTCTGTCTCTGGGTGGCTTCCCTCGCGAGGTCCCACAGTGTCACAAGGCAGGGGACTCAGTTGGGGCCCAATCCATGCTTAAACATGGGATGCCAGACTCTATCCAAAACCTCGCAGTGCCTTCCAAGTTCCAGAATTGCCTGGCTGCTTCTACCGGCTTCCAGTCTTTCATTCTTTCAAGTGCCAGCAATCCAGACCAAATCCTTCCCTGTGGCCCCAGCTCCCCCCGACCCTGCAACCCGTCTGCCCCCCTCATGGCACCCTTGCCTGCTTCCTCCTCTCTCTATGCTGTGCAGGGCCTTAAGCACCCCTCCCAGAACCCCGTCCCCTTCGGAGGCTGGCCCTCCATTCCTCTTTTAGAGGCAACGTGTGCTATGTGTTTGGCCTCTGGCTCACTGGGGACCAGAAAAACAAAATTTATCATCTGACTGTCCTATTTTTTTTATTTCTTTCCATTTGTTTCCTCCTAAGAATGAAGTAAGTACTTTTAAGCTGTGCTCAGAAAGAGTTTCAAACATGGCAGGCCACAGGCAAAAGCATATCCTTCTTCTCAGAGGGAAGGAATGCAACGTTAACAATAAAAAAAAAAAAAAAAGAATCCCTGGGATTTATGAAGGCCGTCTTATGAGCCGTCTCACATCCGTTAGCTCGTATGACACAGCAATCCAGGGGGTGAAGAAGGATTCACCCAGCTCCACCTGAGAGATGGAGAGACTGAGGTTCTAGGGGATATCTCCTGGGCCTGGGGTAAGCGCCCAGCTGCTGGGGCTGGTGAAATTTCCTAGTGTTTGTATGTGTAAACTGGGTTGATCTGTTCAATGTAAACATTAAAAATATATAGCATGTTTGGTGACCCTAGCTTAGCATCCCTTCTGTTTTTGAATATAGGGGTGTCAGAGGGTGGAAGTGGGAGGACCACTTTCCATCTCTGGGGCCTGAGAAAAGTGCTCCAGAGAAGTATTTTGTAAGCTGCTTGCATTACACAATTAAGGGCAAGAGCATGGGATAAAGAGTCTAAGAGCAGAATCACGTATCCCTGAAATCTTGCCTTGCTCCCATGAACCCGAAAAAAAAAATACAGACACAAACAGCCCAGGCACCCGCCTCTGGTGACACTATTCCCCCAACCTCCTCCTCCATCGCAAAACCCGAGGTTATTCCTGTGAACTTCAGGGCCTCATAAAGCTCCTTTGATAGATGATCACCTGGGTGGATCTGCACCGGAGATGCGGGGACAAACGCCGCAAGAATCTTGTGTGTCCTCAAAGACTCCCTTGCCACTGGTTTCTCAACAGACCCCTGACTTGCGGCACAAAACCCACAGTAATCATTCATGTGGATAGGGAATAGGTGGGTGGGGGAGGAGAGGGGGAGAAAGTAGACCACTGACTTCATACTATCTGAAGAGTGTCTGGTATGCAGTAGGTGCTCAATATTGCCCCCCAGTGTGTACTGATAGTAAGTAGCTCAGGTTCACAGCATGCTGACTAGATACCAGGTGCTATGTTCAGAGCTTACATCATCATCTAGTTTAGAGCTCACAACAGCCTGAAAAATAGGCATTATTATTTACCCTGTTTTACTGATGGGGACCCTGAGGCTCTGACTGGTGAACACATGTCCCCAAGGTCACAGAGCAGAACTGGGGGAGCTGGGTTCAAACCCAGGGAGTCTAGCCAGAGAGCCTTTCTCTAACCTACCCCACTGCTGCGTGCCCAGCTCCTGGCCTGCTGGGCCAGCCTCCCGATTCTTGTCCTTAGATGGGTCCTGCCAGGGAGGCAGACTTACCAGACACCTTCAAATCCTGCCTGTGGCTCCACCAGCAGCCACAGCTTAGCCCAGGTTCCCCAACCCTCAGCAGCCCAGGCTCTCAGGCCCTGGACTACTTGGTGGGCTGCAGGTACCTCAGCTCAGGCTAATGGTGGTGGGGGAGGGGGGGAGCCAGCAGCCACAGATTCCTTCCAGCTGTTCCTCTGAGTCACCAAAGGATGTTCCAAAGCCCATGGCCAGCCCGCCTAACCTGGTCTTTCATTTCTGCGGTTGGTTGGTACTGGACTCATTGATGGGGATGTAAAACAGGATTGAAGTGTGTGTCCAATGCTAAACCAGGGTGCAGTAATTTCTAAAAGCTTTCATTGGGCTTTACATATAGAAAAGTGTGCCCACGTACATACAGAACCATGGGCATCATCATGTGGGTCCAGCTTGTGGAATTCTCACAAGCTGAGCATGTCTGTGTCATCAGCACCCAGAAATAAGGCACGGCTAGCCTCCTGAACTGAGCTTCCTCCCAGCAGCTCCCCTTGCATCTCATCCAGGCCTTACCCCCATCAAGGGTAACAAGTCCCAGCTGGAACGCCAGGTGTCCCGGCTTCTAATGCCAAACTGCTTTTTATTTTTTAGCAGCTTTACTGAGATATAATTCACATGCCACACCGTCCACCAATTCAATGGGGAATAGTTCAGTGGCTTTTAATCTCTGATGGTTGTGCAACCATCATCAGAGTCAATTGGAGAACATTTTCACTGCTCCCAAGAAAAACCCCATGTTCATTAGCTGTCACCTCCCAACCCTCCAGCCCTAGGCAATACTCATCTACTTTCTGTCTCTGTGGATCTGCCCATTCTGGAGATTTCACTGAAATGGCATCATGCGATATGTGGTCTTTTGTGACTAGCGTCTTTCACTGAGCATGATGTTTTCAGGGTTCAACTGCATGTCAGTACAGACTGCATATTATATAAATAGAAGGATATCATATGTAGTCTCTGAGTCTGCCTTGTGGCTCTATGTTATGTCTGTGAAATTCTCCCATTTCTGCGCCTGGGAGTACCCAATTCTTTTCCATTGCTGCATAGTATTCCACTGGTGAGCTTACCACAATTTTTCCAGCCATTCCACCACTGCTTGGCTTTGGGGCCATTCCCATCTTACGCAAACACCAATACTGTTTTTCTGAACATTGTCGTCCATGTCTTTTGTTGAAAACACATGAAGTATTTCTACTGGAGTTGCTCCTATGGGGTAGGTATGTTAGACACAATGCATACTAAGACATTTGAAACCATATTCGTGGTGGCTTGTGGAATTCCTAGGATTCCCTGGCTCCTAAGACTGCCTTTCAGCTGCCCGACGCTGTGGGCCATCTCCCTGCAGGGCACCCACCGCCTGGCCACCCCAGCAGCCCCCATGCAGCCCACACGGGCCGCAGAGGAAAAGGGCTTGGTGGCTGGTATTTTCGTTGGGTTGTGTGAGCACGCATGGTTTCCCTGTCCTGGCTCTGAAACTGTGTTCCTTTCACAGGCCAGAAATACTTAGGCATGGCTCGCTCTAAAAGGGGAAACATATTTTAAAATTCCAATCTGCCCATGTCTTAGAATGATTTAGAACATTCCAGCTGTCCAGAGGACAGCGCTCACCAGGAACAGTGACTTACAGTCCCCAGTGCCCACTTTGGGTCCTGACTCCACTCCCTCCTGGGTTCAGAATGCATTTCCTGAGCGCCTGCCCATCCAGAGGTCTGGGTCAGATGCTGCACAGGGTCCAAGCTGATGGACAGCGGGATGCTGCAGTGGCAGGGACACGGGTCTTAGGAAGAGCGGGTCCCAGGCCCTAAGTCAGCCACGCTCAGTTCTGAATCTGTGTTCTGAATCTGTGTACATCCTCTCATTTAATCCTTCCAATGGCCCCATGAGATAGAGGCACAAGTACTATTTCCACCTTATGGATGAGGAGACAGATGCTCAGAAAGGCTATGCTACTGCCCAAGACCACACAGCTTCTAAGTGACAGAGCTGGAATTCAAACCCAGGTTGTCTGGCTCCAGAGCCCATACTTCAGACTGCAGTAAGTTGCCTCTGGCTTTCACTGTCTGGATGGAAATCCCAGCCCTGTTGTTTACTCTCTGCACGGCCCTGGGCAAGTGGTTGGGACTTCTCAGCCATACTTCCTTAGTCCACAACCATGCCCATCACCCCTTGTTGCCTCAGGAAGATTGAAACACTCCTGAATGCAGAAGTGCCGAGAACTCAGCATGGGGAGCCATTTCTGCCCCCTACCTCTGGAGTCCCCCAGAAGGGTTTCTGCCTCCAAGAAATGTATATTTTGGAGAGAGTTTTGAGGTTGTGGCCCCTCTCTGACCACCCTGTTTACTTGGCAGGTGAGGACCCACAGCCCAGGGAGTTATACATTGTCCAAGGTCACATGCAGAGCTGGAAGGGGAATTCCCAAACTCGAGCTCTCTCACCTTTGAAAACTGGGGGTTCTGGTTTTGAGGCCAAGGTGCCTCACCCAACCATTCAAGAACATCTTGGTGACCCTGTCTCTCCCTTGGGACCCCAAAGCTCAGGCCCCTGGTGACCAGCTCCAGACTTCTGAGAAAACTAGAACAAGTGTGACGTTCTGGGTGGCTGCCAGGGGCTTCAGGCTTGAACCCGACCCCCAACCCTGAGTAGGCTAGGGTGAGGTGGGGTGGGGGCAGGCACGGAGGCCGGGAGTCAGGCCCGGGTGTCCCGTTGCAACTCCAGCCAGACACCCTGACTCGTCTTCCAGAAAGATTATCTCCCAGCAGGGCCACCCGGGACCCTGCTCGGCCATCAATATTTATCAGACCTGAAAACAGAGCTGTGAAAAATAGCCGAGAACAGGTGCCACGGTGGTGGGCACTCCAGCTCAGGCTGTGGGCAGCTGGGTGGGGGTGGTGCTTAGAGGAGGGTACCGGGGTGGACAAGGCCAGCTTAACAGGGGACCTCATCTGGGGGCAGCAGAAGATCAAGGACGTGGCCGCCTCACTAGAAGAAGCTGGAGCTTCCCTCCTGCTGTGGATGCGGGGGCCAGAGTGGGGATGGGGAGAGTAGGGGAGTGCTGCCAGGCCTGGGTGGAAGCTGGGGGCTTGGGAGGTTTGGCAGGGCAGCAGTGACCCCACCTGCTTCCCCTTGGGGTGCTTCACATCCACTCTCTACCCAGGAGCTGCACAGTGTGATCTGTTCAAAGCACAAGTCTGGTTATGGTCTCCCTGCTGCTTAAAATCCTCAGGCTTCACAGCTCTCAGGTGACAGGTTAAGCTTCCTATTTCTGGCCCTGCCATGTCTCCAGGAGACTCCAGGACCTCTGGGCCCCTGGCCTTGACCTTCCAAGACACCGCACACACACTGCATCTCAGGGCCTTTGCATGTACCGTCTGGATTGACTGCATTTGATTCCTTCCCCTCTGTGCCTATTTCATTCCTGCCTGTGCCAGATATAAGCCATTTTCCACCCTTCTACTCTGCAGGCCGACCCTGCAAATCATATTCTGCAGGTCCCCTGGCCTCTGCTTCTCCCCTCCACTCAGGGTCAGCCTATGGAGGCACTGGGGAGACCCCAGGGCAAGAGGAGGGAGAAGCCAGGGTATTTCTTTCTTTCTCTTCCTCTCTCCCTTTCCCCTTCTCCATCTCCCCTCCCGCTTTGGGCCGAGTCTCCAGAAATGGCTGCATTTCCTCTGTGCTCCAGCTGCAGCCCCAGTAACTGTCTCCTCTTTGTCCCTCAGGAAGAGGTGACAGCAGCTTCCTGCAGTTCCTAATCGCCCCTATTTGCTCTTTCAACTGCATTACCACTTTTGTAACCAGGTCCCTTTATTTAATTCCTCTCTGGAGTTACCTGATGCAGTGGCTCTTTCCTGGAGGCTGGTTCATCCTGTGGTTCCTGCATGAAGATCCAGACCCCACAGGAGCCTCCCTGGCCCCCCAGGCCTGGCTCAGGAACCTCTGGGGTATGCTGGGTGATTTCTTTTCCTTCTGGGCACTTATTGCTGTTTGCAATTATGAATTCATGAGTGTGGTTATTCTATTAACATCTGTCTCCCCCCAAATCTGCAAGTTCCATGAGGGTAAGGGCCAGACATCTGTTTTTGCTCAACACTGTATCTCCAGCACCACAACCTGGTCTCGGCCTGGCACCTAGGTGCACGCAATAAACATTTGCTGAATGAATGAATGAACGAGGAGAGTGTGAGGAACTCATTCAGCCACAACCATTTACTCTAAATGAATCTTTTTCTTGTCTTTCATGAGGTTACTGGATAGGCTGGTTGGAGAAACTCTTCATTCATTCATTCATTCAACTACAAGTTATTGAGCACTCACTGGGTGGGTGCCAGGGTGGACGGATGGATACACAGATGGATGAATACATGGGTAGATGAAAGGAAGGAAAGAGGGAGAACGGACAGATGGGTAAGGAGATGAGTGGGAGGAGAGAAGGATTCACTCCTGGGAAAGAAAAGGAAGGCAGGGAGGGAAGACAGGCTGGATTAAGATAAAAGGTGTCACCATTCTTTTGAGAAAAAGCAGAGGGGCCAGAAATGGCAGTGCTCACGCAGGAACCTTATTCTGAGTCCCTCAAAGATCCAGGAAGGTAAGGCTCTGAGAAGGGAGTGGGTGGGGAACCTAGTTTCTGAACAGAGCTACAACTCCCTCTGGTCACCAAGATTAACAACTTTGATTTGGAGAGCCCATTTCCAGTCATGACTTTGAGGCCAAGAGGATGTGCCTAGTAGCCCTTGGGCTACCCAGGAGACAAGGGGCTCCTGAGTTGACAGCTCGGGTTGACATGTCCCTGGCAGCAGGAGGTAGTGGCAAAACTGAGCCCCCTGAACCCCGCAAGCACATGTCTAGTAGGAGATGGACAGTATTTAATCTCTTCACTCAAGTCCCTGGGACCCAGACAAGCTCAAACATGACAAGCCCCAGAATCACCCTGAGCCCATCTGGCAAGCTCCTGCTTGCAGTACTCTCAGGTCCAGGTCCCAAGGCCGGTGTGGTGGTGGTGGGGAGGTGGGGGAGTCTGGAAATCTGCATTATTTTAGTGGCCATTCAAGGATTCAGACGCAGGCGGTTCATAAGAGACAGCCTGAAAAACACTGATAATGGTGCCATCTCAAATTGTATCAGGGAGGCACAGGGGAGGAGGCAGGGAGGCAGCATGTGCTTGAACTTGGCAGTCAAGGTTCTGACTTCCACCCTGATCCGTCCCAGGGGACCCTCTGAGCCTTGTGTCTCCATCCACCAACTGCATACAACACCAGAGTTCTCTCTCTCCCTGGTGACATAAGGATTATGCACAAAACACTCGCAGAGAGCGTTACACCCAGCAAATGTAAGCGCTGAACTCGTCCACTCAGTTAAAATCTAGTTCCTCTCCGTGCCTCATAAGAGTTCCAGGATTCACAGTTCTGTGGGTTTTAGAAATATAAAATGCTACCTAGGCTCAACATTACCTTATAACTCAGTGGGGTTGGGGGCAGCCCCCTTAAACAAAACCACTGATATTTCTGTACCAAAATACATGAATCTTCATGCTGAAGAGCAGCCATGGAGGCTATAAATAGCCTTATGTCCATTCAAGGCAGATTTCTGAGACCAAATGAGTTACAGACAAACTTGGTTTTTCCAGCTTTTATGATTTTGGCATTATGGATAGGAGATTGAGCCCTGTATAAAGATGCAGCCATCCAGAATGACGATATTAAAAAAAAAAAAATCACACTCTGGCCACCTCTGTATGAACTGAGAAGGAAATTAGCACCATATTGTAAAAGTAAGAGAATTTTTTTTTTTTAAAGTAATACACGTGTCCAAGGCAAAGAGACTAGAAAAATGGGTATGCCTGACACCTGGAGCAACAGATGGTGGGGTTTTTGCTTTTTTGCTTATGAGTATTTTCAAAAGTTTCTACCTTGAACCATGAACATATATTGCTTTGTGATTTTTTTTTTAATAATACAAATTTCAAAATCTTTAAATGCACAAAGACTTGGTGAGATGACCCCTTTGAGGGGGAGTGGTAGGCCAGGGGAGTCAGAGACGCAGGGGCAGCATGGCCACAGCCCCTCTCCGGTCTTCTCAGAGGGTGGACAAAGCCCCTTGCCTGCACGCTCAGGTCCTGCCTTCCCCAGCCCAGAGAACCAGGCTCTAGAGGGAACCAGCCCCCGCGGTCCCCCTGTGTGCGGGTCCTCAGCCCAGAACCCCACCTTGGATGCCCCAGGGGCCCAGGTCAACTGGGGAGGGTGGGCAGGAGGCAAAGGCAGGCAGGAAGGGAGGGTACTCAGGAGGCAGGGGGCCACTGGAGGAGCAGGAGCGCTGATTTGCAGCCACCCCTCAACAGGTGGCCTGCCATCTGCTCCGGCTCCCCGCCCAGGCCACGTGTCCAGCCCTCTTGAATTTAACTTTGGCTGCACACACGGCCTGAGTTCATGCAGCCAGAAAAAGAACTACCAAGAGCGGGCCCGGCCGAGGACAGCGCGCGGGTCACTTGTCGCCTGAGAGCAAGTCTAAAAATGACCACGGACCTTGGAAAGTCCCTCTGCTCAGGCCCTGCCCTGCATTTCTCTTCACTGGGTTCCTGGAGTTTGGCCTAAACGCTCTTTAGAGTGCTCATCCTTTACTTGACAAATATTGCAATGTAGGCCCAGAGAGGCGAAGGAGCTGGCCGGGGGTCACACAGCTTGACATTTACCAATTCACTCACTGATTCTTAACTGTTTATTGCACAGGCTCCCTCCCTGCCAGCTGCAGAAACAAGGCCTCAGAGAGCCTATAAACCTAGCAAGGAGAAGCCAAAACTTAAAAATGCAAGAGTTTTCCAGCTCTGCAGCTGACAACCTGAGAGAATTCTTGAAGTTCTCTGAGCCTCGACTCCCTTATCTGTGAAACGGGAGTAATAACAACAGTGCCAACCTCTTAAGAGCTGACAGGTGAATCCTTTTATTCGACTTTAGCCTCACGCACTTTTATCTTATTTTCAAAATGACCTTGGGTGGTCAATATCATGAGCGTTTTGCTGATGAGAGAAGAGAAGTGTCAAGTCATTTACCAGCGTGCCCAGGGCAAGCCCAGACTTGGAGCAGGTCACTCAGATCCCCAGCTGCTCCCCCACTGGTTCTCCTAGCCACCCCTCTCCTTCCTCCTCCCTGCATCTGCCTCCACCCTGGAAGAGAACATGCTGGAACCCATCCCCAGGGTGGGGCCCAGCTTTCACCCTCCTAGCAGCTGGGACCCCGGGGTGCGGTGTCCAGTGCTGGCCTGCAAGCTGAGGCTGGGGAGGCACATACAGCTTCTAACCCACTGGGGGAAGGAGGAGGGCCACCGTTACAGTGCGTGCTCCCCTGCGCAAGCCCCTCCTCTGTAACAGGCCCCCTCCTCCAGGCAGCCAGCTCTGCCTGGTGCCTTTCCTCCCCTTGGGACCCCAGGGCACGCAGGCTGGGGGTGCTTGCATGGGGGCAGGTCCCTCCCCCCAGTGCTCAGGGCCCCGGAGACCCAGGGAGTGGGAGTTGATTCTAAGGCAAGGAAGAAGAAAGCCAGCCAGCTGCAGGGGGTGGGGAGTGCGGTCCCATCCCGGGAAAGGCCTGCCTGCCAGGCCCTGGCCTCCCTGGGCTGTATGCCTCTTCCCGCCGGCCCAGAGGCGCCAGAGCCGGCCTGGGAAGGAGCCGCGCCAGGTCAGGGCGGGCCTGTCCCCCTCTCAAGTCCCCGCCCTGAGTAGGGTTTTCTTCTTACTCGAGCCAGAAGTAGGAGGGGACACAGTGATTCTGACCATGCAGAGATGGAAACATGAGAGAGAGATACAGAGATGGGAAGAGACAGAGACACAGAAAGAGAGAGGGAGAGTCAGAGAGACACAAACAGAGGCAAAGATAGAAATACAGAGAAACAGAGTCAGAAAGACAGAGATAAAGTCAGGGAGAGAGAGACAGTCAGAGAGAGGGAGACACAGAGTCAGAGAAGGAGAGAGAGACAGAGACAAAGTCAGAGAGAGAGAGACAGAGATATAAAGTCAGAGAGACAGATATATACAGATAGAGACCGAAATACAGACAGACAGACAAAGATAGATACGGAGATAGAGGGAGACAGACACCGAGAGAGGTGCACAGAGTTATACACACACAGACACAAGACGTCACACATGGAGAAACGCAAAGATAGAGTCTGAAAAACAGAGACAGAAACGGAGAGACACAGGCCTGCACAGGGCCTCTCCACCCCGCTGCCTTCATCACCCTGAATCAGCCCATTTCTGGGAGAGCAGCTGGAGGGGACTCTGGGGCCATCCTTCAGGCAGTGACCCAGGGCTGCCGGTGCCAGCCAGACACCCAGCACCTCACAAGCCAACATCAGTGTCCTAAGCCCTGACCCCACCAAATCTCCCTCCTACCCCTCTCCAGCCGACCCTCCACTCACACCCTGAAAACCTGTGGCAGTAGAGTTGTCTTTTCTAGAATTTCATATAAACAGAGTCACACAGTGTGCCTGGCAGCTCTCACTCAGCGGGTTTTCGAGGGTCTCCCAAAGAGCCTGCAGGGGTCTCGTCTCCCTTTTTGCCGATGGATGATGTTCCACTGTATGGGGACACCAGCTTGGTATCCACCCCCTGCTGATGGACATGTGGGTGGTTTCCAATGTGGGGTTACTGTGAACACGGCTGCTGTGGATGTGAATTCAGCTTGTGGTGTGCACATGGGTTCTTCTTCCCCTCAGGAACGGTCTTTGCTGGGTCACAGTCAGGTGCTGACCTTCAGCCAGTAGCTGGTTTGGCCCGTTTCCCTTGTCTTTAAAAACAGGGATTTTAAAAAAGTGGAAACAACCTGTATGTCCATCAACGATGACTGAATTAACAAAATGGGGCCCATCCACACAGTGAAGGACTACTCAACTATGAGGGAATGAGGCTCTGGCACAGGCTACCACAGCGATGCAAACACCATGCAGAGGAAAAGAAGCCAGACAGAAGCGGAAACGAGCGGGACCCGACGGGGGTCCTGAGTGCAGAAGTCTTTCTGTGTCCTGCATTTCTTGTTTGTAGAGAATAGACTTCAGCCTCCATGATTCTGAGCTCCAAAAGTCAAAATCAAACAGCTGCTCATCAGGGAAGGGAGGGCGGCCAAGAAACAACAGTGTGGCCTGGGGGCAGGGCCCTGGTTCCCCCCCAGGGATGCATGCAGCAGTATCTCTGAGCTCTTCTGCAGAACTAAAACCCCCAACAAATGGAAGATGTCAGCATTCTCCACTTCAGAGAAACTCATCAGACCACCTGAGACAAGATTAAAGGCCTGCAGGCCTGCACACACTGGGACCCACCCTGAAGCCCTGAAATAAAACTCCCCACCAAATCCCCCCGGGTTGGGACACAGTTTTTGAGGTACAAACCCACTCTGGTCCCCTTTGCCTGGTGAAACAATACAACTATTCTTTTCTACTTTACCCAAAGCTCTGTCTCTGAGATTCAGTCTGGTACCAGTGCACCAAAGCCTAGTTTTTGGCATCACAAAGGGCCACAAAAAGTAGAATTCCATTTCATTTATATGAAATGTCCAGAACAAGTAAATCCACAAGGACACAAAGGAGATTAATGGTTGCTTAGGGCTGGGGAGGGGGGATCAGGAGTGACTGCAAATGGGTAAGGGTCTCCTTTTGGGGGTAATGAAAATGTTTTGAAATCAGATAGAGGTGAGGGTTGAACAGCCTTGTTGCTGTTTAGTCGTTAAGTCATGTCTGACTCTTTTGCAATCCCCCAGACTATAGCTTGCAAGGCTCCTCTATCCATGGGATTTCCCAGACAAGAATACTGAAGTGGGTTGCCACTTCCTCCTCCAGGGGATCTTCCTGACCCAGGGATCAAACACAAGTCTCTTGCATCTCCTGCACTGGCAGGCAGATTCTTTACAATGAGCCACCAGAAAAGTTCTTGGGAATATACTAAATGCCACTGAATCATACACTTTAACGTGAAGAATGTTAAATTGGTGAACTTTATGGGATGTGTGTTTCCCAGGTGGTGCGAGTGGTAAATAACCTGCCTGACAATGTAGGAGACGTAAGAGGTGTGGGTTCAATCCTTGCGTCAGGAAGACCCCCCGGAGGAGGGCATGACATCCCACTCCAGTGTTCTTGCCTGGAGAATCCCATGGACAGAGCAGCCTGGTGGGCTACTTGGGGTCCATGGGGTCACAAAGAGTCAGATATACCTGAAGCAACTTAGCATGCATGCATGGGATATGAATTTTGCCTCAATTTTTTAAAGTTGGAGATAATCTGATAATAACAGTGTGTCTTTATAGGATTCCTGTGACGAATAATGAGATGATACACAGAAGCACTTAGCACAGGGCCGGAACACTGCCTGGCACATAGTAGGTGCTCAACAAACATTCGCCAATCTCCCCAGTCCCTCAGGCAATGCCCTGCCAGGAAAACATGGTAATGAGCATGTCTGCAGCTACTCTGACCTTCATGTTCATTATCTTCAAGAAATCTTCAAAACAATCTCATCAGATGGGAATCTTTTAACATTTATTATTATTAATCTCCCCATGTTTACAGAGAAGGAAATCAAGATAAGGAACCCTCCCAAGGTCAGCCACCAGCCTGGGCTGGCTGACTTCGGAGCCCATGGGGCCAGGTGAGCACACAGCACAGCCAGCCAGCCCTGAGCCTCAGGACACACGTCATGGAGTTTGGATGCATGGGCAGAGGTGCCCTTGGCCATCTTCACAGAATGAGGGCCTCTCCCCGCCTCTCAGGCTGGATTTTAACAGATCTGAGGGGAATGGAGGCCAATTGTATCCCTGTGACCCTGCCCTGAGAGCCTGGGCTCCCAGCAGGGTGGGGGATGTGGCTGCCTAGGGGTCCTGGGCAAGCCAGGTAGAAGGCCCCCACAGAGGCCAGGCCAGCAGGCTGCTCCCAGGGACTCTGCTGGGGCTCACGAGAAAAGAGGCAGTGAGCAAAAGGCAGCAGAAACAAGCCAGGGGAGACCCGCTCACAGGGCCTGGGCTGCTCTCTGTCTGCAGGCAGTCTCAGCCCCTAGCCTCCTGTGGCTGTGGGCACATCCCCTGTCTTGAAATTCTCCTGAGCTAGTCTCAGCCTCACTGAGCCCTCCCCCAGGCCATCACATCACTTCCTGCCTGACTGCAGAACAGTCTCTCCTAGAGCCGCTCCCCCCTCTTCCCCAGCCCACACCAGACCACTGGAACTCTGCTCTACATCCAGCCTTCCAAAACTCCACTTTGCTCACGTGACTTCCCTGCCCTCAAACCATCTGCAGCTCTTTAGTGCCCCCAGAGAGGCAGTTTGGAAACCAGCAAAAAGGAAGGACTCTGGTCAGGGTATCTCGGTTCAAATCCTGGCTCCACCACAGACAAAGCGAGTGACGTCACCAAGTCCCTTTGCCACACCTCGCCTCACTTTCTCCATCTGCAAAGTGGAGTAAGGATGGCACGTAGTAGTGCCAAGTACACTACCTCACACCAAGTAGTGGGCAGAGTCCATGAGCTGACACTATGTGGAGAGTGTTCAGAGCAGTGCCAGCCGGTTATTTCTGAGTATTACAAATACTGGGGAGAGAGGCGGTCCACCTTCTTCATGTGGCTGAGGCCAGTGTCCTGAGTCCACCCCAACCAACATGCACAGCCCCCACCTGGCTGTTCCCAGCCAGCTCTGAGGACAGCTGTCCCCATCACTACAATGTCGCCTCCCGTCTTCTGCCCCACGCTCTGCACATTACAGTGGGGCCTCCACATTTTGACAACGGAACAAGAACAGTGGACACCAAGACCTTGCCAGGCCCCAGGACAGGCCCTCTAGGGCATTCCATATGTCAACTCATTTCATCAACACCACAACCCTGTAAGATTGGTACTGCTCTATCTCTACCTGATAGATGGGGAAATTGAGGCACAAAGAGGTAAGGGCCACCCTGCTGGGACATGAAGAGGCGGGACTGAAACCCAGGCATTGAGGTTCTGGGGCCTGTGGTCCTAACCAGCAGGCTGCATGGCATCTCTGCGGACTTAGCACAGGCCTGGCACATAGTAGGTGCTATCAATGCGAACATCCCTCAGGTGTGAGCCATGGCTTGTGCGGGTACACAGGTGCACCCAGCAAGAGTCGGGCCTGTGGCGACTCCAGGTGGCGGGTGAATGGCCCTCAGGGGCTGCCCTGTGGGGCTCCAAGGGTCCTGAGCAGAAGGGCAGCGCCCTCCCCGCGTGCCAGCTCTCGCCAAGGTCACTGTCCTGCCCTCAATCCCCTGCGTATTGCCATCGTCCTGCACACTGTCTCCTGGTGATTCAGGGCTTCGGTGGCCCTGGGCGTGTGGCCCCCTAGGAGCGCCAGCCCGTCCACATCAGGGCCAGTCCCTGAGACAGCGGCCTCTGGGTGGCCGCACAGATCTGGCCCTCCCCAGAGCAGGGCCGGGCTGGTGCACAGCCAGCCCCAGGCCACCCATCAGATGAAAGGACCTTTACAGAGAAAGGGGCACTTCTTGGAGGGCAGGGGCTCAGCTGAGCTCCAGGACTCTGTCCACCCCAATCCTGTCCATGGGCAGAGCTCAGCGGCCACCACTTCTCCCCTCGGAGGCCCCCTCCCCTGCACAAACCCAGGTCCCCCACTGCTTCCCCCGCCTCACTTGTTCATTCTACACACATCCATCAGGCACCTCTGTGTGCCACAACGTGGCCCCTGGTGTCTTTGCTGTCATCAGAGTTCTTGGGACACCCTTTGCTTTCTCAGCTTGTGAGACAGTCCTGCGATAGATCGTATCACCCAGGTGCGGCCTGGCCCACACACACTCCCATGGCACTGTTTCCCCAGGCCCAGTGTAGGCTGCCATCATAGGGTGATCATCTCTTGGGTGCCAGACACTGTGTTTCACAATTTATAAATGCTTCTCAGGCCCCCCGCCCATTCACCTGCAGAGAGTAAAGCTAAGAAACGTAGAGTGAATCGTCCCAGGTCACACTGCTGGCAAGAGGCCACGCCAGGGTTCCCCCTCCCCACTCAATGGCATGTGTCTGTGGAGGCTGCCATGTGACAGTCTCAGCCTATGGTGATTCTCTGTGGCACCTCAGCCCCCACCAGCCCCTTACTAAGCAGCTCAGTCCTGTCACCCACCCTCACCCTTGGGGTTCTGGATTCTCAGCCCCAAAATGCCTCTTGATATCAACCTGCAGTCCGCTGAATAACAGCTCCCCAAAGTGTCCATTGGACTGCAAGGAGATCCAACCAGTCCATTCTGAAGGAGATCAGCCCTGGGATTTCTTTGGAAGGAATGATGCTAAAGCTGAAACTCCAGTAGTTTGGCCACCTCATGCGAAGAGTTGACTCATTGGAAAAGACTCTGATGCTGGGAGGGATTGGGGGCAGGAGGAGAAGGGGATGACAGAGAATGAGATGGCTGGATGGCATCACTGACTCGATGGACGTGAGTCTGAGTGAACTCCGGGAGTTGGTGATGGATGGGGAGGCCTGGCGTGCTGCGATTCATAGGGTCACAAAGAGTCGGACACGACTGAGCGACTGAAATGAACTGAACTAAACTGAAAGTGTCCGTGTCCTGATCTTTGGAATCTGTGAATAACTGACCTAAGATGGCAAAGGGGACTTGGCAGATGGACTCAGTGAAGGATCTTGAGATGGGGAGACTGTCTGAGATCATCTGGGTGACCCCAGTGTAAGCACAAGGTCCTCAGCAGAGGGAGGCAAGAGAGTCAAATTCAGAGATTCAAAGATGCTGAGCCACTGGCTCTGAAGATGGAGGAAGGAGCTACAAGCCAAGGAATGCAGCAGCCTTTAGAAGCTGGAAAAGGTAAGGAAACAGATTCCGCTTGGAGTCCCCAGGAGGAACCAGCTCTGCTGAAACCTTGATTTTGGTCCAAGAAGATCCGTGTCAGACTTCTGACTTGCAGCACAGTAACAGAATAAATCTGTGATACTTTAAGCCAACACATTTGTGGTCACTAGTTACAGCGGCCATAGGAAACCCCTACAATCTCCCCTCCTGTTGTGAGGGTCCTGGCTATGCCTGTCCTACCCTGACCCAGCCCAGGGCTCGCTTGCCTCGGAGCTATTGCACCCTCACCCCCAGGTCCTGCTCACTTTCTTCCCCACCCTGCTACTGTGGGTCACTCATTGTGCCTCTGCATCTCACCTACCACCTAACTGGAATTTCCTCAAAGGCAGGAAACCTGACTGAGGTGTCTCTGTCTGTCCCGTAGCATGCAGCTCAGCAGGAGCACACACAGCCTAACCAGGCCCACGGGCCTGGGGTCCACCCTCCCCTTGCGCATCTTGCACTTCACGGGGGCAGCCCATTTCAACCCCTCAGCTGAGCCTCTGACTAAGCAGTTCCTGGACGGCTACTCCCTTCTCAACGCAAAGCTGTCTGTTCTCAGGGCTCAACAAGATGTAAATGAGAAAGTTGCCTTTTGAGAGAAGTACTCTCCCACTACCTATCAGAGGTCTCCCATGTGGCATGCCTTGAAAGTGGAAATCCTCTCATTTACTGCTTAACATTTTTTTCTTTCCCCCTAGAATCTTCTTGAGGGCAGCACCGTGCCTACACCAAGGAGGGGGACCCATAGAGCCCTCAGAGGCAGCTTAAACAGACTCCTTGCTTCTATCACAGGCCCCCCGATCACTGGGTGACCTCCAGTGAGCTGCGACTCCTCTCTCAGTCTTGGTGTTTCACCTGAAATGTGGCAATAACAGTACCTGCCTCCAAGGACAGAGACAGCCAAACAAGACACCCAGTGTGGCGGTCCAGCACAAGCCAGCACATAGTAAATGCTCAGTTATTAATAGTATCAGCTCTCATCTCCCTCCACTGCCCCATATGGCCACTAAGGTAACCCCTGACCCACAAGCTGGGGAGGTGGTCAACTTCCCTGGTAGTGGAAAGCTCGGCCCCTAGAAGTCCTGTGCTCCTTCCAGCCCAACTGAGGGTGAGAGGAGACCCACAGCCATGTGGCGTCAGCCCTGGGGGAAGGGACACTTTCTAGATGAGGCCATATAACTCAGGATTACACAGCCAAGCTTCCCACCTGCTCCAGCATGTCTCCCCCACGGCGTTCCACTGTGGTCCACAGGAAGACAGTGGAGTTCAGAAGCACTTTGCAGGGGGATAGAAATATCCAACTGTATCCTTGGCTCCTCATACTCCCAAGATCAGCTGTGTCAGTTTCCTGGTCAGGCTGGGTGTGGATGGGCACAGTGGGGACAAGGTGTTCTAGGTGGGGGCTCAGAGGACAAACCCTCCAGCCACCCTGGAGCAGAAATCAGGTCCTGACCCACACCAGGCCAGGCCCTGCTCCAACTCCCTAGCCAGCTTCTCATGAGAACAATTGGGGGCCGGATCCAGGCCACAGAGACACACACTGGTCTCGGAAGTTTGGTGACAGGAAACGTGATGTGGCCTTGGCTGGGTCTGGAGGCTGCAGTGGCCAGGCTGTGCCCGGTACTGCAGCCTTGGGCTGCAGAGCCCTCAGAGGTGGCAGGCCCTGGTGGCAGGAGAGCCCTTCACCCCTGGCTGGGCAGGGCAGCGGGGTGTCCTACAGCCCCCGCCGTCCTCTCTGACACCCATTTACCCAGCCCCTTCTGTCTGCTTGGCATTGGGTGGACTGTTTGTATAAGTAAAATTCCGTTTTGGCCAGTGTGTGTCCCTGCCTCAGCCAAAAGCCGGTTAGAGCCCAGGAGTGACGAGATCTGGTTGTCCCCAGAGAGGGTGCAGGAGGGGAGTCAAGGGTGACCTTTCATGTCCTCAGTGCAGGGATCGTGCCCCCTGCCCATGGGAGGTGGGCATCAGGCTCCACTGAGGTTCCTGACATCCCAGATTCATTTCTGCTGAACGCAAAGTACAGGGAAGCTGATGCCAGCCAGCTGGGGTCAGGAGCTGGCAGCCTACCCTACTGGGCCCACTGCAGAGGGTGCTGGGAGGTGACCCCCACCCAGAGCCAGGAGGCTGGTGGATGGGGCTCCGGAGGGCCTCTCAGCCCAAAAAGCAGGCAGCATTCATTTCTTGTAAGGCCCTCTCCTCAAGGCCCCAGAGCAAATATCCCTCCTGGGTCTGACCCTGGCCAGGCAGCAGGGGCTCTCTGGGGAGGGTTTTCACAAAGACCCGTTCAGCCCCTAGGCCGCTGCAGGAAATCCTGGAGGCCAGAATTACAATGCATTGCTTCCGGCCACCCAGGGGTCCCCGTGCACAGGAAAGAGGTGCCGATGGCCCTGGTGGTTTCCAAAGGGACTGGCCAGGTGGCCCCCTGGTGGGGGATAGAAAGGCTGTCCTGGGCGAGGGTGGCACGCATTTAAGCTGGAGAGGGACAGCCTTCCTAGCACCCCTGTCTCATGTTACTCCTCTGCTCCCACACCTGTGGCTCCCCCTTACAGGATCAACTCCAGACGCCGAAGCTCTAAGCTCGGCAGTCAAGGCTCCCTCAAGCCTCTCCACCAATGGCAGCCTCCATCCCAGCCAGGCTCCTCTCTTGACTCCAAACATTCCCGGCCCGACTGAAGTCTTTCTGGGCAACCATCACTGCGCTCACTGTCTCAGCTCCAATGGTCAGCCCAGTGTATTTAGCGCTAATTGTGACAGAATCTGACAGCTCCTCCAATTCTGATCACTTATATCCAGAAAGTGAAAAGACAACTCACAGAATGGGAGAAATTATGTGCAAATCACAAATCTGATATGGGATCTGTACCCAGAACGTATAAAGAATGCTTCAAGTTAAGTTCAAGTTCAGTCACTCAGTCGCGTCCGACTCTTTGCGACCCCATGAACCACAGCACGCCAGGCCTCCCCGTCCATCACCAACTCCCGGAGTTCACTCAGACTCACGTGCATCGAGTCAGTGATGCCATCCAGCCATCTCATCCTCTGTCGTCCCCTTCTCCTCCTGCCCCCAAATCCCTCCCAGCATCAGAGTCTTTTCTAATGAGTCAACTCTTCGCATGACAATCCAACAATAAAAAGACAAGCTAGTTTTTAAGTGGGTAAAGTATTCGAATGGACAGTTCTTCAGAGAAGACATACAAATGGCCAACAAGCACATGAAAAGATGCTCAACACCTTTAGTCTTTAGGGGAATGTAAGCCAAAACCACAGTGAAATAGCACTTCACATCCACTAGGATGGCTAGAGTCAAAAAGAGGGTAGTGAGTGTTGATGAGGATGCAGAGAACCTGGAGAGCTCATACATTGCTGATGGGAATATAAAATGAGGCAGCTGCTTTGGAAAACAGCCTGGCAGCTTCTCAAAATGTGAAATGTATTGTCACCATGACCTGGCAATTCCACCCTAGTAGGTATAGGAAAAGTGAAAACATTCACCCACATTATATCGCATCCACAAATGTTCTGAGCAGCATTATTCATAACAGCCCCAAGTGAATGCAACTCAAATGTCCATCCATGGGTGAATGGATCAATGTATATGGTTTATCCATGCACGGGAATATTATTCAGCCTCAAAAAGAATGACAAACAACATGCATGAACCTTAGCAGTATGACGTCGAGTAAGAGAAGCCAATCACAAAAGACCACATAGTGTAAGTTCTCTCTACGTGGAATGTCCAAAGCAGGCAAATGGCTTGAGACAGAAAGTAAATCAGCGGTAGCTTAGGGCTGTGTGTTGAGCAAAATGGGTAGTTGGAGGGAATGGAGTTTCTTTTCGGGGTTGATGAAAATGTTCTGGGTTTGAAAGTCTTGGTGGTTGCAGAATCTCTGAATATATTACAAACGCATACACTTTACAGGGGTCAACTGTATGGTATATGGATTATACATCAATGACGCAGTTACACGTTAAAAAGCAGATGGACCTTTAGCTGCTTTGTTAAGTTGTCTGCAGATGACATGCCTCACTCCTGCCCCACTGCCTGCAGGCCCCCACGGCCTTGCTCTCAGTCACTCCACAGTGGCGTCTGGTGAGGCCTAGCGTGCGGTAGGTGCTCAGAGAGAGAGACGCGGCTGCTGTCCTGCTGTTCCTCCCCAGGCAGCAGTCCTGGCCCTGCCATCTGCCTGCCAGGACCCCTGACACACACCCATCATTCGCACATGTCCTTTCACTCCAGTGACCTGTGCAGCCACCCAGATCCTCTCAAAGGGGATCCGTCCTGACCCCTGGTGGGGCAGTAAGCCCTTCCCAGGTCAGGCCCTTCCCAGGCAGCCGGGCTCAGAGACCCAGTAACACTGGTGCATCAAGTTCAACCATCTCAGCCCAGCTGGATATAGCACCGAGGGCCACGTCAGCCCAGGAGCTCCTGGGGGGACCAGCCAAGATGCCTTCCTCCCCATGGTGCTGACCCAGGCCCCCCAGACTCCTGCAGGTCAGCTCCCTCGCAGAGCTGGCTTCATGCTACTGGTGTCTGTGGGTGGACATCGGGGATGCTGCTGGACCCCCCACAGTGCACAGGACAGCCCTGTCCAAGAGGATGGGCCAGCCCTAACGTCCACGGCCCTTAGCCTGAGAACCTCTGACAGTGCAGGAGGGTTACACTTTTATATACGTGTGTCTGTGTATGCACACTTAACAATAGACTCCTATGACTGTGGAAGACAAATAACCCTGTTTCTTCAACAAATAGACTGTAATGAAACAGAAAGGGAAAGGGAGAGACAGGACAGCGGCAGACAGAGAGATGGGGAGGAGGGAGAGAGAGGCAGAGAAAAAACAGAAAGAAATGGAGAAACCGATATATTCAATTAGGAGTTTGGGGGACTTCCCTGGTGGTCTAGTGGTTAAGAATCCACCAGGCAATGCAGGGAATACGGGTTTGATCCCTGGTGGGGGAACTAAGACCCACGTGCCATGGAGCATCTAAGCTTGTGTGCTGCAGCTACTGAGCCCATGCAGCACACTGCACACTGCAACAAAAGAGCCCACACGATGCAGCAAAGATCCCGCATGCCACAGCTGAGCCCGAGAGAGCTGAATAAATAAACGGTATTTTAAAAATTAGGGGGCTTTGGGATTAACATATACAAGCTACTATATATAAAACAGATAATCAGCAAGGACCTATGTATAGCATAGGAAACTCTATTCAATATTCTGTAATCACCTATAAGGAAAAATAATCTGAAAAAGAAGGGCCGAATGTATACATATGACTGAATCACTTGGTTGTGTATCTGAAACCAACACGACATCATAAACCAACTATCTGCCAATATAAGACAAGAAGCATCAAAGGCTCTGTATGTAATTCCTTACAGTGCGGACCTTATTTGGGTCCTGATGCAAATCCACCCTGGGGTCAGGCAGCCAGGGGACAGTGTTCAGAATGGAACTAAACCGTGCACTTCTTCATCCCCCAAATAGAGAGTCTAAGCAGCATTTGCTCTGCTTTCCCTGGGAAAGGCCCACGGCAGATGACAGGCTGGTGCTGAGCTAAATGGACTCATTAATGCGCACGTTATAGTTATGGGGTGAGAACGATGAGCCTCGTAAATACCGGTGGGCCTAATTCCTGTAATCTGTGTTTCTCCTTCCATTTCGTCCACTTCTCCAAACACTGCCTTTTATGACCAAGGGGCCACATCATCAACCAGCCTCAACTGCTGTTCTGAAAGCCTCCTCTGCAGCGAGGAACTCAACTGCTTTAAATACTTTAGTTATTGTTTTTCAGCTAGGTTGTTCATGCAATAGCTTTAATAGTCAAACATATCATGCATTTTCTCTTTTAATTAAAAAAGATCCTGTTCCTAGGGACTTCCCTGGTGGTTCAGTGGTTAAGAATCCACCTGCCAATCAAGGGACACGGGTCTGGGAAGATCCCACATGCTGTGGGGCAGCTAAACCCGCACATCACAAGCACTGAAGCCTGTGCGCCCTGGAGAAGCCGCTGCGGTAAGAAGCCCACTCACTGCACCTAGAGTAGCCCTGCTCGCTTCAGCTAGAGAAAGCCTGCACAGCAACGAAGACCCAGCGCGGACATAAATAAATACTTTTTTAAAAAAAGATCCTGTTCCTAGTACACACCAAAAGAGAACATGATGCCAACACCTGGGTCTGGGTGATACTCCTTGCAGAGGTGGGAGATGGGGCGAGGTTAGACCGATACCGGTGGACAGCCCCGGCTACCATAAAGCACCAGCGCAGGAGGGACAAACGACCATGGGAACGCCAGGACCCATAACATGGAACTATCTCCCAGAGCCTGATTTGACCTCTCTCAGCCAACTCATCTGTCACACAGCCAGACGAGAGCAGGGCTGGGACCTGAACTTGGATCTCTAACTCCTGAGCCCACCACACCATGCGTGCCATATGCCACCTCCCAGGTGAGGCCTGTTAGACTCGGCTGCTCGATGACTGATTCTCACAGGACAAAGCAGCTGAGTTAGAACTAACTCTTCTGGACCTGTCTCCCCAACACCAGCACTACCAGTAGCCACTGGGATTACTCAAAACCACAGAATTGATGATGACACTGAGGCTTAAACCCTTCCTTGGCCCTGGGTCCTCAAAACAGAGTCTTCTGCCCTCTGTGACCTCAAGACTGGTCACAGCCGAGCCCTGATTGGCTCCTCATCCTCATCTCACTCTGGAGAACCCTGACCTGCTGGAGTCCTCAAATGTGCCTGCTTCCTCTCATCTCCAGCCCTCTGCACAGGCTGCTCCCACTGCCCGGAACAGTACTTTCCTCCTGTCCACCCCCCTTTCCCCTAGCTTTTACTCCTCTTTCCATTTTCAGCTTAAATGTCTCCTCCTCCAGGAAGCCCTCCTGATTGTTCCAAGGCTGGTTTGAATGCCCCTCATGAACAACTCCTGCAGCCCTCAGAGCTGCCTCTATATTTTATGTTTTTTACTCTGTTGTGTAAATGCTTGTTTAACTGTTCCCCTTTCTAACTAGGCCCTTATGGGGGGACCCTTTGACTTCTCCAGGTTTACCCTGTTATTTTCTACCTTCACTTCACTATCACCTCTGCCTAAATGATTACAATGGACTCCTCCTTGCTCTCTGCCTCCTGCTGTAAGCTCCTCCACCTTAAAAGTGGTCTTCCTTTCCTGAAACATAAGCTAGACCATGACACTCCCCTGCTGAAGCTCATGGAATGACTCAGAACAAAGCCCAAAGTCCTAGCCAGTCTTCAGGGACCCAGTTATCAGGCCCCATACCCCCAATGTCCTCTTATTCCTCTCTCCTTCCTTCTCCCTTCCTCCCTCTGTTCAAGCCCTGCCAGCTTCCATTCAGATCCTAGAACCAAGCTGTTGCTGCCCCAGGGCCTTTGCATGTGTTGCTCCTGATGCCTGAAGCATTCTTCCCTCTCCTCACAAGAGTGGACCCTCTCTTTCTGCCCAGCCCAGGTTGCAGGAGCCCCAGCTCTGAAGCAGGTCAACCTAGGATCCATGGGCTTCAGTGCCTTTATAGATCCACCTTCTTAATTGTAATTATTTGCATTGGTTTTATTTCTAACATTCCACTAAAATAAAAGAGGCAGGAACATTCTATCTTGCACACTCTTATAATCTAGATACCTGGCACATGCCTTGATGCCCAGATGGATTCTGTCAATATTTGTGAAATAAATGAACAATAAGAGGGACAAAAGGAACATTCCCGGCCAAGCCATGGGGATGTTGAGAGCCTCAGCAACACCTCAGGGATTCTCCGAGCTTAGAGGAGACCAGGGACTAGTATCCCCTGGCCCCTAAAGACACTCAACCTCCCCTGATGAGGTTTTTCATTAGAGAAGAGTTGGACACTTTCAAACAAAATAAACATGTCATAGTAAATAAATTAAATGGCCAGGTATTGGTACGGGTTTGAGCAGGTGGCTGTTGGAAGGAGCCACAGATAGAGGGATAGATGCACAGACTGAGGGCCAGGAAAGCAAGGGGCTGCCTGATGCCCAGCCAGGCAGGCTGGTGGGTTCATGGCTGCCTCTGAAAGGGCTCCTTAAGACCTTGGTCTAGTTCACAAGCTGCCAAGCTCTGTGCAGTCCTTTCTGCACCTGAGTTCACCTCAGAAGCAAGCATCTGTGATCCATGAGCACCAGGGAAGCTCTGGGCCTGCAGTTGGAGGCTGAAGGGTCATTTCTCTCTTTTAAAGGCTGGAGGGGAAGGAGACGCAGCATGTGACAGAGAGAGGCAGGCAAGAGCACAACAGCTCCTCCCCGGATCCCATTATCTTTAAGCAGAAAGACTAGGTTTGTCCAAAATGATGTTATTCAGTCTCTTGCTTGCTTCCTGCTGTTTCAAAGGTGCTTCTTGAGGATGTGCTCTTGGAGTGGGAAGTGGAAAAAGTCATTTCAAGGGGAGGAGAGAAGAAAAAAGGAAGAAAGGAAGGAAAGGTGAAGAAGAAAGGAAGGGAGGGTGGGACAGGGGGAAGAAAGAAAAAGAAAAACAGAAAAGAAAAAAAAAAGAAAGGGGAGAATTAACACCTCAACCCCTAACCAGAGAAGCCCCACTGCCCTGGCACCTGAAGCTACCCACCCCCAGAGGCCCTTTGCTGGACCTGGCAGGCCAGGCTTGCTGGTGGGACCCCACCCTGGGCCCAGGCCATCCCCTCCCTCCTGGACAAGGCTGGTTACACAACCCCTCTGTGGAAGCGGTCCAGGAGGCCAGTCACGTGGGGTAGCTTCACAGGAGGGGCTGGGGAGGAAGGCGCTTCCCAGACCCAGGCTGTCGCCACTGCTGCCTGCCCTGCCCCCTCAGCTTGGCCTGGGAGCCAGCTCTTCAGCCCACTGGCTCAGCCAGACTGATCCAAGAGTGTTCCCAGATGTGCGCTGCGGGTAATAAAAAGGCAAACGGTTCCTGTCAGCAGCAGGAAACTCCAGGGGGGCGACCCCCAGCAGCCAGCAGGGCAGATGTCTGCAACGTGTGCTCTGGCGGCAGGGAAGGGAGGCCTGAGGCACCAGGACAGCCACCCAAGGCCCACACAGTGGGTGTCACTGTACCCCTTCTCCTTGGACACACAGCAGAAGGGGTCCCCTGCATTCCCCTTGCTGGCCCTGCCCACCTAGCTCCATCTCACCCTGCTTCACCCCACCTTGGACTTAGCCTGAGTGTAGACATCTGGGGTTTGGGTTTTCCCCATAGCCCCACACCCTGCCCCATGAAACTGCAGAACTGCGTCCCTGACTTAGGGGAGTGGATTCTCCCGCACCAGTCCTGAGGTTCTGGGGGAAGGTGTCAATCACAGTATTCTGCTCTTGTCCCTTGGCAACATGCACGAGTAAGTGACCCAGTCCAGGCCAATCACAGCTTCACATTCTCCTAGCCTCTGTGACTGGTGCAAGGGTGGGCATGTGACCTAACCAGAACCAATCAAAGTCCTTCCTGAGACTTTTCTAGGAGGATGAGGTGTAGGGAAACACCACTCTGAGCGTGGACCTTGTGGGGAGTGGAGCTAGAAGGATGTTCAGGTGGTCTGAACATCCACCATCCAGACAAGGAGATGAGATCCAGGCTGACAGGGACAGAAGGCGAGGACTGACCATACTTGATGACCCCCTGACCTTGAGCTCTAGAGCAACAGGAAATCGGAGTCACTGGAGGGGTCAGCTGTGCTGCAGCTGGGCAGGGTGGGGAGACCATGCCCAGAGAGGCCACTTCTGCCTTCAGATGCAGGTTGAGACCAATTAAACCACGGGGCCAGGTCAGACCCCGGCCAAGTGGCTGAGATGACTCTGGGCAAGGGAGGGGTTATATTAGGGCAAGCCTGATTGGCCAGAGTGGGACAGGAAGTAGGGCCAAACCAAAGCCAGGTCCTGGAGGAAATGGCAAATTATTTCCCTCAACCTACAAACTGAACTTTGGGGATAGTCTGAGCCTTCTTCCTTTTTCCTAATATGTATGAGCACCAAGAAGCACACTAATTTCGTCTTGATAGCTCAACTACTCCTCACAACCACCCATGACACAGGAATTATGTTGTGCTTGCTTTCCAGATGAAGAGACTAAGGGTCAGAGTGGCAATGTCCAAGTCACGTCCAAGAACGTGACTGCTCACAAGGGCCAGGGGTCTCTCTCTGGCAGCACAGGGCTTTCCTGGTGATCTGAGGGACATATCCACACCTGAGGAGCCCACCTCTCTCATAACTGCCCACCCTCCCACCCCAGCCTTGTGGCTTGAGTGTGTTCCCTGCCACCATCTGCCTCCATCTTTCTTCTGAAAGCCAGGTTCTGAGGAGACATCTGTCCTCCAGGCGTAGGAGGACACCCATACAAACCCCCACCACAGTCTGTCCTGGAGAAACCTCAGAAGGAAGAAACACGACCCCTTCTGGTCTCCCCCTGCAAGAATTGCTGTTTGAGCAAAGTCCATTCAGCTTTCTTGTCTATTCAGGGTGTTCTGCTGGATGTTACTGGAGCCAGGAATGCGGGGGTGGCATGAGGGGGAACGTTCCCTCTGATTCCAACATAGTCCTGGGTATCTTCACCAGTGTGAGAATTTCAGATGCAGCCTGAGTGAGCAGGCTGAAGTCCTGGGGTCTGTAGAGCCTCTGCAGGGCAGACCAGCAGAGTGGTTGGACACTCCCCATTTGGAAGCAGACATGCCTGAACTCAAACCTCAACCATCTCTCACAAACTTAACTGTATGACCTTGTCAAGTCCCTCAACTCCTGAGAGCATCGTGTCCCCACCTGTGAGTTGAGGTAATGACCCACTACACAGGTGAGCACTGCGGTCTCAAGACCCATCCTCAGCGAGCGTGACGCATGAGTCCCCCACACACAGCCGGAGCTGACACACCCACACCTCTGTCACCTGCTTGGGGCTGAGGACTCCAGCTCCATGCCCCAAGGGAACAGCCTGGAAAGGTTGGGGGTGGTGGCAGGGAGAAACTGGAGCAGCATGGCCAGCAGGGTGGGGGCCGGGAAGAGAAGAGGCAGCCACAGGAAAGGTGTGGCCGGAACCCCTGGAGCCAGCAGCTGGAAGGAAGGAGTCGCCAGGTGGGCCCCACCCTCGGCAGTCAGTGCCGGGTGGGCAGAAGGCCAGGGCCCTTGGCAGGACCAGTCCAGCCTCCGGAGACCCCGGGATGTCCTTCGAGACTGAGGGCCAAGCATTGTCCCTGATTATAAGAGGCTCTGGCTGGCGGCTTTCACACGGCTCACTGTGTCCCAGGGCCTGTGGGAACTGGCTTCTTTCCCTTGGTTCAGTGGGGTTTCAGACTGGCCCCTCCGTCTGCCACCATCCCTGAGCTCAGCACTGTGCAGGATCCAGACAAGGAGGGAGGGGAGAGGCTTGGACTTAGCTTTCATTCACACGGACATTCATTCAGGCCACCTTAAGTAGCCCACTGCGTGCCAGGCCTTGTGCTAGGAACGGGGAGAGAGTGGTACAAACTTGGACTGAATCCCTATACCTCTCTCCCTTCTATTCCTTCCTTTCTGATTCATCAGAGTTCTTTGTCATTAGCGGTTAGAAGCTGGGATGAGGCCAAATTGCAAGCCAACTAAGCCACGGGATGAGCCGGAATACCCAGGCTGTGAAGAGGCAGACTCAAGTTCAAGTCTGCTTGCTCATCAGGGCTGCTGTGTTCGGATATTTAGTATGTGCACTGCATAAGGTGTCGTACACAAGGGGATGCTATTCACACTGTAAACATCTTGATTATTTAAAAACATTTTTTAATTTTTATTATAGCTTTATTGATATGAAAGATGGGCTATTTGCACATAATTATGCCTATTTTTTTGTCAGATGGCAACAAATGGACACATGATAACAAAATTGACCCCTTCCCTTATTTATTCCTAATTATAAATAAGGACCCCTTCCCTTATTTATTCCTAATGATTGTTATGAAAAAAATGAATTCCTATTTTTCTTATGTTAAACAGTTTATAGAGAATGCCTTTATATTTGGCATCCTGTTGTTAAACAGAGAAGAGCAAAACTTAAAATTATCTATTGGGGAAGAGGTGGTTCTTCCTAATGAGCCTGGGCTAGATCATTTGCCTCTCTGAGCTTCAGTTTCCACATCTGTCTTATGGGCCTGACGGCCAGTTCCTTGCAAGGATGTATGCAGGGAAGCCTGTGGAACACAGTGGGTGCTCAGCAAGCTGTATTTGTGGTCATTCTCCCCCAACATGCAGCCCTCCTGGAAACTCACTCTGAAAAGTGAAGGCACCTTGATGCCTCAGTTTACCCTCCTTCCAGCCCCAAGAAGCAAAGGCAGCTGGCCCCAGGACCAGCGCCGGGGGAGGGTGTTCTGCCTTTACAGACAGTCTCGTTCCCTCCTGGGCTGAAACGCTTGCCCCTGAGTTTCTCCAAATTTGGTCCTGCCCAGACTCTCGACCCTGTTTCCCGCCCCCACCCCCGCCACCGCCCCTCTGTGCTGGCCGCCACTGCTGGGGGCCCTCCCTTGAGCCCCCAGAAGCCGCCCACAGAGGAAATCCTCTTCCTTCTTACAGGCTGGAAACTACAGAATGTTTCTTTTGGAATTTTTTGGCTTTCACATAGCAGAATGTTCTAGCCTCATCAGCCACAGGCTCCCTTTCCCTGCTGGCCGGCAATTCTTCTGCCAAAGACGTGCTTGGATCTTACCTCCCCTTACACCACCCCCTTCGCCTATGTTTGCTGCAAGCCAAACAAAATATGCCAAGGAGCCCAGAAGAACCAACCGGAAATGACCCAAACACGCCTACGACTGATCCTTTCCAAAACTAGAGAGGCCGGGGTAGCAGGAACATGACAGCTGGGGCCCCCGACATGACACAGGGCGGGAGGACAGGGGGAAATCAGAAGGGCCAGATCGGATTCTGCCGTGGCCTTTGAAAAGAAAAATCCAGTTCTTTATTCATTTAGCTTCCAACCCTCCCCTCTTGGCAGCAGAATAATTAAATATTCATGCATTTTCTCCTTCCCCTAAGAAAGTGATAAGTCAGATTTCTGCACACACATAGAAAAAGTGCCCCAAGGCAAGGGGCTGGAGCCAAATTTCAGTTGAAGACAAAGCCTCCACTTCAATTTACGAATGAAAACACCCTTCACCTTTGCTGCTGTGAATTTCTTAGATACACATGGTCAAGACAATCTGAGAATTATGAGGCTCCAGGACCAATTAGGGCTGTTTGTGTTGACGTAAAGTCTGGGGGAGTTTTTTTTCTTCCCTTTGCAAGTATTTAATGTACTGACAGATGCAACAGGAAAAAAAAAAAAAATTCCCGAATGAGAATAAGCTTTGTGGGACAACGAGGATAAGGATTCAAGGTGAAGAGCAGCCCAGGGTTTTGTTTAAGCCGCCAGACCTGTGCGCGCTGCCACGTGAAGTGAGGGTGGGGACAGAGCCACAGCCACGGGTACCGACACCCCCCAGGCGCACTGCAGAGGGGGTGGTTGAAGCTGCACAGCAAACCTGCAGGTAAGGTGTTCCTACCATTTCGCAGGTGAGGAAACTGAGGTCCTAAGCAGCCATGCGTTTTCTGAAGGTGGCAACGCCAGGGGTGGGGTTTGAACACTGGCTCTCCCAGCGGCAGAGATGACCATGCAGTCTGGAATTCAGTCCATTTAGGTCCTACTGTGTGCAAAGCGCTCTGGGGTGAGGGGAGATGCAGTTGTGGGTCCTGCTCCAGAGGGGCCAGTGGGAGGCAAAGGCTGGCGATCTTGGGACTCTGTCCCAAAACAAACCTCTTCTGGGTACCAGCAAAGTCGGAAAAAGAGGGTGAAGGGGTGAAGGCTCCCATCAGACTTCGTGACTGACTTGGCCTCCCAGGGAATGCTGTCTCCCCACCGCCTCTCACAAAACTGCCTGGAGAGGAGCGCACAGGCACAACCCAGCACCTACTCTGTGCATGGGCACAGTGCAGTGGCATAATAGGGTCTCCTCCTTTCCTGGACAAGCAAGCCATTGAACCCTCTGACCTCAGTGCACAAGGAGAAAAGCCCCGGGGAGGGGGATCTGAAGGACTCCCTGAGATGAGGCAGCACAGGATCCCATGGGTTTATGCACCCAGAAGCTTGGGTTCAGATCCAGCCTCTCTCATTCACTGTGTGACCTCAGGCCTGCAACTATTCCTAGCTAACCCTCTGCATCTCAGTTTCTTCATCTGGAAAATGGGATAGTAACAGTGCCCACTTTGTGGGGCTGCTGTGAAGGTTAAAGGTTTCTAGTTTGTTAGTACATACATGTTCGTGCAGTTTTCTGTATCGCGCTTCGTAATGTAAAGACGGCATGTGACAGGGGAAGAGGCATTGCACACAAACTCCTTAAGCACAGTCTGGGCATACAGTAAATGGTTAGGAAATGTAAGGGCTATTCTTGTTGTTATTCTATCTTGTAGGTCAGTGGGAGCCATGGAGAGTCTCAGAGTTGTGGCAGGGTGGTCCTCACTTAGCAAAGTTCTGCTTTAGGCATATAAGAAGTAAAGATACAGGAGCCAGGACTGTGGGTCCAGGTGGTCCTTGGTGTGTGTGAGGAAAAGCTGCCCGCTGAGTGGCAGAGCCCTGTGCCAGGGCACTCGGCGTGCAGGACACAGCCAGGTCCTCTCCAGAGTGAACCTGCCCAACAGCCCCCAGCAGCGAGGAAAGAAAGGGATGGTTAGTGGAGGGGGTCCACCTCTGAGTGTCTTTGCCTCTTGGGCCAGCACCCGCCCCCTCCGCAGCGCAGGCAGTCCACACAGCAGATGGAAAGGCTCCCCAGCTGGCATGTGTGTGGGTGGGTGGAAAGGGGGCGGAGCAGCCACTTCCTGTGCCCCAATCCCAGCTTACTCGCTCCCTGACCACATTTTTCCACCTCACTTTTTTCCTACTAAGATCTAGATTGTTTTTTGTGAATGGAATGTAACTGGAGAGCTGGAGAGGAAAGTCCCGGGAGGCCCTGCAGATGGAGAAGGTCCCCTCACTGTGAAAGGCTCCCTGGTGGCCCGGGCAGCCGGTGAGATGGACGGGGCCAGGTGGGGAAGGTCACGGCGCCAGCAAGGCCGAAACAGGAGAGGCCAGGACTTGCCCCCGCCCCCCTGCTCCCCTACAAGGCCAGAGGCCCCTCTAGCCCTGTTTTCTGGGTTTTGTGCTGATCAGACCCCAGTGGAGGACCACCCATGGAGAATCTGACCTCTGCTAGGATGGGGCACCTGGGGGCTGTGGCCTCTTCTATGAGGGGTCTGGTGACTTCTAGGGGCCCATCTTGCAGTCTCGGCCCAGCCTCCAGCACTGAGTAGCACTCATTCATTTATTCACTCATTCTTCCAGAAATATGAATTACATGCTTAGTACATGCCAGGCATTGCACTAGGCGCTGGGTACTGCTCTGAAGAGGACAGCTAGGCCCCTGCCGGCATGCACTGAGAGGGATACAACCAGCACAGGACTGTGAACCACAGAGCTTCAACAATTTGCACAAGAACAGAAACAGCAAGGTTGGACATAGGTCCCGTTGACCCCTGGCGCAAGCATCTAACCACTGTGCTGCCCCAGGCTAAGGCCCCTCTACGCCCGGGGAGGCTTGGGGTGGTGGAGAACCCCCCGCTCCACCCAGCAGTCAGGCAGGGCCTGCTCTACAACAAGGCCGGGCTCCTGCCAGAGTTATACCGCTTCCAGCAGAGCTGTGAAAGGAGCGGAGTTCTCTGGAATCATGAAACTTCCCAAGGCCCTTGCCTTTATACAGTGAGGCAAACAACTCTCACCCAAGGGTGAGTGTGAAGATTGAACAAAGTTTATCATAGAAAATGAGCTCAGTACAGTTTCTGGTATATTGCAAATGTTCAATAAATGCTGCTTACACAGTGAACAACCTGCCCAATAGTACCTGGCAGTACCCTCGCTATTACCTTTCACTAAAAGACTATATATACATTTAGGAGAGGGTCCAACAAGAGCTGGCTTTGAGGGGCAGAAAGATTTGAATAGTATTTTGACCTCCGAAGAAAAGCAAAGATGTGACTGCCTCAGACACCTCCACAGCTTCTGATATGACTTTTGACTTCTGACTTTTCTGAGCACTTACTGTGCTCAAAATGTTCCGGCAACTTCTATGGACCACCCAGGCCACAGAGATAACCCCTAGCAAGAAGCAGGGGGCCACAACTCTGTGGGCTGCAACATCCTGGAAAGCTAAAAAGGGATGATGACTATCTTACATACTTTCCAGGACTTACAAGGGGGGAGATCCTTGAAAGATTGAAAGCCCTCACTTCCCAGCCCTTCTCTCTGCTTTTTTTTTTAATGTTGAGATATAATTCATATACCATAAAATTCACAATTTTAAAGTGTGCAATTCAGCAGTTTTTTTTTTTTTTTTAACATGCTCACGAGGGCATATAATCATCAGCACTGTGTAACTGCAGAACACCTTCCAAAGAAACAGTATACCCTTTAGTGCCACCCCCTCTGACCTCCCTCCCCCCAGCCCTGGCAACTGTTGATCTACTTTCTGTCTCTGTGAATGTCTCTGTTCTTGACATTTCATACAAGAGGACTCATACAATATGTTTGACACATATTTTGTGACCTGGCTTCTTTCACGTAGTAGGATGTTTTCAAAGTTTACCCGTGTCATAGCCTGTGCTTCATCCCTTTTCACGGGAGAGTAACATCCCAGTGCCCAGACAGACCAGGTTTTGTTTACTCATTCATCCACTGATGGATATTTGAGTTGCTTCCACTGTGGGGCTATTGTGAAAGTGCTGCTGTGAACATTCGTGGACACATTTTTGTGTGGGCTTTTCCATTTGTCTTGGGTAGATACCTAGGAGTGGAATGCCTGGGTCACATGGTCACTCTATGTTTAACCTTTGGAGGAGCTGCCAGGCCATCTTTCCAAGCAGCTGCACCAGCAATGCGTGCGAGTTCTGATTTCTCTGCATCCTCATCAACACTTGTGACTGTCCATCTTTTTGACTGCAGCCATCCGGGGTGGGGGGGGGGGGCGGGCAGGTGATGTGGGTTCTTTCTGCTCTTAACTCTCTCTCCTGCCAGATATTCTGAACATAGTCTTTACCACCCACAAAAGTGCCAAGTAAGTCGCTCAGCTGTGCCCAACTCTTTGCAACCCCATGGACTGTAGCACACCAGGCTCCTCTGTCCATGAGATTTTCCAGGCAAGGATACTGGAGTGGGTTGCCATTTCCTTCTCCAGGGAATCTTCCCAACCCAGGGATCAAACCCAGGTCTCCTGCACTGCAGACAGATTCTTTACCGACTGAGCTACAAAGGAAGCCCCCCAAAGTGCCAAGCTCTTGTTAAATGGAGGCTCCGTCTAGACTGAGATACTAGGAACCTGGGGCGCACACCTGTCCTGTCCACCATGGTCCTCCAGGGTCTAGTCCAGAACAGCTGCTGAATAAGAATCGTCTTGAATGAACAGATGGCTTTATGACCATCCTAAGCACCCACATGGGAACATGGATCCTAATCGCATACTTCTCTGAGTTCTAAAGACCTTTGATCATTCAGAAGTCCAAGGAACCAAACCCAAACTGGTGTTCTATGGAAATTTCCAAGTTCTCATCAGGTTCTCCTCTGACATCGTATGGTCACTGAAGGCCCCACTGGAGTAGATGGCATCCTCAAAGTGACTGCCCTGGGAGGAACCTGGTCTCAGGCCACATTCCCCGCCCCACCTCCAATCTGAAGTTCTGCTCCTGAGAAGCACCCATCCCCCGAGTCTTGGCCTCTGCAGTGTTCATCCCAGCCAAACGTGGCAGATGTGCAATGCTGCCTTGGGAGGGAGGAAGCACAGGAACTCAGCACTTATTGTTCAGAGAAAAATGTTCTACAGAGGCAAGGAGGACACTGAGTTGTCCTTGTGGAATCAGGGCACCCAAAGAGAACTCACCCTCCAGTGCCTTGTACAGAGGTGGTACAGCTTCACTGAAGCCTCAAGACAGTAGAGTTGATCTTGGCTGTCCTCCCACTTTGCTGGCTCATGTTCCCCCTTCTCCCCGTCCCAAGCCCAGCCAGGTCCCTGCTCCAGGTCTGAGAACAAAAGTGGCCATCACGTCCTGGGAAGTCACCCCCACCACACCCTTTCAAAGGGCTATCTTACTGTTCCTATTTTACAGATGAGGAAAATTTTACAGATGTGGGGTAGGTCAGACCTGGGCCACAGTCTCAGGACTGGGAGGTGGAGGGGCTGGGATTCAGACCAAGCAGTTTGGCTGAGGTCATCCCCAAAAGGTAGACCTAGGCCATAGGGAGCTCAAAACAGAAACAAAACAGGGATCTGAGCACTTAGCACCTGTAAGTGTGAAGGGGCAGCTGGCACCTCACCTGAGGCCATCCGTGTGTATATATGCAATGTACATCCGTGTGTATACACGCAATGTACATCCGCGTGTGTATACGCAATGTACATCCGCGTGTGTATACGCAATGTACATCCGCGTGTGTATACGCAATGTACATCCGCGTGTGTATACGCAATGTACATCCGTGTGTGTATACACGCAATGTACATCCGTGTGTGTATACACGCAATGTACATACGTGTGCATGTGTGCTGTAGTATTCTTTCCTTGAACAAAATGCTATGAAAGGGAGATCTCAGTTTTCTGGGCTTTTGATAAATGTTTCTGGCTGTGCCGAATAAAAAGGTGTCTTATCTGCATTCATTTACCCTAGATTATTATTTTTTAATTGTCCCGATTGGTGAAATCAGGATGCTATATGGACAGAAGGCACAGACTTTGGCACCCAACTCTGATTTCCCTGGGCACAGAACACAAGCCCTTCTATGCCTCAGTTTCCTCATTTGGAGAGCTGGAATAAAGGTGCCCACATCACATGTCCTAGAAAACTGTATCCCTGCAGCCACAAACATCGTTTCCCCTTCTCCCTCACTGACCGTGATGGCTCACCTGCCTCCCAGGTGACACTGCCCTTCCCCTTCAAAGCCTGGGGCCTGTGGACACTGGGACAGGCTGGACAGGAAGAAATTCAAGCTGCACACTATTCACAATCGCTAAGACGTGAAAACAACGTTAAGTGTCCATCAACAGAGGAATGGATAAAGAAGATGTGATACCTATATACAGTAGAGTATTACTCAGCCATAAAAAGAACAAGATAACGCCATTTGCAGTAACATGGATGGACCTAGAGATGGTCACACTAAGTGAACTAAGTCAGAAAAAGAAAGACGAATACCATATGATATCGTTCACATGCGGGCTCTAAAATATGGCACAAATGAACTCATCTATGAAACAGAACGACAACAACACGAAACAGAAACCGTCTCACAGACACAAGAGACCAGACTCGTAGCTGCCAAGGGAGAGGAAGGTGAAGGAGAGATGGACTGGGAGTTGGGGTTAGTTCCTGTGAAAGTCGCTCAGTCGTGTCCGACTCTTTGCGACCCCATGGACTATCCAGCCCATGGAATCTCCAGGCCAGAATGCTGGAATGGGTAGCCTTTCCCGTCTCCAGGGGATCATCCCAACCCAGGGATCGAACCCAGGTCTCCTGCATTGCATGCGGATTCTTTACCAGCTGAGCCTCACAGGAAGCCCTTGGGGTTAGTAGATGCAAACTATTATATATGCGATGGGTAAACAACAAGGTCCTGCTGTAAGCACAGGGAACTCTATTCAGTGTCTTGTGATAAACCATAATGGAAAAGAATATGAAAAAGAATGTATACAGATATATATATATATATGTATGTATATATGTAACTGAGTGTGCCGTACAGTAGAAATTAACACAACATTGTAAATCAACCATACTTTCACAAATAAAGGGAAAAAAGGATTCAAATTACAGATCAGGAAGCAGGAAAGGGTCATCATGCCTTACTGTCCCCATCCTCTGTGAGTGTATGAGATAGACCAGATGGCGGTTTTCAGCTCTTACACATCATAGATTGATAATTCTTCCTTTTCCCTAATTTTAGGAACCAGCAGAGGACTGCCAACTCTTTGTTTTGTCAAGAAAGGACAAATTTTAAAGTACCACTTACAACCACTGCCATTTTGTACCAAACAAGACACATGTTGGCACCAAAAGCAAAGGAAATCAACAGTCTTGGAAGTTTTTTAAAATGGGACCATCCCCACTTTGTAAGTATGTTTCTGCATCTCCCATGTCCCTTCCTATTTGCTTTGGACTCCAAATGCTAACCAGGCCTGCTTTGGCATGTGTTCAGCCTTCGGGGACCACTGGCTGGACCCCACAGTGGTGGTGTCCTACACACAGCTGGTGGCTGTTGTGGAGATGTGGCTGAAAAAATTTGGGGACCATTTGGCACTCACTTCCCACTGGCTGGAGCATGCCGTGGTGATATCATCCTACTGAGGAAATCAGCCTCAAACTGATGGGCTGAAAGTCCCTGAAAAATATATAAAATAGATAACAAGGACCTACTGTACCGCACAGTGAAATCTACTCAATATTCTATAATAACCTATATGGGGAAAAAATATGAAAAAGACTGAACATGTATATATTATAACTGGATTTATAACTGAATAACTGTACACTATGATGTACACCTGAAACTAACAAAACTATATTGTAAATCAACTATATTCTGATAAAATTAAATACACACACATACACACACATGAAAACCAAAAGTCCCTGTAGAGAGCTCCATCCATCCTGAGGGTGCTCTGAGCTCCCAGGAGGCTGGGCTGCATGTCAGAAATCCTACTTCACCTGCTGGCTATTGGTTCCCTGACCTGGCTGTGCTCCGCCTGGAATGTCCACTCGGCAAACGCAGGGCTACTGCTCCTTGACGTGGCTCCAGTGCCTAAGAGATCACTGGGCACAGAGTAGCCACTTAATAAACATTTGTTCATTCGCTGACTGAGTTCAGTACACATACTCTCATGAAATAGTATACAGCCATTAAAACAAGGTCAGTCACTGGCAAACAGTAACAGAGTCTGAACCTGGATGGCGGGGACACAAACTGTACTGTCCTATTTTTTTCCACTGCTGTGTATATTTGAAATCTTTCCTAATAAAAAGCTGGAACAAATAACCCAAAAATTATACCCATGCAGAGTTTATAAGAAACAACATGGGCAGGCCTGTGATATGTAGAAATTATGAAATCATACAAATTATTTACCAAAGAGATTATAAGGAAACATACCCCAATGCAACTAATGGAAATTTCTGGATGTGGGTTACTGCCTTTTCCTCCACACTTTCTACCTATGTTTCAGAATTTTGTATAATTAAAGAGGAAAAGCTTTGCAAGAAATATAAATAAGATGCATCTCAGGGTTTTCTTTTCCCACCACTCTTCCCTTTCTCTCTTCTCCTGGGGAGTTGCTAATTGCTCCCAAATTGTCTTCTCTTTGCCTAGGAGGGAACAAGGCTTTCCTGTTCTGGAAATGTTTGTGCTGCCAGGAGTCCAGAAGATTAAAGAAAATGGAGAGAGGCCCCTTTACATGGAGCTGGGGCTGGGCTCCCAGGAACCATGGGTTCCCAGGACAGTGCCGAGCTGTGGGCTGAAGGCATCTCAGAAAGCTACACAGGTCAGAGGGCAGGCTGTTCTGGCATACGGAACTGATGACAAGGCAGAAGAGTTAGGGGGACGCTGGGTCCTACCCTCCAATTATACAGATAGGAACACAAGAGCTAGAGAGGGGAAGTGACCTGTCCAAGGTCACACAGCATCCAGCAGCCAAGGCAGGACTTGATCCCACAACTTCTGAGTTCTCCTCCCAGACCCCTCTCCCCATCCTCCAGGGCCCTCTCCCAGGAGTGCTCCTGAATTTTTCTGTTTGGTGGACCCACACAACAACTACTCCAACCCCTCCCAACATCCTGCATCACCAGGTTTCAAAATCAGTCCTGGCTTTCCAAGGGAAACATAGTTTGGTTTTGGTTCTTTCTTTTCTTCCACTCATATAAGGAAATCTGAGAGCCCTTTCTAATTGTTTGGTCAAGACTGCAGACAGGCAACGAGGCATGCCACAAATAATATCCTGAGCCTGGGGAATCCAAGGCCACCACTGGCCTGGGGAAAGATGGGACACCAGGCCTGTCCCTGGTGCTTGCTCAGCACATGAGTCCCGAGTTCTTGGAACACAGTGGGGGGTGTTTGCCAAGCTTCCCAGATCCCTGACGTTGGGGCCCTGTCAGGGAAGACTGAGGGAGTCTATATCAAGCCCCTGGAGGCTGAGGCTTTAGTGGCTGCAAGTGCAGACTGAGTCTATGCAGACTTGGCACCTGCGGGCCCTCCCAGAAGTGGGGCCCTGCAGTCTAGCCTCTCTTGCAGCTAGGTGTGGTCATGTGACTAAGTTCTGGTCAGTGGGATATGATCACAAAGTGATGTGTTCAACTTAAGTAAAGACAGGGGCATGGCCTTCTTTGCTCCTCCCTTCTTGCAGATTAGATAGTAGTTGTGATGACCAGAGTTCCAGCAGCCATTTTGGAGCCTGAGGTGGCTCTAGGAATAGCAAGAACAAGATAGGAGAAATCTAGGCCCTGACATTGTGGAGTATCCCACAGTGGGAAATGAATCTCCATCTTTTTTTTTTTCTTTTGCCACACTGTATGGCTTGTGGCCCTCAGCACTGAAAGCTTGGAGTCCTAACCACTGGACCACCAGGAAATTCCCAATTTCCATATTCCTAAAGCCACAATTATTTGGCGTTTCCTTTGATTTGTGGACAATACTATTCTTAAGTAATGTACCATTTTTTGGCTGGGAGGTAAGTTGCGGTCATTTGCAGAGGGTCTATGTGTAAGAGGCTCAAGGAAGCTCTGTGATGAGACTGATAATTATTGTGCGTAAGAATAATCACTGACATTTATCAGTGTGTGTGTGTGTGTGTGTGTGTGTGTGTGTGTGTAAAACACTCAGCCCAGTGCCTGGCTCACAGGAAGGACCCAATAAACGTTAGCAACTGTATTGTCACTGTAGGTGATGAAACCATGTATCCTGGTGCACAGGACACAGCGCTGTCCGGGGAGGAGGCATCTGAACTGGGCTGTATAGATGGGACTCAGGAAAGCAGAGACTGGTGAGCAGCGATGTTACCAGGCGCTGGGGCCATGGCACGACTTGGATTGTATTACAGATATAATTTCACATAATGCCTACAGAGGGCTTCCCTGGTGGCTCAGCGGTAAAGAATCTGCCTACAATGCAGAAGCCACAGGAGACGTGGGTTTGATCCCTAGGTCGGGAAGCTCCCCTGGAGGAGGACGCGGCAACCACTCCAGTATTCTTGCCTGGAGAATCCCACAGGCAGAGGAACCTGGCAGGCTACAGTCCATAGGGTCGCAAAGAATTGGACACGACTGAAGCAACTTAGCACAGCATGGCACGGCAATGCCCACAGAACCAAGTGGAGTAGGTGCGTGCCACCCTCATTACATGGTGAGGTAGCTGAGCCTGGGGACGACAGGTGGCCCCCACTGAGGTTACCCGGCAGAGCCAAGTTGGGCTCTGCATTCTGGTGCTGTCTGTGGTTGTCCCCACTGAGGGTCTGTAGGCTGAGAACCAAGGCTCAGGCAATGGGAAGGACAGGAACAGAGGCTGCCCAGGAGAGTGCTGGGGTCTAGTCCAGAGCTTAGGCCCTGCGCCCAGGAGAGGGAAGTGTGAGAAAGGCCAGTGTGTATGGAAGGCGGGGTCAGTCAGCACCCTCATGAGTCCTCTGGTCCCCCAGGGTTCACACTGGCTCTGTGTCCTCTGTGATCAGCCCCAGAGGGCGGATGAAAGGCCAGGATTTGAATTAAAAAGGAGTTTCCTGGGACTGCTGTAACCAAATGACCCCAAACAGCACACGTTTATTATCTCATGTTTCGGAGGCCAGGAGTCGGATCGGGAGCAGAATCTGGGGGGTGAGGGGTGAGCAGGATGAGTCCCGCCCTGCCCCCGACGCCTCCCATTGTGTGAACTTGGGACGCTGTTTGGCTCTTGACTGCTCTCTGCCATTCTGAGGCCTGGCATGGTTCAGGAACCTTTCCCATCTCCCCGTCTAGCTGTAGCCCTCCCAGCTGGCCTGATGCCCCCAGTGCCAGCCTGTACAGGATGGAGCCATTTTCAGGGCAGGGGTCATCCCACTGCTTTCACCAAGCAGGACCCAGTGGGTCCCTCCCTGATCCCAGTCCCCCTGGGGCCTCCAGGCACATCCCCCAAGCTGGGCTCAGAGTCAGGAGAAACGCCAGTCTGGCTGGGCTACAAAGTCACTGCCACTGTGGGGTCTGCAGCAGCCCTGACTGAGCACTCCTTTCTAAGTTTACATACCCACCTGCTGGCTTCGTGAACCCTGTGAAACGCCAGCTTGGTGTGATACGTCGGCTAAGAAAAAATTATTATTCAATCTTGAGCAGCACTAAAAATGTCAGGGATTAGATCTGGGAAGGCAGAGCTCCCTGGAGGCAGGCGTAGTCAGACCTTGCATGGGAATGGGGCACTGGCAGCCACCCCCATCCCACCCAGGGCTACTGTGGCCAGACACCAAAGATCCCTCCCCAGCACCATCTCATGTCCTCCCTGAGGTTACCCTGTGAGGCTGGATGACCACTCACCCCATTGCCCAGATGAGGCTCAGCAGAGTCCTGGCCTGCCTGGGGCCCAGCTCAGAGGAAAGGGCCTGGACTTGGCCCCTGGTCACAAGCTCCAGGAGACAGGGACCCATCTGCCCGTGTAGAGATGTGTCTCTACCCAGCCACCCAGGGCCAGGGGTGGCAGAGACACTAAGCAAATGCCCGATGAGGGATGGAAGATGACTGAACCCAGATCCTGGGCTCACCAGGCCCTAAAGAGGCACAGATGGTGAGAGCCGGCGTCATGTGGGGAAACAGCAGAGGGAAAAGAGTCAGCTATGAAGACAATCTCATAAAATGGGGCAGGGCTGTCTCTCAGTCCTCATGTCCAGGTGTGAGACCTGCATCCAACCCCACAGAGCTATGTGCCCCAAAGTAACTGCCCCGCGCATCCAAAAGAAACATCAGAATTGTGCCAGCTAAGGACAGAGAGTGACCCTGGACTGGACCCTGGAGCAAGAGAAAATGATCTGTTTGCTTACGTACCAAAATGACATTTCAGGGACAAGTATGAAATCTGAATACAGTCTGCAGATTAGATAATAGAAGGAAAGAACATGTAACAGTGCAAATGGTCTGGTTTCAAGATTTGTCTGTGGCTGTGTGTGAGGCTGGTCCTGCTCTTAGGAAACATATAGCGAGTATTTGGGTAAAGGGGCATCGGGTCTGCAACTTGCTCTCAAGTGGTTCAGAAAATAAAACAGAGAGAGGGAGGGAGGGATGGAGGAAGAGAGGAGAATGATAAGGCAAACTCAGTAAAATGTTAACAACTGGAGAAATTAGGTGAAGGAATTCTTGTACTATTTTTGTACATCAGGAATTATTTCTGTTACAAACAGAAAGTCCATATCCTAAAAGGAAAACGCCTGGGGTGCCATTCTCAACTCAACGAGAGCAAACAGACTCAGCAGGAATTGCAACACACCCCGAATCAGCAGGAAAACCAGCCACCGGTGACTTTGGTGGGACAGCTGGGGAAACATGATGATGCAGAGTGTTGGATGCCAGCGCCGCATCCCACTTTCCTGGGTGTGAAGGTCACACGAGCTCTTGCAAGACGGCGTATTTGCTCTCTGGAGGTGCACACTGCATTTGGGGGCAAAGGGTCAGGATGTCTAGAACCAGCTCTCGTGTGGCTGAGGATACAGCAGAGAGAGTGAGAGCGTCGTGGGCTCTAAGCGAGGGGCACACAGGGTTCGTGCCATTTTTCTCAAGGACACAGATATGCTTGCCCCTGCAGCCAAAGGCAATGAAGGAGTCTGTGCCCCAGCCTCTGCCACCCAGTCTCTTAGCTTTTCTCTCTCTGGCCACAAGATGTCTCTGTTTGGCCCTTTCTAGAAGGCAGTTTCCGTTCTTTAAAGTTCTTAAAGTTCATAAATGACCCGTTGCCCTTTCTCTCTGACCTGCGGCTCCTTCTCCCATCCTGCCTCAAGGCATGTTCTTCCTCTGCTGCCTTTCCAGAGGTCACAGCCCACTCTGCCCACCACGTGGGAATTCCTCATTAGGGGGTCTCTGCTGCCCTCTGGTGGTGTTGCTGAAAACATTGATTCCCCCCCATCTTCCAGGAGCCCCAGAAACCTGAAATGGCTTTGTAGCCGGTCCTGCTCTCCTGGTCCTAAAAGAGCTGGGGGCTCCACAGAAACAGAACCAATCGAATGTATGAGGAGACTTATTTTCAGGAACTGGTTCACATGATGTGGGGGCTGGCAAGTCTGAAAACCACAGGGCAGGTTGGAAACTCAGGCAGAAGCTAATGCTGCCAGTTTGAGGCAGATTTCTCCATCTCCAAGAAAGCTCGCTTTCGCTCTTAGGGTCATCCAGTGACTGGGTGAAGCCTCCTCTCCGCCCCCTAGTCTCCTAGGGTCAGGTCATTTACTTAAGGACTATGATGCCCACCACATACGCCAAGGCCTTCCCAGCAACCCATGCATGTGTGCTGGAGGAAACCACAGGACACTAGGGCCCAGTCAAGAAGACACAGAAGCCCGGCCATCGCAGTCAGCTAACTGAAAAGGCTGCATTTTAAAGTGAAATGTCATGCCTCAAGTATGTTGTCCTGCTGATTCCCAACTCCCACTTTAAAAAACAAAAAAAACAAAAACCCCACCCTTTTGAGTGTGTGAGTCAGTCAGTGCAGAGCTCAGAGCAGGACGGGCCCAGGGCTGCCCCACAGGTTATTGGTGTTATTGTTGTGACAGGAATTACCTCCACGAGTTGTTCATGAAGCTGGAAACAGACGAGCAGAGGGAAGGAGGGAGGGAGAGGAAGGGGTAGAGACAGCGTACCTCAGGGAGAGAAAGAGGCCCAGGGATGGAAATGAGGCTCTTCTCTAAACGTGCAGGGAGCGAGGGATGCCAGGCCTGGCTTGTGGCCACACCCCTCCAGCTCGGCTCGCTGTCCCAGGGCTGTCTTCCCTGTGTGCCTCTGCTTCCTCTTCTTCTAAGACCCCAGTCATGGGACCACAGCCATCTTGCTTTGCTCCAGGAGGACTCACTCAGCTAACAACAGCTACAAAGACCCTTCTTCCTAATAAGGTCACTCTCTGAGGTTCTGGGTAGACATGCATTTGGGGGGACATTATTCAGTACCATGCAGCCCCCACAAGAGATGGAGCCGACAGCGTGTCAGCACAAGGAGGATGTGACCCCCCACATACACCCCAGCAGGATACAGGCAAGACTCGCACAGTGACCAGCAGAGCCTCAGGGCAGCGCTGGTCAGAGGCACCACCTGGGGAAGTCGGGGAGGTGACTTGCTCCAGACAGGAATAAGCCGAGGTACGTGAATGCATCGCTCAGGACCCATGGGGAGCTCTCGGCTCCCATGCAGAGAGACAGCTGGAGTGATAAAGGGGCCGTACAGAGATGCGGGGAGGGCAGGTGCCAGCGCAGGGCCAGCCACCACAGCGCTGTCACTACCAGGGCCGGCAGACTCGGAATCGCCCTGGGGGCCGCCTGCCCTGTTCCGTTACTGCTGCGCCGGGGACTTAGTTCTCCTAACAGCAAGGCAAGGAAAGAGGGCCGTGATCCAGTTTTACAGGGGAGAAGACTGCTGCCCAGTGAGGTCAGGTGACTTGCCCCAGGCCACACAGCAGGGCTGGGGGCTGGGATCTGAATCTGTGTTTACCTGACTCTAAAGTCCTCGCTTTCAAGGTGTGGAGAAAAGGGAACCCTTGTACACTGCTGAGAGGAATGTAAACTGGTGCAGATACCATGGAGAATAGTATAGAGGTTTCTTAAAAACTAAAAACAGAGCTACCATATGACCCTGCAATCCCACTCCTGGGCATATATCTGGAGAAAACCACGATTCAAACACATACATGCACCACACTGTTCATAGCAGCACTATTAACAATAACCAAGACATGGAAGCAACATTAGTGTCCATCAACAGATGGATGGATAAAGATGATGTGGTACACACACACACACACACACACACACACACAGGAATATTACTCAGCCATAAAAAAGAATGAAATCATGCCACTTGCAGCAACATGAATGGATCTAAAGACTATCATACTAAGTGAAGTAAACCAGACAGAGAAAGACAAATACCATATGATGTCACTTATATGTGAACTCTAAAATATGGCACAAAAGAACTTATTTACAAAACAGAAACAGAGTCATAGGCATAGAAAACAAACTTATGGTGACTGAAAGGGAAAAGAGGGGAGGGGTAAATTAGGAGTTTGGGATTAACATATACACATCACTTTATTTCTGAGTGCCAAAGAATTGATGGCTTTTGAACTGTAGTGTTGGAGAAGACTCTTGAGAGTCTCTTGGACAGATCCAACTAGTCCATCCTAAAGGAAATCAGTCCTGAATGTTCATTGGAAGGACTGATGCTGAAGCTGAAACTTCAATACTTTGGCCAACTGATGCAAAGAACTGACTCATTGGAAAAGACCCTGATGCTGGGAAATATTGAAGGCGGGAGAAGGGGATGACAGAGGATGAAACGGTTGGATGGCATCACCGACTTGTGGACATGAATTTCAGTAAGCTCCAGGAGTTGGTGATGGACAGGGAAGCCTGGCGTGCTGCAGTCCATGGGGTCACCAAGAGTCAGACACGACTAAGCAACTGAACTGAAAGCTGAATCACTCTGCAATACACCAGAAACTAACATACCATTGTAAATCTACTATGTTTCAATAAAAATAAAGTCCTTACTTTCATATACATTTTTAAAAAGATCGCTCTTCATTATGAAGACCTCCAGGCATATACAAGTGAAGACTTGGGCAGTGGGTCCCCCATGATAACAGTTACCAACATTCTGCTTTTCTGCCTTCACCTCTTCCCATCCAATCTCTTATCATTGTTGTGGTTGTTAGCTTCATAATTCTTTAGGAAAGAATGGCAACCCACTCCAGTACTCTTGCCTGGAAAATCCCATGGACGGAGGAGCCTGGTGGGCTGCAGTCCATGGGGTCGCTAAGAGTCAGACACGACTAAGCAACTTCCCTGTCACTTTTCACTTCCATGCATTGGAGAAGGAAATGGCAACCCACTCCAGTGTTCTTGCCTGGAGAATCCCAGAGACTGGGGAGCCTGGTGGGCTGCCGTCTATGGGGTCGCACAGAGTCGGACACGACTGAAGCGACTTAGCAGCAGCAGCAGCAGCAGCAGCAGCAGATGTACTGAAATGCACAAATCTAACAATTAGCAAAATGTATTTTACTTAGTACAACTTAATGTGTGCTGCTGTATCTGTTTCCTTTTGTGTTATGTTTGTTTTCTTACTTTTCTAAAAGTAAGTTCTTATAAAACTAAAAAGTAAGTTGATAACAAGGGGGAAACAAGCAGCAAAAATGAGGATTAACATATTTAAGACCTATTTGTACCTCCCCTCCATTCAGCAACAAGTCCTCAGGACCCCCACATTCCCTCTGCTTTTTCACACACCTCTCCTGAGTAGCCAGGTCTCTCAGGATCCTGGGAGGGCTGGGTGGCCTTCTCGTGGGAGGAGTCCCAGCAACAGGACCCATGAACACAGCTAGGCCCAGGGCTGCATCCCAGGCCAGCAGCCCTAAACCCAGTCCCTGCACCTCTGGAGGAGCCCTCACACTGCCAGGTCCATAAGAACCTCTGTCTTCACCACAGCAGGGGCCTCTCTGGGACCCTACCTGGACCAGTGCACGGCAGGGTGAGGCCTCCTAACCCCGCCTGGGGAGGCTGGCCCCAGGAGAGGTTGCCCTGGTGACCAGCAGAGGCTCCTCCCAGGGTTACTGTGGGCAGCCACGTTGCCCAGCAACCAAGTGGCAGCGTCCCTTGAGCCAGGACCACAGCTGTGCCCAGCCCTGTGCGACTTCTCCCAGGCCTGGGGGACCCCTGGGGCCCTGCCCTTATTCCCCAAGACCAGGACAGCTGCTGCCTCTGATCACAATGAACATCATTCTCTCCAGGTAAGCAGCTCCACTCTGGCCCCAGCTGAGAGGGAGGGGGGCAGCCAGGTTCTCAGGGCCAAATTAACTGAGACAGAGGAGGCTGCCTGGACTGCTGAGGGGTGGTGGTAAGGATGCTCTCCTGCCCGCACCACATCCCCCTCAAGGTTAAGGGACCATGGGGGCTTCCAGACTCTGGCCTCCATCTACTTCTCCAGCATTTTTGCCCACAGACCTGGGGTAGCTAAATTTACACGGTCCACTCCAACTTCTCTAGCTCATCTCTACCTAGGAAACCCCTTTATGCTTCAAAACCCCACCAGGCATCATCCCTTCTGTGGAACTGTTCCCATCCCCACTGCCTGCAGCCTGATTTGATCACTGCTTTCTCAACTGCCTGTCCCTTAGCCAGCTGTTCCCACACCTGGATCCTCTGGGGATTGCAAACTCTGGACCACCTGATGTGTTTATTTACAAATGTAACCCCTGGGCCCCACTCACAGGGAGTCTAGGTCACAAGCCTGGGGGAGGGTGGGCTGGGATTCTGCAGGCTTAACTTGTGCCCTAGGTGATTCTGATTGAGGGGGTTGAAGGACTCCACCTGAAGGGACAGAGAATGCAGCTGGCTGTGTGACCTGGAGCAAGGTGCTTCACCTCTCTGGCCTCCATTTACCTTGCTTGCAGGGTCATGCACATGATGGGCACTGCACCAAATAGGGTTTCTGGGGAGGACAAAAAGCCCTCCTCCCAGCTTCCAGCCTTAGAGATACCATTAGAGGAATGCTCGGCTGGGAGGTTTGGTCAGAGACGGCTAGGGCAGCAACCACCTGGGATGAGGGATGAGGAGAGGGTGCAGTGGGGTAAGAGGGAGGCGAGTGTCTGAGGCTGTGCCACTCAGCTGTCTCAGGAAGACAAAATCCAGCAGGTCCTCACTCACTCCGCACTTCTTCATGGAACACCTTTGATGGGCAGGCTGCTGGCTAGCAGCACATAAAAAATGAGTCAGCAAGCCCTCGCCCCCCACCCCTCTGCATAACAGGAAGTGATAAGTACTGAAAAATGGTGCGCCACAAGGACAAACAAGGTCCAGGGCTGGGAGAGGCAGGAGGGACACAAGGGCAGAGCACAGGGTCTTTAGGGCAGTGAAACTTCTCTATGATGCTGTGATAGTTGGAGACAGGGCATCGAACATTTGTCAAAACCTATGACATGTACCACACCAAGAGGGAACCTTCAGGTAAATGAGGGACTTTAGTTAATACGGATGTATCGCCATGGGTTCGTCTTTTGTAACAAAGATCCTGCAGAAAGGAAGGCTGTTAATAATAGGGGAAACCACGTGCTAGGGAACGGTTTGTGGGAATACTCTGTACTTTCCACTGTTTTTCTGTAAACCTAAAACTATTTCCCCCCCAAAAAAGTTTATTAATTCCAAAAATAAAAAGCTTTATGATGCAGAGAAGGCAGAGAATTTCAACAGCTCAGGAAAAGACAGAATCAGGGAATTTCATAGAAAAGAGGTCACTGCCCCTCAGGATGGCTGGAATACAGACCAACTCTACTGGGAAGATAAACCCCCTCTAAAGGATCTCACGGTGCGAAAGACCAAGTTAGGAGACAAACCCACGCTTGCATGCCTGCCTGGCCACTGACCAGTCCCATGACCCCTCTGGCCTCCGGCATCTGCCTTGCTGGCCTGACCCAGAGACTGTGGGTATTATCTTGGGGAGCAGGCACCTGGGCCAGGCCTGCCACTGAGGAGGAGGGCCGTGGGTGGGCGATCCCTGTGTCACTGAGTGACCTGGCTGGGTATCACTGCCCAGAATGGCCCCTCAGGCCCCTGCCTCCCCAGGGACAGCCAGGTGCGGGTGATGGAGGACACAGTGACCAATGCTGAGAAGTCTTTCGGTCAGTTCTGCTCACTGCTGGCCGCCTACACCCGCAAGACAGCCCGGCTGCGTGACAAGGCCGACCAGCTGGTCAAACAGCTCATCGACTTCGCCAATACAGAGAACCCAGAGATGCGGGCCACCCTGAGGAACTTCGCTGAGGACTTGGCCAAAGTGCAAGATTACAGGCAAGCTGAGGTGAGCAGGTAGCTCCAGAGGACCCACTGCCCAGGGTGGGGGGCAGTCTGAGGGTTGGTGCAGCCTGGTGGGGTCCATAGTTAGTGGATGCATCTCCTGCAAAGACAGCCCCAGAGGAGCCAGGGTGAAATCTTAGTTTATAGAACTGAGAGCCTGGAGGCTTGTGCAAGACAAGAAAGATGCAGGGAGTCAGGAAAAGAATTAACCATGGAAACTCCATGTGGTGTATATACAACGGAACACTACTCATCCATAAAAAACACCAGTAACACCATCTGCAGTAACATGGATGGACCTTGAGATTATCATACTAAGTGAAATCAGAAAGATAAAGGTAAGTGTCATAAGATATCACTTATATGTGGAATCTAATATATGACACAAATAAACATCTATGATAAAGAAACAGACTCACAGATACAGAGGACAGACTTGTGATTGCCAAGGGGGAAGACGTGGGAGAGGCATGGATTGGGAATTTGGGATTAGCAGAGGCAAACTATTACATATAGGATAGATAAACAACAAGGTCCTACTGTAGAGCACAGGGACCTATACTCGATATCTTAGGATAAACCATAATGGAAAAGAATGTGTAACTGAGTCACTCTGCTGTAGAGCAAAAATGAACAATATTGTAAATCAATGTTTAGGGATGGACTAGGAGTTTGGGTGGAGAAGGCAATGACATCCCACTCCAGTACTCTTGTCTGGAAAATCCCATGGGCGGAGGAGCCTGGAAGGCTGCAGTCCATGGGGTCGCGAAGAGTCGGACACGACTGAGCGACTTCACTTTCGCTTTTCACTTTCATGCATTGGAGAAGGAAATGGCAACCCACTCCAGTGTTCTTGCCTGGAGAATCCCAGGGATGGGGGAGCCTGGTGGGCTGCCGTCTATGGGGTCACACAGAGTTGGACACGACTGAACTGACTTAGCAGCAGCAGTAGCAGGAGTTTGGGATTAAAATAAAATGAAATAAAATAAAAATAATAATCTCCAGCCAGCCCAAAAAATCCCCTCTGCTATGGTAGAGAAGACTGAAACAGCTTTTCTATTGAATAAGCATTAAACCAGAAGACAATGCATGTTGCAGGTGATCAGATAAGTGATGGCAAAAACAGAGAAACCTTACTCCCCGCCAAGTGCACTCTCTGGAGATAGGAGATGACGGTTCTCAGGGAGGGGATGCCCTGAGAACAGGGAAGGGGACAGTGCCTCTGTCACAGAGGACTTCCTAATTCTACCCAGTGATTAGGGGGCCAACTGGGCTGCCCAATCATCTTTATCCAGAGAAAACTAAAACCTCTTTCTAACAAACAGGTAGGTACAGCCTGGAGCCAGGTGCCTGGCAAACTTCCTGGAGACACTGTCCTCCTGATGTTTACAGTTCAGAGATGACTGGCCTGGCCTGGTTATAAAACCAGCCAGAGGCTTCTTCAGCTTTTAAAAGGTTTACATCCATCTCAAAGGGACAGAGAAAGGATCTATAACTGCCAAGTTTTTCCAAAGAAATGCTGTACAGAAAGGGAGGGGAAAATGTTCCTTTCCCTTTTGGCATTTGGGGAAAGTATTATTTTTTTTTAGATTTGCATTTAGAAGAGCCACAAGCCTTGATGGAGGAGAAGGAAGGGGTTGGGTAGGGATTCCAGATCCCCTGGCCCATCTGTCAAGCCAGACTCAGATCTTATTAGAAAAGCATATTTTGGGGCAATGCCCTGGACATGCTGAGTCAGAACCTCTGGAGAGGGGGTGGCTGGCGATCAGGGTTATAAGAAAAGCCCTTGGAGGGACCCCTACGCCTGCTTAGTGTGACATCCACAGGGTAAGCCCTTAATCCACACCAGCTTTAACTGGACTGTTACTATTACCGATAATGTTTACTAAAGTGTCTAGCATTGGGCTCGCACACAGACACTGACCCAGGGGCGTGAAGTGTCCCCCTCACCAACCCTGCCAGTCCCTGGGGCTTCCCAGCGTGGTCCACTCTGGATTCTCTGCTAGTTTGTATTTCAGGTGACTCTGTCAGCCTCCCTGGTGACAACTTAAGGCAGTCTGGAGAAATAAAATGCACTGGGTCCCACCCAGTTGCTAAGAAACCCTGGGCGGGTACACTCCTTATACCCATTTTACAGGCCAGGAAACGGGGCTCATCGAGAGGAAATGTGTGACTGTGCTCTTGGGAGGCACAGCTCTGAGCCCAGGCTGGTGCTCGCAACCCCAAGGCTGGGGGATGGCCCAATGTACAGTCCTGGGTATGCAGTCAGAGCACTATAAATGCAGGCCAGGGATCGCACAGCCTCTCAGCATCTCTCTGGCTCCACCTGTTCTGACTGTGTGTGTGTTTATGTGCCCCCAGGTAGAGAGGCTGGAGACCAAGGTCGTCAACCCCCTGAAGCTCTACGGGGTGCAAATAAAGCAGACCCGGGTGAGCAAGGGCAAGGCGCTGCGGGGTGGGCCCCCACTCCCTGCGGGGTGGGCCACAGGGAGGGAGACACTGGCTGGGCTTGGGCCTCGGGAAACCACCCTCCTCTTCCTTAGGCTGAGATCAAGAAATTCAAAAGTGTCCGGAACAATGAAATCAAACAACTGGAAAAACTGGAGAAACTGAGGCAGAAATCCGCTTCGGATAGACAGACCATCGTATCCCTCCCGAGGCAGGGGCCGGGGGTGGGGGCCGGGCCAGTGTGTCCCTGCACCCTCTGGGTGGGGGCTGCGTGGGCCACCCCAGGGGATGCTGGGTAACCTGGATCCCTAACAAAACCGTTCTCAGTCTCAGGTGAGCGTCACAAATCTGTGTGAGGAAGGCAAGCTCACATGCAGGTAATGAATAGACTCACAAAATGGCAAGGTGAGCTCTACCCAGGCAGGTGTGTGCAGGGCCCTGGGCTCAGGATGGGAGGATCAGAGGTCTTGGGAAAGCCATTGGTTGGGACTTGGGAGACCTGGGTTCTGTCCCATCAGCAATGCTACTCAGGCAAGTCGACGAGTCACTCCTCACCACAGCCTGCTTCCTTGGGGTTACCTACTTACTGCTTGTAGAAGGCAGGCACTTGTAGATGAGAAAATGGAGAAAAGTGACTTGCCCAAGGTCACAGAGAGCTAAGGGGCCAACCCCAACTCACCTCTGTGTGCTCCTTCACGTGCCAGGCCTGCCATGGAGTCAGGCCATAGAGATTAAATCAAAGCAACCAATAAAGTAATCAACTAAAATCGTTCCACATGTAGGAATTAATTATCAGCAAATGTGGAGTACCTACGGAGAAGGCAATGGCACCCCACTCCAGTACTCTTGCCTGGAGAGTCCCATGGACGGAGGAGCCTGGTAGGCTGCAGTCCATGGGGTCTCGAAGAGTCGGACACGACTGAGCGACTTCACTTCCACTTTTCACTTTCATGCATTGGAGAAGGAAATGGCAACCCACTCCAGTGTTCTTGCCTGGAGAATCCCAGGGACGGGGGCGCCTGGTGGGCTGCCGTCTATGGGGTCGCACAGAGTCGGACACGACTGAAGTGACTTAGCAGCAGCAGCAGCAGTGGAGTACATAACTGGTTATAGTTAGAGTAATAGCTCAGCTGCACCCACTCTTTCATTCTTGGAACAATCCTGCAAAGCAAGCCTTATTACTGACCCATGTTTGCAGGCAAGTACATTGAGACTCTGAGAGGTTAAGCCACTTGCCTGAGGTCACACAGCTAAGCGGGTCTGTCCAAGTGGCAGCTGCCCCTTTTGCTGTGGTCCTACTTGGCCATTCCTTCGATGACCAAATTGGCAAGAGGTGCCCATTACACAGGACAGCTGGCCCAAAAGTAGGGCAAAGGAACAGAGAATGATCCAGAATGGAGTCCCCATGACACTTTCTATCTCTGGGGCCAGGCAGAGACCAGCGTGCAGAGGGCCTCAGTGGATGCCAGCCGCACCTCCCACCAGCTGGAGGAGACAGTGGACACCTTCCAGAAGCAGAAGCTAAAGGACATTCAGGTAGGGGTGATCGGTCCCTGGTCAGAAGTACTCGGGCTGTTTCATGTGTGAACTTTGGTGTGTTTGCTCATGTATGTCTGTGTATTTGTGTTTGCACCTGTATGAGTACACATGTGTTCCCTGTGACAGTGTGTGTGTGACCTTGTGCCCGCCCAATTCTCGGGGCCCTGACTCCCAGAACAGTAAATCCTGGCTTCATCCTGCCGTGGGCGGTGAGAGGCCGGCTGCTTGGGCAGCTGTCCTGCACAGCTGTCTGCCCGGAAGCCAGCACTGGCAGCCCTGCCTCTCACACCCGGCTGGCTCCCTGCCTGCCAGGAGAATTGGGCAGTCTGTCTCTCCCAGGCCCCTGCCTTTCCACACAGGTCCCTCAGGGCTCACCCTGACTGCCTCCTTTCCTCCGTAAACCCCCAGTCACACATAGCCTTCCTCCTTCCACCCAGACCCCACCCAGAAAGGCCCAGCGCCCCAGCTCTTACCAGAGGCCCCAGGGAGTCAGGATCTTTAAGGGCAAGATGGTCACAGAGGCCCCTGCACCCACTCTTGACCCCTTCTTTAATCCATTTTCCAAATTGCAGCCATAGGAATCCCAAAGGCAGCTCTGATTTGTCACTGGTACGGGTTTAACACTGTTCTGTGCTTCCCTTGTTCCAAGAAGAAAAGCTGAAATCTTCCCAAGGTCCCAAAAACCCCAGTCCAGACGTCCAGCCTCATCTTGGACACACCACTCCAAGCCCACCTGCACCACGGCCTTTCATAACTCAGGGCCTTTGCACAGGCTGTGTCCTCCACCGAGGAGCTCTGGCATTACTCTGCATCGAGCCCACACCTCCTTGTCCTTCAGAGAAACTCGCTTGCACCCTAGACCTGGTCCGATCAACTGTTAACACACACCGATCCCCCCCTGGCCTGGGCAGGGGGTAGGCACAGTTATCCCTGAGGGTGCGTTCATTGTATCTTTAATTCACTGGTGAATCTAACACATGTTGAATACGCACTATGTGCCAGGCACTATGCTTGAGGCTGGGGACACCACAGCCAGCCAAGAGGGGCCCTGTCCTGACAGGGATGACACCTTGGGGGAGACAGATCATGAGGAGCCCTGATGGGGTGGTGGAAAGTCTGGGAGAACTTGCCGTTCCATGCCTGCCTCCCATACAGTCAGGGGCCCTGCCTGCCAGGGCCCCTTCTGGGTCCCGGGCACGGCACTCGGCGAGTACTCGTAAACGTTGGGGAAGTGAATGAAAGAAGGAGCGAATGAAGCGAGTGAAGGACTAATGAGGACTGCTCAAGCATGCGCGTTGCAGGCAGAACCTAACTCCACCAGCACGCCCCTATTCAACACCTGATGCGGCCGCGGCCGGCGCCCGCGCACACGATTCTCCACGGTCAGAGGCCAGCAAAGCGCGCGGGCGACGCGGGCGTCCTTCACATCTGGGGGATTCCGTCTGTAAGAGACACTTCCCCGAACCAACAAATTTTCCAGAACTGGAAATAATCATACCGTTCTGTCGGTTTTACGTCACACTTCTAATGAAATATTTACAAATGAACTCTGACGCCGAGAGAACAGAAGCCCCGTTTCCAAGCAAGGGGGTTCGTTTACCCGAGCGGGCGTCAGGAATCTCCTGGAGGGCTCCTTAAAACGCTGCCGAACGGGCCCGCCTCAGGGTCGCAGCCAGTGGGCCCCGGTGGACCGGGAATCTGCATCCCTGACAGGCCCCCAGGTGGGGCCGGCGTCGACGAGGTGCCCACAGGGCGAGGGCCGCGGCCCTGATGGAACCTCTCACAGGTCTCTGTGACTGGGACCACTCCTGTCCCTCCCGTGCTGACGAAGAAACTGAGGTTTGAGAGGGAACGTCATTCCCTCGGGGCCAAGCGCCAGTGAAGGGCAGGAGGAGGCCTCACCTGACCGCCCGCACTGCCTCCGGCAGGGCACGAGGGAAGGAGGCGGGAAGCAGGGATTTCCAGCCCGCTCTTTGCCTCCCCAGGCCCTTCTCCCAGGTGGCTTTGTGGCCCCTGCTGGTCCTCCGCCTTCTCCCAGGTGGCTTTGCGGCTTTCTCTGGTCCGCCTGCCCCAGGTGCTTCCCATGTGACCGGAAGAGGAGAGTTCCCAAACTGCAGAGTTCCTGCCTCAATACCAAGCATGTGCCCTGATGATGCTTCCCTCACAGTGGGAACTTGTACTGAACACAGCATGTAGGAGGGGCCTGACACACAGTAGGTGCCTCCTCTTGGGTCTGGTCCACAGTAGGCGCTTGTGCTGGGTTCACGGCACAGCAGAAAACCCCAGTGGGGCCTGAGACACAATAAGAGACTGTATTGGACATGACATGTAGTAGGAGCTTATCTGGGCCCTGCACAGAGGAGGAGCCCCCACCAGAGCCAGCAACGCAGCAGGAGCTCTGTGCGAGTTTACTGAGCCAAGCAGAACCATCTGATCTAGAGAAGCAAAACTCTTTATCACTAATAACATGTTGACAAAGTGGTGCATCAGGTTGTGGGGCCAGTGGGCCTGGCAGTGTCTTACCAGCAGCACCCCCCCATCCTGTAAGGCCCACTTCCAGTCTGTGGGTGACAGACGCTGCAAGTTTGTAGCTGTCAATTTGCAAACACCAATCCTTGGAGTGAGAGAAACAAGGGCCGAGTGAGGAAGCCCAGCTGGACAAGAACTGAGAAAATGACACCCTTCAGAAAGTCCACAAGACCTCACACATTTCTTGAACAACCCCTGTGCAATTTTTGAACCATGGGAATGCATTAACAGTTCAAACAAAAATAATTAGAAATAATATATTGAAATTCCCCACCTAGGACTTGCCCCCTGGTTGATCCACATCTGAGGTGAGCCCAGAACAGTCCTTCTGACAGTGTTACTTACGTGATCTGGGTTTCTCTCCCCACAGAAAATTTTTTCTGACTTTGTGACCATTGAGATGGTCTTCCATGCCAAAGCAGTGGAGGTGTATTCCAGTGCCTTCCAGACTCTGGAGAGCTATGACCTGGAGAAAGATCTGGAGGTGGGTCACAGACACCCCATCTCCTATTTATGGGGTGGGGCTGAATTTGGGGGCATTTTTGTCTTTTTTTTATTGAAGTATAGTTGATTTACAATGTTGTGCCAATCTCTGCTGTACAGCAAAGTGACTCAGATTTACACACACATACGTTCTTTTTTAAAAATACTCTTTTCCCTTTTGGTTTATCCCAGGAGATTGGATACAGTTCCCAGTGCTATCTAGTAGGGCCTTGTTGTTTATCTATGCTATATATAATAATCTGCCTCTGCTAACCCCACACTCCCCATTCATCCCTCCCCCCTCCCACTCTCCCTTGGCAACCAGTCTGATCTCTATGTCTGTGAGTCTGTTTCTGTTTTGTGGATAGGTTCATTTGTGCCATATTTTAGATTCCACAAAGAAGTGATATCATATGGTATTTGTCTTTCTCTTTCTGGTTTACTTCACTTGGTATGATAATCTCTAGTTGCATCCATGTTGCTGCAAATGGCATTATTTAGTTCTTTTGTGGCCGAGTAGTTGGTTTTGTCTTGATAGAATCAGTTTTTGTTGGCAACATTTTGTAATTTCTCGAACTTTGAAGGCTTGTTTTAATGAACTCTTTTAAATATCTGCCCCTGGGCACAGAACCAGAGGTGGAAAATTTCCCCAACACCATCTTTATGGACTGTTCGTATCACCATCACCTGGGTGCTTAAAAACAAATGAAACAACAACAGCAAAAAGCATCTCCAGGCTGATGCCTGCTGTACTTTGCATGTAGACTAAGTGCTTATGGTCCTTATCTGATGTAATTAAGATCTAACATTAGCCTTCTGAGTTATCTACAATGTCCCGTGCCATACCTCGTGGTCAAAGCAGCGCAGCGATTGTCTTCCATGATTATCTTCTGTGGTTCTAGGGTTGGCGGGTTCAGCTGGGTCATCATCACTTGGGTCTTTCAGCCACTCTGTAGCTGGGGCTGGAGTGGTTTCAAAGGATTTCTGTGTGGCTGTCATCTGGGTCCAGGACATGATTCACAAAGTTCAGGGCAAAATGAAGACACTGGCCCTTTGTTCAGTAATCATTAAGACTTCCAAGATAGCAGAGTCCTTCCGAGCTGGGAACCTTGGAATAGTGCATGAGCTGTACCCCTACAAGGCCCACCCTGTGTGGTCTGCAGTGGGGTCTGCGACCAAATAACTGCCCATGGCCCCTCCACAGGGTGTAGGCTTCCTCACATCATGGTGGCTGATCCAAGGGTGAGCATCAGAGACAGAGCCAAGTGGATACTGTGTCACTTTTATGACAGGTCTGCCACATTCTGTTTCTTGAAGTGTGTCACTAAGGCCATATTCAAGGGGAGGAAAATTGTAGTCCAGTTCCTGATGGGAGAAGTCAAAGAATTTGCGGATGAGCTTTAAAACCATCATAGGAGGGTCAGTGAAGATTGGTCTGGCTCTGATGCCTTCACTCATCTCTATTCTTGTGATGGGGGGAGTGTGATCTCTAATCTTCCTGTGGGACTATGGACTTGTTACCTAGCCTCTCTGAGCCTCAGTTTTCCCATCTGTAAAATGTGATGATAATACCCACTAATACCAGTCTGCTGCAGATCATATGGCTCCAAGATGGACCTGGTGCAGGTGGACGTCCTAGCAGTGACCTCTGCACCAGCCTTTTGGTTCTGCCATCTTTCCTTCCCGCTCCCACCACTTTGTTTCCTGAGTAGATCCAACCCTCCTGACAGGATTTTAGAGCCAAGATGCATGGAGTTTATGGGCGTTACGATGCTCGGCCACCACTCATGGATACCACCCTGTCCCCAGCTCTCCCATGGTCTCTTGCCCAGGTGAGTACTGGGTGGGGCGTGAAACCTGTGACAAGGTGAAGTGACCAGAGACCAGAGGCTGGCTGAGAATTCAGGTCTGAGAAGGAGGTGCTGCTTGCGGGGGTGGGAGGGTGGCCCTGAGTCTGACCTGGACCATCCTGAAGCAAACTCAGGGAACCACAGTGCGGGAACGAAGGGTGTCTCATGCTTTCTGAATAATTCTCTCCAAAGGCAGTGGAGGAAGTATGGTCCCAAGCCAGACTGCCTGGGTCCAAACGCACTGCTCCCAAGCTGTGTGACCCTGGGAAAGTTCCTTAACCTCTCTGTGCCTTAGATTCCTCACTTGCAAAGTGGGGCTAATGACAGTAACCCCTCAGAGGGTTGTGGTATTAGGTGAACACATCTACCTGAAGCACTTAGTAAATAATACTTGTCACCATTATTATTATTACTGCTATTGTTGCTGTGATGATGATTTTAGTATTATTGTTACTGTTATTCTTATTTAGAGTGCTCAGAGCACCATACGGAGCCAGAGAAAAGAAGCAGTGAGTGAGGATGACTCTGCTGAGGAGGACCCCATGGAGAACCTCAGGGGACAGGCACAGAGGCTCCATCAATAGAACAAGAACTCCCCAGTCGGGATTTGGGGCTCACACTGGACCCTCACAGGCTCTGCCGTGTGCAAGTCACGTGTTTTCTGAGTCCCGGTTTCCTCATCTGTACGACAGGGATCATATCCCTTGGCTCACAGGCTGCCCTGGGGACCAAGGTGCCCAGCAGGTGCTCAGTAAACATGGGTGCCTCTCACCCTAACTTGTACTAGGTCTCATTTCCTGTCTTATGACCAGGGCTCCAGCGTGTTTAAGCCTATGTTAATGTTGAGAGTTTGATGTTACTGAACCAAACTCAGGTTCACTTGCCTGTGTGTGGTAAAGTCACTTTACTGACACCAGGCGGTGGTGAAGGAAAGTGAAGTACTTACTGCAGGTGCTTGGCAGAGTCCTGGGCAGCTGGTGCTCAAAAGGCCTGAACTCCCCATGGCTTTCAGAGGAGGGTTTTTAAAGACAAAGGAGGGAGGGTGGCTGTGGGCTGTGTAACCTTGGGACCAGGGACATATCACCAAAGTAGAGGGTGGGGTGGGGTCCACAGACTCGGCTGGCTACCTGCCAGAGCCCTCCAGGTATGCACATTTGGGGAGAAGACCCCTCATAGTGCAGTGGGGTCATCTGAGCGCTGGATCACTCAGGGCTTAGCATACCTCCCGCTGCCTCCTGGAGACCTCTGCTGCGGAGAGGATGTCGTGCAGCCTCTCGGGAGAGATGCTTGGCTCTGCTGATTCGATTCCCCATAGGGGTACTACAAGCGCCTCGTCAGCAAAGTGGGAAAAATAAACCTTCCTTGTGGGTGTGAAGAAAAGGGTGGGAATGTAAGCTGGTGCACCCGCTGTGGCAAACAATTTGGAGTGCCTCAAAAAACTAAAAGTAGAGCTACCATAAGATCCAGCAATCCCACTCCTGGGCATATACCCAGACAAAACTCTAATTCAAAAAGATGTATGTGGGGACCCCCTGGTGGTACAGGGGTTAAGAATCCACCTGCCAATGCAAGGGACATGGGTTCAATCCCTGGAATATTCCAGATGCCACGAAGCAAATAAGCCTGTGTTCCACAACTACGGAGCTGGCGCTCGAGCATCCAAGCCCCACAACAGGAGAACCACTGCAGTAAGAAGCCCACACACCTCAGTGAAGAGCAGCCCCCTCACTGCAGCTAGAGAAAGGCTGCGCGCAGCAACTAAGACCCAGCATGACCAAAAAACGCAGAAGGTACATGCATCCCTACTCCTAGCAGGACTGCTCACAACAGCCAAGTCAAGGAAACACTCTAAAGGTCCGTCGACAGAGAAATGGATAAAGATGTGGTACACATATCATTGATTGTATTATATATTATATATCATCACATTTTACACAGTGGAATATTACTCAGCCATAACAAGGAATGAAATGCCATTTATATGGCAATATGGATGGAACTAGAAGTTATCATACTATGTGAAGTGAAGTCAGACAAAGACAAATATCACATGATATCACATATGTGGGATCTAAAATATAATACAGATGAACTTATTTTATACACATATATATAACTGACTTACCTTGCTATATGCCTGAAACACATTGCAAATTAACTATATTTCAATTAAAGTTTAATTAAAAAAAAAAAACTAAAACCCTCCTCATGAGATCACCACAAGATTAACATCCTCACTACAGTGACTTTTATTACCCAAAATCCAGCTTCAGGACACCTCCTTGGGGAAGCCCACCTTGATTCTACCAGGAAGGACACTCACTCCAAAAATAACCAAAACATTCTGTATTTCCTGCATTATGTAATTTATAAAATATCTTATCAGTTGTATATAACATCACACTTTACATGTTATCTCATACTTTTATACTGTGTGTGTGCACGTGCACACACACACATAGACACACACACACACAGAAATGCACCTTTTTTAACCTCAACTGTCTCAACCCCACTGAGAGTTCCTGAAGGAAAATGACTTTGCTTGTTCATCTTGTGGTCCTGGAGCCTGGTGGTACCTGGCACATGGTGTGAGCTCATTAAAGGTTAAGTTGATGGCATAAGGGGCCTCTCCCCTCCCCTTCTGGCCCCAGTATGCCCGGAAAAGACCAATCGTTCCTAATTCCAGAGTTGGGCATTGGACAAGCTTCATGGGCTCTCTCCTATGAGAATAAAATTCCTAGCTTCCCTCCTTTGGGCCCAGGAGGTGGGAGGAGGGGTGAGCAAGGGCAGGAGCATAACTTTCAGGGTCTCTTATAATCAGAGAGAAAGTTGACCACTTCACCAAACATGCCTGTTGAACCGAGCTGTAAGAACTGACACGAAGGTGTCCTGCTGCTGGCAGGCAGGAGCGGTACCCACAGCCCTTCAGCCCTCAGAGGCAAACAGTGCGGCAGCTGGGGCTCAAAGGCAAGACCAGTGCCAGCTGGAAGCGGGTGCAGGCATCCCGGGGGCCGAGGCTCCTCTATTCACTCACACACGCCGGGCGGCAACGCAGTGGACACTGCTTCTGCCCATTAGCCTTCCCACGAGACACACACACGTCTGCATAATACTCAGCTGCTCGACCTAAGTGGGGATAACAACTATTTGACCCCAGAAAAAAGTGTTTTCTTCTGAAAACCCACTGCTGTCAGTGACAAGATTGCAAATTCCATTTTTAAAAGGTGCTCATGGGTATGTGAGAACAAAAATTCAACATCAACAGACTGACTTCCTTTTTAGAGATAATTTATTTCAGTTTCCACCTTTTGACAATCTGAGGTGCAATATATGGACTTTTTTTTGTTTTCTTCACAGGAAACAGCTTTGATTTTAGCGCTGTTTTGAGAGCTCAATCTTGAAACTTTCTCCACCTGAAAACACAGTTTGTAGAACACAACCTCATGGGATATAAGACTGCGAAACCATACATATAACACACTCAAATCACTGACCCTGATTTCTGGGTCACTAAGGGCAATGTGTGGAAGTGGCCAATGGGATGTTTGGGTCCAAGACCAATGGGCGGGAGAGAAACAGGGAAAGCACGTGGGAGACCCTTCTGCAGCCCAGAGGCCATGGTTAGGGCCACGAAGCTCTCTCACCTACACATTTTAAGGCGAAGGGCCTGCCATCTGAGTGTGAGCATCTCCTTTGGTTGACCTGTCCTTCTCAAGGTGTGCATGGGACTCCAAGCCTCCAGCACAGGGACAGACCAGGGCCCTCATGTGGGGCCGTGCGTTGGAACAAAGCCCACTGAGCACTTCTGTTTCCACAAGCGTATCATCCTGGACCAAGGAGAGGACAGATGTAGCCCCACTAAGGCTCCAGGGGGCATCACCAGGAGCCCTCCTCCGAGCTCAGCACACCACTCAGGAGGGTAATGGGAGACAGCACCCTGGTCTGACCCTGCAGGACATGTCAGGATGCAGGTCACCCCACCTGCACAGAGATCCTGCGAGAAGTGATGGGAACACAGAAAACCCAGACCATTCTAACTGAGAACTCTACAGCAGGAGCAGGGCCCCCTTGAATCCTGGGGACACAGCCAAGGGGAGCGTCCTCTCCCCAGCTCTCCGCTCGTCTCAAGCTCAGACCAATCAGCCGACTTGGGGACACAGGCCAGAGCCAGGCCACCTAGGGACAAGGCAGACCGTGTCTGAGGCGCTTGCTTGGGGAGGGACAGCAGGGAGACAGCAGCAGAACAGGCCTGGGGAGCCATGAGGAGCATCTTGACGCTCCTGGATGGGTACCCCTGGATGGGAACCATCTGGAAATGCTCCCCCTGTCTGCTCTCTGGATAACCCTCACAGCCCTGCTCCTGGCCACATGGCCACAGGGAGGTACTGTGGCACGTGGCTTGAGCAAGGCCCGGCTCCAGCCCAGGTCTGAGCGTCACACACCAGCCGATGAGGGGAACCGTCGCCAACACCATTCCCCTGCAGGGGGGCAGTGGGGAGCGGGGAAAGTTGAAAGCTTGTCAAGCAGCTCTCACCCTTGACAGTCATAAAAAGGAATAAACGATTTACAGGAAGATGGGGGAGACCTCTGAGTGGTAGGAGCCGCGGCTCAAGGGAATTAAAAGGCTGTGGGTGGGGGAACAAGAACAACCCTGGGGCAATGGACCCCCAAACCCGCAGCTCTGTCCCTGGCTGAAGAAGTGAGTAGCCAATGGGGTGACCAGCCTGGGATGGCCCAGCTGCTGCCCCCTCCCCCGAGGCTGCAGCAGGGCCCTTCCCCTTCCCCTTCCTTCCCAGTCTCCCCACTCCTCTGGCAAATGACTGCGCCCCCTGGCTTCCCAGCTGTCTCAAGTTGTAGGTAATTTGGCCACACAGCTTATCTGACCACACACACGGGCCTGCCGGATGCTCCCTAACTGAAAAGCCAACCAGTCAGGGTGCAGTGAAACCCAGGAAGGTCAGGCTCAAAGCTGCGGCCCTGACTTCTGGTTGTGGTCACCTGGGTTCAACAAAACCCCTGACAGACTCCTTTGTGGTGTGAACACATCTTTTTCTCACATCAGGAGGCTGGGATACAGTGCTCTGGCTGATAAATTAACCCACTTAAAACAGCCTGCAGAAAAACACACCTCAAGGCTGCCACCTTCTCTCCACAGCAGTGGACGTCACCATCTAACTGGGGAGGGACAGGTGAGCACGGGCTCCGGGAAGGAGAAAGAGGTCAGGCGGCATCTCAAACTCCATCCTTGGGTCTCCATCCTTGACCCAGCATGGGCTCACCTGTGACCTTGACCCTCCGAGGTTTCACTGGAGCACAAATCTCAGAAATTGAACTCTCTTTCTAGTCCTTCTTTTGGTAATTTAAGAGCTCCTTGGCCTGGTTGGTTTTTTTCTTTTTTTTTTGCAATAGGAAAATCACGGTCTACTTCATTTCACTGTACAAATAACTTACATTATCAGAACTTGGTTCTCCTGCCTTTGGTTAAACATGCACACACAGCAGATACAATCTGAATGTTAGCATGTCCCTCTTAAACACCTATCAATATTGCTAGAACTCTTAACAAAGGCTGAAGACACAACAAAGCCACATCTCAACAGCATCCTGTTTGCAAAGCAGGGTACTTTTCACTTGGGAGAATCAGCTGTTTGGGCTCATTACGTTCACAGAGCCCTGAAGGGCAGACAGCAGGAGACCCGCCATGTCATTGCTAACGCAGGCCTTTGAAGCTCTGGCTTGGAACACTGAACATGCTGGGATGGGAAACTCTCCTGTGGATGCGACCCGATGCTTCCTGCCCTGAGCCTAAGTTTACAGGAAGTCCCTGAGTGTACAGGAAGGGCCAGGAGAGCGCTTTCTGCAGAGCCTCCTGGGCATGCGGCGGGTGAGACTTCTGCACACGCTGGCACCTCTGAGCACCCGCCTGGGGCTATCTGTTCTGGCCGGGCCTCACAGGGAAGATCAAGACAAAGACAGGAAGTGTCAGCGAGGCCAGCAGCCGGCTTCTGCTAGGGACACTGTGCCTCCTCCGGGTGATACTGGCCAGACACCCTGAGGTGACATGCTCAGACAAAGACAGTCACCAAGAGGAGACAGCAGAGCAGCCTCCCAGTCACCCTGACGTCAGCCACTCCGTGAGGCCCGTGGTCTCTGGTGGTATCCCCTCATGGGGCTCAGTGTTTCGGGCAGCAGTTTTGGGGTCAGACTTACTCTCAGGAGTGAGATCTATTAATATATGAAGGGGAGGGGAAAAGACCCAAAGCCACCCTTGTTTCTACCTTCAACTGCTATTGCAAGAGACCTATACGGAAAAAAGAAAAAGGTCTCAGGATCATCTTGAAGTGAAAGTGCTTGGAAAAGCCTGGAGAAGTCAAAGCTGCATTTCCTTCCCGGTTTGCGAGGGTCCTCCTGCCCCACCCAGGGGGAAAGAGCCCTCCACTCCCCAGAACCCCTGGAAAGACCCAGAAGCTACTGTCTTCCTCCAGAAATCAGAGTGAATCACACTTCCACACAAATCTTATATATACAAGGATAAGTCTTTTGGGCACCTTAGAATAAAATGTTTATGTATTTCAACTAACCACTAAGAAAAAACTAAGAAAGCCAATGACACGCAGTGGAGAGATGGCCCTTCGAGGGCCTCAGACAAGCTGCTCACTGGGCATGGCCCTGACTTCAATGGGGGGTGGCACAGAGCATCAGGGGATTGTTGAATGTCTTAGGAGGGGCAGCATCACCCCAGGAGGCATTGGAGGAGGGCCTGCACACTCATGAGCTGGACGTTATTTCTCTGAACTGCATTCAGGAGAGACATATCCGATCACTGGGCCGGTTTCCAGCTGGCGTGACCTACCCCCACACAGGACAGGCAAACCAGCCACATGACTGTGCTTTGTTTAGTGATGTGGCCAGAGAGACTGCCAGCATACACACACACACACACTCACACACGGGTGTGCATGCCATCATGAACACAGCAGGGCTCCTGGAGCCCAAGCCCCCACTCCCTGACTCCTGGCAGGACATCTCACACCAGTGCACTCGAGTCCCGCGTGTTTCCCATCGCCTCTCTTAAGATCACCAGGACGTGCGTTGCTCAGCTCAACCAACACTCACTCTTCTCTGGAACATTCCAGGGAGGCATCCCCCATGAGGGAACCTGTGATGTGCTGCCTGGAAGGTGGAGTCTCAGACATTGTTTGTCGTGCTGCAGGAGGTGGAGTGAGAATGCGGGATGGACAGCCAGGGCAGGAAGGACAGAGCCCCGCCGGCCTTGCAAGGCCAGCGCCTGGAGCCGGGCTGGCCAGGGCAGCCAGCATGCTGGAGGCTTGCCGCCAGACTGCAGTCCCTCAGGCTGGGTGGCTGTGCCTGGACAGACCTGCAGGGAGGACCCCTGGTTCCCAGCACCTGCGGCGGTGAGGGGGGTGTCTGCAGAGTCCTCGGGAAAGCAGCCTGAGGGCTCAGGCAGCGGAAGGTGCAGACTTCCCAGGCGGCCGGGGTGGAGGGCCTGACCCTGCGAATCACACAGTCCCCAACAGAAGCCACCTGAGCCACGATGCCTGTAACTGACACAGAATTTTCTGTCTTTTAAAAATAAAGAGCAGCACTGTTTGCTTTTAGAAAGGGCAGATGTCTTGAAGCTGCTGAAGAAAATTCTCTTTTCTGGGCTTCATCATGGAAGATGGCCCCAGGGAGTGAGTGGTGAAGTCTCTCTGCCCCAGAAGCAAGCGGTCAACTGACCAAGAACATCTCAGACGCTCCACATAGACAACTGAGGGCCGCGTAGGTCCAACACAGCCACTTGGAGCCATAACGTCCCGGAAGCCCACACCCCTGACTGTGGCTGGGCCTTCTGCAGCCAAGAAAGCCGTCCGCTGCCTCAGTCTCTCTCCCGCCCTGAAACAGAGGGTGTCTCTCTCCTCCTGGAGCTTCCTGTCACACGGAAAGGGGACCCAGTACCAGCCCAGACTGACACTGAGAGGCCGTCCCCGCTCTGCTTGGCTGTGGAAGGAACCCAGTCCCGCCCTGCAGGGAGGGGCCCAGATCCTCACTCCCAATTGCCCCGTGTTACTGGCGTGGGACTGACATGTGCCAGCTCACATCTGCCTTTCCCTACCTTCCCACACTCCCCGTCTTCTCAGCAGGAGGCTGTGATGGACACGTGCCCGCCCGGGACCCACTATCCTTCCTTCTGTGCCCCCTCAGTCCCAGGTCGCAGGCCTGCCACTCGAGGGTACGGACAGTCATCTCAGTTTTAGCTGTGTAATCCCAGGGGCACTTTGGCACGCAGGTGGGGAGCAGACACAGGCAGAGGGAAGTGGGGAGGACAGGCAACCAGATTCTTCTAACCGCTAGTTCTAGGGCGGCATAGGTGCTGCCGATGTCATGCAGGGGGGGTGACAGCCAGCTGCAGTCCTCTGGGGGAGTCTCGGGCCACCTCCTGTGGGCTACTCGGCAGCCATCTGCTCGATGTGGTCGCTCAGCAGCTTGTACTGCTCTGCAAGAGAAAACAACGTTATTCCTTATGAGGGAGAGGGCGACACAGACAGGCAGGGTCTTCTCACAGGCACGGTGAGTGCGAGCTTCCGCAGGTGTGCCCGCGGCCTGGAGGTGGGCTCCTGGGAACCAGGCTGCATCTTCCCACAGAAATTATGCTACAGAGGGCGGGCCAGTAGGCCCAGCAGCCTGGTGTGGGCGGAGGAACGTGTCACAGGAGCCAGGCTTGGGTCCTGGGGGGCCACGTGGTAGGGGCACGGTGCTCTGCCCTGTGCTGGGTGACAGGGCTGGCGACAGCACCGTGAGGCTGTCCAGGGTACCTCCTGAGGCCGCCTGTCCTTGGCCCTCTTTGACTTGGTGCGGGGTGGAGTTTTGGACAGTACTGGTCTAGCCAAATCCATGTCTAAGTGGAAGGCTTTTCGGGGGACAAGGAAGAGGCATTTGGTACCATCATGTGGGATGATGCAGAAAGGCCAGCTGTTTATTAGGGAAGTTGGCATCAGCAATGCATCTCCTTTCATTACAGAAGTCAGAGATTCTAGAAAAACCAACCTCAGGACCTCCGCCCCTCCCCGCCCCCAGACCTCCCAGGGCAGTGTGGTTCAAGAAATCAAGGTAGGCCATACGCTGGTCACTTATAAGGAGGGCAACTCAGGGCCAGAGTCTGTCCATTTTCAAGGTCAGAGTCTGAGTGCCAAGTTACATCTTTACTTGGACCCTATCATTAAGCACTGACCGGGCAGAACCCTCCCCCTCCCCCACCAACTCCTACCTAGCAGAACTGGGTTTCCAAATGGAAGGACAAGTGTCCCACGCACTTAGGCAGGCAAGAACATTTAACGTCCCATTTCTAAGTAAAATAGGGATAATTCTCTGATTGGGACAGGGATCCCACGTGCAGCCCACTTCGGTCCTGAACCCCAGGCCCCGCCGGCCTGGCCGGCACTCACCCTCGTCCAGGTTGCCGATCACCGCCTGCTTCTTCAGAAAGTCATTGCACAGCTTCTTGTTCAGCCCAAACGCCAGCATGTTGTGCGTAAACGTGCTGGGGGGACACGGCCGTGAGCTGGCACCCCTCCCACCTCCCGGGGCGGCGGGGGGCGGCAGGGATGGAAGGGAGCCGGGGCCCAATAAGCAGCCTGCCAGGAATCATTAGAAAGAAGTAAAAACTAAATCGCCTCCTCAGCCAGCCAGCTTCGCTCACCGTGAAACGGTGTGGAGGCCAAATGGAGTGAATCGTGTGCTTCTGAGACATTTAAGAACTCACGGTGGTAACAACCCTGAGTCAGGGGCGTGTGACATCATAAGGGTGGCTCTCCCCCAGTGGAGCCCCCGCCAGGAGCATCTTACCCGGCGGCCCCTCCTTACTGAGTCTGGGCCTCAGTATCAGCACCCAGCCCTGCCTGCCCCGCTTTCTTGTCCCGGGGTGCCCCGGGGTGGTAGCACTCACCCCAGCTGCCCAAAGGTGATGTTCTCGTTGAACCGCAGGCTGTCGTCCCGCTCCTCCTGGGTCATGTGGCACCACCGCTCCCTGCAAGCACAGGAGGAGCAGCGGGGGCTTCAGGCCCGCGTCCCCGCCGCTAGGCCCTCCCCTGCTCTGACCTACAGGTGCTGGTCTCCCTGACACAGAGGGGACTCCTGGGCCAAAGAGCTGTTGGTGCTGCTTCTAGGAAGCCTACCCGAGAGGTGGGGAGCGATACATACACACTCATCACCTTGTCCTGGCGGAGATGAGGCCCAGGGCCCTGAGACAGTGTGCGCTTAGCGGTCGCCTAGAACATTTGCTAGGAAATGAGAATCCTGTCCCCCACATGTTTGAAGTTCAAGGACAAAGGAGGCCACAGCTCATGTTACAGGCGGGGACAACTGCAGAGGCCAGGGCCCCACCAGTGTCTGAGAAAAGTGGGAGTCAAGAACCCAGCAAGGAGGCCCTGGGGCTCCCCTCCCACTGTCTCCAGGCCTCCAGCTCTCCAGCGGGGTCCACAGCCTCTGACCACATGTCGCCGGCCAGGCTGGCCCAGCTCTGCCACTCACTCTGCTCCTGGCTTCCTCATGGCCAAGGCCCGCCCTGCATGGCCGCCCCAGGGCCGGTGGCTGCTATCCTGTGACCACAGTGAAGATGGCGCAAAGTCTCTATGCAAAGATGGGAAACTCTACAAGGAGGGACCATGGTGCAGGAGCATAGGGTCAGGGGTCAGGGCTCAGTCAGGGAGGGTGCTCTTCTGAGCCTAAGGAGTGTGTCCACGAGAGACAGCCCAGGCCACCCGACCCCGCAGAGCATCGGGCCTCCCCTTACAGCAGGGCGTCGCCAGTCTCCATGGGAAGTCAGCCCCTCAACCACCCACCGCCATCCCCAGGCATGACAGCCCCATGGCCGTCTGGGAAATGAGTAGATGCCTACTTCCCCTTAAGAATTACACTCTGGACAAGGAGTCTGATTAAAACAGGGTTGAGAGAAAAAAAGATAAAAGGGAGAGAAGAGGGAGTATGAGGGGGGTCAGGGTGATGGAAAAGCCAAAGGAAGTGGAACAGAACCAAGAACATCAACTCTTGACTCCTCTCCCTCTTCAGGCCGAGGGAGGCCACTGATGCTGCTGCAGCTGAGTGGGAACCACAGGACACCAAGGCGCAGCAGAGGCAGGAGGAGGTGTCACTCCAGTCTCCTCGGGCTAGCAGAACAGCCACGAAGATACCTGGAAGGCGCTTCCAGGCACTATACTAATCCCATTCCACGCTCCTTCCCATCCCCTTTCCCCTGGTAGACACCCTTAGGACTGTCCAGGCATTAAATCCCCAAACCACCACCCGGCTCGCTGGGTACAGTTGCACAGGTCGTGCACTGTACAACCCCATCCCATGTGGAAGTGGCTCCCTTGCAGTTGTGCAGCACAGTAGTCCTGACAGTAGATGCAGAGGTGACTTTTTTTGCTGTGGTGAGGACTAGAGTTGGGACATTTAATCTGATCTCTGACGAAATAGGCAGAAGGTCAATCAGGGGATGCCTACAATCAAATCAATTCTTTAAAACTGAGTCCAATGTCCAATATTGGTGGAAGTCTAATACCACAAGAGAGCAGGTCATGTGTCTAAAAATGCCACAGTGAGAATCTGGATGTGACGAGCAGGTTACAGAACAGGAGGCCTCCTGAGAACAGAGAGGATGCTGATGGCATTGTCAGCTGACTTTGCCAGAGAGAAATCACGCTGGAGACACAAGGTTGCCCAAGGACCCAGAGCTGAACTCTGGTCCTCCAGTCTCAGGGTGTCCCGGGGGGCAGGTCTAGGAGGTGCATGGCCAGACCACACCTGCCGCGGGTGAGGAGGCCTGTGAGGCTGAGACTCACTTGCCCTCACGAGGCTCAGAGGCTATGATGCTCTGACCCTCTCAGACCTCGGCCACGGTGCTGGGAAGCCTTGCTCCGGGAGGGCTGGCTAATCACCCTATCCCTTAGAGAGACTGTGGGAACTCGGGGGCTTTTTATGAACGGAGGTAGCTGCTGTGCTTAAGTGCTCCTATTAAAGCCAAAATAAGGCTGTGTTGGAAAAAAAAAAAAAAAGACAAGATTTCACATAGAACAATAAGCACTAAAAATACATCACTGATTAAAGGAAGCATGCTTTGGGAAATTTCCACCAAATTTTAAAAAAGCACTGTTATCAGAAATTATATTTTGAATAGGCAGGCCTTTAACTCTAAAAATATCTTAGGAAGAAATCTAACACATATCAAGTTCAAACAAAGTCAGAGCCCATCATGGGCTCGCAGGAAGCAGCCAGTCCTCGACATTTGCCTTCAGAGGCCCCTTGACATGCACAGGCCCCACATCACTCAGTGGCCGGGGGCACAGAGCAGCTGTCCTTTCTCTGGGACCCTCAGACTCGTCTGAGTGGGCGAGGGTCTGCCAGAGCCCGCACGCCTCTGGACATGACTATAGAGACAGGTCCTCTGGCCGCACTGGCAGCTCCAGCCAGGATCAATAACCAAGTGGGCAACAAGTGACCCTGAGGGTGTGGTTTCAGGGTCTGCTTGGAGGGCCAGAGCGGCCCGTGGAGGCTGGCTCACTCACGGTCAGAGCTGACCTTCTAGACCTCACTGTCCTCTCCTCTCGGGACACACACCAGGCCTTGCAGGGTTCTTGGGGGTTGTGTCTGCTTCCTGTCCATTTCAAGGTCTCTATCGTGGGCAAGCTCCCCACCATCACCAGCCTGTCCCAGCGCTGGGCCCGCCAGCTGCGAGTCCCAGCTGCACCTGGGTGCCCTCCCCCAGCGGCCCTAGAAGGGGCCCCGCACTGTCCAGGGACAGGCACGTGGACACACACCTCTTCTTCTCCTCCTCTCCAGCATCCCCTCTGGAGCGGCAGCAGAAACAGGTAAACAGAGGAACATGTCAAACTCATGCAAGATATGTGGATGGAAAAAGAGAGCAAGCGCGGAAGGAGGGTTATCACAGCAGAGACGGAGATGGAGACGGGGTTCCGGGCAGGTGGGGGGTGCTGGCCGAGATGTCGGAGAGCAAAGCAACATGAGATCCCCCTCGCCTACAGGCGTTTCCTGCGTCTGCGTCTCCCAGCAGAGAATTCTGTCTAGAATCCTAAGGAACGGTCCAGGACCTCTCCCCCCACGTGCTTCCCTGCTTACCAGGATACACAGCCACAGCAGGCCATCCCGCCCCCATGGAGGTTTACTGACTCTCCCCCCAAAAGACAGATTTCACTTAAGATCCCCTAAGTGCCAGTGGACTGAAGTATTAACCAGCAGGCTCTGCCCTCTCTCCTGCCAGGAGAAAGGTTCTGAGGTCTCCCCAGTGTTCGAGAAGAAAGGGGTTCATCTCATTAATGAAAAGAGATGCAGAGACTTCAAAGTCCCATGACTGGAGGGGCAGATAACGTGACCCACGCCTGGGAGGCTGCTACCCCTTCCCTACCATATTGCTGCACACAGCAGGCGCCAACCTTGGCTCGCTGAGCCCTAATGTACACTCCTCGCTGCTGATGGTTTACAAAGTGGGGACTCCAAAGGGGCCCCTGGGAAGCTGCAGCCCAGAGGAGGCAGCTGAAAGTAGCGACTGCTTCCCCAGACATGAATCCTGCAGCCAGGGTCCCAGCTCAGGAGCCTGGGTTCTTACAGAGACAATCAGAGTGGGTCCAAGGGAGCCCCAGGGGCTTCGTTCAGTGGGAGTTCACATTTCTGAGGAGGGTCAGGCCAAGTCATGCCAGAGCCCCAGGGGGAGAAGCGCTCATGCAAGCTGGGCCCCCCACCCGGAAGCTGTACGCCCAGGACCCTTCAGGCAGCTTGCAGGGCACCAGAGCCAGAAGGGTTCAAGGAAGAAACACAAGACGCGAGGACTCAGCCATTCCGTCCTTCTGCTCTCCTCTTCAGAAACGGGACAAAAAAGCCTCTCCCTGGTCCTCTTCCCTGAGGCAAGGCAGGCCTGGACTTGGCTCCTACCTGGTCGTGGGAGACCGCTTTCTCCTCTCACAGTGGACGGCATCGAAAAAAGCTGCATTCCAGAACCTCAGCGTGTGCCTGCAAGACAGACAAGATGGGAACGCAGTCAGTCTCAGGCCCACGTTGTTGTTCAGTGGCTAAGTCATGTCTGAGTCTCTGCGACCATGGACTGCACACGCCAGGCTCCTTTGTCCTCCACTATCCCCTGGAGTTTGCTCACATTCATGTCCATTGAGTCACTGATGCTTTCTAAGCATCTCATCCTCTGTCGCCCCTTCTCCTTCTGCCTTTAGTCTTTCCCAGCATCAGGGCCTTTTCCAATGAGTCGGCTCTTAGCATCACATGGCCAAAGTATTGGAGATTCAGCTTCAGCATCAGTCCTTCCAATGAATATTCAGTGTTGATTTTCTTTAGGATGGACTGGTTGGATCTCCTTGCAGTCTGAGGGACTCTCAAGAATCTTCTCCAGCACCACAATTTGAAAGCATCAATTCTTCAGTGCTCAGCCTTCTTTATGGTCCAACTCTCACATCCATACATGACTACTGGAAAAACCATAGCTCTGACTATATGAATCTTTGTCAGCAGATCAATGTCTCTGCTTTTTAGCATGCTGTCTAGGTTTGTCATAGCTTTCCTTCCAAGGAACAAGCGTCTTTTATTTTCATGGCTGCAGTTACCATCCGCTGTGATTTTGGAGCCCAGGAAAATAAAATCTGTCACTGTTTCCACTTTTTCCCCTTCTATTAGCCATGAAGTGATGGGACTGGATGCCATGATCTTAGGTTTTTTAACATTGAGTTTTAAGCTAGCTTTTTCACTCTCCTCTTTCACCCTCATCAAAAGGTTCTGTAGTTTCCTCTTTAGTTCCACATGGACCATAAAGGTGTATGTGCCTTCATCCTCAATGGAGCTGGTTTCCTGGGCCTCGGCAGTGTGTTCTGGGGTCATCTGCATGTCTCTCAGGACCTATAATCTGGGAAGGCAGAACCTTCACCTGTAGGACACGGATGAAACCACTTCCCCTTCTCAGTCTCCCATGAGGCTCCCAACAGGAAGCAGAGGCCTCATGGAGACGTGCTTTTCTAGAGCAGCGTCTATTAACAGAAATGGGAACCTGGCAGGGACAGGCCATGCGCAGAGAGCAGACACGCTTATAGGGTCGCACAAGACAGAACCATTCTTCCCAAAGATCAGAGTCAGCAAACCTATGGCACATGGGCCAAACCCAGGCCTCTGTGTTTGTGTAAATCAAGTTTTAAGGGCTCACAGCCACGATCACCCACTTACATCCTGTCCATGGCAGCTTTTGCACTATAGAGGCAGAGTGGAGTGGTTGCTGGTAAAGCCTAAAAGATTTATCACCCAGCCCTCCACAGAAAAGTGTGCTGAGCCCTGAAGCAGAAGGTAAGACAGTAGCCCAGCTGAGCCCAAAGGGGCCCGAGTTAAATCATGGACGTGGGCCCCAGGCTGGTGGGCTTCTCCCTGCTGCCACCCGAGCCTGGCCCTGCAGCCCGGGGCCACAGGCTTCCGGATAGCTGCAGCCCAGCTCTGGCCGGCCACATGTCTCCCACGCCCTGTCCTGTTGTGCCAAGCTCTCACGCCGCTAGACTGTAATCCTCACGGGAAGGGAGCGTCTGACACCCTTTGGGTTCCAGATGCTAACCTGCCTCCAACTTGTGAGTAAATAAAATAAAACACGTGGACGGAGAGGCTTTGGAGGGACGAGGGTGTGCTCACAGCAGAGGGTGGGGTGTCCCCTGACCACGGGTCTCCCACTCCATGGCCTTGGTGTGCGTACGGTATTTATATACGTAAAACAGCTGGCTGCTGCTGCTGCTAAGTCGCTTCAGTAGTATCCGACTCTGTGTGACCCCAGAGATGGCAGCCCACCAGGCTCCTCCATCCCTGGGATTCTCCAGGCAAGAATACTGGAGTGGGTTGCCATTTCCTTCTCCAATGCATGCATGCAACCCCACAGATGGCAGCCCACCAGGCTCCTCTGTCCCTGGGATTCTCCAGGAGAAAATACTGGAGTGGGTTTCCATTTCCCTCTCCTAAAACAGCTGGACTAGGACATAATTCACATACCAGAAAACCCACACTTTTAAAGTCTACAACTCAGAGGGTTGGGCTGTGGTCTATTCATGGACTTGTGCAACTGTGCAACTATTACCACTATCTGTTTCTGGGACATTTTCATCATCTCATTCCCTGCTTCCCCCGGATCCTGGCAACCACCAATCCACTCTGTCTCCAGGCCTTGGCCTCCTGGACACTTTATGTAAATACACTGCGTGGTCCTTTGGGTCTGGCTTTGGTCATTTGGCAGAATGTTTTCCAGGTCCACCCACGCTGTGGTGGGTGTGGGTGCCCCATTCCTTTACGTGGCTGAGTAACAGCCCACAGTTTGTGCATCTGCATGGACGGACATCAGGTTGTTCCCACCTCTGGGCTCCTATGAACAGCGTGTCATGAACGTATGTGCACAGATTTTGCCTGAGTACCTGTTTTCAATTCTTTTGCTCATCTACCCAGGAGTAGAATTGCTGGGTCATGGGGTAGAACTCTGTTTAACCTCTGAGGAACTGCCAGGTCGTCTTCCACAGTGGCTGCTGCCTTGGACAGTCCCACCAGCAGTGTATGAGGTTCTAATTTCCCCGCATCCCCGCCAATACTCGCTATTGTCATTTCTAATGGGGACGCAGGCACTGGCAGCTGCTGCCCTCCAGGTGGAGGGTGGCCTTACCAGATGGGCTGCTGCTTCAGGTGTGTGTACAGGTAGATCTTCTCTCCTTTCCTCTCCTCCTCCGGGCTGCACACAGTCACTGTGGGACGGGGATGGAGACTTGAGCAGGGCAAACCGCCCCAGCAGCCCTCCCGGCAGGCCCCATGTGCCCCCAGAGTCACACAGACACGCAGTGGAAATTCCAGGGCCCACACTGAGGCGCACATCAGTAACGGCATGCCCAGGCCCGGCCCTGAGGACTCAGTCCAGGGAGGGTCCCAGGAACGGCTACCCCACCCTGGAAACGTTCCTTGACGTCCCTGGGATGAGGAGTTGGTCCCTAGAGAAGTGGTTTTTCTGTGGAAATTCAGTAAGAAATTACAGGCTGGAGCAGGAGCAACTGGAGAATCACACAGGACAGTGTCTCCTGCCATGGGGAGCTGGAGCCCCAGATGTGTGGTCACCTGCCTGGGGGGCTGCTGGCTCGCTGTGGACTGAACTAAGGCCCCGAGCGGCTGCAGTGGCGCCACCCGGGCGCCCACAGCCCTGGGGCCCAGGGAGGCACTCACCGGTCTTCCGCGGCTTCTCCTGGGGTCTGCCCTCTTCCTCCCTTGGGGAGAGAAACCACAGAAGTGACAAAACAACCCCCCACCCCCGGTTTCCCAAAGAACCCTTGACGATTGCTTAAACAGGATTATGTCTCATGACCCCTGTGTACATTTGGGTGGTTTTCTGAAAGCATGTGCATGAAATCAATGCCACGTTTACCAATCGCCAGTCTTTTAGAACTGAGATGTGGAAAACTCTGGACGGTGGGGAAGCAGCTGCGCTTCCCAGAGCAGCTCTCAGGCCCCAACGACAGCCGAGGAGGCTGAGGTGCTTCTATCACCAGGCCAGGGAGCAGCCTCCTGGTCACATTCGTGGTCGGGCAGGGGCGCACACGGGGCACACTCACTCGCTCCTCCTGGCTGGGGGCCCCTTGGGCTTGGTCTCCAGCCCAAAGAAGCCCTTGACATTCTCTGTCTTGGCCGACGTGTTCTTCAGCAGCCGCTCGGCAATGTCCTTCTTTTCTGCCAACCAGCTGTTGGCTGACTTCAGGTAGGAGTCGATGCTCCCAGTCGGCTTCTCCTTGGACTCTGTGGGGAGCAGGTGTGGTTTACCTGGAGGTGGGAGAGCGGGGATGAGAACCGACTGGAACCACGGAGGCTGGGGTCGCCGCCTCCGCCATCGCTGGACATGCAGATGGGAAGCGAGGAGCTCAGGGATGCCCTCGAGAAGGCACAGGGCACTCTCAGGTGGCTCCTAAGCACCCTACTGTGTCCAGGTCAGCCAGGTGTCACCAGGGATGGAAGAGGAAACAGGCAGGGACCCAGCCCTGAAGAAGCACTGAGTCCAGAAGGCGGGTGCGCAGCGCACATAGGCAGAGGGTAGCACACAGAGTGTGCTGCGTGGCCAGGCTGGGCCTGAAACAGGAGGGTGTTGGGCACGGGAGATGGTGGAGGAGGGCAGCCAGGAGAAAGGAGGAATGTCCCTCTCCAAGGCCACATACCGACCAAGGTCCAGGCAGCCCCGTAGGCCCAGGCTGCTCTCCCAGGCCAAAGGGCCCCAAGCTGAGGAGTCAAGCCAGCAGCTACAGCAGCGCAGAGGGGTGGGGAGAGGGTGGGCAGTGCACAGCTGTCAAGGGGAGGACGGAGTTGAGACACAGAGGAAGGGGATGCTAGAGTGAACCCACGGTGCCAGTGCTGCCCTGACCCAGCTCCAGCCCCTGGGTGGGCTCCCAGAAGCCCTCTCCTTGAGGAGGCCTGAACAAGTGTCTGTGGTTGCAGCTCAAGGAGCTCAACAGGGGAGCCCTCCAGCTGCGATGCACCGGGAGGCCCCAGGGCCACGAGCCAGCACAGGTCAATCTGCCCTCTGCTCAGAGGCAGCTCCAGCCCACAGCCCAGCTGCTCCTCTTTACCCTTGTCCACAGCTGACCCTGCATTCACATTCACCCAGAACACGAGACCTGCACATCCTCACACCAGCCATCCGGCATCCACCCTGAAACATCCTGCCCCGTGTGTCCACCTTCTCGTTTCCTCACAGCTGGACCCTCAGCCTCCCAACCCATGCTGTGGGCCCTTCTTCTCCTGTTCCAGGAGCCTCCCTCTTCCTCGTCCCTATCCTAACACCAGCTCCCTTTGTTTTCTGGACACCCCGCAGCTTTGCCTTAAGAAATCCCCACCTGGGGACTTCCCTGGAGTTCCAGTGAAAAAGATTGTGTGCTTCCACTGCAGGGGCTGCAGGTTCGATCCCTGGTCAGGGAAGTAAGATCCCACATGCTACGCAGTGCAGCCAAAAAGTAAAAACTAAGTAAAAAAGAAATCTCCACTCGATGGGTGTTGGAAGGTGAGGGTCTGCCCTCCCCGTGAGCCGCGCCGGGCCCTCACCGATGTGGTAGTAGGTGAAGCACATGGTCATGAGGTTCTTGGCGGGCCCGAAGTCGTCCATCTGGTGACACCTGAAATGGGAAGAGCGGTAACTGGCTAACGGGTCCCCCCACCCGCTTCCCTCTGCACCTTCCTGAGAGGACCAGCATACTCACAGGCACGTCTGTTACCTCACCCACCTGATGCTCTGGAGGAGGAGACACAAAAAGAGCTCCCTGGGTCCAGGCACACGGCCTGGGAGAAGGTCTGATTCTGGGTAGGAAGGCCCTCGCCATCCAGCTACCAGGCCTCTTTCACTGTCAAGGTGGGACAGCCAGGGCCCAGGAAGCTCGACCCCACCCCAAAGGGCAGCCCCAGAACTGGAGGCTGGGCCTCGCATCTCAGGCCTATATCTGCGTCTGGCCCTACTTCTCGGGAAGGAGCATGGGCTTGGGTGATACGCAGACGTGGGCAGCACCAGGGTCACCTGGAGAGCATGTTAAGATGTGGATTGCTGGGTCCACCCTGCAGTCTTTGGGTCATCAGGTTTCAGGCAGGGCCCAAGAACATGCATTTCTAACAAACTGCATTGGGAAGCTGATGTTCTGAGGCTCCTGGCACTCAGAGAATGACTAGGAATATGAATACCTACCTACCCTATACCACTTGCTGAAAATCAAAGTAATCAATTACATACCAGAGCCTGCACTAGGCTAGAAGATGTCCTACAGATGTAAAGGACTGTACTTACTATATTGAGAGTATGAGATACACATGGATCCATTCAACTTAGCAAACAAAAAAAGGGGAAAAAACTTCAAAAACAGGACCTGCCTGCCCCTGGCAATCTGTAGTTGCAAAGCTATAAGAATGTCCACTGCTGCTGCTGCTGCTGCTAAGTCGCTTCAGTCGTGTCCAACTCTGTGCGACCCCGTAGACGGCAGCCCACCAGGCTCCCCCGTCCCTGGGATTCTCCAGGCAAGAACACTGGAGTGGGTTGCCATTTCCTTCTCCAATGCATGAAAGGGAAAAGTGAAAGTGAAGTCGCTCAGTCGTGTCCAACTCTTTGCGACCCCATGGACTGCAGCCTACCAGGCTCCTCTGTCCATGGGATTTTCCAGGCAAGAGTACTGGAGTGGGTTGCCGTTGCCTTCTCCGAAACAGTAGGATGAGGGCCACTTTATCATTTAACATAAAAATAATCCAATAAATCTAAAAAGCTACATTTCTATAAATTTTTTTTGCAACCATAAAAAAATATATGCTCACAAACAAAGTCATGGAAGGAGTCTGTGTTTAAAATTTAACTCCCCCAACCACCCAGTGTACTTATTTAAGGAATAACTGAAAGAAAAATGGAGAATCAGATAAGCATGTTATCATACGGGGCATACCATATGTGACACCATCTATAAAAAGTATACATTCATGAAAGTTCCTATAGATACAAATGTCTGGAGGTCGAAGTGTCCTCAGGGCAGGAGAGCGTGCTGACCCCTGACCTCCTGGGGCTGCTCTGTGCAGCTCCCGACACACCCCCAGAGAGTGTGGGCCCTCGACTCCCTCCACAAGGTCTCTCCACCCAGGCCAGCTCCCAGACCTGGATTCCTCCTGAGCACACCCGGGACATTCCGAGCAAGTGTAAGAAAAACAGGGGCTCCTTTCTTTTGGCAATTTTCCTCCAGTCCATGCCCTGTGTTCATGGGGAAGAGAAAAAGGTGGGGAGACACGGGAAAGTGGCTACAGCCTAAGCCACAGACCAGGACCTGCTCCAAGGCCACACTGAGTTGATGGGGGCAAGTGGGTTTAAATGACGGTCAGATCAGAGTCAGGGCTTCCCTCTGTCCCCAGCTTCCCATGCACCCACCCCATGATTAAAGTCACTGCTTAGTTACCCCCAGGCATACACGGCTCCTCCCGTTCACACTGTAGAGGACATGTCCAGGGCGTCTGAATCAGGTCAAGAGTCCTAGAGCCCCAGGCCTCAGGAGCAGGAGCCCCATGAGTCATTGGCCAGCCTCCACAGCCACACGTTGGCAGGGGGCTTCCTCCCCAGCCCACACGGTTCAGGACACCCTCTGAGACAAAAGGCCCCAGCAGTGCCTCACTAGGACTCCGGGCAGGTGACATCATCCAGCCATCTCTTTAGTGGGTGGTGAGAGTGTGGAGCACGTCACTACAGGAAGCCCAGAGAACCCCGATCTGGGCCAGAGGAGGGCAGAGAGGGCCGTGGAATCACAGCCTGTCTCCAGACAGGCAGGGGGTACTGACTCACACCCAGCTGTGGCCCTCTCCCCTCCTGCCGGTGGGGGGGACTGTGCACTCTCCCGTGAGATGCTGGTCACGACTCCTAGCAGAGGCCGGGGAGCGCCAGAGCAATTGAGCTCACGACGCATGTGTGGGGCCAGTACTCATGACTGGGGTCTCTTGGGTGGGGAGAGAGGAAAGATGAGCAGTTAGGATGGAGGCTCTGAGCCGCGGCATCACTTACTCAAATAGGACCACCGCGAAGGACTGCACCAGGCGGTAGAAGGTGGGCTCCGAGACGCACTTGGAGTTGCAGCGCTGTCCAGGAAGAGGGCAGACGGTCAGGCAGCCGCTGGCAGGGCTGTACTCGGCTCAGAGGGGCTGCAGGCTCACCACAGCATCTCTAAGTGCCGAGCATCTCTAAACGCAGCCCCACTCAAGCCCAGCACGAGCCCTGCTCCACAGAAACCTGGACTCAGCGAAGGGCTGCCCTGCCCCCAGACCGCCCCACATCATTCCCTGTGTATCTTTGTGAGATTTTAAAAGCTAGGAACTTCACCCGCTCACCCACACATGGGGAAGTATGGAAGGATGCGACCCCAAGGTGGCAAGGCTGGCTATTTTTTGGATGGGGGATTTATGGGCAGTTTTTCTACTTCTGCTTACCAGCATTTTCTAATTTTTATTGTAAGAATAAATTAGTTGTGATAAAAAAATACTTTTTAAAAAATTTTATTATCAGAGCATAATTGCTTTGCAAAGTTATGTTAGTAAAAAGTACTTTAAAAACTAAGAACTTCATCCATTTTACAGGAAAAACAAAAAAAGAACCTATTGGCTATTTATAAAACTTCTCATCTGAGCTTACACGGCTGTCATTGTCTTGAATACTTTATCTTTATGAAAACTGACTGTTGTGGGTTCTTTAATAAAAACACGCAGGGACACAGCCCACGTGCTTGTCTTTAAAAAGACGAACATATCTGGAATTTCATGTGGCTGAGAGGCCAGGCTGCATCTTCCACTATTCTAAAAAGGCCTTTTCGAAACATCTCTAGATGAGCTTCACATGTTTTTCCTGTGGGGTCGTTTCTTCTGAGCAGGTGGGCTGCCCCACCCCACAGCCCTGTCACCCCCTTACCTGGGCGCTCACATACCGGGCAAACCATTCCCGGCCTTTCCCATTCTCACTGCTGCAGTACTCGCCAAACTTGGCTTTCTCCTCCTGGTCCAAGTCCTCCCTGGAGAAGAGGGCAGAGGGGAAAGACAGGAAAGCTTTAATCCTCTGGAACTAAAAGGACTACAGTCGGGGAAGAGGAAGGACAGGAACTCCTAAGTGCAGGCGACGCTGGACCCCGGATCCCCATCCTCGCCTCGGCTCCCTGATGTTACCGCACTCCACCAAGTGCAGAGGCACATCCCAGCCTCTGGGCAACCCCGAGAGGAAATGGGGTTATTGCTGTTTCCAGGATGAGGAGCCTGGCTCGAGGATCAGACACAACTGGGAACAGCAAGCAGAGCCCCATCTAGACTTCCTGGCTCCAAAGCCCATGAGACTGCCCGTCTCAGTGAGGTTTGGGCACTCACAAGGTCCACAAGCCTCTGACAGCTGGGCTTTCCAACTCACCCGACTTCCCCTCATCTTTAGAGCTGATGAGGTATGGAGATACCCACTGGAGTTAAGAATTCCTAATCTGCTCAGTTTCAGTATGACATATGGAGCCCATGGTCTGATGCTCCTCCAGCTATCAGAGGGCCTCGTTGCTTATTCCACTCACTTCTGAAGGGCCAGTCTGCTCTCTGATGCTCCCCAGCTCTGTGTGTGAGGGGTGAAGATCGGGGAGGGGGCCCCAGGCCTGCGGGTCACCACCACCAGGGTGGACAACATGCTCACCTGATCTAAACCACTTCTAATCACCTTCGTGGAGGGGGAGGTGCAGTACTCTACCTCCAATCTAATGACTAAAATAGGGTAGCAGAAGGCTGAAGGTCAATTGGCTTTTGCAATTTCGTTTATTTAAGGTTTCATAGAAAACATCTTGGCTTCATTGATCCCAAAATACCAACACCAGATGAAATATAAGAATTTGCCAGGCATGTGCATGGAGCTTTGGAATGAATGCTCTTGACAAGGCATCTGACTCAGTTGTCCAGGTTCCATACTGCTGACAGACAGGTTGCCACAAATCGAACTGGCCTTCCTGGCAAGTCAGTGAGCTTCTGAGCTTTCTCCCCTTTTCATTAACTGGGTGTACTTGGAGAAAGCTGACTAATTTCAGTGTGAGTCAAACAAAATAAGTAGGAAGCCATCCACTGCTCTCCCAGAATGCACTCAAAATCACACATAAAAGCATTTGGGGGATGGACAATTATTAGGATGCTAATAAACTCTTTCCCTCTCAACCGCAGAGAAAACTGAGTCACATCTGCAAAAGGTGGAAATCACCCTGCCAGTCAACCATTGAGGGGCTAAAGCACACAGGAAACAACATCCTCGCTGTGTGCGGTCAACAGGCAGAAATCCTTCTTACGCTTTAACGAAGCTGGAAAACGGGCCCTTTGGCCAGAGCTCCTCAGGCCACAACATGTGCCCATCTCAGAGGCCTTGTTAAAATGCAGATTCTTACTCAGTGGGTCAGCTGGGGCCCAGGACTCTGCGTTTCTAACAATCCCATGGTGCTGATGCTGCAGGTCCTGAGGAAGGACCTTCAGCATTTCATGTGCTGCTGTGCAAAGATGCAAGACCAGCATCGAGACCTGAGGCCTGAACTGAACCCGTGTTTCCCTTTCCCCTGCTGAGCTGGTAACAGCTGTGAAACAGATTCCCAGGTCCAGCCTCTACTTCTGTGCAGCTATCAATGCTCCTGGTTCAAACCGTCAGGAGCCACCAAAACGAGGCCGGGGAAAGGTGCGAGGGCAAGTCCCCATCCTAGCAGCTCTGTCAGGGTACCAAGAGGATTGGTACCTGAAACCTTCTGGCCTTGCAGCACCCCTAATTCACTGTCAGCTACAACACCTTGGAAGGCATGCCCATGGGGGCTCACCTCACATGCAGAGGAAGCAAAGCCCAGCCCTGAGTGGGGGGATCTTCCCAAGGGGGTCTGCAGGCAGCGGGTGGGGCTGAGCCCAGGAGGTGCCAGTGGAGGGTGAGGGCTGGGGCTTACCCTCCAGAGAAGATCTTCTCCACGTAGCTGCGCATGAACTCGCGGAGCTCCAGCGGCTCCTCGTCCTTGGCCGAGTCGGCGCTCTGGTTGGAGGAGAAGGACTCGTTGGAGGAGGAGCGGCGGTACTGGCCCCAGGACGGGTGAGAGGGAGACTCGCCCATGTCGTTCTCGCTGTCCGCGGACTCCGTGGTCTCGCTCTCCGAGGCGCCCTCTCCCGGGGAGCTATCCCCATCCTGCAGCTTCGGGGGCGGCGCCTCCAGCGGCGAGGAGGATGACGGCTCGGCCCCAAAGTCAATCAGCGAGCCCACGGGGACCTCGGGGGCCTCCATGGCTCAGGCGGGGGGCTGCGGACCAGGACGTCGGGTGGGGAGGCTGGGGCACGGGGCTCCCAGGGGCGTCAGCAGGAGCCCGAGGCTGCGCGGGAGCCCGCCAGGCGCATGTGCGCTGCTTGGGAGGTGCTGGCCGCTGGGACCGACTCCTCCGGATGGCCCAGGGGGCCCTAAGGCATCTGTAATGGAAGCAGAGACACATCATCGTTCTCACCATGAGAGCTTCCCAACTTGGATGAAGGAATTAGGGCACTCCTGCCCCATCAGAAGCAGCTCCCAACTTCCAGAATTTGGGCCAGCTCTCTGCTGATATCCTCTGCCGCTCCCTCACCATTAAACATCCGCCATAGGATGGGCGCGAACAAACACACCAATCAGGCTCTCTCCAGACTAAGCAAGCAGACCTCAAGGAGGGCTGCTCCTGCTGGCCTGCTCCCCACTCCAGCTGACCAGGCCGAGGCCGATAAAACCGGAAATCACCCGCCACCCGCTGTCGCTGGATCAGCAGCCATGGAAGACGGTGTCCTCAGGCGCAGGCTACGCACATGGGCTCCTCACCTCCAAGGCCAGAGGCTCACCCTTCCCGGTTCCCTTCTCAGCTTTTGCCGACTTAAGACCCAGGGCCTCCCCGGCTGTCACACGTGGGGTCATGATGACCCCTCAAACCCTTCCATGGTTCTAAGTGGCATTTACCAACCAGACCCACCTCCTCCTCCCTGCCCGCTCCCTGCACCAGGGCCACCCTGGGCAACAGTATCCCCCTCCTGCTGCCCGTCCTTCTGACCCTTAGGCTGAGTGGTCCTCTCCCTTCTCCTCCATCTTCCTCGCCCCACCCGGAATTCTATTCATCCCTCTAGACTTGGCTGAGTACCACCTCTTCACAGACACTTTGCTCAAACCCTGTGCAATCTATTTACTGATTCCTGTGTGGCCACACTGGAACTTTACTGACACTCATTTAATAAGTCTGCTTGTTTGACAGATAGATATTAGTATTCCTGCTTACCCCACTAAAGTATAATCCCCTGAGGGGCGGACCATGCCTCAGCCACCTTTGTAGCAATATGCGAGCGCCCGGCACAGTTCAGTCCAGTTCAGTCCCTCAGTCATGTCCAACTCTGTGACCCCATGAACCGCACCACGCCAGGCCTCCCTGTCTACCACCAACTCCCGGAGTTTACCCAAACACATGTCCATTGAGTCTGTGATGCCATCCAACCATCTCATCCTCTGTCATCCCCTTTTCCTCCCGCCCTCAATCTTTCCCAGCATCAAGGTCTTTTCAAAAGAGTCAGCTCTTTGCATCAGGTGGCCAAAGTACTGGAGTTTCAGCTTCAACATCAGTCCTTCCAATGAACACCCAGGACTAATCTCCTTTAGGATGGACTGGTTGGATCTCCTTGTAGTCCACGGGACTCTCACGAGTCTTCTCCAACACCACAGTTCAAAAGCATCAGTTCTTCATTGCTCAGCTTTCTTTATAGTCCAACTCTCACATCCATACATGACCACTGGAAAAACCATAGCCTTGACTAGACAGGCCTTTGTGGACAAAGTAATGTCTCTGCTTTTTACTATGCTGCCCGGGACAGAGTCCTAACTAAGTGTCCACTGTATGTTTGCTGGATGGATGACCAGACCTGACTGTCAACATGCGCCGGGAGTCGGGAAGCTGATGATGCGGGCAGAACTGGGATTAGGATCTCTGCTTCTAACCAGGTCTCCACCAGTCAGTTCAGGGGTCACCTGCCAGTTCTGGGGTGCCTCCCCAGTGACAAGAGAGGAGCCCTCCTGATATGAGTCCACCTTGATCCTGGGCCCCTGTCCCTGTCCTCTGCCTCTACAGATCCCAAATATCTAAGACAACACCTGGCAGAGAGGTGGCTTCCCGTACCGTACAACTAACGCATCTTGTGAGGCAATTCAGCATCAAAACTGCATTTACTGCCTCTTAAGAGCTTAACGTCCACGGATCGACAACGGGCTCCTCCAAATTCCCCAGCCCAGGATATTTTCAGATGTCCTGAGTCAGAAGGATGGGATGGCTGCCTCCCTGTCACTACAGAGGCAACGGCCCCCTTCAGGAGAGTCCTACAAAGACTGCCTTGGTCCAAAAAAGAGATCCAGCATGAATCTCAGCTCAAAAGAACTTTCTGGGCCAGAAGAGCAACACAAAGTGTGCAGAGAGTCTGAGACTATGGAGTAGTGGGCTGGGGTCGGGCCAGCCCCAGGCACTTCGTGCCAGCAGGACGGGTGAGCTGTGGCCTCTGCTCCCTGAGCCGGGGCCCGGTCAGAGACATCAAGGGCAGGGGAGGGCTCTAAGGTCCTTTGGACAACCATGCTCTCAGCTCTCCAAAGAAGAGAAGATCACGCCTATAACGACTCAACAGATATTAAAAATGGAAAATCACACACTAGGGAAAATGTGTGCAGCTACTACGATAGGAAAAATTGAGTTAATTATACTTATGTGAGAAATTCACCCAAATCCAATTTTTAAAAAATCTATAACACTACTCAGTTAGGCAAGGCATACAAAAGGAAGTTATTAAATTCTTAGACAATTCTTCCACCCATACTAATAACCACACATATAGACAGGCAAATCAAAACAATTAGGTACCAGTTTACACTACACCGTAAGCAAAAATTTGAAAACTATAAATTTTCAAAGCAGATGAGATTATGATAAAACTAATATTTTCAAACAATTCCAGCAACAGGGATAAAATTAATAAGACTTTAGAAAGCAATTTCCATAATTTTTAATTTTCTTTCCTCTGATCCAAGAATTCAAATGCTTGAAATTTATTCTAGGAAAGTAATTCCAAACAGTCAAAAACAGTTATGTGGTCTGTAACAGTATTTATAATCCTCATAAATTAGGGGGGAAATCTAAATACAGTAAAGTGGCAAATAAAATCTAACAACTTGGTGCAATGGTAATCAGTGTATGATGCAATTAGAATTCACTTTATACTTACATAAACAAATATTCTACAATCAACAAACATTTACTAAATCCTATTGCATGCCAACCTCTGTTCTGGGTGCTAGAAATACTGAAGTGAATGAGTTTTAATTGTGGTGTAATTACAATCACGTGCACGTATGGAGAAGGACTGGAAAAGCAGACAGAAACGTATAATATGACAGCGCTGGCACTGAGCGCTCCCTTCTTATTTTGCTATCATTAACCATGTAGTTTACAATGAATAAAAATTCAGAGGAAAAGGAAACAAATATCTTGACACATTTCAGGATTCAGTCTGAAGGCTGCATCTGTTTACCAAAGCAGAACCCGACAGTACAGAAGGGCGAGATCAGACCCTACTGTCACGGCTATTTCTGGTCAGGCCCGAGGCGCTTTCAGAGGCTGGTGGGGAGCTCTCCTAGCGCCTTTCTAGCTTGGAAATTCGGGGTGTGCATGAGTCATTTTTTCCCAGAAGCCTCCTCGGTGGGCTCAGGAAGGAGGGGACAGGGTGAGGGGCCTGGCCCTGCAGGAGAAGAAGCAGAGGTGCAGGAGGGTCCTGGGTGCCATGCGGGCACCACGGGCTGCAGGGTGCAGGCCCTTCTGCCTGGGAATCTCTTCTCTCAACCAAACCTGCTCCTGGGGCTGAGATGCAGATGAAGCAGCCGCTTATGCTGAGGGCCTTGGAAGAACCCCACCCGCTTCCTTCAGGAAGGGAACAGAATTATGGGCCCCCATCCAGGACAAGGTGACGGTCACTCTCAACACACCAGAATCACACACCTCACTCGACTCCTGTGATCTCCAGCCAGAGAATGCAGAGGAAGTGGGCCCAGGGGTACCGACCACACTGTCCCCAGGTAGGGTCAGCCAGGGGCTACCGCTAAGGTTTATGGGCCCAGTGGGATCAGACCTAAAGAACTTTCTCTCTCAAAGTGATGAAATCCACTTCATGAAATCTATTTTATTTCAAAATACCTCTGGGCTAAAGAAGACATGTCCTCAGGTTGTATTCAATCCCTCTGCTTTGTCCTGCCTACAAGAAGGACCCCAGACCCACTCCAGGGCCACAGCTCTGGGTTTTAAATCAGAGTGGAATCTCTGCAAATAACATTGATACTAAAAATGCCTTCTACAGACTTGCAGCCAAATGGACCTTCCTGCAACTGCATCCTCACAATTCACCTCCTAGGCCCTAGAGCAGAAGCCTCTACCAACCAAGTGAGTGAACCAAACTAGACTAAAATCCTAAGTCAGCCTATGGCTCTAAGAGGAGCCTTCTTCAGACTTGGGGTCAGAGAAGTGGATATCTGAGCCGAGATGGAAGACTCATAAGAACCCATAAGACTCTAGGGTCTTCTGAGCAGAAGACAGTGTCTTAGGGGAAGGAAGAGCCCACACAGGGGACCTAGGCAGCCATGACTTTGGAAAGTTCCAGACAAGGGAAGGCTAAGGAGGGAAGAGGTTGGTAGGGTGGAGGGGGCTGCAGATACCAGGACCCTGGGTTGGGTGCTCAGGGTGACTGGCAGGTAGCCATGGCAGCAGTGTGGAACAAGAGCAAGGGGGCCAGGGGAGGTGGGTGCGGTGGGCGCGTTCTTCCAGGAGCTTTCCTGACCTCATGCGCCCCCCCCACCCCTGCGCCCCACTGTGGCAGAACTCGGAAGGAGATTGCCTTCTGTGGCTGCAGACCACATCTCCTGGGGCTTTGCTCAAACCCTGATTTCCCCAGCACCCAGAGCACCTGGAGCGAGCACTTCTCCAACCGGCTGGCCCTGGGCAAGCACACAGGCTCCCGGGGGCAGGGGAGACTCCAGAACCTTCTGTAGCTCCCCCCTGCCATCCGTCTCAGGCAGCTCCCTCTCCTCCAGTGCCCCTGAGCCACCAGAGGTGTGGCATCTCCCACCAGAAGAGGCAGCAAGCCTTGCTGGACCGGCACCGAGGACACACTGGCTCCTGCTCCCTCCATGCCGCCCACCCCGCCTCTCACAGCATCAGAGACGCAAGGCTGGGAGGCGGGGAAGCAGTGGGCCCCCTGCACGTGGTTAGGGAGTGACCAGGCACGGAGTTCAAGCTCGGGTCAGTGTCGAGCCCAGGCTCTCTATCACTACATGGTCCCTACAGGGGCCTCTCCGATGCTCTCCTGTGGGTCAGTCACCCTCCCAAATCTACACCATGGCCTAGAAGGTAGGCCCAGGGCCACTCTTGTCAAATGCCCTCCCTGCCCCAGAGCAGAGAACCATGCAGGTCTTCACTGCACTTGCTAGATGGCTTTTCCTCTGCAGTCAGTCAAGCTTGCTTGAGGAGATTATTTCAGGGTTTCCCCTTTATCATAAAGATAAATTAGAGAAAGATCTGGAAACACAAGAGGAGGAAGAAAAAGCTGATCCCACCATGCCAACAAAACCCCACCTCCATCTGCATGGCTGCCCTCCTTGGTCTTGGTCAACAGGAAAACTCCTTTCCTACCACTGCAAAGCCGAGAGAAATCGGATGTGCATCCTGCACCCAGCAGGGGCAATCCCTCCCATGACAGCTGCAAACCTGCAGGTGACCCCAGTGAAGATGGTCTTGTCCAGTCCCCTGAGGGGTGTCTTATTTCAAACAGACCTCACGGAAGGTCAACTGACAGTCTGGGTTTGGCTGTAGGGATAAGGGGAGGGCAGACAGGCCCCTCCCTGAGGTTTCTGGTCTCTGGGGCTGTCTTGAGACAAGTGAGCTTGATCCGTGATTAGACTACTGTTATCTCTTTTGGTTCAGCCATCAAGAGACTCAGTAATGAACGGTTTCCAGGAAAACTGCACCTCACTGGAATAGCTGGAGGAGAGGAGAGGGAGAAGAAATAGGGGACAACTTTCCCACGTGCTGCTGCATCCATCGCCCAGTAGAGGCTGCTGCAGCCACGATGGATGGTTCCACAGAGGCCCACTCCCCTCCCCGGGCACCCGTCTGTGCCCTGGCAGGGTCCCAGCAGCATGGAGCGTGGCAACCACTTCCACACCTGCCCAGCCTGCCACAAACAAGTCAGCCTCACAGCGCAGAGGTTCTTCCTGCGCTCCATCAGCATCTGTTCCGCGAGCGCCCTTCCCCCTCTACAGTCCCAGGTCACAGAGAGCCCCCTGGGCTGGCCTGGGGCTGCGGGGGTGAGGAGGAGCCTCAGCCTAGCTGCAGAAGCCAGCCCCCCAAGCCCCAACCAGACCTCAGCCACTACTGAGGCTTGTGAAAACCTGCTCCATGTTGCTCAGAACCTCTCCCTCAGCAAGATGACAGCAGAGACCTTCGTCTGCCTCTGCAGGGGCTGACCAACTCAGCCCCCAGCTCCTGACAGATAAATCCGCTCAGAGATTTCTGGCTGGGTGATAACTGACATTGTCCTGGAATCAGGAAGAAATGTGGAGCCATTGGGGGCTTTGAAGCAACAGTCATTCCAATGAATGAATACATGTCAAATAAAAAGTGTCAGGGCTGTCCTTTTAGATGTCAGCTGTTCAGACAAATTTATGCCCAGTCGATGCGGATCGAAGATGACGTCAGGCCAGGGGGATCAAAGGAAACCATTACTGCAATTGGGCAATTAATGTAGTGGAGCTTCCTGGCAGCCAAAGCAAAAGAGGGAATTATGCTCAGTCATAAGATTCTTTCCATTCTGACAAATTCATTTGTAGATGAACCTTATCGAGATATGGAATTTAAAAATCAACTTGACAAGAAAATCCTCATATGAAGAGTGCTGATTATTACAGTGAAAGTCTCTAATAAGTTTCTGCAAAAGATACATGCCAAAGAGATGCCAAAACACATGTTTTTAAAATGACTCTCCAGGACTCCCCCGGTAGTCCAGTGGTTAGAACTCTGTGCTTCCAACGTAGGGGATGGCGCAGGCTAGACCCCTGGACAGAAAAGTAAGATCCTGCATGCCGCACGCATGGCCAAAAATAAATGAAATGACCTTCTAAAACCCAAAAGGTGTATGTTACATCCATTGGGAGCAGGTACCTGTCTGGCTGGAGCACGCTATGGGGTCAAGGTGAGCTCTCGGTGGTGGTGCCGGGATGGAGCATCACGAACCTGGAGACGTCAGTTAATATGCCTGCGAGGGTCCCTCTCCCTCAAGTCCACTGTCACTTCAGGGTTTCTGGCCAGCCCCAGTCACCAACCATTCACGGCTGAACTCTCTGAAGAGCACTCGCACCAACATTCTGACTTGGTGATCAAAATAGGGCAAAGAGAGCTGGAGGGGGGCAGGGCAAGGGCACCCCCAAGGCCCTGCTCGAGGCACCAGCTCAGGGTTTCCTATCGGGATGGGAGCCCACGCTGGTTACGGAGATGGGAGCTGAGCACCTGGTGATGACTCACAACCCACAGTGGGGAGTCTCCGAATCACATCTCTCACTGCTGAGGAAGCGGAGAAGATGGGTGGGGAGTGGGGAGGGGGACAAATATCACCGGGTTTCAAAAGGGAAGGCGGTAGACGCTGGGACAGAGTAAGAGCTGCATCAGGGAACACCCACAGGTCTAAGCAGGGTGGGTCTGTGAGCACAGGACCGTGAAGCAGCGAGGACGAGGTCAGAGCTGATGCCAAATGAGCTCGCGCCGTGTGTGTGTGTGTGTGTGTGTGTGTGTGTGTGTGTGTATGCGCGTTTCTTGCAGATTCATACACCAAGGCAATGCTGTGGGATCAGTACATGGGCTCTAGCAAGGACTAGACAAATGCATTACGGCTTTGAGGACAAAACAGAAAAAGGTGGCCCGAACATTGTTTAAGTAGGTGGATTCACAGTTCTTTGCATTTTAAGATCTCTGAGATCAGAGGTGTCTTAGCACTGCTTCCAGGTAGGCCCATCAAGATACATTTGTCTCTGCTCGGAGATAAAATTGGTACCTCTTTTATTTTTTAAAATAGTTGAATTATTTATTTTTTTGGCCCCGCACCATGCGGCATGCAGGATCTTAGTTCCCCGACCCCGAATTGAACATGCACCCCTTGCATTGGCAGCTTGGAGACTTAACCACTGGACTGTGAGGGAAACCCCAGCCTCTGTCTTCGAATAACTCATAAATTATTAGTGAGGGAACCTGACATTCCAACCCAGAGTTTCACAAGTCCACGGTACGCGTGCCACGAGTCAATGGGTTTGATGCTGATGAGAACAACAAACTCAAAACTGACCTTCGGCTGCACTGTCAGGAGCACCCGATCCAAAACCCAAGAGATGGTTTCAGTCAACTCTGCCTCTGCTGGTCAGGCAGCTCCTGGAACATTCCATCCAATCCCACACCCCAGAAGGAGTTGGCAGCTCCTCTTGGGGCAGCAGATCAGAGTAAACATGTCTGGAGACCCAGGCCTCATGCTCCCCAGTCATAGGGCCCAGAGCAGCCCAGCAGGATACATCAGTTTGGAAAAAGTAATAAACTGGCAAAGTATTTTAATGTGATAAATGCTTTTAAGACTTGTGGAAAAGGAGAAAGCTATTGAGAATCTGGAGTGTGCTTAGTCGCTCAGTTGTGTCCGACTCTATGCGACCCCGTGGACCGTAGCCCACCAGGTTCCTCTGTCCATAGGGATTCTCCAGGCAAGAATACTGGAGTGGGTTGCCATGCCCTCCTTCAGGGGAATCTTCCCAACCCAGGGATCGAACCCAGGTCTACCTGCATTGCAGGCGGATTCTTTACCATCTGAGCCACTAGGGAAGCCCAAGAATCTGGAGGGCGACCCAAAAATGATAATAAAAACAAAATCCTAAAAAAAAACAAACAACAAAATCCTACCTGATAACCGTGTCACGTGAGCAATGGTGAGAAATTCAAGGGGGATTTACTGAGGGGGAGAGTAACTTGGGAGAAGAGACAGCGGATTCAAATCTGGGAGGCGCGGCCGTGTGACCAAGCGATCAGATTGTCCTCTGTGGTTCCAGCAGGAAGAGCAGATTCCCAGCAAGGCAGCTGTCTCCACCCCCAGAATGGACCCTCCAGAGTCTCCTTCTTGAAAAGGAAGTCGGAAGCAGAAGGTGTTAGTGGGAGAGGCCACGGGACCGTTAGGGTTTTGTGCCATTTCCAACCCGAGATAACACTTTATGACACTGAACGCAGGTTTTTCTCCATTGTAGCTGTTGTAATGGTTACATCCGAAAACAGTTCCTATTTTATGAGCTCCAGGAAGAAGCAAAGGTCTAAAATATTCACAGTTCCCAGGAAAAAGAGATAAGGGGCCATCTGCTGGCTCCCTCACACCTGACCTTGGTGGGTCAATATTAAAACTGCCAGGATGGGCTGGGCACTGTGCTAAGGTGGGGAATAGGGTGGTAGAGGAGACAAGTTTCCTATAGTCTGGTGCAGGCTGCCTCCCTTGGTTCAGCAACACTGCAGAAGGCTCCAGGAATTCAACCAGCCGCAAGTGGATCAGGGAGGGAGAAAAAGGTACACGACGATTACAAACCAATGGCTCCTCCCCAGTCTAAGTCTTTGAAATTTCTTAGTTTTTCCAAAGTTGCTCTAAGTCTCAACTCAAAAATCATCTCTCATCAGTGCTTGGAAATACCTTTTGTACTTTACTGATGTCTAATTCATCCCAGGTAAGTCCTCAATGAATTGGCGTTTACTAACAATTCCCACCACTAACTTACCGGGTTGACTGCACTACAACCAAATGTTAGAGGTACACCCCATCCTTCCATGATCACCTGCCCTTCTTCTTTTTTTTTGGCCGCACCTCGAGGCAGTTGGGATTTTAGTTCCCTGACCAGGGATCAAACCCAGACCTCTGCAAGTGGAGTCCTAACCACTGGACCACCAGGGATGTCCCAGCTGCACTTCTTTAGTTAAAGGACACAGCTGACAATTCAGTGACAGCTGCGTTCCATCTGGATACAGATGGACTTGGTTTTCCATCCTTCTGGGCAATTTGGCAAAATAACTGCCTCCTACCCGAGCCCCTGGCACAGAGACAGCCGCACTTTTTTGAACCGAAATAGGCTCCCTAAAAAGATCTGATCCTTGGTCCTTCTAGAGCCCAAGGCAGGCAAGGGATGGAACTCAACAAACGTCCATCCTCTTTAAGCTTGGTGCTTGGCCCCGGCAGCCCAACACAGGGCCAAGATAAAGAGCCGTGTGCACCGGCCACCTGTGCCTCCTCAGGAGGGTCAGCTCTGGGCGAGTCCTCCTGGACGCGGGCTCACTGGGAGGCCTTGGGGAGCCCTCGGCTTGATACCGCGAGTGACTGTCACCGGTTGGCCATGACATCGTCATCTCTGGCTGGTGGTCAAGGTGCTCTGCCATCTGGAGCTGGTCAAGGCTGCTCATGCAGCTCTCCAATGGCCACATGCAGAGGGGACGCTGCTCTCATTCAAAAGCAACCCCACACAAGCATGAGGTTGTTGGTTTCTTCAAGACAGAACTTTCCCATAATCAGTCTATTTCCCTCTCTCTCTCTCTCCCCTCATCCCTCCCTGTCTCCCTCTCTTTCTGACACACACGGCCTTTGCTAACACTTTCTTCATTTCCTTATACACACCACCCACCTTCCTCTGGCTAAATCTCTTGGCACATCCAACCCCTGCTCTGCAACGTGGAGAAATCTGAAAATTGTGGTTGTGTCACGCTGGTGTTCTCTCTAGGTCATCTGTGGTCTTTTGAAATCCTCCCTGGTGTTGAAATACATTTAACAATATTTTTAAAGCTTATCTAATTTATCCAAAGAAAATAGCCCCCAAAACCTCTATGCAGCAAGCTTTACAACAGCAAAAGGAAAGTGAAAATAAACTAAACGATCAACAAGAAAGTCGTGTCAATTTTGCTATTAATTCTGGCACTTCACTGAAATATGACAGAGAAAATAATGACAACATGGCACTGTGAAAATGCTTATGTTAAATGAAAATGAAGCAGAAAATGAAAAACCAAGATGTAATATTCAATTATATAAAAATAATACAGAACAATGCCACAGCTATCCTGTCTGCCTCACACTGTTCTTATAAGGATCAAATGAACTAATAAAGGAAGCCAGAAAAAAAAGAAAAAAGTCAAATGGCTAAAGTACCGTATGAATTCTGAATGGTATTTGTATTGGGCATGTGAAGAGTGTTCAGTACATGACTGACAGGGCAATGGGGACTTTAAAGATCTGATCAGTATCAGAGACCCTGGAGAAAACGGCCACTTCCAAAGTTCTGCCTTATGATTTTCAAATGCTCTTTGCTTTCATTTGTGTCAACAAGTGTAGACAGAAATTCAGTAACAGTCATTGGTATTAATGGTCCTCTCATTCAGAAAATCTTTTAAGAAAGCAAGAGTTATTCTTGCAATAAAGGCTTTGCTTTACTTGAGTGAGACAGGGAGGAAGGGAGAGGGGGATGGGGGTAGGGAGAGAGAGAAGAATCTACTTTAAGAGATTAATTCTTTATCAAGCCCAGATCAGATTCTGTAGCACGAGGCTATACACATTGGTGACCACCTGGATACAAATATTTCAATATGCTACAGATTCTTGACTCTCAGAGAGATCTTTCCCAGCTTCTCTGTGTACACGTTTCCTAATACCCCAAACGGAGAGGAATACAGCTCAGGTGCCTGTAGTCAAACCATCCCTTCAACCAGCAACCTGATGAGTGTGCAAGGCCAGATGTGTGACGATGGGGCGAGGGGAGCTCAAGGGTTCCTTCCGCCCGTCCTCTATGTGATGCTGCACATCAGGTTTTCCAAATCCTTCAACTTCTATCCTTTCATTTTCCTCCTTCCCCACATGAACCACAGTTCTCCTGTACCAGCTTCATCCTGACTTCCTGTCTTTGTTTAACCCAGATTTCTTCACTGAATGCCTCTCAAACAGCCGTCTTCCAGCTTCCTTATGGTTCTGAGTGAGCAGAGTAATTAAGCACACACTCCATCCCATCTCACCCACTGAATGTGGCTATAAAACCTGGGCAGGATGGACAGGGCAGCTATATGAGGGCTCTGAAAAGCAAACAGTAGCAGGCTGAGGAGGGAAGATGACCAGAATTTGAAGTCCCGCCAAAGAGGGGGTGATTCTGCCTCCTCCCAACTCCAGGACCCCAGCCTGGACTGCATACAACCCAGTACCCAGAAAGAGGCCTCAGCAGAGCTCCAGAAGCTGGGTGCTGGTGTGGGGAGCAGGGAAGGGGTTGTCTAATTCTCAGATGCAGTGGGCCCAAACCCAGAGCTTTTCCTCTCCTGCGCTTCTGTCTTCTTGCTGTTCTCATGTCCCGGTCCCCAGCAACCCCCCAGCTGCAGAGGGGTCCACAGGTGCCTAAAGCTTTGAGGCAGGAAGCTTCCTTTCCAACTAGAGGAGTTGAAGGAGGTGAAAACCCCATTGGACTTTTCTCTCTTGGTCATCCTCTTGCTTAGTTATGGATGTGAGATAAGTCCCAGGAAGAGCGTAGCAGAGCAGGAGAAATAAGGTCCCTCCTTCCAGGATGAAAAGCCAAAGAAAGAGGCCTCTGGAACTGGAAAGGGCCGAGGAGACAATGGAGCGGGAGAGGCTCAGGAGAACAACCCCATAAAGCGGGGTAGGCACGCTCCCGGGATCAGCCCTGAGCTCAGCATGTGCAGATACAGGCCTGAGCGGCACACTGTGGCCTCAGAGCACCGAGCCTCGGGAGAGAACGCGGAGCCATGCTGGGGACACACGGCAGAGCTGAAGAGCATCATGAAGGCTTGGAAAACACAACTGATGCGGAGACCCGCAGAGGGCTGGCAGGGGTCCAGAATCTGAGCTCAAATGGGTCTAGCGCTTGCTACAGCAAGATGGCAGCATTCTCCACAGGATTTAAATAAGACCCAGAGTCTCATAACGCAATATTCATATATTCAGGATCAACCCAGAATTGCTCAGTATACAAAGAACCAGGAAAATCCTCAGCTCACATGGGAAAGGATCAGTTGATACCAGTGCCAAGATGACAAAGTATTAGAATTAATTAAGACTTCAAAGTCATTATTATAAAGCATACTCAAAGGAGTAAGGAGGAACGTTCTTGAAATAAAGGTAAAGACAAAAAGTCTCAGCGAAGAAAGAGAAGTGAAGTGGAATCAAATGAAAATTTTAGAAGTATGAAATACTGTAACTGAAGAATTTTAAACCACTAGAAAGGCACAATAGTAGGCTGAATATGATAAAGGAAAGAGACAGTGACCATGAAGACAGGTCAATAAAAATGATCTAATCTGAACAACAGAGAGGGAAAAAAAAAGGTTTTTTTAAAAGTGAGTAGAGCCTTGGGGACTTGTGGAGCAAAACTGAAGGGTCTAACATCTGTGTCATTAGAGTCCCAGAAGAAGAGGAGAAAGAAGACAGTGCAAAAAATATACCTGTTGGCCGTGCCCTCTGCAGTGTGACGTTGCTGGGTGATAGACACACAGACAGTGAATCAGGACAGAGTCCAGAAACAGCCCCACATAAGGAGAGCCAACTGAGCTTTGACAAAGATCCAGAAGCAACTCCATGGAGCGAGGACAGCCATTTCAACAACAAATGGTGTTGGAACAACTGGACATCCATGAGCGAAGAAATAAGTAAACAGATAAACCTTGACCTGAAACCTTCACACCTTATTAAAATTATCTCAAATGGATCACAAACCAAATGTAAAACTTTAAAAAGTTTTCAACTAAAACAATGTGAAGAGTTCCAAGATATGACATTTGAAAGCACGGTCCACAAAAGGAAAAGTTTATATACTAGACTCCATAAAAATTAAAAATTTTTCTCTGTTAAAAACACTGTTAAAAGAAAAGACAAGCTAGAGACTAGGAGAAAATATTTGCAAATCACATATCCAATGAGGGACTTATATACAGAAAACAGAAAGAACTCTCAAAACCTAACAGTAAGAAAACAAGCCAACCTAACAAGGAGCAAAAGAACAGACATTTCACCAGAGGGGATACAGAAGGTAAGTAAGTATATGAAAAGGTATGTGACATCATTAGTCATGAGGGAAAGGCAGATTAAAACCATAGTGAGCCACCAATTGGGGTTTCCCTGGTAGCTCAGCTGGTAAAGAATCCACCTGCAATGCAAGAAACTCCAGTTCAATCCCTGGGTCGGGAAGATCCCCTGGAAAAGGGATAGGCTACCCACTCCAGTATTCTTGCCTGGAGAATCCCATGAGGGATCCCTCCTGGGGAGGAGGGATTCCTCCTCCCCAGAGGAGCCTGGAGGGCTACAGTCCATGGGGTTGCAAAGAGTCAGACATGACTGAAGCAACTTAGCACACAGCAACCAATTACATACCTGCTAAAATGGCTAAAATAAAAAATATTAGTCATATCAAGTGTTGACAAGAATGCTGAGCAACTGGAACTCTAATATACATTGTTGGTAGGAATGCAAAAACATTTGCCAGCTGTTTTGGTTTTGCTTTTTAGGTAAACTTTGAAATTTTAGGGTAGTTTTAGATTTACAAAAAAGCTTCCTCAGTGGCTCAGATGTAAAGAATCAGTCTGCAATGCAGGAGATGTGGATTCGACCCCTGGGTTGGGACGATCCCCTGGAGAAGGGAATGGCAACTTACTCCGGTATTCTTGCCGGGAGAATTCCACAGACAGAGGAGCCTGGTGGGCTACAGTCCGTGGGGTCGCACAGAGACAGGCATGACCGAGCAACTAGCACTTTCCCTTTTCTCACTTTACTGTAGACCTACCATATACCCCACATCGCTTTCCCTATTGTTAGCATCTTGTATTAGTTAGGTATATTTGTTATTATTCATGAATCAGTATTAATCCATTCTCATTAACTGAAATATGTACTTTATTCATATTTGCTCAATCTCTTCCTAATGCCCTTTTCCTGTTCCAGGATCCCACATGACACTGTCATCCTGTCTCCTCAGGCTACAACAGTTTCTCAGATTCTCCTTGTTTTTGAAAACCACAATTCTGAGGTGTATTTGTGTGTATTTTGCAGAATGTGCCTAGTGGAGATCTGGCTGGTATTTTTCTCGTGGTTAGACTGGGGTTATGGGTGTTGGGGAGGAAGACCCCAGAGAGAAGGCACCATTTCTATCATATCATTTCAAAGGCACATACTATCAACATGACTCCTCCCAGGTGACCTTGATCATCAGGCTGAGGTCACACTTACCAGGCTTCTCCACTGAGAGTGCTCTTTTGTTTATCTCCCTTTCTAAACTGTGCTCTTTGGAAGGCTGTTGCTGTGGCCAGGACCCCTTTAAGGAACGGAGAGTTATGCTCCAAGCCCTTCAGGGTGGAGAATATACAGACATCATTTGGAATTCTTCAGGATGGGAGATTTGGGAAGTTTCTTATAAACATATACTTGTCACACACACCCACTCCTAGATACGTACTTAAGAGAAATGAAAACTCAGGGTCACACAAAAATCTGTACACAAATGTTTCTAGCAACTCTATTCATAACTGTCCCAAACTGAAAATACCCCAGATGTCCTCTCCGGGTGCATGACTAAACAAACTGTGGGGTACGTACGAGAGTCGACCTCTCAGCAATAAAACCCCACCACACGCAACAGCTTGGTGAACCTCAAATGCGTGATGCTGAGCGGAAAACACTGTCCTTGGAATTTCACCTACACCCTGACTCCACTTATAAGACGTGCTCCAAAAGATGGGGGTCGGGGCTGCCAGGAGTTAGGGATGGGGTGCAACAAACAACAAAAGGAAACGTGGGTGTGACGGAGAAGGTGTTTTGTCTCTTAACTGAATTCGTGGTTACACAAATCTGTACGTATTTTAAAATACACAGAACTGTACTCCAAAAAAGTCAGTTTTACTATTTGTTGTTTAGTCGGTCAGTCACGTCCAACTCTTTGCAGACCCATGCGCTGCAGCACGCCAGACTTCCCTATCTTCCACTCTCTCCTAGAGTCAGCCCAAACTAAATTTTACTATATGTTAATTTTAAAAAAAGAGGTGGAAGCAGCGAGCCAAGTGCCTAGAACAGGGGCTAATAAGTAAATAGTAGTTCCCTTCTCTTTTAAAAGTGGGGCCCTAGAGACCCCAGACCCCACAGCTCGGTGGCTGACGTTCATCCAGCCTAGTGCATGACCTAGATTTCTTGGTTTGACCGCTACCTGTGTCCACATTTCTCCCAGGTGTCCATTTGGAACCACACACCCTTCCTGACAAACAGGTCTGGACCTGAATCCTTGGAGAACAGGGTCAAACAAATCAGTCCTTTCCATCCCCGTGCCAGCCAAGCTTACGGGACACCACCTGCCTACACGTGGGCCACACTTCCTCTGCAGGCAGACAGGGTCAGACACATGAGACAAGAGGTGGAGAACTGGGCGGGGCCTCGATCCCAGAGTCCCTCATTTTTCCGTGATTTCTCATCCTTTGTCTACATGGAGGAAGGAGCCAAGTAGGAAGAAAGCACTCCAGATCAAGTCCGTTTAGTTTTAAAACAAAACAGGTAGGGCAATGCTAGTAGAATGGCCACACATCACAGGTGTGGGTACACAGAGGAGACACACAGAAGAAAGGGTTAGTGAGAGAAACACTCACAGAGACCACCTTCCCTAGGTTCTCTACAGGAAGCGCAAATAGCCAAAGGCCAAAGTAATGACAGTCAAGTTAAGAGCAACTCGCGGCGGCACTGCGAGCGCCCGGCCCACTGGCCTCCCCAGGGCTGCGCAAGGCTCCCCACCACCGGGCAGCGTCTCCTTTCCAACCCCCTCCCTCGGCCGCCGGCCACTGGAGGATAAGCCTCACCCAAGGCGGGTCCAGTCACGGGCCTGAGACAAGTACAAAAGCCCAAGCTGGATATAAGGATCAGGGTCAGCCACCTGGAGGAGCTCCATTAAGCCTAGTGAGCTGACCACTTGTCTGAGAAGGTCAATAGAGCCTGCAGAGGCTGGAAAACAGGCCCCCTGTGCCCCCAACACATGGGGCAGGGCTCAGTCCCCTCCTCTGCAGTAACAGTGACTTGAGATCACTGAATCTTTGAAATGGGACTCAATTTCAAGAGCCCCCTGCAACTGTCTTAAAATAGTCACGGGCCCTCTGCTTAAGAACCAAATGAAAGGATCCGCTCCCCACAGAGAACTCTCACTTTACTTTAAGAGCCCGAGAAGCTCTGGGAGGACCCCAGCCCCTCTCTACCCACCCTTTCCTGCTGAGGAAACATCAGGGAACACATCTGTCTGTCAGAGATCATGCCCGTGGCTAGGGATTGACCCCCCTCTCAGTGGAAGGAGCTGCTGGGAGAGTTGGGGGTCTCATGCTTCTGCACACAGAAAATGCAGTCAAAGCTCCCCTCTGGGACCAGAGGGAAAGCCTGGGCTGGGTGACACAGGAGACCCTCCCTGGGGACTCAGGGCTCCTGACTTGCACCCCAGGCTCCGGGTCACCTCCTCCCTTCAAGTTCACACTATGGACCCAGCTTCCTCACGACTGACTGGACAAAGGCTGAGCTGCAGAGGCTGCACCAAGTGTCCATGCGGAGAAAAGACAAGACTTCTTTCTGAGCTGCTGTGGTTTTCAGGAAACAAGAGATGGGGAAATGCTCATGCCTTTCTAAAAACATGAAGGTCCACGGAAGGCATCTGAGGCAATTGAAGTCAGTCACACAGGGCAGAACCACCCAAGAAAGAAAAGACCAGCTCTGTAGGGCAGCATCTGCTCCTGGAAGCAATGTGGCCGCCAGGGAGCGGGCCATGCTCTCTGGGCTCGGCCATGCCTGGAGCTCTGCCAGCCATCAGCCCATCCCTCCAACCAAGGCCCAGAGTTCAAGAGAACTGGGGCAATGCCTCTGGGTCCCCTGCCAAGATGAGACAGGAGACCTGCCTCCAGGCCGCCACCTCCACAGCTGGTTTTGCTCACTCCTTCCTGGAGTGACTGGCCCGTTTCCCTATTCCGTGTGTGTGTGTTGGGGGGGCAGGTGTTAGTCGTTCAATCATGTCCAGCCATGGACTGTCAGTCCACCAGGCTCCTCTGTCCATGGGATCTCCCCAGCAAGAATACTGGAATAGGTAGCCATTCCCTTCTCCAGGGGACTTCCCAACCCAGGGATCCAACCTGGGTCTCCTTCATTACAAGCGGATTCCTTGTACTGTCTGAACCACCACCCACTGCTGCCCCCTTACTGAGCAAATGTGTCTTCCTAAAACTCCACTCCAGACTCTCGTGTTAACAGAAGAGATCCCTTGTGCTCTTTAGACCGAGTATTCCTGAAAACATGACATGGAGGAGACTGTCATCCCATCAAGAAGACCAGACCTACGCTGGTTGTTTCAGTGACCAGACAGACAGAGAGAAACAATGATAGAGACAGACAGATGGACACAGAGAGGGAGACAATGGGGTGAGACAACGGTCCAGCGCTGCAGGACCTAATGACAGAGCATCATGGATTCTACAAAGAAGTCTGAGATGTGAAACCAGAGTCTTTTATCAAACCTTTTCAAGATTCTTATACCACTCATGATAGAAGCTACACACAATTACATTTTTCTAAAAATTTTCTCCCCTTGCAAATTTGAATTTGCATAAAAGGATGGCATTTGCAGACATCGCAAAACAGATACCGCTCCCACCTCTCAGCAAGCACCGGAGACCTCTGGCCACACCTGAGCACTGCCGTGGCTGCTGGTGTGACATGCCCTCCAGAAGGACTGTTGCTTCGGCCAGCGACAATGGCACGAGAAAGCCAAGGTGGCTTGGATTGTCCTTTTCCATGATGCTGACTATTATTTAGCACTTTTTAATAATTAACTAACTGATAATTACAATCAACACTCAGTGTATGCTCATCACACACCAGGCCCTGAGCTAGCGCTCTATGTGGAGAACCTGCTTTAATTCTCCTGTAATACAGGAGCTAGGTTATTACTATTCCCATTTTATGGCTGAAGAAACTTCAAGGCTTAGAGAAGGCTGCCTAAAGAGCTTTTTAGATAAGTATTTTAAACTAACTGCCTAAGGCCACAGAGCTAAGTAAGAAAGTCTAGATAAGGCCCAGCAGAGTCTGGGCCCACGACCTTGCTGTGAGGCAGGAGGTAGCTGCTCACTGGGAGACAGCTAAGCATGCTCCAGGGAACTGTCAGCAACTGGAGTGGATTACTGTTCCCTCGACAAGCTATAGGTCTTCCTGTTTGGAAGTGATGCAGGCAATGTCAGATTTAGCAGTGTGACATTTCTTACAAAGCATTTAAAGATGTTGTTTAATTCCTACTTTAGTAGAGACTGGCAAACACACAGGGCTTAGAGCTCTTCACCCACAAATGCTAGGTTTTCCTATTAGTTACTCAGGGCCTTAATCGAAAAAAAAAAAAAAAAAAAAACAACTGGACGATTTTAAAATAATAATAAAAGAACAAAAGGAGATGTTGGGCTTCCTTGGTGGCTCAGATGGTAAAGAATCTGCCTGCAATGTACAAGACCCTGGTTTGATCTCTGGGTCAGGAAGACCCCCTGGAGAAGGGCATGGCAACCCACTCCAGTATTCTTTCCTGGGAAATCCCATTGACAGAGGAGCCTGGTGGGCAACAGTCCACGGGGTCGAAAAGAGTTGGACAAGATTAAGCAACTAACACTTGCAAAGGAGCAAGAACAAAACAATTATGCATAAGTGACTCCAGATTTTATTTTACTCGAATAAAACCCCAAAGCGTTAGTGTCAGATGAGACTTGAGATTTCTAGAAGACAGTGGGGGCTGGCAGACAGATGGGATGGGGAGGGGCTTCTCTCCATCTCCAGTGGTTAAAGCAACATGCTTCCAAAGCAGGGGTCCTGGGTTCAATCCCTGGTTGGTGAACTAAGATCCCACATGCCGCTCAGCACGGGCAAAAGATTAAAAAAAAATTTTTTTTTAATTAAAAAAAAAAGGGATGGGGAGGCTGACAGAAAGCTCAGGGGAAAGGTGCAGACTCACGGAAGCAGCTCTAAGATGGGAAATGGTGACACAGGGAAGGGACAGGGTGTCAACAAAGCCGCACAGTGGTGCACACGCAGCTGCGTCTGGAGCCCACACTTCTGCCCACAACAGCGCCAACCGAGTGAAACAGAGAACTAGGGCGTGGAGGGAGCACTCCCGCCCTGGGGCTGGTTTGACATCTCTCTGCTCAGTGCCGAGTCCTGCGACTTTCATCGTCGAAGGCCAAGGACACAGCCGCTGCCTCTCATCTCGGATGGAGGCAGTGCTAGTGTGACGGATGAAACGTGTTATCCCGTAGCGTTCAGGTCATGTGTGTGACCATTTATTAAGTCCTTACCAAGTCGTGGGAATTGCGATTAAGTTCTAGAGACACAAAGATGAATAGTATACGGGCCTTCCTTTCCCAGACACCATCTAAGAAGAGACAGACCTAAGTGAATGATTATAGCAAGGGGGACCAGCACTGTCATTCCAGGACGCAGGCGTGAATGGGAGACCGGAAGCAGAAGCAGGCGATACTGCCTGGGCAAGACCTGGACTGCACTGTTCGGGTGAAATCTGGTGGGAGCCTGCCAGCCAGGCAAGGGGAGACACTGCAGAGAAAACAGCACAGGGGACTTCCGACAGTCTAGTGGTCAGCGGGTGTGGTTCTATCCCTGGTCAGGGAACTGAGATCCTGCATACTGTGAAGTGTGGCCAAAAAGAAAAAAGAAAACAGCAAGCAGCAGCAGGTGAGAGACAGTAATAATCCCCCCCACACACGCATGTGCACACATACACGCGTGCACACACACACAGATGTTCAGACTTAATCAGACCTAGTCAGAGGACTGAGGATGAGAAAGATCATCAAGTGTAGCACAACGCCACTTAATGTTTGCAAGTATTCTCTAAAAGTGTAAACCTGAAACTTATCATCAATCCCTTTTCTACCCACAATAATATGTGAGCTGAACTCTTGATTTTGGAGGGCATTCATATTTAACAAGAATTGAAACAGGTGTGATTCTGCAGTGCAGTCCTGCTTATGAGTGTAAGTACATGTCTGTTTGTTTGCTTGAAAATATAGATGGCAGATGTTGACTTCAAGGTAGGTGGCAAGAAATGGGCTTCCGCTCTGCTTTGCTGCAAAGGTTTCCAAACAGCTTCCACGGGTGTAAAGCACACGGATCCACAGTTCTCAGCACGGGCTTCTCTAGACGTCTGCCCTGCAGAATTCTAATTCGTGGCGCAAACGTGGAGCGGCATTTTTTTTCATCTCAAAGGCTTTAGCTGGAGGCAGTGCCTGTTTGGTCTGCCCTTTTAGGAAAAGAAATGCTAAGCAGGGGTGGGTTTACATGAAAGGGAGACGAGGGAATGAAAAGATGGGGCCGGCACAGAACCTGTCAAGTTTCTGGAGACTAATAACCTCCTTGACGTTACCAGAGGCAACTCAGAAACGCAGCCAACAGGAAGCCACGCTGATAGACAGCAGGGCTCCAGCAGCACGCATGCTCGATAATTCTCAGCAGTGGGGGCTGTTCTGTGGGCTCGGCAGCATCCCTGGCCTCCACCCACGGATGCCTGAAGCACCATCCAGCTGTGATGAGAAGGTCCCTAGATGTTGTCCCCAGTTGAAACGCCTGATCTAGATTAACTCTGAGCACTAACACCACCACAGAGCCTCAATCCTGTTCACTGCTTCCTTTTGAAAATCTTTTTCTTGGTAGTATCACCGCCACCCCGCAAATAAGCTCAGTAAAGAACTATTGCGATGGGCCTGTGACATACCCAAGTCCTGATATGAGGCAGTTTGGGACCTACGAGAAACAGGAAGCCTTGTGCATGAAGTTCCCCTGATTAAAGGAGGCTCTAAATGGCAGTGATGACTATTCAGTTGCCTCTGGGATGTGAAGAGGAAGGAGAAGTGGTTCGTTTGTTCGGTCATGTGTGTGTTTGATCACTCAGCAAACATTCTTGAGCATCACAGGGTGCCAGGTGCTATGCCAAGTGGACAAAGCAAACAAGCCCAGGCCTCCAGGAGCATGTGCTCAAATCAGAGAACAGAGGTAAATAGGAGGCAGCACGCTCCCCATCGCAAGTGCAGTGATGAATGAAACAAAATGAAACAAAAGCGCAAGCAGGATAGGGCTGCAGCCACTGTCCCTGCGTGGTCACTGAGCCAGGGAACGCGATTCACTCAAACTGAGATGTGCCAACCACGCAGACCCCAGACTTAGTGCTGGACGAGAATGTAATTGTCTTGCTAACAATTTTTATATTGATTAGATATGTCAATGATCATGTCCTGGGCATACTGGATTAAATAAAATCTACTATTAAAGTTAACTGGGACTGTTTCATTGACTTGTTTGTTCAGCTGCTAGAAACTGAAGCCCACATGTGTGGCTCACCCTGCCCTTCTATTCCTTCAGCCTGAGGAATCCCCACTGCCCACCAGCAGCCCGGCCCCAGCAAACGGCAAGTTCTCAGGCTCTGTGGTGGGAATGAACTTGGCCTGGTTGAGGCTGGTGGGGTTGCCACCTGCTAGGCAGGGGCTTGGGAGCCAAGTTAAGGAGTCGGGGTTTCACCCCAGGAGCACTGGGAGAGGCCTGGAAGGTTTGCCTCAGGAGAATGCCACGATCTGATTTTAATTGTGCCAAGATGCTGCGCTCTGGTGACTGTGCAGAGATGGGACAGGTGAGGACAGAGGAGCGCCACTGGGCGGGAGGGGTCAATCCCTGGGACCCCTCAGGCTTTGGCCCCTTGGGGTGACCCGAGAGATGGAAGTCCGAGATGCTGCTTCCTTCATGGGGCACAAGGGTCTTACTAATTCCCTGTACGTTACATTTGATTATGTGGACAACCTTTACTCCACGACAACAGGAAAATGAAATTTTTTCATCATCCAGAGCAGGCCTCGGGCTCCTGAGAGTGATCCTGCTGCTTCTCGAAGTCCAGCATAACCTGCTTCTCTCCAGAGAGGGAAGTGGACCAGCTTCCCTCTGTGAACTGGTTTCCTATTTCCTGTGCGTTGCCACACGAATTAAGCTTTTCACTGTCCGATCTCACTGAATTCTCTGACTTCATTCTTGGCATTTACTATGAACTTACAATTCCGTTTAGCTTTCTTCTCTTGTGAGGGTTTCCCCCCGACACACTTTTCTTGGGCTCTATTTTTGCATCTTAGCTTCCCTGTTTCACCCGCAAAGCCCCTCACTCAAGGATGTCAGCTGAACAGTAACCCTCCAAGCTCACTAACTCTGGCATTTTCCATTGGTGCTGCTCTTTCTAGATTCTCCTCTTCCCTTGCCTGTCGGTCATCACTGCCAGCAGTGAGTCATCGGCTCTGAGTCATGCCTGGCTGGGAGGCAAAGGCTCGGAGCACACCTGTCTGTGCAAGGCTGGCCCTTGGGAACACGGCCCGCACCCAGCACGGGCTTCCATACATGGATTCAGTAACAAGGGGAAAAAACAATCGCCTGGACTCTTTTTTTCCCTTCCAGATTTACCATTTCTTTCAGCTTTTGGTGGAGATGATTCCCACAGTGCAATGCGTCTTGATCATTCACTTTGCATCTTCAGAGGCAGAAGGAAGTTTCCAGAATGAGCCCAGAAGGCCCCAAGGATGAGAGGCTTTTCTTCCATGACGTCCCTCCTCTGTCACGGGACATGAAGTGTCACCCCATGTGCCACACTGGGACCACACCGCCTTTTGAGAGCTATGAAGGTACCACCAAACTGTGCGTAAAACACGGAGGATGGGCCCCACGCCAGACCAGGAAACGGGAGAGATGAGCTGCGAACACAGCGTGGTACTCGGACCGGACCTGCGTGAACCTGAGAGCCAGCGCTGCCCACAGGCTGTGACGGGAGGCACACAGGCCTCCTCGCCAGGGCTAACCCTGAAGTTCAAGGCACCGGATCCGAACCCACAAATACAAGCTCTGCTCCCACACTCCTCCCTGAAGGCCCCACGCTCTACCATTACAGATTCCTATTTTTCTAAGCATCTCCCTTCTAAATATAAAACTCTTGGCAGAGGTGTTGCCATCAGCTCTCAGCACCTGGGAACAGACCAGCCTAACAGGTCCCCAGAGCAAGGGTTCTGAAAAGGCAAGAGGCATTAAAAGTCAGGATGGGAGTGCAGTGTGTGGGATGACATGGGGTGGGGTGGGGGTGGCACTTGGGGACATTAAAGGACTTCCAGTCTCTGCAAAGAGACACAGAAATGGGCAGAGATGGTGCCCCTGGGAAGGAGACGGGAAGCCAGGGGAGGAGAGATAGAGACAGAAATCACTTTTCCCTGGACATCCTCCCGTATCATTTGAGTTTTGTACCACCTGCATGAATTACCCAGCCAACAAAAAATTAAATAGGGAAGAGGTGGGTATTGGGTATCTGGGTGAGATGAAGCCAACAATAAAAAGACCTCTGAAGGCGAAGGGACAGGTTACATTGGCTGCTCTGCTCACAGGCTGCCCTGGTCTCACGACCCCCAACCCCACTCTCCACCTACCAGGCCCAAATCACAAGTTTTTCTAGCAACTCCTGCATGGCCCTTTTTCTGAACCTTTTTCAGGGTCAAAATCTGAGACACTGAAACTCAGAATTCTCAAAAGCCTTATTTAAAAGCCCCTCAGAATCACTAGGAAAGTCCCACAAAGGAAAAATGTGACTGCTCTGATGTTGTGGCCTCCGGCTCCGACTGGCTGTGCGAGGCCTGACACGGGAACATCATGTCCAGCGGCACCGTTTATCTCGCCATCAGGGAGCCAACCCTTCGTCACAAGGACGGGGACAGAAGCGTGTCCCCAAGGGAGCAGTCATCCCCCCAGGGCCTCTGGAGCTGTCAGGGAAACTCCGCATCCTGCCCCAGGCTGGAGCCACCAGGGAGACCTGGCCACCAGCGGTTATGGGGAGAGGCCACCGGCTCTGCAGTCAGTCGGGAGGTTCGTGCGGTCCTGGATGACCCTGCGCAAGTCACTCTATGAGTCAGACCCTCCCTCTCCTCGCCCAGGACCCACCTAGAGTACAAGCTGTAAGTTGTAAGGATCACAAATACTTTAGGCATAAACATCCAAATCCATGTCATTAGCCCAAAAAATAACCCGGCCCCCTCCTACCAGTTTTACCCCTTAAAATGTTACTGGATCTCGAAGTTAGAAGGTGTTATGCTTTGAGCATTCCATGAACTGAACCATGGAAAGAGATGCTGAGGGACCTCCCTGGTGGTCCAGTGGCTAAGACTCTGTGTTCCCAATGCAGAGGACCTGGGTTCTAGATCCCACATGCCACAACTAAATATCCTGCATGCCGAAACTAAGACCTGGTGTGGCCAACTAAATCAACATTTTTTTTTAAATCATAAAGTCATAATGGAATAGGTTGGGCCCCAAATCCAATTTGACTGGTGTCCTTATAAGAAGAGACAGGGAGACACACACAGAGGGAAGATATTGTGAAAACACATATACATACACACAGACACACAGAAAGAAGTTCATGTGACCACAGAGGCAGGGATGGGGGTCATGCAGCTGCAAGACAAGGAACAGAAAGGGTGGCTGGAAACCCCCAGAGGCTGAGAGGAGGGCAGGAACAGACTCTGCCTCTGAGACCCCAAGAAGGAACCAGCTCTGCTGACACCTTGATTTTGCACGTCTTGTCTCCTGATCTGTAAGAGAATAATTATCTCTTCCCTAAAATCCCCCAGTTTGTGGTACTTTGGTACAGCAGCCCTAGGAGACTCATAAACTGATCTGGTTTTACTTTCTGTCTAAAGCTTAAAATTCTCTGGCCTGACAGTCAGCTCACCAGCCTACTATGGCTGTCTCTAGTAAGAGAAGACTAATTTATTATCTACCAATGCAGCAATCCCTCTTATCTTTGACAAGGTCTGTTATAAAAATCATTCATTTAGCAAATATTTATTGAGCACCTACTACGTGTCAGGCACTCTTTGGGGCTCTGTTGATGCGATGTTAAACGGGGAGCCAACACTAAAAGCACGTACACGTATGGCCATTTCTGATACGATGATGCAAGGAAAACAATACGACATGAGCAAAGTGGGTTGGGGACCAGGATGAAATTATTTAAATTGTTAGGGGAGCTCCCACTAAGCTTGTGACACTGGACCAGTGACCTGAATGACAAGGAGTCAGCCACAGGAGAATCTGGCTGGAGGAACAGCCAGTGCAGAGGCCCTGAGACAGAGCAAGTTAGACCCAGTCAAGGCCCAGAAAGAAGGAGGGACTTTTGTTGAGGGAGGGAGTGGCAACTAATGAAGCTGGAGCAACAAGGAAGGTCAGTCAGTCCTTGCATAGTGGGGCCAGGTAAGAAGCTTGCATCTGATCCCAAGACTACTGAGATGTCACTGGGGAGAGACATGATTTGATGCAAAGTTGTTTTTGTTTTAAATCACTCTGGGACTTCCCTGGTGGTACAGTGGCTAAGAATCTGCCTGCCAACATAGGGGACACAGGTTCAATCCTTGGTCTAGGAAGATTCCATATGTTGCTCTGCAACGGAGCCTGCAAGCCACGACTACTGAGCCCGTGCTCCTCAACACGAGAACTTTCACCTTTGTCATTCCAGATCTACACGGCCACTGATGCACCCCAGACTGCCTTGACTTTTTAAAAATTGTTTTGCACCAGTGACCTGCTGAAACACACTCAGATAACCTCCTCTGGTGTCCTTTTTCAGATCTAGATGCTCAGAGCTAGAAAATGGGATTCAAGCTTATTCTTCCCTAATGAGAACAGCTGTGCCCTCTTTAAAGAGGAAAGGGGAAAAAAAAAAAAAAAAACATCGCCATAATGCAAACAATGCCATGTATTAAAAAAACTGGATAAAACAAACAAAAGTACTGGGTCAACTCCTCAGGTTTCACAACCACTGCATTTTTCTTCAGGGTGGAGGACAAGGAAAACGATTATGGCAAGTGTCCCTAGAATTGCCCTGGTCTGTTGCATCACGTGGCTGAAGACACCTAGACTATTAGGAAACTCTGAGCGCTTGAGCAAAACACACTCCCTGCAATCATACTTCCCCACTAGGTTTCTCAAGGACCTATAAACAAATCTGAGTACATGCAGACGCTCAAGCCTGGGGTAGAAGGAAGTGGTGGAGAGCGTCTGTGCTCGAGAGCCATGCTGCCTTAGCAAGCAGGGAAAGCGGTGGGGGACAGGGATGCTGGGAATCCCTCAGGCCCTGGGATGTGTGTGTCACTGGCCCCGCATCCTGCATCCTGCTCAGCGGAGCGGTGATGGGCCACTGAATCTTGGTGTCAGACAGCTAGGCTTAACACTGATTTGCTCCTACTAGCTAAGTGACCATGGGCAAGCCATTTAGCCTTAGTTTCCTCATCTGTGACATTTATGAAGATCAGTTAAGATTCTGCGTGTGAGAGCCCTTTGCAAATTACTCTGTGGTGTAAAAGTGAGGGGTTATCATTGGCAATAAGGATTTTTACTCCTCCCTTTGCATGTCATATGGGTTGACTTTCCCTGACTTTCTCTCTTCCTAGGCTGCTTTTGATGTTTCTTTTCACTTGATTATTTCCTTTTGAGAGAAGGGAAGAGAGACAAAGGCAGGTAGCATGATGACTCATTTCACCTTAAACCCTTCCGAAAAACTGTCCTAAAAAATGTGCTCTCAGAGCCATTTTGTTGCTGCTCAGTCGTGTCTGACTCTTTGCAACCCCATGGGTACTCTGCCAGGCTCCTCTGTCCATGAGGTTCTCCAGGCAAGAATACTGGAGTGGGTTGCCATTTCCTTCTCCAGGGGATCTTCCTGGACCAAGGATCAAACCTATGTCTTCTGCATTGGCAGGCAGATTCCTTACCAATGAGCCACCTGAGAAGCCCCTCAAAGCCATTTGGGGCCATCCTAAAGCAATTTACCTCCAAAGAATCAAAGCTATTGTCATGCAAAAAGGACCATGTCTAATATCTGTGGATATTCTGCACTGTCTGGAAATCTGTAGCAAATAATTCAAGGTTTGTGATTTACTCAGGTCGCTGAGTAGTTTTTCATTGGCCTTAATTGCTGTGTTCTCAAATAATACAAACTATCTTCACATTAACCCACACAAGCCATACAAAAGACAAAGACGGAAGAAAATCACAGGAATGTATTCCAGAACCAAATGAGAAGTTAGAGATAATCTGCTCAGTAAAGTGCATATCCCTGAGTCCTCAGCCATCTTTATCTCTTTAATGGAAAAAGAACCTCATGAGTCAACTTTCTCATTGTGAGCTGATCTCAATAGCCAGCCGATCGCCCTGTGCTTCAAATGCATAAGCAGTCCTATTTCTGCACCAAGTGGAAATAAAAGCCAGTGACAGCCCAAGGGAGAGAAGGAACAAGGGGAAAACACACACTTCCAAACAGAACCACGGAAAGATGGAAAAAAGCGCTCACGCGTAATACAACTGAATTTTTTTTCTTTGCTTAGTTCGGTGTTAAGCATCTTGGTTGTCCTGGTTTAGGTTGAGGGAGGGGGTGCCTTGAATCAAATGAGCTCCAAACCTCAGCTTTAGGTGACAATGGTCTGGAGGGTCGCCTGCTCCCTGACAGCTGTCAGCTTGCCTCTTATCATTTACTCACCCCAGCGAGTCAAGCTGCACGTCAAGCTCCTCACCTGTGCCAGCTCAGAGGTGAGTTCTTGCCCAGTCTGCAGGCTGGCACCCTGGCCTCACACTTAACCGGAGTCACAAGAGCTGGTCAGTCCCTACTGACATGTCCTCTTCCTCCTCCCAAACTCAATCAACCTACAACCCAGAGAAGCCCAGACCCCACGCAACGCGAAACTCCCACCCAGCTCCAGAAAATCCCCCATCCTGTCCTTTCCAAGACCCTGGTCCCTGGGCCAGGCCACCCTGAACCAGCTGCTCTACACGGCCCCACGGCAAAGCTCCTATTGCTCCCGACCACCGCGGGGACGAGGGGGCCCCGGGGAGGCGGGCCGAGCCCTTCTCCTGTGCCCCTACACCGCCCCCGCTGCCACCTCAGAAGCAGAGGGGCAGCAAACTTAAAGCCCAGCACGCAGCACAACTCACCGAGTCTTCCCCATCCCGGTTCGAAGAAGCCCCTCCCCAGCACGCTCGTCCAGGAGGGGAGGGGGTTCCTCCCCCAAAACTGGGGAGCCGGCTCCATTCCTAAGCCACCTGGCGACACCGTCAGCCGCCAGGGATGGGGACACATTTTCCAGCACCCCCCCACCCCCCAGGGAGCGCCCTGCTCCCCATAAGGTGGGCTCTTGGCCCCCTCCTCCCGTTTCCTCACCTCAGCTTGAGCCGAGGCCGACCCCGCAGAGCCCCGGTCCCCAACCGACCACCCCTCACCCGCCGGTCCCCGGGCGCTCCGGCTGTCGCCCCTCGGAGAGCGAGTCCCCGCGCCGCCCACAGAGCCCGGCACGCCGTCCCCCTCACGGGCGCCAACGGGCCCCCCGCCCCTCTCACCGCGGCGGGGGTTGGCCGGCCGGGCGGGCCCGGGAGCTAGCGCGCGGGCGGGCGCCTTTGGGCTCGGCGGTGCGGCCACTGCGCCGGCCCCGGAGCCGTGTCCTTCTGAGGCCGGCCCGCGCGAGCTGTCAGTCAGCAGCCCGGGCCCGCCCCCCCCCCCCCCCCTCGCCCGGACTGCGCAGCCGCGGTGCAGCCCGGAAGCGGCGTCACGTGCTGGGGTGGGGCCGCTACCCGCGCCCGAAGCTCCGAGGCTCTCGGGCCCCTCCGGCCCCGGCTCGCCCCGGACTGGAGCCGCCTTTCGGATGCAGGCGTCGTCCCCCGCCCCTGGGAGCACTCTTGGGGACTTCTAACAGAAGGTCGTCGCAACCCCGTTTCCTGGATCTGCTCAAAAAACTAGGCTGTTCTCCCGGGCCGAGCAGAGCTGTGGGGTGGGGGGTGGGTGCAGGCCGTTCTGTGGACAGATGAGTGAATTATTTGGTGATTCTGGAGGTGGGGGAGCCCGGGAAGGGAGTATAACCTGATTCGGGTTGCTACCCTGCCCTGATGTCCGCACCTTTAAGACAAGGATCCCCTTATGCCATTTCCTTCTCGTCTGTTTCAGTTAGGCTGAAGCCTTGACTTTAAGGAACGTACTTGTGAAACGAGTCAGGCAAGGATGTATGGAACGGAAGGGCACTGTGAGGCCGACTGATTTTTTTTGAAAGGGGGCATCTTAAAAAGCTGATGGATTCCACTTTCTTGAACTCCTACGCGCATCAGCATCTTTTCACCAGATACAGTAAACACAATTTTCGAGCTGTCTGGCTTGGGTTTCTTCCACATCTCTTCAAAAGAACAAACCAAAACCGTTACAAAAGGTAAAAAATATGTGTGCTTCGGACACTTTTTTTTTTTTAAAGCTTTTTATTTTATATTGAAGAATAGCTGTTTAACAATGTTGTAACAGTTTCGGGTGGACAGCAAAGCGACTCAGTCATACATATACATGTATCTGGAAGATTTTTCAGTTCAAGAGCAAGCATAGGAATGTAAATGGACACCCCCCTCCCAAAAATCTTGGGGTTATGGCAAGCTTGGTTCTAACACCTAGTGAAACAGACTGTGAATTCTGACACTGCAAATTCTCTGAAGACAGTTCCAGAGCTACACTGCAGGGCTATAGAGCGCCTTTGGGTGGGTAACTAAGCTGTGTCCAACTCTTTTCAACCCCGTGGACTGCAGCCCTCCAGGCTCCTCTGTCCATGGGATTTCCCTGGCAAGAATACTCGAATGGGTCACCATTTCCTTCTCCAGGGTATCTTTCTGACCCAGGGATCGAACCTGCATCTCCTGCATTGGCAGGCAGATTCTTTACCACTGAGCCACCAGGGAAGCCCTAATAAAGCTCTACCTTTAAATAAATGCCCTGGCATCTGAACTAGGGCAGAATGTCAACCTCAGAAAACTGGGGCAGGGGTTGTTCTCTGAAGTCTTAGGAGTTAGGCAGGAGGAACTGGAGTTCTGCCACTTAGAAGGAAAGACACCTGTGGATTGACGATCAAGTGTCTTTCTTGTGCCCCACACATGGAGCTGCTGGTCCCTGGGAAAGTGGACTGTTCAGACTTGCTTGGGAAAGTTTAAGGGAGCAACAGGAAGGAAAGAGCTGGGAGCTGCGATTCTACAAGAGGCGTGGGGCCTTCAGCACCTCAGCTGCTTCTGGTCCATTTCTGATTTGCATGACCAGCTCCGTGTAGTCATCAATTGTGATAAACCAGATCTCTGGGTATTTTAAGCTTCATGTGAATCCAGAGAAGTGTAAGACAGCGTTCATTTTCTTATGTGGGCACTACAGATGGGGGGGGCATCCCGCAGGCTACAAGAGCATCATGAAGACTGTATGGAATGGAGGAGGATTGTATCTGTGGCTGGAGGAAGTCCTCCCTTGGTTCAGTGAGTGAACCCAGCACCAGGAGTACACTCTTGCAGCCTTGTTCTCACTCTGGTGATACCAACTGTTCAGGAAAATTGGAAAATGAGGGTTCATTCAGGGTTAGACTCCATTTTGGGGAAATATCATTTGTCTTCAAGAAGATTAACCTGTCTCTCCAAACTAAATAAAAGATCTTCTGAACTTGCCGGAAGGTTGGAGAGAAGCACATGACATGGCCATTTTACTTAAAAAGGGGAAGAAAGTAAATTCTGCAAACCACAGACCAGTGAACTAGACATTGGGCCTGGGAAACATTCAGGACAGATGACTCATGAAAAACATCTGTGACCCCGCAGAAGAGGAAGCACCAGTGGCAAAGATCAAGTCATGCTGGGTTAACCATGAGATTTCAAGATATGAAATCTATACTGGTAATTCGAGGAAATATGATAGAACTAGTGTATTTGGACCTGGAACGTGTATTTACCAGAATGTAAATGTGTAAGTGACAAAAGTCCAGGCAAACTGGTTTTTCAAAAAAAAGAGGGAATATAGGGACTTCCCTGGTGGTCCAGTGGTTAAGACAGCTTCCACTGCAGGGGGTGCGGGTTTGACTCCAGGTAGGGGAACTGGGGTCCTGCATCCCTCAAGGCACAACCAAAAAAAAGAGTGGTGATAATAGGAATACAGTGGCTTACATGACTGAAAAGTTCTGGGGTTGGCCCAGCAGGATCCAGGGGCCAAGTGACATCATCAGAACTTGATCTCATCTCTCTCGCCTTCTTGACTGCTTCCCTTTGAGGTGGGCTTCATTCTCAGATCAGGTTCTTTTTTTTCAGGTTTTTTTCCTTAGTATCTTCTTTTTTTTTTTTTTAGTATCATTGCTTTACAATGCTGTGTTAGTTTCTGCTGCATAACAAAATGAATCAGCCATGTGTATACACGTTTCTTCCAGTAGAGGGTGCTTCAGGAGTAGGAGGCTATGAGCTCCTCTCCCAGTTGTATGACCCTCACCACACTCCTTAAACTCAGTGGGCCTGTTTCTTCATCTGAACAAGGGGCCAGCCGTAACACGTTCGTTCATTCATTTGCTGCGTATTGCACTGTCGCAGGAATGGGAGAGGAGGAGGAATTTTTGATAATGTGCCGGGGAGGAAGACATGCTGAAGGGCAGGAGAGGGCCAGCTTGGGATTCCAGGGAACACAGAGCCCAAGGCACAGGCCTGCTGCCCCCGAGGGCTCTACCTGCAGCTGGAGGTGAGGTGACCCAGTGAAAAGGAATTCAGGAATGTGTCACACCACTTTAGGTTTAGACTTCATGGGCCTTGTTCAACACCTTGGGTTGGAGAGCTTCAGCCTTCTGGCTTCCCTGATCTGGCTGATGCATTCAACATCACAATCTCAGTGGAAAAAATAAGAAACCACCCAAACTCCCTTCTGAAGAAATTTCTGATTTTTCCACCGTACAGCCCTTGGAAGTCTCTTTCTCTCCCACTGTTAAAATACCAGCATACAAATCATAAATGTACAAGGCTGAATTTTTACCAAGTGAGCACTCATACAACCAGCACCCAGCTCAAGAAATAGAATATTACTAGGCCCCAGCATCCCCACTACCGTGGTAATCACAGCCCTGCCCTGTCTTCCTATACCAAAGGTCAGTTTTGCCCGATTTTGAACTTTTACTCAACATTCTATTTTGTGAGATTTACTTGTGTGTAGTGTGCACTTTCATTCTGTAGAGTCTTGTATTTCACTGTATAGGTAGACTACTATCTGTTCATTCTGGCTCCACACTGCAAACAACCTGAATATCTGTGAACAATGCTGTACTGTGGATTGTGGGAACATTCTATCACAAGTCTTCCGATCTGTCTTCAGCAGATACTCGTAACGGTCCTGCGGGCTGGTTTAACAATCGCATTCCTGCCCCCAGCAGTGAAGTGGATGGAAGCCCCAGTTTCTCTGCATGCTCACCAGCACCTGGTGTTTTTTCACGTTAGCCATTCTAGTGGGTGTGTAAATAGTATTTCATTGTGGTTGAAGTTTGCATTTCCCTGATGACTAATGAAAATGAGCATTTTTTCATGTTTGGATTTTCTTCTGTGAAGTACCTGTTCAAGTGTTTTGCCAATTGTTCCATTGGGTTGTCTCATTTATTTTAAATTTTTATGTATTTAAAAATGGATACCTGGTTTACAAACCTAACAAGTTACAAACCTATTCCTTATACATTTTCCCAGGGATTGTATATACAAACATATATATGCCCCAGATCTTCTTTTTCAAATACAGTTTTACACCATAGTTAGCTGGTGATGGACAGGGAAGCCTGGCGTGCTGCAGTCCATGGGATCGCAAAGAGTCGGACACGACTGAGCAACTGAACTGAACTGACACCATAGAGTTAATATACCTCAGATATCACTGCACAGTATTCCATTCGTATGTATAACATACTCTACTTCATATACCGACAGCATATAGGGCGGTGCATTTTTATGCTTCTACAGACATTCTACTATAAATACTGACGTGCAAACATCTTTGTGTGCATGAGGGACTCTATCTGGAGGATAAATTGCTAAGTTGGGTCAAAGGGTAAATACAATTAAATTTTTGCGATTCATACCTCTATCTTGCTCTGCAAAGAGCTGAATAAAATGACAATTGCACCAATCTGGTCTTCCTGCCAACACTCAGGATCGCCAAACTTGAACGTTCATCAACTGACTAGGTGAAAATGGGATCTCTTAATACTCTTACATCTGGATTCATTCCTTTTACTTTGAATGAGGCTGAGCATCTTTTCATGTGGTTGAACGGAGGCTCCACTTTAAAAGAACTATTTCGTGGGATGAGTGGTTAGCTGCACACTAGCTCCTGATGGATACACAGAACTGATCCTGGAGCTGAGATGTCCTCATGCCTGTGAGGACGTCCAAGGGTAGGTGTTTGGTTCCGTGGGCCTTATGAAATAAAAGAGAGACCCAAAAAAAGTGTGTTGAACCACAGTCTCAAAATAGGAAGAAACCTTGGAAATCAAGTCTAATCTTGTATTTTTTTAGAGAGTAAAAAAAAGCCAAGGCTTAGAGAAGGGAAATGACTTGCAGAAGACCACATATCAAGTCTGCTGAGAAAGATGAAAATCCTTGATAAGAGTTGAATTGTTTTTGTCAACTGCTGTCATCCTGTTAGATATTTTAATGAATGATTTCATCATGCTACTTCCTTTAGCAACAGGGCAATTTTCAAGTAACAGTAAACAAGCCCATACAGGTGTAGGGGCTGAGGAGAATTACAAGTCTTTTTGTGAAAGACTTTGAAATGGGTCACAAAGTCATCGTGTGTCTTCAACGGGCAACTAGGTGTTGCCCTGCACACCCTTGGATTATCTGGGTCTATGGATCTTTTTCTTTGCTTTAAGCTATTTCTAACTCCATAGGTTTTTTTTTTTTTTTGGCAGCATCAGGTCTTAGCTGCAGCCCTAAGGGACTCAGTAGCTGTGGCATGTGCAGGCTTAACTGCCTCCCAGCACACGGGATCTTAGTTCCCAGGCCAAGGATCGAACCCATGTCCCCTGCACTGGAAGGCGGATTCTTAACCACTGGACCATGAGGAAAGTTCCATTCTATAGGTTTAAAATTTATTTATTTGGCTGTACTGGGTATTAGTTGGCTACACTTGGGATCTTTAGTTGCAGTGTGTGGGATCTAGTTCCTTGACCAGGGATCAAACCCGGGTATCCTGCACTGGAAGTGTGCACTCCCAGCCACTGGAGCCAACAGGGGTGTCCCAGCGCTATAGGTTCTGGAGAATAGACAGCAAGGCCAGTGATTCTGTTACCAAGGCTGTTGCCCCAGAATCTTACCCTTGCCCCTCCTTCAAATGAAATGTGTGTTTTTTTTAATTTACTTAGTTTAAATTTTTGGCTGTACCATGTAGCATACAGGATCTCAGTGCCCGACTAGGGATCAAATCTGTGCCTCCTACAGTGAAAGCTCAGAGCCCTAACCACTGGGACCACCACAGAACTCCAAAACCAATTATTCTTATCTAAGGAAATCCCGTGGACAGAGGAGTCTGGTGGGTTACAGTCCATGGGGTTGCAAAGAGTTGGACATGACTGAGCGAATGAGCACCCACAAGCATGCAAGTTTCAGGAGGAAGATGCAAAGAGAAAAAGTAACAAGAACTGATTAGAACAAATTAGGCCAAAGACTGGGGAAGATGTGGCTTCCAGTGGACCTTTATCAGCTCACTGTAATATATTAGCACACGCTAAATGACACACTCATCAGCACAGGATGGCTGACAACTGCCAGGACAGCAACTGCAAAAGTCCATACAAGCACTGCAAAGGAGGGGCGCAACAGTTCCAGGTCCAAACCGCGCCCCAGTTCTCCAGTAAGTCGTGAATATTCTTTCCCCTCCTGCCAATTCCTTCCTTTTAACCTTGACCTTCTAATATATTTGGTGGCTCCACCAGAATTGGGTTGAGAGCTGATTTGCAAACTAGGTTCCCCCTTTCCATTCTTTGGCTATTGAATATAGCTTGTGTGATTCCACTCTCAGCACCAGTTTCAGGAAAGACAAGAGGTCTCCATGCAAGTCCAGCTGACCTGCTTGGTAACAATTCCTGCCCACCGATATCTGACATTTAAATGAACCTTGTCTGGCAGAAGATCAACTGATTTCCCTACTGTAGAAGCCAGTTTTGATTTGTTCAATTAAGCAAATTCTTTTTTATTTTAATTTTTTGGCCACACTGGGATGTGGGATCTTAGTTCCCCAACCAGGGACCGAACTCGTGCCCCCTGCATTGGGATGTAGAGTCTTAACCACTGGCAGCATTCCTGACTGCCCACAGGTACCTGTCTTTTGGATTCATCTTTGAACCACTTGTATCATTCATCTTACCTACTTTTCTCCTCATAAATTAGTGAGTTAAATCTTTGACATGTGTATGAGACATAAATCTTTGACATATTTGTATGAGAGTCATGATTTAACTTTTAAAATTTCTCAGATCTGTTTTGTTGTGTTTATTAACTTTTTTTTAAAGATACTTTTGTGGGGAAGGATAAATTAGGTTGGGATTAACATATACACACTGCTATATATAAAACAAATAACCAACAAGGACATACTGTATAGGACAAGGAACTATACTCAATATTTTATAATAACCTATAAGGTGAAAGAGTCTGAAAAAGAACATATACACATATATGTATAATTCAATCACTGGGCTGTATACCTGAAACTATATTGTAAATCAACCATCAGATCAGATCAGATCAGTCGCTCAGTCGTGTCCGACTCTTTGCGACCCCATGAATCACAGCACGCCAGGCCTCCCTGTCCATCACCAACTCCCGGAGTTCACTCAGACTCATGTCCATCGAGTCAGTGAAGCCATCCAGCCATCTCATCCTCTGTCGTCCCCTTCTCCTGCCCCCAATCCCTCCCAGCATCAGTCTTTTCCAATGAGTCAACTCTTCGCATGAGGTGGCCAAAGTACTGGAGTTTCAGCTTTAGCATCATTCCTTCCAAAGAAATCCCAGGGCTGATCTCCTTCAGAATGGACTGGTTGGATCTCCTTGCAGTTAAGGGACTCTCAAGAGTCTTCTCCAACACCACAGTTCAAAAGCATCAATTCTTCGGCGCTCAGCCTTCTTCACAGTCCAACTCTCACATCCATAAATGACCACAGGAAAAACCATAGCCTTGACTAGACGAACCTTTGTTGGCAAAGTAATGTCTCTGCTTTTGAACATGCTATCTAGGTTGGTCATAACTTTCCTTCCAAGGAGTAAGCGTCTTTTAATTTCTTTAATATAAAAGAAGATATCTTTTAACGTTGTTCATAGCAAGTGTATCTTAAGCATAGCAGCCACTTGCAGTCTCGACGTTATCCAAAGACAATCATCCTTTCTTTCAGCCAATACAAAAGGAATTGCGCACAGATTGGAAGCCTACCTCTCTTTTCTTCCTTGTGGAAATAAATAAGCCAGGAGATTAGGAGGGCTTCCCTGATATCTCATCGGTAAAGAATCTGCCTGCAATACAAAAGACTCCGGTTCAATCCCTGGGTCAGAAAGATCCCTGGAGGAGGAAATGGCAACCCACTCCAGTATCCTTGCCTGAAAAACCCCATTGACAGAGGGTTGACAGTCCCAAGGGTCACAGAGTCGGATACAACTAAGTGAAGAAGCACAGGAGACTCAATGAGGATTGACTGAATGTATGAAAGTGAAAGTCGCTTAGTCGTGTCCGACTCTTTGCGACCCCATGGACTATACAGTCCATGGAATTCTCCAGGCCGGAATACTGGAGTGGGTAGCTCTTCCCTTCTCCAGGGGATCTTCCCAACCCAGGGATCGAACCCAGATCTCCTGCATTGCAGGCGGATTCTTTACCAGCTGAGCCACAAGGAATGTATAGCACCATATTAAATGCACAGGCACAGTAACAAAAATCTTAAACTTTTAAAAGCTGGAATTCAATGACTAATGCACCTTTTACTTCCAAAAGCTTAGCTATATAAGCATATCTGGGAGCAAGAATGGTCAACTGTGAGAAGGTGGCTTGCAGACAGTGAGATTTCTATCCTTCATCCTCAATTAGTTTTTATCAATCTTACAAGTTAGTGGGTACTTAAAGAATTTAACAACAAACACTAACTGAGCGCCTACTCCCCAGCCCTGAGGAAATTGTTCCCAGTATAGGAAATACCCGTCCCCCGCGCCGCCCCCGCCCCCCCACCCCCGCCAACCATCACACACACAAACAAAGCTAACCACGTTTCTACCTTCGACAAACTTAGGACTCAGCGTCAGGAAGGGGTCGCTGGGACGCTGTGGTGTCCACGCCCCCTAGGGGCCGTTAATCAGGAATCACGCATACAGCGGCGCTTCCCCTTCCCCCAACGCGCTTTCCGGCCCAGGCGTCCCCCTGGCGCTTCTCCACTAACCCGTGATCGGATTTCTCATCCCCGCGCGCCGCACGCACAGCTCGCACCTCTCGCTGGCTTCACCCGCGCCGCCGCGGGCCCCTGGACAGGCGGGTCCGAAAGCCTGTGGCAGCCCGTAACCCCCATCCTTTCTCTTCCCCAGACCTCAGCTTGCACGGATCGCTTTATTTTAGAAAGCGGACCTTGAGACTAAGGAGGGCTACGTTTCCCTGGGAACAGCCAGTTTTTAGGACCCGCGGTCCCAGAATCACAGAAACCCCGCCCCCGCCCCCGCCGCGGCGCGGCCGGATCTGCGCAAGCGCGGCGCCGCCAACCCCGCGCGGTTCACTTCCGGGAGCCGAGCCTCCGCGCTTCCCGGGCCGGCCTCCGGGTCTCGTGTGCCCCTGGGCGGCTGACCCCCTCCGACCGGCCCGGCGGGACCGGGCCGCGCCGCGGGGCCCGCCGTGGCCCGGCCATGAGCGCAGCCGCATGATGCGTCCCTGCCTCGGCCGCTGCAGTCGCCGCCGCCGCCGTCGCCGCCGCCGATCGGGAGGAGCCGCAGCGCCGGGCGACCCCGCCCGGGCCTCGGGTGAGCGCGGCGGTCCGGGTCGGGCGGGCTGCTGGCACCTGGCTCTCCCGGCCGCTCCGGGGCCCCCCGTCCGCCAGTCTCGGGCCCGTTGCTCAGTCCTGCTCCACCGCGCCGCGCCGCACCTGCGACCTTCCCGAGTGCCTCTCGGGGGCACCTCTGTGCCGGCGCTTGACTCCTTCATCTGCCAGGTGTCTCCTTGTCACTCCTTGGTGCACCTCTCGGGGTAGGGCCCGAATTGCAGCCCCAGCTTGTTGCCTGACCTTGGGCGTGACACTCAGCTCTCCCAGGCACAGTTCCCTCCTCTTGATAGCTAATAAGGGGGTTGTTGTTAGGGCCTGAAGACATAGTAGCTATAAACCCTTTGTAAGCTGTAAAGAGTAGTTTATAGGCAAGCATTACAATGGGCTTTCTTAAACATCGCCTATGGCTTCTCAAATGCGCCGGTTCTTCACTCCTTTATACGTTTTTAGCTTTTCTTGTTCTTTGCCCAGCTCCCTCCTCTTCTCTTTCTCTGCCCAGGATCTTTTCGGGGGTTACCTACCAGGCCACCTGGGACAGTCAGGTCAGCCTTCAGGGCAATGTTGAATCTTGCTGCAGCCAGAATCATCTCTCCTGAGGAGTCATTGCTGCTGGAACTAAGTCTGTCTTCGCTGTTGGATGGAGACACTATTGGCTTGTGGGTAACTGGTTTTGTGAGTGTAAAAACTGTCCATATAGCTGCTCTGTAGCTTCTTTGGCTGACCAGGTCCTGTAAAGTGCAGTCCAATCAATGCTACAGTGTTTAACATTTGCAGTCTGCTTAGCATTTGTACTTAATGCACATAGATTTATCTATTTTACTGCTACTGTCTCAAATCTTGGTCTAGAAAGCTATAACCCGGTCCGCCAGTCTCAGGCCCCTTGCTCGAGGGTCTAGAAATCTCGGTCAACATATATTCCTTCTTAGACTATTCACCTCAAAGACGGTGAATTGAATCTTCTGATACTTTTATAATTTTTTTCAAAATCAGACCTAGTTTTTTGATACTGTCTTACAACTTTTACGAAACTGAAGGCAACTTTTAAAAGTCACCTTGTTAAATTTGCTTGTTAGTAAGTTGGGATCGGAGAAGGCAATGGCACCCCACTCCAGTACTCTTGCCTGGAAAATCCCATGGATGGAGGAGCCTGGAAGGCTGCAGTCCATGGGGTCGCTGAGGGTCGGACATGACTGAGCGACTTCACTTTGACTTTTCACTTTCCTGCATTGGAGAAGGAAATGGCCACCCACTCCAGTGTTCTTGCCTGGAGAATCCCAGGGACAGGGGAGCCTGGTGGGCTCCCGTCTATGGGGTTGCACAGAGTTGGACATGACTGAAGTGACTTAGCAGAAGTTGGGATACTTGATTAAAGAGAAAGTCTGTGGGGGTATTTGAAAAATGGGATGGAACACACGTGTTAAATCACATCTCTTGAACATTCTGGTAAAATGTAAGGGTCGGAGTGATGGTCACTATTTGGATTGTGTACTTTCCCGAGTGAAGCTGGTAGGTTGACTTTTGAGTTGTGAGGTGGAGGAGAATGAGACTAAATGAAGGTAATTTGCTAAAGAATTCATAAAACAACAGCTGGAACTCTGTGCACACATCTCATGTCAAAGTCAAGTGAGTAGACATGTATACAGAAATTTTTGTTTTGTTTTTTTTTTAAACCAGTGACTCAGAGCCTGCCTTGATTACAGTGAATAAATTGGGAAATACTGGCATGACTAGAATGACCTCAGTGAGAGAGAAAGTACTGAAAGGAACTCTCTATAAGAACTGTCTTGAGCCAGTCAAACGTCTGGATGTGTCTTTCCACTTTTACTGAAACTGTTCCCTGCAGGCTTGGACCCTTTGGTGACATAGTAATATCATCTTTGTTAATTTGAGGAACTGGACCGAACAGTAAGTTCACATATGAAGTTAATGCTTGAGATGAATTGAGTAGTAGTTTTCCTGACGATTCCAGACCTTCCCTGCTCCAGACCATGCTGAACAGCTCTAAGGATAGTTTTCTTGAAGCAGCTTTTTGGGGGTCAGTCAGTTCAGTCGCTCAGTCGTGTCTGACTCTTTGCAGCCCCATGGACTGCAGCACATCGGGCTTCCCTGTCCATCACCAACTCCTGGAGCCTACTCAAACTCATGTCCATTGAGTCCGTGATGCTATCTTACCAGCTCATCCTCTGTCGTCCCCTTCTCTTCCCGCCCTCAATCTTTGCCAGCATCAGTGTCTTTTTGGGGGGTATGTTTCTTTAAAGTAATATTTTATTTAATTTTTTGGCCACACCATGAGGCTTGTGAGAATGTAGTTCCCTGAATCAGGAATTGAACCCATGCTCTAAGCAGTGAAAGCACAGTCCTGACCACTGAACTGCCAGTGAATTCCCTAAAGTAATGGTTTAATTATAAAATTAATACATACTTGTTTTGTTAAAAAAAAAAAATCAAACACTAGAGCAGAGCATGAAACACAGATTCCCAAACACTTACTCTTGCTCCCTTTTGTCCCCAAAGCCAGTGTCACGTTAACAACTTGTGTGTGACCCTTCAGCTGTAGCACCCAACCAGAGAGCCACCTGCAGAGCTGGCCAGCTACAAAGTCGAGAGGGAACGGTTTCACGTGTCTGTACTTTGCTCTGCCTGTTCTGGGATGGCATTTCATCAGTCACTTGCCTCTGATTTTTTTTCTCTTTCACCCACTTCTTTGCCTCTGTCTATAGACATGTTCTTGTCTCGATTACTGCTTGATTCCATTCTTGAAAAAGCGCCAGTAGAATTTTATTAATTGTCTGATAAAATCCAGACTCCTCATGGAGCCATAATGCCGTATATTGGTACAGCACCTCATAGTTTTGAAAACAACTTTGTTATCCTGCAGTGTTTTGTGTCTTGGGTGCTTGGTAAATGTTTGGTGAATGAATGATCTTGCTGGGCAGAGTGGGAGTCTTCTACACGGAGGAGACAGCAGGAGCAGAAGCACAGGGCTGGGGGTGGGGGGTGTCCACGGACACAGCAGGGAAACAGTGGGAAGGCTGGGCGAAGAGCCGGGAGAGGCCCGGGAGCCCGAGTCAGTGCAGCCCTGAATGCCATGGCCCCAAGGTTTGGCCCCTGTGTCGGTTAGGATTCTGCAGAGGGACAGCCAAAGGTGAGGGAGCCTAAGCTTGGGTTGTGGGAAGGTGGGCAGGGAAAGGGCCGAGTGGTAACGGAAGTGTCAGCAGCTCCTAGGAGGAGTGAAGGGGAGGAGGACTTGGGTCTCGAGGGGAAGGTGCATAGTAAACCCTGGGTGTGCAGGGAGCATTATCAGTTAATGGGAGGAGAGGCCCGCTCTGTTAGGCCGGCGGTTTAGGTCATTGTGGGAGAGGGCACAGGGCGTGTGCAGCCCCGGTAATTAGCAGGAGCAGTCAGGATAGAGAGGCTTCCAGCTTCTCTTGAGACAGGCTTTTACAGCGTTATCTTGGTTGAAATGCTTTTAATTCTTAGCGTTCTGTATTTCCAAAACTCACTCTGTTACAGAAGGTATTTTCTAAAACCAAGTGCTCTGGGAGGCTGTGTGTTTTAATGGAAGAACATGGGCTTTGGAGTCAAAACTCTGAAGTTTTTTTTTTCTTAAACAGACCCCCACTTGACTGACAGGCTGTGGCTGTGGTACGGGATAAAGGTGGGAGCTTTGGTCTTTTGTCCATGTGGCTTCGAGGCTGCTTCGTGCAGCCTGTGCACTCCTGGTGACACACCCAGAATAAACCCTGTTACCGGGGGTCTCTCCCTCTGCCCGCCCCCCCACTTTCTAAGCTGTCCACATTACCCGCACCCCCCCCACCATCTGACCCCACCCCAGGCTCCCACTTTTGACCCTTTTCCCTATTCCTTTCATGTTTCTGTGGGCTTCATTTTTGCTTTCTCATCTCACTCAACGGGTATTTGCAGAGTTCAGGGTGTGCCGGGGGTATGAGTAGAACATTCCATTGAGGTGATGACAGCTGAACAAGACAGCCGGGGTGGGAGGGAGGTGCGAGGTGAGGTCCGCAGGCCCCGCAGGCCCCGCAGGCCCCGGGCGGTAAGGCTGTGCAGCCACACGGGAGGCCTGGGGGTTTTGTTCTAACTGTAGAGGCAGCTGCTGGCTGGTTTTCATAGACCCAGGAGTGGCAGGGTCTGACTTCTCTCTGTTAAAACTGGCTTCAGATGCTGATTGGGGAATGGGTTGGGGGCTAGGGAGTAGGTTGGGGGGTGCGCAGAGGCCACGAGTATATAACAGTGCTGGATCATGCAGCCCAGGTGAGGGCTCCTGAGCCTTGATCGAGCTAGGCAGGCTGGTGGAGGGTGGCTCACATCTAGGCAAGTTTTGAAAGTCAAGCCCACAGGACCTGCTCATGGGTGAAGTGTGGGGAGCTGGGGGAGGAAAGTGAAGTGAAGGGTGTGTCCTGATTTTTGACTTTGGCAACTAGACGGTGGGGCAGGTGCTGTTTATCAAGATGACAAGGTGGGATCCCAACAGTCTGGTGGGTGGAGGGGTTTCTGCTTTGACCTGACTGTGGTCTTGTTGAGTAACCAGTCAGAGACACTCAACAGCACATTCTTCGTTTGCGGGTTTCCCACACGCGTCTTCCCTAACTTCACGGAACTGAGCTCTTGGAGATCATCTGGAGAGCACACAGCCAACGAGGAAACCCCAAGACCCCGCCTGAGCACCCCAACGCTGAGGCGTCTGTGGAGAAGGGCCTGCCGGGAGTCTGGGAGTGGCTGGCAGGGAAGGGAGGGAGCAGAGTCGCCCCCACCTCCACTGAGAGCCTTGGCTCCCTCTGTGTTTCTCAGTTTGTCCTCTTTTGTTTTAGAATAAAAGGCCTTTCGAGAGAGGTTGTGTGAGTTTACTGTTCACAGGATGGCTGATGTGGCAGCATACCTCTGAGACTTGGCTTCGGTCCGTTGTTTTTTTTCCCTCAAACGTTAATATTCCGTTCTTCAGCTTCAGTAATTTGAGAAGAAAATAGCGGTTCATATGGCATATATTACTGGTCTGGTTTGAAAGCCGGAACTAAATCTTTCATGACTGCAAGTGGATGGGAAGAACACTTAGGAGCAAGATTGCAGTTGCAGTGAACGCACGGGGCTGGGTGATCTGCACGCTCCCTCCTCACCAGCTCCCGCCAGCAGCCTGTGTCTGTCGTGTCCCGCCTCGCCCGGGCCTGTGCTGGTTCCCTCACACCGGGCTGCAGGCGTGCTGCCCTTCTCCTAAGCCTCCCCTGCCTCGGAGCAGCCCATTTGCGGGGCTACGTGTGACATATTCCCATTATCCCCAGTGACGGCACCTCCTTGGAGTTCTTAAAATTCTCCCTGGAAGCTTATTTTTTGGTCATAATTATTTCTCTTACATCATAGTAAGTTGAGAAAATAACAGGAAATCCAGAGAATGAATTTTAGACCAAATGATGGAAAATGTGCCAGGGCGGATCATGAAAGAGGATAAATCACACACACACGTGCCCCTGCTGAGCCAGCCTCAGGCCCACCTGGCTCCCGAGCCCACCCTCCAGGCCTGTGTGTGCTCACTGCTCCAGCCATCGTGCACCTGCCCCCATCTGCTCCCTCCTGGCCCTGCTCTGGGTCCTGGCAGTCCCTCCTGGTTGCTTGCCTTCCTCCTTCCATCCAGTCATACTTTGTCAGAGATGGCTCTAAAACATCTGTTTACCAAAGCCCGTGTCTCCATTTGCAGCAGAACAAAGTGTGGAATCCCAGATGCCCTAGCCTGGCCTTTGGGTGCTTCACAGGCAGCCCTAGCCTCCTTCCCTGCCTCCCATATGCTGGGGGTCGGTGGGGGGGTGGTGGTGCTGCAGCCCATGGGTTCCCTTTCCTGCCTCCGTGCCTCTTGCACCGTTGCCTTCCTAGTGGACACCTTTCTGTTCTCTGGACAGGATGAGCTGTTGTCAGCTCTTTCCGTCATCACCCTCTGCCTGTCACTGGGGGGAAACACCGAGACACCACTTAGCAGGCTGGTTCTCATCTCTGATGTGTGAGCCCTCGTGGACTGGGGACCTGTCTGTGGTCGAGCATCCTGCAGGCCTTGCATGGAGTCCGCAGCTTGGGGGCCCGCCCCCACGTCTGAATGCTGCAGATCTCAGGGCGCCGCGTCTGTGCCTGAGGCAGAGATTTGCTTACTGCTCTTGTTTATAGGTCAGCAGTGGGTGTCTGAGGAGTAGAACAATGCTGAGTGTAAAAGCAGCGCGTTAATGTAAACATGAACACCAGACTCTAGGGTAGACATTCCTGTACCGCAGTAGCAACCGATCACCAAAGAATACTGATGTGTTTTGCTTACTTGTTTTCAGTTTGTTTATGAGACGCATTTTCTGTCTATAGGCATGAGAAAACATTAGGGGAAGAGATTAATAAGACACCTGCCCACAGATACTGTTCAGGGTAAAATGAGACAGGGCCTGGCTCAGAAGGTGGTGTCTGCAGGGAGAGCGCCTAGAACGCGCTGTTTCCACACCCTTCACACCTGCACACGCACCTATGCTGGGCATTTGTCTCTTCATTTTTTAGTTGAGGAATAATTCATGTAAAATGAAACTGACAATTTTAAGTGTATAATTTTCTATTTTAAAATATGTATTCGGCTGTGCTGAGTCTTCGTTGCGGCATGCAGGACCTAGTTCCCTGACCAGGGACTGAACCCGGGCCCCCTATCTTAGGAGTGGCATCCTAGCCACTGGACCACCAGGGAAGCCCCTTAACTGTCCTTTAACAGTTTGTTGAGTTTTGTCCTGACACCGCGTGTGTCTGTGTAGCCTGCTGCCCTGTCCACGTAGGGGACTTTGCGTCAAATCAGAAAGCTGCCTTGGGGTCTCCGTCCTTCCCGCTTGTGGTCCAGCCCCATTCTGCGTTCTTTCAAAGTACATTAGCTTGGCTTGGTTAGAGGGCCATGAAGATTGACTCCTACTGAATACATTCTTCTGTGTCTGGCTTCTTTGACTTAGCCACATTGTTGCATGTATCTAACCTCCCCCCATTTTCTAGAATGAGTTGTATGAATAACCATGGTTTGTTTGTTCATCTCCTGGTGAGGGATTTGGGTTTTCTGGTTTGGTGGGTGTGATGAACGGAGCAGCTGTGAACAGTTCTGTACATGTTTTGTGTTCACACTCGTGCGTGTATGCTCAGCCACTCAGTCGTGTCTGACTCTGCAAACCCATGGACTGTGGCCCCCCAGGCTCCTCTCTCTCTGGGATTTCCCAGGCAAGAATACTGGAGTGGGTTGCCATTTTCTTCTCCAGGCGATTGTCCTGAACCAGGAATCAAACCGGCATCTCCTGCATTGGCAGGCAGATTCTTTACCGCTGAGCCACCTGGGAAGCCCGGGTCCCATTCACCTTGAGGTGAATGCCTAGAAGTGGAATTTCCGAGTCATAGGGCGGTTGTTGGTTTAACTCGGAGAAAGTGCCAGACCACTGTCCAAAGTGGTTGCTGTGTTGGTTACTTTTTAAAATTTATGAAAGTAACTGGGGATTTGGCCTCATTGTAGAGATTCTGCTTAAGCCCGAGGCCTGGGATGCGTTGACCTGTGTTCTGCAGAGTCAGTTTTCTCTTACAACAGTGCTAACATAAGCTCATTTGAAGATACTCAGAATGAATGTGAATGAAAAGTGGAAAATATTACTAAGCATAATTAGGCATTACTGGTTCAGCATGTTATTCAGCATTTAAAGTTGCTGGCTACTGCATAGATATTTGAATAAAGTTATTATACATAAATGCCATATTTTAAAAGTCACCTCTGGACTTCCCTGGTGACTCAGTGGTTAAAGAATCCGTCTGCCAATGCAGGAGACATGGGTTCGATCCCTGATCTGGGAAGATCCCTCATGCCGTGCAGCAGCTAAGCCTGAGCACCACCACTCCTGAGCCTGTGCTCTGGAGCTGGGGAGCCACAACTGCCGAGGCCCACATGCAGTAGAGCCCTTGTCCCGCAACTAGAGAAGCCGCAGCAATGGGAATCCCATGCACCCCAACTGGAGAGTACCCCCCGCTCTCTGCAACCAGAGAAAGCCTGCACAGCGATGAAGACCCAGCCCAGCGAGAAATAAAGGCTTAAAATTACAACATAAATGCAGTTTTCAAAAAGAAAGTCACCTACTTTAGTTTAAGCAGCTTGTGGTTCACGGCTGCATTTGTTACTAAAAGAGTTCCGAAGGGACTCAGTCACAGGTGCACCAGAGAACCTTGGTGTGCGGGCCAGCGCTGGCCGTGGGCAGGAGGTTGTCCAGCTCAGCGTGGAGGGCGAGCAGGGGAGCCTGACCTCAGAGCCGGCGCAGCAGAAGGGGGCACACATGGCCAGGAAGCGGCGAGCAGCCCCCGGTTCCTGGGGGCCCAGAGCCCGTCCCGTGGAAACCACCAGGGGAGCTTAGCCTGCCTGGTCCCCAGTCCCACCAGTGCCCCGTCGCCTCACCGCCCTCCTCGCCAGCCCTCTGGCACCTCTGTTGTCTTGGTTTCAGACAGCAGACACCAGCCGAGGGTTTGCCCAGCAGAGCGGCGTTTCGTTGGTAGGACACTGGATGCAAACGGAGTGGACCGGCCCTGAGGCGCCGGGCCAGTGCAGCGGTGGAGCTGTGCTGGGGAAGGATGCCTCGGTTGGGGGCTGCTTACGCCAGACATCCCGTTGTTTGGAAGTTGGTCCTCTGATTCCTGTTCTCTCCTGTGGTCTTTCTTTTTTTTTTCCAGTTTGTTTTTTAGTTGATCTACAGTTCTGTGTCAGTTTCAGGTGTACAGCAAAGTGAGTCAATTATTATATATATATGTATGCGTGCATGTGTGTGCATTCTTTTCCAGATTCTTTGCCATTATCATTCTTAGAAGGTATCAAATGCAGCTCCCTGTGCTATAAAGCAGGTCCTTGTTGCTTATCTAGTTTCTATACGGTAGCATGTATCTGTTAATCTCAAACTCCTATTTTCCTTGGCTCTTTTTTGTTTAGTTCTCCTTTCTGGAAGGCTTCCCACTCTCTCTTCCAATCCTGTTTTTAAGATTTTAAAATTCTATCATATTTTTATTTTTCAGTAAGTAGGAAGTTCTCAGAATGTTCCTCTTTGTCTCACAAATGCAGTCTCTTATTTCTTTGGTTGTCTTCCCTGTGCATTATACCTGCTCTCAACTCCTGTTTCCCTCTGGTTTCTTTCTGGGGCTCTGTCTCTCATGAGACCTGGTTGGGGCTTCCTCCAAAGTATCTGACTGTCGGCTGTTCGCTCACATTTAAGCCCAAGACCTGCCAGGCGCATGGCGGGGGCCATGCCCGTGGTCAGCCGTCCTCTGGCGGCCCTGCTCCTGGGGAAGCCTGGCAGCAGTCTGGCCTCTCTGGGGGAACGCCCCTACCTCGTGCTGTCAGCCGGCTTTTCTTCTCGCGCCAGAAGAGTGCTTCCCAGAAGGTTGTGTCTCCTCGCCCACCTGCCGCTGCCCAGTGGGAGACGCCCCCAGGATGCTCCTCCCGCCCCACCTGCCCCTCGCATACTGTGTCCCCTCCCCCGGGGGCCCTAGTGCACCCCTCACTTCTCACTCCAGTCTTCGCTGCAGTTCCTTGGCTGTGCCTGGTAAAACGGTTACCTGTTGAAATGCAGGTTGACTAGCTTTGGTCTGGATTATCCCCAGGGCTCTTTCTCAAGGGATTTTGGCTTACAGGTTTTATTTAAAACCGGGGCTAAAGTAACAGGGGGGTAAAATGGACAGGTTTATAATTTTCAGGATTCTGTCAATTTACTAGTAATGAAAACCTACAGGAGTCATGATTTCATAGTTAAAGATAGTTCTGAATGCCAGAACAAGCAACTTTTCTAATTAGATTGTATCTTTCAGATCCTGTCACATAGGACAGTATGCACCTTAAGATCCTGAAGAAAAGGCACAAGATGTTCAAGTAATGTCTAGTAATAATTTGTGAGGTAAGTGTCTCCTTAGGTATATAATCACTGTTTCCTTTCTAATTGCTCACACTAACTTGTACCCTGTTGATGGTTAATGGTCACCTCCTGTCAGTGGTTTGATGACCACCTACTCTTAAGAGGGGAGTGTGTCCCGGAGCAAGATCCTGATTATTAGCAGGAGTTACAAGACGAGGGGGAGAAGGCAACGGCACCCCACTCCGGTACTCTTGCCTGGCAAATCCCATGGACGGAGGAGCCTGGTAGGCTGCAGTCCATAGGGTCTCGAAGAGTCGGACACAACTGAGCGACTTCACTTTCACTTTTCACTTCCATGCATTGGAGAAGGAAATGGCAACCCACTCCAGTGTTCTTGCCTGGAGAATCCCAGGGACGGGGGAGCCTGGTGGGCTGCCGTCTATGGGGTCGCACAGAGTCGGACACGACTGAAGTGACTTAGCAGCACAAGACGAGGGTAGGTCTCCTGTCTACATGACTGGAAAGGTTTTGCTTGGATGGCTGTCCCTTAAACAACGGAGATCTGCAGTGTTGCTCCTGGTGTTCTGGGAAGCGAGGCTCAATTTAACACGAGGAGAAACAGGTTCAGGGGTGTAAACAAAATCCCATTAAACTAGCCATGGAAGTAGAAAACCGACGATGTGACATCTGCTTGACTGTCGGTCAGCACACTGCTTTCGGGTCTCTCTCAGGCAACCTGAATACAGAGCATCCCGCGGAAGACGGTGTAGAGTGAGGCCGCGCCCTCGCCCTGGGGTCGTGGCGCCAGTTGCTGCTCCGTTTGCTCTCACGTTCCCAGTGCCTGTAGCTGAGTGAGCGTGAGGGAGCAGTTTCTTCACTTCCTCCCCTCCTTTCCTGCACTGATGCGGCGTAGGTGCTGTGACTCAGCAGAAGTCGCCTGCGCTTGGTCACAGAGAGCCCAGTGTGTGCAGCCCAGCCCCCCACGTTCGTGGACTGCTTTCTTGAAAATCTTGAAGTAACTGTGGGCTATCAGACTATCTGATGGGTGGGTTTTACACACCTGGCTCTGAGGCGCACAGCAGGACCCTAACGTGCTTCTGTGACGATCCCAGCCCACGCCTCCAGCTCCCCTGGGTTGTGTGCACGCTCTTCCTCAAAGTCAGAGCTGCCATCTGTGCCCCTATTTCTGGACCAGACCACCGGGCTCTGACAGAAGGCTCCTCCATCTCTGGACGCACAGCCCTGCGCCCTGCCCAGCACCCAGGTGCTACTTCTCACAGCCTGCGTCCTGCCTGAGGAGCAGCCATGCAGCAGAGGGAGTCTGGCCAGAGGGCTTTCTCAGCCTTGGTGGACTGGAATGGCCCACTAGGAAGCTGTGTGGAGATCACCAGGCCACTCAGCAGATCTGAGAGAGGGACCAGCTTCATGCTGTTGCATCTGGTTGTAAGTGAGATGAGAGGAGGCTATGGGGTAAAGCAGCAGCAGAATGCTTAAGAGGAAAAGTGCAAGTTTGTCTTTAGTCTCTGACCCTACATGTTCTCACCTCTCAGGGAATTTCCCAGTTAACGGGGGAGGGTTGTCAAAAGAACAGACCAGTGAGTGAGGGAAACGGTCGAAAGAATGAGAGAGGAAGGGCATTCTAGGAACAGCATAAAGGAAAGATGGAAATTAAAATGGGAGCCTGCCTCGGAAACATGCTCACCCGTCGTCAAAGAGTTAGAATGCGGGGGAGGGGAGAGCACATGCAGAGCGAGATGGAGAACCATCAGCGAGAGCCCTGAGCCGCGTCGGGGGCCAGCGTGGACGCCAGCAGCAGGAGTCGCCTGTCCGCCAGCCTCTCCGCCGCTGACCCGCGCGGGCAGCGGGGTGGCCCAGGCCTCGTCCCCTCGGGCTCAGGGCCTGGCCCCGCCCTGCGTTGTCCCGCTGAGGCGTGGCTGGGCAGCCTCGGTCACCGTGTGTCCCCTCGCCCCTTCCCGCAGGGAAACCATGCCATCCTCAGGACACCGGCTGCGGGACGTCGAGCACCAGCCTCTGCTGACCGAGAATGACAGCCACGACTCCGTGGCCTCCTCTCCCGCCGAGGCCGGCGCGGCCGCCAGGGTGTGGTTCATCCGCGACGGCTGTGGCATGATCTGCGCCGTGCTGACCTGGCTACTGGTTGTGTACGCAGACTTCGTGGTCACGTTCGTCATGCTGCTGCCCTCCAAGGACTTCTGGTACTCCGTGGTCAACGGCGTGGTCTTCAACTGCCTGGCGGTGCTTGCCCTGTCGTCTCACCTGCGGACCATGCTCACCGACCCCGTGAGTGCCCGCCCTCGCAGGGCTCTCCTGCCAGTCCGGGCTGGGGAGACACCAGCAGCTGTGGCTGGAGGGCCTCGCACTCCGTGGCCTTGGGGTTCAAGTTCCTGGGCACAGGCCAGCGGTCTGGTCTGTAGCGTCCCTGGAGCACACACAGCACCCAGATGGAAGTGCTGTCGGGGTCTATTCAGGGAGCACAGGTTAGAGGTCGGGCGCCAGGAGAGGCTGCAGGGAAGCTGTCAGGAGGACTGTGCCCCGGAGAGCGCCCAGGCTGCACTGGGGTAGGACGCAGGGCTGGGGCCACGGTTCTGGGGAGATAGCGACAAAAAAACATGCCCTGAAAATGGCTGGAATGCGAACGTGAGCTTGAGGAACGTGCCTCAGGTATCCAGGAGGTTTCTTTGGTGGGGTGACGAGGGGCCCAACCGGCGCGGAGGAAGCAGGCACTCCTGCTGTGTGTCTTGGCAAGACCCAGGCCTAGGGGACCCAGGCTGGCCCTTCTGCTTCACGCTGGGCCTGGGAGACATGTCTCTGGCAACAGAATCAAGCGTAGGTCACCAGTTGCAGGGACCTGGGGGAGTCATCGGGCAGCCCCAAGGGGGACCAAGGCAGCTGCCCAGGGCTCTGAGCCACAAAAAGGACCAGAAAATGCGTTCATTTCCTCGCCGTCTGGTCACCATGTGTCACCTGATGCATCCCCCCCTCGGGTTGCACATCTGTCCTCTGAGCACGTAGGAGTGCTCTTAAGTGGGTGGGGGGTGGGGGTCGCACGCTTACTGTGGGGCAGTGAGTGCGTGTCCGTGAGAACTAAGGTGCGGCGCTCCTAAACCTGGTCCCTTTCTTCTTACGGGACCTGGGACCCTCCCCCATCACTTCCAGCGATAGGGTGGCCTGCCTGGCTCCTGGGCGCCTTGGAGCCCAGTGGCCCTCGGTCTTCACATGTGCGTGCTGGGCTTTGCAGATGTGGTGTCGGCCCAGCTGCGCAGAGCTGGGCTCGGCCCCTGCGTCCCGGCGGCTTTCTCTGACTGTCTTTACTCCTGCTGACAGCGGTGCCCTGCCGTCTCCGCCGCCCTTCCTGTCCCCACACGCCTGCTCTCCCCTCCCTAGTGGGGCTGCTTCTCCAGAAACGTATTTCTGTGTGAAGGACAAGCCCCATGGGGCACAGAAACAAGACCCAAGCTTGTTCCCAGTCCACACAGCCATGGCATCCAGAATGATCTCCCAGACATGATCTTCTCTGCCTGTGTCCAGTGCCCAGAGAGCAAACCCTCCGCCCTGCAGCCTGTGGCCCATGGCCACCCAACACACAGGCCCTCTGCAGCTCCCCGTGCTGGGGGCTCGCGTGGACACCCTGTGAGAGCCCCGCTGCCACTCCCACCCCTGGGGCCGGACACCTGGGGGCCAGGGGCCCAGGGCCACACTCCCCAGGCTCGTCTGTGATAGGTCTGCAGGGAAGCATTCATTATGTAACTTTAAAACACGAGATAAAGTCCTTTTTCAGACTGTTTTGTTCAGCCACCCCCTGTGCAGCTGATAGGAAACCTGTGGGTGCTTATCAGGGACACCCTGCCTAGGAGTGTGGGCAGAGCCTGCCCAGGGTGGAGGGGGAGTGGCTGAGCAAACACAGCCAGCCTCTGGCATGTCCTGCATGAAGTTGGAAAAGTCCAGGTGACTTGCCAAATTATGAAGGATAATGTGCTATTTGAGTTCATTTTATAGCTTGTTTTATTTTCATGAAAACAAAACTTCTGGTCCTATGTTATGTGAGTAATAGCTGTTTTTCACAGTGATACAAGTGGCAAGGACAGCATTATAAATAACACCGAAGTCTAATTCCTAAATTTACTGGGGTTTTTTTCTTTCTAAAACTTCCTTCCTCCCAGCTAAAATACGTTGTTATTAAACCTTAGGGGGCAGTACCCAAAGGAAACGCTACTAAAGAGTACATGGAGAGCCTGCAGCTGAAGCCCGGAGAGGTGATCTACAAGTGCCCCAAGTGCTGCTGCATCAAGCCCGAGCGCGCCCACCACTGCAGGCACGGCGGCTCTGCCCGGGCGCCGCGGGCCCGGGGCGGGGGGGGGCCTGGGCGCCCACCACTGCAGGCACGGCGGCTCTGCCCAGGCGCCGCGGGCCCGGGGCGGGGGGGGGCCTGGGCGCCCACCACTGCAGGCACGGCGGCTCTGCCCGGGCGCCCACCACTGCAGGCACGGCGGCTCTGCCCGGGCGCCACGGGCCCGGGGCGGGGGGGGCCTGGGCGCCCACCGCGGACAGCAGAGAACCCGTTTCCAGGCAGCCTGAATACCCTCCACTGGAGGGACCCCCATCCTTAGGGCAGCCTGAGCAACCCCCCGCCAGGGCCTCTTCGAAAGGACATCCTGAGCACCCACCTTCCCTGGGGCAGGATCTCCCGGGTGGCCTCTTAGCAGAGCTGTTTTCAATGGGTGGGGTTTCCTCAGAGCACAGAATAGTGAAAAGCTAACTTCTGCTTTTCAGCATTTGCAAAAGATGTATTCGGAAAATGGACCATCACTGCCCGTGGGTGAACAACTGTGTCGGAGAAAAGAATCAGAGATTTTTTGTGCTCTTCACTGTGAGTAAAGACACTACTCCTGTAGCGACTTGTGTTGAGTCTTCATTCTTTATATGCTGTCTTAACCTGGGGCGAGGGTGCGTTTATTCTGGCATCAGACCTGCAGTCTCTTCTCTGGGGTTCAGATTACCACTGTGTTGTCGCTGGTGGGGAGGCACCCCGCAGATGAGTGTGGGTTGCCCGTTGCTGCAAGCGCTCGCTGATTTAACTCTCTCCTGGATACCTTGACCCACCGTTGTCACTAAAACGTGTTTCCCTGTGGTCGATTAGTCTGCGAGATTACGGCCCTTGGTCCCGAGTGACCCCAGGGAGGCATGTCACCTGCTCCCCCTTACTGCTACTGCCCACCTCGCACACCCTCACTGCACCTGAGACGGAGCAGTGGACGCACGGGTCCTGGCACCGTGCTGACCAGTGTCTCCCTGCAGATGTACATCGCTCTGGCATCCGTGCACGCGCTGGTCCTCTGTGGGCTGCAGTTCATCGCCTGCGTCCGAGGACAGTGGACAGGTAGGCCTGGGGGGGCGGCTTCTCTTGCTCGTGCCGCGGTGGGTGGAGAGGGAGGAGGGGGCCTCCGGTTTCAGAGGAAATCCTCAGTTCCATTTGTATCCTGCAGACCTTTGAGACTGGGTCAAAATTCGTATTGTCCCCGCAGGCCTGGTGTGTGCTCTGGCCACTGGACAGGCATCATTCAGGGCCATCTGATGAGGCAGGACAAGCCGTGAAGCATGGACTCGTGTGTGCGTCCTGCTCACAAGTGTAGGCGCAGGCAACTCCCATCTTTTCTGGCTTTAGTTGTGTTTTAATGCACAGTTCTGTACACGAATACAGTCTCAACAGAAACCTGGGGAAATACGGGCTATTTCAGATCTGCTGACCAGGCCGTGGTGGTGTGACTGCTGGCCTGATAGGCCACCCTCTGCCCCGGGTGGACAGCAGGTGCGCCTGTGAATGAAACGAGCTCGCTTTTCTGTGGACAGTGGTGCAGAGGGGCCCTTTCGCAAGCTGGACCCGTGCCTGAGGCTCGGGACGCTGGGGGTGCTCCGCCATGCCGTCACACGCCCCTCTTGTTCGCAGAGTGCAGTGACTTCTCCCCTCCCGTCACTGTCATCCTGCTAATCTTCCTGTGCCTTGAGGGTCTGCTGTTTTTCACTTTCACCGCGGTGATGTTCGGCACCCAGATCCACTCCATATGCAATGACGAGACGGTACGCCCCTCCTCCGCTGGGTGTTTTTGGCCTCAGTGCACCTGCGTGGGTGGGCAGTGGACGCAAGGCCTGGTGTTCCCCGGGAGGGGGGCAGGGTGCCCCGGTGGACCGTGACAGCATCACTGCCTGTGTCCTTCTCCCCGGGCACAGCTCGGGGCTCAAAGGTCCCTTTGATTTGAAAGTCAACAGAGCCAGGCAGGTGGAGCCAGCAAACGCCCCATTTCTCGGAGACCCTGCCCTTGGCAGCTGAGTGAGTTGCAGGGACTGGATCGCCTTCATGCCTTTCAGCTGAAGGCCTTGAGCAGGCACTTGACACGTATTTGTAAGTCCCAGAAAGAAGATTGGTGCCTGGCCTGGAGGACCGGCCCCCTTCGCGGCCCTGGGGCTGCCTGAGCTTTGCACCCGCCTGGAGGCTGCTGCCCAGCCGTGTCTGACGCGGTCTGGCCGGCGGCTGCAGCCCGGCCGTGTGCACAGGGGCCCGCAGGACTGGCACCAGGACGTGTGGTTCGGGTGGTGCCTCCCCCGTGGCGACCACTCACCTGCCCTTCCTGCTCATACCTGCCCAGGGTTTTCCCAGTGCTGCCGCCCACTTGCTTTTCTTCCTCCCAGGAGATCGAGAGGCTGAAGAGCGAGAAGCCGACGTGGGAGCGGCGGCTGCGGTGGGAAGGGATGAAGTCCGTCTTCGGAGGCCCCCCCTCGCTGCTCTGGATGAACCCCTTCGTCGGCTTCCGGTTCAGGCGACTGCAGACGAGACCCAGGAAAGGGACCCCAGAGTTCTCAGTGTGAGGCCCTCTCGTCACTCCAAAACTTGTCCACGGACTTACTTTATCTGGGGTTGGAAAGGGTATCAACAGTTCCCCTGTGACCCCGAGGGCGAGTGGCCCAGCGGCCTGCAGCGAGCGGGGCTTCACACGTTCACGGTCACAGACGGCAGGTTCCCCACGAGTGACGTCACTGTCTAGTAATGGAGGGATGTGGCCGCATGGAGAAGCCAGCTGTCATTCCCTCCCTGCAGTCAGGAGTCTGTCACACGCTCAGCATTTTCTAGGAAGCTGTGTGGGCCGTCACACGGGTTGTTGGAATCCTACGTGCCGAGCTGCTTTCCTCAGTCATGAAGAAAAGCCAGTCCAGTGGACAGAACGCTACGGTCGGTGGCCCTGGGACTCTTCAGGCCCCCTCGGTCCAGGAGGGGTCTGGACGCAGAAGCCCGTGGGGGCTACGGGAGCAGCAGGGCCATACGCTCGCTCCTGGCCTGGGGCCAGTGGGCCCTGACCCCATGAGCAAGTCCTCGCGTGTCAGTGTGTGTGCGTGCACGTGTGTTTTAAAGTGGGCCGTGTTGTTCAGGCAACGTATCATGGGGGTGTGCTGCAAACAAGCTATTTTTTAGAAACCAATGTTTCAGGGAAGAGGGGCGAGCTGTGCGGGGTCCCCTCCCGTGGGGTTTACATGAATGTATTGCATACTGGAGAGTATCGAGATCCAAAGAACAGTCATTCCTGTGTGGTCCTCTGTTGCCCTCCTTCCTGTTTTCAGTTTATTTTAACAATCTGGAGTGTGTTGACAGGGCTTTGGAACCACACTGTGTGCTTCCGGCCGGATCAGCGACGCGTACCGGCCCCTCTGTGGCCCCAGGCTTGCGCAGCTGACCCTGCGGGAGGTGGGTAAGGCCCTGAAAAGGGAAGGGGACCTGGAGGCAGGAGCCCTGTGGACCTGGCCTGCAGACAGTATTCAAGATGGCAACAACTGGTTTGATTTTTTAAATTCGTACCTTTTTTGGGTATCATTTTGTTTGTTTCTCTACCCACGTCACAAGTGATAAAATAGGACCCTTGGTGCAGAGCTTAAAATTATGCCAGAAAGCAAACAGCTCCCCGCCCTGGGGATTCGCCTTAAACTTGCCTGGTCTGTCCATGTTTAATGGGATTCCACCATCTCTGACACAGTCTGGGGTCCTGAGCCCCCTTCCACGCTGAGAAGAGTGGGCGTCTCCCGCCTGGTCTCCACGCCTCTCTGCTCACCCATGAGCCATTTTGCTTTTGTTTGAATTAACCCATCCTCTATCCTGATCAGGGCTGGCGCAGAACCACAGAGGGCCTACCCTGACAACAGACGTAGCCGAGGGGCACGGGCTGCAGGGTGGAGGCGAGGTGGCTCGGTCACTGCAGAAAAGGGGAGTCGGGGGGGCTGAGTCACAGCCGAGGACAAACAGGAGACAGGAGTTCCCGGGATTGTTCTGCACACTCATTTGCACATCTGTCATTGGGGTTGGATGTGTGTACTGAGCTTCAGTGTGAGGCTTTTAATATGTATATCCTGGTTATCAATAAAAATTATCGAAGTGGTTGAATCCTGTGAGACTTGGCAAATATGTGCAAATCAAGTATACTTGACTTTTCAACCTCTTCTTTCAATGTAACTTTTGTAAGAAATAAAGTCACCAACTGACGTTGTCCAGCAGTCTGTCCAGTGGCCGGTTCTTGGTGGGCTGTAGGTATGTTTCCATGTTCAGCTTCAGCGCCTGAGACACGTGACTCAGCACCGAGGTCGCGCTCACACAGGTTGCCGTTTCCACATTTTTCATTTTACTCTCAGTCAATGCACCTCGTCTCACTTAGCTTTGCCCTAGAGCTTCCTTAATTTTTTAGTGTACTTGGAAATAAAAACAGTTTTAAAAATCCCTTAAGTGCTTGCTGGGATTCACCAGTGAAGCCATCTATTCCTGGACTTTTACTTGTTGGGAGGCTTTTGATCACTGACTCCAGTCTCCACATTAGTTATAGCTCTGTGCAGATTTGGTAAAACTAGAAAGACTATACATTATAACCGACGCCAGAGGAAGACCACAAGAGACCACTGTGAGCAACTATGGCCAGCAAGAGGGGTAAGATTCCCAGGATCAGAAACCTACTGAGACTAAGGCACGAAGAAACAGCAGCCACTGGAAGACGCCAGCTGAGGTGAGCGCCACGGTGTTCGGGGACGCGTGGCCAGTCATCACTCGGGTCATCACCGCTCTGGGGGACGCAGAGCCAAGTGTCAGCGGCACATACTTTGTTTTGAGTAATTTGTGGGGGCAACTTGAGACCTCAAATCGCTGAAGAAGCAATGTTGAAATCAAATGAAGCATCTGGGTTTAATTTTGCTTCTTCCGTTGCATCTCCTCGTTCTATCACCCTTGAGGATGCCGTGTGGAACAAGTCAGGAAAGGAGATGAGGGGGCCCCTTCAGAGCTGGTGCCTGGCTGTGTGGGCTCTGGTGAGGCCGCACAGGGCAGGTGGCCCTTGCGGGTCTGCCATCTCGGAACAGCTCTGCTACTTCCCCCACCCCGGCCAGCCCAAAGAGGGGTCACCCTGCCCGGAGGCCAGCAGCAGGTCTCTCTGAAGGCCTGGAGGCATCATCGGATCACCAGGTGCTGCTGGGCCCACTCTGAAGGGGACGTGGCCCTCCAGGTGCAGAAGCTCTGACTTTCGCAATACAGGTGCAGCAGCCCTGAAGGCCTCTCTCCCTGACAGGCCCGGCATGGGATGGCCAAGCTCCACACGCCATCCAGCCACAGGTCCACCAGGAAACTCAGACTCAGGCAGCAACCAGTCCTTCAACACACCAGCACCATCCCCAGGCTGGGAGAACTTAATTGAGTTCCAAGAAAAGCCCCAAGTACATAGACAAATAATGGTGATGATCGCCAAGATGTGATTTTGACATTTCCAGTTTCCAAAGTGCCTTCCTCTGTGACCAGATCACATGTTCCCTATGATCTTCCAGGCTGGTAACAGTGCACCCATTTTATAGACCAACAGACTTCCCAAGGTTCTCACAGGGAGGAAGAAAGGAATGAGTCCACATGGACGTTTAGAATAAAAGCACTTTTTTCTAACCTAGATCCGTCTCTGTTTTTACTTTTTAAAATACTGAGTTCAGGGACTTTCCAGTGGCTAAGACTCCGCACTCCCAATGCAGGGGCTCAGGTTCGATCCCTGGTCAGGGAACTGATCCCATATGCCACATCCACATGTGCCACATAAAGATTTCCATGTGCCACGGCTAAGATCTGGCGCAAATACATACAGGTATTTTAAAGATTTTAAAAAGCACTGAGTTTAAAAACAGTAATAACTTCTTGAATAACAAGGAACTGAAAACAATAAATTAAACCTTCACTGATCCGAGGTAGCACAGGGCTGGGGACAATGCTGAAAGCGAAGAAAGGGTCAGTCCTCAGCCTGGCGTCGTCATTGCGTCCACCAGAGGGCGCCATTGGACAGCAAATGCACCCACACTGCACGCTGCTGAGGCCACAAAAATCCCTGCACCATCGTCTCATCCAGCCAGCTAGTCCCACAAGTATTTACTGAATACCTACTAGGTGCCGGCAAGGCCTCTGCCCTCAGTAAACACAAACACAAGAAACTGAATGTGTAATTATATCCTGTGATTCATGCTAAAAAACAGAGCAGCAGGGAGAGGGAGCGTTAGTGTCAGAGTGATGGAGAGAGAGCATTCGGGGAAGGGCTGGGGCCGGGAAAGGTGTGGTGCTCAACTCTGAACTGGAGCTGGTTAAAATCGGAGAATTCGGGGTGGAAGAGCTGGTGAAAGTCACGTGTCAGCCTGCTGGGCTCAGGGAAGAGGCTGAGGGGTTAACACGTGCGTAGACGCCGAGGTCATCCCCCGGGTGGAGCGGAGGTTCGTCTGAAGCAGATTTCTTAGACACGGGCCAACCACCTTCCCCAAAGTCCAGGAGCGAAGCTCTGAAGACAGGGTCTTCAGAGACATTTCCATCCTGGGTGGATTGTTAGGGGGCCTCAGCGGGAGCAGGGTTGGCCTCTGCTGTGGGAAGCTGGCCCAGCGTGGTGCAGGGGCGGGGGTTTAAGTGGCTGGGAGGGGTCTGTACATGGCCTTTCTCTGGCCTCGGCCTAGGTGATAGTCTGCCATCTGGTACCAGAGGAGAGTTGCTCACTGGGTGGCTTCGCAGGCTGGCTGGCACACATGGGGTTCTGTGTCCCAGAAAGCTCAGTGACCAAGCAGCCTCCGTGAGGGTTACTTTGCGGGCAGATCTGGCTTCAGCCTGCATGGCTGTGAGACATGGTTGAAAGACATCCCTGCCACCTCCCAACTATGTGACCTGGGCCCAGTGCCTTCACCTTTCTGGCCTCAGTTTCCTCATCTTTAAAACGATGCAACATTTCCTGCCTCGTGCAGCCTTTGGGAGGATTAGAAAGGAGGGACCATAGAGGGCTGACCAGGAGGGCTGGTGCATAGTAGGCACTCCAGAAACGGGGGTAACTGTGACGGCCTATCCACTGAAGGGCTCTGCAGCCAAGCAGGACCTCAAGCCAGACCTGCTGTGCGGGGGCAGGCAGACCTGACGTGCGGGGCAGGCAGGTTCTTCGTCCATCGTGTCTGCCCTTTCTTGGTTTGTTTGGACTAACATGGAGTCCTCAGTTAAGATCTTGCAAGATTTTTTTTTTTAACCAAATAAAAACATAACCAACTAAACAAAACCAAGTCCATTTATAACAAAGTCCCACCAGGGCAAACATTTGCAATCTCCCCAGAAAGCATTTTATCCATGGCAGGGAGGCCTGCGGAATTTTAAGAGGCTGCAGCTCGTGTCTTTGAAAACCACCAGCGTCTTCGTGTTTGTCTAGGACTCTCTCCCCGCCGGGGTACTTTTCCATCTGCCCTCATTTCCCAGCAGAGCCTGAGGCCTGTGGGCAGCCAGCAAGGCGCTCTGCAGTTGATGCTCTGGAGCAGAGGCTGCAGGCTGGTGGCCATGACCTGGATCCAGCCCCCACGGGTGGCTCAGATACCACGGTCAGTTGCTAATATCTGCAAATCAGGAGATTTCACCTAGAAATGCAGATTCATGGCCGCCTGGGCCCCATTCTTCCTGGCCAGGTGCCTGGTGCCAGGGCAGCTGTCCCCACACGCACAATCGTCAGGACACCATTTGAATTCTTTTCAAAGGATTTATGGGGGCAAAATTCACATAACATAAAACTGACTATTTTAGGGCATAACCCTCCCAGACTTCAGACAATCCTACAAAGCTACAGTCATCAAAATAGCATGGTATTGGCACAAAAACAGACATATGGATCAATGGAGCACAACAGAGAGCCCATAAATAAACCCACACACCTAAGGTCAATTAATCTTTGACAAAGGAGGCAAGAATATACAATAGGAACGACAGTCTCTTCAGCAAGTGGTGGTGCTGGGAAGGCTGGACAGCTGCATGTAAAGCAATGAAGCTGGAACACACCCTCTCAACCATGCACAAAAATAAACTCCAAGTGGCTTAAAGACTTAACATGAGATGGGACACAAAACTCCTAGGAGAAAACATAGGCAGAACACACTCTACTGTAAACTGTACAAATGTTTTACTAGGTCAGTCTCCCAAGGCAATAGAAATAAAATAAAAAATAAATAGGACCGAATCAAACTGACAAGCTTTGGCACAGCAGAGGAAACCATAAACAACCTACACAACCTACAGAAGGGAGACGGTATCCGCAAACAACGCGACTGGTAAGGACGTAATCACCAAAATACACAAACAGCTCGCACGACTCAGTAACAAAGAAACAAAAAATTCAATTGAAAAATGGGCAGAAGACCTAAATAGATATTTCTGCAAAGAAGAAATACAAATGGCCACAAAACACACGAAAGATGCTCAACACTGCTAGTTATCAGAAAAATGCAAATCAAATCTACACGAAAGCACCACACTTCACACCAGTCAGGACAGCCATGATTCAAAAGATGACAAAGAACAAGAGCTAGAGAGGCTGTGGAGATGAGGGACCCTCCTGCACTGTTCGTGGACGTGTAAGTTGGTGCAGCCGCTATGGAAAGCGTATGGAGGTTCCTCAAAAAACTAAAAACAGGATTACCAAATGATCCAGCAGTCCAATTCTGGGCATATATCCAGACAAAACTATAATTCAAACAGATACAGGCACCCAAAGTTCACAGCAGCACTATTCACAATAGACAAATCACGGAAACAACCCAAAGGCCCACTGACAGAGGAAGGGATAAAGAAGAGGTCGCACAGAAGATACGATGGAAGATTGCAGAGTCATGAAAAAGAACAAAACAATGCCATCTGCAGCAACGTGGATGCAACTAGAGATTATCATACAAGTGAAGAAAGCCAGACAGAGACAAGCAGCCATGTAATATATGTGGAATCTAAAACAGGATATATAAATGAACCTATGAAACAGAAACAGGCTCACAAACATAGAGGAGACTTGTGGTTGCCAAGGGGTTGGGGCCGGGGGTGGTGGAGCGGGAATTTGGGATTAGTGGAAACACTCTATTATGTACGGAATGGATGGATGAAAAGATCCTATTGTATAGCACAGGGAACTATATTCAGTGTCCTGTGATAAACCATCATGGGAAAGAACATAAAAAAAGAATGTGTATGTTCGTACAACTGAATCACTTTGATGTACAGCAGAAATTAATACAACATTGTAAATCAATACTTCAGTAAAAGAAAAGAAAAACAGCTGACCACGTTCAAATGAACAATTCAGTGGCATTGGGCACACTCCCACTGCTGTGTGACCACTGCCTCTTCCTAGCTCCAAAGCGTTTCCATCATCCCCCAAGACACCCAGCATCACCCACCCGCCTTCCCCAGCCCCTGGCGACCACTCATCTCCGTCTACAGACTTGCCTATTCTAGATGCTTCCTGCGGATGGAACCACACACTACCTGGCTTCTTTCACTCGGTGCATCTTTGAGGTTCACACATGGGTCAGCACATGCTTGTATGCAAATTGCAAGCGTCCACTTCCATGTCACATGGCAGCCCCGAGGTGGGGCAGGACGGGCATTCACTCCTGCCTTGCGTGTCTGCTCTGGGCCTGTCCCCTCTTCCTCCTGCCCTGCTGGCTTCTACAACCCGTGGGCCACTCAGATTAGCAGCTACATGCTCCCAGGAGCAGGGTCTCAGGTGGGCAGCTGCTGAGTGACTTGGCAGTCCCTGGCCTGGGTGTTGCCTATGTGTACTCACACACCAACACACACACACACGCAGCGTAACAGCCCATCCTGCGGCTTGGCGCTTTGCTGCTTCTCACTTAATATATCCTGGAGGGTGCTCCATCTCCTCTTGCTCTCGGCTGCATACTACTCCACTGCGTGGTTCTGGTTCCGCACAGAGCGAGGACCCACGCCTCTGAGCCCACATAGGGACAGCCCTGCCAACACTCAGACGCCCAGCCTGGCCCCTGCAGCCTGGCAAGGGAAGTCTGAGATGCCCTCTCTGCTTTCTTGGTCTCAAATTTCCTTGGGCCAACACTTCATGTACCTTTATTTTTCCAACACCTGACATAGCATTTGTACTCCATAGATGTGTCACAGATGCTTGCTAATCACACAAATGAAAAAAGAAACTACTTTTCATGCATTGTTTAAGGTCTGGCTCAGATACCACTTCTTCCAGGAAGCCTTCCCTAGTCACCCCTCTCTGAGCCCACAGGCCCTGTACTCCCATCACAGTCCTTACGCCTACCATCTGTGATTGTCAGCATCTACCCCATCAGCTATGATTTCTCTGCGTATTGCCAGGAGTTGGACGGACACCCAGCACAGAGCAGTGAATGGGCACCAGTGCTCTCAGCGTCGGGCCTCAAGCACGCCTAGTGGGTTCAGGTTCCTCCAGGCCCAGGGAGGTGGGAGGCAGGTGCAAGGCAGGTGCAATCACACCCACTTGACAGATGAGGAAGGTGAGGCTTGGAGAGCATCACATCTTACCTGAGGCCACCCAGTTTCCCACTGGGGGAGGGGCTGGTGACCCCACCTCTCCAGCTCTCCCCCACCCCAAACTTTGCTCCCACCCTCCTTAGAGCTGAAGGGGACCCACAGAGCAGAGCATGCTCTGGATCTTGGGGAGCAGGAGGAGGTTCAGGGGAAGTCTGGGGGGGCAGGAGGTGGGCAGTGTCTCCAGCACCCTGGTGCTCTCAGGACCCCAGCAGGGAGGTAAGGATGGCAGGGGAGGGAGAGGTGATCCGCGGGGGAGTTCCACGTGAGCACACATGTGTCAGCCCCAGGGCCCCTTGACAATGCTGGGAAAGAGGCAGTCACGGAAGACGATGCCTATCAGCGCCCCTTCCCCGCCGCACCCCAGAGCAAAGGGGTGGCCTGCCTCCGGTGGCTGGGACCACCGTGCTGGTTGGGCCACAAAGTTCACAGTAGACTCTGCCCTCTCTCACCTCTGCTGTGGGAGAGTAGGAGGGAGAAAAGAACACATTTGCTGAGGGGAAAGCACAGAAGATATTAGGAAGCTTCAGCCCAGGGAGACGTGATGGAGGTCGGGGAGCTCGCGGCAGTGAGGTGCACGCACGGCCACATCTCCGCCGGGTCCCCACCAGGTAAACAGCACTTTGTCTTTGCCCATTCAGCTCCCTCCTGCCCTGCTTCCTGATGAGAGCTGTGCCTTTCTCAGGTGGGTTCCACGCTGCAAGCAGAGTTGGGGAATAGGGAGAAGGAAACAGGCCCCACAGAGGCTGGATCCCCCTTTACTGTGGAGACTTGAGATCTGGACAAGACCATGAGAAAACAAGCAGAACTGGGCACTTCCCTGGCAGTCCAGTGGTTGAGAATCCACCATTCAACGCAGGGATGTCTCTCCAGGCAAGGGTTCCCTGGCCAGGGAACTAAGATCCCACAGGCCGTGGGGCAACTGAACCCACATGTCACAACCAGAGGAGCCCATGCACACAACAAGAGCTCCTGCCTGCCTCAACTAAGACCAGACGCAGCCAAAAATAAGTAAATATGTGCATATATTAAAAAAAAACAAGCGAAACTGCAGATGAAGCTCATTTCCATGACAAAAGCCAAGCGGAGGGAGTGAGTGGCAACTCTGAGATCTGAGGTCGGCAGCAGGGCTGCGGCGGATGGCAGGGGAGGGGTTCTGGATGGAGTCACTGCAGGATGCAAAAGACACAGGGAGGAGAGAGAATTTTGAGAAATCGTGGGCTCCCCTGGTGGCTCAGCGGTAAAGAGTCTGCCTGCCAATGCAGTAGACACGGGTTTGATTCCTGGATCCGGAAGATCCCCTGGAAAAGGAAATGGCAATCCACACCTTACCTGGAAGGTAAGGAAAACCTTATCTGGAAAACCCCATGACAGAGGAGGCTGGTGGGCTACGCTAAGGAGTGGATTCCTCCTGACGTTTGAGAGAAATGCAAGTGAAGATGTGGGTTCCTTCCGAATCCTTTTTGGTGGCTGGACCACACCCCTCTATGATGTTCTCTGGACTGGGCCACCTGGAACCTCAGTTCTTATTAGGGTTCCATCCACAAAGCCCTTTTCACAACAAGGAAATGATCTAATCCCCATCGAGAGAGAGGCAGGGGCTGTCGTCACCCCACATCAAAGATGAGGAAACTGAGGCACTAAAAGGTCATGTGAATTGCCCAAGGTCACAGCACTAAAAAGGGGCCGAGTCAGGACAAATCCTCAACGTCTTCCTGACTCTGAATCCTTAACCTCTTCTCTCTCCAGCTCTGCCCCAGGAGAAGGATCCTATGACACTGAATCGTCTCTTTTTCAGAGTTTAATATTTCGGGCCAGATCTGAGTGAGGTTTGCTGTTTCCTCCAAAATTTGGCCTGACCTCAGGGCACCGCTGCCCGGACACTGGCAGGAGTGCCCTGTTGGCAGCTGTGGGCTGGTGGGCAAGCTGCTCTTGGCACAACACAGTGGAAACTCAGACAACTCAAAAACTCTATTTATCTTTGTGGTCAAAACACACAGGGCAATTTTATAGATGTCAAATAGGATGACGGCCAGCATGGGCACAGATGGAGAGTGGGCACTGCCGCTCTATCAGTGGAGCTTTAAACCCGTACGACCTTCGGGCGAGCAGTCTGGCACCATGAATCCCATGTCTTAAAAAAGCGAAGCCTTTGACCCAGCAAGTCCACTTCTAGGAACACAGCCCAAGGAAACAGTCTACTGGACACTACAGTGTTCTCACTGCCACCGGGCCCGACCTCAGACCGGGCTCCTACGGGGTCAGGAGCTCACGCCGACAGCCTGACTGGAGCTGGCTCACTAGAGCAGTTGCTCCTCCCCGGCTTGCTCTGCTTTTCCTATAAATGCAAGAGCATTTTGACTATATTGAAAATGAGTGTCTAATCGGGCATACATATTTCTATGTATTTCATGGCTTGGCTTCAATTCTGAAAGCAACACAGCTTTCAGTCCAGAGGGGACATCAGGGGTCTTCTAGTCCAACATCGCCCGAAGTGGGAGGTGAAAGGTGGGTGGAGTGGGTGCCTGTGTGCTTGGATAAGCTTGGGGAGATGGGCACGTGCTTCCTCGCGGGCTTCTCAGAGCCTTTTGCTTGATGGTGGGCACTGCAGTTTGCACGAGACAGAGGCGGTGGCCGCAGACTCCTGGAACAAGCGGCTACACCCTGGTGATGGCGAACGACGCCAGTACCCTGCCTCGCACCTCTGGAGGCCAGAAGTCTGAAGCCGAGGTGTCAGCGGGGCCGGGCTCTCTCTGAAGGCTCCCAGGGGGAGCGCTTCCTGCCTCTTCCGCCTTTGGGTGGACACAGGTGTCCTTGGCTTGTGGCTGCATCTTTCCCACCCCTGCCTTCATCTTCACATGTGTCTTCACTCAGAGTGTATCAGTTCAGTTCAGTAGCTCAGTCGTGTCCAACTCTTTGCGACCCCATGGACTGCAGCACGCCAGACTTCCCTTTCCTTCACCAACTCCCGGAGTTTCCTCAAATTCATGTCCATTGAATCAGTGATGCCATCCAACTATCTCATCCTCTGTCGTCCCCTTCTCCTCCTGCCCTCAATCCTTCCCAGCATCAGGATCTTTTCCAGTGAGTCAGCTCTTCGCAACAGGTGGCCAAAATATTAGAGTTTCAACTTCAGTATCAGTCCTTCCAATGAATATTCAGGACTGATTTCCTTTAGGATGGACTGGTTGGATCTCCTTGCAGTCCAAGGGACTTTCAAGAGTCTTCTCCAACACCACAGTTCAAAAGCATCAATTCTTCGGCGCTCAGCTTTCTTTATAGTCCGGCTCTCGCATCTATACATGACCACTGGAAAAACCCTGACTAGACCATGTGTCTCACTGGGCCTAAATTCCCCTTTTCTTCGAAGGACCCAGCCACCTGACTCCAGTCTGACTTCATTCTAACTTCATGATGTCTGCAAAGACCCTAATACGGTCACACTCACAGGTCCACGTGGATATGAATCTGGGGGGGTGCTCTTCTCCACAACATTGATGGAAGCTTCGGGGAGGGGGGTGCGGAGGAGCCGACTGATGTCAAGATCTCCCAGCGTCGCTCAACGTGCTGTGCTGGGAGAGTGGGGGTGAGGGTGGGCTCGGGGGGAGAGCAAGTACAGTGAGACCACTGTGCCATCCAGACAAGAGGAGAGGCAGCTCGGACCAGGCGGAGCTGGTGCAGGTGCTGAAGCGGGTGGCCTGGGTGTCCCTCTGAAGACGGAGTAAAAGGTAACTCTGCATTTGGACGTGAAATGGGAGAACACGAGGCATCAAGGGGGAGCTCCAGGTTTTAGCCGGAGACACCAGGACAGCGGAGTTGCCATCAGTGCAAAGCAAAGAGCCAACTGGTTTCCGGCACACTCGGGCAGACTGACGTGGACTAGGACGGAGGTGCAGAGCCGCCCCTGCCCCGCCCCATGACCGTTAGTCCTCTCTGTGTTTCCAGGAGCAAGTCCACGCCCACCATGTGTGCACTGGCCTCAGCACCTCCCGCCAGTCACCTCCTGACGCTCCGGCCCCACTCCCTCTCCCACTTTCTGTGCACCCACCGCCTCCCTGTCAACACGGGAGGCTGCAGACCTTGGGGCCTTGGTGTCCTCTGCCAAGGCTCACAGGTGGTCTTGTGGTTCTGGGGGAGGGGACCCTGCCCATACCCACCAGCCCCAAGGGGCCTTCCCGGCAGCTGGGGTGCGCCCAGGGTGTCCTAGGGAGGGGTGGGCTGGCCCTTCCCTGGAGGGGGCACCGCTGTGGGCACTGCCAGCAGACAACAGGGGCTGCCCAGTGCAGGAGAGGTCCCTTAGGTGGGGACTCTTGTGGCTTTCGGTGACTGTGTGTCTCAGGCTGGGCTGACCAGCTGGCCTCGGCGAATCCTGCGGGCACAACCTCAGAACTGGAGTCCGCTTCTGTTTCATCGGGGCCGAGGGTGGTTCACACTCATGAAAAAGGGTCTTGCTGCCCAGGCTGAAGGCACTCGCCAGCCGGCCGCACCACAGAGTCACTTCTCAGGTTCGCCACAAAGCAGGTTAGGGAGCCACAGTCCACTGTCCTAATTTGAGCTCTGAAATGTCTGTGGACCTCTCCCTTTTGCCGGGAATTCTAAGGACCTGGTCCAACATCTGGGCAAAAAGGAGGCTGGCCCAAATTCCAGGCAACCGCCTGGCCTGGGCAGCAGAAGACGTGGCGATGAACTGTGACAAATTCCTCAGGCAAGGGGTAGAGCCCTCGGAGCCCTCTGTTTTCCCGTCTGTAAAGTGGGATGTCGCTCCCGTATGTTCCGAGGGCGGGATGTCCCCACGGCCTCCAGGCCTGGCTCGGTGGAGAAGCCTGGGCGAGGGTGGAGGCCCTCCTGCCTCCACTGTAGCCCTTCCTGCCTCAGCCAAAACAATTCTGGTCACTCTTCCAAGTAAAAGCTCCCCACCAGGATGTGCAAAACCCACTGGCCAGTGGTTCAGGATCTCATGGCTCTGATTCCGGTCTAGGGACCTTTGGGTTGTGGTAAGAGTCAGCTAGGACCTAACTGTCCACCTTTCTTTCTAGCTGTGCTTCTCTCCTATCAGTCATGTGCGGCTGGGTAAGCCGCCCGTCACAGGGCCCCACCACCGAGCATACATGTGATTCAGGCCTGGCCAATCAAAGAACTCCTGCCCTCTAGCCACAGGGATAGGACTAAGCCTTAGTCATGTGACTAAGGCTGGCCAATCAAGATTCTTCCCTGGACTACCAATATTCTGAAACAGGAAAAGAGATGCAATCCCTTCTCTTTTTTCATCAAGCTGGAGGACCTAAGCATGAGTTCACATCAGCACCCTGTTTCTCACTGCTGAGAGAAAACCTGTTTACTCTCAGAGAAAATGAGGTCCTCATTTTCAATGGGGAAAGTCAAGAAAGCTCATTTGGCAGCAAAGTTTCCGGAGAGGATCTTTAAGTTTCTCAGGGGTTAATGTAAGTAAGAACTTTGCTTTTATTTATTTATTTAGTGGTGTCCTTTCCTGAAAAACCAAAGAGTTTGCAGCATCCAGACAGCACTTGAAACAGTTCAAGGGATACAGAGAAGGCAGGCAGGAAGAGCGAGCACAGGGCTGAGCCAGTTTTAAAGGGACTTGGCAACTGGCCAAAAAATAGCCACGCTCTAACCCTCTTGACGGAAAAGGCAATGGCAACCCACTCTAGTACTATTGCCTGGAAAATCCCATGGACGGAGGAGCCTGGTGGGCTGCAGTCCATGGGGTCGCTAAGAATCGGACACGACTGAGCAACTTCCCTTTCACTTTTCACTTTCATGCATTGGAGAAGGAAATGGCAACCCACTCCAGTGTTCTTGCCTGGAGAATCCCAGGGACGGGGGAGCCTGGTGGGCTGCCGTCTATGGGGTCGCACAGAGTCGGACATGACCGAAGCGACTTAGCAGCAGCAGCAACCCTCTTGATGGCAGGGAAGACTCTGAGGGTTTAGGTGCCCCTCCAAAATCACACACAGGGTGTTTGAAGCACTCTTTTAACTCCAGAGCCCATGTCCCCAGATTTTTGAATTTCATAGAAATTTAGAAAAAATTTTTGAGAACTAAAAAGGATCAATAAAGTTCCACAGCCATCTCTGACCAGCATCCCTTCATAAAATAACTTAACCCCCAGCAATGGAGGAAGGACATGAGCTGTAAGAAAAGGTCAGTCCTCTTGGTTGAATTTTGTTCAGTTTGGAGGGACACTTGGTGATTTTCTCACGTTTCCTCAAAGCACCGACTACTGGGAAACGGACGTGAGCAGGCAGTGGGTGTGCACGTATCCTGGGGCTGCTTTAACAGCACCACAAACTAGAGGACTGTGAAACAGCAGAAATGGGGCTTCCCTGGTGGCTCGGTGATAAGGAATCTGACTGCCAAAGCAGGAGGCACAGGTTCCATCCCTGATCCAGGAAGATCCCACGTGCCTCGGAGCAACTAAGCCTGTGCGCAGCAACTGCTGAGCCTGTGCTCTCGAGCCTGGAGCTGCGACTGTGGAGACCACACGCCGCAGCCGCTGCAGCCCAAGTGCCCCAGAGCCGGCGCTCCACAGCGAGAGAAGCCCCTGCAGTGAGAAGCCTGTGCACCGCAACTGGAGAGTGGCCCCTTCTCCCTGCAACCAGAGAAAAGCCTGCCCAGCAATGATGACCCAGCACAGCCAAAAGGAAGTAGAACTAGTAAAAAACAAACAAAAAACTCAGCAGAAACGTATAGTCCAGAGCCCTCAAGTCGAAAGTCCAGATGGCAGAGACTTCCCTGGTGGTCCAGTGACAAAGATTCTGAGCTCCCAACCAGTGAAGAGGCCCTAGGTTTGATTCCTGATCAAGGAACTAGATCCCACATGCCACAACTAAGACCCAGCACAGTCAAACAACAAATAAACAAAGATTTTTAATTTAAAAAAGTTTAAAAATATCAAATCAAATCAAGGTGTCCACAGGGCCAAGGGCTCTCTGAGAGAGCTCCAGGGAGGATTCTGTGGCTTGTAGAAGAGCCACTCCCATCTCTGCCTCCATCTTACATGGCCTCTCCCAGGTGGTCTGTGTCTAAATTTCCTTCTTCTGACTGGATAATGGGGTGAAGCACTGGCTTAAGATGAGAATAAACTTATATTCTGAGTCATTAACAACAGTAGGGAAGAAAGTGTTTGAGCCAGCTTCAAGTGGGGTTGTAAAGATGAGTTTTGCTTTGGATATGTTATGTTTGCAATGACTGTGATACAAGCGCTTGTGATTATATCCTGTAAACAATCATGAATGTTAAGCCTGGACATACTTGCTCTTAAGGGCTGTAGAGATATTTGAAGAAAATAATAAAAATGAACTGCTTTAAAAATAAAGAAGTCAATAAATTCCCCTCTTCTTATAAGGACACCAGACATTAGATTGCTGCTGCTGCTGCTAAGTCGCTTCAGTCGTGTCCGACTCTGTGCGACCCCATAGATGGCAGCCCACCAGGCTCCCCCATCCCTGGGATTCTCCAGGCAAGAACACTGGAGTGGGTTGCCATTTCCTTCTCCAACGCATGAAAGTGAAAAGTGAAAGGGAAGTCGCTTAGTCGTGTCCGACTCTTCGCGACCCCATGGACTGCAGCCCACCAGGCTCCTCCATCCATGGGATTTTCCAAGCAAGAGTACTGGAGTGGGGTGCCATTGCCTTCTCCGAGGCATTAGATTAGGGCCATCCTAATCCAGTAAGAACCCGTCTTAACTTGATGATATCTGCAAAGACCCTATTTCTAAATGTAAGGTCACATTCACAGGTTCTGAGGGGCAGGACTGGCATAGATCTTTCTAAGGGACATCATTCAAGCTGGCTGAGCAGGCAAGCATTACAGGGCGCCTCCACCCCTGAGGCCCTTCCCATGCTGACAGCAAAGTGTAAGAAAGATAGATCTGAGGGACGGTGCCCCCCCAGCTTGGGGAGAAGGGTTGGACCTCCAGGGACAGCTGGGGACCCCTGGGGGGACCCAGCTTCCCTCACATGTTTCCATTCCAAGGAGTAACTGTCTGGAGGGCAGCCAGTTGGCAGCTGGCAAAGCCAGGCTAAGACACGGACCTTCAGTGCTGGGCCAGGGCTGGACTGTGACCTGGGCACCTTCCTAGGGAAGAAGCTCAAAGCCTCAGCCCCAGGCCAGGAAACCAGCCCCGCCAAGGGGCAGATTCACAGCAGAGGGATCTACGCCTTGGCCTTTCGGATGGCAGGAGGGCTTGACTCTGCCGCGAGGGCCCCCAGGATGCATGCAGAGACATGGCAGCAGCCACCAACCTGGCCTGACCTCGGTCCTCTGGATGCGGACCAGAGTTTGCTCACAGGCTCCCTGGAGGCCGACGCTGCAGGGGGGACTTGAGTCAACCGGAACTACACGCTTCCGAGAGAGGGGTGGTAACCAGCCTGAGGTCACACAGAGATCATTCAGTGCCAGCGTGAGAGACCTGCCTCCCAGTTCTGCCAATGCGAGCCTTTTACCCACTGAGGTGGTTCTATCAGGGGAGGCTTTCGCCCCTGGGAACCAGGGTTGATTTTATAATGGTTTTACAGTATCGTCAGGAGGAAAGTGTCACCCACGTCAAAGCCAGGCCTGCTGGACACCTGGTCTTTGGGAAAAGGAGAGAGAGAGAAGCAGCTCTAACTAAACACCTACTGTGCACCAGGAGCTCACGCTCCCATCCCCCATCTTGCCTCTGAGCAGCAGGAGGCGTGGGGTGGCTGGAGCCATCCGGGGGCTCCTGTCCCCTCTCGCACCATCTCAGCATGCCAGTTGACCTCGCTGAGGCTCAGTTTGCTCATCTGTAAAGCGAGATCACAAGCTCAGCATCACAGGTGCTCACAAGGATTAGGGATCCCATCCCAGGAACGGGCACATAGTAGGTGCCCAAGAAAGGTGATGTTCGCTAATTATTAGCGAATGTGGATCCAAATGACCGTGATTTCTCACACTGGTCAGAATAGCCATCATTAAAAAGTCTACAAAGAGGACTTGCCCTGGTGGTGCAGTGGATAAGGATCTGTCTGCCAACGCAGGGAACATGGGTTTGATCCTGGGGCTAGGAAGACTTCATATGCCGAGGAGCAACTAACCCACGCTCTAGAGCCTGTGCCCCACAACAAGAGAAGCCACCGCCATGAGACGCCCGAGCACTGGAGCCAAGAGTAGCCCCTGTTTGCTGCAACTAGAGAAAAGCCCGCACACAGCAACAAAGACCCAGAACAACTAAAAAAGTCTACAAACAAGAAATGCTGGAGAGGGAGTGGAGGAAAGGGAACCCTCCTACACTGCAGGTGAGAATGTGGACTGGTGCAGCCACTATGGGAAACAGCTGGAGGTTTCTCAAAAAACCAAAAGCAGAGCCGCCATGTTATCCAGCAGTCCCCTCCTGGGCGTATGTCTGGGGAAACTGTAACTGGGAAAGACACAGGCACCCCTATGTTCACTATTTGCATTAGCCAAGACATGAAAGCAGTCTACGTGTCCATCACCAGACGAACGGATAAAGAAGGCGTGGTACAAGTATACGATGGAAACATCTCTCAGCCGTAAGTAACATTCACGACGAAACAACGCCGCTGCAGTAACACGTATGGACACAGAGACTATCACAGAAAGTGAAGCAAGCCAGAGACAAATATCACACGGTATCACTTACATGCGGAATTGAAAATATGACACAACTGATCTTATCTACAAAACAGACACAGACAGAGAAAACAGACACAGACAGAGAGAACAGACTTGCATTTGCCAAGGGGAAGGGGAGGCGGGAAAAGGGTGGCGTGGGAGTGTGGGGCTAACAGATGCAAACCGTTACACAGAGAATGGATAAACAGGTCCCACTGTATAGCATAGGGAACTACATTCACTATCCTGTGATAAAGCTTAATGGAAAAGAGCATGAACAAGAATGTATGCAGATGTGTAACGGAAGCCCTTTGCTATACAGTAGAAATTAACACGACACTAAATCAACTATACTTCAATAACTTACAAAAAACACACAAAGAAAGGTGGTGTTTTAACTTTCCATTGCTAATGAAATACTTTTCTGCAAACTTTACCACTTCAACAGCACATGCTCAGTATCTGCTGTCTGGGGTCAGAAACTTTTAACCCGGTCTCACTGGGTCAAACCGAGGTGGGGCCCCTGAGGTTCTAGGGACAAACTGTTCTCGCCCCTTCCAGCATCCAGCAGCCGCCCCTCTTTCTTGGCTCATGGCACTGTCTCCATCACCAAAGCCAGAGACCCTGCGTCTCGGACCCACCTCCATTGCCTCCTCTTTCTCTGACCACAGCTGGGAAAGGGACTCTGATTTCAAGGACTTGTGATTCCACGGGGCCCACTGGGATCACCCCAGGATCATCCCTCATGACAAGGCCCTTCACTCAATCACGCCTGCCAAGTCCCTTCTGCCACGTCAGGTCACACACACGCAGGTTCCAGGAACCAGGGTGAGGGCGTTTTGGCTGGGGTCAGGGCAGGCAGGGGGCGAGCGGTATTCTGCTGACCACAGGTCAGCCGAGTTGAACTCCATCGAGCAAGGGAAACCTGGGCCGGTCCTGGCAGTTCTTCCTGAAAGAAGAGGATCCCACTACACCCGGCTCCCTCAAGGGCCATTTCCCACCCCTGCTGTTTTTGACTCTCTTCAAAGAAGCTCTGTCTAGCCAAGGAGACGGGGTCAGGGCTGCCAAACCTTTGCTTCAAAATAAACCTACTTGGAAATTTCCACCGGATCAGGCCCTTTCCCCCTCCCAGACCTGCCCAAAATCCCAGACCAAGCAGGGCATCTTATAGAAGGACCATCAGACTCCAAGTTCTCCTGAGAAGGTTTCTGTTGTTGTTTGGATGTTTTCTTTGGTTTGTTTGTTTCCCCTGTCAAACTAAACAGCACCCGGCACACTGTTACGCAGGAATAATGAACTGGTTAGGACATTACCCTTGACTTCGGAGAGGGTTTTACAGTTCTAATCGTCACAAGGATCTTATCTGTTTCCCCACCCAGCTTGTATCCTCCAGGGTCCCTCCTTGCAGCCTTCAAAGAGCACGCAGCTATTTCACAAGCTCCGCACATTTACAGGGAGCATATTTTATGCCGACACAGAGGCAGGCACATATGTCCCACTTGTCTAACACCCAGCATCTTTTGGTTTGAATGGATTCGTGCAGGAAGTCACTCTCAGCATTAGATGTTTCGCATGAAGACGCACACTTGTTTTGGATTTCCAACAGGTTCACATGTCATCTCATGGATTCCCACCCCAACAATTCTGGGGTCCCTGATTTCCTGACGAGGAAACAGGGTGGGAGAGAGAGGGGACATGGGCCCTGTCACTTAGCTGGTAAGTGGCAGGGCTGGGTTTGAGGCTGGGTCCTCGGACTTCAGATCATCCCAGCTGACTGTGGCCACACTCACTTCTCTTGTGATACTGTGACAGAATAAGAAATACGTGCATGGTCTTTGTCCTGGTTCCTGGGACAAGAGCTCCTAGAACCCGTGTAATCTGCCGACGGAGAGATAGCAGTGTCCTTGGCTACTCCTAACAAAACCCTCTCAACCGTGCCTGAGTTTATGCTAATGAGATGACTCTTGGTGCCCCCAGAGAGCTTCGCATGGGGGCTGGTTGTGGGGGGAACCAACCATCTGATTAGAGGGCTGGAACTTGCAGCCCCATCCCCAACCTCCAGGGAGGTGACTGGGGAAAGACCGGTGGCGAATGATTTACTCAGCCACGTCTATATAATGGAACCTCCATGAAAACCCTGCTGGGTGGGTGAACACATCCATGTGTCGAGAGGGTGTGCAACAAAGATCAACAAAGATCAGGCCTGAAACTCCATGGGGACAGAAGGTCTGAGCCCATTCCAGACCTTCCACTATGTACACTTTTCCATCAGTATCCTTTACAGTAAATGTAAAGGATTCATATTTACAATAATAATAAATAAGGAGGGAATTCCCTGGTAGTCCAGTCATTAAGACTCCATGCTTTCACTGCTGAGGGCTCAGGTTCAATCCCAGATCAGGGAACTAAGATCCCAGAAGCCACGTGGTTTGGCTAAAAAAAAGTAAACATAAGGAAAGTATTTTCCTGAGTTCTAAGAGCCATCATAGCAAGCTATTGAATGGAGGAGGGGACTTACTGATTTGTAGCCAAACCAGAAAGAAGTGGGTGTCACCTGGGGACTCACCACTTGTGACTGGCATTTGAAGTGGAGGCAGTCTTCTGGGACTGAGCCCTTCACCTGTGGGGTGAAGCCCTTCACCTGTGGGGTCTGCTCTGACTCCAGGCAGTTAAGTGTTAGAACTGAATTAAGTTGTAGGACACCCACTTGATGTCCGTAGAGAATGAGAAAATTGCTTGTTGTGAAAAATCTACATATTTGGTGTCAGGAGTGTTACACATGAAAAACAGACCTTCAGTTCAGTTCAGTTCAGTTCAGTCGCTCAGTCATGTCCGACTCTTTGTAACCCCATGAATCACAGCACGCCAGGCCTCCCTGTCCATCACCAACTCCCGGAGTTCACTCAGACTCATGTCCATCGAGTCAGTGATGCCATCCAGCCATCTCATCCTCTGTCATCCCCTTCTCCTCCTGCCCCCAATCCCTCCCAGCATCAGAGTCTTTTCCAATGAGTCAACTCTTTGCATCAGGTGGCCAAAGTATTGGAGTTTCAGCTTTAGTATCAGTCCTTCCAAAGAACACCCAGGACTGATCTCCTTTAGGATGGACTGGGTGGATCTCCTTGCAGTCCAAGGGACTCTCAAGAGTCTTCTCAAACACCACACCTTAGCAGTAACTATATTCATTCACGCATTAACTCATTCAATGTTTAACAAGTTGCTTAAGTCAACTCTGCACTGTGATAAGTGATGAGCAAGAAAGGCGCATCCTGAACTCACAGAGACAGGATGCACAACCTCCAGATCACGGTCTCTCCACCCACTGAGCCCAGGGCTGCGTGATTTACTGACAGAAACAGCAGAGTCTGATTCAAGTGTGTAGGGTGGGGTCATCGCACTGATAACTTAAAATTTCCCTTTCAAATTTAGTTATATAACAGGCTGAATAATGACCCCCCCATCGTATCAGGTCCTGATCCATGGAACCTATAAATGTTACCTTCTATGGTAAAGACCTGCAAATGTAACTAAGGATCCCGAGATGAGAAAAGTATCCTGAGTTATCCGGTGGATTTAAATGCACACTGGTGGTCCAGTGGCTAAGACTCCATTCTCGCAATGCTGGGGGTGGGGATGGGGGTGGGGGCTGGGTTCGACTCCTAGTCAGGGAACTAGATCCCACAGGCCACAATTAAGAGGTCGAGTTCACATGCCGAAATTAAAGATCTCGCACGCGGCAACAAAGATCAGAGATCCCGAGTGCTGCAACTAAGACTTGGCACAGCCAAATAAATAAATAAGTATTTGAAAAAACAACGAAAACGAAAAGCAAACGCTATCACATGTATCCTTATAAGCGAGGCCAAGGAGGATCTGACACCCACAAAGCATAGGGCAGAGTGCGGGAGGAGCAGAGACACGGGTGTGGCCACGAGGCTGCCAGAAGCTAGGGGAGACAGGGGCCCTCCCGGAAGCCTCCTGGGGGCACACAGTCCTGAAGCACCTGAGCTTGAGCTTCTGGCTCCCAGAACTGTGAGAGGATACAGTCCTGATTTGTTTTTTGCTTTGTTTTTTAATCACCAAGTCTATGGTAATTCCTTACAGCTGTCACAGGAAATGAGCTCAAGGCATAACCTTCACAAATCCAAAGTGCACAGCACGATGAACTGCCGCACCCACACAGCACGCGTCACCCTGCCGACCAAAACAGACGTTCCCAGCACCCCAGGGCTCGGGCACTACCCTCCACCCTCCCCAGGAGCAAGCCCTCTGCCCGCCTCTACCAGGAAAGGCTGGTCTTCCCCGCTCTCGAACTTCACATACAAGGGATCGTACGGCACAGACTCTTGTGTGAGGTGTCCTTTGCACAACTTAGTATCAGTGCAGTGCATGCATGCTGATGGCTTTTTCTTTCTTCCTTTTCCTACTATAGGACTCTAACCTGTCTGTCTAGTATCCTATGGATGGACACCTCGGCTGTCCCCGCCTTCAGCTATCTATAAGCTGATGGGAGTGTAGTTCCACAGTTTTTGTGGACGTGCCTCCTCTGTCTCATTCCTGTACCTAGGAGTGGCCCTGTAGGGTTTGGTTTAGTCGTTTTCTGCCGGGAGCCGGCGAGAGACATTCCACTCGTGACAAAGGTCATGAGGAAGGAGGCTCGGCATACGCAAAGGCGGGATCGAGCCTCGGGAGTGCCCCCGGATATTCTTGAGCATCTACCCCCCAAAAAAAAACCAGAGTCTGCCTACTTTATTGCTTTGTGCTCTCACCTCTGACTTTACTGGGGGCTGTCCCCCACCACCATCTCACTCTCTCTGTCAAAGAGTTAACTTACAGCTCCAATTAATAAAGTTCCTGGGCAATTAGGAGTGTTTAAATCCAAACCCCTCAGATGGCTCTCTAACTCGCCTGACAAGTTTACCCGGACACCTACAGCTATGCATACGATTGTTTACAGTCTCCCAGCCTCGAGAGGCACGGGAAGCCTAAGGTATTCAAATAGCTTAGAGCCTCTCAGAGAGTTAGAAACTGTCAGAATAAAACTAGTAAAAGATTTCATTGATGAGCCAATGTTTGTTGCCAAGTTTTCACATCCCCTGTATTGTATCCTTGAATGTGTATTAATTAATATAGTTGGTATGTAGAAAAAATAAGTAGTGGCCTTGGTGTTAGTAACTTTAGACCTTAAGGTAATAAATTCTTTCCTTTGTAAACCCATTACACATCCGCCCTATAGGAATGCAATTTTATCTTCGGAAGATGGCGCCAAACCTTAAAATAATTACTCTTAGAGAAAATAAGTCTTTGTTGATAAGTCCTTGTCAAGAGTCATAAAATGTTAATAGGCCTTCTGGCCAGAAGATGATGTAAATCACCTAAACCATTTGTATACGATAAATTTGCAGGAAAGAAACCCTGGTTTTTGATAAGCATCAAAGACTGCTGACTTTGCATCCCCTATTATCCTCTATGTGTAACTTAGGGTATAAACGCCCCTGTTGAAAATAAAGCTATGGGCCTTGCTCACCAACGCTTGGTCTCCCCATGTCATTCTTCCCTTTAACTTCCAGCTGAGTCTCCATCTGGAGCGCGGAACCCACCATGCTTACTAATTATGCCTGGGCTTCTAAGATCCGACCGGGGAGGCCTCAGTGTCTCCTCTCCTTCGGGAGAACGGAAGGACGCCTGCGGCCTACGTAAGTGGTGCAAACTTCTTGTCTTGAAGTTTTATTGGTCTCCCGCGTAAACCAAGCTACTCAGCTTCTTTTCTCCACTGAATTTTCCTACTGAGCTATCCTCATTCTATTATTCTTTATATCTCTGAATAAATAAATAGGTCGCCTACTCCGTCTCCCCTTCGAATACCCTGGATCAGCTGGGGCTGGACCTCGGCAGTTTTCTGTAGTTTCCAGGTGATTCAAATGTGTAAATCAGGTGTGAGAACCACTCTCCAGGCCAGTGGTTCTTGACCAGGAAGAGTTTTGCCCCCAAGGGACATCTGGCAAATCGGAACATCTCGGCTGGTCACAACTCAGAGCTATGCTAATGGTATCTCGTAGAGCGAGGCTGGGCTGCTGGTCAACCCCCTGCAGTACATAGGGCACACCCTACCCACCCACCCACACACACAACAGGGATTATCCAGAGCCCATGGTCAAGAGACCTGAGGGTGAGAAATTCGACTGTAGTCATTCACTCAGGACCACACGTATGAATAACCTACCCGCAGGCCACGGGCAGCTCCCAGAGCCTGGCCCTGCTCAGAGGATGGGAAGGGTGATGATGGTGAGACCCAGAGGTCTGAGCCCTCCAGAGAGGCAGGCTGCCTGGCTGAGAATGTGGGCCTTTAGCAGAAGCTCCCAGGTGCCCTCCTGCCCCACGGACAGTAGTGTGGACTTCCGCTCAGTCCGCCCTTCCTGGGTCTGTCAACTCCATGGACACAGAAAGCCCCTAGAGGGTGGGGACCATGTCTTAGCCGGTCCTCCATTCCCAGGCGGCCCTGTGGCGGGGGGTGGGCACTGAAGTGAGGCTGTCCCATGGGACCCAGGACATGGGAACCAAGTTCCTACAGGAAGGCTCCCCCCGCTCCATCTGTGCTCCTTCCAGAGGCGACCCCACGTCCCTTCATGAGCTTCTCAACCTGCCCCCTCAGCCCTAGTCCACACTCCCCACTGGGGCACATGGCATTCCTCAAGCCCTCACACGCCACACATGAGCCACGAGAAGGCGGGCTCTTTTCTCAAGCCCCAGTCTCCACCATTTCTAGTCTATCATTTGGGGCCATTTTGGAGGTGGCGCTGCGCTGTGGTGTCCTTCAAATCCCCTCCAGCTCTCCCTTTGCTCTGTCTGGCTTCTCCGCTCTTCCATCACCTGTATCATCAATTCCCTGCATTCAGTACCCTCTGCTGAAAGGCCCAGCAGGGTGTCGGTTTCCTGGGCTGGACCTCGATTGCCCCGTGGGCCCACAGTGAGGCTGCCTGCTGCGGTCACACTTCTGGGCCCACCAGGGAAGGCAGGGAAAGGCCGAGTGGGGTCTTTACCCGGGTCTTCACCTCCCCAGGGTTGGGCTGCGGCCAGGCTCCGTCTCTCCCACCTACCCTGTCCCCCGGCTCTCCTCCCCCTCAGCTGCATCTCACATCCCCCTGCTGTGATCTGATTCACGCCGAGGTGCGTCCTCGTTGTGCGACTCTTCATGGGAGACGGCCCAGAAGTGGGAATTCCAGGAACGGTTACTCATGCTCAAAAGCCCGGCTTTCGAGACCACTATTTCACCAAGGATTAAGAAGACAACTCAAAAAAGTTATTTTCCTGCTCAGAGCTGTGTTTAGTCCTCTGCAGTCATTCTCCTCTGCCCTGAGCAACAAGCCACATCTGTGGCCTGGTTGGGATAACAGAAGGGGTGCCAATGGGGGCACCTCAAAAAAGGCACTGGGCTATTTCAAAATCTTCTTCCCCTAGAGAAGTAAAGCCAGTTTAGCCAGCAAAAAACAGGCTGTTTTTACGGGAGCAAAACCTCTGTAGAAACTGGTGGACCCTTGGTTGCTGCTCTGTATCTGGTGTTTCTGGAAGGGCAGATACTGGTGATGAGAAGGGAAGTGGGACTCCAGGGTGAGAGGGAGACTCGAGTGCCCTTTAGCACAGTCGCACTTCCCAAGAATGAAGGGGGAAAAACACCTCCCCTCCCTTTCCACAAAGTTCAGTTGGCTCAACCCGTCCTGTCTGAAAATAAAGAAGAAAAGCAGCTGATCAACGTCTCCTGCTTGAGGCCGTCCTTTGAGGAAGAACCCAAGCCATGACTCATCACTTGCCTGCGATAAGCATTTGCAGTTTCAGGCAGAAACAGGCCACAAGCATGCCAGGGAGGGGGGGCAGCCGCCGCGGGGTCCCACGCTTCTGGCTGGCTGGGGCTTATCTGCCTTTGGTAATGCAGGGGGATCTAAGTTGCCATTCCATCGCCCCTCACTGGAGGGGTGTCTGTCTGTTCGAACACTCACGAGCACACACCCATGTGAGGTACAAGATTCCCCAGGATGGGGGTGGGAAGGTAATCAGGCTCCCTTTCATCCTGTCTGAAGTTAGACCCAGACCAGGCACCCCGCCGGAGAAAACCCAGGCCGGCCAGACCTTTCACTGTCTGGGTCTGCTCCACGAAGTGCTGGCATGTCCGGCTGGTGTCTCCTGGACAGCATGCCTTGGTGGCATGCCATTTTGGAGGCCGGCCCCTGTGAGCCGTGTCCACCAGCGTTAATGGGGCAGGCAGTCTCAGAAGGACTGCATCTCCAGGTCCGCAGCAGAGGATTAGAACCAAGCCCAGGAAAGGTCCTGGCCAAGCGCACCGAAGCTGCGGCTCCTCACACAGCCACCAGAGGGTGCCGTCCAGCACCGCCCCTCCACTCCCCTTCTGAAAACCTTCCGAGGCTCCCCGCAGTTCCCAGGACACAGGCCAGCTTCGTAAACCCACTGACACGGCCGTGCATGATCTGGCCACTGACCTTTCCAGCTTCACCTTGCTCTCCCTGCCCTGTGCTCCAGCACGAATGGCTTTCTCCCCATTCCTCGAGAGGACACGTCCTGCATCCATGGGCTTTTGCGATCACTGCCCACTTCTCAGAGGCTCTCCCATTCATCTGCACCAAGAGAACCCCGGTGGTCTCTCAGGTTTAATAAGCATCTGCTCAGGTGCTGAGGGAAGCCTTCCAACACCGCGATGAGGTTATGTGGCCCTTCGGCGCCCTGGTGTCCTGCACTTCTCGACAGCACTTACCACGGATGCAATTAGACCATTAATTCTGCCGTGGCTTGTCCACTGTGTCCCCAGCTAGACCACCAGCATCTGAGGTGCCATGTTCACTGCTGACCCCCAGGCCCACCCAAGGCCCCACTGCAGTCCAGTCTCTGGACATCACTCTTGGCACCTGGGAGGGTCACACTTTCTGCTCCCCTGTTGTGGAGACATGTCATGGCACCGGTGAGAGCCTTTAATTGTCAATGTGACCTGAGCCTCACAGCCCAGATGGCAGCTGCTGCCTTACCTGGGCTCCCCTGTGAGGGACACAGGGAGGGAGCAGTCCTGCCACCTATCATCTGTGTGACCGTCACCCGCTCCTCAAATGCCCCCAAACGCCTCGACACACGCAGAAAAACACAGGGACACGCAAACACACATGCGCGGACATTCCTACCACCTAGAATAGTGCCTGGCACGCAACTGGTACTCAGTAAATATCTATTTAGTAAAATAATAAATCATTAAATGAAAAAAGTGACTAAGTCAATGATGTGCTCACTATGTTGGGTGCTGGAGGAAACCCCCAAACACACAAGTGTCTTGGCTTAAGAGTCGTCACCTCGTACCTCCGAGGGGAGGCTTTGCAGGCAGGCGATACGGGAGGTCCTGGGAGTTGAGGAGCAGGACGGGACGGAATGAAGCCTGAGAGCATGTGATTTCATGCCCAGTCTTGGCCTCAGCCTGACCCAGCTTTGTGTGTCACATGTACGACTCACACGTGATACACACGAAGTACTTTAGAAGAGAAAAACACCTTAACAAGTCTGCCCTGCATATGGAAATCGAAGGGAGGGGAAATTACGTGGCCAGCTCTGTTAGCATTGGCCAGATTCTGCGGGCCTCAGTTTCCCCTTTACAGATGCACAATGACCCAGGGCCTGGCCCGCGAGGCCTGCTGTGAGCCTCAAGCAGGGGACTCACGCCATCAGTCATGACCATCAGCCACCACGCTGCGGGCACGCAAGGCTGCCCTGGTACAGCTTCTTTCTGGTTGCTGTGGGGGCCTGTTCATGGCATGAAATTAACCACATACCTTTCTGACTGAGGCAAGTGGCATTAAAGTACAATCGAGACGAAGAGCCACCCTCTGGCCAAGGCCATCCACCACGCTTACTCTGCCAGTCCCACCCAGCACTTGCCCCACAGCGAGGCCTCACTGCTCCACTTCTGGTAAATGAGAGCCGAGTGCCCACTGCGGGCGGGAAATGGCTTGCAGATGGCAGGTGGGCCAGAGATAGCTAAAAATGGGCCACATTAGGGTCATTGAAAAGGCTCAGTACGTTGAAAGCCTTGAGCTGGCCAAGCCCAGGCCACAGCTGAGAAAGCAAGAGGCCGGAAGTGTGCACTGGGCTTTAGGGGCTGGACAGCGTCTTTTTAAGTGGAAATGTCAATTGGCTTCGAAAAGAAGACTCGGTTCTTGGAGGGAAGCCGGGACTGACCAACAGTCTCAGGGTATGAGCTAGCCCAACTGGGAGACCTGCTCCTATGTGGAGTAGGGACTCGGGGGCCTAAATGGGGTGGAAGAGGCGCGATTCCCCCTTGCCTCCCTCCATCCACTCACCCTCTCTCACCTTGGTTTTTCCTTCTTTCTTGACGCCTCATTTTTCTTCCCTCCCTGCTCCGCCTCCCTCTCTTCCTGAGTTTTCTCTTCCACCAAATATTTATCAAATGCCTACCACGTCCCAGAGACTCTCCTGGGCACTGGGATTCAGCAGCAAATGAAAAGAACAGGACAATCCTGCCTTTGTGGAGTTTACAGTATAGTGAGAGATGCACAAGAAAATGAGTAAAAACACGTTTTTAAACAGCGATCTGGGAAACCAGTAAGGAAGAAAGGGGGATGTGGTCTGGGGGGTGGGGTGGGGTGGGCGGGGAAGGTGGCGAGGAAGATCGCTGGAGAGGGCATGCCAGGCAGAGGGCGCAGCAGCTGCAAAGGCCCGGGGCAGCAGCGCGCCTGGTGTCTGAAGAACAGCAAGGCAGGGTCTTCCCTGGTGGTTCAGCAGCTAAGAATCTGCGCGTCCTCTGTAGGGGGTGGGGGTTCGATCCCTGGTCGGGCACTAGAGCCCACCTGCCACAACTGAAGGCTCCAGAAGTGACGACGACAAGCCAGCAAGGGGAAGACAAGTAAAAAGAACAGCAAGGCGGCTCGCGCTCACCGTTCCATCCTCTGGACGGCCACAGAACACTCCTTTTTGTCCTACTTGCCTCCTGGTTCTCTCTGGGGGCCTCAGGGATGAATTCTGGGCATCTACTTCACGTACAAGTCTCTGCTCCATGCTGGGCATTCAAGTGGGAAACTCACGCAGGGTCTGCCCTCAAAGAAGGCGTCGACAGATGTGGGTGCCTGAAAAAGTTAACACAGAGCCACCTTACGACCAGGTGTGTGCCCCCACACACACGTTCGGAAGAACTGAAAGCAGGGACGCAAACAAACCCTCATACACGCGTGTTCACAGCATCACAATTCCCAACAGCAACAGGTGGAAACAGCTCGAGCCAGTGAACAGATAAACCGAGGGTGGTCTGTCCTGACAGGGGGGTATGATTTGGTCATAAAAGAGAAGGAAGCATTGACAGCAGCAGCAACACAGATGAGCCTGGAAAGCCTCGTGCCAGGTGAGAGGAGCCAGACACCCAAAGTCACAGATCGCGTGGCTCCCTTTATGTGGAATGTCCAGAAGACAGAAGCCCACAAAAGCGGAAAGTAGGTGGGTGGCTGCCAGGAGCAGGGGGAATGGAAAGAGGGAGAAACAGCTTCCTGCGTGCGGGTTTCCTCTGGAGTGAGGGGAACATTCTGGAACTGTGTAGAGGTGGTGGTTTATAATGCTGTGGACGTGCTAAAGGCTGCTAAAGTGATCACTTTAAAAGCGTTAATTTTATGTGATACTACCTCAATAAATTAAACAAAACCTACCAAAGTGCGCAAGGCTGAACTCTGGAGAGACCAGCTGGAGGTGCTGCTCAGAGGCGGCGGCAGAGGGGTGCAGGCGGGGCGGGGGTGGGGGAACTTGGGATGTTCTGGGATTTCAGAAGGATGCTCCACCCCCAACAAACGGAAAAGGAGGAGTAGCCCCGGCTTCTGCAGGCCTGGGTGGATAGCGGGGTTCATCAGCGTCTAGGGCACAAAGCCCCCGGAAGCTTTGGGAGGAAAAGTGATGAGCCATCTGTGTGTTGGGTTTGTGGTGCCTGGGCGCCTCCCAGGGTGGAGGTGTGGGGTACCACTCACGTGAGCATCTCCCACCCAGTGAGTCGGTGGGAGGTCTGCTAACATCTTTCTGGAAAGACAGGCTGTGGGCCCTGTTTTCTGGAGCCGGCTTTCCCCACCCCACCTTCTGGGCTGAGCCCCGAGATCAGAATGGCTGCTCTCAGCTCAGTGGGCATCAGATGGGGAGTGTGTCTGGGCTGGGTGTGGCCCTGGAGGTTGGGCTTCTCAGGGTGACAGGGGGCTATGCTCACGTCAGGGGCATGGCTGGAGTCCTCCCAGCTCCACCAACCTGATGAGCCCCTTCCCTGGGGCTTGTGGAATTTTCCTTCATCCATTTCTCTTTGGGGGCAGAATCCAGGTGCTTGGCCTTCCTTAGCTGGATCGGAGCAGAAACGCTGGGAGGACCCACATGAGGACCCCAGGGGACTGCCCTGATCCACCGACCAGGCAGGGGCCCCTGCCTCACAAGGGTCAGCAGGGAACTGGTCCTGCCCTTTGTAAACCTCAGAAGGCCAAGTGGCCCCTCTAGAAGCCAGGCCGGGTCCACAGACATCTGGAAGCTGTCAGCCTACTTCCCAGTCTACACTGATGCCCTTGGCATTGGGAATGCTGCCCTCGGGATGCAGACGCAGGTCTGGGGGTGCAGAAGACAGCATGTCCCTACAGGAGCAGGGACAGGGGCCAGGGTGTGGCAGAAATGCCATGCTCAGTGGCCAAGGGCCAGCTGAGAAGGCAGCTTTCACTTGGGCACTCTGAGGACAGGCAGGCAGCTGGTTCAGGACCTTCCACATGGTGCACCAGGCCTCATCTCGGGCTTCATTTCCTCACACAGGAGGCAGGGGGCGCTTCCCTGTGCTTGGCCTTTGTCTGGATGTTCCCCGCACCCCTCAGAGCTCACAGAAACACTGCCTGCCTCCCACTATAAGCTCTCACATAGCCCATTAAACAATAAATCTCAGGGTCTGTCTCCCGGTTGCCAGCCCAGGTGGGTAGGGTGTGTCTGGCTGCTCACGGCTGTCTGTGCCTTGTGCATGGTGGAAACTCAGGCAAGGACTCGCTGTATAACCGGATGGATCACTAGAAACCCGAGAAATGGTTTTTCCATTGTTTCTCCTGTTATAAATGCATTCAGTGACACGTGGATGACAGAGCTCCTACCTCTGCTTATATTTTTGATGTTTTGAGGGAAAAGGAAGTAGATACAAGCAGAAGCTTCTTGTCAACATTGAAGCAACCGAGAGTTGCAGGGGAATGAACGCTCGTCACAGCTCTTCAGCTCTTAAACCTTCCGAGGCTTGTACCCTGGGTGGGCAGAGTTGCCCACTGGACTGGGTTTGGGGTGGGGACTGTGGGATCCTGAATCTTCCAGAGAACCAGCTGTGCTCCCAGAACTGTGGTACAGGAGTCTAAGCTTCCTTCAAGAGAGCAGGGCTCAAAAGCAGAGCTGTGCATCAAAATGCATTTTCCTGGGCTTTGCCACTTCGGGTGTGAGGTCTGGTCTGGGACCCCAGTGTGGAGAGGCTTGAAGGGCTCTGGCTGATGGGATGGCTTGCAGTCTCTCGAGGGACGACCCCTAAACCTGGAGTCTAGGGCTGGGCAACCTCCACGACCCCCAACTCGTGTGGACACCACCCCCTCCCCACCATGGTGACTTTGTGGGAATGAAGATAACTGGGGACAGGGTGGCCCTGATTAGCACTGAGACAAGCAGAATGGTCTGACTCATCAACAGCCTCTCTGAAAGCCAGATCTGGAAAATTTATGCAAGGGGAAAAAAAAATGAAGCAAACAAACATGAAGAGAGAGGGGGAAATGTTTTTTAAAAGGACTGGAACTAATTTGGGGGTTAAACCCAGCTGCCCACACAGATTCATTTCAGCTTTTCCAGTGTTATCCCATATGATTTATTTCCTGCTAAAGCATCTGACAACTATTGTGTAAACAGTTTCCATTTATCCTGGAAAGGCATCTTCTCCAGCTCTGGGGAGGTCCAACCAGGCCCCAACTTAATCAGAACAATAACAACAACCGCTTTTGATTTGGAAAGACAAAACCCACAGAAAAACAGAAGAGTAAGACAAATGAGTCCCGAAGGGACCTTGAGTCAGCCTGGAATGAGGCACTCAGGGCGCCGCTGGCTCTTGGAAAGATCCAGGTTTGAGTCCTGCTGTGTGTCCTGGGCAAGTGACTTAGCCTTTCTGAGCCCTGCTCTCCCCATCTATAAAATGGGAGAGTACTTGGACCACCTCACAGGGAGGCCGTGAGCACAGCACGCTGTGAACACTTACAAACAGTATTACTTATTATTCTTATAAAGTGAAAACGTGGCGAACAGTGAAGGACTTTTTCTCCCTACGCTTAATACATGGGCTTATTCTGCAAAGGCTCCAGAAAGAAGGAGAGCGTCAGGATTTTGGTCTTGGATATGAGGTCACTTACTATGAAGGAAACAGGTAAAGATCAAGAAAGGTTGGGGGTTTTGTTTGTTCAAGGCTCAGTCAGCTAAAGGCATGACTGTCTTCTGAATCTAGGAGTCCTTTAGGGGACTTCTCTGGCAATCCAGTGGTTAAGACTTGGTGCTTCCAAGGCAAAGGACACGAGTTCAATCCCTGGCCAGGGAACTAGGATCCCACATGTTGCACGGCACAGCCAGAAAAAACAGTCCTTTAATCCGAAAGAAAAGGGACCCTCCTTTTGAAAAAAGCGGTCTGCCAACCTCACCACTGAGTCATTCTTTCAATGCCATGACCGAAAGAGACTCTTAAAGCCTGTGCTGTGAAGCTAGCTGGAGGAAAAGAAACTTCCCATGAGCTGATATGGGGGCAGGACAGAAAGCAGGCACGGGGGAAGGGGCTTCTGGAAGTGAGTGAGGGGGGCTTTGTGTGCATGCCGGGGTCCGGGGCAGCCTGGCAGGGGGCTGCAGAAGGGCAGTGTGGCCCCCGCCTGGCACAGCTCCTGAGCAGCCACTGTTCTGTGGGATGTGATGCAAGAGGAAGCCCCTGGCTTCGGCCCAGGGCAGCCGGGGCTACCAGGTTGGCCTAGGAAGTCCACTCTGGCCATGTCTGTGGCTCAGCCCAGGCCCTTGCAGGTCAGGGCACAGGGAAGGGCCACTGCCACCTGGGAAGTTCATCAGCAGAGCTGGGCACCACGTGGCAAGAGGAAGTGAGAGGCCAAGGTCTGGAGGCCAGGAGAGCAACTCAAGGTCAGCATTGGCAGTGCCCAGCGAGGGCGAGAGGGGGCAAGGGCAGGGCAGGCCGGCAGCCCCACGCAGCCCCGAACTCCAGCCACGCAGGCGGCAGCCAGGGTCAGCACTGTGGGGCCGGCCGGGCAAGGAGAGCCCAGGGTTCCCGGCAGCAACCCCGGCTGTGGCCTGAGGACAGGTCGCTCACTCTCGGCTGTGACCTCGGCTGCCTCCTGTTGGGGAGGGGTGGGTGAAGGGTCAGCGGAAGAGGCGGTGAGGACAGGGAAGCTGGGATGACCTCAGTGTCTGGGGAGGCACCTGCGTTCCGGCCTCTTAGCTGTGACGTCCACTCTGACTCAAAGCCAGGCTTAGCACAGGCCTGGAGAGGCCTTGGGATGGGGACACCCCTCAAATTCCAAAAGCATTCCATGCAAGGGGGACTCAAAGGGGTAGCTTGGCTCCTCCCCCCATGTTCATTAGCCCCTTTGCCCTGGGCTGTAGGTTGGGGCCTCCAGGCAGAGAGCCTGAGACAAGGATTTGGGACAAACAGAATATAGCAGAGGTGCTCCTGGAAGGCAGGTGAGGGGTGCAGAAGGGAGCAGGCAGGGGAAAGATGAGGGAGAGAGTGGTCCCGAGCGGGTGGCCTGCTGGGGAACCCATGACTAGGGGCGAGCCTCTGGGCTGTTCCACGAGAGGGGCAGGACCCAGGCTCCCCACACCATGCTCGTCCTTCCCTGCCTCAGGGCAGCTCCCCAAACATCAACTCCTCCACGAGGTAACACCCATCCTCGTCTGCCTGGGACTGAGGGCTTTCTGGGCTCTGGGACTTTCAGCCAGATGCAAGTGGGTCAGCCTACTCTCTGGCTCTTCTGGGGAACCCTGCTGCACCCCAGGCTTGCTCCTGTGACCAGAGAAAACCTCAGATGGGACACGGCAGGTAAGAAGCCGTTGGCATGCATCACACCGGGGAGCTGAGAAGCGACATGGGCAAGGGCATCCAGTAGCATCTGCCCCACCAGCCCTGTCACCCCACAAACCTCTAATCGCCCCACCTCCTCCCTGCTGCCTTCCCTTATCCACCAGCTGCAGCATGCCAGCCAGCCATGACACTGCCCTAAACATTCCCAACACCAGTGACCTCAGGGCCTTTGCACCGGCTGCTCCCTTTGCCTGGAAATCTTTCCCCAGAACAACCACAGTCAACTGGAACCTCCATGAGGGAAGCCTGTGTGCGATCGGCGCAGTGTTCCCAATCGCAGAACAGTGCCTGGCACTTACTGAACGCTTATCCACTCATAAATGAATGAAAACGACGTAAAACAACAGGAAGGAGAATGAATGATCTCAGTGCACCTGGAGACGAGTTTCCAGGCCCTTCCACCCAAGGAGACTGCCTCCCACAAAGGAAACTGAGGGAGAGTCCTCTAGATGACTGAGAGAAGGTGGGGGTTCCTGACGCTCACCCTGGGGTGCTGCCCCTGCTGCCTCATGCCCTGTGCGGCCCCAGCGAGGTGGTCATCAGAGGAGGCGTGGCCCAGAACCAGGACTTCTATACTTCTCCACTTCAGAAAATCAGCCTATGCAGAACCCCAGCAAATAAACCCCCAAATGTGGTTTTGCCTTACTTAAGCAGGGGTGAGGCATCTAGGCCCGTGGACAACCCCAGGGACTGGGGTACAGCATGAAGTCCACTGACTCGGAGAGCAAGGGGTTTCAGCACAGAGACATGGAATGCTAAGATCAGAGCTTCTCAAGTGGCTGCACACCCCCAGCTGCGGGTCGTATTCAATGCAGAATCTGAGGCGCAAGGTCTGAATGAGAGCCAGAGCCTCTGCGTTTCCAACCAAACTCCCAGGTGATGCTGAGGCTACTGGCTTCAAGCCCGCACATTTGGGAAAAAGCCTCGCCTCTGCCCGAGTCAGGGAGGATTTGATCCTCTTGCCTGCAGCTGCGACCAGCTCAGCAGAGGGAAGATCTAGGAGAGAGGCGGCAGAGACCTTGGAGTCATCGGCAGTGGGAAGAACAAGGCAGCCTCTCAGACACACAAGCCCATGTGCCTGAGTCAGGGTACAAGGTCCGCTGCTGTGACAGAGAGGCACCCGAATACATTTGCTTAAACAATACAAGATATTATTTCTCTCACAATCCAGAGGGAGGTGACTACTAGCAGGGCGATTTTGTAAGCTTCAACACATGGTTTTTCTCTCTGGATCCAAAGTGGTTGCTGCAGCCCCTGCCGTGGTGTCCACAAGCCCGACACTGGGAAGAGGGGAGAGACGAAGGCAGCCCAGGCCCGTGCTTTTTAAGGGCACACATAAGGACACGCGATGCGTCTGCTCACACTCTGGTGGCCAGACATAGTCATGCGATCATTTCTAGCTGCAAAGTAGGCTGGCGAGTGAGCAGTCTTAAGCCCAGTGAAAACTGAAGCATTCTATCATTAAAGGAAGAAAGGCGGTGAGTACTGGTGACATCTGCAGGAAGAGAAGTTGTTATTTTAAAACTCGAAGTTATATGAATGATATTCCAACAGCCTTATTAGGCAGAGGCTGCCACCCCAACTATGTGGATACAGAGTGTGTGGTCAGTGGAACAGTGACCTCTCGCCAAAGACGGGCATGTTTCAACCTCCAGAACCTGTGACTGTGTGACTTCACACGACAAAAGGGACTTTGCGGATGTCATTAAGGACCTGGAGGTAGGGAGAGGATCCTGGCTTGTCTCATGGGCTCCGTGTCATCATGAGGGTCCTGGCAAGAGAGAAGCAGGAGGATCAGAGAAAGGAGACATGAGGATCAAACAGAGGGCGGAGGGACAAGCACTGAAGACCAGGCTGTGAGCCAAGGGACGTGGGTGCCTCTAGAAGCTGGAGAAGGCCCGGAAATAAGTTCTCCCCTGGGGCCTCCAGAAGGAGCAGCCCTGCCCACACCTTGACTGTTGCCTGAAAGACTCATTTCAGACTTCCAGCTTCCAGGGCAGTAAGAAAACACACGCGTGCGGTTTTAAGGTGTTGGGTATGTGCAGTGTGCTAACAGGAGCCATGGGAGGCTGTGCGGGGAGAAACAGCCTGCTGCTCAGCGGGGCCCTCCGGTTTGCGTCCATAGGGCCCTGGGCTCTTTGCTGCTCCCACAGACCCTGCTCTGACTCAGATCAGACCTTCAGCGGCCTCAAAAGACCCCTTTTGGGAGCCATCGTCACCAAGCCCAGCTTAGCTTTTGCTAACTGATGACGATCATAAATAACCCGGATGAAGCCAGGCCCCAGGGGCTCAGCAAGTCCTCAAAGTTTCCGTCAGTCTCCGCCCTGCAGCCACCAGGGAACTTCTGAGAGAATACGTGAGTGCAGCCAGTCCAGAGTGGCTCTAGACACCACCTCCCTCTGCTCCTGTTCCCTAAGACTGGCTGGCCTCACTGTGTCCCCAGGCCGGGCTCCATCTCTCAAGCCCCAGCGTCTGCTGTCACCTCAGCGCCCACGGCACCTCGTGGATCACAGCTCCTGCCGCCCCCTGACCCCCACAGAGGGGCCCACAATCCTCTCTTGACTCTGAAAGCGCAGTTTTCTCTCCCTTGGCCTCTATCTAGAGGATTCCTGATGAATTCTACAAATAAGTAATCTTTTCACAAATATGTGATCTTCACCAAGGGTTTCTTATGCACAAGGTGCTTTGCCCAACACGAGCTGACCTCCACGACCTCTAGACCTCACGGCCACCCTTCACAACAAGAATGTCATTACGCACCCCTCGCCCCTGTGGCAGGAAGGAAATGAGTGGAGAGGTCCGGTGTTCCGACAAGGTCACCTTGCCGGGAGGCAGAGGAGGAGGCTGGACCCCGGGCTGGGGGGGCACAGCCTCCTGCGGCTCCACTACTCTGGTCTGTGGCCAGAGCTGCCTGCAGAGAACACGTCCTCCCGCCAACCCGAACAGCCTGTTCACATCTGCTCCCAGAAGGGTGGCCCTCAGGGTCCCCTAAGGCCACTGCCCCCTTTCCTGATGGGGAGATAAACGGAGCTGGCGTTGTGTGTTGGTGGCTGGGCAGGAGGCAGAGAACTCAGGGGCCAGGAGTGATGAATCAGCAAGCATGAGCACGGCCCAGCCTGAGGGTCAGGTTCTTCTTTGCCAAAGGACACGTGACCTCTCTCCTTGGCTGGGCCGGGAGGCTCTGCTTAAACAGCATCCTTTCAAGAAGCCCACGGAGGGGCCATGAGAGCCCCACTTTCACCCGAGGTGACAAGGCTCTCTCCTGCTGTCTCGGAAACCTGAGAAACACTGAGGAGGAGGGGCAGGCTGGCCAGGAGCCCAGCGCTCAGAGACTTAGCTTCTCATCTGTAAAATGGAGCAAGAGCCTGTTTCCTGTGTCCAGGTGCTGGAGAGGACCGATGAGATCCTGAAAGAGGAAGTATTTTGGAAACTCAGCTGTGCTTCTTTAAACACTTTGGTAGAGAGCCTGTGAGACCAGGCTGGGGAGGGGACTTGCTAGGGGGACCACCCCGCCCTCCAGGAGTTTTCAGCGTGGACAAGAAGGCCCCCACACCTTCACAGATAGGCCCAGGAACCCAAAAGTGCCAGGACATTCTGGAAGGCCCCAGGGATAGGAGGGGAGCCGATGCTGGAAGGATGAGTGGGCAGAGAGCAGTCTGACTCTGCAGAAAGAGCAGCCCTGGAGGCAGTCAGAACACAGACTCAGCCCCAGAGTCCCGGCCTTCAGATCCCCACTGGTCACTGAGGAAGCTCCTCAAATAACCAACAGGGATCTGAGGCCCAGGAGGGAGTGACCTGTCCAAGGGCGCACGGCTGGGACCTGGTGGAAGCTTCCCATGACAGTCTGTGCAAAGGCCCTGGGGTGTGAGGGAGTGGGGAGAAGTGACAAGTGTGTCTCAGGGGCCAAGTCAGGTTGTGAGACCTTAGGGCTGCCCCCACCCTTGAAGTTGAACCCATCAATGGTGACAGCACCATGTAAGCGGGTCCCAGCCAGAGAAGAGGCTGGGGACAGAACTGCTCGGTCCCCGTGGGAAGCACACGTGCCGGGAACCCCATCCATCCCCCAGTGGCTCTCCTCCTCCGCCAGGGCTGGGGCGGGCAGGGACGGAAGACTTTCTCTCTGGTTGGGGATATGGGGCTGCCTCGCCCCTTGGGACTCTGCTTGGCCCCATCCCTCTGGACAAGCATTTGGAACAGGGTGGGGTGACTTCCTCCTGGAGATAAGGCCCAGGCAGGCGTCCATGGCAGCTGCTGCAAGGACAGCTGTGGACACAGAGCCTGGCTCCCTGAGCCTGGAGATGCTGCCATTTTCTGATGATAATTGAGCCTGAAGCCCCCAAAGATCCTAGGGGCTTAACCCACCTCAAAGACTGTGTGATGTTTTCAGACGAAATGCAGCTGGAAAGCCTGAAGCCTTTAAAAACAGCCCACAGTTCAGCAGGCTGCCCTGCTTTGCTGTGTTATGAGGCCTGACCTTGAGGGCGGCCAGGGCAGAGCCTTTGCTTGCAGATGGAATGTAGCTCATGTTTCTAACCTGTTTTGCTTTTTCGGGAAAAAATTAAAACGTGCACAGGTCACTCTTTCCCTCCCTGCCCTCATTAACAGTAAAAAGTAGCTTTAGGGCATCTGATGGGGAAAACATAGCTTTTTTAAGGAGCTCTTCTGGGATATAACTCGCAGGCCACACAATTCACTCTTCTAAAGCACACAGTTGCATGGGTTTCAGCATATTCAGTCATACAACCATCAATACAATGACTTTTAGAGCATTCCACCCACTCCTAAAAGAAACCCTGGATTCTTAGCCATCACCTCCAACCCCTCCACCCCTGGCAACTACTGATCTGCCCTTAGTCTCTCTGCATTTCCTTTTGGACATTTCATATACATAGCATCACACTAGCTGCGGTCTTTTGTGTCTGGATTGGGCTTCCCTGGTGGCACAGACAGTAAAGAATCTGCCTTGCCATGCAGGAGACCCGGGTTCAATCCTTGGGTTGGGCAGATCACTGGAGGAGGGAGTGGCTACCCACTCCAGTACTCTTGCCTGGAGAATTCCAAGGACAGAGGGGCCTGGCGGGCTACAGTCTGTGGGTGGCAAACAGCGCAACACGACTAAGAGATTAATTTCCTCTCCTTTTTTTTTGACCTGAACGTGATGCTTCCAAGGCTCATCCACGTTGCAGGCAGAGTCAGTGCTTCGTCCCTTTTTACGGGCAATAGATCCTATTCCATTCTGTGGACAGACTATGTTTGGCTTATCCATACATCTGCTGATAGAAATTTCGTTTTTTTCCACTTTCTAGAGCCTGTGAATAGTGCTGCTACGAACATTTGTGTACAGGTTTTTGTGTGAACCTAACTCTTTATTTCTCTTGGGTACATAAACAGAATTGCTGGATCATATAGTTACTCTACATCTAACTTTCTGGGTAACAGCCAGACTGGGAAACCATAAAGTATTATAACTTAAATGAAGCATTTATTAAAAACTCACTAACACTTGCAGAGCATTTACTCTGGTCAGGCTGTCAGAATGTGGCCGTTACTTCAGCCCCACGACAAGCTCGCTTGGCGCGTACTGCTTCTGTCCCCACTGTGCAGGGCAGGAAGCCATGAATCAGAGACGCTGAGTCACTGAGTAGGGGGCGCAGCTGCTAAGTGTGGAGCAGGGATATGAACCCAGGTTGTGGTCCCTTCCCTCCTGAAGACCTGGGACAGGCAGTCTGCTTCCAGTGTCAGGAGGACTGGGCTTCTTTTTTAGCCAGAGATGTTCTCATTTTGAAGAACTAACAACCCAAAGACCACTTTCTAATTCCTCCTCCTGGGAACTGATTAGAGGCCGGGTCACGATGCTGTGTGGCCGTAACTGACTCATTCGTCCTTCACGATAAAGGTTCACCTGGCCCAGCTCCGGGAAAGGCCTGCGGGCTCAAATCCCTGCTCCAAACCAGCATCCCTGCAGAGAACAGAACCCAACCAGGCCTTTTTCCTCACAGCAGCCCCGACACATGACGGCACGTGAACCAACGTTCCCAGCTTGCCTGCTGAACTGAAAGCAGTCATTCTCGGCCCTGAGCTGAGCAGAATCCCGAGGGCCATAAAACCCCAAGTGACTAAACAACCTAAGTGTCCACCAACACATGAATGGATAAAGAAGATACAATACATATACGTACAATGGAATACTACTTGGCCATAAAAAAGAAGGAAATAATGCCATTTGCAGCAACATGGATGGACCTAGAGATTATCATACTGAGTGAAGTAAGTCAGACAGAGAAACACCATATGATATCACTTATATGTGGACTCTAAAATATGATACAAATGAACTTATCTATGAAACAGAAACATAGAGAAGAGACAAGGGGGACAAGGGAGGGATGAATTGGGAGTCTGGGGTTAGCAGATGCAAACTACTGTATATAGTTTGGATAAACAACAAGGTCCTACTATAGCACAAGAAACTATATTCAGCATTTGCGTGTCGCCCTTCAGCCTGAGTAGACCAAGACAATGCTACGTGGGCTGGGTGCACGGCTGGGGGATTGGGCTGGAGAGGAAACACAGTAAATTGGGAAGAGGACAGACGGGACAGCCTGGGCGCTTGAACCAGCGTAGGGAGGGCTGATGACTGCAAGACCCGAGCAGCGTCATCCTTTATACCAGAAAGCTGGCGAGCACTATGGGGAAAAACAAATCAAGAAGAAAGTGGAGGAGGTGCTAGAAGAAGAGGAAGAATATGTGGTGGAAACAGTTCTAGACCGTCGAGTGGTAAAGGGCAAAGTGGAGTATCTCCTAAAGTGGAAGGGGTTCTCAGATGAGGATAACACACGGGATCCAGAAGAGAACCTGGATTGCCCTGACCTCATTGCTGAGTTTCTGCAGTCACAGAAAACAGCACACGAGACAGATAAATCAGAGGGAGGCAAGCGTAAAGCTGATTCTGATTCGGAAGATAAGGAGGAGGAGAGCAAACCAAAGAAGAAGAAAGAATAGTCAGAAAAGCCACGAGGCTTTGCCCGGGGTTTGAAACCAGAGCGGATTATTGGAGCTATGGACTCCAGTGGAGAACTCATGTTCCTAATGAAATGGAAGAACTCTGATGAGGCTGATCTGGCCCCTGCCAAGGAAGCCAATGTCAAGTGCCCGCAGGCTGTCATATCCTTCTATGAGGAAAGGCCGACGTGGCATTCTTACCCCTCAGAGGATGATGACAAAGAAGATGGTAAGAATTAACTTTCTTGAATACCAGCCCCTGTCACATCTGACTGTGGGTTTCAAATGGGGAAAGAAGGAGTTCTCCTTGTCTTGACACCATAAAGGTGGCTCGAGAAGATGTCCTTTGAAGAGCCAGGATAGTTTCTGTGCCCTACAGCAGCCCAAGGGCTTCAAAGCTGCACACCCATCCCGGTGGAGGGGAAGGAGGGTCAGTGTTTCAAGGCAACCCATTCTGAACTTTGCTTAAAAAAAAAAAAGCAAAGGGCCTTCTATGAAGGACAAAAAGTAGAACAGGATGTGGGAGAGCAAGAGATAGTGTAGATCTTCAAAGAGCATCTCCACAACCCACACAGCCTTCTTCCCAATGGTATTAACTCTGCATTTTTACAGCGTAGCATGTGTGTAAGCTAAGCTAAGTCACTTCAGTCGTGTCCGACTCTTTGTGACCCCATAGATGGCAGTCCACCAAGCTGCGTCGTCCCTGGGATTCTCCAGGCAAGAACACTGGAGTGGGTTGCCATTTCCTTGTCCAATGCATGAAAGGGAAAAGTGAAAGTGAAGTCGCTCAGTCGTATCAGACTCTTAGCGACCCCATGGATTGCAGCCTACCAGGCTCCTCCATCCATGGGGTTTTCCAGGCAAGAGTACTGGAGTGGGTGCCATCGCCTTCTCCAAGCATGTGTGTAGTTTTGGGCTATTACTGGTGTATTATTTGGGGTGGGTGGGGTGGGGTGGGAAAGAAGGGAGATGGGTTAGGATCCTTTTTGTTACAATTTGGGGAAACCGTGAAACAAAGGAAAGAACAACTAATGATGATTGGGTTCTGTGTCCAGAATATTGTATCCTTTCAAAAATATCATTGGCAACCTAAATGAGGACTGTGAGAGGCTGTTTAAAAGCTGTGAATGCCTGAAACTTAGAAGCCAAGGTATTCCCTGCCTGAGCGTAATGCTGTTCCCAACAAAGGAATAAGAAGCTACCAAAGGTGCCATTTGGGGGATGGAAACTGGTTGAGGAGGACAAGTCTTATTGGAGTGTGTACACAGGCAGATCATTCTGTCTTAGAGGTGCTACTCATGAAACTGACAAGACGACCCTTTCTTTTCCTATTGTGAAGTTACAAATATCAGCTTCTCCATCCAAGCCACTGGGGAAGTATTTAGGGAAGGGCAGAGAGTGGTATAGGAGGTGAGTGAGTAGGGAAAGACAAGGGCCGGTGCTCATAGGGTGGAAAACTCTTGCAGCCTCTGCTTTTTGAACTCTGAAACCATCGGTGGCAGGGTTCAGGCACTGACAGTACAAGTTCAAGAGCTGAATGATTTCAAAAGCCCTGTTCTCAGGAGAAGATAAATTTTCATACTGGGGCAGTGGTTCACTTTAAAACAAATTTTTAATCCTAAGAATTAACTAAAATCCAAAACGCTGTCTTGAGTCATGAGATCCATCAGTTGTTGACATCGTCTTGATCTGCATCTAGAACTCTATTGTAATTTTTAGGCGTGTGTTAGGTTTTTGTGAAAACTTTCATTTAAATGTAAACTTCATATCAACACTGTCAGTTTTTTGTCTTAATAAAACTATATACATTTATAAAAAAAAAAAAAGAAACTGTATTCAACATCCTGTGATAAACCAGAATGCAAAGGAAAATGAAAAAGAATATGTATGTGTAACTGAGTCACTCTACTGTGCAGCAGAAATTAACACAACATTGTAAATCAAGCATATTTCAATAAAATAAACTGGAAAAAACCTGCTGGGCCTAACCTCTGAGAGTCTGAGCCTATGGGTCTGGGGTAGGGCTGAGAGTCGGCAAGATCCCAGGCGAGGCTGACGCTCCAGGTCACTAAGAAGCCAGGTGTATCAGGGCTGGGCCACATGGCCTGCACAAGGTGTGAAGCGCTTCTGTCTCTACTTGGGCAAGCCTGCCCATGAGGCATGAGGCCCCTGCTGCACTTGGGACCTTTGTATCCTTGGGCGTTGTTCCTTCAGTTGGAAGGAAGAAGGGCTGTCTAGACAGGTGGGTAGTAGTTTCACAACTTATCAAGGTACCTACTCGGACCCCTGCCTTTGTATTTGTAAACTGATCCCTGGTGCTCTGCTGCCCCCCAGTGGCGGGCAATTCTGCACCATCTCCTTTGGGAGGTGCCCCTCGATTGCTGACTATAGGCGGGGGTGCCTGCTCCCTGACCCAGAACCAGGGTCCTCATACTTGGTTTTCCTCGGGAACTGATCTTTGTCAGTCATTTACACTTCAGTAAGAGTAAGTTCAAGTCCTCGCACTTCGTTCCAGCAGAGAGTGCCACCTGAACTCCAAAGCTCATACTGGAGGATAGGAATGCTTTGCCGCTGGCTTTAAGTTTTATGTACCCGAGAAGGGCAGGTAGGGTCCTTCCGAGAACAGAGGGCAGCTGTCTCCTCTGACCCTGGAAGGTAGGAGAAGCTGGCTGAGGCCCTGCTCCCAGCTCTGGGAGCTCCAAGCTGGAGGGGCGGGTATGCACTTCGCATCTGCCTTGCGAGACAGACACCAGCCAAGGCCACAGACACCAGCGGGGGCTCAGATAGGCTACAAGCTTTCCTACCTTCATAACTGGCCAGTGAGGAATCTGGAAGACATTTGAGTGGTTGGCCCTGGAACTCTATGGACCCAGAACTCAGGGAGGCAAGAGCTAAAGGGGGTGTGAGGTGACCCGCACATCGATGACACTTAAAACTCTTAGAAGGTGCATCGAAGGGGAGGGAAGAGGCCCAGGGCTGGGCATAAACGGAGAAGGACGGGAGCTGGCAGGAGAGGCCAGGGAGGGTGGGGAACCGCGAGGGGCGAGGACTGTAGGTGTTGACAGACAGATGCCAGATGGAAGTGTGCGGTCTCAGAAAAACGCGCCGTGTGATCAGCCACTTTGCTGGCTGTGGGGCCAAGCCTGACTGCTTGGAGACAGGGCCAGGGATCCAGCCTGCGGCTCCGTCCTGGGGGTGGACTTGAACTCGGGCATCTTCCCTATCCTTCTGCTTGAAGGCCAATTTGGAAGGATGTGGCCACAAGTAAAAGAATGTCTGGGGCCACCAGGAGCTGGAAGGATCCTCCCCTGGATCCTCCCGAGAGAGCTGACCCTGCCCACACCTTGATTTTGGACTTTTGGCCTCCAGACTGTGGGAGAATATATGTTTGCTGATTTAAGTCACCCAGTTTGGGTAATTTGCTATGGCAGCCCTAGGAAACTAATATGACATGATATCAATGCATCCATATGTGTGTGGGTGCTAAATTGCTCCAGGCTTGTCCATCTCTTTGGGACCCTATGGATTGTAGCCCGCCAGGCTCCTCTGTCCACAGAATTCTCCAGGTAAGAACACTGGAGTGGGTTGCCATGCCCTCCTCAGGGGATCCCCTCAACCCAGGGGTCTAACCCACAACTCTTCCATTTCCTGCATTCTTTACCAATAGAGCCACCTGGGAAGCCCTTTTATCTCTATAAGTACATAGATACAAAATAGCCTCCCGTGTGTGTGTGTGTGTGTGTGTGTGTGTGTGTGTGTGTGTGTGTATAAAACGTATCAGAGTTTACTATCTCCACCAGCGCTTTTCAAAGTGTGGTCCAAGGAATCCCTGTACGGTCTGGATACCTCATCAAACATGAAGATCCCTCCCAGACCTCCAGGATCAGGCTCTCGGGCGTGGCCCCCAGCTGGCTATTTTATGACAGCTTCCAGGTAATTCGGAAGGACCTGGAGGCCTGGGACCCCAGTGGCCCCTGGATGTGGTCATGAGGGTGGCCTGAGGGCAGTGGGAGGAGATTCCTCACCGAGGGCCCGGGAACGCATCCAAGGAGAGCAGGAGGGACAAGGACAGGCTGTTCTGTGGACGGGAGGTGGCCCGTGTCCCTGCCTCGAGGCTGGTGTGTGTTGTGGGCCCAGAGGTTTGGGGTCACGAGGACCCAGCCCCTCCCCCACTGCAGCTGCCTGCAGGAGGAGCCAGGAGCACAAAGGCTGTTTGACGTGGCCTCCTGATGTTTCGGCAGCTGCTCTGTGTCAGGCTGCTCCAGGAATTCCAGGGCCCAGGAAAGAGGTCAGGGCTGACATCCCAGGAGCAGCTGGTGGGATGGCCACAGGCCCATCTGGAAGGTTCGAGGCCTCAGGGAACACTTATGTGACGGGCTTAAAGGGAAAGTTTGGAAGAAAGTTAGCTTAGGGGCTGAGGACAAAGGAGCTCCCCATACAATGGGCTGAGGGTCCAGGAAGCCCCTTCAGTCCAGTGCCTGCCACGAGGACCCTCTCTCACCCCTCAGGCCCCCCACATCCCCCACGGGCTCCACGCTGTCCGGGAAGGAAGGACAGAGGGGTGTGTGTAACCTCCCCTTTTGCCCTGTCACTCACAGCTTGGCAGAGGGCTGCACACAGTAGGCGCTCACGAGAGTCTGCTGAGTGAATGCGTGCATACATGGACAGTTTCTGCTCTGGGGAGGGGGCGGTTTCTCGGGGGGGGGTGGTCTCTGACCAACAGCTCAGCACCCCCTGAGAGATTAGTAGAAATGCAGTTTCCTGGGCCCCCCAGATCTCTTAAATCAGAAACTCGGAGGGTGGGTGACAAGCTGTGTAATCTTCGGGGTCCTGCTGCCCCCAGGCGTGAGAACTACCGTGCAGTGTGGTGATGGTCACCCCGGCTGAGTGCTAGGTCACCCTCAGAGCTCACCACACAAAACCAAGGCCAAGCTCTCCGCAGACCGGCTGAGCAGAGTCCCTGGAGGGGCCAGGCACGAGCTGCGTCCAGTGATCCTCTGGGGCAGCCAGGCTGTGACCCACACGGAGCCTGCGAAGTGACACGGATCCAAATTTGGATTCAAATCCTGGCCCTGCCTCTTGACAGCTGAGAGACTTGGGGCAACCAAGTGAACGGCCCCTGCCTCAATGTCTTCGCAAGAACACAGGGGACGGTAAGGACAGGACCTTTCTCACAGGCGTCAGGCAGGTGGCTGTGTTTGCTTCTGCCGTGTTCCCAGCGGCACTGGGCACACGGTGACCAGGAAGCGGCAGGACAGCAGTACTGCCCCCACCGTCACTGCTGCCGCAGCCACGCGCTCCGGGAAACAAACTCACTCAGAAGCACGATGCAGATGGTGGGGTGCAGTTTATTACACCGGCGGCCCAAGGCAGAGTGTCCTCTTAGCCAAGGACCCTGACCAGTTTTTCTGAAAACCTTATATACCCTAAGTGTATGTGCCAAACCCACCTCCCCACATTCCCTGAAACTAGTCTGAACAAAGGAAAACAAAGATGCAATCAAAGCCTAGGTAGTTAACAGGGAACAATTATCAGTAGGCCTGTGGTCATACCCCAATAAGCATAATAGAATTTATGATTCTATTCAGTTACACAGATAATTAGGGTATTCTTTTAGGCAACACAGAGTCTAGGTGCGAGCCCTGGGGCTCTTCCATCCAGGGGGCCTGGTTTTCCAGTTGGTATGTCGTTTCCATAGATACTGGGCATAGAGCTCAAAGTCCACCGTCCGGCCCAAGGTAGAGTCCTGCTTTCAAGATGGAGCCTGTTCTGTCTCTTTCCTCCTTCATTCCCCCCTCCTGATGCTCTTAACTCATAGTATGAGCATCATTCATAGGGATATATTGCACCCTGACTCTCCGACCTCTAATTTGGGAGAACGACATCAACCTTTGGGTTACAAAGTTCATAATACATTGTAAAATAAAGGGTCCACAAAGCAGAACTATCAAGGCAGCTATAACAATGGTAAATATAGTTTTCCACCAATCACCCTTCATCCAAAATAGGACTGAAGTCCAAAAAGGAAGATTATCATCAGACATAAATTTTACCTGACCTTTCGTGACAGCTAGGGTGGCTGATATATAGCCAGATAAATCAGGACTATAGACACAACATTCAACTTTAATCATAGCACAGGTCCCTCTTTGTACTGAAACTCTGGTTAGTCTCAAGATGATACCAGCAAGTCCTTGTAGCAGCAGTTGGTTGCAGAGCTTCCCCTCTGTTTCTTCTTTAAGATGATCTTGGTTTCACGGGGCTCAGTGGGGGCCTGTTGTGTAGTCCACTCGGCGTCCTCCAGGTCTGCGTGGTATGCTCTCCTCACCCTCATGTGGTGGACCCACACCTGCAACTTTAACTGCAGTCGGGCTGGTCAGAACAACAGTATATGGACCCTTCCAATGTGGGGCCAAGGAGTCATGTTTCCAGGCTTTGACCACACCTGATCCCCGGGCACAAATTTGTGAATCTGTTCCCCAAGGGGGGATGGCACCCTTTCTTGTACAAACTTAGTTACCTGACTTATCACCTGGTAAGGTGTTCCTTACCCAATTGTTCCATCTGCTGTGAAATCTCATCTCCCCTTACCTGAGGCAGATTTGTTGGCACCTGTTTTATGATGGGAGGGGGCCTCCCATACACAATTTTGTATGGAGAAGAGCCTTGGGACTGTGGGGTCATCCTGAGTCTGAGCAGAGCCATTGGAAACAAGTCCACCCAGGAAGAGTCAGTCTCTTATGATCCACTTGGAGAGTGTCACTTTAAGTGTCCGGCTGGTTCCTTCCACCATCCCAGGACTCTGGGACCTATGTGTTGTGTGTAATTTCCACTTGATGTTTAAAGTGCTGCTTACTTGCTATACTAAATCAGTTACGAAAGCTGGGCCATTGTCCGATCCAATGTTGGTAGGAAATCCAAATCTGGGAACTATCTCCCTAAGCAGGCACCAGGCTACTTCTGATGCTCTTTCAGTCCGGGTAGGAAAAGCTTCTACCCATCCCGAGAACGTACATATTATGACCAGCAGGTAATGGTAGTGTCGGTTTCATTTCAGTGAAGTCCACTTCCAGGTGTTCAAAGGGCAGCGTGCCTTTTACCTGAGTCCCTGGAGGTTTCTGTCTGTGCCGAGAGGCAGCATTGACCTGTGAGCAGGCAGTGTAGGCTCTTCCGTCCAGGGGGCCTGGTTTTCCAGTTGGTATGTCGTTTCCATAGACACTGGGCATAGAGCTCAAAGTCCACCGTCCGGCCCAAGGTGCAGTCCTGCTTTCAAGGTGGAGCCTGTTCTGTCTGTTTCCTCCTTCACTGCCACCGTGATGATGATCACTACTCTTACTACTGCTACCACTACCTCCTACCATCACTATCACCTCCACAACTACCACTATCACTGCTATTAATCCCTGGGTCAGGAAGATCCCCTGGAGGAGGAAACGGCACCCCACTCCAGTATTCTTGCCTGGAGAATCTCTTGGACAGAGGAGCCTGGTGGGCTACAGTCCATGGGGTCGCAAAGAGTCCGAGACACTGAAGCAACTTAGCACGCATTGTTACTATTCCTATTATTGTCACTGTTATGATAACCATTGCGTCACTACCATCACTGGTCTTTTTATCATCGCTAGTGTCAATGGCAATACCGTAACTATTACCGCTACATTGCTACCACAATCCCTATTCTGACTACGGTTAGTGCTACCGCTGTTAGTGCTCCAGCTGCTATGACGGTTGCCCCGCTACTATTCTGTCAAGGCAGAAGCACTCTGTCCTCCAAACTTCTTCAAGAGGGACAACCACCTCTCGCGCAGGCTGAGATTTGGACTTTTGGAACAGGAACCTGACTAAAAACCCGACACTCTGCAGAACCAAAGGGGTCAGGGTCTTCCCAGGTCTCCAGTGCTGCAGTGCCAGGCCGTGCCCGGCGGGGAGGGAAGCCCTTTGGAAATCAATGGCTGGAGGCTGCAGAGACCTGGAGCGCAGCCCCCTCCCCCACATCTGCATCTGGGGGTTAATCTCCAGGAATGGAGCCACGATCTTCCCCAGACAGTCAGGGGTCCCCCTGCGCCAGACTCAATCCTGCAGGCTCATGTTTTAAAGCGTTTCAACCTTTTGTCGTTCCTGAGCAAACAGACTGGATTTACTGGGAAGGCTGCTTCCAAGGAGCTCTTCCTGACCCAAATCCTATCTTCCTGGGGCCAGACGTGAAACAAAACAGAGCAGCTGTCCGGCCTTTTGAAGCCAGGGAAGGGAACGCTTCATTTTTTTTTTTTAATATAAATTTACTTATTTATTTAATTGGAGGCTAATTACTTTACAATATTGTATTGGTTTTCCCATACATCAACATGAATCTGCCACGGGTGTACACGTGCTCCCCATCCTGAACCCCCCTCCCACGTCCCTCCCCGTACCATCCCTCTGGGTCATCCCAGTGCACCAGCCCCAAGCATCCTGTATCCTGCATCGAGCCTGGACTGGCATTTCGTTTCACATATGATATTATACATGTTTCAATGCCATTCTCCCAAATCATCCCACCCTCTCCTTCTCCCACAGAGTCCAAAAGACTGTTCTAGACAACTGTGTCTCTTTTGCTGTCTCGCATACAGGGTTATCGTTACCATCTTTCTAAATTCCATATGTATGTGTTAGTACAGTACTCTTGCCTGGAAAATCCATGGATGGAGGAGCCTGGTGGGCTGCAGTCCATGGGGTCGCTAAGAGTCAGACACGACTGAGAGACTTCACTTTAGCTTTTTACTTTCATGCATTGGAGAAGGAAATGGCAACCCACTCCAGTGTTCTTGCCTGGAGAATCCCAGGGACGGGGGAGCCTGGCGGGCTGCCGTCTATGGTGTCGCACAGAGTTGGACACGACTGAAGCGACTTAGCAGCAGCAGCAGCATACTGTATTGGTGTTTTTCTTTCTGGCTTACTTCACTCTGAAGATAGGCTCCAGTTTCCTCCACCTTATTAGAACTGATTCAAATGTATTCTTTTTAATGGCTGAGTAATACTCAACTGCGGGAAGATGTCGAGCGCGTGCAGCTCCAGTTTGCTTTGCAAGTCTTCTTTGGGAGAACAGGAGAAAACATGACATTGAACTTACAGAAGAAAACGGCAACGAGCTTCTAACATTCGGAGTGCCACACACCTGGATTCAACAAATGGAGCAAGAACTGCTTTCAGAGGAGATGGGGGCTGAGCCTGGCTGGCAGATCCTGATGGAAACGGAGAGGTTAAGCTACGGAGTGCCAGCTATGGGAACTTTCCTGCTCTGACCAGCTAGACTTATTCTCTGGGAAAAAATGAAACACTACCTCCATCAGAGGCTGGACTATCCTAGAACTGATGAAATACACATCCCTTTTCACGTGTGGTTTTCCCTAATTATTGTATTAGTACATGGTCATTAACAATTATTTGGGAAACAGAAAAGCAGAAAGTCGAGAATCCTGTGTGCAGAGAGAACCTCTGTTAATCTTCAGTGAATTTCCTTGCAGTCTTTTTTTCCGTACATTTTAAAACAAGGGCAATATTGTACTGTAAGCTACGTTTTGTACTTTTTAAGTTTACGATGACAAAGAGTTTTATTTCCCCCTCTCACATGAGTTACCTGGACGAGCAGACACCGCCTGGCCCAATTCTCTGAGCCAGACACCTGGAGGCAACTGTGACTCTGACTTCTCCCTCTGCCCAAAACCTGTGAACCCCCGAGTCCTGTCAGGATGGTCCATTCAGTATCTCTCAACCCATCCACCTTTCTCCATCCCCTCAGCCCAGAGAGTGGGAAGCACTTTAGAAATATTTGGCTGAGGCCTCTCACCAGGGGTGGGCGACAGCCTCCTCCCTGGCTCCCACCCTCAACTCCAACAAGCCATTCTCCACAATGTTGGCAGAACACACTTTCAAAATGCAAATCTGATCACCATCACCCCCTGATTAAAACCCCAACTGCTGTAGCCAATTGCTCTTAGGATAAACACCGGACTCCTTCTCCAGGAAGCCTCCCTGACTGCACACACAAGCACTCCCACTTCATAGCACCACATAACCCCGCCACCGACTGCCATTCTCATGGGTGTCAATGGGCCCACCATCCAGCCTCCCTGAATCATGGCGTCCTGGGAAGCTCTCTATCATCAGTGCTCAGCCAAGAGCAAGCACTCTGAGAACACATCTGCGTTAGATGAGTGAAAGCAATCCATAAACACAGTACTGGAGCAGCCTTATCATTCACGTCGTGTTTTAGGTTATGTGATCACCCAGTGTAGCACATACCTGTAAGGCCACAAAATTTTGGCATGGCAATCTTAAATGCTGAGGATGCCATGACCACTCCAATGTCATTATTCAGGCGAGAGATCTGGTTCTCAGTCTACAGAATTTCTAGGGAAATAGCCCAGCAAAAATAACTCAGTCTGTCTCAGGGACTGGTCTCCAGTCCCTGAAAATCCTGTTATCTGCATCCTTGCCTCCTGGGCATGGAAGGAGGGATGTCCCCTCTCCTGGAGTCAGGAGATGCAGTGGTCCTTTGACCATGCTAATCACTGAGGACCATTATCAGTGACGGAGCCTCCTGGGGCCGTTTTGAAAGGCAGCTGCCCAGGTGAGCTGAGGCCACAGGTCCAGCCTAAACACAGAAGCTGCTGGAATCTTTCCAGGTGCCAGCCTCTTAAATCCCTCTCCCCAAATGTACTTTGGGGTTAGGTCCCTGAAGCCCCTGCAGCACACACACCAAGAGGCCACCGTGGGGTGAATGTGGAGTCTGAGATCCATCCCTGCTGACACCTTAGGAGTTTCCTACTGTTTCCTAAGGTTTGCCATCCCTGTCTTCTTGGTTAAAATAATGATTTTCTTCCGAAGGGCAGGTGGTGAGGTTTGTGACTCACTTTTGGCAAAGCAAAGAGGGGAAAAACCACCACACAGTCTGGAAGGAGTGGAGCCGGCCAGAGAAGGAGACTGGACCTCATTCCTCGGTATCTGGGCCACAGAGGGAGAAAATGAGGTGTTTTAGTCTCAAAACGACCGTCATTCTGATCAACACCGCCGCCGTCCTTATAAAGCCGTCCAACCCTGAGCCAAGGCTGCGGCACCACTGCTGCCTGCGTTTTAGGGACAAGACGGAGGCCCAGACTCGAGACGTCAGGCTGCTAAGCGGCAGGCTATGCATCTGGTTCCTTACCTGGGCGTCTCGTCTGCGGTGCTCTCCCACCCCCTGGATATCCCGGCAGCTCTGGCAGGTAGAAGGCTGAGAAGTTGAGAGGGCAGGTTGAGTGGCCCGATTTTCCCCTTGGAGTGATCTCTCCAATTTCATTATCAGGGGAGAAACCTGGCTCTTAAGACTATGGAATTATGGGGAAAGAGCTCCGCAATAAGTGAGATTGGAGACAGTGGTGCCTGAAAATCCTGCTGGTTATCTGCATCCTGGCCTCCTGGGAATGGAAGAGGCAGCCCCTACCCCAGATGTCCCCCCTCCTAGAGCTGTCTCCAGTTCCCATAGATGTCACCCTTCTCACTTACAGGAAGGTGGGGCAGTGAGGATCCCAGGGCCATCATGTCCCAGCCATGGCACCTGTTTTTGGGCAAATTAATTACACACCTGGGAGCCTCAGTTTTCCCACCTGTAAAATGGGCTCAGGACACCTAACTCACAGACTTGCTGGGAAGCATTTTGCCCCTTCTCCTCTCCTAGCTTTTTTCCTCTTCCTTTGGATCTTGGTGTAAACTATCTCCACCTAGAAGCCTTCCTGTTCCCACCCTGCTCCAGACTACTGGGTCCCTGAGCCCCTCTCCTCCCACCCTCCTCCCCTTGTAATTCCTGTCCTGTGTCTGTTGCTTCCCTGAGGGTGGGGGCAGGGTCTCTCTCACTGACCCTGGGACCACCAGGGTCAGCGCCAGAGCCCAGCATGTAGTGAGTGGATGCTTCTGGCATCTCTCGAGCTAGGAGGAGGAGGATAAGGACATCTAAACCATCCGAGGAATGGTCCACACACTTGAGCACGACAGTCTCCAGTGCCCCGGGGAGGGGGGGGACCAAGCCGGCATGAGCGTGTTTCAGGGTTGGAGGAAATCAAGAACCTGAAAGAGCAGTGCTGGGATACAGCGTGACATCACAGGTTTGGGGCTGCTTACTCATTTTTTAGTTATTATTTTTTGTAACTTTTTATTTTGGTATAAATTCAACAGACAGGGTGCAAGAATATAAGGGATTCCTGTGTACCCTTCACCCAAATTCACCATCACTGACATTTCGCCCTATGCTTTCTCTCTCTATGTGTTTTCATGTAAATACCATACATATATAAGTTGCAGACATCGGCCCCCTTTCTCCCTAAACACTCTGATGTGTATTTCCCAAGAACATGACTTTCTATCACCCAAATACAATAAAATGTTCAAAATCAGGAAATTTAACATCTTACCGGACTATAATACAGGGGAACCTCCAAGATGTTTCTGGCTTGACTCCAGGCCACTGCAATAAAGCAAATATTGCAACAAATCATACAAATGTTTTGGTTTCCTGCTGCTTATGAAAGTTATATTTCCACTATGCTGTAGTCTGTTGAGCATGCAATAACATTATGTCTGAAAACACAATGTACGTGCCTTAATGTAAACATATTTCATTGTTTTAACATTCTAACCATCACCTGGGCCTTCGGAGAGCCCTCCTCTTTTTGCTGGTGGAGGGTCTTGCCTCAGCACTGATCTACTGACTGACAGGGCGGCGGCTGCAGCGGTTTCCTAATACGAGACGCCAGTGAGGCTGGCTGTAGCGACTGACTTTGGTGAACAGCTTCTCTGGAGCGTGCAGTGCTGCTGGACAGCATCTGGCCCACAACAGAACTTCTTTCAAAATTGGAGTCAGTCCTCTCAAACCTGTTTTATCAACTAGTTGAGGTCGTAGTCTAAATCCTTTGTTGTCATTTCAGCAGTCTTAACAACATCTTCACAGGAATGGATTCCATCTCAGGAAACCACTTCCATGTCGATCCATAAGGAGAATCTCCTCTTCAAGTTTGATCATGAAGTTGCGGCAATTCAGCCACATCTTCAGGCCCCACTGCTAGTTCTCTTGCTGTTCCCACATCTGCAGATAATCCCGCCACTGTATTTTGAACCCCCCAAAGTTGTCCATGAGGGCTGTGTATTTTGATACTTGAACCTCTTCCCAAGAATCATGAATGTTCTTAATGGCTGTCTCATTGCCTGCACTGAACATCTGCTGTTCACCGCAGGGCCGTCACGCATGAACTGAGCTAGCGCTTCTGCATGGTGCACTTGTCGCCAGGCACTGTTATGTTACAGAGATGCCGTCTTTCCTTCAACCTCACGAACCACTTCAGCAGCTTCCTCACCTCTCAGCCTTCGCAGACCTGGAGAGAGTAAGGGGTCTTGCTCTGCATTAGGCTTTGGCTTCAGGGCACATGGCTGGTCTGATCTTCTATCCAGACTGCTCAAACTTCCTCCGTATCAGCAGTAAGGCTGTTTCACTTTCTCATCATCCATGTGTTCACTGAAGCACCCATTTAATTTCCTTCAGGAACTTTCCCTTTGCATTCACAACTTGGCTAACGGTTTGGTGTGAGAAGACTAGCTTGCCTGCCTTGGCTTTCACTAAGCTTGTTTCCAGCTTTTGATTTAAAGTGAAAGACGTTTGACTCTTCCTTCCACTTGAACACCAAGAGATTACTTCAGGGTTATTAACTGGCCTAATTTCAATATTGTATCTCAGGAACAGGGAGGCCCAAGGAGAGGGAGAGACAGTAGAACACCTGGTCACGGAGCAGTCAGAATACACACGACATTCATGAATCAAATCTGCCTTCTAGTATGGGTGTGGTTCGTGGTGCCCAAAACAACTCCAATAGTCACATCTAAGACCACTGATCACCATAACAAATATAACAATAATGAAAAAGTTGGAAATACTGAGAGAATTACCAAAATATGACACAGAAACAGGAAGTGAGCAAATGCAGTTGGAAAAATGGCACGTGACAGATGTAGGGTGGGCTTCCCTGGTAGCTTGGCTGGCAGACAATCTGCCTGCAAAGCAGGAGACCCTGGGTCAACTCCTGAGTCGAGAAGATCCCCTGGAGAAGGGCAGGCCACACACGCCAGTATTCTTGGGCTTCCCTGGTAGCTCAGATGGTAAAGAATCCGCCTGCAATGTGGGAGACCTGGGTTCGATCACTGGGTTGGGAAGATCCCCTGGAGAATGGCATGGCAACCCACTCCAGTATTCTTGCCTGGAGAATCCCACGGACAGAGGAGCCTGGCGGGCTACAGTCCATGGGGTCGCAGAGAGTCTGACACAACTGAGCCACTAAGGGCAGCACACAGACGCAGGGTCACTGCAAATCAGCAATTTGTAAAAAACGGAAGATTCTCGAGGCGCAATCAAGTGAAGAGCAATAGACCAAGGCTGGCCTGTACTACTTGGGTCTCACAGTATGAACGCATTCTGTGTGCTCTAGTATACCTCATTACTCCTATCTAACCCACCGCTCACTCTCAAGGTCATCTCAGCGACACCTCTAAGAAGCCTTTATTTCCTGGGTCCAGGACTCTCCAGAGACCTATCCCCCTTCACTTTTCCCCTATTTTAGTCAGAATCACTGAAGGAGGTAGGCGGGGTGAACATGGGGAAGGAGGCCTTACAGAAACAAATCCTCTTCTCTGGGCTGAGGAAGCAGCCTGCAGCTCCGGCTTGCAGGTTTCCCCCAAAGGGAACTCAAATTCTCCCCCTTCCATCTGTGTGGGCTCAGTTTACAACCACATGTCTTCACCTGCAGCCCAGGGCTCCTGAAACTGGAAAAAGGGGCCAGGCTTGCATGGACTTCTCCTAAACTAGTCTGGTCAGTTTCGCATTCATTCATTCACTCACTCACTCATTTATCCACCTGTTCCTGGTATGATCACTTCTTGTTGCTCAGTTATTTTTATAACCTTTCACTTGTTATTGTGATGTTATCAACACACTTACAGGGTTTTCTTGGCTATTATCCATCAGCCTTTATTAAATAGTCCAGTCCTTTATTAAAAATTGTTTCAAACATGTTACACACACTATCTCACTGATTCCTCATGATCACTCTGAGACAAGAACTTATGTCTCTTGTACAGTTAAGGAAATGGAAGCACAGAGAGGTTAAGGAACTTGCTCAAAGTCACACAACTGCAAGAGGCCCCACCAGGACTCCACCCCAGGAGCTCCTCATTCTTCAGTTATACTCCCTTGTCTGATGATATAGATGGGGGCGGGGGTGAAAAAATAGACTTTCGAGATGGTGAGAGGCTGATGCTCATGCAGTTGGGGGATGAAGACCAGCACAGGCGCATGTGAGGTGTGTGATGAGTCTCTAAGGCAGGTGGGTCTCCCACTGGAGCTCAGAGAGGGTTCTGCAAGGCCAACTATACTCAGCAGGTGGAGTGGAGCTGGGATCCAGCCTAGGTCCAGGGTTCTGGTGCGTATTTGGCTGCTGTGTGTCCCAAGTCAGCAGTCGAGGTCACAGAGTGGCAGCTGGGTTCTACGGGAAGGTCTGGCCAGAACCTGGTTCTGCCTCTTGTCAGCATGACTTTGGCCAAACGATTTAAGTCAGGCCTCAGTTTCTTCATCTGACAAGTGGGCCTGATAATAATTCTTAAGTCTTGGTGGTGTTGTGAAGACAACCCACAGCATCTTAGCAGGCTCAGCTCAACAAGGAGTAGCAAATGGGGCCCTTCATTTTGACGCTGCGCCGTGTCTGTTACCTTCCTGAAGTGAGCCGGGGGAAGGCTCAGGAAAGGAGGGAGGGGAGGGGGTGGCAGTATGGTTTGAATTAAGCTGTTTATATGCACCCCAGTTCAGTGACAAATGGCTGTAGTGACGGAAGAGCGTGGTTTCAATTTTCCATCTGGGAGCAGACGTCTCGTGGCTCTGCCAGCCTCGTCCACAAGTAGGCAGGTCATCCCAGCGGCCTTGGGAGCCAGGGACAGTGGCTCTCTATCCGCATGCTCACTCCCAGCCAGGCTGCCCTGCCACCAGGCTGGTGGGGGAGGAAAACTGTCCTTGCCAACCCCACTCGGGCCTCCCCTGGACAAGGTGCTGGGCTATGCTGGGCCTGTTTCCTCATCTGTAAATGGGGTATTGTGGGGTTGTGGTGAGGAATAAACAGGGGATGCCCATGAGGTGTGAGGAGTTTTCCAGCCACTCACTCCTATAAGTAACTTGACCTTTCGATCTCAAGTCCTGCCCCATGTCTAGTGAACTTGGTAGAATAAAATCAGTCATTCAGGGAAAAGCATCCTGGTTTTTGCTGTCGTTTCAAGTTTAAATTGGTTCATTCAGAAGGCCCTGCTTCTCCTTGAGGTGGCGTTTAATGGCCTTTAAAACTGGAATCAGAGCCCAAACCTCCTTGGCTCAGGTCCCACTTGCAGCCCCGGTTTCTCTGAGCTGAATCCCAGCCCTTCCCACAGCCTCAGGGCTGTCCTGACCGCTCTGGACTCTGGCCTCCCCTGCCCCTGCCCCTGCCTTCCCTCCCTCCAGCTTCAGTGGGGTCCCTCAGACCAGGTGCTCTGACTCCCCAGCACTCTGGGGCTCGCTGCTGCCTCCACCTGGGACGCGCTGCCCCTTTTCAAGGTGCCTTCCTGACCACTCAGGGTAGAACACCGACAGCCCCTGCCTCAGTGCTCCCCGCCCCCTTCACGGTTCATCTTGATAGCACTTCTCACCAGCTGACATACGTGTGTAACTTGTCTTAATGCCTGCCTTCCCTACAGGAAGGCAAGCTCCACCTGGGAACAGACACATTTGTATCTGCTGTGTCTTCATCGGTGGTGTCTCCAGGACCCAGACAGTGCCTAGCACAGAGCAGGTGTTCAATTCTGAATGTCAGGTGGATGGAGGGATGGACAGACAGTGAATAAACAGATGGTAGATGATGGATGGACAGATAGTAGATGATGGATGACAGATGGAGGGTGGGTGGGTGGATGAATGGATGGGAAGATGAGTAGATGGTAGATGATGAATGGACGCATAGGTGACTGTCTTCAGTCTGCAGGCTGGGGAATTCTGCAAATTCTGGAAGGAAGTGGGGAACAAGGCCCTTCTCCGCTCCAGTTTCCAGAACTGATCTGGGGGTTTCCTCTCTTTTTCCCCACCTGACTCCAGCACAATGAGAGGCAGGCACAGATGGCCCTTCACAGCACTCACAACTTATTTAAGCAAAAAAGGGACCATTACAATAATGCTGTGGATCCCCCAGAATCTCAAGGAGAGCTGGAGGGACAGGCGGGAGCATTCTGCAGCCAGAGATCACCCCACAGAAAGGCCTGGTGGGGGTGGGACCTACCTGCTGGGTGACTGCCATGCGGCCCGATGGGACTGGAGTCCAGACGCTCCTGTTAGGCCCCGAAACACAGGCAACCCAGTCCACTATAAACTGCAAATAAACAATAGCATTTTAATAAAGGTATGCTGCATGCAATAGTTTAATGTTCTTATTCTGTCTAAATCTGGCACCCCCACCTGCTGTCCCTGAAGCCCCTATAGCTCCCCGAGAAAAGTCTCTAGACACCAGCTCCCTCGCATCAGAGGCTCCCAGTCTGAAGTCATACAGACACATCCTAGGTCTGCACCTAGCTGCAAGGCATTCTGGGAAAGCAACTGTCTCCAAGCTCCTACAGCAGGAGGGGGCTCCGCCTCCTGGGGTCGGGGACTTGCTTAGACCACGGTCAACAGCTGGGTCTGGGCTCCCACTCACCCGTTGTGTGGAGAGCCTGGGCAGGGTGAAGAACCAGATCCTGCCCAGATCTGCTGTGTGGTCCCTGAGATTTGGCTTTTGAGATCTGAACATTTTTTTTCCTCAACCCATTTTCTCAACTAAATATGTCTATTTAGATACAATCTCCACTAAAAGGAAGTAGGGTTCCTTGGAGAAATGGCTGATTCCAGGACTAGGGCAAATTAAGTACAAGGCAAGCCAGGAACACCATGTGCCAGAAGGCTGAGCCAAAACTGATGGGGCTGTGTCAGAAGGACATAGGGCCAGCTGGAAGGGGCTCCTGCTGCTCAAATCTGGGATGACCTGAGCATGAAAATACAGAAAAAAAATGTAATCCACCACATGAAATAAGAATGAGTCCGTAACAATAAACGTGAGTCTATGTTTGTATATAACATAATACACATGGAATATACATTTATAAAATACACTGTGTGAATAAATGAATGAACGGAGGAGAAGGGAAACGTTTTCCTGAGATGAAATTGCCAACTGACAGATGTGGAAGGCACAACGTAATGCGAAGAAGTAACATCCGATAACCATCACAAAATGCTTGTTTCAGGGAAGAATCATCACCAGATATTAAAATTGGGGACTGAAGGTTTTATGGGGGTAGGATATTTACACAGTTCCAATACATCTCGCTACAAGATAATTAAAATATTTACCACCAAAAAATATAGGCTCTTCTCAGTGGAGAAACCTGGCAGATATCATCTTAACCAAGATATCAAATTGACATGAGAGCCCCACAGCGAACAGGCACATGGCCCCTGGTATGAGGCACTAACACTTACAATATCCCTTCTGTGAGATTCCTTCCAAAAACATGTCATCTGAATTTCATAAGGAAGAAACGTAAGACAAACTTGATGTGAGGAACATTCCACAAAACACTTGGTCAGTCATCTTTTTTAAAATGTCAGCATCATAAAAGAAGAGCATAAAGTGAAGAGCTTATCCAGATTCAAGGATACTAACGAGATGAGAAAACTGAATGTGATTCATGATCTGAGATCTTTTGCTGTAACAGACATTCCTGGACAATCGGCAAAATCTGAATAAGGTCTGCGGATTAGATTACATAATGCATCCATGTTCATTTCCCTGATTCAGATAATTACACCAGGGTTATGGAAGAAAATGCCTCCTTCCTCCAAAGAGAACATCTGTGTTCTTAGGAAACACATACTAAGGTATTTAGAGATAAAGGGGGTTTCATGTCTGTAACTCTCTCTTAAATAATTTAGAGGAGAGAGAAAGAAGATGGTCAAGGAATGGCAGTAAGTGTTCCTATCTGGGGAAGCTGAATGAAGGGCAGAGGACAATCCTCTGGAGTATTTCTGTGGCTTTTCTGCAAGTCTGAAATAATGTCAAAAGAAAAAGAAGAAACAAAAAATCTGTCTAGTAAATCAAAAGCTAAATAAAAGTCACGTCTTTGTTCCTGCTCTTCTGCTATGGCCTCCCTTCCCGGAGAAAAACAGGGGCTGCTGCCTGAAGGCTTAGGGCAGAACTTTGAGGGGAAAAAAAACGAGGAATGCAAAACACATTTGTTAAAATGATGATATAAACTAACATGTATATAGCGCTTATTATGTGCCAGGCTTCCAAATGCTTTAAGAAAAATATTAACTTGTTTGAACCTCATAACAACTATACAAAGCAGCTGCTATTACAGCTCTATTCACAACAGCCAAGACACGAAACAATCTGAATGTAAACAGACGAATGGATACCGAAGATGTGGTACATACACAGAATGGAATATTATTCAGCCATAAAAAGAGCAAAGTAATGCCATCTGCAGCAACTTGGATGGACCTCGAGATTATCATACTAAGTGAAGTAAACCAGAGAGAAAAAGACAAATATCACATGTAGACTCTAAATTACAATACAAATGAACTTATCTATGAAACAGAAACAAACTCACAGACATAGCAGATTTGTGGTTGCCAGGGTGGAGAGGGTGAGCGAGGGATGGAGTTTGGGATTAGCCTACGCAAACTATTATATATAGAACGGATAAACAGCAAGATCCTACTGTATAGCATAAGTGAAAGTGAAAGTGAAGTCGCTCAGTCGTGTCCAACTCTTTGCAACCCCATGGACTGTAGTCTACCAGGCTCCTCCCTCCATGGGATTCTCCAGGCAAGAGTACTGGAGTGGGTTGCCATTTCCTTCTCCAGGGGATCTTCCCAATCCAGGGATCGAACCCGGATCTCCTGCATTCCAGGCAGACGCTTTAACCTCTGAGCCACCAGGGAAGCCCGTATGTATAGCATAGGGAACTATATCAACATCCTGTGATAAACCATCATAGGAAAGAATATGAAAAAGGACATATATATATATATATATATATATGAGTCACTTAGCTATACAGCAGAAATTAACACACTGTAAATCAACTACACTTCTACAAAACAAACTTTTAAAAAAGCCAAAGTAGCTGCTATTATTGTTCCCATTTCATATATGAGGAAACTGAGGCTGCTGCTGCTGCTGTCGCTTCAGTCGAGGCCGACTCTGTGCGATCCCGTAGACGGCAGCCCACCAGGCTCCGCCGTCCCTGGGATTCTCCAGGCAAGAACACTGGAGCGGGTCGCCACCTCCTTCTCCAATGCAAGAAAGTGAAAGTGAAAGTGAAGTCTCTCAGTCGTGTCTGACTCTTAGCGACCCCATGGACTGCAGCCCACCAGGCTCCTCCATCCATGGGATTTTCCAGGCAAGAATACTGGAGTGGGGTGCCATTGCCTTCTCCGCAGACTGGGTTGAATAGTATCCCTCCCAAATTCATGTCTCCCTGCAACCTCAGAATGTGACCTTACTTTGAATTGGGATCTTTGCAAAGGTAATTAGTTAAGGAGCTTGAGGTGGCCACGTGACCTGGGGCAGACATTGGAGTGACGTGGGAGAAGCCAAGAGATGCCTGGGGCCCCCAGAGCTGGAAGAGGCAGGAAGGATCCTCCCCTAGAATCTTCAAATTCTAGGACGTTTCAGACTTCTGATCTCCAGAACTGTGAGTAAGTGTCTGCTGTTTAAGCTACTGGATTTATGGTCATTTGTTACGGCAGTTCTAAGAAGCAACACCTGCAGTTCTCACCTGTTCACAGGTGAGCCAGACCTGACCTACCCGAGGTCCCTTCTCCCATTCGTCCTCACAGGACCCACTTGACAGCTGGATCTCAACGTGGAAAAAAGACGCATCTCTCCAAACTTCCTTGCAGCAAGGAGTGGCTGTGGGACCCAAGTCTGACCAAGAAGGTATCAGTGGAAATTACAGGCTGAGACCTCTGGGAAAGCTATGCTTCCGTTGTTTTTCTGGTTGAGACAGACTCGGGTTCTCGCTCAGAATTCCAGAATTGAAAAATACACTACCTGGAAGAAAAGAGGCAGAATCAAACCGCCATGTGGCTTCTGCCCTTCATGGTGTCACTTCCTTCCTGGAAGGTCTGCTACGGGGTAGAGGTGAAGAGTCATAACCACAAGGACACACGCCACTCTCTGAGGATGGCAGAGCAGTAAGTGGGAAGGAACCTAGAGGACTCCGCAAGCGTGCATCCCCGGGACCTCCCTGCCACTGTGGTTGGGTCTCCGTTACATGCAACTCAATGCATTCCCAGCTGACATTTTGACAAAGAAAATCTAATTAGGATTTGAATTATATTTGACATGTATATTGAATTAGCAAACTGTTGATGGAGACGGGTGCTTATTAAACGAGACAGCACAAGCTTGGTGCCCAGTTAATCCTGGCATGTAGTGGCACTTGGCACAGGTGGGTTCCTTTGCTGCCTTCCTGGGTCAGACAGGGGCAGGGGGACAGTGGGTCTGGATTGGTGCCAGTGGGATGGAGTGGAAATATCCTTGGACCACAGCCATGAGAAGGTGAGAGCCCACGAGCTGGTAGCCTGCTGGCTGACAGGCCAGCCCATCCCCATTCAGGTGGCGGCAGGGCCCAGAGGGCAGCCTTCTGCCCACGTGGGATCCAGGCCAGGCACTGACAGAAGAACTGGTTTAATGGTCTGTCTCCTGGTCCTTGGATGAAGGCTGCTACCGGTTTAGTTGGCCAGGATGAGTCAAAGGAACACCATGAAGGTTTCGAAACCTGGGCCTTCGGCACCAAATTTATTTTTTTAAGGGGCTAAAAGATTTTTAAAGTCCCAGTGGTAGTCTAGGACAGGTCTTCGTGTGAAAAACTGGAAGGAAAATGGGCAAGACAAACAAACAAATCAACCCCATAAAACATGTAAGGGTTTCAGGACCACCCACCAAGCTGCAGGGTTTTTACTTTTCCTTTTTAGAATGAAGTGGCCATGGTTTGAGGAGCCAGGATTTCACAATTCCTGCCATCCCTTCCGTGGGTCCCCAGGGCCCTAGGGGCAGGGCAGGGGAAAGAGGGAAGGCAGGTCTCTGCTGGAAGCCAAAATCAGGGAAAAGGCTCTGCGGTCAATCTAGTTCAAGGATCTTCCAGCTTCCGTTCATATTCTTCCAGGGAAGAGGAGTCACTCCCTCTTCATAAGGCCCATTTCACTTTTGGAAGTCCTGCAATCTGAATCTTCCTCATTGTACTTGGTAGAAACCTGTCTCCCTGTGGCATGTACCCACTGGTATTAGTTTCATGCTGCAAAGCAATGTAGTGATACATACGGCAGCCGCGGGCACCCACCAAGGGCTGAGCACGCCTCAAGTATGACCTCACTGAATCCACATAAGCACCCCGTGAGCGCTTCATTATTGCCCCTTTACAGAGGAGGCCACCGACGCTCAGAGAGGTTCAGGGACTGGCCCAGTGTCACAGCGCTGGTGAAGAGCTGATGTGGGATTCAAACTCAGGCATGTCTGCATCCTGGCTCCTAACTCTTAGACCACGTGACCCCTTCGTGGCCCCCGGTCTGCCTCTTCACTCTAAACCTTTTTCTGTCACAGTTGCTCACAATAAACCTCGGACTGGGCATGCGACCCACTGGTGATGAAAGGAATGCAAAAACAGGCCTGCTGGGGAATCCCAGGAATGATTTTCTTCCCCAATAAAAGAATATTGTGGGAAAGAGGACTCACTCCCTCGTCCCTTCTTCCCATCTCAGACTCAGTGTGGGGACAGTCTGTGACCGGCGGCCATCCTGCCCACAGAGGAGGGGGGGAGGTTTGCATGGATGCTGACCAGCTGTCCCAGCATCCCTGAGCCTCTGCCCCCAGATCACCTCTCTTCTGACTTCTCATGTGAGATATCTGGATGTTTTCAGAGTGATGATTCTCCAACGGACCCAGCACCAGAATCATCCTGAGAGCTTGTGAACTCCAGCAGGTTCTGATTCACAGGATCTGGGCTGGGACCCGAAAATCTGCTCTTCTGACAAGTCCTGGGGCTACCGCATGGGTTCGTGTTAGCTGCCGCCCCAAAGCGTGTCACCCGGCACAGTGGCCATGATTACTAGAGCACCTTTCAGCCCGCAGCTCCCCTGGAATCACTGTTCTGCGGTGAGTTCACTGTGAGAAATTCCTAAATGAGCAGAGGCCCAAACAGGCAGAAGTGGCTTCTCTGGCAGGCCAGTGGTTAAACCTCCCCCATTTCAATCAAAAGGCATGGGTGTGATCCCTGGCTGGGGAACTAAGATCCTACATACCACACAGTGCAGCTGGGGGGAAAAAAAAAAACAAAACTGTCCAAGCTTCCTCAGTTGGTAAGGGGGTGGGAGGCAGGCCAGGGACCCTCAGGTCAGTGCTCAGCCCCTGGGTCAGTGCTCAGCCCCTGGGTCACCTTGTGCGGCGCCTTCTCTGTTGGTGTCCCCAAGCAGCATGCTGGCATTCAGCCTGCTCACACCACTCCCGCACACCTTTGCTGCATCTCAGACTGACTCTGCCAGAAGGGAGCGCCAGCTGCCTCCAAGTTGCCATTGTCTCCTCAGCCAGTGCATCTTTTCTGTGTTGGACATTTGGGGGCAAAAACTTCAGGACCCAGGGTTGCGGCATCCTGGGGGTTCAGAAGAACTTCCTGAAGAAGGAGAAAGAGGTGTGGGCACCAAGGAAAGCTGCAGGCTCTGTAGGAGAAAGTCTGGAAGGGCCGCTCCCAGTGCCCGGAGGTTGCTGTTGATTTGGGAGGGGGGGGCATGTCTATGGCCTTGACAAAGCATTTGTCAGAAACCTGCATTTCCCAAACATCAGTAGTCATCATCTCATCTTTGTGATTTCTGTGACCCACCCACAGACCTGCTTATGCAGTATTTTTAAATCAACATTTAAAAAGCCTTAAATGGGAACTTCCTTGGTGGTCCAGTGGTTAAGAATCCACCTGCCAATGCAGGGGACACAGGTTTGAACCCTGGTCCTGGAACTAGGGCCCTACTTGCCACAGAGCAACAGAGCCCGTGTGCCACAACTACTGAGCCTGAGCTCCAGTACAGGAGCCACAACTACGGAAGCCCACGCGCCCTACAGCCGGCGCTCCACAAGAAAACTCACTGCAATGTGAGCCCAGGCCCCACAATCAAGAGTAACCCCGCTCGATGCAACTTCATTGCCTGCAGCAATGAAGACCCAGCGCAGCCACAAATAAACTCTTAAATTAAAAAACTGCAAGTGCATTTATTAAAAAGGAACGCTGAAAATTCCCTGGTGGTCCAGCGGTTAGTACTCTTCAGCTTTCCCTTAGGAGGCAAAGGTTTAAGTAAGATTTCGCATGCCACTGCCAAAAAAAGAACAAAGGACCACTAATCCCACCATCCATGGGAATGAGAAGCACCTCTTAAGAACAGATGGCCGGTGAAGGCAAAGGCAGAGCGTGGATGGGGAGATGAAAAAGGTCGGCCAGGAACCCCCAAAATGGTTTGTGGATGCTGGCGGTCGAAACACACAGAGACACACGACTCAACTGGACAAAAACGGACTGACGCCGGGGAAGATGACGTCTATTCAGGGCTGAGCGGGGTTTCCCCCTCCCCAAATTCATGTGTTGAAGCCGTAATGCCTGATATGTCTGTATGTGGAGATGTGGCCTCTGAAGATGAGCGTGCTCATTCGTTTCTGACTCTTTGGGACCCACTGGACTACAGCCCTCCAGGCAAGAATGCTGGAGTGGGCTGCCATCTCCTCCTCCACGGGATCTTCCCAACCCAGGGACTGAACCCGCATCTGCCCGCACTGCAGGCGGATTCTTTACCACAGGGCCACCAAGGAAGCCCTTCTGGGGATAACTAAGGTTAAACGGGAGTCTACATGGCAGGAACTGACCCTACAGAACCCGTCCTCATTAAGACGAAAAAGAAACACCAGGAATGCTCCAACAGAGAAGACTCAGTGAGAAGGGGGCGCCTGCAGGGCCAGAAGAGAGGCCTGAGGAGAGCGGCCTTCTGAGCCTTCATCTTGGACTTCCGGCCTCCAGAGCTGTGGGGTCGACAGGCTCTGCGGTGGGAGCCCCGGGGGCAGCCGACGGACTAACACGCTGATGGAGTGAGGGTAAGGCTGTCGTACTCACCACGCCGTGCGACTAGGTGGTCAGGAGGCAGCCCCTCAGGCCGCAGCCCAGCCTGGCCGGCCGGAACACACAAGCACGCACATACCCATGTCCTCACGCACACATGCCTCCGCGCCCCCACGCACACACGTCCTCACGCACACACATCCTCGCGTCCCCACGTCCGCAGGCCTCCACGCACACACGTCCTCACGCACACACGTCCTTGCGCCCACATCCTCGCGTCCCCACGTCCTTACGCACACAGGTCCTCACGCACACACGTCCTTGCGCCCAAATCCTCACGCCCCACTTGACTTAACGCTTTACGCACATGGGAGATGGAAATCCTTCCACGATTAGCGTCTCCACGCCCGTGCGCCGCGTTCCCGGGAGGATGTCATGGAAAAGACCAACCAGCCTGCTGCTGCTGCTAAGTCGCTTCAGTCGTGTCCGACTCTGTGTGACCCCATAGACTGCAGCCCACCAGGCTCCCCTGTCCCTGGGATTCTCCAGGCAAGAACACTGGAGTAGGTTGCCATATCTTTCTCCAACCAGCCTGGAAGGAGCTTTTAAACTTTTTATTACACAGACGGATGAGGTGTGCCCTTAAAAGATAAGTCCCAGAAACGTTTTAGAAATCAAATCAGTTTTATTGAAACGACAGCAACGTGGTCCCTGTTCAAGCGAAGCACACATAAATTTACAATAAATTTTTGTACATAGGAAGTAGTAAAATACATCATTTTTCATAGAAAAAAGCATACATGTAAGCTGCGGGCTGAGTGAGCCTACAGACAGTATGAAAAATCAGAACATGATGGGAAAAACCGGAAGGAAACCAAAACTTTATTTTGGGGGTCCCAGTAACACTGTCGGCCAGATTTATCATCTTATGGGTGAGGTGCTGAAGGCGCTGTAGGCACTGTTAAACATTAAATGAGAAGGAGGTCCCTGATTAGTAGGAGAGCTTCTCCTTTGAAGCCCTGTGTTCATTTCTGGAAGATAAACGGTTCCAGTTTCAAAATGTTTGTGAGAGTGAAAGAGATAGCAAGACCTGGTTCTGGGCAAGGAGTTTCTAGTCCATTATACGGGCCAGTTAATGAAGGAACTGGGAATTTTACTTTTAAATGGTAGAGTTCACTCCTATTGGATGTTTCAGACTCCCTCGGGCAGAAAGCTTCAAAAGCAAACCTACTGAAATTCCCCTGGACTGTCACTAATTCTGAAAACCCCAACTCAGAGTTTGGACGTGGTCACAGCCACCAAAGCCTGGTGACAAGCAGAAGTCCAACAGTGTAATACTTAGCTAGCATCTGATCCAAGGACTCAAATCTTTGGCAGGGACAAGACGAGTATCTGACAGTCTGACCAAATTCTTCCACTCTGACATTTGGAGTCGGACAGTCAGTACTTATGAATTATAACAAGCCCATAGTGTGCAAAGCAAAAACAGTCCTGCTCATTTCAGCTCTGTCAAGGTTAACAGTTTCATTCCTTCTACAAACTCCCTCTAGCTGGGAATAGTATTTACCTTCTGTTTCTGCTCTAATTAGGGATACTCTGATGGAAGCAACCAGCTTGGTTCCTCAGGTAGAGTTCCTCGTCCGGACTATCTTAGTTTTTTCTTTTTAACTTTTTGCTAGCTCTTTTGCCTTCGAAATATGCTGATTGAGGGTGAAATCAACTTTGAAACTGGCATTCACGAAAGTGATCTTTTGGCCAGTCTGGTGGTGGAAGGTGGAATTTTACCTTCTGCAAAGAAACACTATTTACAGAAGGGTTTTTATTTCACTGTGGGTTCGGGTCGAGGCTTATGAAGTTTTATATGGCGATGGGAGCCAGAGAGCACCACGCTCCTCGGAGCCTCAGGAACATTTGGCAAGAACCGTTCCACAAAAACAGGAAGAGAAATCTCCCGCGCGTGTTACCATCTCTTGTTATTATGCCGCAAGATGGTTTCATAACCACAGGCTGTGTCTCCTTCCAGAGCTGCTAACCTCGGCGAGGAATGTACTAAAGAATGAAGCCATTCCTCCCACTGCAGAAAAATAGGTCATCTGATGGATGGGGAATCTGCACACTTCAGTGCCATTTTTAAAGGCAGCAACTAAACAGCCCTTCTTTGGCTGTTTTTAGACATCTTGGTGGGACCCACAGAGAACGAGGGGTTGAAATTAAAAGGTGGGCTTCATACAGAATCACTTGCTAAGCAAAGACCCTGGTGGGAGACAAAAAAACTAGTCTGGGTGGGGTGTGAGCCGCAGCGAGGAGGGGATCAAAGAAGGGTCCTGGTTTGTTAGTCCTCAATGAGACCAAAGGTCGAGGCAGCAGACAGACAGGCCACGTGGACGTAGGGAAGGACCAAGACAAGACACATCTGTGGAATTAGGGCTGAACTCGAAGTCAACCAGCACTGCTGTGTGTAGAACCAGCCCGCATGCAGCAGGACGGGAGCAGGACAGGTGCCAGGGCAGAGTCCCCCAGACCAGCCCGTTTGTCTGACCAGCAAACATTAATCCCATTTTCACCATTGGTAGGGACAGATTGTGTTTCTGAATGTTTTAAATAGCTACCTCTACTCCATCCCTGAAACTCCCCCGCCCCCAAGTGTTCTCCGTGCGCCTCTTCCCATGGCCCCAGTGCCTCGTGGTGTCAGCTCCAAATCCTTCATTCTCTCCTCCGGTAGGAATCCTCTCTCCGTCCATAGAAGGACATCTCCTCGGGGAGACCCCCGGGCCTCGGCAAGATGATCACCAGCTGTCTGCTCAGGACCCCAGGGATGCTCTCTCTTCCCGGTGTGAGGAGCTGAGCCCAAGGCATGGCAGACGGGACGCTGGACGCCAATCAAAGGAAGCTTCCTGACTCCCCACATCCCCGGCCCACCCACCCCCCCATGACAAAATAAAAATAAAAAGAGAACCCCTGAAGCCGCCTTGAGGACATGCCCTTCTCCCCAGCCCTGCAAGTTCACTGCCTGACGGCAAAGATGCGGAAGGCCTTTCCGTCTCTAAGGGTCCTCAAGCTGAAAAAGAAGGAAGAGCGCATGTTACCGAAAGTTCTGCAGGGATCGAGCTGGGGTGGGGGAGCTGGGTGTCCCCAGGTCCCCTCAGTGGAAGCAGTGTGGCCAAGAGATGCTTCCTAAAGCTACAGGAACAGGGCTCGCCCCGGCCAGCAGCAGCTGGCAAAGCCCTCTGCCTCTGCAGACACACATGGGTCTGAATCGAGGTCTGGGTTGTTAAGGTATTTCTGTTAACTTGGAATCGGCTGGCCCCCGTCTGTCTGAACGCAACTCAGCCTTTAGGACTTCTGCCTGGTTTTTGCTACCACCTGTCAACCCAAAGAGAAACCACCCGCTTGACTGATTAATAGAGTGGTGTTAAAACAGTAGTGCATGTGTTCCAGTTACTAAAAGAGGCACCACAGTTGGGCTCGGATATTGTATAGGAGTGTAGAGAAAGTTGCTCAGTAGTGTCCAACTCTTTGCGACCCCATGGACTATACAGTCCATGGAATTCTCCAGGCCAGAATACTGGAGTGTGTAGCCTTTCCCTTCTCCAGGGGATCTTCCCAACCCAGGGATTGAAACCAGGTCTCCCGCATTGCAGGAAGATTCTTTACCAGCTGAGCCACAAGGGAAGCCCTGATGTGAAGAAATGACTCACTGGAAAAGACCCTGATGCTGGGAAAGATTGAAGGCGGGAGGAGAAGGGGATGACAGAATATGAGATGGTTGGATGGCATCACCAACTCGATGGACATGAGTTTGAGCAAGCTCTGGGAGTTGGTGATGGACAGGGAAGCCTGGCATGCTGCAGTCCATGGGGTCGCACGGAGTCAGACATGACTGAGCAATTGAACTGAACTGAGCTGTAAAGGAAGCATCTTCTATCCGCCTTTACCTCCCTCCCACAGTGGAGCCAGTCGTATCCCTATTTTGCAGGCAAGAGTATGAAGGCAAGGAGAAAGTCAGTTTCTACAAGTCACACAGCCAGAAAAAACCACCCTCTCAAGATGGGAGCTAAATCCTTTTTTAAAAAGAAAAAAAAAAAAAAAAACCCACCACCACCCAGCTTCATTGAGATACAACATGCCATGAAATTCATACTTTTGAAGTGGACAATTCGGGGACTTTTAGTGACTGGGGTCTATGCAGTCATCTCCACGGTCCAAGTCATCACAGTCACCCCCGGAGGGTCTCTGGTGCCCATTTACAGTTAGTTCCCCTGGCCAGTTCTGTTCCTATGGCCCTGCCTCTTCTGGACCTCTCATGTCAATGGAATCACACAGTGTGTGACATTCTGATTGGCTTCTGTTCTGGGCATGGTGTTTTGACGTTCACCCATGTTGTGGCCTCAAAACATCATGCTCAGAACAGAAGCCAATCACAGAAAGCCAATCATCCCTAAAGGAGAACAAGTCCATCCTAAAGGAACTCAACCCTGAATATTCACTGGAAGGGCTGATGCTGAAGCTGAAGCTCCAGTACTTTGGCCACCTGATGTGAAGAGATGACTTGTGGAAAAGACCCTGACACGGGAGAAATTGAGGGCATGAAGAGAAGGGGAGGGCATGAGGAGAAGGAGACAGCAGAGGATGAGGTGGTTGGATGGCATCACTGACTCAATGGACATGAGTTTGAGCAAACTCCGGAAGTCAGTGAAGGACAGGGAAGCTGCAGTCCATGGGGTCGAAAAGAGTCGGACACGACTTAGTGACTAAACAGCAAAACAGCAACATGTTGTAGTGTGTTCAGCACTTCATTACTTTTCTTACCAAGTGATATTCCATCACCTGGGTAGATCACACACCATTAATCCCTTCCTCAGTCGATGGACTTTAGATTTATTCAATTTTTGGCAAATATAAATGATGCTGCAATGAATATTTGCATACAGGTTCTTGTGTGAATGTATGCTTTCAACTCCTTGTGGGTATATACCTGGGAGTGGAATTACTAGGTCGTGTGTTAAATGTATGCTCAACTTCTTAAAAACCCGCCAGACTATTTTCCAAAGCAGCTGCACTGTTTTCCATCCCCACCAGTGACACACAAGCATCTTCCAGCTTCTTCACATCCTGTCAACATTTGTTTTTGTCCCTTTTACAGCCATTGGCTCCCTGTACAAAAACAGCTTCCTCGTGCTTTTGATCCAACTGCATAGTATTCTCTCGTAGGAAGCTATCGTGTACTCACTCGCTAAGTCATGTCCGACTCTTTGCGACCCCGTGGACTGTAGCCCACCAGGCTCCCTTGTCCATGGGATTTTCCAGGTAAGAATACTGGAGTGGGTTGCCATGCCCTCCTCCAGGGGATCTTCCCGACCCAGAAGTCAAACCCGTGTCTCCTCTGGCTCCGGCACTGGCACTGTGCCACGCTATTATCATATAGTTAACTGGGTCCCTGAGGATGGATATTTAGCCATTTCTAATGTTTTGCTTTTGCAAACAATGCTACAGAGAACAACCTGGTCCATGGGGCTGCCTATATCTATAGGAGGGCACCCAGGGATAAGCTCCTAGGAGTGGAATTACTGCATCAGAGGAATGCCCACTGGTGATGTGGGCAGCCTGCTGAATTGTGTTTCAGGAAGGTTACCATGATTCACAACCTCCTCAACTATGCACGGGGTGGCCTGTTAACCCACGTGCCTCCAGCACAGCCCCTCATGTGGCTTTTTATTACCATTCATATTTTTTTGGTTGAGCTGGGTCTTCTGGAAATGTGTATCAGATGGGAGTCCTTGGCAAGAGGGGGCAGTGGAGAAAGTCCAGAACCCAGAAACAATGGAATGTTGGTGCCAGAAGCCCCCATGGGCCCGCAGAGGCAGAGGGTGGACACTGTGGTGGGGGCTGCAGCGACCCTGGCTGCCCTGCAGGTTTCTCAGAAGCTCAGGGCCCTCCTTGGGCCTCTGGGCTGCAAGACTATCCTGGATTCTCTGCCCAAATGAATCGTCTGGGAGAATCACTCAGAGCCACACGCCCTCGGCTATTACACGTGCTGGGGACAATTACCAGGGTTTGTGATTCTGAAACTCTACGGATGGGGCAGTGGGTGCCCCCATCCATAGGACCCCCAACAAGCAGGGACAGGGGCCACTCAGGCTGTCATCCAGACGGGAACCCTAAGGTTCCTGCCAGACATCCCCACTGAACAACCACCCCACCCGGAAGGCACAAGCAAGCTCTGCTGAACGGGCTGTTTATTTCTCAGCACATCAGACAGTGGGCCAACTGGATCTCATGTGCCATCAGGTGGGTCCCTCCTGCTGCCTCAGGCAAGGTCCATGCTTCAAACATTTACCAAGCTCCAGTTCTGCTAGCAAAGTGGACAACTGTGTGTGTCTGATGAAAACCAAGTGTGACCTGATAAATTATAAGACACCCTCCTTTTCTAAATCTCGCCCTCTGACTCTTTCTAGGTTAGTTTGTAGCTCCCACGAGGGAATGTAAACCAGCACATTTCTGAACAATTTTCACGAAAGGTGTTGGACGATGTTCCCAAAATTATTGAACAATTTTCATAAAGGGTATTAAAAATCCTACAACTGGTTCTGAACAAATAGCTGAACTCATCATTTTGTCAGTCACTCAACCAGTATTTACTGAACACCTACTATGTATGGGCATTGGGGTGGGTGTCGGGGACACAGGGTTAACCACACCTGTGAAGGGGTTCTTACCTTCATGGAGCTTACGGTCTGGGAGTGAGAGATCAACTGCTAAATAGGTGTAAGGAGTAATTGCAGACAGTGGTGGGTCCTGAGGATCTGATTAGATCGGGGGCACAGTCAGGGGGGAGGGTGAATGGAGACCCCACAGCAGGAGGGTGCCTCCTTGGGGAGCTGGCATTTTTGTGTAGATGTACACAACATGAGGTCCAGCCATGGGAGGTATAGGAGCTGGGAGGGCCCAGGGTTGGGTACCAGCAGGTGCAAAGGCCCTGAGGTATCCAGGAAAGAGAGCAGGCCAGTTAGGGGCACTGCTGTGACGAGGCAGATGCTGTACCAGGAGGGTGGGGAAGTGGGTGGGGTGACCTGCCTGGTAAGAGTCGGAGATTTTTTTCTCAACAGGACTTGAACAGGAGAGAGACATGCCGTGCATCACAGAAAGAGGTCAATTGGTGGCTGTGGCTATGCTGCTAACAGGAAGTTACCTAAGCAAAGTGTAGGGAAAGCACACAGGTTGTGCAAAGACGTTCTTTGCTGTGTTGTTTACAAAAACAAAAAAAGGAACCAACCCAGATGTCAGTCAACTGGGTAAAGAAACAGTCTGTCCATGCAGCAGAATATCATGGAGCCATGGAAATGATGGTGTGGCTATGTCAGGCATGGGAAATACTGGGAAGACACGCACAACTGTTGTTGACTGAAAAAAAATTAACAGAACAATGTGGGCAGTCTGATTCCTTTTTCTGTAGGAAAAAAACCAAAATCACAAGGGAGTTCCCTGATGGCACAGTGGATAAGAATCTTCCTGCCAACACAGGGGACACGGGTTTGATCCCTGGTCTGGGAAGATTCCACGTTACACGGAGCAACTAAGCCTGTGCTCCACTGCTGAGCCTGCGCTCTAGAGCCCTGGAGCTGCAACTCCTGAAGCCCATGTGCTCTCGAGTCTGTGCTCTGCAACCAGAGAAAACACTGCAAAGACAAGCCCGTGTACCACAACTAGAGAGTGACCACTACTCGCCACAGCTAGAGAAAGCCCTCGGAGACGCAGCGCAACCAAAAGTAAAATTAATTAAGAAAACTAAGAAATAAACTGTTACTGTGCAAATAGAAAAAAAATCTGGAAGGAAACCGCTAGAGTGTTTACAGTGGGATTTTCTGTGATAGTAGTTTCTTAAAACTATTTGCACTATTTCTTGAAATTTCTCTAATCTTACTATGAAAAGTTAGGGGGTGAGGAGGAAGAGACAAAGAGAAAAAAAGGAAGGAAGGAAGGAAGGGAGAAAGAAAGAGAGAGAAAGGGAGGGGGAAGGGAGGGAAAACCAGCACAAAAACCCCCTCTGAGAACTGGGGAAGAACCGGAGCTGGCCTGGGAAGCCTCTGGGGCATCCCCAGGGTCACTGATCTACTTGACACGCTGGGATGGGAGCTCCGGGAAAGGTTGAGGCACTGTGGCCTCGGGTGGTGTCACGGCCCAGCCCTGGGGAGCGAGTCCAGGCTTCCAACAGCCCCTCGCCTGCCCTGGGCACCAGTGTTCAGCTCTCCCAGCCAGCGGCTGTGTCTGGCACACACACCGCCGCACCCCAATGCCGCCTCCGTTCATTATGTAATCTTACCCCATCCAGTCCCCAAAGCCCCCGGAGAGATCTCCAGGCTTCCTCCCACTTATAGAAAGGGAAGCAAGGCTCTGAGAGGTGACGTGATTTGCCCCAAACAGAACACCTGTTCCAGGTGCAGCTGGGACACGGATGCAGCTCTGTGGATGCTCTGGGACCCTTTCCCGACCCTCATCCTAAATGGATGGGCTGTGGCCATACCACTGCTGAGGACCACACTGGCCAACCCCACATGGCAGTCAGGGCTCAAACTCCGGGAGCCCCTTGGGAGGGGGGAGGTTGCAGGTCCGCCAGGAGCCAAAAGCATAAGGCTTCGTCCTGGAAGCTCACTCCTGCGGGCGAAAATTACTCAGGGAGGAAGTGGTTGGCGTTTGGCAGCACACGACAGAGACTGGATTAAAGAAAGAGGACAGTGTACCTCTGTCCTGGGATGGATGGTCCACTAGTTGGCAGCTAACCCCAGGGGGTATGGAACCCAGCAACAAAAGGATGGGAGAGGATTGCTATCGTGGCTTTAAATGTGCGACATCTTTTTCAGTACTAAGCAATATCACTTATATGCATACATGAACATATATGTATTTATATGTATAGTGTGTTATACATACATAAACATTTTTTTTTAATATTCTAATCTGTTCTCCCCGATTCTCACCCTCTACTGATCTTCCAGGAAACTCCAAGAGTCAGACAGAAATAGTCCCAGATCTTATCTATCGGACCTTGGGGTGGTTAATCCATTTCTCTGAGCCTCAGTTTCTGCTTCTGAGGACAGAATTCGCAAAAGCACCCCTTCCTCAGGGGCCCTGTAGGAGGTGAATGAGCTCATCCAGGGAAGGTTCTGGGTCAGTGCTGTGCACTTGACCGGAGCTCAAGCTCTGGGCCATGGACAGCGTCACCCCACGAGACTGAAACCACATTCTCCCATCAGAGGAATGGTGGGCAGGTGCACAGCAGCGAGTGAATTATCCGTGCATAAGCCCAATCCCCAAGGAATCGTCAAACCTCTTCATCTCATTTCATGAAATAGAAAATATTTTTTAGGAGAAAACAATTTTAGAAAATATTTTTTTAGGAAAAAAATACAATGTCCATTTTCATTTTTATGTGTATTGCCCGGGGTGGGGTAGGGGAAGCCTGGAAAAGTTATTAAAAAAGCAGTTAACAGAGATTAACAGAATGCTTATAGGAACTCTTCTTTTCTAATCCCTAGACATATTATTTAAATAGAAAGTGAAAGTGTCAGTCGACCAGTCATGTCTGACTCTTTGCCGACCCCGTGGACTATACAGCCCGCCAGGCTCCTCTGTCCATGGTATTCTTCAGGCAAGAACTCTGCAGTGCATTGCCATCCCCTTCAGGGGCTCTTCCTGACCCAGGGATCAAACCTGAGTCTCCTGCATTGTAAGGACACACCGACAGAGGCAGGGGAGACTGCCGGCCGAGGACGCCCAGCTGGCAAGCAGTACAGAGGGGTCCCAGGTGCCATTCTTTACACGTCTGAGTTACCAGGGAAGCCCTATTATTTAAATAAGTATTTCTCTTCTAATTAATATTTGTAAAGTTTACAAACAAGAGTACCTTAGGAGTGTTAAGGCTCACCCCAGACCCTTCTTTGGTCAACAACTTGTCTGCAGTAAGAAGTCACGTGTGCTGGTTACCAGCCTGAGTTCAAGTATGGGCCCTGCCGCTTATTGGTGGGGTGCCCTTGGGCAAGTCCTTTAACCTCTCTGTTAAGCCTCCCTTTCCTTATTGATAAATGTGGGTAACTGTGGTCTCTGCCTCATGGGACTGTTGGGAGGTGAGCTGAGCTAACGATAGTACAGATCTGAGAGTGCTGGGAAACAGGAGCAGGGAGGGAGGGAGACCAGCCCAGCTTGGTCCAGCCAGCCTGGGGGAGAGTGCAAAGCTCATTCCATCTGGAAATAATGGCCCAGTGGTTTCTGCTTCCCAGAGTTTCTGCTCAAGTTGAGAGAGTTTCAGACACCTGACCCTCGAGACTCCCAGAGCTCACGGTGGTTACCGAGGGCTTGAAATGTAGCTCACCCAAACTGAGACGTGTTCTGTGTGTGAAACACCCACTGGGCTTCCCAGCTCTTATGAGAAAAGAGGAGTGCAAGTTTCCCACCAACACTTCTTCTGTTCATACACATTGAAACAATAATAGTGTTGATTCATTGGATGAAATGAATGTACTCTAAATTCTCCCTTCTGTTTCTTTTTCACTATGATTACTAGAAACCTTAAAATCCCCATGTGGTGGGGCAAGAATCTAAAAAAGAGTGGATATATGTACACGGAGAACTGACTCACTGCCCTGTACACCTAAGACCAACACAACACTGTAGACCAACTGCGCTCTAATGCTTTGCTTCTAATCCCCTCTGTGGCTCACGGTATGTATCTGGGACATGCCCCAGTCGACAGAGGCCTCTGTGGGCAAGAATTTTGGCTTCTTCTGTCCCTGCTGTGGCCCCAGCCCCAGGGACAGTGCCCAGCACACAGGAGCTGCCCCATAAATGCTAGTCCAGGTGGCCTACTGTTCGGGTAAACATCAATCCACGTATATACCATCAACCTCTGTAAACAGGTCACTGTGACCAAGAGTATTATCTGTCATTGTTTGGTATATTTCCCAATCTCATTGTGAAATCTGTCTTTAAAAATCAGTCCTGGCCTCAGGAAAAAAAAAAAAATCCTGAACTGATATTCTTCCAGATGTCACTTCTTTCTGAGAATATCTGGACAAACCCAGGTCCCAACATCTAAAGTTCTCCCGGATTCCTTTTCCTTCCATGCTTTCATGGGCATGTGTGTGAGAGAGAGAAAGTGCCTGTCGTCTTACGTGGTTCCGGTTCTGCATGGTCATCTTTCAAAACTTTCAGGAAATCCTCTTCTAGAAAAAGACAATTGCTAAACTAAAGACACTTTGACGCAGAACCAACTTTTGGTCTGTGTACTGAGAATTCTGTTCAGGAGGTTTGTTTGTTTGACTGATTGAAGGATTCCCTAAATTTAGAAGGTGGCTTTCTGTGAACGGGTGCTGTATGTCCAGTGTCCACATCTCCCTTGGGACAGCCATGACCACTCCAGGGGCCCTGCAGACACTGAGGACAGAGTCACCAGCCTCAGGCTGGGTTCCCACAGTCCCTAATGGGAACAGGCTCCAGGGAAATTCCTCAGCACTGGTCCATATGCAGAGGGGCTCTGAGGTCCCATCTAAAGAAGGGGAGGAGGGGGCTGCCCTGCCTGGGGCAGCCAGACATCTCTGCAGGAGCCACGTCACCACAGAGGCCCCTCCTGACAGTAAGATGGGCCCCTGCTGGGTGTGCTCAGCTCCCGGCACCACCCTCCGCAGCAGAGACGCCTGTGCCCTGCTACTAAAGTTGTTATTTCTGCGCTGTCTGTCCTGCAACTAGGTGACAAGTCCCGGGGGGCGCAGATCGGGACTATGTGCTCCCCACTGGGTCCCAGCGCCTGGGACACTGTAAGGGTTCACCTCGAGTGTGACACCTGATAGGTGAGAGCACGCGGAACGGACGGATATCAGGACGAAAGAGTAATTCCTGCACGATGCTTTCTCCCTTGTCCTGGAATAATCCACGTAGGCTACTTCCTACAGTCGCGTTACCTGACCCTACATGAAAAGAACCAAAGCGTCCTGAGGTTCAAAACTGGCCTTGAGGTGTCATAACGGCCAGACCAGCGGGTCTATTAGACACTTGCTCTAAGCCGCTGGTGAGTGCTTTGCACATACTTTCTCATTTAATCCTCACAGCAGACACTGACGGAGGCCTGGGGAGACTGCCTGCCCCAGGACACCCAGCTGACGAGCAGTGCAGAGGGCTCCCAGCTGCCCTCAGACCCCATGTTCCCTCTGGCCTGGCCTCTCCCCCTGCACACGCAGGGCAGACTACCACCTGGCACCCACCCATCCCGGCATGGGTCTGGGCCCCCGCAGATACACAGTACCTCACAAACTATCAGAATCACGAACAGTGCAACTGTGTGTGCCGGGACGTGGCCACCCTGCATCACCCCCTCTGGCAGCAGCAGTCACCCTCCAGCAGGCATCAGGGCCTCCAAGAGGAGGCTGCGCTCCCCAAGTGTCTGTCCTGGGTAGGCCAGAGAATGTGCTTCTCTAGCAAACTCCCCGTCAATTTGGATGCTGCTCTGGGGAGCCTATTTGGAGACCCACTGTCTTCCCCAACACTGGAGGTGGCTGCTATCATTTTCCCTCTACAGGTCGGGAAGCTCACCACAGACTTCAGCTGATCACAGATTTCAGCCTGCACAACCTACTCAGGGGGAAAAGAGCCCAAGAAGGAAGGCAAGCAAATTGTCTGCTCAGTAGAACCTGTCTGAGTAGTGCAGTGGGCATCAACCACTCCGGGGCCTGGGGAAGGCTGTCCGCAAGACACAGTCAGCCCTCTGTATCCACTCCACGTCCACCCGTGGCTGTGGAGTCCGTGGATGTGGACAGCCTCCTGTTCTTTGTCATTGTATATAAGGACTTGGGGGCTTCCCTGGTGGCTCAGAGGTAAAGAATCTGCCTGCCAATGTGGGAGACGTGGGTTCGATCCCTGAGTCGGGAAGATCCCCTGGAGAGGGAAATGGCAACCCACTCCAGTATTCTTGCCTGGGAGATCCCATGGACAGGGGAGCCTGGCGCGCTATAGTTGATGGGGTCACAAGAGTCAGGCATGCCTGAACGACTAAACGACCACAACAACAATGACTTGAGCATCCTCGGGCTGGGGATCCTGGAACCAAGGCACCGTGAGCGTCAAGGGCAGGTATAATGACAGCATTTCAGGCGGGTCCTTTGGGCAGAGAGAACTACAGATGGAGGGGGCAGTGAACAGTGGGGAAGAAGGCACTTTGGGGGCCCCTCTGTTGGTCCCCAGTCCTCCCTAGAGACCCCCCTGTGTCCCAGCCTAGGGCGGGGGTGGAGCTGCTGGGGCCCTCTCAAGGATAAGAAGGCCAGCCTATCAGCTTCTCACCAAGGCGTTTTCCCTTTCAAAGGGACACAGTGAACTCAAGAGATGGGTGTCCTGGGATTTCTTTCCAGCCCCACCAGGAAATTCCACCTAATCAGCTGCTTCATTTCCCTCCCATTAAATCAATGGAATTTCCCTTCATTAAGCTTTTCCCACACAGAGGTTGCAGGCTTTGAAGGAGAAAATGCAGAAGCCACTAACTCCAGGTGTTCGTGGCTGATGGCTGTGACCGAGCACACCCCGTGCGCTCCTACCCTCTGCCAGGATCCCTGTCATTTGATTCTGCAGGGTCCGCCCTTGCAGCGCCCCAGGAGGCTGGGAGGGTACGGACAGCGGCAGAGTGCCAGGGAGCCACGACAGCCTGGGCTTCAAGGGGCCCGGCACAGTCTGTACCCTTGACTCTATATGCCTTTTCCAAAGCGGTCCCCCAAGTATAACATCTTCATTATTTCCCCTGGTGTGGGCTGGCTGGCTTGTGCGCCCCAACCCCAAGTTCACATGTGGACCTCCTAATCCCTGCTGCCCTCGGAACGTGATTGTAGTTGGAGAAGGGGACTTCAAAGAGGTGATTAAAGTAAATGCGGTCATCAGCGTGGGCCCCAGTCCAATGTGGCTGGTGTCCTGGACAGAAAAGCTGGGCAACAGCCCCGTCAGCCTTGCAACACCCCTCAGAGGTGGGGATTGTAGTTCTCCCCATGTTCCAGGCCAGAAAGCGGACGCTCAAGAAACCAGGCGACTGGCTCTGGGTCACAAAGTTGGGAAGGAGCAGAGCCTAGGTCTGCTGCACTCCAGACTCGACTCTTAGCTGGGTAACGGAATGCAGCTATATTCTGACGCAGCTAGAGAACCGCCGTGTGACTATAACTTGATCCCTTTGTCTTTTGAGGGGAGGGGCGGGGGGGCATGCACACATACATTCCGAAAAAAGGACCATAGGGACACACACCAAAGATCTCTAACTCCCCCAGATGAGAGGTAACGGGTGATGGTTTCCCTGGGGCTTTTGTGACACCTCTAAATGGTCTACAAAAACCTGCGCTGGGCAGGAAACAAGCTCTTATTTTGAAAAAAGAAAGGAGGAGAAGGACAGGCTTGTCCTGGGTGTTCTACTGAGAACACGCGCCAAGTCTGCCCAAGCTTTATCTTAAAGGGCACTGACTGTGGCCCTTCTCCAACGGCCCCCACAGGCCTTGGGTGTTGAGTGTCCAAGAAAGCAGCCCTACCTTTCAGACTGGACTCCATTCCTGAGCGAGCCCACATAGGTCTTCTTTTTATCCACGGGCATCACGTCCACATAGCCCCCACTCTCGTTCCGGATGACCCCCGCGTGCACGGCAGTCTTACAGATGCTGGAAGTCTGAAAGTGCAGGAGGGCTGTGATTAGTGTCAAGGTCAGGCCTTCAGTCACGCCCTGATGGGGTCAACCGTGCCTTGGCTTGCTGGTTGGTAGGATGTTGACCCCACCAAGCCTTAGGAAGTAACCATCACTACCTCGATTACTCCACGGCCTCTCCAGCGAGACCTGGCCTCATCCCTCATTCATTTGCTCATTTTTTGACAAATATTTTCTGAACACCTACTATGTGCCGGGCACTGTACTAGATGCAAGAGGATGTGGGTGGAACAAAATAAAGGTTCTGCCTTCACGGAGTCAAGAGAGACAGACAAACAAATACACAAATGAGGAACTCACCCACAAAGAAAACAAAACCTGATCATGAAATAAGATTAAGGGGCTCTTCTAGAACAGTTAATACGGGAAGACTCCCACAGACTTGGGAACGTCTCTGGGAGGAGTGTCCCAGGAAGAGGGAGCAGCCCGTGCAAAGGCCCTGGAGCGCAGTGAACTTGTCATATCCAAAGAATAGAAAAAGGGGCCAGGGTGGCTGGAACACAGTGAGTCAGACAGCAAGCGGCAGGAGAGGGGGGAGGAGGTGAGCAGGGGCCAGTCACTCGGGGCCGTGAGAGCCGTGGGGCATCTGGGTTCACTCCAGGTGCCACACAAGCCCCTGTTTCAAGCAAGGGCAGGAGACGCTGTTTTCTAAAGTCGTCAAGTCATCCAATCCCTGGGTAAGACAATCGTCGGGTTCAACTTCCATTAGGGTCTTGACTTATCCAGTAGAAAAACGCTCTTCAGACTGGGTTGTCTGAGAGTAATTAATCAACGTTCCTCAAAGCTGGGGAGACTCATTCAGGGCTGGGGAGGCCAGTGCTTGTGAAAGATGCAGGCTCCTGGAGCTCACCCTGACGTACCTACAGACTCAGAACCATCCCCTCAGGTGAGGGCCAGGTGATGCTGAGGCCGACTCAAGGTAACACCCTTCTGCAGTCCTTCATCCGGCCTGTGCTGGACTCTGACGCTGGCCTTAGCAGCGAGCCTCCACCCTCACTGCAGCTGCAGTCTTTACCTGGTGATGCCCTTCCTATGCCCCCCGACCCCACAGATTCGGCTGCTCTGGGGTGAAGCCTGAGGCTGTGTTTGCCAGGTACAGCCAGGGCTGCAGGCACGAGGGGAGCCAGCCCACCTGTGGAGTCGACAGGCTCCGTCATGGTGAGCAGAGCTGATGGCGACTGAACTTATTGAATACCAGCCCTGGGCTGCTTTTGCTTGTCATCTCATTTCATCTTCCAGTGAGATGGGTGACTATGTTACTCCAATTTTATAGTCCAGAAACACAGGCTCAGTGAGACTGGACAACATTGCCAAGGCCCTGAAGACACTTCATGGTTTAGTAGCGATTCCATACAAGATCGGGCGAAGGGTCAAGTCTGAGCCTCTGTGGTCAGCAGAATAACGGAAATGCCCACTGAAGATGCCCACCCTCATTCCCGAAACATGTGGGCACGTGACCTGACACAGCACAAAGACTCTGAAGACGTGACAAAGCTAGGGACCTTGAGACGAGAGGGTCCTAAATTACCCCAGTGGGTCCAGGGGAATTCCAAGGGTCCTTGCAAGAGGTAGACTGGAGGGTCAGAGGCAGAGAGAAAGACCCAACATCCCTGCAGACTGCCAGCTCCTGCCACATCCCTTCCAAATCCAGGCCATTCCAAACAAGCTTCTGGTTTTGCAGAAGAAGGAAAAAACACTCACAGTAGAAGGCCCTGCCCGGCCCGCTCCCTGGGAAGTTAATATTGCTGTTAAAAGCTGGAGTCTCAGAGCCGACTGGCACCCTCACACTAAAGATGAGAGAACTGGATTTCTTGCTTCCCACCACTGATTGACCTGAGGCACTGAAGGCCAGTTTTTCTAATCCCGCATGAACATATCTTGTCTTCAGTTCATACATTAAACAGATAAGGGCCGGATTCCTTAGCCTGAAGCAGGCTCCGGGACATCTGCGAGGCCCTGAGGCTGCAGGCAGAACTCTGTGGGCCTAGAGGGTTGGCAAGAACTTTCGAGGTTTTAGCACTGAGCCTGGGAAACCCAGCATCCCAGGCAAACTGGGATGGTTGGTCAACTTTATCAATACAAAGAAGCCTTCTCCACCCCCCACCTCCTCGGAGGAAGGATCCACAGCTTTCCAGTTCTCAGAAGGGCTTGTGTCCCTAGAAGATTAACAAGCAGTAAGTCTGCTCCGTCTCAAAGAGAGGCAGGGAGACTACGAAGGAAATGATCGTTGTGGAATCCTCCTACATTCGCTGTTTGCAGGGCTGAGCTGGGGCTCACTGTCCGCTGGTGGGCAGGACTGGGGGTTCTTCCGTCTCCCTCTCTGTATTGCTCACACTCTATGAGTGACCAGACCCAGGGCCTGCCCAGGAGGCATATCCTCTGACCACAGCTGCCAAGAGGCCGGGGGCTCCGGTGCTGGGGCCTCTGGGACGGTCCTCTGCCCCGGCCCCCGAGGGTGTCGGGGCACCAGCGGTACAGCAGTTCCCACGATGACAGCAGGCATGGGACCCTCACACCCAGGACCTCATCCTCCTCGCTGCATGGGCTGGTGATCACCGCACACGCCGTCCACTGCTGATGGCGGACAAACACTCTCCTCCCGCTTCCTCCTCCCACACGTCTCCTCTCACCTCTGCTTCCCCAAAGGTACAAGGTATCTGCTTTCTCTCCTCAAGACCCGAGGCAACACCTACTTCGTTGTTGTTCAGTCACTCAGTTGTGTCCGACTCTGCGACCCCACGGACTGCAGCATGCCAGGCTTCCCTGTCCTTCATCATCCCCCAGAGTTTGCTCAAACTCATGTCCTTTGAGCCAGTGATGCATCCAACCATCCCATCCTCTGTTGTCCCCTTCTCCTCCTGCCCTCAACCTTTCCCAACATCAGGGTCTTTTCCAATGAGTTGACTCTTCACATCAGATGGCCAAAATATTGGAGCTTCAGCTTCAGCATCAGTCCTTCCAATGAATATTCAGGGTTGATTTCCTTTAGGATTGAGTGGTTTGATCTCCTTGCTGTCCAAGGGACACTCAAGAGTCTTCTCCAACACCAACATATTGGCAACACCGGTATCTGGATACTTATTCACAAGCACTATCAACAGAGATCTGGTCTCAGCACCCCTGCCCCCACCACTGGTTGGCTGGGTGGCCTTGGATGACCTATTTTAACCCTCAGAGGCTCTATCTTCTCAACATAAAGCAGGGATCATCATAGGTAATCTTTTCGAGCATTTATCACTACAGGCCAAGTTCTGAGTGTTTCAAGTGATTGATACAGTAACTCCCAGTAACCTACACAGTATTATCATCATCATCATTATTATTATGGTCATCATCATCACCACCACTATTATTCCCGCTTAACAGAGGTTTAAAGACTTGCCGGAAATCACTGGGCTGGCAAACAGCAGAGCCAGGACTGCTGCTCAGAGCCAGCAAGCTGCACACTATTCCACAGGGGTCAATAAGACCCCGAGAGGGGCTAGGGAGGCGATTATGTAAAGATCACAGGCTAAATGCAGGCCTGCACACAGCAAGTGCTCAACAGATGTCAGGTAACAAAACAAACACCACCATAATCATTGCTCTCACCATCACCATTATCGAAAATTCCCACAGGACTGTCATCTCCAACCAAGGGGTCTTTGAAGTGCCGTCTCAGACCAGCAGCATCAGCCCCACCAGGGAACTTGCTAGAAATGCAGATTCCCTGGCTCTGCCCCAGACCCCCGAGTCTGAAACATGGTGGGGGTAGGACCCGGAACTCTGTCCGAACAAGCCCTCCGGGGATTCTGGTGCACACACGAGTGTGAGAACTCAAGGAGCCACAGAGGGAGATGAGACAGATCAGAAAACTGAGGTTCAGAACAGGGCAAGGCTCGTCCACCATCCCAGGCCTGTTTAATGTCACAGCCAGGGCTTGAGTTTTTGCATCTTCTGACCCAGACGTGGTTCACAGGCTGCACCCTGGTGCTCCTCCTGCCTGCAGCTCACCACAAAGTGCGGGGTCTGCCAAGGAGCGCTCGCCGAGGGAGGCACTGTTGGGCCCTTTGAAGGCCTGGAGACAACTCTCCCAAAATAAATCTCTTAGCTAAACAGACATTTTCCAGGGGCATCATCATTTCCCAGAATACAGAGTGACCTAGAAACCGAAGCCAGAAAAGAGCCTCTGAAACGGGGTTAGTTTTCTCTTTCTTTCTCCCTTCCTTCCTTCCTTTTTTAAAAAATTTTCTCAAGAGATGTTTAGGCATTGACTACTGCAGTATTTTTATCTACTTATTCTTTTAACAAACATGAATTGAACAATTATTATACGCCAAGCCCTGTCATGGGCACTGGCGCAGTGATGTCAAAAGCTCAAAATCCTAGTGAATAACTTAGAGACTGAATACAGGCTTTCACACAGGCCTGTTCACACCTGTGTATTCAGAAGTGCAGCAACATTCATGCAGGCAGAACAGACCCAAAGACAAGACACGCCCTCATCTGCATCTCGCCTCTGCCACTGCCGGTGGCGTGGTCTGGGGCAGGTTATTCTGAGCCTCCCTGTCCGTCTTTGTGAGATGGGAGTAACAATACCTAGTGATGATGTTTTTAAGAACCTATAACAAAGTAAAATGTAGCCTTATATTATTATTAAAATTTCATCAAGTTTTCCTTGCATTTCTAAACTTTTTTTTTTTTTTTGCTTTATATGTTTAGCTGCTACACTGTTTGGAGCATATGGACTTGAATTTCACATCTCCATAAATTGTACCTTTTGTGCCATTGCATAATGAATTGTCTCGTCCCATTCAGTATGTTTAAATTCCACTTTATCAGATAGCAATATTGCCACTCCTGCTTTATCTATTTGTCTTTTTGTACTTTACTAGAATCATCTTGCTCATCCTTTTATATTTAAAGCACTTGACAATCAAAGACTTTGTCTTTCAGTAGCAGGTTTTGGCTTAAATATTTGGTATAACAATTGATTTACATTGTTTTATTCCTTCATTAAACTTTTAGAGCTCCATTTTGGCTAAGCACCTTTCAAGGAGGAAAAAAAAAAAAAAGGCTCATTTAAAGAGGAGAGGAAAAAAAGATGAGGGGTGGGGGGAGGTCAGTCATGAAGTTTGCTTTGACTTTATAGAACTCAGTGAGCTCACACTACGGGAGTCCAGAATAAATGAAGGCAGATGGAGGCAAAGGTGGGGGTGGCGATAGTGGATGCAGGGGAACTACAGAAATGAAGATGAGGAAAGCTGAGCAAAAACATTAGCTGGGGTTGAGTGAAGCTGATCTACTCATGGACTTTCAGATCTGGAGGATTCCCCGAACTAGAAAACCCCAGCCCTGGCTCATTCTACAGAGAGGTGAATGGCTTGGTCAAGAAGATCACAGAGCCTGCCGGGCAGAGCTGTGACCGTATTCACATCTCCTGGGTCACCGTGTCTCTAAACCCTGGATCACAGGAGGGAGAGACCTTGTTCTGTAGGGATAAACAACAAGGGCCTACTCTGGAGCACAGAGAACCATATTCACCATCCTGTGACAAACCAGAATAGAAAAGAGTATGAAAAAGAATATGTATGTGTAACTGAGTCACTTTTCTCTACAGTAGAAATTAACACAACTCTGTAAATCAACTATATTTCAATAAAACTTAAAAAACAACCAAGTTAAGTTTCCTTGCTAAAGTTAGGATGGAAAAGTGGAATCTAATAAGACTGGTTATCACAGGGGGCAAATTTGTGGGAGTCTGCATTTTCTTCCGTGTGCTTTTAGTTCAGTGTATGTACATAGCCAAAAGGAAATGCAATGAGTAGAGAAGACCAACAGCTGCACAAGCATCAGGAGAGCCAGGTAGGTTATCAAGTATCTGGGGGAGTGCAGTATGTGATGCACGGCAGCCTTCACATGAGAAGAGCTTGTCAGTGAGGGAGCAGGAGTCAGTTCACCAAACTCTGAAGCTGTCTGGGTAAGAGGAGGCACACCCATGTCTGCGTTCATCAGCACACATTGGTGGAAGCACAAACACTTCTGAAAACGCAGAAACTAGAGCACTGGTAGCAGAAATGGATGGCATAAATTTATCTATAGGCACAGGAATGAGATTTTAAGTTTCTGATGTCCAGACCCTGGGACGTGGTTTCTGTGGGGCGGTCACTGATAAGGCCAGAATACTCACGTCTGCATAGATGTTGCTTCCAAACACGGGAGCCCAATAGGATGGCTCATCTTTGCAGTGCGCTGGACAGCGAACTCTGGAAAACAAGAAGCGTTTAGGGAATGGTTATCATCGGCAGAAAACAAAACTTCTTGAGAAGAGCAGCTGGCCCTCTTTATTTGCTCATCAAGATTTACTACTTAGATGAAAGGCAATTATTACCACAGTCTACTCTTTAAGAAAAAATACATATATACCTCTCTCGCCCTAGCAGTGATAAAAGATATTTTTCCTTTTCTTAAAAGTACATGTAGAATTTTATTGACATACACACACTACTATATATAAAATAGACTTTCTGTAAGATCCCAGTCTATACTACTGTATAGCATGAGGAACTATACTCAGTACTGTGTAATGACTAACGAAAGAGAATCTCAAAGAGTAGGTATAGATGGAAAGATCGAGGCCAGGAGGAGAAGGGGCTGACAGGATGAGGTGGCTGGATGGCATCACCGACTCAATGGACATGAGTTGGAGCAAATTCCAGAAAACGGTGAAGGGCAGGGAAGCTTGGCATGCTGCAGCCCATGGAGTCACAGAGCCTAACACTACTGAGCAACAGCAATAGCTGATTACATAACGGATTCACTTTGCTGTACACCTGAAACTAACCCGACATTGTAAATCAACTATACTGCAATAAAATTTTTTTTAAAAAAAGCTCTTCATATTAAAAGACATGCACAAACAATGAGGTGAAATGAAACAAAAATCTAGCAGAGGTGAGTATGCAATTGTAAGGGGTTGTATCTCCCATTCTTGGGTGTTGGCCATTTCACACTGCAGGTACCTTATAGAGATTGTAATCAATAGATTTTTTTTTTAAGGCCACTGCCCTGTTTTGGATGAGGAAAGGGTGGGGGTGCTCACCTCTGTGAGTCACAGAATATTCCAGGGAGGGAACACTGATAACCTGGGGCAGGAAGGGTTTGCTCACTGCTGTGTCAGTCACCACATCCCTGCCACAGGGGATGAGGAGAGTGCCTCAAACTGGAGCCTCTCAAACCAAGAAAGAACACAAGCTTGACTTAAGAAAAGGTCTTTTGTCTTCATCTGGAACAGGCACACATGGGCTGGAGCCCAGGGACCAAGAAACCAAAAAGGCAGCCGGAAGCCCTCTGGCCCAGAGACAGGCAGGATGCCGAAGGGGAAGAGAGCCAGGCAGAGCGACTGGGAAGTGGAAAGGGTCCTTTGGGGCGAAGGGGCAGAGTGGGCAGAGAGAACGAGGATGTGTCTGAGATTTAAACAGAAAAAAAAAAAAAAGGGAATCTGGGTAAGAATGTTCTTTCCTGCTTCTAGAATGAGAGGTCAGAAACATTTTGGATACTTGTAGTACGTCAAGTTTTTCTTTTTGTTTGTACTTTCTGAAATTACTTCCTTCTGCTTCTCTTTAACATGCGGGGAAATATTAAAGGGATGTTTTCCCTTGAACATTCAAGGCAGGTCAGCGTGGTGGTGGAGGTGGCAGTAGACAGTGAGAAAGCCCCAAGTGGAACGTGAGTAGCCAAGGGGAGGAGTCTGGGGCCCAGTCCAGTCCCCTCTCCCTCATCAGCACCCTCCCGGGGTTCCTCCTGCTCATCCTTGGGGGTCTCCGCCTGTTACGTTTTGGGGGGTCCGCTGCACCCAGCATGCAAGATCTTGGTTCTCCAACAAGGGATCAAACCTGTGCTCCTTGCCGTGGAAGCAGGAGTCCTAACCACTGGGCCACCAGGGAAGTCCCTCACCTGTTGGTTTTAAGGTCAGTCTTCCCCTTGGAGAACCCACAGGCCTCCAGGCCAGGAGAAGGGCTCAGGGGGTGCTACATCCCCCATCTTCTAAGAGGGTCTAATAGGTACTTCAGAGGCACCTCTTCTTTAGTTATGACACACCATCTTCCAAAAACCAGCCAAGTAAGGTTTAGGCAGATGTGTATAAAACTCACTCCTTAGACAAACTGAGGTACATCCACAGAGTGGACCACCACTAGGCAACGTGAAAGAAGAAACAAATCACCCGTTGGCTCTAGGACACAGATGAATTGCAAAGCATCGTGTGGAGTGAAAGAAGCCAGACACCCAAGTCTCTTCTGTGATGGCTTCATGTACATGAGATTCCAGAAAAGGCACGACTGTAGGGACAGGAAGCGGATCAGGGGCTGGAAGAGATACAGGAGAGAGCGGAGGGAGGGGAACGGACTACAAGGGAACCTGCTGCGATGATGAAAACGTCCTCTATCGGGACTGTGGTGTACACTGTTTAAAACACACCCAACTGTATACTTATTACTGGTGGATTTCACTGTGTGTAAGTTTTACCTCCAAAAAGCTGGATTTTAACAAGCTTGTTCTAAAGTGACCCACAGTAAACATCACAGATCAAATATAAGAATCAAAGAGCAGATTTCAAGGGGACCAGTGTCAACCAGCTTCCAGAGTTCTCAGCTGATCTAAGGGGTCAAGAATGACAGGTCCTGAGGTCTGTCTTGGGGCCTGGGAAGAGCTTGGCGGCAAATGAAGTCAAATACTCTCTTCTGCTTCCCTGGTGGCTCAGATGGTAAAGAATCCGCCTGCAAAGCGGGAGACCTGGGTTTGATCCCTGGGTTGGGAAGAATCCCCTGGAGGAGGACACGGCAACCCACTCCAATATTCTTGCCTGGAGAATCCCATGGACAGAAGAGCCTGGCAGGCTACAGTCTATGGGTAGACTCGCAAGAGTCAGATATGGCTGAGCAACTAAGCACATGCTCTCTCCTGCTAGTGGATGCGACAGTGAGCGGGGCGAAATCATCTTCTCAGTTAAGTTCCTCATGGCGGGCCGCAGGCACTTGGCTGCACAAGGGACTCATGGAGAAGCTTCCAAAGATGCGATGCCCTCCTGGGCCACCCTTGGAGATTGGGATTCGTCCTTTTAATGCCTCTGCGGCAAGTCCAGTGTGCAGCCAGGGCGAAGAATGAGCGGTCTCAGGGAGAAGTTGGATGGGTCCTTGACTCAGACCACAAAGCAAATGACTTCCTAGGTGGACACACGCCAGGGCAGCGGCTAGAACTCAGCCGTGCGTGGCTGCATGCGGTGACCACCCTACCCGCCCCGCAGCCCAGACCCCATGTTTGCCAATCCAGATGCCAGGGAGCCTTACCTTGGGCAGTGCGTCCCCGGCTTCTCATACGGGCAGAGCTGGGCCACAGTGGTGTAGCAGTCCAGGTCTTGCACTGTGAATGGGAACAACAGGTCATGGGCGGGCCTGAGCCTCAGGCTTCCAGACTGTGAAAGGGGCTGCTGGTCCTGGGGGCTACTTGGGCCTCTGAACTCGGAGGAGAGCCAGGGTGAGCACCCAGCAGGCACCAGGCCCCAGTGCTCCCAACTCCTCCCCCACAGCCACTCAAGGAATGAGACAAAACTCACAGCCCAAGTGTGTCTACAGGTCAAAGGTCATCACACTTACCAGTTTCTCTGTGGGGCCAGCATTGTGCTTTTCTACTTTGAAGTCTTTCCCTCTACCTTATCACGCTGGATCCTCATGGAAGGTATTGTTCTAATTATGTATATGGGGAAACTGAGGTCCAAAAGAGCTAAGAGACCCCCTGAGGCTGCACAGGACACGCTGAAGGTCTGGTTTTTGATTTCCAGCCTCAGCTCATTGCTCAAACCCTTCCTGAGGGGTAGGTGACTCCTTCAAGGTCAAATGCTGTGTCTAAGGAAGCACTTCTAATACTGAATACCTGTGGTCTCTAACAGCCTGTCCTTGTTCAGTCCAGGCCTCAGCAAACTCTTTCTTAAAGAGTCAGAGTAAATATTTCCAGCTCCCTGAGCCCTATGGTCTGTGTTATAACCACCCTACTCTGCTGTTGTAACAGAAACCAGCCTTCAGTTCAGTTCAGTTGCTCAGTTGTGTCCGACTCTTTGCAACCCCATGAATCGCAGCATGCCAGGCCTCCCCGTCCATCACCAACTCCCAGAGTTTACTCAAACTCATGTCCATTGAGTCAGTGATGTCATCCTCTGTCGTCCCCTTCTCCTCCCGCCTTCAATCTTTCCCAGCATCAGGGTCTTTTCCAATGAGTTGGTTCTTCGCAACAGGTATTGGAGTTTCAGCTTCAGCATCATTCCTTCCAATGAATATTCAGGACTGATTTCCTTTAGGATGGACTGGTTGGATCTCCTTGCAGTCCAAGGGACTCTCAAGAGTCTTCTCCAACACCACAGTTCAAAAGCATCAATTCTTCGGCCCTCAGCTTCCTTCATAGTCCAACTCTCACATCCATACATGACTACTGGAAAAACCATAGCTTTGACTAGATGGACCTTTGTTGGCAACGTAATGTCTCTGCTTTTTAATATGCTGTCTAGGTTGGTCATAGCTTTTCTTCCAAGGAGTAAGCGTCTTTTAATTTCATGGCTGCAATCACCATCTGCAGTGATTTTGGAGCCCAAAAAAATAAAGTCTAACACTGTTTCCATTGTTTCTCCATCTATTTGCCATGAAGTGATTGATGGGACTAGATGTCATGATCTTAGTTTTCTGAATGTTGAGCTTTAAGCCAACTTTTTCACTCTCCTCTTTCACTTTCATCAAGAGGCTCTTTAGTTCTTCTTCACTAAATGCAGGGTAGTGTCATCTGCATATCTGAGGTTATTGATATTTCTCCCAGCAATCTTGATTCCAGCTTGTGCTTCTTCCAGCCCCGCATTTCTCACGATGTAAGCAGGGTGACAATATACAGCCTTGACGTACTCCTTTCCCTATTTGGAACCAGACTGTTGTTCCATGTCCAGTTCTAACTGTTGCTTCCTGACCTGCATACAGATTTCTCAAGAGGCAGGTCAGGTGGTCTGGGATTCCCATCTCTTTCAGAATTTTCCACAGTTTGTGGTGATTCACACAGTCAAAGGCTTTGGCATAGTCAATAAAGCAGAAATAGATGTTTTTCTGGAACTCTCTTGCTTTTTTGATAATCCAACAGATGTTGGCAATTTGATCTCTGGTTCCTCTGCCTTTTCTAAAACCAGCTTGAACATCTGGAAGTTCACAGTTCACATACTGTTGAAAAACCATTCTTAGGCAACACAGAAATGAATAGGCATGGCTCCGTGCCAATAAAACTTTATTTACAAGACAGATGGCAGGCAGGGTTTGGCCTTGAAGGTTGTAGTTTGCCTGCCTCTAGCAGAGCCTATCATCTAGATGGGCAGGGGTCTGTGCAGAGGTCCAACAAGGGTCTGTTACACAATGGGATGCTGGGGAGACCATTAAAATTAGGTTCAGAAGTCCACTTAAAGGTATAGAAGTATATTCTTGGTATATTATTATTCAAAAAATAAATCAGGCTACCAATTTCAATTTTTAAAAACATATCAATGTACATATTACCAATGTATATACTCAATGCAGAGGGAAAATAAACTCTATAGAAATCCACCAAAATGTTCAGAGTAGTTATCTCTGAGTGGTGGAATTTAGGTCTTTTTTTTCCTTTTTTCCCTACTGATTCTACATATTTTTAAATTATCTGGAATAAATAGGTATTAATTTTGTAATACGGTAAAATGCTGCTACATATTTTTATAAAGATATCTAACCAGGTAGTCAGGTATCCAGGAGGAGAAGGGGATGAGAGAGCATGAAATGGCTGGATGGCATCACCAACTCAGTGGATATGAGTTTGAGTAAACTCCAGGAGACAGTGGAGGCCAAGACGGCCTAGCGTGCTGCAGTCCATGGGGTCACAAAGAGTTGGACACGACGACTGAACGACTGAACGTGTCTGGCATCCAGGCCAAATGACAAGCATGGCTTTCCCAAAGGAAGAGAGGGTAGGGGGGCAGTTTCCCAGCGGGGAGGGGAGGGTTGGTGGTGCCTATGCACCCCTGCCTGCTTGAGCCCCTCCAGGCAAGTGCCCGGTCTGGGCAACTACAAACCCAACCCCAGTTCTGATTACAGCCTGCTCTCCCATGGTCACATGCCGCCCTGCCGCCCTGCCAAAGGAACAAGCCACAGGTCAGGTACAAAGCTGGACGAGATACAGCAAATATAGGCCACGTCCTTCCCCAGGTTTCACTCTCTCCTCTGTGGCAGACATGACTAACCTCTCCAGCTCCGTTTTCTGCTGAGCACAGAATTGGACCTCAGAATCCTTCTCAACACAATGTTCCAGGTAGCCAATACCACTCAGTAGAAATCAATACTGCCTATGAAGCCTGTTAGCTACTCTAGACCCAGGCAATAGTCTTTCTGTGATAGTCAGCTGGGAACTCGGGCCTGTGTTTCAGCCTTAGCCATCTAGGGCCAATGCCAAGTTCAGATATGTTTAGAAACTAGCTAAGGAATCCTTCTCAGGAACCTCTTCAATATTGTGGCAATGCTGAGAAAAGCAGTACCAACAGTTATGATATCCATTAAATCAGTAACTAAGGGGAACAAAATTCCAGGGTAACCTGCGGATTGTGGTCATATAAGAGAAGACTGTCCAGCTTACCTTTTACTTTTGACACCGTGAATGAGCTGGAAGCCTTGTATTTGCTGTAAAAGGAAACATTAGGTGAATACAAAACAGAACTGCTTCTAAATATGCAACCTTGTTACTGTACTTAGTTTATTTCAGCCTCAATTTCATATCTTCCTACTTGTTTCCCATCACCCTGAAAGCCCTTAGGACATTCCAGAGCAAGGTCTAGACTGAGAACATTCTAGAACAGGGCTCATTAACCTTCTTTGTGCCAAGGATCCCTCTAGAGGCCTGGTAAAGCCTTTGGACGCCTCCTCAGAACAATGCTTTTTAAATGCATATGATACATTCAAAAGATTAAAAGGAAGTCATGTATTATTAATATCATTATCAAAGTATGAAAACAAATTTGTGTTAGCCTAATGGCTGTGCATCTTTATTAATGCATTAAAACCAGAATCAAGAGGCAGGTTTTCTAACTTCTGTCACTGAGGGACCATGATGGCAGAGAATGTTTCAAGATGTCTCCAGCAAGTGGACTTCTAGCAGTGCTAGCTAGATGTGGGGCTAAATATCCATAAAGGAAGACAATACTACATTTCAATTAGAGGTCAGTGAAACTAAAGCTTTCATCTGCCTTGCGTTCACAGACTCCCTGAATTCTAAGACGTGAAGAGCCTCACTCTAGATGCAAAGCTGGCCACTGGAAGAGACCAGAAGCGGCTTCAGGACAGGCATCCTGGACAACACAGACCTGAACCCTCAGCCAAGCCCACAGCTCCACCAGGGCTGAGGTTGAGCTTCATCAAGGCTGATGTTGAGGTCACCCAATCGATCTCTCTGAATATTTTCTTAGTTTTCATTTAAACTTCCTTGTTCTTTTTTGTTTTGTTTACATAACCCCCAAATCCCCAGCTAAGACAGAACAAGGAATATTGCAACACTGCCTGAAGATGAAGAACCAGGCCTTTCCAAGCAGAATGACTCACATCGTTTCTGGAGTGTTCTGAGTGGCCTCACTGTTAGAACGGATATGGACATGCCACCTTGTACCAACCACAGAAGTGTCTGCTGAGCGCCTTCTTGCCAGACCCTGGGGGGCACTGAAAGGGTCCCTGACACGCTGCTCTGTGGTGGGAAAGCTGGGTGTCAGCCTCAGGTCCTACCATGGCACTGCCAGCCAGAAGGGATGAAGAAGCCAGCCCAGGTCACAGACGGGGAGGAGGCAGAGCTGGGTCCGTTTGACCCCAGAGCCTGCAGTGGGTTCCACCATCTCCTGGTCACCTTATGCCTCAGGTGCCATGGACAGATCAAGACACGGCCTCCTGCTGGTCTCCATACCCCCTCCATCCTCCAAAAGTCAGGACGGCAAGGATGGTCTGCCTTGTGACCCATCCACATACCTTATGTGAAAAGCACCTTGCAAACACAAGTAGGTATTTTTAAAAAATGAAAAGCTTCATTCTCAGGGGTAGGGGGGTATGTAGGGAATGCCAGTGAACAACTAGCCTGCAAACTCAAAGATACTATCAGTCATTACTGAGGTGTCGGAAAAGGTCTCAGTGACAGCAAGGGAGAAAAAGCAGGATTCAGAACTCACGTCAGACTGCAAGACTGTACACTCTCGAAGGCTGTGTACCCAGACTATCTCAAGCAAGTGGGAAAGAAGGGGTCAATATTTCCTTATTTGTTTTTCTATATCTTAATGGCTATATGTACATTTCATAATTGAGAGCAGTATTAACTTTCAAATATGGAATAAACTTTCCTAAAAGCTACAAAAACAAGCAAACAGACAAACAAAAAGCTCAACACATTAAACACACACACAGAAACCCAGTGGAATAAAATATGCTAAACAGCCTATGGGGTGATTTCTGAGTTATAGCATTGCCATCTGTATTATTTCCCACTTCTTTATATGGTCCAGAACTTCCCAAGGTTTCAACAATACTCTCACAATCAGAAAAGAAGTTTTCAGGAGCCCTGATCACAGAATATTTACCTCAGAGACTGCACGCCGTTTCTCTCTGACTTGACAAAAAAGGGAACCTTCCCGTTCCTAGTGACGTCCACCAAGCCTCCCCTGTCGTCCAGGATCCCATAGTGAATGGCGGCCCGGCAGATGCTGGACGCCTGCAGGGCGGGGCCGGAATGTAAGTACATCTGAATTCACCTTTGTCAGCAATCATTTCCAGGAACACACAAGATGTTTGTCCTCAACCCACAAAAAGCCAAAAAGCCGGGCCAAGGCTCACCCCACTGCTGACTCCGACCTCGCTCTATAACACGTCTTTGTTTCTGGGGTTGCTTATCTTTAAGAACTCATCTGCGTTGTTTTACAAACTAAGAACAGTGACAAACAGCCCTTTCTCCCCCTCCAGTGGAGCATATTAACGCTGGGGCTAACATAGAGACTGATTGGCTCAGGGGTCAGCCCCATTTCCGAAAGTGGCTTCACAAATCTGTGACCCCAGAAATAGGCATGGATCAGTTATGCCTATTAGCCTCAGCTAAGAGGGGGGTTTGACTACTGAGCAAAAAGAAAATCTGTTCACCTGAAAACCAGCCACCTGCTTTTAACACAGAGACAGGAGTCCACGCCAGCCATTTAAAGAAGCTCTGGCCATACTTACGCTTTCATAAAAGAGAGTCCCAAAGATCTTTGCTCCACTGTGCAGGCAGCCTGCGGGGCACTGGTACCTGATGGGGAAGAAAGAAGATGATTTTCATAAGTTGAATAAAATACGTTGCTAAAACCTCACCATGAATTTATTGTTTTTATTCCCTTCAATAGCTATTATTACATATAGAAAAGTGTCAGTGATCTAGCATACACTGTTTGGGAGCAAGTCACAATTTACCCAGGCGGAAGTGTATAGACACATGGACACAATTACAGATTCAACTTGGCCTCTTTAAAGACCATTTTCATGTGCTTCAGATTCAAGTCAAATAGATGGACGTCTCTATGAACAGATGGACAAATGGCTTGTCCAGAAGAAAGACAAGTGGCTTCAAAGGCACCAAAAAAGTCCTCAGATACCAATCATCAAAGATGTGCAGACTACAAGTTCCAGGTGTCAAACTACAAGGGTGCTGTAATAGAATAAAATTCGATGATGGTGATCATGCTCACAAACAAGTATCAATTAATCTTTCCAGAAAGCCTTAACAATTCATGTCCCTTAAAGCATAAACAAAATGAAGAAAAACAACCTACAAACTGGGAGGAAACATTTGCAAATGAAGTGACCCACGAGCGATTAATTTCCAAAATATATAAACTCATACAGCTTAATATAAAAAAAAGAACAAATAATCCAATCAGAAAGCCCCCCAAATGAGCAGAAGATCTAAATAGACATTTCTACAAAGAAGACAGCCAGATGGCCAACAGGGACATGAAAAGATTCTCAATGTTGCTAATAGAAAAAATGTACATTAAAACCACAGTGAAGTACCACCCATCACTAAAAAGTTTACAAATAACAAATGGTATAGACGTGTGGAGAAAAGGGAAGCCTCCTTCACTCTTGGTGGGAATGCAAGTTGGTGCAGCCACTATGGAGAATAGGATGGCAGTTCCCTAAAAAACTAAAAACAGAACCACCGAGTGATCCAGCAATCCCACTCCTGGGCATATATCCCGAAAAGATGAAAAATTCTAATTCGAAAAGATACAGGTACCCCAGTGGTCACGCCGGCAATAGTCACAATATTCGCACGGAAGTAACCTAAGGGTCCATCAACAGACAGATGGATAACAAAGATGGTACATGTATACCACGGAATATTACTCAGCCATAAAACTAAAATAATTCCATTTGCAGCAACATGGGTAGATCTAGAGATTATCATTCTAAGTGAAGTCAGAGAAAGACAAATAGATGCTATCGTTTGTGTGTGGAATCTAAAAAAAGATATAAATGAACTTATTTATAAAACAGAAACAGACTCACAGACATAGAAAATTTAGGAATACAAAAGGGGGAAATTGGGGAAGGGATAAATTATGACTTTGGGATTAATATATACACACTACTATATATAAAATAAATAACCAACAAAGACCTACTGTATATTGTATATAGGGACTATATGCAGTATCTTATAATAACCTATAATGGAAAAGAATCTGAAAAAGAATATATATATGTATAACTGAATCACTTTGCTATATACCTGAAACTAACACAACATTGTAAATTAACTATGCTTCCATTAAAAAAATTTTTTAAATTTATATCCCTTGATTCTTGACTCTCCCAAGAAAAAAGTCAGAAAGTCGGACCTCCATGTTATTCCAACCGTTTATAACTGGGGAAAACTGGAAGTAAGTCAGCAGGTGTCAAAGGAATAGCCAAATGTATTTCTGTGCGGCCAAATGTCAGCGTATTTTACGGCCACTAGAAATGAAGTTTTTGAGGAATAGTTATTGACTTTGGAAATCGTAAATGAAACCAGTAACATACAAAATTGTACAATAGAATAGGCCTAATCAGAGCACAGAACAAAGGTTGGAAGGAACGACATCAAATTATTACTGACACTAACGAGATTCTAGGCCACTTATTTTATTTATACTTGTTTTGGTGGTTGTTTTTCTGAATTACAATGAACAAGGATGTACTTTAAAGTAAAAAAAAAAAATCCCAGTAAACATTATTCTTGCAGAAGTGCCATGTACAGAAAACTGACGTGCCAGGTGGTGGGACGACATCCAGGAAGGGCACCGTGGGAGTTCAGGGGGTTACACGTGGGCTGAGCTCTATTTCTTGACAGGAGGCGTCTAAGAGGCTTCATGTGCACAGACCCCTGCCTTCTTCGTGCTTGGGGAGGGCTCCGTCTACCTCCAATCCTGAAACTCTTTTGATGCTGTCTGACAACGAATGTTTTCCAAACCTTGTCATCTTCCCCACTGACTATTCAGGCGTGATGCTCTCATTACGAGTCAGCGGTTCGGAAGACACGGCACCACCACGGGGCAGCTCGGGAGCCTTCCGGGCATCCCAGACCTGGGAGTCTGCGGGTGGAGACCCCTCTGGGACGACGTTCAGGGTGGGGGCAGATGGTTACTCCACCACCCTCGCTGCCACCTCTTGCTCGTCTCACCACCAAACTGCCTGGTTCTACTTTCGTGGTGTTTGCTGGCCCATCACCAAGGCTGATGGGACAACGTGTGAGCCCCTTGAACATCTGATCCCAGCTTCTCTCTGTCCCAGGACTTTCCTGCCAAAGGCGAGTGGAGCGTTCTCCTGACAAACTTGACTCCACGTCCCCATGTGTAAAATAGGACCCTCTCTTTCAGGTAATACAATACACCTTCTCTTTTGAGCATGTGCTTTATTTTTTTTAATATAAATTTATTTAATTGGAGGCTAATTACTTTACAATATTGTATTGGTTTTGCCATACATCAACCTAGATAGCATATTGAAAAGCAGAGACATTACTCTGCCAACAAAGGTCCGTCTAGTCAAGGCTATGGTTTTTCCTGTGGTCATGTATGGATGTGAGAGTTGGACTGTGAAGAAGGCTGAGCACTGAAGAATTGATGCTTTTGAACTGTGGTGTTGGAGAAGACTCTTGAGAGTCTCTTGGACTGCAAGGAGATCCAACCAGTCCATTCTGAAGGAGATCAGCCCTGGGATTTCTTTGGAAGGAATGATGCTAAAGCTGAAACTCCAGTACTTTGGCCACCTCATGTGAAGAATTGACTCATTGGAAAAGTCTCTGATGCTGGGAGGAATTGGGGGCAGGAGGAGAAGGGGACAACAGAGGATGAGATAGCTGGATGGCATCACTGACTCAATGGACGTGAGTCTGAGTGAACTCCGGGAGTTGGTGATGGACAGGGAGGCCTGGTGTGCTGCGATTCATGGGGTCGCAAAGAGTCGGACACGACTGAGCGACTGAACTGAACTGAACATGAATCTGCCACGAGTGTACACATATTTCCCATCCTGAACCCCCCTCCTACCTCCCTCCCCGTACCATCCCTCTGGGTCATCCCAGTGTACAGCCCCAAGTGTCCTGTATCCTGCATCGAACCTGGACTGACAATTCGTTTCATATATGATATTATACCTGTTTCAATGCCATTCTCCCAAATCATCCCACCCTCTCCCTCTCCCACAGAGTCCAAAAGAATGTTCTATACATCTGTGTCTCTTTGGCTATCTCGCATACAGGGTTATCGTTACCATCTTTCTAAATTCCATATATATGCGTTAGTATACTGTATTGGTGTTTTTCTTTCTGGCTTACTTCACTCTGTATAATAGGCTCCAGTTTCAACCACCTCATTAGAACTGATTCAAATATATTCTTTTTAATGGCTGAGTAATACTCCACTGTGTATATGTACCACAGCTTTCTTATCCATTCATCTGCTGATGGATATCTAGGTTGCTTCCATGTCCTGACTATTATAAACAGTGCTGCAATGAAAATTGGGGTACACGTGTCTCTTTCAATTCTGCATTCCTATACACTAATAATGAGAAAATAGAGAAATTAAGGAAACAATTCCATTCACCATTGCAACGAAAAGAATTAAATACTTAGGAATATATCTACCTAAAGAAACTAAAGACCTATATATAGGAAACTATAAAACGCTGGTGAAAGAAATCAAAGAGAACACTAACAGATGGAGAAATATACCATGTTCATGGATCGGAAGAATCAACATAGTGAAAATGAGTATACTACCCAAAGCAATCTATAAATTCAATGCAATCCCTATCAAGCTACCAGTGGCATTTTTCGCAGAGCTAGAACAAATAATTTCATGATTTGTACAGAAATACAAAAAACCTCGAATAGCCAAAGCAATCTTGAGAAAGAAGAATGGAACTGGAGGAATCAACCTGCCTGATTTCAGGCTCTACTACAAAGCCACAGTCATCAAGACAGTATGGTACTGGCACAAAGACAGAAATATAGATCAATGGAACAAAATAGAAAGCCCAGAGATAAATCCACGCACCTATGGACACCTTATCTTTGACAAAGGAGGCAAGAATATACAATGGAGAAAAGACAATGTATTAAACAAGTGGTGTTGGGAAAACTGGTCACCACTTGTAAAAGAATGAAACTAGAACACTTTCTAATACCATACACAAAAATAAACTCAAAATGGATTAAAGATCTAAACATAAGACCAGAAACTATAAAACTCCTAAAGGAGAACATAGGCAAAACACTATCCGACATAAATCACAGCAGGATCCTCTATGACCCACCTCCCAGAATATTGGAAATAAAAGCAAAAATAAACAAATGGGATCTAATTAAACTTAAAAGCTTCTGCACAATGAAGGAAACTATAAGCAAGGTGAAAAGACAGCGTTCAGAATGGGAGAAAATAATAGCAAATGAAGCAACTGACAAAGAACTAATCTCAAAAATATACAAGCAACTTCTGCAGCTCAATTCCAGAAAAATAAACGACCCAATCAAAAAATGGGCCAAAGAACTAAACAGACATTTCTCCAAAGAAGACATACAGATGGCTAACAAACACATGAAAAGATGCTCAACATCACTCATTACCAGAGAAATGCAAATCAAAACCACAATGAGGAACCATTTCACGCCAGTCAGAATGGCTGCTATTCAAAAGTCTACAAGCAATAAATGCTGGAGAGGGTGTGGAGAAAAGGGAACCCTCTTACACTGTTGGTGGGAATGCAAACTAGTACAGCCACTATGGAGAACAGTGTGGAGATTCCTTAAAAAACTGGAAATAGAACTGTGTTATGACCCAGCAATCCCAGTACTGGGCATACACAATGAGCATGTGCTTTAAATAATACGATTCAGCTTTAGATGAACAGACGCCAGGACCTATAGGAAGAAGAGCAAGGGCCCCTCCACCAATGACACGGTTTTCCTGCCGTGAACCTGAGGGCGTGCACGAGGCCACTGCACCTGTTGGCCATTCGCTGCCAGAAGGAGCAGCTCAGCGGCTATGTTGCCAAAACCAAGCTTGTTCTTCTTGGCAGATGTTTTTCAACATCCGAAATGGATGATACTAAGTGACTCCATTGGCTAGATTAATTCATTCCACTCTGGGGGAGATGCTTGCTGCTCCTCATCTGGTGGGGCCCTGGGGAAGCAGGCTGACTGGGACTCCACAGCAGCCGTGCTGGACCCGGCCATGGCCACACCTGCCCTGACGCTGCTGCAGCCCAGAGCTCTGGATCACTCTGGGACCCCTTCATGCAGAGGGTGGAAAGGAGCATCCACCTGCACCAAAACATTGTTCAGGATCTCCCTGTCTACAGCACACCTGGCATTTCCACAGCAGATCAGCCGACAGGCCACGAAGGGACCCCTGACCCAGAGCAGGTGTATCTAAGGGCTGCAGGAGGTGGGAGAGGGAGGGGCCAGCCCTTACCTGTTGCACGTGGACCCTTTACACTTGTCCTTCATCTTGGTGTCACACTTGACGACTTGGGCTAGGAGAGAAATGCAGAAACCCTTGTCACGGCAAGAAACGGGAAGATGAGTCTGAGTTAGCAGATCCCATCCCCACCCTGAGGAACTTTCTGGAATATTCTGGAAGCCTCATCATAATGAGAGCAGGAGCGTCGCCCACTGGCTGCAGGCACAGGGTGGAGGTTTGAGTCCCGGCTCCTTTTTCTAGTAGCGCTATCACCTTGGACACTTACTTCCCCTCTCTGAGGTTCAAATTCCACTTATTACTGGGGATGGGTACAGTATCCACCTCCAGGGGTTTCTCTGAGCCTTGAAGAGAAAGTGAACCAACCCTGGAAGGCAGCCTGGTACACTGAGTTCCCCTCAGCCTCACAGGGCCCTGGAGGGTGAGCCTTGTGCAGCCCAGGAAGCGGGGACCCAGCCATTCTCCCCAGTGTCATCTCCCCTACAGCCAAGAGGACTTTGCCAAGTTTTCATTTTGGTTTAGTTTATAGGGACATATCAGAATCTTGGAGTAGTATTATAGTTTGACAGAAAGACACATATTACTTTGTAATTTTACATTATGGAAAAATAAAATAATAATGAAAGAGTTTAGAACCTCTGGACAGACTAGGACATCAGGGTATTTCCTGGTCACAGAGAGCTACAGGCTGACTAAACAGGCAGGAAGCCCAGGGGAGAGATAACTGAAGGCCCACGAGAACACTGGCTGGGTGTGGGTGGCGGGAGGGCAACTGACAAAATAGCCAAGGCTTTCTGAGAAAGATGGGCGTGAGCCGGCCCCCTGCTCAGAGCCGAGTCGAGTTGTGTGCTGTGTGATGGTGTGGAGGGAAAACAGAGACACTGGCGGGCAGAGGAGCCATACCTGGTGACTTGTCTGTAAGAAAATGCCCTCTAGAGCCCCCAAACTTCAGTAAAGGTGCCGCATACACAGGTGACCAGGGCCGGGGAGGGAGGAATCAGAGCCGAGCAAGGAAAGGCAGAGAGAAGCGAGCCCCAGGAGGGGAAGGGTCTTGGGAGACCAGAGGTGAGCGTGAGAACATGGCATCTGGGGACCTCCGAAAGTCTCTGGGGAAACAGCCAACTTCCCATCTTAACGGAGCTGTTGGAGGCAACGCTGAGGACCTCACAGTACAGCTGACACTGGGGGACCCATGTGACTGTAAAGAATCCTCACAGCAACCTGACTGAGCTGCAGCCGCTCCAGCAAGGAGATGGGTGAGGAGGGACAGATGAGAACATGCAGCCCAGGTCTAGAATTCATAGCCTAGCTCCTTAGTGACTGCTTCAGTTCTTCTCTGTCAAGAACACAATGCCTCTCCTAAAATACGGACACAGGAAATGCACACACCCATGTCTCTAAACTAAAACAGTGCTAACAAGAGGCATCAGGGCTCCTACTTTACAGATGAGCACGTGGAGTGTCAAAGAGGCAGGTCCGAGTCACAGGACCCGTGTGCGTGGTGGCCCTGGGAGCTGGGCCCCACGCTGCCTGTTCACTCATCCTATGGGAGGTGGGCACCCCAACTGGAACCCGATCTCAGCCCCGGTCCTCTCTGAAAGGACAAGAGAAGGTCTAACCTTAAAATAACTGCGTGGGGCGGGGAGGGGGGAAGGCCACCCAAGCACAGCTCCTGTAATGCTTCTTTTGAAATGACTTCAAAATATCATTTTTTAGAAACGTGTTTGGGTGGTGCTTTTGCAAGCTACACCCCACCCTGATCCCCGCTGTTTGTCGACTTGAAGACCTCTCAACTCACTGGTTCCCCTACTCCGTCCACCCCAGAGAAAACTGCCCCCTCCAGAGGCGGCCAGCAAGGCAGAGCCCCACTCACTCATGTAGTTCACAGGAGAGTCTTTCTTGGGCTTCTTGGGTTTGATCACCCTCGGGGTGACCCAGACGTGCTTCTCATCCGGACTAGGGGCTGCTTCCACCTCGTTCATGTCGTCCGTTTCAGGTTCCTGGCCGTAAGTCTCTTAATAGTGAAGGGGGGAGAGAAAAGCAACATGCTGGGATCCAAATGAAATGCACTTGGGAAGAAGTAAAAAAGCCATCTGGAGATGAAACTAGTTTGAGGTTTGCTTTCACAAAGGGTCATTTCAGCAGCAAAGAGAAAGTCCCACTTCAGGGCCAACTGGTCAGGTGGGATTCTCCCCCCCAAAGGCGATGGATGGCTCTCTGCTCGCTGTGCTTGATTTGGAACCCAAGAGCAGCTGGGCTGACCGGAGGCTAGAAGGCCCCGGCACCCACCCCTGGATGGTCAGAATGACTTCTTGTCACATCTCTGCCTACTCACCACTGCCTACCCAAGGAAGCAGCTTCAGGAAGCCACCTCATCCTCTGACCCCAAACCGCAGCTGTCTCCCCGAGGTCCCTCTGCCCTGGGTTCTCACTGAGGGAGGGGTCCTCCTAGATACATGCCATCGGGGTGCAAGAATACCCGTGTCAATGGTCTTAGACACATTGCCCTTTACCACCCTCACGTTCTGCTCCCTTCCCCACCCCCGAAGGTCAAGATCCCTTAACCTTTCTCTGCACTGAAGTTCTGAAACCCAGTAACATTGGAACCATCACCTACAAAGAGCCAAAGACCCAACTCTTGGTTAAAAAAACTTAGTTCACTGGCTCCCAATCTTTTCCCCACCCAAATATGGTTATTTCTCCAAACATGATTGCAACCTTCATGTTTCAAAACATTCTAATTCACCAAACAAATTGCATTTATTAAGCATCAGTTCTCATCATGAAAGTCACTGGGATCTGTAATAGGCCACTTGGATACCAAGCCCTACACTCCAGCCAAAGCAAAGCAAAGTATTGCTTGCGTGCCCTTATCAAACATGAGCTGGTGCACATCTGCTGGGGTACTCGCCAAGGATGCCGTGGACCAGAGTTGGAAACCCTTGCCTTCTAAGCTTCTCCAGTGAGAAAAGACAACAAATGTGCTTTGATAAGAAGGAGTTCAAGGAGCAGGTATGGGGCCCTCGCAGGCTTCTTTGTGTCAATGGATTAAGACTCAAGTCCCATCAAATGTCCACCAATTCTAGCCTTATCTCCATTTCTCCTTAAGGGTGACAACATTTCTTCTCTGAAGGGCAGACCAACCGTTTTGTGTTGACACAAGCCATTCAATTGAAGGGCGACTTCAAGATTTCTTCAAGAGATCTTCTCTGGATGCCTTTTGATAGGATACTCTGCAGCCATTTCACTGGCTGACTCATCACCGTACAACCACCGCCCCAGGGGAACCCTGGGGATGGGACGGGAGGAGGAGGACGGACGGGATTGAAGCCAGAGAAGAACATCAATCCTGAGTCCCAAGTTCATCACCAGAGCTCGTGGGCCTTCATGTCTGGCTCCTGGACGGCACGCTCACCACCACCTGCCTCCCCTACCAGCTGAAAACTCCCTGAGGCAGCAGCCAGCCTGCTTCACACCCACTCTACAATGAGCTCTAGCACACAGCAGTTGCTCAACAAAATTGGCTGCATGAAGGACCGTCAACCCCTTCCAACCCCTACACTGAATTCTGTCTTTGAACTCTTTGGAGAGGGAAAAAATAGTCCCAGCAAAATTTAAAGATATTCAGGAAGGGGAATGCAGGAAACATCATCTGTAGCTAAACTCTATAGGCAAAATCTTTACGAAGATGCTGGGTTTGCAAACAGCACTTGGAACCCAGCAGCGGTCTCTGGTCTGTCTTCCCGTCAATGTGGCTATTCAGGCTTGCCCTTCACTGAAAGCCAGAGCTGTCTCTGGAATAAGCTGGGTTTTCTTCCACTGGCCTTTAGGATTTTTATACCTCATAATCGCAGCTTTATTTAGCCGAATATAGTTGGGTAGAGCAGCCTAAAGCATTTGAGGGCTCACTATTTAAGAAAATGGGCAGACAGTCCTCACCCTCGGACACACACATGAAAAGTGGAATGCTTACCCAGAGGATGGGCTGTATTTGAGCACATCCTAATTAAGATCCCCTGAGTGGACCAGCACAGGCCTGGGGAAATTCCGTGCCCAAGTTCACGCCAAGGTTACCCTGTGCACCGTCCAGCTCCGGACCAGGGGTCCCAGGGCACCGAGCATTTCTACATCATTCTGCAGAGTCCATCTGGTTCTGTAAGTGTGGACAAAGCTCATAGCTAATGTCAAGTTCTCGTGTCATCCTCTCATTGCCCTGGGAGGCGTGAACAGCCCCATTTCACAGATGGGAAAACTGAGGCTTGGAGAGGCTATGTGACCTGCCCAAGCTCACACAGCTGAGAGTCAAACTCCTTTCCCTGAATCCCACACCCTTCATCACCACACAGGGACAGGCTAGAGGGGTGGGAATGCCTCTTATGGTCTATCCTTATCCCTGCTCCATCTCCATTAAGAAGTCAAGGCTTTGCCAGGCACCTCAATAAACGCTTATTAAGTAGCTTATGCAGATAAGCCGCTTTAGAGGAGACTTTCTGCATGGTTAGCTAAGGAAATCAGGATGCCCTCCAAGTGAAGTTGGGTGTTTTCCACCAAAAATAAATAAGCAAGTCCAGGAGGCTTCGTTGGGTGGGTTAACCTGTATCTAGGCTGTCTTTGTGTACATTTGTTCTCTGACAAGGCCCCTCTGTGGACTTTGGGGGTGTATTTATTCAGACAACATGCAGAACACACCTGCCAGGTGCCCCTGGAGGCCCTGGCGTGAACCAGCGGTTGTAACTACAGGTGATTCAAGTTCATGGAGAGTCTGGGTGCAGTAAGGGCGTGGAGGCAAGTGAGCAGCCTGGCTGTGAAATCAGGGAAGTCTTCCTAGAGGAGGTATGACACCACAATTGTGTTTTCCAAGAAAAGAAGGCATGTGCCAGGATCCTGAGATGGATGGGGCCCCCAGTAACCCCTAAGGTGAAGAACTCCAGGCCAAGTGACAAGTGAGGTCATACCTCCTCACCTGCTTCTCCAAGAAAGTAATAGGCTGGGTCCATAAAGTGCTGACTATGTACAGGCTGCTGTCCTAGTAACTTGTACCTTCCTCACCACATCCTCCCAGCAAACCATCTTCAGGAGATGATGGCATTACTCTTACAGATGGGGAAACTGAGGCTCAGAGAAGGCAAGCAGTTTGCCTGGCACACCCGGCCCCTCTGCCCGCCCTGCATCGCAACAGCCTGCCTCGTGCACACATGGAGTCCCCCAATGGGAGACCTGAGGGGGCGCCCCCAGGGGTCTGCCCTCCCTCACAGTCCCCTAACCAGCCCTCAGGATCTGAGAGGCGACTTGTCCCTCTGGGCAACCAGATATCAGCCACAGGACCCGCCTGAATGGGAACTTGGAGCCTGACATGGCTCGAGTGTCGGCCTGCCTTCTCAGCCCTCCCGTTACCCCCAGGGGCTGACACGTCACCCCATGCTCACACAGGAAGACTCAGGCTCAGACTGATGAAGTGACCTGCCGGGGTCCCCCTGCTGCAACGTGCAGGGTTGACAGCCCCCAAGCACGTGTCCTAGACTCTAAAACCCACGCTTGTTCCAGGAATCCAGGTATCAGAGTGGGACTGCGTGGAAATATTTCACTAAGGATGGGCGTGGGGACCCTGTCTCGAAGACGGTGGAGAGGGGGAGCAGGAGGAACTCCACCTAACAAACGCCTGTAGCCCCTTACTGCACAGCGGGCACTGCCAGGACCTGTGCGCCGTGCCACGGCACAGCGGCTCCCTGCCGGGCGTGCCCTTCCCTTCCCTCATCACCAGGCTCAGTCTTCCTCGACAGCTGCCTGTGCAGGAAGCCCTCCCTGACCCGGCCCACGCGGAGGCTCGTGCTACAGCCCTGAGGCACCTGTATCATGCCCTGAAAGGGGCAACGGCCCCGCTGGATGTCAGGTTCCCCGGGGCAGGGCCGGGACTGGTCCCCATAGTTACCCCACCCCATCACCTACCAACATCCTGGCACACAGCAGGCACTCAGGATGTTCACATCAAATGCACTGACTCTCTCATCTGAGTCTGAGATGCGTCACGGACAGATGCATCACCAGGCGCATTTTGCCGCTGGGCAGAGAGACCAAGGGGTTTGAGCAAAGAGCCTCAAATCACTAAGATCCAGAGCCGGAAGTCTCATGTCTGGACTCTGCGTTGAGCCCCTGCTTCCCCCGGAGACTCAGCTCCCCGCATGTAAGTCATAACCCAGGGGCCCACATGGACTGGGCCACACTGCCGCACCATCAGACCCTTGCTTCTCCCCTCAGAGGACTCCCCCCAGCCACCGCCCCGCTGCAGCGGGCAGAATCATCAGGGAATAACTGGCCCAAGAGGGCTGGAATCCACTCTTTACCCTGGAGCCCACTGGGCTGACCCCACGCACCCCCAGCAGGGAAGGGCCGCTGCCTCCTGCCCGTGCCAACCCTCCTGAAAGGCCCCTCTCAGCTGTCACAGGACCTGTTGATGCAGCCACGTGAAAAAAACACACCTCAACCGCAGACACATGGTCAGTGCCTCAGCCAGGATGGAGTTGGAGGAAATAGTCAGAAATATGAGGAGCACTTCAGGCATGAAAAATGTGCATTATTTACAGAAGTGGGGTAAATGGAAACGCCCTGTTGCTGGAAAATACACGGCCTGAAAGCTCTAGCTGGGCCTGAGCTGAGGGGGAGGGGAACGTAGATGTTTATGATGAGTAAGGGCCGGGTGAGCCACACACGTGGGTTGGTGGGGGGCTGGTGGGGACAAGGACAAGCAGGAGGGGCTCCGACAGCCCACCCGGCCCACAGCTGGCCTGGACCATCCATCACACGGCTGCTTTAAATTCCTCGTTTGTTGTCTGTTTTATACCAAAGTCTGAGCACCAAGAGGGCAGGATGCCTCTGGTCAGTGCCGCCCGTGGGAGACGCCCACTGGGGGATGTCCCAGGGGGAGCTGGGGCTCAACCCCGAGTCTGGAGATGGGGAGGGGAGCAGGGGAGGGTGGGCTGGAGTCTGGAGATGGAGGAGGGGAGCAGAGGCCAAGGGTGGAAGGGACCAATTTCTCCCCCTAGCTGTCCAACGTCCCAGTTTCACATTGGCGGCTCTATGACTCAGGGGTGGGAGCGGAAGCCTGCTCCCAAGGGCTCTGAAGTGGATTCCTACCTTGGTAACAGAGGTTGTTCTTGCAGCCACCGCGGTACTTGCCCGGGCACTCGGAGCAAGGCTGGCCGGTTTTGTAGGGGGCTTCTCCGATCCAGTTGCCCCTGAGGACAGACCAGAAACACCATCACAGGGCTGCCATGCCAGAGCCCGGGGACCCCTCTTTCTGTTCTAGACCCTCTTGGGGCCCTGACACGGTCAGGGAAGAAGGAAAGTATGAGGGGGACAGGCGCTTGCCCTGAGCCCCTCTGTGCACAGCGTCTAGAGAATTACAGAATAATCTAGCCAGGAGCCATGAAGCGTCCTTCTCCTTCTCATCCTTTGTCCTGTGGCCCCCACCTACCCATGCTGCTCCCTCGAACAACTCTGAACGCCGGCGGCACCGCCCCCCTCCCCCAGCCCCAACACCAACGCCGGGAAGCTGCTGGGACTCTCCCTTTTAAGCCATTTCTCAAATGAGTGATGGGCAGCCTGTTCCAGGGAGGGCCTCGAGGTTACTGGCTTCTCACTGCATACCACCCACTCACTCCATCCTTCCAGCACCCTAGGAAGGACATGCTGGAGTTCAGTCCTTTATCAGGAGAGGAAACAGGCTCAGAGATGTTAAGTGACTTGCCCAAAGTCACACAGCGAGTGAGTGTGAGGGCTGGGATTTGACCTCAGCCTGTGCGGTTCAGAGCTTTGACCATACTCTGCTCGCGGGGCTGGGACCAAGGTCCCTCTGGGCATCACAGGCACTGATCTGCCTCCCTCTAAGCTTCCAGGGCAGGAAAACCAGAGGCCGCTCGATGGGATTTCTCCAGGGCCTGGGTAGTGGGTGGTGAGCAGGACTCCAAGGCCCTTCTAGTGGTGACTTTGGCAGCACAGGCTGGAGCAGTGAGTGACTGGGGGCCGGTCTCTGCGATCTGTTCTAGGAACCTCCTTCAGGGTTGCCCCAGTCAACTAGCTATCCTCTCAGGAAATAGATGCAGGGCCCCACTCTTGGGCCAAGGGTAGCCGAGCCATGAGGAGCAGGCTCCGGGGCTAGACCTGGCCCTGCCAGCCAGAACCTCTGCCCCCTTCTCTGTACAGGGCAGCCTCGGGGGCTGGTCGTGAGATGAAGGAGGTGGCTGTATGTACGCCTCACGTCGGGGCTGGCCTCTGGTTATGGTGACAGTCTCTGAGCACTTGCTAAATCAGCAACCTCATGGGGTGATGGGCTGACGGCTGTCCAGGGTGGCCAGGGAGGGAGGGGTCCCATTAGTGCTGGCCAAGGGACAAACTGCAGAAAACATACTGTTTGCTCCTGGTCAGCACAAAATAGCAGAATGGAACCACCCAGGGCCACGTGGGTGTCCGGCTGGGGATGGTGGGCAGGGGCTGTCATAATCTGCGCCCAGAGAGGGCAAAATAACATCCTCCAGCAGGCTGCAGACACTGCTTTGTTGAGCACATCTGCCTCACGTGCAAGCTGGCTGGGACTCACAGAGGGCTTCAGGTTGACCCCCACAAATGGGCCATCACCAGGTGGACCCTGGGTACCCCAGCACCTGCCCTGTCACTGGGTGGGGCTCAGTAGGTTCTTCAGACCATTTGGGCCCCCAGATGGGCTCTTCCCCTCCCCCAGCTGAGTTTGCCAGCATATGTAGGCTCCACGTTTCCTCAGTGACAAACCATGCCTCCCACAGGACTGGATAAGTAACTCTCAGAGTTAGCAGTTGTGGATGTGGGCTGGGTGCCAGGCGTCCTGGGAGCCTGTCTTCCAACCTGGGTGCTATGTCATATATACATGATACATGGGCTGAACGTATGTGCACACCCCCCAACTCATATGTTAAAACCCTAACCCCCAGGGTAGCTGCATTTGGAGATGAGGCCTCAGAGGAGGTGACTGAAGTTAAATGAGGTCACAAGGGTGGGGACCCTGATCCAATAGGATTAGCGTCCTTATAGGAAGAGATATAGGGAGCTCAACTTCCCCTCCATCTCTCTCCTCCACCCCCTGCACACACTGAGGAAACACCATGTGGAGACATGGAGAGAACATGGGCATCTGTGAGCTGGGAAGAGAATCCTCACCAGAAACCAGCCCTGCTGGACCCTGATCTGGACTTCTGGCCTCCAGGGCTGTGAGAGAGAAATCTGCTGCTGAAGCCACTTTGTTACAGCAGCCTGTGCTGACTAATACATGTATATACATGTGAAAATTTACCAGCTGTACTTTCAGGATTAGTGTATTACTATACATAGGATATTAATTTTTTTAAGAAAGGGATAGGCGCTAAATAAGGGGGAAGTGGTATTTCTAGTAGGATCTTCTAGTGTTTGGGGTTTTTTTAATACACAGTCAAATTGAATGATTCCTCACTCCCCACCTGCCACTCTTCCAGGAGCTCTGACCAGCTTACTGCCCTTCCGTGGGGCTTGGTCCCTCCCATTGATGACACAACCCCTAACCTCATCCCCGTGGCTGTGGAGACACTGCTACCGCTAGAGTGCCGGATGGTTTATGCAGAGTTTCTATTTTCCTCCCAACCTCAGCGATTCCCTCTTCATCCCACCTTCTCACGGCCACTCCTGACCCAACCCAGTAAATGAGGTCATTCCTGCTTCATGCAGTCACTGAGAAAATATGCCTTAAGGGCCCCTGTGTGCAGGGCCCAGTGCTAGGATGGCAGCCAGCCCCACGGCCAGTGCGCAAACCACAGGCTGTAAACTGGGTGAGCTGCTCTCCGAGAATCAGCACATAGTTGTCCCATGAGCAACAGAGGCGAATGAGTAAAGGGATAAGAGACACACCGATGACATCAGGACGCCGTGAGGACGAAGAGGGGCTGTGACCACAAAGCCTGACGAGGCCCCTTCTGGGAGGGGAAATACAAAGACGCAAAATACCTCTTTACTAGAGTGCTCTTTGCTGCATATTTTCAGAAAAAAAGAATCTTTATGGTAGACTCCACTAGTTGCCCAGCCAACAGCTATTCCTGCTTCTGACTTATTCAAGTAGTCCCAGAGGATGATTTGCCAAGCCAACTGGGACAAGTTCATTGGTCAAAGCCAACTGGGGCAGTCTTGTTCCCCCTTGTCCATGAGTAGTCCGGTTCTGGCAAATGACTTAAGGAGAAAGTGGGCCAGGCAAGAGAAAAGCCGAAGGAGAGAACTCTTTTCTACCATTCTCTTCCCTTCTGTTTGGGAAGACTTGGTGCCTGATGTTTTTGCAGCCCTCTTATGACCATGAGGAGAGGATAGTACTGCAAGAAGACAGAAAGTTCTCATTGACACTGCTGGGCTACTAAGCTAACCTCGACACACTAATATCTGAATGCCTTGTTATGTGAAGTAATGAAGAGATTTTACCACTTAAGCCAGTTCTAGTTGGGTCTTCCACTGCAAGCAAACACACCCCAACCCATAAAACCATGTCACTTGTTCTTACTTTGGAAAATAATTGCAGACGAGGTAGACCGCATTCTCCCAAACATCTCCCCAGACATTCATCCTCGGGCAGGTGTTCACGGCACAGCCGATCCTGTTGGTTGTGGCCCAAACTATCTGAAAAGATGACATCCATACATCAAAGTTTAAGGGGAAAATGGCCAGGGTGACATAATCTGGCCTGAATCCATAAGGTGCCCACAGTAAACGGGTGTGTGGTAAAGCGGTGAGGCCCAAATTCTTCCCCTCGCCCATGAACGATCCAGACATTTGTTTAAATCAAAAACAGAAAAGTGAACAAAACAAAACAAGGAAAATGCCCCAGCAATGTAAAACTGCCATAGAAGTTTCTAGTGCTCATTCTCAGCTTCCATATTTGTGAACCAGCCACAAACAGCTCAACCCACCTGTTATACTTTGAGTAGGACTGAATTAAAGGGAAAAAATTAAGGCAATGATAGAACAGAGGTCCTCTGATTGGGGGAGAGCCCCACAGCTCTGGGGGGTGCCAGGCTGAGGCCACACCTGATCTTCTAGCCTTACCTGGGTGTAGTGGGTGCACATGGGCCCAGAGCACCTCTCCGGACACCAAGGGTTGCATTCGTGGGGGTAGGGGTAGGTGTAGTCCTTCACCTCATCATACCAGGACTGCACATGGGAGCCAGGGGAACGATGCCTGCAGGGACAGAGGAACAGATCAGCTTGTTAAGTTCTGGCCACCACTGCACACAACAGAGACGCCTTCTGGCAGCACCACCACCCACGGTGGAGCTGGGGCGGGGGACGCGGTGGGGGCGCGCTCCTTCAGGCCAACAGCCCCACATCCCACCTGGCACCTGTTAGAAGTGCTTAAAACCTGAATTGGCCTCCTTCAGAGTCCAGGAGTATGCCTGGGTGACCCAGACACCACCTGTGTGTATGGGAAACATGTATCTGGCCCTAGTGAATCCTTTTTTATACTAATAATTATGTATTTTTTATATACATTTGGGGAAATACATGCAGCCCCTGAATCCCGTGTTTCACAGATACTACTGCATAAGAAAAGACCGAAGGGGGGCAAACCTTGCTCCAAGCTCCCATTTGGGATCCTATCACCTGAGCCCTCCCTCGCCGCCAGCACTTGGAAGACCCTCCCCACCTCTTGTTGGTGACCGTTGGCCCTCTCTTCAGCCCCAGGCTGGCACTGGGAAAGAAAATAAGCCAGATGCAAGCCCCGGCTGCTGTCACCAGCAAGTGTAGACAAAGTGGTTTGAATAGGCAGAACAGATGCGGGGGGAACTGGGCACTTCTGAGGGCACCGTGGGGAGCAGGGCAGTCAGCGGTCTTGTAATGATTACCGTCAGGACTCAGGTAATGGTGGCGTCAGTGCCCTGGCCAGGGAAAGAGCCTCTCTGCTTGGGGCCAGCTCAGAGAAGGACACACAGGCAGCGACAGAGCTCCAGGGCCACAGGGCACCCACCACCCATCTATCCATGTCCCACAAGCTTGCTGCCAGGCTGGGCCAGTTTTAGAAAGAAAACACTCAGCTGCTGAGGGGCTTTCAGATGAGGGGCTCCTCTGGAAAGTGAGTCAGCAATATTGATACAGAAAGGGAACAGCCTTTTTGCCATGGACCCATCAATCCTACTCCTCAGAGTTTTCCTAATGAAATCATTCAAATGAGCCAAAAGGGAAAAAGAAAAAAACAAAACCCAACTACGAGAATGGAATGCCTAAATTCTGGTCTGTCAACCTGATGGCTCACAGGCAGCCTTTAAAATGTGATAACCATGACAAGTACGTACTAAACACTGTTTGATGTCGTATGAGAAGGAAAAAAAAATCAATAGCTGTCCTGGCCACAGTTACAGCTATGCGAAAATATGTCGGCCAGATGCAGCCCAGGAGCGCAGAAACACAGAAAGAGCTGACCAGGTCAGCAGGCCTGCGGGCTGGGCTCCTCCTAGACGCTTCCTGGTGATGCTGTCACAAGGCTGACTGGATGAAAACGGAAAACAACACCGGGTTGCTATGCCTCCACGCAGTCAAGCCTCTAGCCCCGGGATGACCCCTTGCCCAGGTCCTGCCCAGAACAACCCTGGCTAAAGCAGAGTGCAGGGGCTTGGGGTCCCGTTAAAATCCGAGCTCACAAACTGGATATGGTACGTCTGAAGGCCAGCAAACCTTGCCCTGTGTTTTCAGGGGTTCTGTCCAATCCATATCAATTTTTCAATGAATGGGGCAAAATGGAAGCAGACCCTGGAACCCTAGCAATTCCTGGGCCTCTACTCATAGAACTCGTGTGCCTTGCACATGGTCAGCGAGTCTTAATCAGTCAGAAGACATCTTCCCCGCTTCCTCTAAGGAAACCGGCCCAGTTGACCTGGGCGAAGGTCGGTGGGTGACATTTAACAGATGCTCAGAGGTCGGGCAGTGTGAGAGAGACCCCAGGTCACAAGTAGGGGGCCACGGCGGCTCTCACCTGCCCCAGTGCACAGCCAGGTTCTGCCCGATGGACACCAGCAGGCTGGTGGGCCCATGCTCCCAGATGCATTCCTGGGCCCAGGCCACTGCCGACTTCTCCAGCTCTTCATCCCAGGTCTGCAGGGGACGAGAAACGGGCACCAGGAGGTAGGGTCAGGAGTGTGTGGAAGAACTCAAACCGCACAGACGCCCCCAGCTCGGGCCCCAGGACGACCCTAAGGAGCAGGCTCAGCTTCTGCGACACTGGACTCAAGGACTCCTAGAGCATTTCGATGGTCTCTGGTCAGCAAAGAACCTGGAGGAGCCTGGATGCTCAGAGCTCCTGCTCGTCCTGTAACTTGTTGGGAACCCTGGCAAGTCCCTCCTCTCAGCCTCAGTCTCCTCATATGTGAAACAGGAGGATGAATAGCCTGGAGATGTATGGTGGTCATGGCTGTACAATGGTGTGAAGGTACCTGATGCCACTGAACAGTGCGTTTTAAAATTGTTGAAATGGTAAGTTTTATATTATGTATATTTTACCATTTTATATATACATATATATTTCTTTATACACACATGTGTTAAATTGCTTCAGTTATGTCCAACTCTTTGTGACCCTATGGGCTATAGCCCGCCAGGCTCCTCTGTCCATGGGGATTTTCCAGGCAAGAATAATGGAATGGGTTGCCATGTCCTCCTCCGGGAGATCTTCCTGACCCAGGGATCAAACTCACATCTCTTATATCTCCTGCATTGACAGGCAGGTTCTTTACCTCCAGTGCCACCTGGGAAGCCTACATATAACCCTATATATATATATATATACACACACGTACATATAGATTTTTTTTTTCTAAGTAGCAAGAAATGCCTTCAACTCACCCAGTCCTGCTCCCCTCCGGCAAAGCCCACCCTGCCACCTGCAGGACAAAGAATCTGCCACCTGCTCCCCTCCCAGCCAGCACAGGGCCCATACATAACTCCCCAGAAGAGAAAACGGTGAACCAAGTGAGGGAGACCACTTCTCTCTTTCGAGAAACTGATGCCCAGCGCCCTCAGGCTGTGAGCCAGCGGCTGCCCCGCCCCCTCCCAGAGTCACCAGGCAGGCAGGAGGCCCAGCCCCGCGCACAATAGGTGCTCACTGACAGCCTGCATGGGGAGGGCCCTGGGACGTTCCAGGAGACTGGTTCACCAACCATGGGACCCCAGCATAGAGCCACCCCTTGCCCCCATCTCCAGTCCTGCGTCTCCTTCTGGCCAAGATAACTGCACTCCTGAACATCAAGGGGCAAGTTCTAAACCCAGACAGGCTGGCTCCAGAGCCTGTCCACTCGTAAAACCTCAAAACAGGATGTCTTAACTCCATGGGGTTTTATAGTCCACCTCTTGGGATGAGCCTGTTTCAGAGGGCTGTGGCTCAAAGCCCCAGGAAGCGGGGCTGAGCAGGAAGCCATGGATCTGAGACACTCTCTTCCAGTCAGTGCCGCCTGTTATTGGGTGGATGCATGTTGGCAGGCGAGGATCCTGGCAGGGGGCAGGAGGAGCCTAAAAAGAAACCTACCCTAATTCTCTCCATCTTTAACCCTAAAGAGCTCTGCATGGCTGCCCTGCACACTAACATTTTGAAAGGGTGCCCACTCTGCCTCCTAAAATTAGCACAGCCCCTTCAGAACAAACCCCTGGACTATTTTCTTGAGGGGAAAAAAAGAAATGATTTCATAAGGAGTCCCTAGGGGACAGCCTTTCTCAGGCTCTTCCCAGGCGGGCATCCACTCATCCCTGGTGACGGGCCACCTCATCAGGCACAGCAATGCCTAGGGGCCCACAGCCACACGGGCAGGTGCCCGACCATGAGGGTGACCAAGGTCAGAGCATGATCAACACAGAGAGCGGCAGCTGAGTCCAGAGGAAGGAGAGGGGCCAGGGCCTGGGCTGCACGGAGCTGGATACAGGAGTGACAGGGTGCAGATGCCTGGGGTGCAGAGGGGGCTGTATGCACAGCACCCTGAGACCTCTCTGGCCACAGAGGAGGAAGGGAAACAAGCTAACCAGACAGACCAGGGCTCCTGACAGGAGGCCTCGGGTGCCAGGCAAGAAGCACAGAGGGCCCTCGAGGCTCCTGCCAGGAGAAAGGCTGGAAGAATAAAGATTGAGGAATTACAACATGATGCCAGGATTCAGAGGGCAAGATGGGAGGTGAGTCCCCCTCCAGGGCTGAGGCTGCCCCGCTAATCAAGGCGAGAACAGCATGGGCAGGGAAGATGGAAACAGCTGGAGAAAGAGCCCCGGGTACCTAGCGGGGCAGCAGGGTGGGGTAGAGTTCAGACTGAGCATGGACAGGCGAACGAGAGTGTGGGTCCTGGATTCAGCCAGACCCAGGTCGGAATCCACCTCTGCCTCTGCCAGCTGTGTGATCCCGGGCCAGTCTGTAAAGCTGGGGGGAACCACGGTGCCCACTTCATGGGGCCGAGAAAACCGGACATGGAGACACGTGAGCGAGGGTGGGGCTGGGGACGGGCACCTGGAGCTGGTCGCTCCTTCTGTTCCTAAGTGCTGGGGCTTCTCTTGATTTACAGGGGACCCTCCACCATCCCTTTTCGGCCTCCTCCTCCCAGAACACCCCACTGCTCACAGACTCAGCTGCCCCTCACTGTTTGGACAGAGGGAGCACCTGGAGAGTGGGGTGGAGACCACGCTGCACGGAGGCCATGGCACCAGCACAGCCCCAGGGCTGAGCGTCTGTGCTGGGCACGCGATGGGCGTGCCCGCCAGCTACCAAATGAGCACTAAGGCCCAGCCCAGCGAAGGAGACACTGAGGCCAGAGCCCAGCCCGTGACCCTCACCGCCCCCGCTCCAGGAGGGCCTGGGGGGAGAGCCGAGGGCACAGAGCTGGGGCTGAGCTCAGAGAGGTGCAGCCAGGGGAGCCTCTCTGGCCAGGAGCCCTGGGGCCTGGGCCCCGCCCCCCGCCCCGGGCCCGGGGCTCACCATGTACTCCATGTTGGAGGCGGGCGGCGACACCTGGCCCCGCAGCTTGTTGTGAAGTGCGAGGATCTCCTCCCGGTCCACCCTGGAGATGGCCCTCCGCGTCCGCGAGTGGGGCTGGTCCCCCTGGTATTTGCTGAGCAGCTTCTCTAACTGTGTGACATTAGGCAGGAAAAAGCCTTGGGCTCCGCAGAACAGCAGCACCAGCCCCAAGGGCACGACGCCAGTCAGGACACAGCTCATGGCTCCACGCCAGCAGCGAGGGCAGGAGTGATGGGTGGCCTGGGCGCCTGAGGCAGAGCTGGGCGATCTCGTGCTCTGAAAGGAAGCAGAGGGCGGCCAGAGAAGTCCGTCAGTGCCAAACCCACCACGGCAGAGAGTGGACCGGGCACCCCTCTCTCCCCACTGTGCAGATGTGGAGACTGAGGCTCACAGAAGCTACACTAGCAAGGTCCAGCAGGCAGGAAGTGGTGGAGCTGGGATTTAAGCCAACGGCCTCCAGCACGGCAAGCGGCCTGATGCCACATGGACATCCTGGCTCGGTCTCTCCCAGACTCAGCTTCTCGTGGCGCCTCCTTTTCCTCACTCTGAGTCAGCATCTGGACTCATTCAGGCTCCAGTGAGTCTATGGCCTGAATTAAACTCCATCTCCTGCCCCCAAAAGAGAGTGCTAAAGCCATTTCACGTCAGCAAAGGATGTGCCGTGAACCAACAGGGGTAGCAAACTTCCTAGTTCCCTGTGAAGTAGGACTCAGTTCCCAAACTGGCCGTCAGGCACCCCCAGACCCATCCCCGCACAGGCTCCTCCTGTCACGGCCCTTCCACGGGGTGTATAACCATCACACCCTACAACATAGCCTCCCAGGGCCCAGCCACATGCTCTGCTGGCTTGATCCTCAGAGAAAGAGACGGGCCTCCCAGGGGCACCTGTGTACCCACTCTCACCTTGTCCCCTGCCTGGAAACCCCCCAAACAGTCCAGCGCGCAGCCTCCCTCAGCCAGCTTCTGTCTGACAGTGGGCCCGTTACAGGCACTGCCGGGTGTGACCCCCTTGGCTGCTGAGTGAATGGTTCATATGGGTGATTAGCACCCAACAGCTACATCAGCGGGGTCAAGGAAGGGATGGAAGACTTTCGGACCTCCCAGCCCCTCTTGGGGCTGTGCTTCCCAAGGAGTGTTTCTGGAACCCTAGCTCCTGACACGTGCCAGGCCAGGGGCCGTGGTGCACGCCTCGTGGTCACATCAGTTGGGATTCACCCCCTCTGAGATCCACAGTGCCTGACGCTGTCATTTTATGACCCGTCAAGGATCTTCATGATCCATCCTTGCCTTTGGGCTCTGGGCCCTTTTCCCAAACACCGCCTCTCACTAACCTTTCTTCCTTGGCAGGCATCTTAGGAAAAGCTGTCTTAGTCTTGGAACACACTTACTAATTCTAAAATTCCCTGGCCCGAAGATAATTTATTAGGTTGAGTTTCCGCTGTGCCTGTGCTCCTTCCCAGAGCCCTTCCTGAGCCTCTGCGGGGGCCAGTCGCCTCATCCATGTCATCTCCAGCCCTCATGACAACCTAGGAGGTAGGTGTGCCCTTGCAACCACTTTACAGATGGGGAGGCTGAGGTTCAGAGAGTTGATCCCAAGGCTGCTTACTGGTAAGACTCAAACCCAGGTGTGATGTCCCTGAGAGCCTGGGGTTTTCCACCATGCTGCCCTGGTTCCTCTCACCCTGGGGGGCCAGGGGTCACACTACAGGTCACGAAGTGTGGTCCTCCTGATGGCTTGTTGTCTGGTCCAAGAAGACAGGACAGGGCTTGTTGTTCACCCTTGTTTGTTCACCCTCTCGCCTCTGTTTCACCCCCAGGGAGAGTCAGTCAGTTACCCAGTGACCTTTATTGGCACCTATTTTGTGCTGCACACTGGGAGAGGAGGACAACAAGGCACTGTCCCTGGCCTCAAGGGGCTCCCAGTTAGGCTGGGGAGACGGGCAGGGAAGCCCCCAATCCCTGACCAGTGGGATAGGTCTGGCTGAAGACAGCACGGAGAGCTGGAGGGAGGGCTCCAGAGACCCCTGGGTGAGCAGGGAGGGAGGCAGCCTGGAGGCTGGCCCACCCAGAACCCCAGGAGGCCTCCCTGTCATCTCCCACGTGAGCAACAGCCAGGGTTTCACTGGTTGCGTTGGCGTGGGGGTGCAAGATGGCAGCGGAAGGCAGGGATCCTCTGGGGCTTGCCCAGGGCACCTGAGAGGCCGAGCACAGAGCCTGGAGCAATGGGAACGTGGCAGTTCCCATCTCCATCCCTGGAAACTCTCCAGGGTCCTGACCAGGCTTATGCTTCAGATAAAAGCAGCCGACATCCAGGCGGAGGCCCAGCTCCGTGGCCTCTCTGCCGAGGAGTTCCCTCTGGAGCAGAGCTGCAGGGACCACGGGAGGGCTTCTGTGTGCTCACTCGCCCCGTGGGAATCAAGCCAGTAACGCAGACGCTCCCAGGGTCCCTGCCGCCTCCCCGCTTAGTCACACCACCATATATGACCATTTCCCAGCTGCAGAGGCCAGGCTGAAAAGGATGCCAAAAACTACTGACACTGGGTTAAGATTTGGGACAAAGCGGGAGCAAGACTGACATCATAAAATGACCACTCGGTCGTCAGAGAAACATCCAATTTGCTTTACTCTGTGCTTCAGCATCCTGAGGGGCAGGGCACCCCAAAAGGCATGAAACAGGAATTGTTTACATGACTCAACTGGACCAAAACCTGGGTTTGGTTTAAATTACCAATGGGTGCAATTCAAATAACTCTCAGTAGGGGGAAGGGTAAAATAACTGTGGGTCAGTGTGGGCGGAATATTATAAAGCAGGTAAAAGAAAGACCTGGAGTTCTGGGATTGTCAGCAGCAACAAAGCTCTAATCCAATGTTGGGCTAAGAAAGTTGTAGAATATTATGCTAATGGTACTATTTATGTACATTTTAAGGCATATAAACTGTATTTTGGACAAGTTTGTGGATATTATAGGTGGACATGCATATATATGTATGTGTATATTACACAGACATGTATTATATGTGTTTGTACATGTATCATATGGTGTGTGTGCACGTGTTGGTACAGTGAAACCAGTTCATGGTGGTGGTTGACTCTAGGAGGGAAATTGAACCAGGAATGAGAATATGAGGGGACTCATCTTTATCTTTAATATATTGTTTCTGCTTTAAAATCTCAAGCACATGTGGTAAGCTCTGTTCATGCAAGGTGGACCAGGTGAGTGAGCTGTGATGCGGTAGCCAGAGCAGGGCGTCCTTGGGGGCCGGACCTCACTGGTGAGTGCCCTCTATCCTTTGGACTTGTCTACTTCAAATTTTTAAAAAATATTAATGACTAGAAGAAAGCAAAATGCTAAAGCATGAAAGGACAATGAAACCACCGCTGGTTCCAAGTGCACCCTCCTGGCATGTTCTCCTCAACAAGGGCGACCTTATTCCAGAAGACTTGGTGAGCTGCCTTCACTCTGAACATTCAACGGCCTCACACGGTCCATGGCCCACAGATGGGGCCTTCTCTCCAAGGTTCAGGAGGGAGCTGATGAAGCCTCGGGTGGAGCTTCAAAGTTGGGAGAACCACGGGGTTTAGTCAAACCTTCCCCTTGGGAGAAACACAAGTGAAAAGAGGCATTTCTCCAAGTGGTTCCTCCACCTCGAGACAGTCGCTGGCACAGACATGCCGACTTGTCTTGGGTTGGGCCATTCATAGCATCATGTCGGGTAGGACTGTTGGGTCTGAAAGTGGCCTGGCGTGTCTGCAGCTTGGGGCGGGGATGGGGAGGGGCAGGCTGGGGGGCTGGGGGGCCATGCTGGGGAGGGGGCAATGCTTGGATCCTGATGGCTTCTAAGTCTGGGCCAAGGAGAACATGGAAGATTCAAGCAAAGCTGTAGCAGTAACAGGCCTGGTGTCCCACAACTTTATTCCAGACCACGGCACAGGGCTGGCATACAGAGGGAAACACAGAATCGTGGACTGAGCTATGCCTTCTGCAAATTCCGTCATTGGAGTCCCAACCCCAGCTCCTCAGACCATGGCTGGGTTTGCATACAGGGTCTTAGAAGAGGTGATTAAGTTAAAATGAGATCATACGAGTGGGCCCTGCTCCAGTATGGCTGGTGTCCTTGTAAGAAGGAGGGATTAGGATACAGGCACGCACAGAGGGATGAGCGTGTGAGATACAGGGAGGGGACCACTGTCTACACACCGAGGAGCAATGCCTGAAAGACACCAGCCCTGCCAGCACCTTGATCTTGGACTTCCAGCCTCCATGAGGGTGAAAGAATGAATTTCTGTTGTTTGAACTGATCGGTCTGGGATGTTTGGTCCTGGCAGCCCTAGCAGACTAATATTAATACAAGCATCAGATAGTAAATGAGAATTAGGTTCTAAACATCCCACTGGTGGCTGTATGGAAGGGGGTGAGGGGGGAACAGAGAGGCAAATCGGGCAGCCAAGACTGAGATTGCAGCTGGAACCTGGGCAGAGGCGACTGGTGCTGTGTCTCAGCACAAGGCCATCGGCCGAGGAGACTTCGCCAGGCCCCGCCAGCCCCCTGGTCTGGGAAGACTATTCAACTTCTGCTGCCCAAACAGCTCGATCAGAACTTACGCACAAAGCACTTCAGCCCCCTTTCCATCTATAATTTAAAAGAAACTGACTCACAGACATAAGAGCAGACTTGTGGTTGCCAAGGGGGATCGGTGTGGGGGAGGGACAGAGCAGGAGGCTGGGGTTAGCAGAAACAAACTATCTACAGAATGGATCAACAACAAGGTCCTCCAGCAGAGCACAGGGAGTCAACATCCTGTGATAAACCCAGAATGGAAAAGAATATGAAAAAGAATATATACAATGGCACCCCACTCCAGTACTCTTGCCTGGAGAATCCCATGGATGGAGGAGCCTGGTAGGCTGCAGACCATGGGGTCGTTAAGAGTTGGACACGACTGAGCGATTTCACTTTCACTTTTCACTTTCATGCATTGGAGAAAGAAATGGCAACCCACTCCAGTGTTCTTGCCTGGAGAATCCCAGGGATGGCGGAGCCTGGTGGGCTGCCGTCTACGGGGTCGCACAGAGTCGGACACAACTGAAGCGACGCAGCAGCAGCAGCAGCATATGCATAACTGAGTCACTTTGCTGTACAACAGAAATAAACACAACATTGTAAACCAACTATACTTCAATAAAATACATTTTTTTCTAAGTTTTCCAACAGAGACCCACACACTGCCACCTGGGGCTTTCCAATGACAAGTACAGGCTCCTACCAGGGAGGCCAGTGGGGGCTTACCGGGAGGGAGACCCACCGCATGCCCGTGGCTGCATTTCTCACTCCACCCTCCTGATGATCCAGGGGTTTGTGTTCTACTGCTCCCATCTAACAGATGAGGAGACTAAGGCCCCTGGGTCTTTGGGAACCCACCCAAGGTCACACAACTGCAAGCAGAAAACCTGGGGCTGGAACGCAGCTCTGTCTGGCCTCTGAGCCCCCTCCTCAGTGCCACCACGCCTTCCCCGGGGTGAGCTTCCCTGGGGATTTCCCATCACCACCCACACAGGGGCAGGACCCCCGAAAACAACCCAGCTCACACTGTGACCCTCCCCGCCCTTCCCTGCTTCCTGAGCAGATGGCTGGGCTCAGCGGAGACAGGCCCCACCCCCACTCCAGGTCAGCCAGTGACTCTGTCAAGAAGAAGGCACCCATGTGTCATCCCCAGGGGAGTGAAACATTTACGTCATGGTGACGTTGCACCACGACGTGCCCTGTCACCGAGCCTAGCACCCACCCAGCCTCCATCTGCCTCTGACTCAAATATGACGCCCGCTCTGACTCTCTCTGCAACCCTCCAGCCCTCCTGACATCCCGAGGGGCTCACACTTCAGGCAAGCGGGTTATCTGAGCTCCCTTTGGGGCCTGGAGATGGAGGCCAACACTCATTGGCTCTTTTGCCCCCTGCTTCTCCCAGGGTAGCCAAATGCAGGCCTCGTTTCCAGAGAAGCCCTCTCCACTCTCTGTCCCTGGCCTGCAACCAACAGCATCAAACACCCGAGTGAATGCCGCACAGTTGACAGAAATGCAGTCTCGGAGAGGTCTCCTTGGCAGCAGTTGAAACTCCCAGCTTGAGAGACCACAAACAAGATAAGGGCACCAGGGGTGGGGGGCAGGGGTGAGGAGACACCAACAAAGCTTTCAAACCCCTCGGTCGACAGCCACTCAATCTGGGGTCGGATTCCTGCAGCATCGCCCCAACTTGAGGCATACATTTGGACTCTGGCTGTTTTCCACTCCATTTTCTGGAAAACAAAACTGAGCCCGGGTGATCTTCCATGGTATGAGTGATGTCCGGGGCTGGACTGAGGTGGAACCAAGACTTGAGATCCCACTTCCTGGAAGCATGGAGGGCTTTGTACACTTGGCTGCTGCCACAAAGCTCTGCCATCACCCTCCGCCCCACCTAAGAGTCTGTGGACGTCAAGGGCACCCACAGCCTCACATGCCCCCAATCCACCTCAGGGTCTCCTGCCACTCAACTCAACTCTCAGGAGCAAAATGAAGAAAGAGAATGTGGATGAACCTGGAGGCGTCACTCTGCCCAGGCTGCTTTCGCCTGTGTTTAGGAAAGTCTGCCAGAAAGATGAATCTTCATAGGACCCACCAGCCGGCAGCCCTGAGGCCGTGCCAAGCTCTCTGCTCCTGCACACGCTGTTCCCGTGGCTCAGCCTGTGACCCCAACCTGCTGCGCCCCCGCCGGGGCCCAGCGGATGAATTCCTGCCCGTGGGTTAGGACTCAACTTTGGGGTCGCAGCTTAATCATGGCCCCAGACCTTGTTCACCACTGAATCACCAAAGTCTGACCTCGTCGGGACGAGGAGGTCTGTACATTCACCTCGTAAATATTTATAGAACACCGTTGGCGTCTTCATCGGTGAACAAGATCGACAGGTCTGCAGGTGTGATTCAGCTCCCGGAGGTTTCCGGAAAGTGGTGACCCTTTGACTCCTCCACTGAGTCTTCCTGTGGAACAGAGACTGATCTGCCTGTGAGGGGAGGAGGCAGGCTGGGATCAAGGGATGAGCCGTGGGACAAGGAATTACAGGGTCACAACATTACAGGGTTCATTGTGTGGTTAATGGCTAATCGTATTGGCTATGACAATAATAATGATGCTAAATGCTCCTCAGATCCATTGTTTGGAGAGATCTGAGGAAGACTGGGATTAATAATGGTGAATGAAGTTAAAAAGGCTATTCTCTCTTATTTCAAAGCCTCTTCTTGGAGACAAATCTAATTTTTACAACTCCTATTAGATGTCTAATGCTGGTGGGGATGATAAAAAAAATAAAAAGGCCTCCCTTAAATCTGAAATACGCTTCAGTTCCCTACATGCCTGGGGCCTTAGCCACTTTCTCTCAGCTTTCTGGGGAAGTGATGACTCGAGATGTAACAGACAGGGTCTGCAACACGAATATGATCAGCTGGCCAGGAACCGGATTCACAATGACAGTTATCCGGCTCAGTGGCCGTTGCTGCCCTGAGGCTGGGTCTCCTTCCAGGGCTCAGCTGAGCCCTGGGTGTCAAGGAGCCAGCAGCCTGCCCAAGTCTGCTCACGCTGGCTGCCTTGCCAGCTAGACTTGGCGCTTCTCGAGGGGCTGGCACCAGTGCTAGAATGGCAAATGTTTAGTAACGGACATTTGGAAAACCCTGAAATACTCACCCTAATCTGTAGTGTCTACCCATTCCCTTGGTGTAAATATCCCCACCACGGCAATTTCAAGCCATTGATGTAGGGTCACTGAGTGTGGAGTTTCTGGAAAGAGTCCCACGATAACACACTGTGATGCAACTTTTCCACCATACACATGGAGTAGACAGCAACCACCCCAAGAACAGAGAGAACAGTGAAGCAGGGTAAAAGATTAGGATGCAATAAGTTTGGACTAGTTACTACTTTTATTTTAAGTAAGACTTATTTCATTGTAAGTTTATATAACATATAATGGTGGTTGTGTGTACAGGGAACTATACCCATTGTTTTATAATAAACTATAAGAGCAAAAATCTGAAAATATGTATATGTAGGGCTTCCTAGGTGGCACAGTGGTAAAGAATCCATCTGCCAATGCCACAGACCCAGGAGACAGATCCCTGGGTGGGAAAGATCTCCTGGAGAAGGGCATGGCAACCCACTCCAGGATTCTTGCCTGGAGAATCCCATGGACAGAGGAGCTTGGCGGGCTACAGTCCAAGGGATTATAAAGAGTAGGACATGACTGAGTAATTGGGCGCACATGTGCACACACACACACACACACACACACACACATATAGACACACACACACGTGTATAACTGAATCGCTGTATTGTACACCTGAGACTTACACGACACTGGGAATCAACTATATTTCAATAAAAAAAAAAATGATGGTGGGACTGAACTGGCCCATAGCTTTTCTGGAAACTTAACCATCAGCTCCCACAAGCCGGTATGAGCCAGCTCCAGCACGGCACTGGCCAACTGGGTCTTACTCAACCCGAAACTTCGGGGTGTATTAACTGCTCAACAAACATTTCTCACCAATCACCCAGCCAACACGTGATGAGTGAGGACAAAGTGGCTGACCTTGTTTTGGGTCCTCTACTCCCAGAATCTTGTCTTTTACCCTCTCTGCAGACTGCTGGGGTCACTATGACTATGATCCCTATTTTACAGATGAGGAAACTAAGGCTCAACGCAGACGAGCAACTTGCTCACAGTTGTGCAGAATGCCTGCGGACAACGGCAAGGAGCCTGCCACGCTCTGACTCCCTGCCTGCCTTGCCCTCCAAAATATCAGGGCAGTTCTGACTTGCACCCCCATGTCAGCAAGAGCCCCCACAGCTAGCCCCAAAGGCAGGGGCATCAGGGCTCCAAGCTCCCTCAGGAGCACAAAGGAGAACTCAGAATGTGAGCAAGGCTGAAGGCAGAGCAGAGTCAGACCCACAAACCACCCAGAAATTCCAGGAATGAAGTGGCGGCTGGGAGAAAGGGGGCGGGACACCCCAGCCTGTCTCGGGCAGATCCCAGGGCTGGGAAGAGCGGCTGGGTAAGTACCAGACACGCCGAGGGCGGGGAGCTCCCTCCTCCATGGGAGCCAGTTTTCCTTAAACCCTTCTCGACAGAATTAGGGAAAGACCATGGAGGACTGTCCCTTCCTTGTCAACTGCTCTGCCCCCAACCCCACAAAGATGGACATTAGGCTTAACAAAAAAGGCCACCCCCACGGGCACCTTCTTTCCTCCTGTCCCCTCAGCAAAAGATATGTCCTTATGGGATACATGGGGCAACAACTCGGTATGTTTAACTGAATATAATATATAAAACCCATTCAGTTTTTTAAATACTATGCAGAGAACATACACAATTCTGAACAAAAAGAGCACACTTACTCAACAAACATTCACTTAATCTACTCTGTGCAGGAAAAAAAAAAAACACAGGTTTGTTCAATGCAAGCCAAGATAATATATAAGAAGCCACTTTAAAGTGACTGGATAATAAATTAATATACTCTTCAAATACCCAGTACATGACGCCTGGGGCCCTTTGCCCCCTTCTTGCAGACATGTGGATGTTTCCTTGGAAACAATGCTCCCAGAAAGCTTTAGATAAATGGCAGGAAACCTCCAGCTCCCAAAAACAAGAAATCGAGGACTCTCAGGAGACATCAAAGAAAATTGTGGACAGTGGGTCAAACCTGGTTTGAATCCTGACTCTATGACGTAGACCTGGGGCTGCCCAGAAGGTCCCTCAATCCCTCGGAGTCTCCAGTTCCTCCCGGGCAAAGCAAAGTACTGAGTTTCTCCCAGGACTGAGGGAGAATTTGCCAATTATGGAAATAGTGGTTCTAAGGAGCCCAGCGGCAGAGTCCCAAGACTCACTGGTGTTCAATTAGTGTTTCTTTCCCGCTCCTTGAGAGTGAAACCAGCCATCCCAGACACCTCTGCTCCAGGCTACGGTGCCGGCAGCACCGGGACTAGCCTCCCACCTGCAGTGCACGATTCACTGGTGTCCGGTGGTACCTGCAAGCATGAGTCACAGCCTTGAACCGAACTCAAGCATTCTATATAGCACCAGACTATGGAATCTGCACGTGGCCTCTCGGGAGAAATCCCCAGGGCAAGCCCTCAGGTGGCCAGGGAGTCCCTGGGGTATGCAGTGAGCAAGACTCTGTCCCCAGGAGTGGGGCCCAGTGGGGGGGCGGGCATCGCAGCAAGCAGAGGAGACCATACCGAGGCTGAAGGAAGACAGCCTGGGACACCGGACGGTGAGTGTGGACAGAGGTAGGGGCAGTGACCACTCTGGCTGGGGTGAACTCCAGGCAGCGGGAACTGCAAGGACGAACGCTCTGAGATGGTCACTGTCTTTGGCCTGGACAAGAAGGTCAGAGCAGTGTGACCAGGGAGAAATGGGGTCACAGAGGCAAACAGGGCCAGGCAGCCTGGGGCCCCGAGGGCCTTGACAAAGAGTGTTGATTTTACTCTAAATGCAAAGCGGAGTGGGGGGTGGGGTGTGTGTTTGTGTGAGTGTGAGTGTGTGTGTGTGTGCGCGCGCGCACACGCACGGGCGCACACTTCAGGTGCAGAGCAGATGAAGCCAATGGTGACAGGGTCTGATTTACACTCTGAGAACCCGGCAGATGCAGCTCCGCAGATGGGGCTCACAGACCTAATGCTGAGCTGGAGAGGCCAGACTCCAGTGATGAAACATCCATGCTGCCCTTGATGTAAAGTTCAAAACCAGGCAAAACCAACCTACCCCAACAGAGGCACAGAAATGGTTCCCCTCAGGGGTGGGGCTGTGGGAGGGGCCTGGGGGGAGTCAGGCTCTGTCACCTTGGGGCCCGAGCCTGCACGTGCGCACTGGGAGAAAACGCCATCCCCCTGTGCATGAATGCATGTGCTTCCTTCTCTAGCATGTTGAACTTTAATAAAAAGTTTAAGAGAAGAGTTACAGAGGCTCTGGCTTCTGTTGGAAGAATGCCTCCACAGAAGCAGGAGAAGAGCACTGTGCAAGAGAAAACCCTCTGGGGTTTTCTTCCCTGAGTATCAGCGCTGAGACAAGTCCGGGGCCTGGACTCCGACAGCCCTTCGAAGTGAACCTGAAGGTGCTGGAGCCCAGAGCAAGCTCTGTGCGGCCGGGGCCTCCCAGCTGGGCCAGACAGCGACTCTGCCAGACAGGGCCCGGTTCATCCTGGTCTGAGAGGGCACTTTGTCCAGCGATGCCAAAGCTGAAAATATCTCAGTCCCCGGGAAGCCCGGCCTTGACGGTTCCTGGGAATAAACAGTGTTTTTAAAGCAGCCAGTGCTTCCCCCCATGAGAACAGACTGGCTGTGTTGGGAGCCGGCTGGGGGCGGGATGGAGAGATGCAGCAGACATGTACAGACACACAGATGTATTTTGAATGCTGGAGAGGAAACAGCCCATTCTTTCAGAGGGGCCGCTTAGGGGTCACCAACAGACGGACTTCACAAGGTCCTGGGCACACGGGCTCTAAACGCAGCTGAAGGAAAAGGCTGGAACCCTCAGGACACTTGCTCAAGCCCTAGAGCAATGGGTGCCAGCAAACCTGGCGTCATCCCGGAAGAAAGGCCTAGGAACACGCCAGCAACTTGCTCTCAGGGCCTCGACTCTGGACAGAAGAGGTCATTCTAGCTCCCAAGCCACTGGCTCCATCCCTGCCACGTGACTTCTCTGTGCTCACACCAGGTCCTGTAAACAGAACTGTCCGCCCCAATCAGCCGCCCAGCCCACCCCATTCTGGGCCCCTGCCCAGGGAAAGTCTTCCAGGCTTTCCCGGGCAGTGGGTCCCACCCTGGAGCCTGCACCAGAAAGTGCTGGAAGTCGAGCTAAAGCACAGATTGCCGGCCCCACCCCCCGAGCTTTTGGAGGTCTGCAGTGGAGCTGAGAATCGGCATCCTGACAGCTCCCCTGGGTGCCACTGCTGGCCCTGGGACCTCACTTTGAGAACCGCTGCTCTAGGTGGCACCAGCCTCTCAAATCTCCCCATGCTGCACCTTAGTCCGGTGTTTCGCAAACTCTAGCCCTTGGCACACCCGCTACCCCAAGCTTTGCCCACCTTCCTACCATCTCCCTGTTCTAGTTCATATTTCTTATTTTTATTTGTTGGTTCGCTTTGGGAGTTCAAAGAAATTTATGTTAAAAAGGAAACCTTCAGAACTTCATGGTGGTCCAATGGTTGAGACTCTGAACTTCCAAGGCAGGGAACACAGACTGATCCCTGGTTGAGAACTAAGCCCAAATGCTGTGCGGGGCAGCCAAAAATTAAAAAAAAAAAAAAAAAATGGGGAGGAGGGGCCTTCTATGATCAGCATGTGCAGAGAACCTGATCCCTCCTGCTGTGACCGGAAGGCAGGAGTGAGATGAGCCTGGGTGAACATGGAGCAGAGCTAGGACCAGAGGCCTCATTGTAGAAGGTGCTCTGTTTTTGTTGTAAAGGGAGGTCAATCTTGTAAAGGGTGGGTTGCTGCTGGGTCAGCACACAGGCTCAGTCACCTTGGGGATGGGCCGGGATGGGCTTCACACACTGCGGGGGACACCAAACATCCCACCGTGACCTGCTCTCAGGGATGAAGGCCACACCATGACTGCCCTGTGCCCTGCAGCTCAGAGCAGGAGATCCAAATTCAGCACAGCTGACCCCATCACAGGGCAGGCTCCTCCACCCTGAGCCTGACCTCCAGACCCTTAGACCCCAGACAGATGAGCTTCCTGTCACTCTCAGGGTACCAGGGGAGCCCTCCTCCAGGCCTCTGCACAAACATGGTTCCTCTCCCAGCATACCCCTCAACGTCCCACCCACCGTCACCTTCCCTGCCAGGAACACTGCCTCTTTGCTCTAAAACAACTTCTGTGTGTGCATGCTAAGTCACTTTAGTCCTGTCTGACTCCTTGCGACCCTGTGGACTGTAGCCCACCAGGCTCCTCTGTCCATGGGATTCTCCAGGCAAGAATACTGGAGTGGGTTGCCATGCTCTCTTCCAGGAGATCTTTTCAATACAGGGATCGAACCCAAGTCTCCTGCGTCTCCTTTTACCACTGAACCACCAGTAAAAGAACTTCTAGGATCTTATCAAATCAGCCACAGCAGTTGCCAGCTGGATGCCAGTCCCTAGTTCTAGAGAGATCCAGAAGTTTTCAATCCAAAAGAACGTCAGGGAAGGGTCCATTCTCGGACCACTTGACTACAAACAAAATGGAAGCTGGATTCTTTTCCTTCCAGGATTTTACCATTCTGCACTCACAGTGGGAAATGATCCAGAAACTTGGACTGAAAATGTGGGATTTCATAATTTATAATATTTTTTTAAAATGATGGTCCAAAAGTTGCATAATCCTCATTAGGACTTTTCTTTTTTCCCCTGAATTTGTGGTTTTTTCCTAAGCTGACGCAGCACTTGGGGCAATCAGAGAAGATAAATTTCCCTGGGGCTGGACCACAAGAAACTGTCTGTCCCCACAATCTTGGGTGGGGGGGTTGTCTATCACCATGTACCCACAAATGCACAGCCTGGGGTACAAGATGTTCCCCAGGACAACATCTCTGACAGGAATCTCTGCCACTTGCTCTCCAGGGTGAGGGGTGGGGAGATACTGTGAACACTTCCCCCAAAACACCCAGGCACCCCATTCTCTATGCTCATGGCAGAGGGCCTTGATTCCTTCTGGAAGGAGATGATCTCAGTTGATGCCTCTTCAAGACGAAACTCTAGAACAAGGGACACAGGATCCTTAATAAGGTAAAAATAAGGTTACCATGGGACCCACCTATTCTACTCATAGGGGAAGAACCAAAACAACTGAAAATGGGTGTACAAAAAAAAGTGTACACAGATGTCAACAGCAGCACTATGCGCAACAGCCCCAAGGGGAAATGGCCCAAACTTCCAGCAGTGGATGAGAGGATCAACCAAGGATGGTCTGTCCTGCCCGTACCGTGGAAGAGTATTCGGCCGCAAAAAAGGGCGCAGCACTAACACAGGCTCCAACATGAATGAACCTTGACCACGTCATGCTCAGTGAGAGACGCCAGACACGGAGAGTCACATACCGGATGGTTTCTTTTACACAAAACGTCCAGAATTAAGCAAATCCAGAGAGACAGAAAGCAGATGAGCAGTTGCCAGGGGCTGAGGAGGACAGAATGGGGAGTGACTGTTAATACTGGTTGTAAGGTTTCCTTTCAGAGTGGTGAAAATGTCCTGGAATTAGACAGCGTTGATAGTTTCACAACACAGCTAATGTACTAGATGCCACCAAACTATGTACTTTAAAATGATAAATCTCATGTTATTAGTATTTTACAATACTAAAATCATTTTTTTCCAAGGGAAAGAAAAAAAAAAAAACAAGAGCGGCCTGTCCCTCCCTGTTCCAGAACGGAGTGTGCTCCCCTTAGGACTTTGTGAGGGGCTCCAGATCCCTATCGTAGTCAGCTCAGTGAACTGAAGATGAAATGATGCCTGTGTTCCATTTTCCTTTCTTGACAAGCCATCAGCCCCTTTGAGTGATTCTGGGTTTGCACATCTGGGACTGATCAAAAACCAGTGAGTCTGCAAAAAAAAAGGGGGGGGAGTCTTCCTAGGTCGGGAGTAAGCAGACACAGAGGCACCTCCCATACATAGTAAATTACTCTGGTGACAGAGAAAAGAAATGTTCCAGCTCCCATGAGGCCAAAGAGGTCAGCATTCAGAAGTCCTGCCTTTAAAAGCTGGTTTTCAAATGCGACCTACAGAAAAACCCAGGTATCCGATGTGGGGTTGCTGAGGGAAAGATGAAGTGTGGGGTTCTTCAGAGGCCCATGCTCCACTCCTGAGGCTCCAGCCCCTCCCCATCCAGCCAGCTCCCCTTGGCAGTCCAGAAGCAGGGCTGTGGGAGCAGCTGGCATTGCTCTGGGTTCCCCAGCAGGGCCCCTGCTTACTGATGCAGGTACCTGTCGGCAGAGTGGATCCCAAGCCCCCATGTCAGTGTCTCCTCTCCAGCCCCACCCCTAATCAGGGCTGGGGAATTCAGACCCCACACAGCAGAAGCCTTGCCCAGAAGCAAGCTCTGAGCTGACAGTCATGTGGCCAGTCATTGGACCAGCATCTTTTTCCAGGATCTGAGGGAGGACCCAGCTAGGATGGCAGCTCTCCCCAACCCTGCCCATGTCATGTTGGGTACATGCCTTCATCACTCGGAGCCTCAATTTCCTCCTCGTAAGAAGGAGGACAGTCCAGCTCACAAATAAGTCAGTGGTCATCCATGTAAAACCCCAGGCATGTCTGGCCCACGGTAAGTGCCAGATGAATGTCAGCTGCTGATAGGATTACAAACGCAATCATTACTATTCCTACTCCTATTTTTTAAGAGGCTGTAAAAATCAAGACCACTCTCTTCATTCTCTTCCCTGACTGCATCGTCGGAACGGGCTGGCCCCAACTCTGCTAACTGTGTTTTACCTGGAGCCCCTCTCAAACAAAATGATCCCTCAGGTTTGAAGGTCAGGTTCAGAGGTGGAGTTAGCAATTGGACAGAGAAGTGTCTTAAAGGAGGCAGGACTCAGCCCTTGAATGTGAAGGCTAAGTGCAGACAGATAGACCTGAGGTGACAGCATCACACACAGCCATCAAGCGCACAGAACAAATAGGCCCAAGAGTTCCCCTCTGGATCTGTTTGGAGAAGGGGGCACGCCTTTCATCCTGTCCTTCACATCCTGGCCTCTCATCTGTCAGGTTCTAGACCCTAGATGCCCTGACCCTTCTGGGGAAGGCAGGCTCACCCTAATCTGCCAGGGCAAGGAGCCCAAAGGCTCAAAGTGGAAACTCACAAGCCGCTCTTGGTTGGCAGGTGAGCTAAGCATCTGTCAATTCCCAGCTGCTCCCCTTGACCAGAGCGGTAACTCACCTTCCAGCCAACAGATGCCCGGTTCAAACTGGACTTCCGTGAGCTGGCATTAGCCAGCTGGCCTGTCCACCAGCCCAGCCCTTTCGAGGGAGGCTCTGGGTCTCCACTGCCCAGGGGGCTGGCCCTGGCTCTTCCACTGGGGGTCGCAGATCTCCCAGACCCCAGAGCTGAGCCCTCAGCTGCCAGCGGTTCCCCCCACCAGAAGTTTATACAGATATCTACTCTAGCTGAAGAAACCCGGGAACTCTTCCCAAACCTGTAGAAACTGGACATGCGCCACGCCCGGACACATCCACAGCCTTATGGGGCTTTGGAGGCAGACGGAACTGGGTCCCAGCCTCCGCTCTGCCCGGACACATCACCTCCCTGACCCTTCAATGCCTTCCTCTGAAATAGAAGAGGAAAACTACCTGGAAGGTTTGTCGCCAACACTACCGTAAAGGGGCGTGGCTCTGTAAACTGCCCAGCAGAATACACACGCCGCTAGGATCACCGTAGCCTCCACACGTGGGCAGAACACATTCAAACTCCTGCCACACGCTCTCCACTTATTGACGCCCGCAGTGTACACAGGGATGCAATAGATGCTGGCGAATTGCACCGGGAAGGCAAGAGTACACACAGCCTCAGGGAGCAAGATTCTGCGGTCAGACCTGCTTTGAGTCCCAGGCTCCCTAGCTTCTAGTATGTGAGGTCTCAGACAACTTGCTCTCGCTGAGACTCAGTTTCTCCATCTGCAGAAGGGCATGCCTCCGAGTATGGTTCTGAAATGCAGAAGGCATGCACAGCTAACTTGCCTGCGCACAGTAAACCCTAAGAAATGGCATCGGCTCTGGTTATTCCAGCTCCTAGGAGATTGAGGGGGTGGAGAGCACGGTGCAGACAGAGGAATCTAAGGCACACTCACCTCCCTCCGCCCGGCTCAACCACCTCCTCGCCGGCGTCTCCTGCGCAGAGTGGCGGCGACAGCAGGGCAAGCACAGCGGACACAGCGGGCAGGTCGCGGGATGAGGAACTCTCGGGCCGCCGAAGGATGCAGTGGGTCAGAGGACCGTACGCGCCGCCTCTTGTAGGCTGCCCGGACCCAGGAGCCACGCCCCTGGCGGCCCTAATAGGGTCGCGCTGCCTTGGCCCAGCCCCTGCACGCCTTCGGCCCCGCCCCACCCCACCCACCGGCCCCGCCCCACCCGGCCTCTCCCCACTTAGGAGCCTGGCGGCCTCCGGGAGGCGCTGGCGCCTCGGGTCCGGGGCATCGCAGGGAGGGCGGGACCACCCGCGTCCTAAAAACTCGGCTTGAGAAAAGGAGGACGCGCTCAGTTTCCTCATCATGACCATAAAAATAGCGTTTCCATTGAGAAATTAACGGTGCACCCAGCGCGGTGCCAAGCACTTTCCACCAGGGGTTTGCAAATTTACCAAATTCCACTTCTGTGCGCCTCAACTGGAAACTGGAAAATGGGAAAAGAGAAGCTACCTCCTTGGGACTTGTGTGGGCCCTATCAACTAGGGTGTAGAATACACTTGCTAAATTTATCCCCATCCTCTACACCTGGATAGAAAACTTCACTCTTGCCATCCAGACACACATATACACATAGACACACACATTCCCAAAGTGCAAATGAAGACAGGAAGATGTTACTGGATGAACGCAGTAAAGCTGAGGCCCAGGCTAATCCTTAATCGTCATTATTTCAGTGTAGGTTCACAGGAATCCATTGAGATGGAAATGATCCCATTTCACAGATCAGGCAGCTGAGGCTTGGAGAAGAGAGTGCCCCAAGTCCCTAGCTGGCAGTGCAGGTAAACACTTCAATGAATTTAGAGCCAGAAGAAATCACCTTTGAGAGATGTAGCCAAGGCCCTGGTCGGCAGGGGAAGAAAGCAAGGCCACAGGAGCTAAAGGACTCCCTGGTGCTCCCCACTCTTAATGTGGACCTACTGTATGCGGGCTGGAAGAAGCACAAGCTGGAATCAAGATTGCCGGGAGAAATATCAATAACCTCAGATATGCAGATGGCACCACCCTTATGGCAGAAAGTGAAGAGGAACTAAAAAGCCTCTTGAAGAAAGTGAAAGAGGAGAGTGAAAAAGTTGGCTTAAAGCTCAACATTCAGAAAACTAAGATCATGGCATCCGGTCCCATCACTTCATGGGAAATAGATGGAAACAGTGTCAGACTTTATTTTTGGGGGCTCCAAAATCACTGCAGATGGTGATTGCAGCCATGAAATTAAAAGACGCTTGGAAGGAAAGTTATGACCAACCTAGATAGCATACTGAAAAGCAGAGACATTACTTTGCCAACAAAGGTCCGTCTAGTCGAGGCCATGGTTTTTCCAGTAGTCATGTATGGATGTGAGAGTTGGACTGTGAAGAAAGCTGAGTGCCGAAGAATTGATGCTTTTGAACTGTGGTGTTGGAGAAGACTCTTGAGAGTCTCCTTGGACTGCAAGGAGATCCAACCAGTCCATTCTGAAGGAGATCAGTCCTGCGTGTTCTTTGGAAGGAATGATGCTGAAGCTGAAACTCCAATACTTTGGCCACCTCATGTGAAGAGTTGACTCAATGGAAAAGATCCTGATGCTGGGAGGGATTGGGGCAGGAGGGGAAGGGGACAAAAGAGGATGAGATGGCTGGATGGCATCACCGACTTGATGGACATGAATTTGGGTGAACTCCGGGAGTTGGTGATGGACAGGGAGGCCTGGCGTGCTGCAATTCATGGGGTAGCAAAGAGTCGGACACGACTGAGCGACTGAACTGAACTGAACTGTATGCGGGCAGTGCTGGTGCCTGAGGGAGCCTGTCCTCACCACGCTGCTTATTCCTGAGTGAAGACACCGAATCACTCAGTATCAGCTTTTCCCTAACAGCCCCATCCAGTCACTCTGCACCGGCCCCTGCGCTGTACAGCAGTGAGCAGGCACAGACATGCCCCTCTGGGCCTGGGATCTGAGTCTGGAGTGTCAATGGTTCAGGGCACTTGGCTGGTGGGGGGAGGGGGGTGGGCAGGGAGGATGGGGTAAATATAAGGGAAGAATCTCAGTGATTGGCCAGACATGTGTGACTAGGATTCAGAAAGCTGGAAACTCTTGAAGATTTAGGTGCAGCTCAAATGCAATAATAAAAAAAAAAAAGTTATCTTTTTAACTCATTTTATTTTCATCTTTTACTTTTCTTCCTCTTCTCAGTTTTTGAAGCATCGTTCTCAGCGCAACACTTATTCATTCAATACTTATTAAGCTCCCACTATGTGTCAAGCTCTGTCCCAAGCACTGGGCATTCAGTGGTAAGCAAAACAGACTGCTTCATAACCAGCGTCCTCGGTGTGACAAAGGGCAGATCCAAGGGGAGGAGTGAGCTGTATTCCTGACAGATGCCTCTCAGGTACCCAGCCTCATACCCGTCATCCTGGCAAACCCCCCTGCTCCCAACAGCCCTCCGAAGCTGGTGCTACCACCATCAAGAAACTGAGTACAGAGAATGTAAGTAGCTTTCCCAAGGTTGAACAGCTCCCCAGTGGAGGTACTGGGATTTGTTTGTTTGTTTTTTCACTAGAGGAGAAATTTTATTTCACATTTACAATTTCAATTAAACTTTGGTTGAACAGTGACACTGCCTCGGGAACACAGGGCGGCTTTCTGAAGGCCTCACTTCTCCCCTTCCCTCGCTGGTTCCCTGCTCGCAGGCACGCTCCCACCTACCACAAGGAACTGGGATTTCAACTCCTGCTCACACCACTCACCGGCTGCCGCCTTGTGCACCACTAACCCTGGGGCTCAGGGGGAGCGGGATGAAGCGGCTCCTGCCCCAGCAGAGGGGAAGAGAAGCGACTCAGACTGATTTCTCACGGGCCCAGCATGCAGGTGGGGGTGCGGATGGAGGTGATCAACAACAAAACATCTCCAGTTTGGCTGAGTCGGGCCTCCCCTCCTTTGGCAGCCGCCCTGTGGGCTCCTCGCTAGTTCTGGAAGGCTCTGGGGACACCATCCCCAGTTCAAGTGTTCTGGGGCGCCGTTGGCAGAGCTGCAACCTGAGGGCACCTCTCTATAATGTCACCCCCAAGCCGAGGTGCCAACTCCTATCCAGACTGGCTGCCGCTGCCCCACCCCCTGCACCAAGGAACTGCCAACACCTCACCTCCTCCACTCCCTGCTTCTCCTTTCCTCTCCCTCTGTGGGCTCCTCTGCATTTGTGCACCTGCTTCTTGTCTGTCCAGAGCTGCCTGCTGACTTCCAGCAAGCACTCACGTCCAAGACCTTGGCCCCTAAACCAAGTGGCCTGAGGGAAGAGGGAGCTGGATGTGCCACAGTGTGAACCCACTAGACGTTTCTCAGCAACCTCATTTCTCTTTAACATCTCAATGGGGTTAATATTTCTCAAACGGGATGTTAGGGTCACTGCTGCTCTGTAACAAACCATCCCAAAAGGTAGTGGCTTAAAACAACCATTTTCCTTGATACAAATGAACTTACTTACAAAACAAAAACAGACTCACAGACTTAAGAGAACAAGCTTATGATTGCCAGGGGGAAGGATGGAGAGAAGGGATACTTAGGGAGTTTGTGGCTGACATGTACACACTGCTGTATTTAAAATGGATAACCAACAAGGACCTACTGTACAGCACACTAACTCTGCCTAATGTTCTGTGGCAGTCTGAATGGGGGGGAGCTTGGAGGAGAATGTATACTTGGACGTGCATGCCTGAGTCCCTTCACTGTTCACCTGAAACTATCACAGCATCGTTTGTTAATCAGCTATGCTCCAATACAGAAGTAAAAGTTAAAAAAAAAAAAAAAGTTTAACCTAAAGAAAAAAGAAAGAAACATCACTCTGTTCACGGTTTTACAGGTCAGGAATGTGGGATGGGCTCTGCTGGATGGTTCTTCCTTGCCTCATCGAGTGCCTGCAGTCAGATGCTGGCTAGGCTGCAGACATTGGAAGGTCCCCCCTGGCCGGATACCCAAGCTGTCATTCTCGTGGTAGGAGCTCCATGCGGCCTTTCCAGGCAGTCAGACTTTTTACTTCCCCCAGAGCAAGCCTCCCAAGAGAACCACGCAAAAGATGCAGGACCTTTGATGGCCTGGCGGTGGAAGAACGTCACTGCTCCCACACCCTTGGTCAAAGCACAGGAGAGAGGGCACAGACCACACTTTTCAACAGGTACAGATCAGAGAATCTGCAGGCTTGTTTTAAATCCTCCCCAAGTTTTAAAACAGATACAACAGGGAATTCCCTGGCGGTCCAGGGATTAAGACTCTGTGCTCTCACTACGTTAGGCCCCAGTTTGATCCCTGGTTGGGGAACCAAGATCCCAAAAGCCATGTAGTATGGCCAAATCAATTAATTAGAAGAACAGACACAATATGTGAAAACACATAAACAGTACCTGGCACCAAGCAGACATTCAGTGAAAGATAACCAATCCTTCTTAGGGGAAGGAGGGTCTAGATGAACGACTTTGAATCCTGGTTCCACCAGCTCTGTGTCTTTGTTCAAGTCACCTGACCTCTCTGAGCTGCAATCGCCTCCCAGGCTGGCTAACCCAAGGGTCAGTTTGAGCCCAGGTCTGTAGCTTTCCGGAACCAGCGGGGCTGAGTTCAAATCCTGGCTCCTCCACCTCCAGGCCTGGCCTTTGTTCAGCTTCCCGTGTGTAAAATGAGGTGATCATAACAGCATCTTTCTCTTCCATGGCTGCCATGAGCATTAAATGGTTAATATAAGGAAACTAGTCAGACAGGGTCTGGCGCTTAGCAAGTATTAGTTAATATTACTGTTATTAGGGCCAACAGAGTACAAAGGGAGAGGTTTGATTTCCATCGACTTTTCCATCATTGTGCAATCTTAGGCTTTGATTTCCAAAAAACTGCATTTCAATTTGAATAAAACGGTGTGTCATGGGCAATGTGGACTCCTGGGAGGTCCTGGATGGAAAAGAACTGAGAGGCACCCAAGGGTCCTCTTGGGAAGGGACTGGCTACATACATCCGTGGGAATCCCAGCAAAGGAGCCTATGTGCCACCCAGGCAGCAGTTAAGTCATGGAGACTTTGAGACCAGGGAAAAGGCCGTCTGGTCATAATGAAGCCCAGGTTGGGAAAAAGAATGCTTGGGCCTGGAGAGGTTCCATCCTCTTGTCTGCTTGCTCTCTCAGAACCAAGGTGGGCTGATGCGAGGACCACACATGTCTACAGAATAGAGGGGTCTTCAGACAGCCATGAAAGTTTAATCATCCACAGCAAAGATCAAAGTCTCTCCTTCCTGTCTCTCGAGGTGGCTGCCATAGAACTGATGGGTCTAGAACTCACACCAATGTCTTCTTACCAGCTGTTTTCACTGGAGTCTCCTTGAGCTGGACACCAAGCGCCAGGGTTGGGGAATTCCAGCTTCTCATTTGTTCCTGCCACACCCATTTAGCAGCTGCACAAAGCCACTGAGCCGCAATTCAGCATCAAAGACCTCTAACAACTTGAGTCAAGGAGACATGGGGTACCATTTTGTGATGGGTATTAGCTTAGAAAGACGAACCAAAAAAGTGGGAAAGATGGTGACCCCTCTGTGTTGACAGGTGCCAGTTGTGTGGTCCTCTGGGATCTCGGTGGGATGGGTTTGCTTGACTTGTTGAAGAGGAAGGCCCAAGGGTGATTTCCACATCTTATATTGGCAGGTGACTCTTGGTGGGGGATGTAAATCTAGGGGAAGATCTTGATCAATTGAAGCGGCATGTAACAGAAACCCACTTGAGGTAGCTTGAGCACAGAAGGGGGTTTCTTGGTAGGATACTGGGTTACTGTAGAATTCAAGGACAGCCAAGACCCTCAAAGAACGAGAATTAGTCCTGGAAGCGCACCAAGCATGCTGTCAGTACTTTCTGTGTGGTTCTCACCTCTCACAGTAGGGGTCCCTTCCTTCTCCCTCTGCAGCCTGGCCTTGCTCATCGCCTGTGGACATGGCCATCCCACCAGCATGGGAGCTCACATCTCCCTTGTTCCAGGGACCAGCTCAGGGTGTACCCAGTTGTCTCCCAGTTCCAACTTCCTAGAGAGAGAATCTGACTGGCCCTGTTGGGAATAGATGTCACTCCACAGTCAAGGCCCCAAAGTGCCTGGGATTTAATGCCCCTGAGACATTGGCCAACCGTGGCTAACAGGGCTGGGGGTGTAAATACCCCAGACCCTGCACTCTTGGCTGGGATGACTCAGAGGTGGATGTTTCCCAGATTCTCTAGCTGGTCACACAGTAGTCATCAGCTTAATGCTATATACATTACATTCCTGCCCTTCCTGCATCACTAGACTTATCTCCTTCTTGTATTCCTTGTGAGTGCACGCATTCAGCCATGTCTGACTCCTTGAGATCCCATGGACTGCAGGACTCCAGGCTCCTCTGTCCGTGGGATTTTCAGGCAAGAATAATGGAGTGGGTTAGCCATTTGCTCCTCCAGGGGATCTTCCTGACCCAGGGATCGAACCCAGGTTTTCCTGCACTGGCAGGCAGATCCTTTACCAATTGCGCCACCTGGGAAGCTCCTGTATTCCTTCTACATCTCAAATAAGCTGCCTGCCCTCAAATCTTCAGCTCAGCATCTGCTTCTGGAAACCCTAACTACTACAAGGACCTGAAGTTTAGGAAGGCAAGCCCAGAATCTGTTTGCTGAGGATATCTGTGCATTCATTCTTCTAGCCACTGAGTATTAGTTGAGCACCTACTGCGTGCCAACATGTGGGCCAGTATAGGAGAAGACCAGGAAAGAGCCAAGAAAGTCCAGCCATATAAAGAGAGGAGGGCTTTTTACAAGAAGAAATTGGGAAGCCAAAGGCTGAGCTGTGGCATTATTTAACTACATAAAAACGATGACTCACGTCGGAAAAGTGAACACCAAGTCCCAGAATACGATGGGCACCCCCTTAAAGTTCGAGAGAGGCAGTTTTGAGCAAATGAAAGGAATTCTTCAGCCAACAGTGAAGAGCAAATTTATCCACCTTGAGTTACCCCACAAGAAGTAATACAAGCAGAAAATGTAAATAGATTTTTAAAAATAAATGAATGCCAGAGTTCATTTTTCATTCTATTTGATGACATTTACTGAGGACTTTCTTTGGACCAGGCATTCTGGAAAAAAAAAAAGAGATGAATAAAGCAGACATGAGACAAGCCATTTGACGGAGGGACCCCGGGTGGATGGTCAATGCATCCTCTGTGCTGAGGGCAGTAACAGGGATCTAGAGGCTTCCAAGGAGCCCAGAGGGGGCGGGTGTCTGGACGGAGGAGTGAACGGAGGCTTCACAAACAGACGTGATGCAGGGCCAGCTGCAGGTTATGGAAAGGTAATTAGGACAGACTGAGCATGAGGAAGAAAAATAGGTGGTGTGTCAGCTCCTATGAGTGCAAAGCCCAGGAAGAGACAGGTTCAGATACACCTGGGACCAGGACCTCAGAGAAGATGGTCACCACCCCTCCCCTCCACTCCCCTGACCTCCTCCTCCTCTCTGGGCTCTGCCTGGCACCTCTGGTCAGTCCATGAGGCAGAGTAGGTGGCCACTGGTAGCTATGATTGAACAGGTCACACTTCCCGCCTGGTTTCAAATTGAGAAGCAAAATCCCAGGGAAGAACATGATTAGCTGGGCTCAGGCCACATGTCCACCTTGGCAAATGCTGCCATGCCCTGTCCTGTCAGCTGCCGGCATAGACACTCCTTTGCCCTGGGCATGGCACAATATCACATGGAATCACACCAATAACTTAATAGGAACTAGAGTGTAAATACCCCAGCTCCTGCGCCCCTCAGGGTGATGACACTGGCCCCCAGAGGCCCCCAGGGCTCCACTCCAGGTGCTGAGGTGGTAGCTGGTGTGATGCCCACCCTCTGCTGGCCCTTTCCCTCCTCTCCCTCCTCCTGGTATTTCCTGGGATCATCTCCTCAATAAACTACTTGCACTCACATCCTGTTGTGGAGTCTGTTTAGGGGGAACACAAACCAGGACACCCAGACATCACCGCAACCCTGTGACCAGGGGACAGGACCTGGTACGTGGTGTTCACCCAGCGGCCAGGGCAGCCAGAGTCAGTGATCCGAGCAGGGGAGGAACAGCTGCCCCAAGGAAGCAGACAGATGGGCAAGAGAGATAGGCAGAGAGATGGCCAAGACAGACAGGTCTGGAAGGATGAATAGGAGACAAGGGACCATGGTAGAGAGGCGAGGTTGTGGGGTGGGGATCTGAGTGAGCCTTCTGAGCAGTGTAGACTTGAACCTAGGGGGAGAGAATGAGGAGCCCCCAAAAGGCAAGACTTGCATTTGGGGCAGATCCTGGGGCATCCTTGGGGAGACAGCCTGGGGCCAGGGGAGCTGGGATGGAGGTTTTTGGGGAACTCCTGGCACCAAAGAGGATGGTGGGCCACAGCCCCCCACAGCTCCCTTCCACTCTGGGTGCCTGGGTGCTGGGTGAGCCCTGAGCTCACAGGAGAGAACTAGGTACCCAAGCTCGTTTTCTATTGAGTGCTCTCCATGAGTCCTGTCTCCCATCCCTCATGCCAGTGCTCTGAGGTGGGACCTGGGGCATCTCCGTCAAGTGAGAGGAAAACTGAGAGTCACACACACAAATAAGTGGCCCAGGATAACACAGTAAGAGATACAGAGGCCGGGAGCCAGTGGTTTCCAAAACCTGACCTTTTAACAAATCAGTGATGTGGTAATTTATCATCAATAGGTCCAATGCAGCATCTCTCTCCCCCTCCCTCCCTCCCTTTCTGTCTCTTCCTGAATCTATTCAGGTCCTGAGTCCCAACTGTGAGCTTCCTGCTAGCAAGGGATACCTCCTGAAGCAAGGAGGTAGTCAGACAAGAGTCAGTTTAGTCAGTTCAGTCGCGTCCGACTCTTTGCAACCCCATGGACTGCAGCACGCCAGGCCTCCCTGTCCATCACCAACTCCCGGAGTTTACTCAAACTCAAGTCCACTGAGTCGGTGATGCCATCTAACCATCTCATCCTCTGTCGTCCCCTTCTTCTCCCACCTTCAATCTTTCCCCACCTCAGGGTCTTTTCCAATGAGTCAGTTCTTCGCATCAGGTGGCCAGAGTATTGGAGTTTCAGCGTCAGCATCAGTCCTTCCAATGAATATTCAGGACTGATTTCCTCTAGGATGGACAAGAGTAGCCCATGAAATCCTTTGGTTAAAAAGTGCTGGACCCTTCAGGGAGCTTTTTGTTACAGAATTTGGGATGGAAATGCTTTCATGGTCTTGAAGTATAAACAACTACCCTGGAACGGTCATGAACTCTTCCTCCTCAACCAAGGAAAAGTTTATAAGAAGTGATAAGGTTGCCAAAATCACTGCTCAGATGACACAGTGTGTGGCCATCCTGGGGCTGTAATGCCAGCTTCCCAAGGCTCAGTCTCAATGCTAGATCCCTTGAACCACAAAATTCCCTAGTAGCAACAGAATGCTCAAGTTGCCTCCAGAAAGCTCATCTCTCTTCTTCCTTAAAAATAGGAAGATTTTTTTATTGTCACTTAGCTAAAGGATGATACTTCCCAGCCAGCATCACACCTTCTCTTGTCTGTAGAACTACATCTAAGTGTGGCTTCAAGTCTCCCTCAAGGGAGACTTCACTGTTCTTCTTCATTCCTGCCTGGAATATGCATATGATGGCTGGAGTGCAGCAACCACTTTAGACCACGAGGTATGGTGGGAACAGAAGCCTTAAGTAGTGGCACTTGGCCACCTATGACTAACATAGGTGTCTATATCAATCCCACTACATACCTCAGATTTCTTTTACATAAAAAGATAAATTTTTATCCTGATTTAGGTGAAGAGGAGGGGCAGGATTTTTATTCCTCCCCAGTACTTACTTTGGATAACATCTTTAGTTTAAACCTGATAACAGATCTAATGTTCAAACAGGGGAGTTTATTTTTTGTTATTCTTTCTTTGTTTTTGCTCTTTGGGATTATCCATCTGGAACCTCTTCATGCTTGGAGGCAAACAACAAAATGGAAGTATGCTAATATCTTTACAAAAAGGGGGAGACTATGTTTCACAATTTTGTGAGACTTGTTGCTCATGCTGTTTTTGAAATCATTAACCTGGAACAGGCCAAACCCATATCCAAAATACGCCTAGGCTGCCACCGTCACCAAGGTTCCTGCCTGCTTCTCTCCTCTCTGATATTCCAGGAGCAGAGCCAGGGAACCCCGACGACCGTGGCTGAGGATGCCTCGGAAGCACAGCTCTTCTGGCGACTGCTGCATTGGTGATTGCTTTCTCTCCGGTGACAATCAGGCTTTTCCAGAGCAGGCTGGGCCCTGGGTATCACACCCAGGGTGTGGCATTTCCAGAAGATTCTAAATCTTCCTGTCAGCCTGCAGATGGAGCCAAGCATCCCGATGCTGCCTATTTGCTCATGAACAGCATCCCCTAGTGTTTGCTATACCCTCCATGCCAGCCCGGGGGACTGACGGATGAAAAGAATGGAAACCTGCTCCCCTCCAGACCCCAGCAAGGGAACCCCTCCTGCTGGGGAGGGCCTGAGCCTCCAGATCTCCTACTGGACACTGAAGCCAAGCTCTGCCCTTCTTGTCCTGAGACTCTGGGCCAGTGCCTTGATTTCCCCATCCCTCGTCTCTCCATCTGTGAGATGAGAACAGTAACAGACCCTCTTGACAAAGCCATTGTAGTGTGGTTTTTTTCTTTTTTTGGCTGCACAGCTCAGGACGCAGGATCATAGTTTCCCGATCAGGGACTGAACCAACATCCCCTGCAATGAAAGCTTGGAGCCTTAACCACTGGACCGCCAGGGAATTCCCCAGAGCGGCTGCAGTAAATGAGTTAACTGTTGGCGTCACCCCTTTCCTCCGTGTCCTCTGAGTTGTCAACACTACCATTTTTATAAATATCGTCCGAGTCGAGCACTACTGCCTGCGGGACGCCTCCCTTAGTCTCCCCCACCCTGCTGCTGCTGCTGCTGAGTCGCCTCAGTCGTGTCCGACTCTGTGCGACCCCAGAGACGGCAGCCCACCAGGCTCCCCCGTCCCTGGGATCCTCCAGGCAAGAACACTGGAGTGGGGTGCCATTTCCTTCTCCAATGTATGAAAGTGAAAAGTGAAAGTGAAGTTGCTCAGCCGTGTCCGACTCTTAGCAACCCCATGGACTGCAGCCTTCCAGGCTCCTCCATCCATGGGATTTTCCAGACAAGAGTGCTGGAGTGGGATACCATTGCCTTCTCCGCCCGCACCCTAGGAAACTGTCAAATAAGTGGAGTTTCTGGTCAAAGTTGGAAAACCAGGGTAAATCAGTGTATCTGCATCCTGGGGTGTGCCAGAACAAATGACCACAAACTGGGTGCCTCAAAATAACAGAAATGTGTTCTCTCACAGTGTCCGAGGCCAGAGTCTGAAATCAAGGGGTCGGCAGGGCCGGACTCCCTCTGAGCCCCAAGGGGAGGATCCTTGCTCTTCCCCTCCAGCTTCTCATCTGCCCACTGTGTCCCCTGCTCTCCGCACACAGACACCAAGTCACAGTGCATTAGGGCCACACTGATCCAGTAAGAACTTCACCTTATTACATCTACAAATCCCTTTTTCCCATAAGTCTTGGATGGATGCTGTTCCTTTGACTCTAAACTGTGAGACCACAAATATGGCAGAAGGATGCTGGGCCAGGCCTTAAGGATCCGGCAGCTTCCACTTCTTCCTTGTGGGACACTTGTTCTTGGGAGCCCACCACCATGCCAGGAGGAAGCCCAAGCTGCCCCCAGGGAGCGGAGCTGGCAGGCAGCACCAACGTGCAGTCATGAATGTGGGTCCTTCAGACCCAGCAAAATGATTGACTGGTGATGCTCTGAGTCATTAAGTTTAGGAGGTGCTTTCTTGTTCCGCAATAGGTGACAGGAACAAGGAGGGGTGATCCACTCCTTCCTGTTACAGCATGGGGCTGGGCACACAGTGGGCACGCACCACATGTTCAGGGACTGAAATACAATCATCTCTGACTCCAAGAAACTACTCAACAATGGCAACAACTGGAGGCATTCATACCCTGTGATCTATTATTATACAAAACATGCCCAGGTTCTGTGCTCCTTCTTGCCTAAACCAAGACAAATTGAGATTATTTCCAAATGATGGGGTGGCTTCTGTGTTCCTGTTAAATAATGGCCCTCGTGGAAGACAGACTTCCGGAGCCCCTGGCAGGCCCTGGCTGGTGAGTCAGCGAGACCTGCAGATGCGCAAGTCCCGGCGGGTCTCTGACCCAGGGACGACTGCGAGGACGGCCTCACCCTGCACACACGTGTTCCAGGTCGGTGTCGTCAGCTGGATGACTCGGGTCTGTTGCTGACTGGGCCCCGCTTTCCACTCAAGCCAAAGCTGGAGAGGTGTCCTCCAGGGAGTCACGGCCACGTGCTCAGTCATTATGGTGGTGGCACTTGGGGACCCCGCATCCTCGCCCCCTGTGTCTCCAGCCCTCAGCTCATCACCAGGCGGAGTTTAATGCTCCTCCCTTGGGCCTGGCCTGGCCGTGTGGTCTTACTCTGGACAATAGGCTGTGGGGGAAGGGATGGGGCACCCGCTCCAAGCCTGGGACCCACGGGGCCTGTAGTTTCTGCTCTTGGTCTCTTGGACCCGAGACAGGTATGCTATGGAGAAGCCCGGTCTAGCCCCCAGGAGGACGAGAGGATGGGGTGGAGGTGGCCAAGGATCCCAGACTGTGCCTGAGCTGCCAGCCAAACCCCACTGCCAGGCACCTGGGCAAGTGGCCTTGGACCCCTATCCCTAGCCAAGTTGTCAGTCGTCTGCAGTGAGAGCACAAAAGGACCACCCCACAGAGCATGAGAATGCACTGCGCTGTTCGAGGTCCCGACAAACTGGGATGCTCTGTTACATGGCAAAGGCTGACCGAAGCAGAGCACACCACGTGGTGACAAACCTGGTCCAGGAGAGAGCGAACGGAAGCCACATTCCCCTCCCAACAGCCAGCTGTCTGGTGGAAATCCCAGGGAGTATTTTGTACTTCTCTTATGGGCTGAACAGGGTCCTCTCCCAAAATGCGTACCTTGAAATCGGTTAAAAAGAAAACCACAGGCCCAAAGTGGTGTCGCCTGTGCTGAAGCCTGTGGCAGCAAACCTAGACTCCGTCTTCCGTGTTGAGTTCGGGCTGCGCTGGGTGTCTGCTGTGACGCGCAGACTTTTCTCTAGCTGCGGTGTGCGCTGGCGCCACGTCACGATGCCTGCGCTTCTCCTGCTGTGGAGCAAGGCTCCAGGGTATGGGCTTAGTAGCTGTGGTGCACAGGCTTAGTTGTCTCGCAGCATGTGGGACCTTCCAGACCAGGGATCCCACCCACGTCCCCTGCACGGGAAAGCAGATTCTTAACCACTGGACCACCAGGGAGTCCCACACCTAGACTTCACTTCTGGCTTGACTGCCATCTCTGGCTCCTTCCTGGCATGGACGTTCCCTTCCCCTCGAAGGCTCTGTGATGAGCTGAGTAACACCCCCAAGAGGAGCACAGGCTGATCACTGAAGCCTGGAATGCATCGATGAGACGGGTGGGTGGCATCACCAACTTGATGCGCGTGAGTCTGAACAAACTCTGGGAGATGGTGAAGGACAGGGAAGCCTGGCGTGCTGCAGTAAATGGGGTCGCAAAGAGCTGGACACAACTGAGCGAAAAACCACTGACGCATCAGTCTCCTAGGGCTGCTACAAACGACCAAAACGGGGGTGGGGCGTGAAACAACAAAAACTCGTGCTCTCAAAGCTCCGGAGGCCAGAAGTTCAAAATCCAGGCATCGGCAGGGCCATGCTTGCTCCAAAACCCTCAGGGAGGATGAATTCCATGCCTCCTCAGCTTCCAACAGTCTTGACGATCCTCGGGCTTCCTGGGTTCTACATCCCTCCCATCCCTGACTCCAAAGTCACAAGGCTGTCTTCCCTGGGTGTCTCTGTCCAACTTCCCTCTTTTTACAAGATACCAGTGATTGGATGGAAGCTATCCCACTCAGATAGGACCCCGACTTGATTACATCTACAAAGACCCCATTTCCAAATAAGGTCACGTTCTGAGAGCTGAGTGCAGATGAAATTTGGGGGAACACTAGTCCAGTCACCACACTTTGTAGGAGGGGCTTTATTAAGGTGATTAGGACCTGGGAATGAAGAACTACCCTGAATTATCCTGTGGGTGCAGTGTGATCACAAGGGTCCTTTTGAGAGGCAGGGAGGCAGGGGCAGAGTCAGAGGAGAAGGAGGTGTGAGGCAGAATCAGAGGGACGCAGTCTGAGGATGGAGGAGGGGGCCATGAGCCAAGGGATTCAGGAAACAGATTCTCTCCTGGAGTCTCCAGAAGGAACCCTGACTAGTCCAGTGAGACCCTTTCAGGCTTCTGACCTCCAGCCCAGCAGGACAGTAGGTTTATGCTGATTTATGTGGCTGAGTGGTAAAGAACCTGCCTGCCGATGCAGGAGATACAACAGATGTGGGCTTGATCCCTGGGTCAGGAAGATCCCCTGGAGGAAGGTAAGGTGACCCACTCCAGCACTCTTGCCTGGAGAATATCATGGACAGAGCAGCCTGGAGTCCACAGGGTCACAAGAGTTGGACATGACTGAGCATGCACATTTCATTTCACATGCTGTTTTAAGTCTCTAAGGTTAGGGTCACTTACTACAGCAGCCACAGAACACTAATGCAGATCCCATGATTTACTGTGATTGCAAAAGGGTATCGGGGCGGCCACGGAGCTAGGCCACAGCCTTCTGCGATGCCCCTTGCAGGGTGAATCAACCAGGGCGCAGGGAATGGCTTCCAGGCAGTGTGGCTCGCAGACCACACAGCCCTCAGCACAGCCTGAGTCATCTGCTCCAAGAGCTGCTTCCTCGGAGCCTCTTTACCAGAAATGTCCTGGGTTCGTCTGGTTATTTTTCTAGCAATCGTGTAACATGTTCCAGATGCAGGAATTGGGTGGGGGCCAGCCTTAGGCTTTGTCCTGGTGGGCAGCAGCCGCCTTCCACCATCGGGGAAGCCGTGGACAGCCTGCAGAAGCTGGGACCAGACTGGATGTGACCATGGCCAAGGCATCTTCATGCTATCCTCCTCCTCCACGTGCTTCTCATCCCTGTGGGATAGGCAGCTATGCTCACCCCACTTCTGCTCACTTCACTTCCACTCAGAGGTGTGTGCTTATCTTCTAGAACAGGGCGGGTGGGGTGGTGTGGGGAGTGGTAACTATTAAACTTGACAATAAGCAGTGCCCCAGTCTCTGTCCCTTGACAGCATCTCTGCTCATTTGCAGAGTCTCAGGTCACTTGTCTGAGATGTGCCATCCAGAGCTTTTCATGGGTGCATCTTCCTCGACTCTCTCCTTCCTACGATGATACTTCATGGAGCAGGAGCTGTTTCGGATCTTTGTTGTTTTGCTGGGGCACGGGTAATCCACTCAACCCCCAGATCCTTTTACAAGACACTGGAGCCAAGATTAGGGTCCTGTGGCTGCCAAAACAAATGACCACAGACTGGAGGGGGTGCGGAGGGGATGCTTAAGACAACAGGAATTCATGTTCTCGCAGTTCTGGTGGCCAGGAGTCTGAAAACAAGGTTTGGATGAGGTATGTCTCCCTCCTAAGGTTCTGGAGAAACCTCTCCTGTCCTTTCCAGTCTCTGGTGGCTCAGGTGTACCTGTGGCCGCTTCTCCCCAGCCTCTGCCTCCGCCCTCACCTGGCCCCTCCTCTTCTCAGAGGGACACTGGTCACTGCACGTAGAGCCCATCTGGGTGATCTCCTCTTGAGATGGGCCACTTGATCACATCTACAGACTCTTTTTCCAAACAAGCTCACATTTGCCAGTCTGGGGGTCGGCGCGTGGACACAGCTTTTTACCAGCCCCCCATCAACACTACAGCAACGCTACTTGGGCTCAGCTCTGGCTACTCCCTCCTAACCAGGCCGCCCCACAGCAGCCTGGACACACAGCGCTGCCACATGCTGGAGCTGGGCCTGCACGTGGTTATTAGGGGCGGCACACTGAGCCCACCCACAGGCCATGCCCTGTAGTAAGCATCTGCGCGAGATGTTTTACAACAGGAGATCCTAGTAAGGAACGTGGAACTAATAAGCCACCACCAATGGAAAGAGTTTGGAAAAGGTCAAAAGGAAACGCCACGTGTCCTACCACCTTTCAGAATCCTTGCTGGCATCCTTCTTGGCTGAGCAATGCGTGCACCACCAGGAAGGACCGAGCCAGAATGACCAGCCAGAGACAACCTGGAAACTAATCCCATCACTATAAAACCCAAGACTGAGCCACGTGGCAGAGCAGTTCTCCAGGGTCCCTTTCCCTCCTGCTCTCCGCCCAGGTGTCCCTTCCCAATAAATTCTCTTGCTTTGTCAGCACACGTGTCTCCTCTGACAGTTCATTTCCTAGTGTCAGACAAGTGCTCAAAAAGGGGTCCCCCATCCTGCAACATGGTAGTCTCCCTTCCGTGTGGCACTGGGGGTAGCTCCGAGTCCTTCTGTTTTCTGCCTCCCCCTTAATCTACCTTCCTCCATCAACTTTGGAGGGACCCAAGGGGGCAGCTCAGGACATGCCCCCCCACTTCTTTCTCATCCCTCCCCTCACCCAGCTGAAGCTGGGAAGGAAGGCTGCCCCTTTGGCGGACCCTGAATTTTATTCCCCTCTTGAAGGTCAAGTTCAATGGGCCTCTTCCGTTGTCATCGTCGTCGTTGTTAACTGAAGCGTGGCTGACTTGCAACACCGTGTTAGTTTCAGGTGCACAGCAAAGTGCTTCAGTTATACATGTGGATACACTGCTTTTCAGATTCTTCTCCATTACAGATTATTAAAAAATGCTGAGTATAGTTTCTCAATAAAGGACAGAAATGGTACGGACCTAACAGAAGCAGAAGATTTTAAGAAAAGGTGGTAAGAATACACAGAAGAACTGTACAAAAAAGATCTTGACTCAGATAACAACAATGGTGTGATCACTCACCTAGAGCCAGACATCCTGGAATGTGAAGTCAAGTGGGCCTTAGGAAGCATCACTACGAACAAAGCTAGTGGAGGTGATGGAATTCCAGTTGAGCTATTTCAAATCCTGAAAGATGATGCTGTGAAAGTGCTGCACTCAATATGCCAGCAAATTTGGAAAACTCAGCAGTGGCCACAGGACTGGAAAAGGTCAGGTTTCATTCCAATCCCAAAGAAAGGCAATGCCAAAGAATGCTCAAACTAACGCACAATTGCACTCATCTCACACGATAGTAAAGTAATGCTCAAAATTCTCCAAGCCAGGCTTCAACAATACATGAACCATAAACTTCCAGATGTTCAAGCTGGTTTTAGAAAAGGCAGAGGAACCAGAGATCAAATTGCCAACATCCACTGGATCATGGAAAAAGCAAGAGAGTTCCAGAAAAACATCTATTTCTGCTTTATTGACTATGCCAAAGCCCTTGACTGTGAGGATCACCACTAACTGTGGAAAATTCTGAAAGAGATGGGAATACCAGACCACCTGACCTGCCTCTTGAGAAATCTGTATGCAGGTCAGGAAGCAACAGTTAGAACTGGACATGGAACAACACACTGGTTCCAAATAGAAAAAGGAGTCCGTCAAGGCTGTATATTATCACCCTGCTTATTTAACTTATATGCAGAGTACATCATGAGAAATGCTGGGCTGGAAGAAGCACAAGCTGGAATCAAGATTGCCGGGAGAAATATCAATAACCTCAGATATGCAGATGATACCACCCTTATGGCAGAAAGCAAAGAAGAACTAAAGAGCCTGTTGACGAAAGTGAAAGTGGAGAATGAAAAAGTTGGCCTAAAACTCAACATTCAGAAAACAAAGATCATGGCATCTGTGTCCATCACTTCATGGGAAATAGATGGGAAAACAGTGGAAACAGTGTCAGATTTTATTTTGGGGGGCTCCAAAATCACTGCAGATGGTGAGTGCAGCCATGAAATTAAAAGACACTTGTTCTTTGGAAGAAAAGTTAGACAGCATATTAACCTAGACAGCATATTAAAAAACAGAGACGTTACTTTGCCAACAAAGGTCCGTCTAGTTAAGACTATGGTTTTTTCCAGTAGTCATGTATGGATGTGAGAATTGGACTATAAAGAAAGCTGAATGCCAAAGAATTGATGCTTTTGAATTGTGGTGTTGGAGATGACTCTTGAGAGTCCCTTGGACTGCAAGGAGATCCAACCAGTCCATCCTAAAGGAAATCAGTCCTGAATATTCATTGGAAGGACTGATGCTGAAGCTGAAACTCCAATACTTTGGCCACCTGATGCGAAGAGCTGACTCCTTGGAAAAGACCCTGATGCTGGGAAAGATTGAAGGTGGGAGGAGAAGGGGACAACAGATGAGGTGGCTGGATGGCATCACCTACTCAATGGACATGAGTTTGAGTAAACTCTGGGAGTTGGTGATGGACAGGGAGGCCTTGTGTGCTGCAGTCCATGGGGTCGCAAAGAGTTGGACACGACTGAGCTGAACTGAATAGTTTCTTGTGCTATACAGTAGGCCCTTCTTGTGTATCATCTTCAGGAGTGAAATTGCAGCGTCATAGGGCAGTTCTGTTTTTCTGTTTTTAAGGGACCTCCTGACTGGTCTCCATAGTGGCTGCACCAGCTCACATTCCCGCCAACGGTGGAGGAGGGTTCCCTTCTCTCCACATTGCCACACCATCTTCAGCATTCACTGTGTGTAGACTTTCTGGTGATAACTGGCTCTTAATGCATAAGTGGGAGCTAAAGGGAATTAGAAGACCCTTTGTCTTTATCCGAGTCCACTTTCAGGCCTCTGATATCTGATTCCAGGCAAGACTCGGACTCCTCTCTCCTGCTGAGCTCCTGAAGCACTCCTGGTCCCCCAGAGGCAGACAGGAGCCTCAGCTGAGAAAGGGAAGCGTCAGGCACCCTGAAACACAAAAGAGGAAGGTTCATCCCCAAGTTCTCATTTGATCCCCTTCCACTACTAGCAGGGCCTGCACTTACCCAACCTCACCAGTAGGGGGCTGCAGAGGCGTTTTGAAATCAACCCTATTGGAGATCAACTTCAAATCTGATAAAGCACACAGCTGACCAGGTTCCAACTACAATCACAAGTAGAATGTTTCCACCACTGCTGGAAGGGCTGGAGCCTCAGTTCACTAGCCACAAAGTGGGGCTGATAACAGCGGGGACTTCACAGGGGACCTCCTCATCTGGAAAGAGCAGATGAACCAATGCAGGTAAAGCCTATGCTCTAAAATTTGTACACTGTACAGACGTCAGCTAACCCAAGAGGTGGACTTAAGAATGATAAGAACTGGAAAACACTAGTTAGAAGTGTGCTTTGGCTGAGGAAGTTTTGGAGCATGGGACACACAGCTCTGGAGAGAAGCTTAGCACGAGGGGAGGGAGGATAAGCATGGTGGGGGGAAGGTGAGCCAAGGGGAGCTCGTTGTTCCCGGGGACTGGGCTTTCAGCAGTCAACTCATTTCTGCCAAATTTCTAGAACTCTCCATCCTGCCCCTCTGAGAATTAGAACCATAGACACCACACTTGTGAGCTGAGGGAATAAAATGCTCTTGGCTTCCAGTGTGGGATTATTCTGTTTCCTAACTGGTAACCAGAGACAAATCCAAATATGCATTATTATTATTATTGACCTTTTCCTTAACCAATTATCTCATGATTGGGCTCATTATTTTAGGGAAAACGGCTACTCTCTTTGTGTGTGTGTGTCATAACCTCTTTTTTTTTTTTTTTCAAAAGAAGACTTTTTTATTGTAAAAACTGATTAAAGTAGGTATTCCTAACTAAAAAAGTCACTACTTCCTATACATCTCTAATAAAACTTCAACTTTTAAATTATCTACAATGAGAGATGAATCAGAATCAGACAATCTATGCAACTAATCCGAAAGAAGAGAAGAAAAAATGAGAAAAAAGTAACAAAGAGGAGGTAGAACAAATGGAAAACCAACAGCAAGATGGCAGGTTTTAACTCAACAATGTTATTTATATTAAATGTAAATGTAAATTTATATTAAATGTAAATGTAAATTAATATATTAAATGTAAAATTTACATTTACATTTATATTAAATGCAAATGATCTCAACACTCCAATTAAAATGCAGAGATTGTCAGACTATACAAAAAAGACACAATTATATGCTGTCTATAAGAAACTAACTTTATGTACGGACATACAGAGAGGTTAAAAACAAGGAGAGGGAGAAATGTACACCAATCAACACGCTTATGCTCATGAAAGGAAAGCTGCAGGGCTGATACTGCAGCACACTGGACTTCAGAACAAGGAATATTTCCAGGGATAAAGAGGACCTACTACAGTGATAATAGACCTACATGCAGAACCTAAAATCATAAAACTCCCAGAAGAAAAGACAGGAGAAACTCTCAGCTAGGCACTGATTTCTCAGATACAACATCGAAAGCACACCCTGTAAAAGAACAAGTTAGTAAATGGGATTGTTTAAAGCAAATGTTATGACCCTGAGTTGTTGGTTTACAATGTGTATAGAAATGATAATGTGGTTATAAAAGCATTTAGTATGGGGAGGGTACATGAAAATGTACTGTCTGAAGAAGAGTCCTGTATTCTCCTGGAGTAATTCAATATTAACTCAAGTTAAGCTGTGGTCAAAGATGCATACTAAAATTCCTAGAATAACATTAAAAATTGTGTGGGGGAATGCTTCTAAAACATATTAAGCAAAAGAGAGGGAAAGAGCATTGTGTCAAGGGTACAAGCTATATTCATATATATACACACATATATATGAATATAGAAAGGCCAAAGGGAATTATGCAATGAGATTATAGAGGTCTGGGTTTACTTCCTTACTGCTGAATGTCTAACAAAGATGTTTCCAGTGAGCATGTATTACCTTAGGGGGAATGTGCAAAATAGGATGATGAAAGAAATATGAGGAGGAAGGAAGAGAAAGGGAAAACACCAAAACGAAACAAGAAGGGAGACGGGGGCAAGAGAGGCAGCAAAAGGACAACTCTGCAGGGAACCTGGAGGGGAGAGAGCAGGGCCCCGCCCCCACCGCACCGTCACAAGTGGGAGCACGACCCGCCGGGCACTGTAGCGCGGGGCTGCACCGTCACACGTGGGAGCACGACCCGCCGGGCACCGTAGCGCAGGGCATCCTAGACCTGGAGCGGGTGTGCCTGTGAAGCAGTCCACGCTGGAGCCGCCCGGTCAGCGCTCTCTATGGACCGAGGGCAGCTGGAAGCATGGTCTAACTTTCTATTAACTGAGGACAGCAACCAAATCCACATCCTGCCTCCGTGAAGCACTTCTGGTGCCTGGATGGGATCCAGGGGCCGTTCCCCCGCCCTCGTGGCCGGTCTCTGAGATTGATTGAAATGATCAGGAGTTGGGGGAAATCACTGGTCCCACCTCCTGAAAAACCCTAGGGGAGGGCGGGGGTCTGGCCCATTCTGAGTCAGTCTTGCTGACCGGGACAGGGACGGGTCAGCCGAAGGGAAGGTTCTAAAGTTCCTGTGAGTGACGGGGTCTTGCTCCATCTGTGTAAGGTGCCAACCCTGGCGGGGAAACAGCGGCTCTGGGCGCAGGAAGGCCACTCAGGCTTCCCAGAATTCTTAATCAAAACACCATCAGCGTACAAATGTTTCAAGGGTAACTCTTCTTTTACTAATATTTCCTGCCAGTAAATGGAAGTCATCTGAGAGGTTAACGACCTAGCCGCTTTACGACGTCTCTGAGACATGGGCTGACTCCCTGGTTATGCACCAGAAAGGCTTTGATTGGCAGAAAGAACACTGAAATTCCAAAAGTCCATCCTTAAAAGATAAGTCGGCCAGCACCCAGTGTTCACTGGGAGAACGTGTCTTCAGGATTTGATTTTTCAGTTTATCCCGACTAAGAGGCACCATCCAAATGGGCCTGGGTTTGAATCCCTGCCATAGCTCTCCCTTGCTGTGTGCCCTTGGGAAAGCCAGTTGCCTTCTCTGGGCTTCAGGCCCCACTGTAAATGAGGGTCCTAAGCACAATCCATCTCCTGGGGCTGCTGTGGAGGTGAATGACAGGATTATAAATGAGTAATGGTCAGGATGTGCTAAGGACTTAGTAACTAGCAGTACTTATGATTAGTACTTAAGATGTAGACTTGACCCAAGCGCTTTCACTCCAGAGACAAGTTGTGCTCTGTTAGCAGAGACCCTGAGCGCCCTCCAGTGGCATTACAGCCGGGCCGTGGTGGACCCCTCACGTTGGCCCTCTTCCTGCCTCAGTTTCTCCCTCTGTGACATGATGGGTTTGGCCAGCTCCCTCAGGACTATGTCCACTCTGACCTCCTCCAGTTTTCCAGTGAAAACCAGCTCAGCACGCACAACTAGGATGGAGGTGGACACACACGCCCAGGAAAGCTGAGTTCAGGCTGGGCCTTATGCTATTGTAGAGGAAAACAGCTTTTAAGCTTAAACCCAAATGACTTCCTGGATCGGTCCCTGTGATGCCAGGACGCACCGAGTTCCTTGACACACTCAGCTGTCATGGGCTCCCACAGTGATTACCGTTATTAAAAATAAAATCAAGGTGGTTTGATTCCATCAAGATGGACCAGCACTGTCCTTGCTGGCTCTCTCACTGGGATCGACTCATAAGTAGATGGAGGCAGACAGACTGGGGAAGCAGCCAGAACACAAAGCATCCTGGGGTGGTGGTGAGCTGACACCCTTCTCCTGGAACCTCCTGGCCTGAGCTCACAGGCAGCAGAAAGGGAACCATGTACCAGGTGGGGCAGAGACAGAGCAGAGAGAACCCATTTCTGGACTGAGCAACACCAAAGGGAGTCTCGGAAGAGTCAGAGAATGTGGGGGCACGCCCCGAGTTGTTTTCCCTCTATTCTGCTTTTCCTATTGTTTATCCCAGCCCCCAGGGAGTCTGCAGCAGGGATGTGGTCGGGCAGGCACCTAGAACCTCCAAGTCTGAAAAGTGTCTCATCAGAAAAGCTGTGGTCCCAACAATGTGGGGTCAACCCTATTTTTTTTACATTTATTTCTGGCTGGGTCTTCCCTGCTGTGCACAAGGTTTCTCTAGTTGCGGCGAGAATGGGGCTACTTTTAGTTGGGGAGCTTGGGCTTCTCATTAGGGTGGCTTCTCTTGCTGCAGAGCATGGGCTCTAAGGGTGCGTGGGCTTCAGTGGTTGGGGCACAAGGGCTCAGTAGTTGTGGCGCATGGGCTTAGTTGCCCTGTGGCATGTGGAATTTCCCCAGATCAGGGATCAAACCTATGTCCCCATCCATCGGAGGGAGGATTCTTAACCACTGAACCAACCAGGGAAGTCCCAAGCCCCCTCCCCACTAGCAGGGCGGGAAGAGCATGGCAGAGCCGGGAACTAAGGTTCAGGCTCTCTGGCCATCGGAGGGGGAAGGGAGACCTCGATAAGGGGAGAAGGAAAGAGGAGGGAACCCAAGAAAGCGACCCCATGCAGTGGGAGAGGAACTCCTGGGCTCACCTCTGGGCCACACATGCATCAAAGTCTCAAGAGACAGTAGAAAATGTTTTGAATTGAAAATTAAAATGTAAAGTATCCAAATTGGTTGGATGCAGCTAAAGCTATCTTTAGAGGGAAATTTATAGCATTAGAAAATGTTAGAAAAAAATAATAAAGATCTCAAATCCATAATTTAAGCTTCCACACTAAGAAACCAGGAAAACATGGAGAAGGAAATGGCAACCCACTCCAGTAATCTTGCCTGGAAAACACCTTGGACAGAGGAGCCTGGCAGGCTACAGTCCGTGGGATCACAAGAGTCAGACACGACTTAGCGACTAAACCATCCACCACTACAAAGTGAATATATGCCTAAAGATAATATGTGAAAAGGATATTTGCCATATACTAGCTAGTTTTTTGGTGGGAGGGTGGGAGTCAAGGAAGACTTGGGGTTATTTTTTCATCAACTTCCATTTTATACTTATTTATAATGGCCATTATTTTTACCAATACTGTAAAACTATGAAAATGAATAAAATACTAAAAGTTTCATAAAAAAAAAAAAAGAAACCAGGAAAACAAAAGTAAAATAAACTCAAAGCAAGCAAAAGAAAGGAATCAAGATGAAAAGCAAAAGTCAATGACACTGAAATCAGTGACAGAAAACCAAGAGAGAAAAATCAACGAAATCAAAAGCTGGTACTTTTAAAAGGCCAATAAAATTTGACAAATCTCAAACAAGGCTGACAACAGGTAGAGACAGACACAAAGAGCCAACATGTGGGATATAAATGAGTTAACACCACAGACCCCAGAGACACTAGAAGGACCATGGGAGAATACCTTGAGCATCTCTTTGCACTTGAACTGAATAACTGAGGTGAATTTGAACAATTTCTAAACAGCCACAGATGACCAAAGCTCACCCAAGATGAAACAGATTATTACCCAGGATTCCTATATCTATTATTAAACTTGTCTACAACTTTTCAAAAACAATCTTTAGGCCCAGATGGTGTTACTAGCGAAAACTACCAAATGTTTACAGACAAAGTAACACGAGTCCCACACAAGTAAGGAATACTTACCAAACTTACCAATTCAGTTTTAGACACCAGATTTTTGCTTTGCTATTGTTCTTGTCATTTTGTTTTTGCTTTTTCTGCACTATGACGCATGTGGAACTTCGCCAACCAGGGAATGGACCTGCACAGCCCACAGTGGACGCTTAACCCCTGGACCACCAGGAACATCCAAGAGGCCAGTATTATTCTGACACCCAAACCGCACGAAGACAATGCAAGAAATATGTATGGACCGGTATGAATCATGGATGCAGGCCCAAAAATTTTTGATGAATATTAGCAAATAGAATCCAGCAACCTGTGAAAGATATACTACCCTATGATCAAATAGTGCTTATCTCAGGAATGCAGGCTATAGAGTATTAAAAAAAAAAAAAAGAAACAATCAACCCAGTCCATCACATTAATAGACTAAAGAAGAAAAAACAGTATCATATTAATTCATGCATGAAAGAAAAACATTTGACAAATTCAATATCCTTTTGTGATATATATATATATATATATATAACTCTTGAAAAACTGAGAGTAGAAAGTAACTTCCTTAATCCAGTAAAAGATATATCTACAATAATCCCATAGCTAGCATATTTAATGGTGAAAGAACTGCCTTCTCTAAGGACCAGAAATAAGACAAGTATATATATTCTTAACATTCTTAGACCTCATTTTACTGGAAGGTCCAGGCAATGAAACCTGGCAAGAAAAAAGAAATCATAGGCATACAGACTGGAAACAAAGAAACAGAACCGTCCCCACATGCGCATATCTTTGTCTATGAAGAAAATTTTACAGCATGAGTAAAAGCTTCTGTGAGTTTACCATGATCTCAGGATACAAGGTCAACATACAAAAATCAACCCTATTTTCATTCACCACCAATAAACAAATGGTAACTGAAAATTTTAAAATAATAGCATTTACAATTGCTCCCCCAGAATGAAATAATTGTTAAGTCTAACAAAATTTGTCCGTTATTTGTATGTTTCATCTAAATGTTGATGAAAGAAATCAAAGAAGTCCTTAAAAAGGAAATCAGACAAGACCTAAATAAATGGAGAGACATACCATGTTTGGGGGTTGGAAGACAAGACATAATTCAGTTGTAAATTCTCCCCAAATGCATCTCTAGGGCTTAATGTATTTCCAATCAAAATTCCAGCATAAGTTTTTGTAGAGAGAGACAAGCAGATGCTAAAAATCAATGTAGGAAGGCAAAGGACATAGAATAAAGACTAGAACTGAACTCCAGCTGAGCTATTTCAAATCCTGAAAGATGATGCTGTGAAAGTGCTGCACTCAATATGCCAGCAAATTTGGAAAACTCAGCAGTGGCCACAGGACTGGAAAAGGTCAGTTTTCATTCCAATCCCAAAGAAAGGCAATGCCAAAGAATGCTCAAACTAACGCACAATTGCACTCATCTCACACGCTAGTAAAGTAATGCTCAAAATTCTCCAAGCCAGGCTTCAGCAATATGTGAACCATGAACTGCCAGATGTTCAAGTTGGTTTTAGAAAAGGCAGAGGAACCAGAGATCAAATTGCCAACATCCACTGGATCATGGAAAAAGGAAGAGAATTCCAGAAAAACATCTATTTCTGCTTTATTGACTATGCCAAAGCCATTGACTGTGTGGATCACAATAAACTGTGGAAAATTCTTCAAGAGATGGGAATCCCAGACCACTTGACCTGCCTCTTGAGAAACCTATATGCAGGTCAGGAAGCAACAGTTAGAACTGGACATGGAACAACAGACTGGTTCCAAATAGGAAAAGGAGTACGTCAAGGCTGTATACTGTCACTCTGCTTATTTAACTTATATGCAGAGTATATCATGAGAAACGCTGGGCTGGAAGAAACACAAGCTGGAATCAAGACTGCCGGGAGAAATATCAATAACCTCAGATATGCAGATGACACCACCCTTATGGCAGAAAGTGAAGAGTGCCGGGAGCCGGCGAGAGGCATTCCACTCGTGACAAAGGTCATGAGGAAGGAGGCTCGGCATACGCAAAGGCGGGATTGAGCCTCGGGAGTGCCCCCGGATATTCTCGAGCATCTACCCCCAAAAAACCAGAGTCTGCCTATTTTATTGCTTTGTACTCTCACCTCTGACTTTGCTGGGGGCTGTCCCCCACCACCATCTCACTCTCTCTGTCAAAGAGTTAACTTACAGCTCCAATTAATAAAGTTCCTGGGCAATTAGGAGTGTTTAAATCCAAACCCCTCAGATGGCTCTCTAACTCGCCTGACAAGTTTACCCAGACACCTACAGCTATGCATACGATTGTTTACAGTCTCCCAGCCTCGAGAGGCACGGGAAGCCTAAGGTATTCAAATAGCTTAGAGCCTCTCAGAGAGTTAGAAACTGTCAGAATAAAACTAGTAAAAGATTTCATTGATGAGCCAATGCTTGCTGCCAAGTTTCCACATCCCCTGTATTGTGTCCTTGAATGTGTATTAATTAATATAGTTGGTATGTAGAAAAAATAAGTAGTAGGCTTGGTGTTAGTAACTTTAGACCCTTAAGGTAATAAATTCTTTCCTTTGTAAACCCATTACACATCCACCCTATAGGAATGTAATTTTATCTTCGGAAGATGGCGCCAAACCTTAAAATAATTACTCTTAGAGAAAATAAGTCTTTGTTGATAAGTCCTTGTCAAGAGTCATAAAATGTTAATAGGCCTTCTGGCCAGAAGATGATGTAAATCACCTAAACCATTTGTATACGATAAATTTGCAGGAAAGAAACCCTGGTTTTTAATAAGCATCAAAGACTGCTGACTTTGCATCCCCTATTAACCTCTATGTGTAACTTAGGGTATAAAAGCCCCTGTTGAAAATAAAGCTATGGGCCTTGCTCACCAACGCTTGGGCTCCCCATGTCATTCTTCCCTTTAACTTCCAGCTGAGTGTCCATCTGGAGCGTGGATATCCTCTGCGACCATTTATTTGCCTGGGCTTCTAAGACCCACTCGAGAAGGTGTCTAAGGTGGGGCACCTTCCGCTATTCAAGAGGGCGCCTGCGGCCTCCGTGGTCAGAGCTAACCTGGTGTCACGGGTTATATTGATTTTCCTCGTAAACCAAGCCACTCAGCTTCTTTTCTCCACTGAATTTTCCTACTGAGCTATCCTCATTCTATTACTCTTTATTATCTCTAATTAACATTTGAATATGTCGCCTAGCCCTCTCTCCTTCGAATACCCTGGATCAGCCGGGGCTGGACCTCGACAGAAGAGGAACTAAAAAGCCTCTTGATGAAAGTAAAAGAGGAGAGTGAAAAAGTTGGCCTAAAGCTCAACATTCAGAAAACTAAGATCATGGCAGCTGGTCCCATCACTTCATGGGAAATAGATGGGGAAACAGTGGAAACAGTGTTAGACTTTATTTTTAGGGGCTCCAAAATCACTGCAGATGGTGAATGCAGCCATGAAATTAAAAGACGCTTACTCCTTGGAAGGAAAGTTATGACCAACCTAGATAGCATATTCAAAAGCAGAGACATTACTTTGCCAACAAAGGTCCACCTAGTCAAGGCTATGGTTTTTCCAGTGGTCATGTATGGATGTGCGAGTTGGACTGTGAAGAAAGCTGAGCGCCTAAGAATTGATGCTTTTGAACTGTGGTGTTGGAGAAGACTCTTGAGAGTCCCTCGGACTGCAAGGAGATCCAACCAGTCCATTCTAAAGGATATCAGCCCTGGGTGTTCTTTGGAAGGAATGATGCTAAAGCTGAAACTCCAATATTTTGGCCATCTCATGGGGAGAGCTGACTCACTGGAAAAGACTCTGATGCTGGGAGGGATTGGGGGCAGGAGGAAAAGGGGACAACAGAGGATGAGATGGCTGCATGGCATCACCAACTTGATGGACCTGAGTTTGAGTGAAGTCTAGGAATTGGTGATGGACAGGGAGGCCTGGCATGCTGCGATTCATGGGGTTGCAAAGAGTCAGACATGACTGAGCGACTGAACTGAACTGAAGTTTGTACAAGAAAGGGTGCCATTCCCCCTTGGGGAACAGATTCACAAATTTGTGCCCGGGGATCAGGTGTGGTCAAAGCCTGGAAACACGACTCCTTGGCCCCACATTGGAACGGTCCATATACTGTTGTTCTGACCAGCCCGACTGCAGTAAAGTTGCAGGTGTGGGTCCACCACATGACGGTGAGGAGAGCATACCACGCAGACCTGGAGGATGCCGAGCGGACTACACAACAGGCCCCCACTGAGCCCCGTGAAACCAAGATCATCTTAAAGAAGAAACAGAGGGGAAGCTCTGCAATCAACTGCTGCTACAAGGACTTGCTGGTATCATCTTGAGACTAACCAGAGTTTCAGTACAAAGAGGGACCTGTGCTATGATTAAAGTTGAATGTTGTGTCTCTAGTCCTGATTTATCTGGCTATATATCAGCCACCCTAGCTGTCACGAAAGGTCAGGTAAAATTTATGTCTGATGATAATCTTCCTTTTTGGACTTCGGTCCTATCTTGGATGAAGGGTGATTGGTGGAAAACTGTATTTACCATTGTTATAGCTGCCTTGATAGTTCTGCTTTGTGGACCCTTTATTTTACAATGTATTATGAACTTTGTAACCCAAAGGTTGATGTCGTTCTCCCAAATTAGAGGTCGGAGAGTCAGGGTGCAATATAACCCTATGAATGATGCTCATACTATGAGTTAAGAGCATCAGGAGGGGGGAATGAAGGAGGAAACAGACAGAACAGGCTCCATCTTGAAAGCAGGACTCCACCTTGGGCCGGACGGTGGACTTTGAGCACTATGCCCAGTATCTATGGAAACGACATACCAATTGGAAAACCAGGCCCCCTGGATGGAAGAGCCCCAGGGCTCGTACCTAGACTCTGTGTTGCCTAAAAGAATACCCTAATTATCTGTGTAACCGAATAGAATCATAAATTCTATTATGCTTATTGGGGTATGACCACCAGCCTACTGATAATTGTCCCCTGTTAACTACCTAGGCTTAAGGCATATGAATCATGGGTTAACTTTGATTGTATCTTTCTTTTCCTTTGTTTAGACTAGTTTCAGGGAATGTGGGGAGCTGGGTTTGGCACATACCCTTAGGGTATATAAGGTTTTCAAAAAAACTGGTCAGGGTCCTTGGCTAAGAGGAGACTCTGCCTTGGGCCACCTATGTAATAAACTGCACTCCACTATCCGCATTGTCCTTCTGAGTGAGTTTGTTTCCCAGAACACGTGGCTACAACATTGGGTGCATGGGCCGGGGAACTCCTCACTTTGAGGAGACAAGTCCCATTTGGGACTACTCCGAAGCCTTGTGGCTTGAATCTTCTAGATGGGGGAAGGTGCCTCACCCTTCTGGAAGGATTCTGGTTCTCAATGCCCATACCTTTCACATTAGCAGGTAGTAGACGGCAGCAGGGGAACTGAGCACTCAGGCGAGGAGGATTCAACCTCCTCGGGTGGAAGAGGGGGCCTGATCACCCCCCTGGGAGGGATTAGAAGGGGCACAGACCCACAGGAGCCTGGAATAGGCAGGTGGCAATGATTGCTTGGTACACAGGTTGACGAATGTGTTAGGGCTTAGAAAGGAAATTTGTGAAGGTCATTTAGGAGGTGGTGTCCACGACATCTTGGGGAAAATTATTACCAAGCAATTGCCAGGGGACTTTTAGGAGAAGAAACTTGGTTTTTGTGTGCTCGTATTCTGCCCTCCCCAAGGAGGTATCCCGTCTGTTATGAAATTCTTGACGCCCTTGGAATTGTCAGGTTAGAAGGAGGGGGATACATAAGTGAGTACGAATTGGCTTTTCCAGAGCCAGCCTGGGATGTGGGATATTTAACCCATCTGTATTTTCATCCGCACCTGATCAAGCCCACCAAGACAGAATGGACTTTAAAAGTTAAGGGAGAAACAGTCTTGGACCACGTGGTGTTCTGGTTCGGCTGTGCTGACCGGCAGGTGAAGATACGCTGATCCCCCTTCTCCCTCTGGGATCTGGCAGGAAGGCTCTTCTCACCCTAATTAAGGAGGCAAAATGGCAATTTAAGTGTCATTGAGTGAAAATATCAGAAGTACATAGGGTACTAAGAACTTCATGGACAGAACAAAAAGTAGAAGGTCCGAGAAGGTAAACAAGATGGGGAGAAGTGAATCTAAGGCAACTGTATTGGAGTGCATGATTAAAAATTTTAAGAAGGGATTAGGAGGAGACTATGGGGTGAAGATGAAGCCTAACCGCCTCCACCTACTCTGTGAGGTCGAATGGCCCCCTATGGGAGTAGGATGGCCACCAGAGAACACCATGAACTTAAAAATAGTGGAAGCAGTCTATACAGTAGTCACAGGAGAGCCAGGACACCTGCATCAATATCCATATATTGACTCATGGCTAGGGTTAGCCAAGACCCTCCTACTTGGACAAGCACCTGTATCAGGAAGGGAAAGGGAAAAATATTAATGGCACAAAAATTGACTGATGATAAAAAAGGAAATTCTACAGGATTTGGATGGGGATGACCTGACCCCTTGAGAACCCCATGAACAATATGAAAAGGCAAAATGATAGGATACTGAAAGAGGAACTCCCCAGGTTGGTAAGTGCCCAATATGCTACTGGAGATCAGTGGAGAAATAACTCCAGAAAGAATGAAGAGATGGACCCAAAGCAAAAACAATACCCAGTTGTGGATGTGACTGGTGATAGAAGCAAGGTCCGATGCTGTAAAGAGCAATATTGCCTAGGAACCTGGAATGTTAGGTCCATGAATCAAGGCAAATTGGAAGTGGTCAAATAGGAGATGGCAAGAGTGAATGAACACATTCTAGGAATCAGCGAACTAAAATGGACTGGAATGGATGAATTTAACTCAGATCACCATTATAGCTACTACTGTGGGCAGGAATCCCTTAGAAGAAATGGAGTAGCCATCATACTCAACAAAAGAGTCTGAAATGCAGTACTTGGATGCAATCTCAAAAACGACAGAATGATCTCTGTTCGTTTCCAAGGCAAGCCATTCAATATCACGGTAATCCAAGCCTATGCCCCAACCAGTAACGCTGAAGAAGCTGAAGTTGAACGGTTCTATGAAGACCTACAAGACCTTTTAGAACTAACACCCAAAAAAGATGTCCTTTTCATTATAGGGGACTGGAATGCAAAAGTAGGAAGTCAAGAAACACCTGGAGTAACAGGCAAATTTGGCCTTGGAATACAGAATGAAGTAGGGCAAAGGCTAATAATAGAGTTTTGCCAAGAGAACGCAGTAGTCATAGCAAACACCCTCTTCCAACAACACAAGAGAAGACTCTACACATGGACATCACCAGATGCTCAACACCGAAATCAGATTGGTTATATTCTTTGCAGCCAAAGATGGAGAAGCTCTATACAGTCAGCAAAAACAATGCCGGGAGCTGACTGTGGCTCAGATTGTGAACTCCTCATTGCCAAATTCAGAATGAAATTGAAGAAAGTAGGGAAAACCACTAGACCATTCAGGTATGACCTAAATCAAATCCCTTATGATTATACAGTGGAAGTGAGAAATAGATTTAAGGGACTAGATCTGATAGAGTGCCTGATGAACTATGGATGGAGGTTCATAACATTGTACAGGAGACAGGAAGCAAGACCATCCCCATGGAAAAGAAATGCAAAAAAGCAAAATGGCTGTCTGAGAGGCCTTACAGATAGCTGTGAAAAGAAGAGAAGTGAAAGGCAAAGGAGCGAAGGAAAGATATAAGCATCTGAACGCAGAGTTCCAAAGAACACCAAGGAGAGATAAGAAAGCCTTCCTCAGCGATCAATGCAAAGAAATAGAGGAAAACAACAGAATGGGAAAGACTAGAGATCTCTTCAAGAAAATCAGAGATACCAAGGGAACATTGCATGCAAAGATGGGCTCGATAAAGGACAGAAATGGTATGGACCTAACAGAAGCAGAAGATATTAAGAAGAGGTGGCAAGAATACACAGAAGAACTGTACAAAAAAGAGCTTCACGACACAAATAATCACGATGGTGTGATCACTCACCTAGAGCCAGACATCCTGGAATGTGAAGTCAAGTGGGCCTTAGGAAGCATCACTACGAACAAAGCTAGTGGAGGTGATGGAATTCCAGTTGAGCTATTTCAAATCCTGAAAGATGATGCTGTGAAAGTGCTGCACTCAATATGCCAGCAAATTTGGAAAACTCAGCAGTGGCCACAGGACTGGAAAAGGTCAGGTTTCATTCCAATCCCAAAGAAAGGCAATGCCAAAGAATGCTCAAACTAACGCACAATTGCACTCATCTCACACGCTAGTAAAGTAATGCTCAAAATTCTCCAAGCCAGGCTTCAGCAATATGTGAACCGTGAACTTCCAGATGTTCAAGCTGGTTTTAGAAAAGGCAGAGGAACCAGAGATCAAATTGCCAATATCCGCTGAATCAGAAAAAAGCGAGAGAGTTCCAGAAAAGCATCTATTTCTGCTTTATTGACTATGCCAAAGCCATTGACTGTGTGGATCACAATAAACTGTGGAAAATTCTTCAAGAGATGGGAATCCCTGACCACCTGACCTGCCTCTTGAGAAACCTATATGCAGGTCAGGAAGCAACAGTTAGAACTGAACATGGAACAACAGACTAGTTCCAAATAGGAAAAGGAGTACATCAAGGCTGTATATTATCACCCTGCTTATTTAACTCATACGCAGAGTACATCATGAGAAACACTGGGCTGGAAGAAGCACAAGCTGGAATCAAGATTGCCAGGAGAAATATCAATAACCTCAGATATGCAGATGACACCACCCTTATGGCAGAAAGTGAAGAGGAACTAAAGAGCCTCTTGATGAAAGTGAAAAGAGGAGAGTGAAAAAGTTGGCCTAAAGCTCAACATTCAGAAAACTAAGATCATGGCAGCTGGTCCCATCACTTCATGGGAAATAGATGGGGAAACCGTGGAAACAGTGTTAGACTTTATTTTTAGGGGCTCCAAAATCACTGCAGATGGTGAATGCAGCCATGAAATTAAAAGACGCATCCTCCTTGGAAGGCAAGTTATGACCAACCTAGATAGCATACTGAAAAGCAGAGACATTACTTTGACAACAAAGGTCCATCTAGTCAAGGCTATGGTTTTTCCAGTGGTCATGTATGGATGTGAGAATTGGACTGTGAAGAAAGCTGAGGGCCAAAGAATTGATGCTTTTGAACTGTGGTGTTGGAGAAGACTCTTGAGAGTCCCTTGGACTGCAAGGAGATCCAACCGGTCCATTCTAAAGGAGATCAGCCCTGGGGTTTCTTTGGAAGGAATGATGCTAAAGCTGAAACTCCAATATTTTGGTCACCTCATGGGAAGAGTTGACTCACTGGAAAAGACTCTATGCTGGGAGGGATTGGGGGCAGGAGAAGGGAACAACAGAGGATGAGATGGCTGCATGGCATCACCGACTCGATGGACATGAGTTTGAGTAAACTTAGGGAGTTGGTGATGGACAGGGAGGCCTGGCGTGCTGCAGTTCATGGAGTTGCAAAGAGTTGGACACGACTGAGCGACTGAATTGAGCTGACCTGACCCCTCTCCCATACTGGCTAATGACGCGCCTGCCTCCCAGTGCTCCACCAGGACCGGAGGCCGCCTGACTGCCCAATCCAGGGCCAGGTGAAGTTCCTGCAGCAGCCACTGCTCCTCTACCAGCTCTCCCAGAGATCATAGAGCCGCCGTTTCGGCAGGCTCCAATCCCAGCAACGGAGACCTCTGGTCAGTGTCCCCAGAATTCCACCTCAGCTGGACCTGCTAAATTGTATCCACCTCTCCTAGTGAGTACCGATGGGAAGGGGGTAGAAAACGCAGCAATTAGACAGAGGCTGCGCTCCGCCAAGGAACAGGGGGAAAGAACCCCACTACAGATGCCCCTCAGAGAGCCACAACAGTCTCCAGTTCAGGACGCTTGGGGCACTACCATCAGCCCCCTGTAGCCTGTTATTACCAGCCATTTCCCTCTACGGATATATTAAACTGGCAGAGACATGCTCCACCGTACTCGGGGGAGCCACAAGCCACGATTAGGCTAATGGAGACTATTTTTCAAACCCACTGCCCTGCATAGGATGACATAATCCAGCTACTAGTCTCCCTTTTCAGCACTGAGGAAAGACACAGGATCCTAACTGAGGCCAAAAAATGGTTAAGAGAAATGGCACCTGAGGGTACTGCAAACCCACAGCGGTGGGCAGAACTAGCCACCCCGATGAGAGGCCCAACTGGGACTGTAACATAGAGGATGGGAGGGGCAACCTGGAGAGATATCGGGTGACTATTTTACAAGGTCTCAAGAGGGGGGCCCGAAAAGCTATGAATATCGCAAAACCCTCCGAAGTGATTCAAAGGGAAAGCGAATCACCCTCTGAGTTCTGTGAAAGGCTGTCCGAGGCCTATAGACTTTAGACGCCAATAGACCCAGCCAGAGGCTGCTGGGTCTCAGATGGTGATAAATGTAGCCTTTGTGTCTCTAGCCTACCCTGAAAATGTCAGATGCAGGACACCAAGTGACCCATGAATTTTTATACATCCCTGAATGCCCAGTACCTTTGTTAGGAAGAGACTTGCTGTCTAAACTGGGGACACAAGTGACCTTTCCCCCCACGAAAGACCCACTGTTCAAGTGGGCTCAACCACCTACTTTTCCTCTCAGTAACCTCTCAAGATGAATGGAGGTTGCACGATCTCCCGGAAGGGAAACTGGACAGGCTAAACAGCCGAGAGAGAGAGTTAACTCAACAATTCCCTGAGGTCTGGGTGGAAGACAACCCAGCCCAGGGTTGCAAAACAAGTCCCACTGGTAATAGAACTCAAACCTGTACAACGACATCAGCACCCGCCTTGGGGCTGCCAGACCTCGCTAAGCCGTTTACTCGTCACGTGACTGAAAAGGACAAGGCGGCTATGGGAGTGTTGTCCCAGACTATGGGGACATGGGACAGACCAGTGACTTATCTCTAATCAGCTGGACAGTGTTGCCACTGGGTGGCTGGGATGCTTACGGGCAGTTGCTGCAACTGCCTTACTGGTCTGGGAGGCAACCAAGCTGACTTTGGGCCAAGATTTGTTCGTAAAAGTCCTGCATAAGGTCAACACTCTCCTACGAGGGGACCCCCATAAATGGCTGTCAACATCCCGATTACTCAATATCAGGGACTGTTATGTGAAAACCCCCATGTTACTACTGAGCCTTGTCAGGCCCTGAATCTGGCCACTTTCTCTCTTGTGGGAGAAGGTGGGCCCTCACATGATTGCAATGAAATACGCCAGCAGCCCTGACTTGAGAGACCAGCCAATCCCGCACACAGATTGTGTCCTGTACACCAAGGGCACCAGCGTGGTGAAACAAGGACAATGACTGTTGGGATATTCGGTTGTCATGGAAGATACCATGGTTGAGGCTAGCTCTCTGCCATCACACTGGTCCGCTCAATGGGCGGAACTATATGCTCTAATCCAGGCCCTCCAGCTGTCAAAAGGTAAGAAGACAAACATTTACACAGACTCCAGGTATGCTTCTGCCACACTACACGGCTCTGTATAAGGAGAGAGGCCTTTGACAGCTAGTAAAAAAGATATTAAAAATAAGAAAGAAATTAAGACCCTATTAGATACTGCCTGGGAACCAGAAAGGGTTGCAGTCATACACTGCTGAGGACATCAAAAAGAGGATATCCCCGGGGCTCAGGGAACAGACTGACAGATAAGACCGCTAAACAAGCAGCCGAGGGCTTGAGGGTGACAAGTGAAGCCCCGATTAAAGCTCTCATATTGGTGGAGCTACCTGAGCTAACGCTAGACTCTCCACAATACAGTGAAGCCCAAAACCAACTAGCCAAGGCAGAAATGGCCATCAAGACTGGAAAGAGATGGCGGGAATTGCCAAGTGGCAAATTATTGGTACCGGAGGAGCTGGCACCCACTATGGTAAGCCAAACATACCAAGTGACCCATCTAGGCCACAATAAACTGGAAGAGCTAATTTGAAAATATTTCTTGGTTCCCCGTCTCTCTTCCCCATGCAAGACAAAACCTCAGAACTACACTGCCTGCTCACAGGTCAGTGCTGCCTCTCGGCACAGACAGAAACCTCCAGGGACTCAGGTAAAAGGCACGCTGCCCTTTGAACACCTGGAAGTGGACTTCACTGAAATGAAACCTCACCGACACTACCATTACCTGCTGGTCATAATATGTACGTTCTCGGGATGGGTAGCAGCTTTTCCAACCCAGACTGAAAGAGCATCAAAAGTAGCCTGGTGCCTGCTTACGGAGATAGTTCCCAGATTTGGATTTCCTACCAGCATAGGATTGGACAATGGCCCAGCTTTCGTAACTGATTTAGTATAGCAAGTAAGCAGCACTTTAAACATCAAGTGGAAATTACACACAACACATAGGTCCCAGAGTCCTGGGATGGTGGAAGGAACCAGCCAGACACTTAAAGAGACAGTCTTCAAGTAGATCTTAAGAGACTGACTGTTCCTGGGTGGACTTGTTTCCAATGGCTCTGCTCAGACTCAGGATGACCCCACAGTCCCAAGGCTCTTCTCCATACAAAATTGTGTATGGGAGGCCCCCTCCCATCATAAAACAGGTGCCAACAAATTTGCCTCAGGTAAGGGGAGATGAGATTTCACAGCAGATGGAACAACTGGGTAAGGAACACCTTACCAGGTGATAAATCAGGTAACTAAGTTTGTACAAGAAAGGGTGCCATCCCCCCTTGGGGAAGATTCACAAATTTGTGACCGGGGATCAGGTGTGGTCAAAGCCTGGAAACACGACTCCTTGGCCCCACATTGGAACGGTCCATATACTGTTGTTCTGACCAGCCCGACTGCAGTTAAAGTTGCAGGTGTGGGTCCACCACATGAGGGTGAGGAGAGCATACCACGCAGACCTGGAGGATGCCGAGCGGACTACACAACAGGCCCCCACTGAGCCCCGTGAAACCAAGATCATCTTAAAGAAGAAACAGAGGGGAAGCTCTGCAATCAACTGCTGCTACAAGGACTTGCTGGTATCATCTTGAGACTAACCAGAGTTTCAGTACAAAGAGGGACCTGTGCTATGATTAAAGTTGAATGTTGTGTCTCTAGTCCTGATTTATCTGGCTATATATCAGCCACCCTAGCTGTCACGAAAGGTCAGGTAAAATTTATGTCTGATGATAATCTTCCTTTTTGGACTTCGGTCCTATCTTGGATGAAGGGTGATTGGTGGAAAACTGTATTTACCATTGTTATAGCTGCCTTGATAGTTCTGCTTTGTGGACCCTTTATTTTACAATGTATTATGAACTTTGTAACCCAAAGGTTGATATCGTTCTCCCAAATTAGAGGTCGGAGAGTCAGGGTGCAATATATCCCTATGAATGATGCTCATACTATGAGTTAAGAGCATCAAGAGTGGGGAATGAAGGAGGAAACAGACAGAACAGGCTCCATCTTGAAAGCAGGACTCCACCTTGGGCCGGACGGTGGACTTTGAGCTCTATGCCTAGTGTCTATGGAAACGACATACCAACTGGAAAACCAGGCCCCTGCATGGGAAAGACTAGAGATCTCTTCAAGAAAATCAGAGATACCAAGGGGACATTTCATGCAGATACAGGCACAATAAAGGACAGAAATGGTATGGACCTAACAGAAGCAGAAGATATTAAGAGGTGGCAAGAATACACAGAAGAACTGTACAAAAAAGAGCTTCACGACACAAATAATCACGATGGTGTGATCACTCACCTAGAGCCAGACATCCTGGAATGTGAAGTCAAGTGGGCCTTAGAAAGCATCACTACGAACAAAACTAGTGGAGGTGATGGAATTCCAGTTGAGCTATTTCAAATCCTGAAAGATGATGCTGTGAAAGTGCTGCACTCAATATGCCAGCAAATTTGGAAAACTCAGCAGTGGCCACAGGACTGGAAAAGGTCAGGTTTCATTCCAATCCCAAAGAAAGGCAATGTCAAAGAATGCTCAAACTAACGCGCAATTGCACTCATCTCACACACTAGTAAAGTAATGCTCAAAATTCTTCAAGCCAGGCTTCAACATTATGTGAACCATGAACTTCCACATGTTCAAGCTGGTTTTAGAAAAGGCAGGGGAACCAGAGATCAAATTGCCAACATCCGCTGGATCATTGAAAAAGCAAGCGAGTTCCAGAAAAGCATCTATGTCTGCTTTATTGACTATGCTAAAGCCTTTGACTGTGAAGATCACAATAAACTGTGGAAAATTCTGAAAGAAATGGGCATACCAGACCACCTGACCTGCCTCTTGAGAAACTGGTAGGCAGGTCAGGAAGCAACAGTTAGAACTGGACATGGAACAGACTGGTTCCAAATAGGAAAAGGAGTACGTCAAGGCTGTATATTGTCACCCTGCTTATTTAACTTATACACAGAATACATCATGAGAAATGCTGGGCTGGAGGAAGCACAAGCTGGGATCAAGATTGCCGGGAGAAATATCAATAACCTCAGATATGCAGATGACACCACCCTTATGGCAGAAAGTGAAGAGGAACTAAAGAGCCTCTTGATGAAAGTGAAAGAGGAGAGTGAAAAAGTTGGCCTAAAGCTCAACATTCAGAAAACTAAGATCATGGCAGCTGGTCCCATCACTTCATGGGAAATAGATGGGGAAACCGTGGAAACAGTGTTAGACTTTATTTTTAGGGGCTCCAAAATCACTGCAGATGGTGATTGCAGCCATGAAATTAAAAGATGCCTGCTCCTTGGAAGGAAAGTTATGACCAACCTAGATAGCATATTGAAAAGCAGAGACATTACTTTGCCAACAAAGGTCCGTCTAGTCAAGGCTATGGTTTTTCCAGTGGTCATGTACGGATGTGAGAGTTGGACTGTGAGGAAAGCTGAGCGCCGAAGAATTGATGCTTTTGAACTGTGGTGTTGGAGAAGACTCTTGAGAGTCCCTTGGACTGCAAGGAGATCCAACCAGTCCATTCTGAAGGAGATCAGTCCTGGGTGTTCATTGGAGGGACTGATGCTGAAGCGGAAACTCCAATACTTTGGCCACCTCATGCGAAGAACTGACTCACTGGAAAAGACCCTGATGCTGGGAGGGATTGGGGGCAGGAGGAGAAGGCAAGATAGACGATGAGATGGCTGGATGGCATCACTGACTCGATGGATATGAGTTTGAGTGAACTCCGGGAGTTGGTGATGGATAGGGAGGCCTGGCATGCTGCTATTCATGGGGTCACAAAGAGTCGGACACGACTGAGAGACTGAACTGAACTGAGAATTGAATTCAACCTGCCCAGACAGCCCCTCATCTGGGCTCTCCCAGGCCCGACTCCTTTTCTGTGACTAACACTAATCACTTCATCCTCCCCAGAGCCTGGGTCCTACTTTCTCCCTCCAACTGTGAGCCCGTCAAGATGGGAGCTGTCAAACTTTCCACCTCCTTTCATTTTTTATCTCCCTGCATCTACAAGAAAAACGTCGGATCAAGTCAGTACCCAGTAAAGGTCTGATGGGTGAATTAAATTCACTTGAAATTGCCCCAAGCTCTGATTTTCATAAGTTCACAGCATACTTGGCTGTTTCTGGGGTGGGCAAGGCTCCTTTGTGATGGTGGAGAGACCGGCCAGAGCACCATGATCTGCAGAGCCTACTGGCACCAGTCCCACACTCAGCACAGAGGTCTCCTTGGCATTTACAGTGTTAAGAATGCAGACGAGAATGGAGGAAGCCTGTGTAGACATAGTTATTAAGCATCAATTAGGGCTTGAACCATCTAGGGTTTGGAAAAATGTTTTCAGATTATTTCCCAAGTGTTTGATGAAACCCCAAAGACATTCTTCCCAGGCATATTTCCCCAGAAGTTGGAAACCCTTAAATATTTAAGTAAGAGTTTAACCCTTAGGTTGAGGGTGTTTGTACTGAGCTCATCCCAGTGGAACGGTCCGCGGTGCCCAGATGGCCTGTGCTCTCTGTATTTATTTAAACGTGGAGTTAGATGCTTGCATTCCAGAGCACACAATTGAGCTTCACGTGAATTCTCAAACCAGTGCTTGAATTCCAAGAGGGTATGGACTGGACACACATGCTTCCCCAATGGCTTGCATCAAGATAAGCCTCTGGGGTTGCAACATGGCCAAACTTCAGACCTTAGAACCCTTAGAGAGGTGGGGGATGGGAGAGGCACCTCCAGCAGCTACCTGGGCTGGCTTGGGGACACAGAGGAAAAAATATTTCTAAAACTTACAAAGGAAAAAATACCCACTGTAGAGAAACTGGAATACACAACTACACTGCTGTGGTGGGGGAGAACATACAGAGACAAGCACTGGGGATGTCTGGATGAGGGTATTTGCTTTCAGTCTTTTTGTGGGGGAGTTGTTCTGTTTTGATATGGCACTGGGCTGTGGGAGTTGGCTTTCAAGGCTGAGATGAAAGGGGCAGAACTGTGTGATTAACCAGCCATAGGCCCTGGTTGTCCTCCTGTGGGCAGCAGGGGGAGCTTGCCTGAGACCGGGAAGCAGGAACCAGACACTGGCCGCATCTGTCACTCACACAAACTTCCTCCAAAAAAACAGGGACGCCAGTTTCTGCCCATCTCCGAGGCTAAGTGGGAGGGGACATCCATGGTGGACGAAACGAGGGGACTCTGCAAACCAGCAACCAGTTAAACTTGCTCCCTCGTTTATCAACAGACTGGTCTGGCTCCCTTCTTGAGATTTTGGTGAAAATAAGGAAGATATTGTGCAAAGAATCCATGGCACCTGGTTAGCCTGGCATCTGCCATCAGGTGAGCATTCAATCAGTGGTAACTGGGACGAAAAGGGTTTTCTATCTGGACTATGAAGAGTTTATCATTTTGAGAATCATTTATCAGTGGTCACCCTGTTACTAAAACTGGCACGTTCTGCAGCATACAAGGTTTCTGTGAACTTAAGCCCTCCTCCCACCCCCCTGGAGATTTCAACACCAAGACTGTGCTGACCCTGCCACACTGGGGTGATTACAACTGCAGATAACCTTGGGTAAAAGCAGGCACAGGGTACAGGCTGTGTGATGTTGTTTCTATGAAATCCTAAACAAACTCCCTACGGCAGTGGTTCCCACCCCGGGTGATGTGGGCCCCAGGGGACATTCCGCCATGTATGGTGAGGTTTCTGGTTGTCACAACTGGAGGAGGGGTGTAGCTGGCACCCACTGTGAGGCCAGGAGGCTGCTAACACCCCACCATGCACAGGGCAGCCACCCACACACAGACAGCCACGGCGCCGAGGGTGAGAAGTGATGTATGACAGACATCGGGCACTGGTGAGACAGGTGAGACCAGTGGTGAGACCTCCACTGGTGGAGGTCCCAGGTGCTGGTAACGCTCAACACATTTGCACAGGAGTGTGAATATGCTATGTGCCCTAAGCTGTGTGCAAGTCACACCTCCAACCCAGCCCTGCCACCCCCATGTGACACCACCACCCTCCCCTTAGCACCAGCTTCAGTAGGACAGGATGGTTTAGTCAATGCATCACTTTTACTCGAGTGAAATTAAAGGGTTTGGTTGCAGGCGTTCCAAGTCAAACACAAACCATATGAAAATGCAGACTCATGGTAGCCACTTGGTTCCCTTTCACAAGATTTTCCAAACCACCACCACTGACGCCAGCAGAGAACAAACGTCTCCCTCCCCACCACCCCCTCATCCCCACCCCGGCTCCAGGTTTTATTGTCATTTCCGTGAAAAGGGGGCAGGATTTGGCCCAGCCCTTCCTGCTCCATAAGCCACAAACCTGCCTGGGGTGTTAGCACCGGGGGCCTGCAAAGACCCAGTGAGTCAGCTGCTCAGTGGGCCAAGGGGTCAGATCCCAGGGCTGGGATGAGCCGTGAGGTCACAGGTCCCGCCCACGGCAAGGAGGGGCTGCAGGGTGGACCTCGGCCGGACCCTGCGAGCCCATCCTGCTGGGGCTGCCGCCGTTTGCGTACTGTTTTTTGCAGTGAACTTCAATTTTAATTTTCTGACTTTTGAATCATATTACATACTGTCACCATTAGGACTAACAGGAACAAAATACTTAGGTTAGATGCAAATCTTACATGGGACCGGTTTTTGGTTTCCTTTTTCTGTGTGGTGGTGAATTGAACAAAAAATTGAAGCCTGGCTTCAAGAGAAGCATCCCGAACTGACAGGACAGCAGAATTCAATTGAGGGGACAGGCAAGCAGTATCAAAGGTCGAGGCAGGGAGAAAGCACAAAGTCTGAAAGGCGAGTTATGAAGAACGAGACCTGACCCCGTGATGACACCAGGAGGGACTCAGGTGACCAAGGCTTGCTGAGCTCTGAGGCTCTGCTTACAGATGTCACCTGTTACCTGGCCTAACCCTGGCCCTGGCCCCATGTGGCAGTGCCCCCCCGGGCACTTCAGACACCAGGCCACCTCCCCAAGGTCATAGCTGGTTAGTGCAGGGGGATTTCGGGGCACAGGCTGGGTGCTTCTGCACCCCTATTTCTAATCCCTTCATTCCTTTTAGTACCATAAGCATGGAGCATTCCTCCAGATTGCCCTTCTGCTTCTCTGCTGTATCACCAGGCTCCGGTGGCCACTCCAGTTCACTCCCGAGTGACAGGACTGAGCTGGGCAAGCCTTGGGGATGGAGGGGTGGGCGCCGGCACACGGCACAGCACAGGGGTCCAAGCAGACTCAGGCTGGTGCCGACTCCCCAGCCGCACAGCACAGGCACGAAATCCTGCCAGACCTCAGAGGGCCAAGTGCCCGGAAGCCCCCATGGCTGGGCCTGGCCCCTAGGAAACCCCATGTCCTCTCGGCTATTGTGAGCATCCCAAGAAAAGGTGCCAAAGGAGAAAGGCTGCCCAGAGAGGGGAAAGGGGGGGAGGGGGGCGGCAAACAGGAGCACCCCAGGAGCGACCACAGGTCCCAACACCCCGGACCTGCTCCAGGTCATGAGCCCCAAGGGACAGCTCCACGGAGTTGGCCGTTTGACACTGGGAGGCGTGGTCTCAGTGCACCTGGAGGGTCTGAAGCCCTAAGAAACAGAAGAGAGCACCCTAGAAAGGGAGTGTTAACTACTGCAAAGTTAATTCACACCTTGATAAAAACAGAACAGATTTCATGTCACCGCATGTGCCCCAGGAGGACCCCCTCGCTCGCCTGGGATGTGAAGGATGGATGTTAGCTGCAAAGTCAGGAGGGTGAAGCCACAAAGCAGAGCTGACCGACTGAACTCTCCGCCCAGCACAGGAGGACACTGCTTTCAGCTGCGGGTAATAAGATGCTGCTGCTGCTAAGTCGCTTCAGTCGTGTCCAACTATGTGCGACCCCAGAGACGGCAGCCCACCAGGCTCCCCCGTCCCTGGGATTCTCCAGGCAAGAACACTGGAGTGGGTTGCCATTTCCTTCTCCAATGCATGAAAGCGAAAAGTGAAAGAGAAGTCGCTCAGTCGTGTCTGACTCTTAGTGATCCCATGGACTGCAGCCCACCAGGCTCCTCCATCCATGGGATTTTCAAGGCAAGAGTACTGGAGTGGGGTGCCATTGCCTTCTCCGGGTGATAAGATGACCAGAAAGCAATCCACCCGCCAGGTATCAGAGCCCAGAGCCGGGGCCGCTGCTGGCCACAGGGAGTGAGTCTGTTCTCAGATTGGTCAGGAAATCCATGCTCATATAAAAGACCTGCAAAATGTTTTCTTCAGTCACATACAGAATCTCCAATGCTCAGCAAATCCGTGAGGAGGTTGACTTTCTTTGGAGGATAGGTGAGAGCTCAAGGTCAGGCTCACCTGACCCCACCCCAGAGTCCCAGAGCCGCCCTGAGCTCAGCGAAGCCTCAAGGAGGGCCTGACAGCTGAAACCAGAAACACTCTGCATTCGTTAAGGTGTCTAAAGAAACAGAAGCCAGCTACGATTTCAAAACTGGACAAGACACACCTCGGGGCCGAGGTCCACTTAATTTCCAAGTGTGCTGACACGGCCACGGGGTTTCTCGGGAAGGGCCCCAGGAGTGCTTCAAACACACTCAGGTCTGAGTGCTTTGATGCCACAGAATAAACAAAGCTACCCTCGTACTGACTTGCTAGGAAACCAACAGTAAATACATTCAACATATGTCAGATTAAAGCAGACACAGAAATGGAATCCAGGAGGAAACGGAGTTCATGAAAGATGAAAACATCTTGAACAATATCACTTGATGCACGTGAAGTCCGAGAGTCAAAACACTTCCTGAATCACACAGCAGCTAGGTACGTTCCCTTTAAGGAGAAAGAAACCAAAACTCAGATTTTTTTTTTAATTTTTATTTTATATTGCAGTATAGCTGATTTACAATGTTGTATCAGTCTCAGGTGTACAGCAAAGTGGTTCGGGGACCAAGCAATTGTTCAATGGTTCATCTGCTTATCCCTGAATAACATCACCACAGGGTGAAGTCAAGCTATGAAGTAAATCTCATTTTTCAAGCATTCATCTTGAAATACATTCATCTCCAAAAGGTATATAAATAAGATGGCAACGGTCAGTTCAAAAGATGAATAAAAACAGATTTTTAAAAAATGCTAGGAAGCAAGAGCAAAAGTTTAATGAGGAAAAAGCATGCCTGCTTGGCAATCTGCTATGACTGAAAGAAACAACACAGTGTCGTGTGTACAGAAAGGCTGTTCACACATGGCCTTACTAGATGTGGATGATTTTTTATGAAAACTAAGACTTTTCTCAAAATGTTTTTGAAGCCGATGACCCTCAGGAAATTGTGGTTATTACCTTTGAAGGTATTGCCTTCACTGGGGCCACTCAACAAGGTATCTTTCCTTCCTGAGACAGAGAAGTACAGAAAAGTCTTCGGTCTCTCCTGATGCAGGAAGCGCTTCCCAAGGGAAGCGTCACAAACCATGAGACTGAAGCAGCCACACTGGCAAGGCACCGACTCCTGCAGGTGAGCTGAGAGCTGGGCAGCACCAAGGTCACTGGCTTACTTGGTTAACTCAAAGCAACGGACTCTGACTGTGATCTTGGCTTTCTCACTAGTTGGCCCAGTCGAGTACAAGCAGCCTATGACAGCCATCTCCAGAAATTTCCACAAAGGGAAAGACAGACAATGATGCATCTGCTGACTACAAATCTACTGCTTGTGACTACCTCACTACACACAGTAGACCATGACTGCTGACTGACTACCTGAGAACCTGAGAGACGGCTGCTCTGAGCCGCGGGGCCAGGCAGCTGAACGCGGCTGCACAAACAGGAGAAAGGAAGGACTACCATTGTTCCATGCGGAATGGAACACATTTTCCACCAGGATAAGCGGCACGTGCACTTTCCTGGCTTTGGGCACACAACACACCAACCAGATACACCCAGTTTTATTCTTCCTGGAAGACTTCCGGGTCTTGTTCACCTTATTTAAACAGTAAGGAAAAAACCCCCAGTGAAACGCTTCTAATGTCAGCCTAGCATTCACAGTGCTTTAAAAGCCAGTGACAAACACACGTCAAAATCACTCAATTTGCAACCCCAACAATAAGGTTCATGGGCCAAGGTCTGAGTGTAAATGCCTTAAAGCCAAGGAAACAAGCCTATGAGACTTCTAAAATATACTAAAATCTGCAGCACAGAATATTGAACATTGAGTCCAAAATCTCAAGGACATGGAGAGGCCCACAGTTCACGTGGGACCCTAGAAAGCACTGTACTTGCTAGAATGATCTCAATCTCCCAAGAGCCAATCAGTCCCTCCAGGGAACCAAAGGCAGAGAGTTGTGAATTCCAGGCTGGCATCTCCTCACTATACAGTCGGCCCCTTCCTGAGCTTTGCTCGTCTGCAGCCGGGCACGCTGATCCTGTGTAAGCACAAGAAAACTGGAAAGTTGTGTATCTGTCATAAACACGACCAGAGCTGTCAGGGAGTAGGGGGCCATGAGTGGTCTTTCAGACAACACACTCGTATACAGGGTAACGGAGGAGCCCTTTGCTGGCTGCCAGACACTGAATCTACGAGTCTGACGTGCCAGAAGGGACAGCAGCGCTCAAGAGTGAACGCAGCACCGCCACACGGGACAGGGTGACCGAGACGCCCAAAGGCCCGCTGGACTGAATCCATCTCCAACCACTTCTGAGACAGACAAGATCTTTTGAAGGAAGCTTCCTAATATTTCAGTCATTTCCAACATACTTTGGGCTTGACAAAATAGGTGACTTAGCAATTTAAAGACCATGAAGAGATCCCTGAATGACATCCGAGAGAAAATACTGAAATACACAGGGTGGGTGCCAAGATCTGGAAGCAGGCAGTATACCAACAACAGCAGCGTTCTGTCCTGGCCCGTTTCAGATTCCTGGGAATGGCACCTCCCAACTGGGAGGCCCTGTTCTGGACAGGACGCTTGCTGACTCACGGGGACACTGTAACCAACACCAGTTATAGAGGCTAAACCTCAGGACAGGCAAGCCGCTCGCACAGGATGCCCTGCCCCAGTTCGCAGATCACAGCGTAGAACAAACAGCGCCAGGCTCTGGAAGAGGCTCCTACCGTGTGGTGGGGCTACTGCTGTGCAGGCTGCTTTCCCCAAAGTTACTCTGGACTCCATGTGTTCCCTAACAATCGTACACAATTTTAATGAGAGGCTGATTACGACTCATTAAGAAGCTAAGCAAATCAGAGCAGAGCAACGACACAGCAAGCAGGCCCAGGGGACAACGTTAGTGCTACAGTTTTTTAATGTGCATATATTTTATTGAAGTACAGCTGATTTACAATGTTGCATTTCCAGTGTACAGCATGGTGACTCAGTTACATACATGTACACACTCTTGTCCTGTACACAATACTGGCTACGGCTCCCCGTGCTCTAACAGCACTGTAGTTCTAAAGTAAGCTCACAGTGACACATGGCTATGAGCAGCGGGTGCTAAAAGGAAGAGCTTGGACCACGTAAATCCGCATCTCTGGGGACCCCAGCTCACTGCTGTGAGGGGCCTGTGCAGGGCCTTCCAGAACCATGGCGCCGAGGGCCAGGAAATGCCTGACATGCATGACGTCTCTCCATCTCTTCCATCTCGAAAGGCTTCCTCTCCACATCCAGAGGTGGTGTCCATGGCGCAGTCAGGAGGCTTGGTGGCGGGCAACGACAGGGATGCTTGGGCAAGACCCACACTCCCCACCTCTGTGAACTGAGCAACGCAGGGGACAACACAATGTGGAGAGCACTCACCACCCCCCCATTTCTGCTATTTGAAGATCTTAAAAAAATCCACCTATCCAAATCACTAGCATTAGCAACTCTGGGAACAGTGAACAACGACCATCTGAGGGCTGGGTCGGCGTTCGCAAACACGGCAGGCTGCACCAAGGGCTTACTCTAATTCTGGCAGCGCAGTCCTGCCTGCTTGAACTCCAGTTACTGGAAAAGGCACTCGCTGTCAAAGAAACACCACACATGCAGCTTTAAACCAACTTTGTGATTTTTATTGATGGGCGACAACTGTATACTCCTAGCTATCACTAACTGTGTACAATTAGAGACGCGGCATCGTAGAAGAGCAGACAGCAGAATTAGACAGCAGACGGAGGGAAATACCAATCTTCGCTATTTTGCTCCTTTTTCATTATGTGTACACAGAAGCATGAATGCGTTCTGAAATCTTTTAATGGCAATAAAGTTACAATCACCCTTCTATGTGACTGGCATCGTAACTCCAGATATTTGATCTGCAATGTGTACGTAAGCGGCTTCTCATCGCACAATTATTAAAATGTATTTTTCCTGTTAGGAACCAGCAACTTTTTTTGTGTGTGTTTATCTTTTGAAGAACTATTTCTTCTCTGGTAACTGGCTCGTTTTTATCCTTTATCAAAAACTAAAGGGTGAGGGGCGAAAGTGTGATGGATTAAAAAATTTATCCTTTTTAAGGAAAGATAAAATTCATTTTCACAAATTTACAAGTGTTGTTGCTGGTGCAGGACTTACTCTACTATGCAATTAGACCGGGAATCAAACGCAAGTTCCCCTTCTTACTCAGGAATCAGCATTATTTCAGAAATGTGTTTCTCATGTATTTTCTTGAATCAAGAGACAGTCTTTTCACCAGATGATTTTGATTTGGAAGTCAGAAGTCAACAGAAGCTATGTTGTGCACAAAACCCAAGGCGTCTCCTTTCACTCTAGCCCATTTTTGCGACAGGGAGAAAGAGCTTCTCTCTAAAGAGCCACTAAAGAGAAGAGGGGAGGCGGTGAGTGCTGAGTCTGCGCGCAGCGCGGGCGCGGCTACAGCAGGTCCACGCGGCGGTAGTACAGGAGGTAGGCTGTGCGCTCGGCAGCGGGCCTCACCACCTGCTGCTGGCTGACCACCTTGACCGTCTGGTCGTCGATGCGCAGCCAGCCGTTGAGCCCGATCTGGAAGACGTCCGTGGTGTAGTGGCCGCCCGTGGCGCTGCTGCCGTGGTGGTAGACCACTGCAAAAGAGGGCCGGGCGCCGTGAGAGCGGCTTCACACAGCAGTGCCTACGGCACCCCCCAGTCTCACGAAACCCCACACCAAGCCAGGTGGGACAGAGAGACATGACACACACAGCGAGGCCGTCTAAACTCAAACCCTCAGCAAGTTACAACACAGAGTCACACATCTATACTGTAGTAACATGTTCAAACCTCCCAAACCATGAAAGAAATGCCAATTTATAATGGGGTCATCCCATCTGTGAGCCCTGTGAAGACTTGGGGCTGGGGACGGTCCCCTGGGAAACAGGAGACACGGCCTGCAGAGCCGCCAGCCCGGTGCCCTGGGGGACCACACACTGAGACCCAAACCCCAGGCCCTGATCCAGCCAACCCCACCTCCAGACTGTTCTCAGCAGACTGTCTGAATCCTGGACAGCGTGGAAACATGGAAAAGCCTAACCCACTAGGAGGAATGCCAAGAACATTACAACAAGATGAATTTTTTCATAGGACAGATTAGGACTGTTTGGTGGTTTAGAAATAGGCTTACACTACGTGAAAAAAACCAAGACTCTGAGATTTGCTGAGGACTGTCACCCGTGACAAGGACAGCACTGCCCCAGGAGGGTCGCCTGGGCAGTTAGCTGGGCTGAGTGGGCGCCTGTGGAGCCACCCGGCAGACACAGCACACTGGCCACTGCTGTTGTTCTTCGGAAAGGAACTGCCCCCTTCCATGAAGAGGAGGGCCCAGGAATGGCCTGCCCAGCAGCAGACTGAGCCTGCGTAAAGGAAGCAGCCTCTGGTGACATTCGGAGAAGGGGACGGCAGTGCGGCCAGGGGGAGCTATGTGCTACCGTGAGTGGCATGAAGGACAGTCTCTCAGGCAGAGAGGCACAATCTGGCATGAAATTCAGCAATAAATACACCTGAATGCCAGTGCACTCTCCCCTCATAAGGAGACCCGAACCCACCCTGAGCCAGGGACCTGGGCTGGTCAGAGCTGGGCTCTGCTGGGGCTCAGAGGGCACGGGGCACTGGCCCACCAGTGACGAACGTGACTGGTCACACGAGGAGAGCAAGACTGTAGGGCCATCACGTGGGAAACCAGTCAAGGGACCAACACCAGGAGGCGGCTTCATCTTGTCCTGCAGGCTCCCAACGGAGAGGTTGCCGCACTTTACCTCTAAGGCCTACCTGACTTGGGAAAGAGTTTTGGGCTTTTTTTTTTTTTAGTGATCAGGTCACTGGGACTGAAAGGACCTGTGAATTTAACTGATTTGCATTTCCTTTGAGACACTTCATTCTAAATATTCAGAAGAGAAACCTCTACCTGTATTTGGACTTCTTAAACAGTAACCCCATAGTTAACGTGGTAACGTATCATGGATACCCAGCAAGCTCACTGTCATAGAAGCAGAGCCGAGAACCAGAGATTTTCAAAAGCTTATGCATTGTACTAACTCGTTTTCTTTGTCCCACAGTCAAAACCATTTTTAAATAAGTACCTCTTTACTCACATTGTAAAGAGAATTGCAACCCATCCAGTGACCTTACTTCTGAGGTCAGAAGGCTCACGATGGGGACTCAGGGGTGCAGGCAGGTGGAGTCCACGCTCTCACCATGGTCCCCTTGACCAAGAGACGAGACCTCCTAATCCTGCCTGTGACATCACCCACTCTGCAAGGACCCCAAGGGAGAGCTGCAGGGGACTTAGAGAAACATGTTCATGCCCTGGGACCTCAGTGACAAACCTCAGAGGCCAGGGTGCACCCTGGGGGCCTCTGGTCTCACAGGCAGGCCTCAGAGAGGCCAAGCGTCCAGCCCACAGCAGGCTGGGGGAAGGCAGTGCCCACCAGCTCCCAGCAGGCTGGGGCCAGGCTGTGATGAGCCATCTTGGGGAGAAGAAAAAGTCAGAGGGAGCAGGACCCACTGGGAAGAAAAGGCTGACTGGGCCCAACATGTTCTCACAGGGCCCCTGAACCACCCACCGACCAGGGCCCACACCCACATTCCAAGCACTGGGGGCGGACCCAGGGCAAGAGTGAGAAGCTCTACTCTGCCACGAAAGGGCACGGAGCGGTGAGTGCTCCTCCACAGCTTCAGTGTGTTCTTCTACAAAATGGGGACAGCACTGCGTTCCTCTCAGGAAACTGTTAAGGACTAAATGGGGTTCTATAAGAAGTATCTGGTGGAAAGGTCAATGAACTGGTGAGGGCCAATAAATAGCAGTCATTACAAACAGGCTCACAGAAGGCAACACAAAAGGAGGGTGGGAGAGAAGCTAGAAAAGTCTAATAAAAATGGCCAAAAAACCAAACACAATCGGCTATGGGCACCCCATCCCCAGTAGGGAGGGTTCCCAGCCTGACAACCTCACTCCTCTGGCTCCAAGACAGAAACATCATGTGAAATGAGGCCGTACACTGGATTGAGCTTTACAGCGATCCAGGAAGACATTCTGTCAAATTGCAAACACACCAAATTTTAGGTAAAACACACATTTTCAAATGATTTACAGACTAATAAAGCCCACAGGGATACCTACAATTTTTCTCTACATTAAACGGTATTATAACAATATAAAATTGTGCCTGTGTATAAAACCTTTTAACATCGCTTTAATAGGGAAGTATCATGTCGTACAAAGTTTACTTACCTGCAAACAGCCTATAGGTTCTGTGGCATTTAAAGTTCTTATTTTTAACCCCTGGAGAGAGCAGTTCTGAAAAACAAAATATCAACAATTTCAATCTATAAAAGGGCTGACATACCAGGGTCTCAGAAAAAGGGGGCAGATGGCGGCCTCCATTCAAGTCACCACCCTGTGGACCAGGGAGACCCGCCAGCACTCCAGCCCTTCGTCTGCAGACAACTGAGCAGAGAGGCAGTAACCATGTCACCAGAACCCACCCATCAGGGGATGGGCAGTGAGCCTCAAGCTCATGCTAGAAACTCCTTACAAGCAGAGGTTCTAAAAAGTGGAAAAGCAAGATAAAAACAAAGCAGCCCTGGAAAGCCTAAGATGGGAAACATTATCCACGTGCGCCAGTTCACAAAACTCAAACAAACAGTAAGATGATTTTCGGTTGGCATTTCTTCCCCTCTCTGGTCCTCAAGCAGCCCGTGAACTGGCACTGGGAGCACACCTACAGGCAGAAGACGGCCACTCCTGAGAACAGGGCTGACAGCAGAGCCCACTGGAGGGAGAGGGAGCACGAGACCCGCTGCCCGCAGGTCCTGCTGCCCGGCAGGTCACAGGGCCAGGTGGTGTGGGGAGGCAGGGGCAGAGAACGGCAGGCCCGGTCCTCCAGGAGCCCACGGACTGCACCCATGTCCTCTGTCTCCAGGCACCTGGACACTCTGAGCATCACCTCTAGCTTGTTATGCTCCTGAGGGAACTGCAGTTTCACACATAACATCTCTCTTAAATTCTGAAGTTTTCCAGGGAAGTTTTCCTTCAAGCTCACTCTTAGCAGGACAACGGGGTGCTTGGACCATGAAGTGTCCAAGCTGGAGCCGTGACCTGGCGGAGACCTGGGGCTGGGCCGCAGCTCTGAGCAGGGCCACTGGTGCCAGAGGGCAACGTTCCCCATCCTCTAGAAAGCCCAATTAAGCAGGCTGCTCCCACAGTTACTAATATTCGGTGTAAGGAGAAGTATTTATTATCACTGATCCATAAAGTTTTTATATATTTTAGTATTTTTCTCACCTAGTAATATGTTCATATGGTTTATTCATTTTTTTACTTTGTCTTTAAAAAGCCATTTTCGTGAGAATTTTAACCTAAAACTCTATTAAGGAGTCAAGAAATGTAAAATGAAAAAAATCAGGAGCGAGCCCTTCTGAATCCTGACAGGGGATGGAAAAGCTTAAGCTTCAAGAAGCTGGCTAGTTTCCAGCATCACCAGAGCGTCGCCGTGAACACTTTTGCCTTACACAGCTGTTACCTTTACTAATTTCCAAGTCCACAGGATATTCGATATTTTTGATGAGCTTCTGACAGCCACCGGTCTTCTCATAGACAAACCGTTTGAGGTGCAGCACGAGCACAGGAGGGAGCTTTTCCAGAGTCACTCTCCGGCTGATCTCCACCTGGGACAGAGCACAGCGGACACGCCGTCTCACTTCGAGAGGCAGACGTGGGGCCACCACCCACACCAGGACTCCGTGTTCCAGGGCGGCGTGTCTCACACCTTCCTGAGGCACACATCTTTAGAGAATCCAGTGGGCTCTTTCTGAGCGCCACCGACCTCCTTCAGTACATGCTGACAACCCTACAGATGCAGCTCGGGGCCCTAGGCCAAGTTAAGAACTTTTGTCCTAGGGCATTAAACTGGCATAAAAATCCAAAGGCTAACTTAGTAATACCTTAAATTACATACGTATTGACTCATTTTTTAGTAATTCTCACAATACAGAGAAAGCTGAGGCCAATGTGTTTCTTGCATTAGATGCTTTAAATGACCTTAAAGCTGTTTGGTCTAACCACTGGTTTTATAACAGTTCCAGTTTTATCCATTTGAAATGCCCCTTGCTGTTGCCAAGTCGCTTCAGTCATGTCCGACTCTGCGACCCCATAGACGGCAGCCCACCAGGCTCCCCCGTCCCCGGGATTCTCCAGGCAAGAACACTGGAGTGGGTTGCCATTTCCTTCTCCAATGCATGAAAGTGAAAAGTAAAAGTGAAGTCACTCAGTCATGTCCGACTCCTAGTGACCCCATGGACTGCAGCCTACCAGGCTCCTCCATCCATGGGATTCTCCAGGCAAGAGTACTGGAGTGGGTTGCCATTGCCTTCTCCGGAAATACCCCTTAAGCACTCTTAAAAGTCTACTGAATGCTGCTTCTTATTAAAATGGATCTTCAGAAGCAAATTTAACCTCTTTATGTACTGTTCTCTGTAATTTCAAACGTGTTGATGCTTCCTATGTTTCTATGGAGAATAGTTTCGGTAGAAATTACTTGTTCAAGTCACAATCCAAAAGATAGCAGCACAGAAAAAACACCCAGCAAACCTCCGGAGAAGTGCCCACCTGTCTGGCTGAAGGTGTGTGACGGGGGTCAGGCTTTGGGGAAGCAAGCCTAGTGGCCACCGCCCCAGCTTTTTTTGGTTTCCAGATGCCTTCTCTCCTGTCCTTCCATTCAGACAGAGATCCCAAGGGTGGAAATGGCCCCGCCATCTCTACATTCCCATGGAGCATCTAGAGTCGAGTGTCTCACACACTACACGAATGGTGAACGAATAAAAACCTGACTACAGTTCCACAGCCAGCACCAGAGACCATGATGTTTCAGCCATTTCATTCTCACATGTAGAAGCTTTCAGTCCAAAACATGTTAAACAGCTGATCTGAGGAGCAGAGGTGAAACCCGCTTTTCCTCATTCCAGATCCGCGCTCCCCCCATCGCCCCACGGACAGCCCCAGGACAAACGTCCCAGACAGCGATCATACCTCTTGTTTGGTTTTGGTGGTGTAACCCTGGACAGACTCTCTGGCCACCAGGCTCTCCAGCGCGTCCTGCACGGTGCGTATCTTGTCGGACTGGATGTCCAGCTGCAGGGTGAAGAACGGCTGCAGGGTGGCAGACTCTTTTGAACTCTGCTGGTAAACCACAGACCTGGGGGTGGAGAGCACAGCGCACCTAAGAGCCCACCTTCCCGCTCCCCAGGATTATGCAGCAGGACAGGAAAAACAAACGAGATTATGGCGCCAAAAGCAAGATTTTCCAGCATCTCTGTCACGTGACAGGAGAGGACAGAAATGCCAAAACTATGCTGAATTTTAATATAACTCTGCTCAATACCACCTCGAAAGAATTTCTAGCAACTCAATCCACCAGGTGGAAATTTGGAAGGCTTCCAAAGGCCTTCTCCACTTTATTTAATGCACCAGTTAGCAAAGGTGACGATCTTTCCACAGTCAAAACGCTGGCTCTCTTTGTATCCTCTCAAAGTCTCGCAGGCTGTTTTATTGATTGATTTTTAAATTTCTATTATTTTTGGCTGTGCTGGGTCTTTGCTGCTCTGTGCGGGCTTTCTCTAGTTGTAGCAAGCAGGGGCTACTCTTCTTTACTGAGCACGGGCTCTAGAGCGTAGGCTCAGAGGCATGGCACTCGGGCTTAGTTGCTCTGTGACATGTGGAATCTTCCCAGATTATGGACTGAACTGATATCCCTGCATTGGCAGGCGGATTCTTATCCACTGCACCAGCAGGCAAGAAGTCCCCACAGGCTGTTTTAATGAGTGAACTCCAAGGTACACAGAATGTCTTGGGTAGCATTCGCCCCTGAAAACGACTCCACAAAGGAAGGAGAGCAGGGTGTGTGTGACAGGGAGGCAGCCGCAGCTCAGCCTTGCTTCCTTAGCTGGTTTTCCATTTCATTTTCCTTTGTCTAAGTTTTTTTGAGTAAAAGTGTGTGCTGAGACCATGTCTCATCGAGCCTCAGCAAGGAGCTCAACACGGAACTCTGACTCTGCAGCACAAGTTCCCTAGTTTACACAGAAATTAAGGGGTGGACGGTGGTTAGACTTCATGAGGAACTGCTGTGAAGGGCAAGTCAGCAGCTTCCTGCCACGGTTTTCTTCTCTCTCGCTGCTTCCCCGACACACAGCACGGCAGCACCTTTAGGCCCCCGTGAGGAGGCAGCCCGGAGAGCAGCGGCTGTTCCCTTGGTCCCAAAGCGATACAGGCCTGGACTCTATCAAGAGGCTGGGAAAGGTGGAGAAAGGTGCTGGTCTCCTTGGGAAACTGAAAAGCTCCCAGAAGGGGGTGGATTTTAGGAGAAAACCTTTCATTTGGAGACTGACACAACAGACTCCAAAACAGGAAGGGGCCTGCAGAGTCCAGTCCACAGTGAGGGCACAGGAACCACATGTTCAAGGTCGAGAGACCAGCCCGGGAGGCCTGATCGTCAGCTGATGAGGTTCTCATCAGCCTGCTAAAAGGCACTTGACCTAAGCTGTTTTAGCAGACGGACCGAACTTCCCCAGTGCCTTGAAAAGGGCATTACTCCTTGATTTAGGACAACAGAAAGCTAAGAGCCTCACTTTAAAAAAAAAAAAACATACTCCTGAAGGCGAAGCTAGGGCCTTCAGAAGACGACTGAACTGGAATGGGGTCCCTGAGGACTCTGGAGGAGCAAGGAGATCCTTGGAGTCAGCGCAAGTTCTACTGAACTCCACATCACATGGTACTGAACAGCTCCAACGTAACTGAATAAGCAAAAACTTTCCTTCTAGGACTTCGTGAATGAGCAAAGGGCAGTTGGCCTGAGGGCGCTGTGGCAAGGAGGTGCCACCCGTCTTCCTCAACATAAAAAGCTTCTCCCTCAACTTCCCAGCTCAGCTGGCTCCAGGGCCTAAAACCCCTCCAATCAGATACACGAATGTCTTAACAAAACATGTATTTCCATTAACTTGTCTTTCTCTTCCTTCCAGGCTGTGAGCAGCTAATGGAGGGAATGTCAAGTGTGTTCAGGGTTGAGGGGGCCGGGGGCTAGGAGCCACTGGCAGACCGGTGGGGTGGTGCCTTCTGCAGGAGTGCCACCATGGGTCCTGTGGGGCCAGCAAGGTGTCAGGAGGCCCAAGACCAGAGCAGGCACACAGTGCAGAGGCAAAGCATCCCGTCCAAAGTTTCTTAGGACAAATCTTACAGCACCCCCTCCAGCAAAATGGCAAAACCCTAAAAAAATGCAAACGCTAAATTATTCCAGAAAAAGCATAAAACCGGGATTTCCGCAGCGGTCCAGTGGCTAAAACTCCACACTCCCAATGCGGGGAGCCTGGGTTTGGTCGTTGGTCAGGGACTAGATCCCACATGCTGCTACTAAAGATGGAAGTTCCTACATGCCACAAATAAGACCCAGCTCAGCCAAATAAACAAGTACTTTTGAAAAAGAAAAGCGTAAAACCTGATGTGTCCACCAAAAATGCCAGTGATGGGGGTCTGAACAAAGTCCGCCTGGCGAGTGACTGAGGTCTTGTTTCGGGGACCCACTTGCTCCCATTCGTCCTCACTTCCTTCTCCTGGTTCTTCCTGCTCATCTTCATTCACTGAGTGGCTTTTGGGTCCATTGGAAATAGTAAGTTCTGAAAAGCAGACCATCTGCTTAGGCTACTATACACATTTACACAAAGAACAAAAATAAAATAAGGTTCTACATGAGCCACCTACACAGATCTGTCAACTGCAGCGTGAGCGTGAACTCAGGGTGGGACACTGGGGACAAATGCAATGGTATGATGCCTCCGTGTGCTGCTGGTCTGGCCAGGGATGGATGACACCAGGGGACACCTGGGGCACGCACATGGATGGGGAAGCACACTCTGCCTCGTTATCGCAGTCAGGCTCCTTCACTTGCAAGGGGACTCAGGGTACCAGGAAAGTCACCCCTACCTCAGGGGATGCGTGCTTTACCAGAAGTGAACTAAACCACCATCTGTAACTTGATTTTGAATCACTTTCAGGGGAAAAACTCCTCTGGTGGGGCAATGGGGATAGACACAGATTAGTAAGGACAGTGTGGTAACCACTGCAGACTCCACCAGTCATACAGGTGATCACCAAACTATTCTTTCAGCTTTTCTCCATGCTTCATCATTTTCTCAATTACAAGTTGTAGGGGAAAAAGCAAAGGTTCTGGACAAATTCTTGAATATACAAAATATAACATTCTCAGTGGTACATAATAAGCAATGTAAAAGTAATTAGTTACCTTAATGAGTAAACAAGTGATTCTTGAAGAGTGAATGACTGTTGTGGGGAAGGCAACTTATTATATGAAGATTATATATAGCATCTGTTTAAGAAAGATTCTTAAAAAAATGTTCTACACACTTCTGTAGTAAACACACTGAAACCTACTATCATTATTTGGCGAGAGAAGTTTCTTTAGGTTCAGCATTTCCTCATGGAGTCCATTTAGAATGAAGCCTAAGTACTCTTCGGCATCTTCTTGTCGACCCTGAGAAGGTCAAATAGGATCATGTTAATTTTAACAGATTACTCTCCAAGGCCTGCACAGAGTATATTATCTGCATATACAAACTAGCCTTCTCCTGAATGTTCAATAAGATTTAACATAAAGAGTTTCCCCAAAACCATATGGATTTTTTCTTGACAATCAAGATGGTGAAGAAGAGGAGAGGGAGGGAGATTAAACATTTATCTCTAAGCAATAAAAAGGGTGTTTTGTTTTTTTCATTTTTGCTTTTCTGTACTTCCGAAATTTCCTACAATAGATACTACCTTCATGATAAGTTATTTTAAAAGTTTCTTTTTTATTAAAATGAAATAAAAACATGAACTCAATGTCTAGGCCACCCCACTGCACAACCCCAGGGGTCACCATGCACACTCTAACTGTAAGCTGTAAAATTAACAGCCCCTGTATGTCTCCTTCCATTTTTGACAATGGGCAACCAAGGTAGAAGAGATGTTTTATGTGAAAAACTACTCATTTAAAGACTCAGCTGCCTGTTTCACACATCAGTATTTCACTGGTAGATGAATCACACAAGACCGTCATACAGAGACGTGAGATGAGGTATCATCATCTCACATGGTTTCATCTGATTATGTAATTTATCATGATCGCTTCACACTTCACTCTTTGGAGCATAACCATGTGTGTGTTTCAGGGATCTGCAAGCTCTTCTGCTTGCGGTCTCTGAGCAGATCTGCTTACTCTCATGTAACTGGAGCTGTGGACGGGGGCTTCTGGTGTGTGTCTGTGGGAAACGGCAGAGGCTGGCACAGCCCAAGACACAGAGAAGAGCTAACAATGCTGGGAAAGGGCTGCTAGCTGGGCTGGGCCTCAGCTGGCATCTGGGAACTTGGGTTTCGGGAGGGCTCCCACCATTCCAGGAACTAGGAAGGGAACGTGCCCAAATCGTGCACAGCGTGGTTTCTCCTGAGTGCTGGCTTTCCTTCTGGGAGTCTGGAATTTCGGTCTGTGCAAGGCAGCCAGTGCCTATGTGACTGGCCTCTAACACAATCCCTGAACACTGAGACTCCAAGGGGCGTCCAGGGTGGACCACATCCCACACGCTGTCCCAGTGTGGCGTGGGAGGACCTAAGTGAGGACTGTGTGGCTACACCCAAACGGGAGTCTCAAGAGTTCCTGCAGACACTGCCCGAGTCCTCAGGCTCTGCTGAACCCACTGAAGGACCAGCTCCAGAGTCCTGTGAGATCTTCCAGCTAAGCACCAACCCTGAGAGGGGTCACAGGGACCCCAACAAGCCAACAGTGATGTAACAGCCACAGGATCGCAGCGCTGCTCAGCGACGGGAAGCCCCCGGCTTTACCTCTGCTCCCTGGCATCCTATGGCTTCTAAAGCATCTGGACACGCATCTACCTTAGAGCTTGTCTTGCCTGTTTTCTTAAATTATCGATCTAACTCCCTTACCGGAAGATGAGCTCCTTGAGAGCAGAGGGCACACTGACTCCATGTGTACGTTTCCAACACAGAAACATCCCTAAATTCCGAACCTAACATTCAAGGCTCCGCTGAGAGCACCGAAGAGCCCCTGGTGGTGTCCTGCTGGACTGCCCAGAGTATCTACTCTTCTTAGAAACCACAGGGTTTCAAACAATATTACTTCACTCAGTCTTAACAGAATTTCCTTCACTGTTTCCTAAAGCATTTCCCTGACCATCATTTCATTGCTCATCTTGACTTATCACAAACTCTATCAGGGAGGAAAGAAATGCTCCAGTTCACTGTGCTATGGGTGCTCCGATTTCCTTTCAAGGCCATGTGTCAGGGCCCTGGACAAGACCTCCAGGGCCTTGAGCCCCATGCCTTCAGCAGTACAGTGTATGATTAAAATTGTAGGTCGTCAGAGTCACAGGCCCAGGAGCTGCTACAGCAGGAGCACGAGGAAGATGGCAGCCCTCCCGAATGCTGGCGTGGCTCAGGGCCCCCGGCCCCGCAGCGGCAAGGCAGTCCCTCAGAGGGCAAGGAGCTGGCTAGGTTGCCAGACTCCACCACTTCCTAGCTGGGACCCTGGACAGTGACTTTACTTTCCTCAAATGTAACAAGCAAACAATTATCACACTACCTACCTTCACAGGGGGAAGTAAGTTAATCTATGGAACGAACACACAGCAGTAGTGGTCATAGTAAACGATACACAAGTTGTCTGACCCCCATGACTGTCATTCCATATTCTAACCCATCCTAGCAACTGCCTCCAGAGCAAGCCCAGATCCACGGAACCCCGCTTCATCGCACACTTGAAAGCAGAGGGCAAGCAGCGAACACACAACGGGTGTGGCACGAGCTTCACGCCCGCTATGGAACGTCAGTTCCCACCTTCTCAGACAGGCTCGACTTGATCACTGTCAGGAGTCTATAAATATACGTGGGTTCGAAGGCAGCTCCGGGGCGGATATCCCTCACGATTTTATCCCCAAGAGCTGCAACAGAAACAGGACACAAATTTTCACAACCCAATGAAGTCTTGAAATGACAAAAAGCACGATCACCAAAATTCCCCCCACTGCCACCCAAACTTAAGAAGAGCATAGGTGTACCAACCTGCGTGTAAAAAGACATTGTTTTCCCAGCAAGACTGAATTTCTCAGTCTCAGTCATCTGACTTCATAGTTCCCCATATGTAATGGTATAAGAAGCCCTTGTTTCCACTCACCTTGTCTGGGTTTTGGAGGTACTGGCATATTAGTAAACTCATTCATTAGCCGAACACTAAACATGGGGGAGAAAATGTTTAGTATACTTTTTTTCAACATCAACATCAATGTCATAATTTATATTGTGTAAATAACGACAGTTTAGATATATAAAGCAAAAATAGAAGACATCAATGAATTTAGTCAGCACATTTTTCAAAAAAGACATACTATCACTAAAGAGACCTGATGGTTAAGTAGAGTATTAGCTTGTATGAAGATAGCAAACTTTAGGTAACCAATGCTGCAAAGGCTAGTGAGTTCTTAAATCTTTTTTAAGTGATACAAATTACTAAACATTAAAATTTATTCAACTGACACTAAAGAACACAGATAAAACGATGTTACAATTGCATTTCTGGTTAACTTCCATACAAAATCATGAACAGTAAATTAAAAAAAAAAAAAAAAAAGAACAGGATTGGTTTATAGGAAATCAAAAACTTTTGCTATCTAAATCTAATTATCAGAGGGGGGAGTCCACTCCTTGACCCGCTCTCAGCGGCTTACTTACAAGCTGTCTATCATGGGTGTGGACGTACAAGGCCTTTGCACTTTCGAATACAGAGGAATGAACTTCATCAGGTGATACATCGGCGGGCAAGCCACCAAGGCTTGCAGTGTCTACACAACAGCAGTGAGGAAGCGTAAAGGAAACTAAACTGATGCTCCAGAGTGTGGAAAGAGCATATAAAACTAAATAAGCCAAGAACACTGAACAACTGAAATATGTAAACACACAAGGAACCAAAGCAAATAATGCCTGAGATAACTGCCTTGTGATATCCAAGGAATTTATAAAGAAGACCTTGACTTAACCCAGATTAAGTCAATTAGCACATTTCCAGTTTAAGTGGTCACTCTACCCTACTATTCAGGAACCCCCACCCTTTTTTTTTTCAGGACCATTTTAGAGAACTAAACTTGCTTGATTTTGACAGTCATCATCTTTTTTTTGGGGGGGGGGGGGTGGTCAGAAATAACCCAGTTAATAAGGAACCAAAGTTTTGGATTCAAAACATGGGATGGACGCCCCACAGAAGCTGAACTAAGTCAAACGTGCCCTGGGAAGAGGATGCTGCAGAAAGCCAGCCTTGGGGACAGCATCTGAGAAGGATACAGCATTGATGTAGCACCAGTTTCCTTTGTTGATCAGCCCGCGGGGTTGCAATGACACCGGTTTATGAATCAGGGTGACATTCTCCAGTAACTCTGAAAGATGGGAGCACAGTGAAGGTGTTAACAGCGTCTCAGGAGCAATTGTGCTCTGCTCTGGGAGCTGACTGCCTACTCCAGAGCACAGTCACACCCATAGGGAAGGCAGGCTCCTTCAAAGCTTCGTTCAGCTCATTATCATGTAATTATTGAATGATTAGGATTTTCAAAGGTATTCTGCCCCCCCTCCCTGAACACTGACATTTATCAACTAGGAAGCACAAGAACTGTTTTAATGAGAAACAGAAAAGGCTTAAAAAACAGTATTAACAGTATTAGGGAACAGACTTGGAGCAAGCTTTGTTATCCTCGGATTCATCTTTGACATCGCTTTTCCCCGGTCTTAAAATAGCAATAAAAGAATGTTTTATGCTTTTAATAGAAATGCTTTATAACAAGGTCCCCCGTGTCCCATTACAAATCCTTTAACAGTGACAGCCACAGTTATTCTCGGTAAGTGCATTCCAGCTCACAGTGTTAACTCACTGTGCTTAATACTCAGAGATCCCAGGGTAGCGCTACCACCCCCTTTCAACAAAAGGAAACCGAGGCTCCAGGTTAACTCGCCTGGCTGTGACCTCACAGGAGCCAGGAGGTGCAGTCAGTACCCAAAATTCATAACCTGCAGCCACACTGCCTCCAGTGACTTGTAACAGTAACAAGGGAGCACGAATTTGTATCGGCACCCACCCCAAGGCAACACTCAGAACAAAAGAAGCCTTTCTTTTCTAAACACACAGCTGCACTGGCAGGTCCCAGACTTAAGCATTAATTGAAGAAATTAATTCGCAAGGTTCTAATGTCAAACACACCCACTTCCTCCCTCTCTCCTGTGAGGATAAAATGCCCTCTGTCCTCTAATTGAGAAAGCATAGAGAATAATTTTCCCATTTATTAAAAAGTGAAACATGACCAACTCAAAAGAGAGGGCATGAAATCTGTTCAGTTAAGACTAAGTTTGCCAAGGTCCTCTCCCCTCACCCCTGCTCTCCATATGGGGCACAGTCATAAAACTCAAAACCAACTTCTGAACACAAGGACCTCTGATAAATGCCATGCTGCTGCTGGTTAAGCCTTGCCTGGGCACCAGGACCTGCAGGCCCAGAGACAACGGAGAGGTGGCCCTGCCACGTCAGAGCCTGCAGACCAGGCGGGGAGGGACGACACAGTACGGGCTCTGCGGCGGGGTGAGGGTGGGGGTGGGCAGGGGAGGGGACGTGCCACCCGATCCACGGACTGGAGAAACCAGGGGTGGCCAGGGCGTGCGAGAGCAAACAGCACCAGAAATTTGAAAACGTCTCTAGCTAAGCGGGCTGCCTTGCACCCAGAGGAGACGTGCGCAGAGACAAGCAGGTTCTTTGCTGGCTCTGGGGGACCATGACGAGATGAGGGGCTCAGTTTGAGAGTTTCAGAGGCTCGAATAAGGGTGCCCGGATGACACCATTGAACAGTACACTGACTCTCACAGACCAGCCAGTGACACATCCCCACTCACTCACACACGGGACCCTGCAGCTCAGGGCTGTACATCCTGAGAGCAATGGGTAGGGAATGGAGCCCCTGGACCACCCCCGTCCCAAGTGACAGGCTGAGGAGAAACCGTCACGGTGATCGAGGAAGACAGGGCAGCTGGACTCAGCAGTGGAGGCAGACGGAAGTTGGAGGGCCTCAGGAGGGGAAAGCGAGAGTGGAGGGCACTGGGGGCAGGAAGCCTGGCTGAGGAGGGAGACAAGAGGCGTGTGACAGCAAATGGCACCAGAAGAAATCTCTCCAGCGGAGTGTGGTGCCCTCCACCGAGAGGAAACACACACAGGCACAGCAGGGGCCCAGGAGATCCCGGGATGGCAGGAGGGAGGGGAAGGCAAGACTCATCATGGTGTACGGGGGCGGTGGGGAGGGGACATGAATAGCAGTATCAACTTCCCTGATGATGCTGGAAGCAAAGTGTCCCAAGGTGGGGGTGGGCTATGAGGGGAAGAGGCTTGACAGCATCAATTCCCATTCAATACAGACACTGAAGGAAACAGAAAGCAAATGACAGGGGACATGCATGCAAGACCTTATCTGAAACTTCTCTTCCACACAACTGTTTTACCGGCCTCAAAAATACATTTACAGATGGTCAAAAGTGCTTTGGATGTGTATTTTGTCGGGTTAAAAAATAATCATTTATGACAAGGCCAAGTCCACTCTCAAAGGGGAAGCAGGTGCAAAAGTGTCAGGAACTAACTGCTCTCGGCTGGAAAACGCCTCTCCTCTCATGTTTTTCACTGAGCTACATGCACAGAATAATCTGAACACCTGCAGGTGGAAACATCCCAGCCCTATGGAATCTGTGAACACAGCCAATTTAAAATGGACTACTAGCTGATTCCTTTCCAACATTTGTCTAGACAATGGCATGTGCTGATTGGACAGAACCTTTAGTTCTACATCAACCCTTCCCCTGAACCAATCCCAGGGTTGCTTACTTTAAGGAGCAGGCAGGTTAGAAAAAAAAAAAAAAAAACAACAGAAAAAAAAAAGGTTCACTCTTTCTTCCCCAATGCTAAGTCTCTTAGCATCACCTAGTGGGTTTGTTCAGTAACTGCAGGTTAATAGAACTAAGGGGTTGCAGTCAGACGCAACTACTTGACTGAACAGAACTTCCAAGCAGACACATATTGGCTCCATCAGGTCTCCTCGCCTCCTTCCCCCTGCTTCTCTCTCTGCTAAGAGCCTCCAGCTGTTCCTCTCCTATCGTGTTCCTCGGCGAGTCCTCAAGGCAAGGCCGATCGTGACTCGCTGACCTAGACCACGGATAGCACACAGTGTTCCCCAGCCACATGGGATGAAGTAAGCTGGAGACCAATAGCTATGGATTATGGCAAATGACTCCATACAAGTTTGTGTGGAATGACCTGTGGAGTTGAAGTGAAAAGTGTTAGTCACTCAGTCACGCCTGACTCTTTGTGACCCCCCTGGACTGTAGCCCACCAGACTCTTCTGACCGTTTTCCAGGTAAAAATGGTGGAGTGGGTTGCCATTTCCTCCTCAAGGGAATCTTCCCAATCCAGGGATCAAACCCATGTCTCCTGTGGCTCCTGCAACTGCAGGTAGATTCTTTACCATTGAGCCACCTGGGAAGCCTTGAAACCCTGCAGGAGTGGGAATTCCAACAGAGAAGTGGACTAAGGGCAAGAATCCAGGAAGACAAGCAGGAAACAAGGGTCTGCCCCCCAATTCCACCACTTCATTTACTCTGTAACCTGGGGCAGACAGCGCGGCCCCTGCAGGGAAATGGTGAGGGTCTGGATGATGTCTCACTCGGTCAGCTCCTCATAGAGGGTCCTAATCCTGCTCAGAAAATAAAGAGCTCAAACAAGTGAGAGAGAAGGAAGGGGACTAAAGGATGAAGTCTGGGAGGACCAACACTTTTCAGTTCTTCAAATGGAAATGTTTGCTTCGATTCCTTAAAGTTAAGTTTTGACTATTTTGTGAGTGTGTGCATTAACAAAGTCACATTTTGAAAGGAAAGAAAGGTTGTAGAAAAAATTAAGATTAAATATCTTACTGTCTAAGATTTTCCTCTTAATGTTCAGTTTTATAACACACTGTGCACTGAGCGTTTCTCCCTCGGAACAACTTCAACGGCCACACACTGATCCAGAGGCTAACACCCGACAGAGCCCGCCGTGTGCTGCTCCTCTCCTCGGCCCGAACAGCACAGGCGCCAAGACAAGGCTAACCCTAACAGTCACTGTCCTGTTTAGTGAATCCTCCTAAAATGAATGCGTGTCACTGCTCTAATCCAGAAGCCAATATTCACGATTTACAGACAAGCCGGTATGAATATCGCTTTCAATTTTTTGGTATAACCACTATTTAATTAAGTTCCTTTTATAACAACATCACCGTTTCCGTTTACTATTTTGCTCAAGTCCAATAAGCACTGTAATTATGGAGGTCAAAAAAAATCAAAACAAGGAAGGGCAGCCAGAGAGAGAGAGCAGGGTATTTCCTGGGGTTGAAACTTTAAATCTGACTTATGGTCCCAAGTCATCACTGTTGGTTATCTATTTTACCTTCTTTCAGGGCAAATTATCAGAAGTTGACTATAGTAACAAGTTCCCCCCTGAAAAGCCTTCTCTTCAATCCATCGTTGTTGGTATAATTTACTACTTGGATCTGTTTAGACAGTAACTTGAGGAGGGTGCTCTCTTCAAGCCATCTTTTCCACAGGAGTTGGCAGGTCTGCGGAGGAATGGTGTTACAGGAATGGCATAAAATGCCAGCACTGACTCCATACCACACAGAAGATACAAAACGGAAACCGTTATTTCCACCGCTGTAACAGCTCAAACAGTAAATGGCTGAATTAAAGTTCAACCTTATGAAATCTGCTGATAGGCAAAAACATTGAGTGGTTAAGAGCCTTTCTTACAATTCAAGACGTATATAGTAAACCACATACCTTACCACAAATCACTCAAGTGAAATGATTTATAAACTCAAATGGTAATACTAACACTGTCAAACGTATAAGTTCACAAGCCATGATTATTCTTACATATTTTATGCATCAAATTTTGTTTTCCTAAAGTCAGCACCTAGAGGTCATATTACCATTTAAAATCCATGAAAATGCAAGGCACAGAACTTTCACTGATTCTGAAGGCTCAACAGTTGGCTTGTCGTTGACATTCTGCTGCTGTTGACCTGCCTTTCTGTCATCTTCCTAACTGTTTAAAACATCCTCCAAGTGTTTTCTTCCTCATTACATCACTGTGGAAGAACACACACTATCCTGGTTATCTAATCAGGTGGAGGACAGTGAAGTGATCAGAATGTGCCATTACCCACTGGCGACAAATCAACTTACATTTTCTCATGGTGGGAAAGGGAGTCCCATTTAGGGAGGTCTATAAAGGATACAGAACAGAAATACCTGCAAGGACATACACCTGTCAAGTCAGATGTGAACTGAACTCTCAACCCACGTGAGTCTGCACACAGGTGGTGGACCTCCTCCACTCAGAGCCTGCTGCATGGTCACTGCCTGGACTACTTGGGAGAATGTGAAGAGAATGAAAAACATGGGAGAAAGTATTTCCCAAGGACAGGAGAAATATAGATATGATTTATAAACCACCAAAGCAAAGCTCAATTGGGGTATATTGCTTAAAATAAATACAGATCCAGGAATTCATTTTTCTGAGCAGATCCAATTTGTAGTGATTTTATTGCTCTCTCCAGCGACAGTTTTTTAGGTCCAAAACAGTGTAAAATCATCTATTAAGTGTGTTTTACTAAAATTCATAATAAATGGCATGACTAGAGCCTCAATACCCCGCAGAAGAGAATGTTTTTCAGCGGTCTAAGACCTCAGTTTACATAGTTCTCTGAGACTAGAATTCTTGCTCCTATTTGGGCATTTGGCCTGGTCTCGCTCCTTGCCACCATTATTTACACACCTTTAAAACAGAATACACTGGTGCACAGTTTTGAAAGCAAAACATAAAGAACAAAATAACTGTGTGTGTGACCTGAAAGCATTTGATACAATTCAGGTTTGGGAGAGTACAAGTGATCCCCAGTAAAAGCCCAGGAAGATTTTAATGTTCATCACTCAGCAGGGTATGTTCCATTCCAGGCTCTGGAGGGAGCACCAGCTGAGGCTGTCCCCTCTGCTTTTTTCTGTCACACTTACTCTCAACATGGGTGTGTGCCTCAGGTTTTGCACTTAGTTTCAATACAAGCTATAAGAATTAAGATTTTCAGGTTCCTTCTGTTCATCTCCTGACTCAGTTATTCCTACTGAAAGATGGCATATACTCCCTCTCAGACTGACATAAACCACTTCCTGAAACATGGAAGCCTCCCCAAGCCTCTGCAGGCCTCCTGTGCAGGTCCATGCTTCCCACCAGGCTGGGGAACTGCTTTTCCCTTCCGTTTCCTGCTTAAATCAGAGTTTACACTTAAGAAAAATGGAGAAAGGAACAAAATGTTGACAAATGACACCATGAAGACGGCCTTGCCACCAAAGAACGTAAAAGCAGAATGCAATGCAGTAATGGATAAACAGACTGTGAGTAACTGAAATCTGGCTATATTTCACTCCAAAATGCTGTGTATGACTATTACTTTCTGTTTACAGTTGATCTGAGTTCCATTTCATTTGTGGTTATACAAAACTACCTGGCATTCATTAAGCACAGACATAATGACAGGGCAGACAGATGATCCAGAAATGCGGACACCCAAAATAAATGACCCTGGGGTCAAAAACTGGCCTGTGGATACTGATATCCTTCTAAGAACTCAAAAGAGAATAAACTTATTCAAACTGCCGTTCCCTCCTGTTTCTTTTCCAAATTTAATAAATAAAATGATACACATAAAAATTACTCTCTCAGCAGAACCACTCAGACGTTAATGCAAGTCAAATTCTATGGCAGCCAACATCAACAGATCTTTCAATGGAGCTAGAATTTCACACAGTTAAATGCTTCTTAGAGTAAGCGGGCCTACCATTAAAGCTACGTCTGTGGCAGTGATCTGACCTACGACCACTTCAATATACCTTTTCATTTTTATCAGGTAAACCTCTCAGGAGGGGAATATGACAAAGGGGGAAAAAAATTCTAAACAATCTACTTTACCTAAGCTCAGTGTGATTCCAACAGTTACTCAGTGCGACTATCGCTGCATTATTTTTCAAGAAATACTGAAAACTTTCAGCAACTACATTCTGTATTCCTAAGGTTCAATGAAGAAGTGAAGTCCCTCAGTCGTATTCGACTCTTTGCGACCCCATGGACTGTAGCCTACCAGGCTCCACCCATGGGATTTTCCAGGCAAGAATACTGGAGTGGATTGCCATTTCCTTCTCCAGAGGATCTTCCCGACCCAGGGATTGAACCTGGGTCTCCTGCATTGCAGGCAGTCGCTTTACCATCTGAGCCACCAGGGAAGCCCTCTAAGGTTCAATAATCAGGCTCAAAAGAATGAAACGTTTTGAAAGGAACCACACTTTTGCTCAGATAATGAAAACATTTTTATAACTGACTTAATCAAAAACGGTTAAAAAAATAAATCTTGGAGGGAGGTAATGGGGGACCATCAATTCAAAAGTGATTAGACTGTAGCAATACTCTGCACGAATACAAATAACTAAGAGCCCCCAGTGTCGCTCTATTTCATTTCTCTTTTGGAGGAGCCGAATCACTTGTAGGATCTTAAGTTTTCCAACCAGGACTTGAAACTAGGTCCTGGCCCAGTGAAAGTGCTAGCCACCAGACCACCAGGGAATTTCCTCACAGCGTTCTAGAGAGCAGTTTATCGTCAGATTTTAGCAAGTCAACTAGATTTTAACATACACAGCAAACTATGTATCAAACCACATTTAAAGTTATTTGACTACAATGCTTTAAAACATTTAAAATGAATATTTTCTTTCTTCTTTTAAATAGATTGAGGAAATTTCCCAGGAATGGAGGTTTTCCTTGTGAAGTGGGCTTCCCGTGGCTGAAAAATAAAGCATCTGCCTGCAATGCAGGAGACCACCTACAATGCAGGACTCCCTCGTTTGATCCCTGGGTTGGGAAGGTCCGATGGAGAAGGAAATAGCAATCAACTTCAGTATTCTTGTCTGGGAAATCCCATGGACAGAAGAGCCTAGCCGGCTACAGTCCATGGGGTCACAAAAGAGTCAGACACAACTTAGTAACTAAACCACCACCACCCTTTGTGAAGCAATTTTAGGAATACAAACATGACAGTGCCTTCTGACTTTAAGCGCTTCCCTGGTGGCTCAGCTGGTAAAGAATCCGCCTGCAATGTGGGAGACCTGGGTTCAATCCATGGGTTGGGAAGATCCCCTGGAGAAGGGAACGACTACCCACTCCAGTATTCTGGCCTGGAGAATTCCATGGACTATATAGTCCATGGGGTCACAAAGAGTCGGACACGACTGAGCGACTTTCACTTTCACTCTGACTTTAAACTTAGCATGTCCGCTTTTAAAAGCATCAGACCATGCATCTCCCACTACAAGTTAAGAATGACGTTTAATGATCTACACAAAGGCTGTAACTGTTCTCCCCTGACTCTTACAGCTTTCCCTTGCAATGAACACGTTTTAAAAAGTTACAATAAAAAATTCACCCAAATAACCTAAAAGTTATTCGTTTTAAAAGTCCAAAATGCTGGTGCATCTATCAATTAACTTCTCATTTAAAGAGAAATCCAACACCTAGATTACTCAAAATATTATATTTTGTATAAGTTATAAAATGCTTATTTAAAAACTTGTTCTAGTATTGCTTGCTGTCATCTTACTCTCAGCAGAAGGATGTGCTTTATCTTTGCTGCAATCCTGGCCATTCGTAAGAGAGTACACACTTTGCATCTCGTTACTGCTTTCACTCTCATCGTTTGGTGCCAAATGCTGTCAGGTATGCCAAAATGTTAAACCAGCAAACATTAAAGCCTAAACAAAGACAATTCAGAACTTCCCTGGTGATCCAGTGGTTAAGAATCTGCCTGCCAATGCAGGGGACACGGGTTTGATACCCGATCCAGGAAGGTTCCACGTGCCTCGAGGCAATTAAGTTCATACATCACAACTAAAAGAAAGGAAGGAAGGAAGAAAGTGAAGTTGCTCTGTCGTGTCCAACTGTGTGACCCCAGGGACTGTAGCCTACCAGGCTCCTCATCCATGGAATTTTCCAGGCAAGAGTACTGGAGCAGGTTGCCGTTTCCTTCTCCAGGGGATCGCCCCAAACCGGGGATCGCCCCAAACCGGGGATCGAGCCTGGCTCTCCCTCACTGCAGGCACATGCCTCACCGTCTGAGCCAGCAGGCCCTCACTGTAGAGCCTGTGCTCCACGAGAAGCCACCGGAATAAGCAGCACAGTCGCCACAGTTAGGTAGCAGCCCTGCTCGCCGCAACTAGAAAAGTCTCAGGCAGCGACTAACACCTGGTGCGGCCAATAAACTTAAAAAAAAGACAGTTCATTTTAACTGGGCCAATGGGGTAAGAACCTGAAGTACTGGCTACTGGTAAACTCCTTGGATAATGAATCCTGAAGAACAGCCCCAGTTTCTTAGGCATTGTAAAAACACACACGTTCCTGCTTCTGACTTCCCACCTTAACTTTAGAAACACAAGCCATGAGGCTTTACAGTTTTATTGTGAGCTGGCCCTACTTTTTGAGCCTTAGCATATCAAATGAAATATTAACTTCAGGCCAAACTGTTGCAGTTTTTCTTTTCCAGTCAAGAGTTGGCCTTGGTGTGCTAAAACTGAACAAAATCCATTTACTCAATCCAAAATAGGCATTAAAAAAAAAAAAAAGTACTTTCTTATACCCTAAGAAATAACTCCTAAGTGAGTGGAATCCTCAGGGATTACAACCCTGAGGTCGTAATAACTGGAACACAGACAGGACTACCCATTAGTCACACAAGGGAGCACAATTAGTCAGAAGGCAAGACGTGGAAATGTAATCTGTCAAATGACTGGTAACGGAAATGGGTTTTCTACTTAATGTAAAAGATAGATATCCCTCCCCACCCGATTCTGCTCATATGTCATTTTACTCTTAGTGACACATAAGGCACAGGTATTGTTCAGAAATTCGTCTGAACACATAGGTAATCCGCTATCGCTCTGGATAACAGTGCAGACTGTCTGCTCCCATCTTGGCCTCAGACCTGTATCTTTTGAACTATACCTGCAATCTTTATGGCTACAGGATCCTCTGAAACTGGAACCAGCCCTTCCTTGACTTCCGCCTGCTTTTCAGAGACCAGGGGAGACGTGGCGGGAGGGGAATACTTAGTTTCCACAGAAACCACAGGCAAGGAAGAGGAAGAAGGCTTAGAATCATGAAAAAGACTAGCCCACGACTTGGCGGGCTGACTGGCAGGCACAGTGCCCGCTGCGGAGGCCGGGGCATCCGCAGGAGGTGGGGCGCTCTCGGCCTTGGCGGGGTCCGAGTCCGAGCTCTCCACGGTGTGCAACTCCACCCCGTTGGCAGCTGTGCCCTCACCCAAGGATTCAAGTATTTGTCCGTTAGTGACTCCAAGGTTCTCAGTAGTATCAGTCCCCACGGAGGGCTGAGCCACAGCTGTCCTCAACAAGGTGTCCCTGCCGCCCTCGGCAGGGAGGCAGGAGGCCTCCGAGTCAGCCCCGGGGCAGCCCTCAGGCTGCCCTGCAGTCCTGGCCTCGCCGTCCAGGGCTCCAGGGAAAGCCTCAGCAGGCCCGGCGTCGCTGACAAAGTCCGTGGCGTCCTGAGGGCTGCCCCAAGTCCGGGGGGTCCCTGCCGTGGGTACATCCCCCATCATGTCCGTGTCCTCGGTGCCTACGCTGTTGGGGACTGCTGGGCCGGCGTGGCCATTGACCAGGGCTTCCGCCGAAGGTCCACCCTCGCCACCGTCTTTCAAGTAACTGTAATATCCAGGGGGACGTTTTTTCTTCTTTTTACGCTCCCTTTGTCCAAGACCACCCGAAACACCATCATTCTCTAAAGCTTCCGCCTCGGCAGGAGAGCCGCCATCCAGGGCAAGGGCAGGGCCCGGGTACTGGCAGTTGGCGGAGCTGTAGTTCACTTCTTTATCAATGTCATCGGGGAGCTTTTTGGAAGTTGTGCAGCTAAGGATAAATTCAGGGGCCTGAGGATTCAATGTGCTTGAAATACTGTAGTTGGGAGTTCTCGGCAAAGTGTCACTGGGTTCAATTACTTCATTAACACCAAATTCAATTCTCTGATAGTCGTGTCCTGTTTAGAAAGAAAACGATCAGTAAATATCCCACTAGTTAAGAACACAGCTATACAACTTATAAAAGTCTCAGTAATTATTTCTTTTTGAAACTAAAACCTTCAAGTCTTCCAGTAATTAACAAAGCTAAAACATTTAATTTCTGTGTTAAATAAGTAATTTGCTGAAATAAATAATAACCACAAAATTATATTTAATTTGGAGATATGAAACACAGAAGCTGGTAACCATTTTCCACTCACGGTAGTTAAGGTAGAAATTAAAATGAAACTTTGAATAGGAAACAAATGCTATTCTGCCTGTCTGAACATGTCCCTCAATGCAATCTGATTTTATTAGTTTATTTTATACCTAAGACTAGGGTATATGTATTTTGGAAAACTTAATTTTTAAAAATCAACATGACCAAGTTGGGGACTTGAAAACCACTGCTTGCTCGTGCTCTCTCTATACATATATATTATGTATATATGGTTTCTCTAATTTGTCCAATTTAATAATTCAAAAAGTATGAATTATACAAAAGCACTCTTTCAAATTATCCATTTCCCAGACTCTTCTATTGACAACCTGAACTGAAGCCCCAAAATGGCCTTGCATGAGTGCCTGTGACTTCTCCTAAATTAATTCATATTGGATTAACCCCATGGGTAAGGAAGGTGCTCAAGATACAGTTAGGACTGCAAACCTTTAAAAATCTCCTTGAAATCCTTTAATACTTCTTCCCCACTGACAACAATCCACATATTCTATCCATTTAAGATAGACATTTTTTTCACAGATCACATCTCAAAAATTAGGCTGAGTTTCAGAATCAACTGAGTTTCTCAATAGAAACTAAACACCAATGTCATCTTATATTGACGAAATAGTTACACATTTTGAAGTTAGGAAAGGATATGTATTTTTTTATTTATTTTTCATGCATTACTGAAGATTTCTCAAGTCTAGTACAAGAGGCCCACTTTTTCTCAAGGTGTTTATTTCAAAAAAAAAAAAAAAATCACAGTACCAAAATAATCATATTCTACTCAGAAAACTGAATATATTTTACTTTCGAAGTATTTTTAGAGGAGAAAAAACAGCCCACAGAGGGGCCAGGGCCCTGAATAGTTTTCTAATTCTCCATTTGGTTTGATATCACACACCCTGGGAGTGGGGAGAATACACCAGCCCAACAGCAAAACATTCCTGAAAAAAGAACATGATGATGGTTACAGCTAACCATCTACAGAGATACCGAGAGAACAATTTCAATCCTCTGGCCCCTGAGCACTGCTTCATGGTTTCCTTATTTTGAAAACAATCACCAAAGGAAATATATTTCTCCATTATCCCTAAAAGTGAACTGTCCAGTTTGCTTCCAGGGAGCTCCATCCAGTGAGGCTGCAAGGATGCAGAGCTGCTCTGTGGACCAAGACGGATGTAGGTGAAGCAGGGAGGCTGCCGTTCAGAGACTGGGACGTGCATCGGGAGTGATAGTGAAGTTAGTATGTGCTGTACCATGCAGCCTGTGCAGAGTTTGGTTATTCCCAACAAACACAGTGCGTTCCACATCTTAATCATTAATCTTATCGTAACATACAACACTCCAGAATGTGATGTGACATTAATGGAACCATTCTGATATGCTACAGTTCTTACCAAAACATTTACCAGACTGTGGACAGTCTGACCACATCCCTGGAAGGCTGAGTCCTACCCACAACAGTTCGGTTCCTTTTCTTATGCAGGAACACGGGTTGTGGACACACCATGCACTGCACTCCAGGGCAGAGAAGTCAGGACAAGGCCCAACCTGTCGGGCTGGAAAAGTGGTGGAAGGCCTGCAAGCTCATGAGCACTTGGATCGTCAGGCAGGGGATTTGTTAGGGGAAGGAAAATTCACTCAAACCGACAATCACACCCTAACGCGGCACTCTCAAAGCCTGTGCACTGCAGCACTCACAGGACAGTAGCCTGGGGTGCCCGGATGGGGTCCTGAGGTCCGAGATGCTCATGGCCACGTCCATCTGAGAACCACTGCTTAAGGGGCTTCCTCAGCTGACTCCTCCAATCAGTTCATAGTGAGTCAAGTAAATAATCATGGAGCTCTCAGCCATGTGCAAAGTGTTTATCATCAAGGGGGAGGGGTACAGAGATTAGGAAGGCAAGGTCCCTGCCTCAGGGGATTACATCTATAGGAAGACAGACATCAAAGATGGGAATGATGGAAGCAGAGGCTGGGTGAGATAAAGCCTCTACAAATTTCCAAGAATTTGTTGTATGACTCAGGGAGCTCAAACCGGGGCCCTGTGACAACCTAGAGGGGTGGGATGGGATGAGGTGTGAGGGAGGTTCGTGTTGATATATGGCAGAAACCAACACAATATTGTAATTATCCTTCAAATAAAAATGAATAAAATTTAAAAATAGAATGCTCCTCAACACACACAAAAAGAGATCTATCTGGATCAGAAACTACAGAGAGGTCAGAGGAGCTGGCAGGATAACCGGATGGGGGAGGGGATGGGAGTGAAGGAGGGGCAAGGCTACTTCCAGCTTTGGGGACTAACTTAAAAAGGCCACGTTAGGAGCCCCCACCTAGAGTGTGAGGAGCCGGCTGTGGTGGGAAGTGCCGGAACAAATCCCTCTAAAGCGCTCATCCAAAACCATCCTGCGGGTTTACGACACTGCAGACACTGGACTGTGCAGCTGCTGCACACAGAAACTGGTGAGCGCCCACAGCTGAGCTCAGCCTCAACAGGGAGGCAGATTCACTGACTACCGGACACTGGGCTGGCACTGTAGGAGAAATAAACACAACAGAGCAGGACACAAGAGGCCTTGGGGAACAGGAACCTTTGAGCTGGCCTTCTCTCAGTGTGAGCAGCTGTGTTTTTGGCAGATTAAATGACGGACTTAAGAGGAGAGGGGGAAGAACGGAGAAAAAGAGCCAAGACGCATAACTGAGCAGGGACGCCAGCCTGGAGGGGGTGGGGGACATGGTGAGAGCGAGGAGGGAGTGGAGAGGGGAGAGGCGCTGCGACACTGGGGGTGTGAGAGGGAAGCGGAGCCTTCATCTGCAGCCGAAGCCCCTGGGAGGATGGGAAGGCACGACTTGGACCAGGGCTCTGACAACAGGGAAGACAGCGAGACATCTGGAGCCCGAACAAACACTGGCGGCACAGCAGCTATGTGCCAAGTACTGGAAGTCAGGGAGCACCTCAACCCACAGACGACAAGGGGGCTCCAGAGGCTGGGAGGCCTGGCAAGGGTATCTGGGTCCCTCTGGCATCTCTTATTTTATCCTCATCCTAAGTCATCATAAGTTCTCTACTTTATGTTTCTTACAAAGCTGCTAATAATTTTAGATAAAATCATTTTCTCATTTGTCTGCAGATGAAAAGTTTACATGGTCTCTGCAAGGTTTATATTTAAATCTAAATTATAATAAAACCCTTTCTGACAATGCTATAGAAACAGGGAACCAAATCACTGCTCTCAAAGAAAAGGTTCAGCTTCCAGCTTCTCCAAGGCCAATGAGGACCTTGAGCATGATGCACACTGAAAAGCAGTCTAGACAGGTTTGACACATGCAATGGCAGCCAGCAAGATGAGAGGACCCTACTCTTAGTGACACTGTAACATATATGAGAGGGCTGCAACTCAGTAAGCATCACCTCCAGTGATCAGCTCAGTGTCTGGGACACAGACAGTCAGCTACTCAGTCAGGACAGGAGGTGAAGAGATCACCTGAATTCCCAAGAGCCCTGATAACAGGCGTGGACATAACCGCAAACTCAGGACAAGAGAAACGAGCTGCCACTGAGCCGGGTGGAAAGCAGGTACTCAGACACGTGCCAGTTCTGGGCCCAACAGCCGGTGCACTCAACAGACAGCCCACTTCAGAACCCACACAGAGAGCCTTGGCTGTGAAGGGTACACCTGTGCCAGAGGATCCTTACGAAACAAACAGAAATGAGCAATTATTTCCAAAACTCACCTTGGAGGTCTGACACTCTGAAGCACAGAATAAACTTTAATTCATTAGCCAAAGTGGTTTGGTGATTAAAGCTACTGGAGTTTACAGCAAAAACATCAAGCAGAAAGGGAAAGGAAGGAAGACTGCACCCACGGCGCGTGCTTACCGTCGGGGAGGTCACCAGCAGCCTGTGCGCCACACAGAACTGTCCCGCCGTATGGAGGAAGCTGCCCAGGGAAGTAGAAGACAGGGTTTAACTCAACAAACTGTTAAAGTTCAACACATGCTATTTCATTAAAGCAACCCTCATTAAAAGGCTGTTTATCCATGCAACTTTTCATAACACTATTTTTAACAAAATAACACAGATGGGGAAAGAGTAAGATTAAACATCTTCATTTTAAAACACCATCAGAAAGCTTTCCAATACTGATTGCTATTAAATAGATGCAAAAATGAGGTAAAAAATAAAAAATGGGCTCCAATGGACATGTCAATCAGCTACAAAAGGCTCACGACACACCCTCTGTTTCACAGGAGTTGCAGAGTGCACATCAAATACTATAAACGCTTGTCTTTGTCCACTGACCAGTACAGAGTCTTCGTGACCATCTGCACACGTTGCTCACCATCACTACAAGTCCACTCAGCCACAGGCAGGAAGCAAGCCTGGGGACAGTGAACAAAGCAGCTGGGAAAGAAAAGCCTGAGAATCACAGCTCTCTTTTAACAGGGTGCCTTAAACAACTGGATTAACAGCTGGCAACCACATTCCTTGTTTGGAAGAGAGACAGCAAAATGGTCAGTGCCTGGGCTCTGTGCAAAATGCAGGAAGGTATCATGAATATGCCAATTTTTTTCCCTCCTAGCTATTCCATAATACTTACGAGCTGGAATGTTTCAAATGGCTGTGTTTGAAATGAGAAAGATTAGAATGGAAAGGGGTAAGGTAAGTGGACAGATAATTGCTATCTGAAGCAGGAAGCAAAGAACAAAAGGATTCCAGCCTAACATGGCTTCTACCACAGCACTTCTCAAAGCCTGCACACTACAGCAGAAACAGTACAACAGCCTGGGGTGCCTGGACGGGTCCCGGGCTTGGCATGTTCAGAGGCACCCAGGAGACTCTCACGCCCACAACTGTCTCGGAACTACTACTTCAGCTGATTTCCTATTAGCTCTTAGTGAGTCAATGCAACAGTCTCAGAGATAAAAGCTTATCACTCCAAGTACTCGCCTGAGAGAATTAATGACAAAGAAGCAGCTAAGAAAACAAAACTGTTAGTCGCTCAGTCGTGTCCCACTCTTAGTGACCCCATCGACGGTAGCCTGCTAGGCTCCTCTGTCCATGGGGATTCTCCAGGCAAGAATACTGGAGTGGGTAGCCATTTCCTTCTCCAGAGGATCTTCCCGACCAAGGGATTGAACCATGGTCTCCCGCACTGCCAGCAGATTCTTCACGGTCTGAGCCACTGGAGAAGACCAAGAAAATAAAAGGAACTGACCACTTTCTGGACTTAGCAGTGCATACTTACACCACACAGGGGCACTCCAGCATTCATCACGGCAGAGCACTGTGTGCCCAGATGGGCTGCACTTGGGCCTGAAGTGCAAGACCATTCCACATATGACTCCAACGCTCCCATCCGGTGCCCCAGCCTTTATCACTGGTGTGGACACACGGAGTAAAACAGTGTGTCTGGGGAAGCCACAAATCAGGATGACGTCCCTCTGCAGTCACAGAAGACAGCAAACTCCCTGACACAGCCTTTATTCCACTGATGACACTCGGGTGCCCCTGGTGATAAAATCTAACTTGTAAGGCACTCAAAGTCTTGTTTTTTGAAATCACACTGTACTTAGAATCTAGGGAGTAGGAGAGCCAGGATCTGAAAACAGAGCCCCTGGCATGCCCCAGGGCAATACTGCTGTTTTCTGTTAAGTGTGTTTAAAACACTTACTTTGGTTTACTAACCTGGTAAGAGCATAACTGGGAATTACTAGAATGCCAGAATGAGTTCAGGCACAGAAAACGTGTGTATCTTTTTTTCACTCTATACACTGCATATGGCACCTATTACGCAGCAAACCTCCACCACCTCTAAGAAACCCCTTTGTGGTAACTGGGTAAAATAAAAATGCAGCACAATAAAACTGCAAGAATTGTTCAAAGTTCTCTCTTTAACTATATAGTTACTTATAAGAACAAAGAATTTTTTAAGCAAAAATATATAATCTCACACACAAAAGGAAACTGAGCAACAGAAAAAGCTGAAATTTATTTGTATTAGATACAAAAATCAAAGCAAATTACTCTGGAAACAGTGCTACCATATTGTGAGGTCAATACTCAGGACCTTCAATAATAAGAAGGTAATATTTTTAAATCTTTTTTGCTACTGCTATGGGGTAAGGGGTTAGATCCCCACCTATACACACACACACTCAACACCACAATCTCAAGTTTTATTACATACCAAAGTGAAAACAAAAACTTTAAAAACTTTTTACATGTCTTTATGACCTCAGGGAAGGAAAAAATTTCTTAAAAAATATTTTAAAAATCCACAAACTACGAGGAAAAAAAATACAAAACACTAAAACTTTAAAATGTACTCCCAGAGATTATTAACCCTATAAATCAATAAGAAAAAGACAAGCCATTTGGTAAAAATATGGACAAAAGATATAGAACAGGTAATTAACAGAAACGGAAATCTACACTCCCAATGGACATATGAAAGTAATGTAATGGTGCTCAAATGTTTGTAATCTGGGAGATGTAAATTAAAACGACAAAAACCCACTTACTCCATTAGATTAGCAAAAATTTTAAGTATGTCTATACTGAGAAGAAGAAGAACCAGAGAAGACAATGGCACCCCACTCCAGTACTCTTGCCTGGAAAATCCCATGGATGGAGGAGCCTAGTAGGCTGCAGTCCTGGGGTCGCTAAGAGTCGGACACTTTTTACTTTCATGCATTGGAGAAGGAAATGGCACCCCACTCCAGTATTCTTGCCTGGAGAATCCCAGGGATGGGGGAGCCTGGTGGGCTGCCTTCTATGGGGTCACACAGAGTCGGACACGACTGAAGCGACTTAGCAGCATACTGAGAATGGGGCTTTCCAGGAGACACTAGTGGTAAAGAATCCAAGTGTCAATACAAGAGACGCAGGTTTGATCCCTGGGTTGAGAAGATTCCCTGGAGAAGGAAATGGCAGCCCGCTCCAGTATTCTTGCCTGGGAGATCTCATAGACAGAGGAGCCTAGTAGGCTACAGTCCATGGGGTCAAAAAAAGCTGGACACAATTGGAACATCTGAGCACAGCATACTGGGAATTATCAAAAAATTTTCTTTTTAATGGGATCTAAAAGATCCATATAGTTATGGCTATGGTCTTCCCAGCAGTCATGTAGAGTTGTGAGAGCTGGACCATAAAGCAGGCAGAACACCAAAGAACTGATGCCTTCAAACTGTGGTGCTGGAGAAGAGAAGATCCTGAAAGTCCCTTGGACAGCAAGATCAAACCGCTCAATCTTAAGGAAAATCAACCCTGAATACTGGTTGGAAGGACTGATGCTGAAGTTGAAGCTCCAGTATTTTGGTCATCTGATGAAAAGAGCTGATTCAATAGAAAAGTAGAAAAGTCCCTGATGCTGGGAAAGATCAAGGGCAGAAGGAGAAGAGGGCATCAGAAGGTGAGTGGCTGGATGGCATCACCAATGCAATGGACATGAACTTGGGCAAACTTCAGGAGATGGTAAGGGACAGGGAAGCCTGGTGTGCTGCAGTCCATGGGGTCGCAAACAGTATGACGTGACTGAACAACAACAACAAAAACTCTCACGCACTAGTGATAGGAATGCAGACTGTTAAAACTACTTAGAAAGCAGATGTACTAAAGATGCTTATTCCTTGCAGGGCTCCAAAATTCCATTCCTAGGAATACTTCTTGGAGAAATCCACAGAGGAGCATGAGGAGACATGACAAAATATGATCACTGCCACACTTCTGTACTAATGGAAGAGCTGAAGACCTAGACAGCCCCCTCAGCATGGAAACAGCTAAGTCCAATATTTCACAATGAACGGGGAATTTCCTGGCAGGGAATTCCCTGCCCAGGGAACTAAGATCCACAGGACACAGCCAAAAAAATAAGATTTAACAATTAAAATCAAAAAACAAGAACAAAATGTCCAAATAAATCTAAAGAATATTTAGTTTAAAATAAACAAACTGCAAAATGATGAATACAGCATGAAACGACTTTGTTTTTGTTGTTTAGTCACAAGGCAGGTCTCTTCTGCGACCCCATGGACCGTAGCCCACCAGGCTCCTCTGTCCATGGGATTTCTCAGGCAAGAATACTAGAGTGGGTTGTCATGCCCTTCTCCAGGGGAATCTTCCTGACCCCAAGGATCAAACCCACATCTCCTGCATTGCAGGTAGATTCTTTACTACTGAGCCCCTGGGGAAGCCCCTGATGAGACATTTTTAACCACACAAAACAATAAACAATATATACATGCACAGTAAGAGGTGAAAATCACAGCCAGGAAACAAAACGTACTGTGCATTTTTGGCAGAGTTTCAGTATTTCTGGGGAATAGGGTGAATGCGAGGATACAACGGAAGCTTCAACTGTCTCTGTAATGTTTTGCTATTTACAAGTATAGCAAAATGTTAACAGTAGTCAAATCCAATGGGTGGGTCCAGTCATTTTTTCATGTTAGGCTCCTCACTTTTCTGTACATTGGAATTCCTAATTAAAAGGCATAAAAAAAAAAAAACCCGATCTAAAACATAACCATCAATTAAATTTATGCATGCACTCAATAAAACAAAATTGTCTTACCTCAACTGAAGCACGAGGAGTCACAAAGAACTGATTGAATTCATCAGGGCTAAAATCTCCAAAAATATACTGGGGAAAAAAAAAAAGAATCACAGATCACATAAAATACACAAATCACACAGTTTTAGTAAACAGTGTTACATGGACCCTATAAAGAATCCGCCAGGACCCCCCAAGACCCTCTTCAGGAAACAGACAGTGCTGTCTGGAGCTCCTTCACAGCCCCACTGCAGAGAGGTCTTTAAGTCTAGATAAAACCTCAGGGTTTTATGGAAGAAAATCAAAATGATGGGCCTTATGATGGGAGAAAACGTTCCAGACAATACCAACTGCCAGCAAGGATGTGAAGCAACTAGAGATGCAGAAAGGCACAGCAACTCAGGAAAAAAAAAAAGAGTTCAGCACTTCCTTATAAAGTTTACTTACCACACAACCCAGCAAGCCTACTCCTAAGCACTTACCAAAGAGAAATGAAGAACAATGTCCACAAAAACAACAACAAAAAAAAACCTGTATGCTGAAGTTTACAACATCTGTACTCATTCATAACCACCAGAAACTGAAAAGAATCCAAATGTGTATCAACAGGTGGACATGATACATGAACATGATGATCTACTAATCAGTGACTCTCTAAAGCATCACCCTAAGTGAAGCATCAGACTTACAAGGCCACAAGCTATAAGGACAGAAAACAGATCCATGGCTTCAAGGTCGGGGGAAGCAATCATTACAAAAAAGCACAAGGGAACCTTGCGGGGGCAGGGGCGGGGGTGCCTCACAGGGAAAGCCTGTTAGAGAAACAGTAAACTTCCGATGTGCCTAGGAAACACATCCAGCAAAATATTAATGGTTTCAGTTCTTGAATATGAATGGACAACAAAAAAAATCAAAGGACATGAGAGGCAAAAAATAAACAGCAATAAAGAGGGTTACTATTAAAACAGGGGAAAATGAATCTGTGTAAACAAAACACAGGATACAGAAAAGAAGTTAAAATTCTAATCTGTATCCTGAAAGAAATTCTAGCAGGTAAAATAAGCAGAATGTCAAGAAAATAAAGGAGAGAACAAGGAAGTATTCAAAGAAATCAAAGGATTATTACATTTAAATTACTAAATTTACAAACTCAACAGAAGATCTTAAAGAACCAAAATCAATACAGCAAGACAGCAATGCTTTGAAAGTTCCAAGAAAAAAAGCGTCTCTTTTTGTTTTCATAGAATTCTATTCTATAGTTTACTACTCAAGTGCAAAAGGCAAAATAATTCTTGACTCTCATACACACTTGGGATGGGTAGAGGTGGGCTGCTTAAGAATTCCAGAAAATGCATTCAAGGGATACAACAGCAGTAACAAACAAGTAGGATCCAAAAGATGATAGATACTGTAGACGTGAAGCCCAACGCAAACATGAAGATTCATGTTGCTTTATTTAATACCAACAACAGGAATGTTGTCCACGTAGAAGAGAACCACTCTACCTTCTAAGCAGCTACTTTAATTCACAATGTGGGGAAGACACATTAGGATAAGAAGTGAATGTTCTTATAGGATTGCTAAGTTTTTCTCTTCAGGCTGGATTTCTCTTGGAAAGATAAAAATAAATGAAATACTCTTTGAAATCACACTTCTATGTACACTTTCTACAAGTATTTAAAAAAAAACAGAAATTGGTCAATCCAGTAAGAGAACTAAAATTTCAAATGATTCAACAATATCTTGTCAGTGAAGAGGAAGGGAAGGAACCGTGACCCAGCAAGCCTTCTACCAGTCTGCTGGAACAAACCTCATGGTCAATCATGAGAACGCTCCAGTTCAGTTGCTCAGTTGTGTCTGACTCTTAGCAACCCCATGGACAGCAGCCTACCAGGCTCCTCCGTCCATGGGATTTTCCAGGCAAGAGTACTGGAGTGGGGTGCCATTGCCTTCTCCGAATATGCTATCTAGGTTGATCATAACTTTTCTTCCTAGGAGCAAGCATCTTTTAATTTCATGGCTGCAATCACCATCTGCAGTGATTTTGGAGCCCAAGAAAATAACGTCTCTCACTGTTTCCACAGTTTTCCCATCTATTTGCCATGAAGTGATGGGACCAGATGCCATGATCTTAGTTTTCTGAATGTTGAGCTTTAAGCCAACTTTTTCACTCTCAAGAGGCTCTTTAGTTTTTCTTCGCTTTCTGCCATAAGGGTGGTGTCATCTGCATATCTGAGGTTACTAATATTTCTCCTGGCAATCTTGATTCCAGCTTGTACTTCATCCAGCCTGGCATTTCATGATGTACTCTACATGTCAGTTAAATAAGCAGGGTAACAATATACAACCTTGACATACTCCTTTTCCTATTTGGAACCAGTCTGTTGTTCCATGTCCAATTCTAACTGTTGCTTCTTGACCTGCATACAGATTTCTTAGGAGGCAGTTAAGGTGGTCTGGTATTCCCATTTCTTTAAGAATTTTCCACAGTTTGCTGTGAACCACACAGTCAAAGGCTTTGGCATAGTCAATAAAGCAGAGGTAGATGTTTTTCTGGAACTCTCTTGCTTTTTCGACAATCCAGCAGATGGTGGCAATTTGATCTCTGGTTCCTCTGCCTTTTCTAAAACCAGCTTGAACATGTGGAAGTTCATGGTTTACATACTGTTGAAGCCTGGCTTGGAGAATTTTGAGCATTACTTTGCTAGCGTGTGAGATGAGTGCAACTGTGCGGTAGTTTGAGCATTCTTTGGGATTGCCTTTCTTTGGGATTGGAATGAAAACTGACCTTTTCCAGTCCTGTAGCCATTGATGAGTTTTCCAAATTTGTTGGCATATTGAGTGCAGCACTTTCACAGCATAATCTTTTAGGATTTGAAATAGCTCAACTGGAGTTCCCATTACAATCTCCACGAGCTTTGTTTGTAGTGATGCTTCCTAAGGCCCACTTGACATCACATTCCAGATGTCTGGCTCTAGGTGAGTGATCACACCATCATGATTATCTGGGTCATGAAGATCTTTTCTGTATAGTAGTTCTGTGTGTTCTTGCCACCTCCTCTTAACACCTTCTGCTTCTGTTAGGTCCATACCATTTCTGTCCTTTATTGTGCCCATCTTTGCATGAAATGTTCCCTTGGTATCTCTAATTTTCTTAAAGAGATCTCTAATCTTTCCCATTCTATTGTTTTCCTCTATTATTTGCACTGATCACTGAGTAAGGGTTTCTTATCTGTCCTTGCTATTCTTGAAGAACTCGGCATTCAAATGGGTATATCTTTACTTTTCTCCTTTGCCTTTCGCGTCTCTTTTCTCAGCTATTTGTAAGGCCTCCTCAACCATTTTGCCTTTTTGCATTTCTTTTTCTTGGGGATGGTCTTGATCACTGCCTCCTGTACAGTGTCACAAACTGTCCATAGTTCTTCAGGCACTCTGTCTATCAGATCTAATCCCTTGAATCTATTTGTCACTTCCTGTATAATGCTAAGGGATTTGACTTAGGTCATACCTGAATGGTCTAGTGGTTTTCCCTACTTTCTTCAATTTAAGTCTGAATTTGGCAATAAGGAGTTCATGATCTGAGCCACAGTCAGCTCCTGGTTTTGTTTTTGCTGACTGTATAGTGTCTACATCTCTGGCTGCAAAGAACATAATCAATCTGATTTCAGTGTTGACCATCTGGTGATGTCCGGGTGTAGTCTTCTCTTGTGTTGTCAGAAAAAGGTGTTTGCTATGACCAGTGCATTCTCTTGGCAAAACTTTGCCCGGCTTCATTTTGTACTCCAAGGTCAAATTTGCCTCTTACTCCAGGTATCTCTTCACTTCCTACTTTGGCATTCCAGTTCCCTATAATGAAAAGGACATCTTTTTGGGGTGTTAGTTCTAGAACGTCTTGTAGGTCTTCATAGAACCATTCAACTTCAGCTTCTTCAGCATTAGTGGGGATTACCTGGATTACTGTGATATTGAATGGTTCGCCTTGGAAACAGAGATCATTCTGCAATTTTTGAGATTGTACCCAAGTACTGACTGCATTTCAGAGCCTCTTGTTGACTATAATGGCTACTCCATTTCTTCTAAGGGATTCCTGCGCACAGTAGTAGATTATGGTCATCTGAGTTAAATTCGCCCATTCCAGTCCATTTTAGTTTTCTGATTCCTAAAATGTTAATGTTCACTCTTGCCATCTCCTGTTTGACCACTTCCAATTTACCTTGATTCATGGACCTAACATTCCAGGTTCCTATGCAACACTGTTCTTTACACTATCGGACTTCACTTCCATCACCAGTCACATCCACAATACGGCGCTGTTTTCATTTTGGCTCTGTCTCTTCATTCTTTCTGGTGTTATTTCTCCACTCTCCTCTAGTAGCATACTGGGCATCTACTGATCTGGAGACATCTTTCAGTGTTGTATCTTTTTGCCTTTTCATACTGTTCATGGGGTTCTCAAGGCAAGAATACTGAAGTGGTTTGCCATTCCCTTCTCCAGTGGACCACGTTTTATCAGAACTCTCCACCATGATCCATCCATCTTGGGTGGCCCTACACAGCTCGGCTCATAGTTTCGTAGAGTTAGACAAGGCTGTGGTCCATGTGATCAGTTTGGTTAGTTTTCTGTGATTGTGGCTTTCATTCTGTCTGCCCTCTGAGGGATAAGGATAAGAGGCTTATGGAAACTTCCTGATGGGAGAGACTGACTGTGGGGGAAATTAGGTCTTGTTCCGAGCAGGGCCATGCTCAGTAAATCTTTAATCCAATTTTCTGTTGATGGGTGGGGCTGTGTTCCCTCCCTGTTGTTTGCCCCCAACCAACACCTCACCTCTGGAGACTGCTGGATACTCACAGGCAAGTCTGGGTCAGTCACTTATGGGGTCACTGCTCCTTTCTCCTGGGTCCTGTTGCACACAAGGTTTTGTCTGTGCCCTCCAACAGTCTGTTTCCCCAGTCCTGTTTAAGTTATGTAGTCAAATCCCACTGGCCTCCAAAGTGAAATTCCCTGGGGATTCTCAATCCCTTTGCCAAATCCCCAGGTTAGGAAATCTGTTGTGGGTCCCAGAACTTCTTAACAGTACGAGAATGTATTTGGTATAATTGTTCTGCAGTTTGTGGGTCGTCTGCTCAACAGCTCTAAGGTAGGGTTAACGGCAACCTCTTGTAGGTATGCCACACCCAGGACTGCTGCACCCAGAGCCCCTGCCCCTGCGGCAGGCCACTGATGACCCATACCTCCACAAGAGACACTCAAACACTCAAGGCCGGTCTGGCTCAGTCTCTGTGGGGTCTTCTGGAGTGCACAAGGTTTTGTTCGAGCCCTCCGAGCGTCTCTGGCAGGTATGGAGTTTGATTCTAAACACAATTTCGCCCCTCCTATCGTCTTGCCAGGGATTCTCCTTTGCCCTTGGACATGGGGTATCTTTTTTTGGTGGGATCCAATATTCTCCTGTTGATGGTTGTTCAGCAGCAAGTTGTAATTTTGGAGTTCTCGTAGGAGAAGATGAGCACATGTCCTTGATTTTAGATGCTATCCCTCCCAAGGGAGTTTCCCAACCAGTTGTTAATGCCCAAAAGTTGTCTCAAAGAAACAGCACGAAGACGTCTGCAACAGTGTTGATGACAAGCTGGGGATGGTTTAGCTGGTTTCAGGATCTAATGAAGCTCACGTTCTTGACATCTCATCACAGAAAGAATTCAGTGAGAGACCAAGTGATAGGTAAGAAGTGGATTTATTCATATCCAGAGAGAAGCACACTCCACAGACAGAGTGTGGGCTATCGCAGAAGACGAGTAAGTGCTTAGACTCCAGGGAAAGACTTTTTCTCCTATTGTTTTCAATTTTACTCAAATCTTTGTTTTTAAAGTATTATTTGGAAAAATCTGCTACAGATTTTAAGTGTGCTTTCTCATTACAACTTCATGTCAATAATTTCTCCACAGATCCACACCTTTAACCTGATTACAAAACTCACTGGTGAGGGCAACAGGAAGGGCAGAAAGATTCCCCGGCGGTCCTGGGTTAGAACTCTGCCCCTCCACTGGGGACTAAGAGCTGCTGGTGCAGCCTTCCAGATGGAAGGACCGTGTACAGCGAGGAATCTCCAACACTGTTACAAGCAAACATTCTTTGGGTTAAAAAAAAGGGGGGGTGGGAGGCAGGAAAATAGAAATACTGATTTGTATTTGCATAAAGACAGGGGCTTCCCTGGTGGCTCGGTGGTAAAGAATTCGTCAGAATGCAGGAGACTCAGGTTCAATCCCTGGTTCAGGAAGATCCCTTGGAGAAGTAAATGTTCTTGTCAGGAAAATTCCATGGACAGAGGAGCCTGGCAGGCTACAGTCCATGGGGTCGCAAAGAGTCAGATATGACTTCACGACTAAACCACCAACCAAAGACAGATCAATACCAGGACTAACCTGGTAGCTTGGTGGTGAGAAGTCCACCCACCAATGCAGGTGACACAAATTCAATCCCTGGCCCAGGAAGATTCCACATGCCGAGAAGCAACAAAGCTCAGACATCACAACTACTGAGCCAGCACTCTAGAGCCTGCTCACTGCAACTAGAGAAAAGTCCACACACAGCAACAAAGACCCAGTACAGCCAAAAACTGATTTTTAAAAAGCAACAGATATTGGAAGGAGGGAAAGTCAGTGGAGGTCGTGGAACAGAGGAGGATATATCTTTTCAGAGTTCTTAGTTCTGAACCATGCAAAAATACTTTATTCAAAAGATTAACTGTAAAGTCAGTGTTATCAAATCACTGTACAACTATTCATATACCCATTTTCCAGAAGCTGTGTTTGCACCTATGTTTCATGATCTCCTTGAAAACAGATTAGGACTTGATGAAAACATTTAATCCAAAAATGACACCATAAGCAACTGCTAACTATCAACTATGCAATGCTCAAGTATCATTTAACACCTGACAAATGGCTAGCCAGAGCTGCTCTGAACTTTAACATAATCCCCTTAACACCAGCTCACAAATATCAATAAACAACTCCATAAAAATACACATGAATCACATTCTCTGCCCTAATCGGATCTATTTTCAATCCTTAAAATGGATGAGTTTTTGAAAGTAAGTAGTTAACACTGGCAACAATCTAAAGAACAGTTTTGCGACTGAGCTTACAGAAGGGGCTGCTAAGAGGCTAGCCCCGAGTCCCAATCTGAGTTGCACAAAGTCACTCAAGTCTCAAGTAAGGGAGACATCAGAATAAAAGACAATTTCCTGCCATCACAATACATGTGAAAAAACAGTATTTCTTTCATGGGCAGAGAAACTAATGTCTCTTTTGTAACCACTCAAAAACACTGAAGGGAAGTGATATAATAAAATATAATACCCCACATAAATTTGGAAGGTATCATTTGAGTGCTTTTCAAAATCATCTACATCAGTTACGAATAATCACAGGAAGCATCACTATGAAGAAGTGTTTTTTATCCACACTGTTCCAAAAAGGCAAATAGAAGTATTGTTGTAAAGCAGAATTTAGCTTAAATAAATTAGGAAGAAAAGTTAAATTATGAAGTTAAAACTACAAAAGCATAGAAAAACCCAAGTATTTATTCAATTGCAAACCCCAGTGACTGCATAAATTACACTGCCCTGAATTTTAGTGACAATTGTTTAACTAAAACTATATCTGACTAAAGTTTTATATATCTGACTGAAGCATCACAAGTCTTGTGACATCAAAGAGTTTATCCCAGAAATTCAGGGCAGCCAGCTTCCATTAAAATGTTCCAGTCTCACCATCCCCAAAAGTCTTCCTAATTTTCAATCACAAACTGTTTTAGATGTCTGGCAAAATGAAGAATGTTACCAAAAAGCAGGGGCAGGATTGTGCTCTTCCAAAAACTCAATGTCACAAAAGGCTGTGGAAAAGTTCCAGATGACAGGAAGCTAAAGAGACAGTACAACTAAATGCAACATCTGACCCTATCCTGGATCCTCCCCTGGAGAGGAAATGCTATAAAAGGAGAGCATAGGGTCAGCTGACAAGTCCAGAATACGAACAGTGGATTAGAAAAAGATACTGCGTCCATGTCAACATATGGAAGTGATAGCTGTCCAACTGCGGTTACTTTAAGAGAATATTCATGGGAAATATACATTCAAGCAGACAAGAAGGCTAAAGGGTCCCAGTCCATGTAACTCACCCTCAAACCTCAAAGGGTAAGAGAAAATGTGTCTGTATTTTCGTGTGTTTGTGAGTTTGTACAGGTATCTGTATAAAGAGGGAGAGAACTTAAACACACCCCAATGATTAAGTGAGGCTCAACCCTAACCAGTCAATATGAATAAAAAATCAAATGGGGGCTCTTTGTACTTCTGCAATTTTTATAAATTTAAAATTATTCCCAAATAAAGAGCTTGCTGGGGTTGTTTTTAAACTAAAACTGAAAACACTCAGCTGTGAGGAAAAATTTTACCTACCCTCTTCTTATACATGTGTGAAACATTTTCCATCCTCTGAAGAATTAATAAATATATTTTAAAGTCTGTTTTTAAAGAAAAATACGGTAAGTTTTGGTTTAAAAAAAAACAAGAATGAGTCAGTGCCTGATTTCACAGGATTTACAATCTAGTGGGGAAGAAAATGGCACTGGCCACATGCATTTGTTTGTCTTGTGGGAGCAGCGAGAGCTGAAACTCATGACTGTAAGGCTGGCAAGGGAGGAAGTGCAACCCCACTTTCCCCGTCCCTGCCAAGCCTGCAGGGGCCGGCACGCCTAGGCACCCAGGCAACAGGCACTGCGAGCCCTCCGTGGACCACAGAGCACTACAGAAATGTTGGCATCATCATCAAGTGAGGCAGATCCCTGAGGTTTAAGCCAGGCCCACCAGAGTTGAATGAATACTGGAGTCAAGAGGAGGAACAAGAGAGCAACCACAGACGCTCTGCTCCCAGCTGTGGGGGTGGCGGCGCAGGAAGGCCACGGGGGTCGGGACACAGCACAGGGTGCTGGGCTGCCCCGTCCCCTCTCTGGGAAGGGGCTTGGGGGTGGAGGGGTCCTCTCAACCAGAATAAAGCTCCACTTCACCTCCCTTCCACTGACCCCAGCTCAGGCCTTCAGAACTCCTACTGTTCCCGTCTGATTATTTTCTGATCCTTTCTAGAGAGGACATGAAAAATATATGCACAAGAAACACATCAGGAAAAGGGGCAAGCGCTCACCACAGCTAGGGTGGATGCAAGACACTTCACTGCAGCCCAGCGCCAGGGTGTGGCACTCTGAGTTGCCAGAGCAGACTCCAGAAGGCCCTCTAGGGCCTAGGGCTGTACAGCCTGCGAAAGGCACAGGCCAAACTGGAAATACCAGTGTTCCTGCTAAAGGAAAAGCAAAGACACAGCCTCAGCCCAGGAGAGGTGAGGAGAAGGAAAGGCATTTGCCAGTCGCCTGCGTGGCCCACTGCTGGCTCTCCAGGGATCCGATGCAGCCATGGAAAACAGCACCTCCTGCAGGAAGCAGGGACCCGGAGGACGACACCCAGAGCAGGCACTAGGGGGCGCTGGAACACAGCTTCCAAGGTTTGAGATCCAGAAACACAAGTCATTGTGCAGGCTGCCACCAAATCCATGTCCTCTGCCTTCAAAAGGACTCAGGGAAATGGGAGGTCAGCCTCTGAGGTAAAAACTTAGGCTACAAAGGCGTGATCAACAAACACTGCTGCGTGTGCATTGTACTTCACAGATTCTGCGGCAGTCAGGCATCTGTGAGCCAGACCCAGGTACAGCGTCCCAAGAACACTCAAAGCCCAGCCTGCAGGGTCAAATGCCAGAACCAAGCACAGGAAGTAGAGTCTTCTCCTCCCGCCTCCCTCTTTCCCAACACAAAAGTGAATTTGGGAGGTAGGAGGAAACGTTAAGGACCAATACACTGGTGGCTCAGCAGTAAAGAATCCTCCTGCAACACAGGAGATGCAGGTTCGATCCCTGGGTCAAGAAGATCCTCTGGAGAAAGGAATGGCTACCCACTCCAGTATTCTTGCCTGGAGAATCCCATGGACAGAGGAGCCTGGTGGGCCACAGTCCGTGGGGCTGAAAGAGTCTGGCAAGACTTAATGACTAAAGAACACTGCTCTGAGTGATAAACGCTTTAACTTCATCTCTAAAATCAGAGTATGCCGGACTAAATCCATCTCCACAGTTCTTCCCAGCTCCAAAAGGATCTCCTGGATCTAACCCGGAGAAACACAGCTTTGGGAATGTTCTCAGACTGACATGGCTACCAGGTGGCTGGCACCTGAACACATCGCACTGAGTGAAAGAGGCCAGACTCAAGGGCCACGCATCGCAAGAGTCCATCCACATGCACTGGGTGATATCCAGAAGAGGCAAATCCCCAGAGACAGAAAGGAGAGAGGGTGGCTGCCAGAGGCTGGGTGGGGAGGGATCAGGGAGTCACCATTATGGGTATGGAGCCTCTTTCTGGAATGATGAGGTGTTCTAAAATGGACTGTGGGGGTAAGCTGCACAACTCTGTGAATATACTAAAAACCACCAAAATGTACAGCTATTTAAATGGGAACTATTAACAAATAAAGTTTAAAAAAAAATCAGATCAGTACTTGCATAAAAAGAACCATTCAAATTTCTTTACTTTTTTTTTCATCAGGACCCAGTACCCGATGGATGGTGACATCTACTGAACAGTTACTGCTCAGTCTTAACTTTGGCAATTGGTGTGGGTGGCCTAGGGGACACCTGGAGGCGACAATGTTCAATGCACAGCAGGAATTGCATTGATTTAACAGCATGTATTGAGCATCAACTATCCACGCTGAACTGTGCTTGATTATGAGAACAAATTCTGAACAAGACAAAGTTTGGGACACCACGATATTTATAATTTTGTCACCGTGTGCGTGAACTGCGCATTGCTTACAGTACTACAAACGGCAGAGGCAGACAGAGGAAGGGGGGGCAGAGGAAGGCTTATGCCTCGACTGACTATCCAGGGCTGCAGCAGGATGCTCCTCGCTTTCTTGTGGCTGAGGAGCCCGAGAAGGGAAAAAATGGACCAAAAAGTGTGACAAAGCCACGCCCTCCTTAAGATTCAAATGTCAAGTGTTGGTTTCATGTGGTTTGTGTATTTTATTCTGACTATTAAAGTCCTATCAAAAGCTATCCTCTCAACAATTTCCCTGGTAGTCCAGTGTTCAGGACTCCTCACTCCCAATGCAGGAGGCATGGGGTTGATCCCGAATCAGGGAACTAGATCTCAAGTGTTGCACAGTGTGGCCAAAAACTAAGATCCCACATGGCATGGTAAAAAAATAGTAATTTTTAAAAAGTTATCCTTTCACTTTTCAAAGATTTTTAATAGATGGATTTACTTAAGTGCTTTCATGGGGAGTCTAAGCTGAAACTTGTTTCCACAGACTGCACTCTCCAAATCAGAAAACATGATTCAGTTAACGGAAATCCACTTTTACCAACTTTCCAGGCCTATTGTACATTACACAATGTCAGTTAAATTTTAACTTGCTTTGCTCTAAACTGTTACTAAACAGCCCTCATTATAATAACTTGCTATATAGACTTATCACATGGAAAAGAGCTGATAAATTAGGGAGTTAATTTGGTACTTGTTATCTGGGATACCCCTAGTAGAAAAAAGTTCAAAATTCCACCTGTTTTCATTTCGATCACCTTGGTGCTAATCTAGGAAGGAAAGGGAAGGGATGGGAAGGGGAAAGTGGAACACCAATGAAAAAGAACCATTTCTGTCAAAATTCATCAGACTATATACATTAAATGAATTAAATTAACTGCATGTATATCATACCTCCATAAAGTTGTTCTTTGAAAAGGAACAGACACCAAGTCAACTCATCTTTTCCACTGCCTGGATCAGTACTTGGCATACAGCAGGTGCTCAAGAGCTCTGCTCAACAAATGAGTTCAGGAAGAGGAGGAAGAAAAGCAAAGCCCACAACCTATACAAGTTCCAGGGCTGAGGACCGACGCCCTCTCTACAGCAACAGTTCCAACTCCAGAGTCGGCAGCTGAAGAACTCAAACTCAACTGCTCTCATTGTTTCTTATGCTCCCGTTTTTACTATCGGCAGAGGTGGGCGAGCAGGGGCACAATTTTCATTTCTAAATATAAACTTTTAACATAGTCAAGATATAACATGCAATTTTTAAGTATAACATTTAACCATAATCAAGAAAAGTGAATTAAAGCTTTATTGAAAACTTTAATAAGAGAATACCTATTCTGACCTAAAGGAAAATCATTCACAATAATCACATGGTCTCCCAAACTAGAGAAAAATCAACTTCCAAAATGTTACACCTTAAAGGGGAAAAATGGGAGGCACTGGCAAAACAAACCATGGATGTGCATCAGGTCAGATCAACCTTGTAAAAGTACATCCCCCCCCCCCCAACATCACTGACCACCATATAAGTCCCCTGTGTCTAGCATGTTGGAGGCATTTGCCCAGTTTTTCTTGCCCCCACTCTCTTCTACTTAAACTTCTTTACTAAAGCCTATTTCCTTAAGAACTCCCTGCTTGCAGGCAGATTCACTTTTCTGTCACAGATGTGGCTCGTGTTCCTGGGAACGCTGTCAAGTGTGGGTGAGGACACGGAAGGGGGACGAGGCACTGCTGCTGCAGAGGTGAAAGGTGACCGCCGCTTTCTAAAAACTTAGCAGCCTCTCACAAAATCAAACCTACATCCACCATATGACACAGAAAAATTCTACTTCTAGGTATTTTATCCATGAGAAATGAAAATGTATGTTCACACAAACACAAAGACCTGCACGTGAATGTGGTCAACAGCTTCATTCATAACAGCCAAATGCTGGAACAACAAATGCCCATCAAGAGGTGAAGAGAGAACCTGCAGCCCATCCCTACAATGGACTATTACCCAGCACTGAAAAGGAAGGATTCCGACACCACACGGGCAAATGCCAAAAATGCTATGTAAGAGAGAGGAGGCAACACACAGAGCTCTCTGTAAAACTCCACGTAACGAAATTCCAGCAAACGGGAACTCAGCCCATAGTAGTGACAGAAAAAGCAGCTCAGTCATTGCCTGCGAGAGGGATGAGGATTCGTGGTGAAGGCTCATAAGGGAAACTTACAGGCAATGAAAATGTTCTCTATCCTGATTGTGGGGGCAGTTACCCTCCTATATACATTTGTCGAAACTCAAAGCGCTAGCTTAAAATTGGCACATTTATTGTACTAAATTATACCTCAATATGGTTGACATTTTTAACTAGACACACATCTATCAATAAATCGATGAGGCAGTTGTTTTATAAAAACAGCTCTTTAAGATCAAGGACCATGATACTGATTTTTCATTTACACAAGCAGAATTCTTGTGAATTCTGCTCACACACAAGGGCTCTTTAAGATTTCATGTTCCGTAGCTCAGAGACCCTAACTAGTGGTACACAACACGACCTAAACTACAGTGCACGCATCTGTATTCCGCTGCCTGTTATCACTGTGACCAGCCTCTCTAAGCCTCCAACCTCAGACTGTTCATGCCTGGCTTGGCCTTTACAACTGCCTAGATCCCTTGACATACCCAAACCCCACACTACACAGAGACAATTAGTGCCAACAATGCTGAATCAAAACTAGGGCTGCATTAAACAAAATGCTACATGAGCAGAAACTTGTAAATCCATCTGTTCTACAGGATTTTTCACTTAATGAAATATGCTGGAACCAAACCAACGAAAGCTTGACTACTGAAGGCCACCTGCCAGAAAGGAAAGTGCATCACTGAATCAGAGCTCCATGTTAAAGGACATTTTGGAACAAAAGAGGTGTGACTACATATTTTCCTCTGTTGGTCACTGCCAATGGTCTCGTCAAACACCTTGAAAAACAGAGAGGCGCGTAAGGAACAGGACTCATCTTAGCTGGTACACACACCCCTCTCCTTCCAGTTTTAAGGAGAAAGAATATAGAATGTTCCCTTTCATGAATTGCTTTGGTTGTTAATGAAGACCAAAGTTAGAAGAGTTGGTCCACTGTTTACCTTCTCAATTTAACCTTCACCTAACGACCTGCTGAAAAACAGCCTTCTAAGATTCTAATTATGGAGGTATCACCTGACCAGCCAAAACAATAGATTGAACTCCATTCTTGAATTACATATGTAAATTCTGTTATGATTAAAAGTATTTTATTAGAAAAATGAAACTCAGGACTTCAGAAAGTCTCTTGTATGGTAAACGTATGGAACTCAGAAATCTGGAAAAGAAATTTTACCCCAGTCAGCTCACAATACTGTTTTCCTACAAAGGTGAAGGTCACCAAGCCGGGGAACAGGGTCAGCTGCACAGGACAAAGGCATCAGGAGGTGCTTCTCAGCCCTGACCAACACCTGAGGACCAACTGAGCATCCTCAGGCCACAACTCTGGGTTCCATGGTGGGAGGCAAGGCTTCACTTGGCATTTCAAATGCTTCCTGTGTGAATCTGATGTGCAGTCAGGGTTCAGAATCACTGAACACAGGGGGACTGCCAGGACCCAGCGATGCAGGAGTGGAAGAAACTAGGCAGACAACTGGGGCGGGGGCAGCACAATTGCTCCCATACTCAGTGAGGGCTCTAAACCAGACATGAGAAACCACGAGACAATCTGAGACGACTGTTCACAGCCTCAGAGCACCCACTGCTCGATGCACACCCAGGGAAGGCGCTTTTTTCTTTCTACAAAGCAGATGTTTGTAAAATGGGAACTCTTTTAGTGCTTTTAAAGGGTTTATTGGTCATTAACAAGTTAAAGCCCAACAATCAGAAGAAAAACTATAACACAACTAAACTAGAAATAATTTGATAGAAACATTCCACTCCAATGCAACTTTTCAGAAATGTCTTTTTCACAGAGACACTGCTTTATAACGGAACTCATTTTCCATTTGCTCTTTTGACTCAATGAAATCTTTCGCCTCCAACATTCTGGTTTTCCAAAAATAACCCAATTCAAACCAAATCAGTTTACATCCTTAAGCTCATCAACCTATCAAGCACTTGATTAATAATAAGACCTCTCTCACACACTCTTTTCATAATAATCTTTACTGGAGGGCACTCTGTACCTTCTTCAGGACTTGGTTCTGGCTCTTAACCATTCTCTCTCCTCTGGGCTGACACCTGGATGTTCATTCTCCCACTAAGCATTCTTCCCACTCAATTCTTCCACCTACTCTCACAGCTTCAACTAGGCAGATGAATTCTGAACTCACACTTTCAACTTGGACTGCTCGGTTATACTCCATTCCATATTTCAAGCTGCCAACCCCTAGATTCATTCACTGTTATTTACTGACTTAACCTTAAAATCAAAAGGCCCACTATTTCCTCAAAACCAGGTTTTGCACTTATGCCAATAGCAAACTTCATTGTTTTTCCAAACTCTTGGATGAGAAACTTGGAAGATTATCTTGAATTATATATATATACCCCAGTTCCTGGGACAATCTCATCAAAACATCAAAATGCTCAAAAGATTTCATTTGGTAAAAACAGCAGCAACTGCATGAATTAAAAGAAGCATCCCAATTAAGTGATGCCGGTCAGGGAGCTAGGACCCTGTTTAATCGGCACATTACTTCTATGAGACAGTGATTCCCTTAGCCTTTTTTGCGGTTGTGAGGAGGTGATGTAAGCAAACGAGGCCCACCACCTCAAGGATGCATACGCACACATTTTGGCACACGATTCCAGGACTTGCAGACGCTCTCACGCTCCCCATGTCCTATACAACCCTGCTACTCACAGTGTGGGTCCCAGCCCAGCAGCAGAGACACACCTGGGAGTTTATGCTGCTCTCAGACCCCAGCCCAGACCTACAGAAGCCAAACATGCCATTAACAGGATCCCCCACTGACTTTTAACGTAGCGTCAGCCTGAGAAACAGGGGATGCAGCACAGCATCCCAGGGTCCTCCTTACGGCAAGCTGAGCCTTGTATCCTGGACACTACTGCAGGGCTCCCAACTCCTCTCTCAGGCTGGGTGACCGTTTACCACCCAAGCTGGAGGCACCGGCCCACATCAAATGCCCTCCTCCTTTCTCTCTATGTGCCCAAATCCCATTCATTCTCAAGGCCACTCGTTACCCACCTCCCTCACTCCTAAATTCCCCCTGCAGAACCTGCCATGTGCACCGCAGAGTTCAACACACTGCACATTTCAGAACCTGCCCCAACTGTTTCCTATGCCTAGTCACCTGCTGAGTCGCCTGCTCCTACACAGGGTGAGAACACTTCAGGTACCTTCCTGCACAGCTACAAGCAGCAGCTAACACAGCTGGCCCAGCTGACTTCTCACACTGCAGAACTCAGTTCGAGTCTCCTCTTTGCAAATTACTTTCCTAACAAACCTGAGTTACTCTGGATTTTAACAGGTGATCAGCCTCATTCCCACAGTCAACCAGGGATTTCCTAAATGTATAGACTGTGTTATGTCTTTCATAAATTATTCATCAATAAATATATTTTGCGCACTTATTACATTCCAGGCTCAGGGAATGTAACAGTGAACAAGAGAACACCTTCCCCTCACTCATCTTCCACTCTAATAAAGGGAGAGAGAAAATGAACCAAATAGCTGCTAGGATATCAGATGAAGGGGATCAGAAGGTGTTAAGTGCTCTGAAGAGAAAGCAAGGTAAGAAGGTGGTGGGGGTGCAGCAGGCTGCGATTTTAAAAAGGGAAGAAAAGAAATTCAAAAATGAAGCTAACATTTTATTCTTTCACTATATTAGCTGAAGCTTAACTCACGGAGGCATTAGAGCTGGAAATCTCCAATTAGGTCAGAAAGTCTTTTTCCCTGAACATAAACAGAAGTAAATGGTGGAACGTCATCTGCTATTGTCAGACATAAAACAATTTAACTTCACTGACTCAGTGGACATGAATTCTAGCCAACTCCTGGAGACAGTGAAGGACAGGGGGAGCCTGGTGTGCTGCAGTCCATGGGCCGGAAAAAAGTCGAACATGATTTAGTGAATGAACAACAACTTTAAGATTACTTCCAAGTATGGTATTTTAGAGCATACTCTCAGTTTCAATTATGATCCTGCCAACTGAAAAATAATACACAATACAAAAGAGACAATAACTTGAAAATATTACCATTTGTACCCCATCAGTCCAGGGTTCACAAAAGAGTCAGACACAACTTAGCAAGTAAACAACAACAATGCCATCTATAAGGTCTGGTCCTAGGAAAAATGCAAAATAAACCAAGCTGTCCACTTTGAAAAACTAAAATAAATAAAGAGGGCACGGAGGCAGGCCTGCCTGAGAAGACTCACCCACTCCAAGTGGCCCAGGGCCAGGGAGCAAGCGCGTGGACAGAGGGGGTAGCGTGCTGCAGTAGAGACAACTTATCTGTGCTCATTTTTGTTGGCACACAGCTGAGTTAAAAAAATAACCAGTGGACGAACGATGACACTGGCTGAGATATCTAAGATGACAAAGGTAGGAAACACAAAACATAACTGAGGCAGTAAGCCAATGGAAAAGCTCTCTTTCCACATTCACCAATGACATAGTCAGGCTCTCCACCTGGAAAGGTAGACAGCTCTGTGGCTCTGGAATTTGGAGATAACGGCATTTGCTCAGACCAGCTCAACAAAGGATCAATGCTCTGGACCACTATGGGGATGGCTACCATGAAGCTATTTATTGCATCAGTAACGGTCCTCTGATCTCAGCTAAACCTGTTGAGAAACAGCCCAAAGAATGAAACAAAACAGATTAGCTGATATACAGATGAGTCGCCTGGATTCAAGAAACTATACAACAGGAATACGGAGAGTCACGAAACCCTTCAAGAAAGCCTAGAGGTCACCTGCATTCTTAACGCAAGAACTAAAATCCATCTGAAAACCTCAGGAGCAGCCCACCTCTTTTGCAGCAACTCTCGTTACTATAAAGGTATGTCTGCTGCTACTGCTGCTGCTGCTGCTAAGTCACTTCAGTCGTGTCCGACTCTGTGCGACCCCACAGATGGCTGCCCACCAGGCTCCCCCATCGCTGGGTTTCTCCAGGCAAGAACACTGGAGTGGGTTGCCATTTCCTTCTCCAAAGCATGAAAGTGAAAAGTGAAAGTGAAGTCGCTCAGTCGTGTCCAACTCTTGGCGACCCCATGGACTGCAGCCTACCAGGCCCCTCCATCCATGGGATTTTCCAGGCAAAAGTACTGGAGTGGGGTGCCATTGCCTAGGGAGGGCAAATCTGTGCCTTGTGGTTCCTGCACCCTGTGGTCCTGACCTTCACTCCCAGGACTGGAAGTATGTTCTGCCAGACGACATCTGTGTGCTGTGCCCTCCTCCGCCAGGCAGGGCCATGCCTTCCTTCCACCACTCGGGCACTCGGCCCATCCAGGGCCGGCAGCCTGCAGGCCTCCAGGAAGAGCTGACTGACTGGGAAGAAGGACAGGGCATCCCCAGCACCAAAGTCCACAGGGCCCTCCAGGCTCCCTTGCAGGACAGGCTTGGGAGTCCTTCCCTTCTTCACAGGGAAGGGAGGAAGCTAACTCAGATCTACGCTTTCAACCAAAAAGAAATCAATGGCAAAGAAACAAAATGGCAACATATTTTACTTTCTGTCCATTTTAAAAAGAAAAGAAACTCATTTGTTCAACATGTGTCAGGGGGTGAGAGGCCAAGTCTTTCCAAACTGAGCTGTGGCAACTCTGTGTCCAAGACCAGTCACGGCTAGGATATTGCTACAGAGTCATTGTGAGTGAAGTTCAAGTTACAGCCAGAGAAGCTTCCAGCCAAAACTAAAGAGACTGCTCAAGATTTTTTTTTTCAAAGCAATCTTTTATCTCATTTTCATGGAATAGAACTCCAGTCACACATGAAAAAGAAAGTTTGTGCTCCTGGCACTTAACTCACACTGTGTAGTGTGGCATGGAAAAGCCAAGAATTCAGTAAGAACCAAGATGGAACCAAGAGTGTTACTTTAGCACCAATTTGTGAAAAACTGGAAACAAGAACTTCTAAGCTGACAAATCCATGACCAGCAACAACAGCAACAAAAAAAGGCTGCAAGAATTTCCAATGGCAAATTGGCTTAATGCTAAGCCCCAATCCTCAAAGACGGCAGACAGTCACAGTTAAACGGAGTTGGGGTGAAGCCCAAGCTGCCCCCACACCGAGAGTCCTATCTCACCACATGGCACCCAGCAGTTTCTCATGGCTTTGGGGAATATAATACAATTTAGAGCAAGAGTTGGATAAATGTTTGTGGAGAGGAATTTGTCCATCAGTTTAGCTGCTGAACTTCCAACAAAACTGAACTCTCATGCTCAAGACCCAGGGTGGCAGGTCTTTAAAGTGGCAACGTGTCAGGCTCCTCAGTCGGTTCTGTTTCCACAAGTCACTCGATTCAGGACTAAAATTACTAACATTACCTCGCAGAGGGCCACAAACTGGCGTCTTTTGTTGTTGTTCATACCTAACCTAGACTGAAAATGTTTTTAAATGTCCAAAATATTACTCAGTTAATTCTATTCATGGGAAAGGCCTCGGCAGCTTAAGGGGAAAGGCGGCAAACAAAAGCATGCAGAGGCTCTGACACCTGTGTCAGGCTGAGGCCCTGGGGGCTGAGACACAGTGGGGGCCTAATCAGGGGTCCCTGGTCAGTGGGTCTGGATGGCCACCAGGATGCCAGGTGGTTCGACTGAGAAGACCACGACCAAGGATCGTGACTTAAGAAATACTACTAGAAATACTACTATATAAAATGGGGCTTCCCTGATAGCTCCGCTGGTAAAGATCCGCATGCAATGCAGGAGACCCTGGTTCAATTCCTGGGTCGGGAAGATCCTCTGGAGAAGGGATAGGCTACCCACTCCAGCATTCTTGGGCTTCCCTTGTGGCTCAGCTGGTAAAGAATCCTGGCCTGGAGAATTCCATGGACTGTATAGTCCATGGGGTCGCAAAGAGTCAGACACAACTGAGTGACTAAGCAAAGCACAGCACAGCACATTATGTAAAATGAGCCCAAATGTCTAAAATTTAAAGGGAAGCATTTAAAAATATTAACAGAAGTCATCTCAGAGTCATGATATATGGGTGATATATTTTCTTTACAATCAAGGAATAAATGCTGGTTTTTAAAGTTGCCCCCCTCCCAAAAAAATTAAAGAGAATATGGGCAGAAAGTGAAGAGAAACTAAAGAGCCTCTTGATGAAGGTGAAAGAAAAGAGTGAAAAAGTTGGCTTAAAACTCAACATTCAAAAAACTAAGACCATGGCATCCAGTCCCATCACTCCATGGCAAACAGATGGAGAAACAATGGAAACAGTGAGAGACATTATTTTCCTGGGTTCCAAAAATCACTGCAGATGGTGAATGCAGCCATGAAATTAAAAGACGCTTGCTCCTTGGAAGAAAAGCTATGACCAACCTAGATAGCATATTAAAAAGCAGAGACATTATTTTGCCAACAAAGGTCCGTCTAGTCAAAGCTTTGGTTTTTCCAGTAGTCATGTACGGATGTGAGAGTTGCACTATAAAGAAAGCTGAGGGCCGAAGAATTGATGCTTTTGAACTGTGGTGTTGGAGAAGACTTGAGAGTCCCTTGGACTGCAAGGAGATCCAACCAGTCCATTCTAAAGGAAATCAGTCCTGAAAATTCATTGGGAGGGCTGATGCTGAAGCTGAAACCCCAATACTTTGGTCACCTGATGCAAAGAACGGACTCACTGGAAAAGACTCTGATGCTGGGCAAGATTGAAGGCAGGAGGAAAAGGGGATGACAGAGAATGAGATGGTTGGATGGCATCACCGACTTGATGGACATGAGTCTGAGCAAGCTCTGGGAGTTGGTGATGAACAGGAAAGCCTGGGGTGCTGCAGTCCTTGGGGTCGCAAAGAGTCGGACACGACTGAGCAACTGAACTGAACTAACTCATGTCCCCATATGACTTCCCTAACAACTCTATCCAATTATCACTGAGGACACTCAAGGGCTATTTGCCTTGCACTAATCTGCCTCAGATATCCCCAAACAAACATCCTACATTTTCCCTGCTCAAAGTTTTAGGGTTTAGGGTGCTGAAGTGAGCAGAGAGAACATTCTGAGATCTAGAGGAGAGCCAGCAGAGGGCACCTTTGCCACCCTGGGGAGGACCCCAACCGGGCCTAGAACAACCACCTCCGTCAGCAACCCTCACAGAGCCTGTGCTTTCAGACAGACACCACCACCAAGGCTGAAGTACCAAAGTCCTTCGTCCCCCAATCCCCCCACACCGTCCCAGCGTCCCACCCTATACACCAGGCAGTCACCCACCAAGCAGAGGTGCCCAAACAGGCTGCAGGCCTAAAGACTCTGCTCTTCTGCATGTGCTCCCCACAAAACCCCATCCCTGAGCTTCTCTGCTCAAATGTCGCCTTTCTAGGAGAGTCGACTAGTTTCTCCTGACGCTTCTTCTCAGCTTCCCCTGACACTCCACTTTCCAACCCACATGGCACTGCCACTCCCCCCACCTCCACCACACCCTCCCCAAGCTCAAGCTTGTGACCGCCATGAGCCTGCAGGATGGTTCTGCAGGGCAGGCAGCATGAATGCGTCACCCTCTTCCACGCTCTCGCCGGGGTAAGACTGGCCGCCTCCCCACCGCCACCGCCTTGGCACCCAGTTCTGAGTTCTCAGGGGCTCCCCAGGCCCTGCAGCCGCAGAGCCATCTCAGACTGGGTATCAGCCCAGGCCCTGCTTCTGGGAGCCAGTCTCCTGCCTCCCCTGCCCTTCCTCCAGACACGGTCTTCAGTGTGGAATGGCCCTCTGCATTCCTGCGACTATCTGACTAGTGTGTGTGTCTCTCTCCACAGTAAGCTCCCTGGTAAGAGGGACAATGCCCATCTCTGCTTATCACTCCATCCTCAGTGCATGGTACACAGCAGCCACTCAATCACTACTTGCTGAACGAATGAATCAAAGTTTCTGACTATATTGTTCACAATTCTGTTACAGGAATTACCACCCTAAAAAGGGGATTCACCAATTAGCCTGTTTCCCTCTCCTACTACGCTGTCAACTCCCAAAGCACAGATCTCTTTTCAGCTCTATCCTGCTAACGCCTGGCCACCAAAATTCTTTGTTTGAGCAATCACAAAAGATATAAAGTCCTTTATATGCAGTTCTGAATAAAAGTGCCTGGTATACTACAAATTAATTCCAAAGACACAGAATACTACCCTTGGAAGACCTGACTTTGCATTTTATTAGAAGTGGTGGAATATGATTTCTGGGGAGAGGAAGCAGACATGAGGAGTGGGCCAGTTCTTTAGGATTTGTTTTTCTTTTCTTGCCACTGCAGTATTTCAATAAATACAAAGAGGGGAGACCAAACATGAATCACCTTATTGACAGATATTTTATGAAAAAAATCTTTCTCAATCTTTTTCACATATTTCACAGTCTAACTTATTTTTTGATCAAATTAATATGTAGTTTTAAGTTTTTTAACATAAAAATACTTCATGTTTTAATTTACCACTAATTATTTTCTTAATGTTACTAAGCAAAATGTATCTCCCACTCTGCCTCCAAATAACTAATGAATTAAAGATTTTCATCTTTTAGAGAATTTCCTGGTGGTCCACTGGTTAGGACTCCACAGGTCACTGCAGGGGGCACAGGTTTACTCCCTGGTCAGGGAACTAAGATTGCAGTGTGGCGAAAAAGAAAGAAAGAAAGAAAGAAACAAAGTGGGCAAGTGAGGAAAGTCTGATTTTGGATAAGACAGGAGAAAGCCCAGGTTCATTACCCAATTCCCCACTAGTCACCAAGGTTGATGACCTACTAACCTCTCAAACTAACCAAAGGTCTGTCCTCTCAGGGGTCTTCTTTAATGCAGAGTTGACCAACAGATAAGAATGTGAATCTGAATCAGACCTTTTTTTTTTTTACAATATAGAAACTGGACACCATGACTGCTATAATTATGGGGTTGAATGTGTTCAAAATACCATTTCTTAAAAAAAAAAAAAAAATTTGTTCAGGCATTTTAATAGTCACAGATTTCTACAGCACTTCCACAGTTCTCAGTATACTGGGTCACAGAGAACCACTTTAACCTCCAGAACATCTGCTCCATCCCCTGGCAAAAGACAATAAAAATAAGAAAAAGTCTATTCTACCTGAATACACAGCTTCAATAATTTTAGAAACAAGAGGTGCTCCAAAAAGTCCAGCCCACTGACTATCTGGTTGCGTGCCTGCAAAAGTCGCTCAGTGTCGCTCAGGATCCGACTCTTTGAGACCTCATGGGCTACCCATATCCAGTCCATGGACTTCTCCAGGCCAGAATCCTGGAGTGGGCAGCTGTTCCTTCTCCAGGGGACCTTCCCAACCTAGGGATCAAACCGAGGTCTCCCACAGTGCAGGTGGATTCTTTACCAGCTGAGCCACAAGGGAAGCCCGACCATCTGGTTAGAAGACTGCATTATGAGACAAGGGAACAAAAACAGTGTCTGAATAGGAAAGGCACACCAGGCAGACCAATGGGACCAAGATCAGGGAGGGGGGCAGTGACTTTTTACTTTAAACATGTCTGTTTCAGAAATTCAAGTCTTAAAAAAAAAAAAAAAAGAAATTCAAGTCTTTATTTTGTATTTTAAAATCAATGAACAAGATTTACCAAAATGCACTCTACACAGAATCTAGCAATTAATAATTAGTAACAGACTGGTTGTTGCTGTTTAGTTGCTAAGTTGTGCCCAACTCTTTGCGACCCCGTGGACTGTAGGTTGCCAGGCTCTTCTGTCCACGGGGTTTTCCAAGCAAGAATTCTGGAGTGGGTTGCCATTTCCTTTTCCAGCTCTAAATAATTACTTAAACACGTAAACCTTTATTTCATTCAATCGGTCATTCCATAAACCTTCTCTGAGAACTATCATGAGGAAATTGCACTGTGAAACAGCAGGCCTTTATCAGTCTGGCCAAGTATAAACGACAGAGGCTAGAAGTCCAAAACCTGCTCTTAAGTCCCTGATAGCGCCTTTCACGGCCACGTGACTTCAATCACAACCTTCTGAGTCTCACTTTACCCATCTGTAAAATGGTGATAATAGGAATACATTACAGGGTTGCTTAAGGATCATGCCAGCCACAGCACTTCACAAACCATGCAGCTTATAAACTATACAACCACTCCACATGCTGATCACTGTAATGTTTCATTTCATAATAAATATGCTCCTCTTTGTCCAATCAGCAGATCTACCCCGAAGGCCTACTCTCCAGGTCTCAAATAAACACACACATCTTGGTAACCATCCAAGGAGAATTACCACTTAAATATTAAGAGACAGAAGTTTTCTACAACATCAGGCAGGAATCTCCAAAAACTCAAGAATTAAACGTCATTTTCAAATTCTCTTTTATATCCTCCTATTAAAGTAAAAAGACTGATATTTTCAGAAAAAAATAGAGAGTACATACTTTAATGATGAAAGTCTCTCAAGAGGCATTGCTTCACTCCTCTGGAGTTATAAACTGTCTAAAATAGGAGACACACATAAGAGGAGGAAAACTAGAAATGCTCTTGACGGTTACCAGAATACCAAATAAATTCACAAGTTGGCCCTAACTAAATTTAAATGAGTGTAATAAAATTTAAAATGCATCACTTATATCCAGAGAAAAGCATACTATCTTTATGTGAGAATAATTAAACAATGCAGACTAACTCATAGCCCAGCTGCTGCTGCTGCTAAGTCGCTTCAGTCGTGTCCGACTCTGTGCGACCCCATAGACGGCAGCCTACCAGGCTCCACCGTCCCTGGGATTCTCCAGGCAAGAACTCTGGAGTAGGCTGCCATTTCCTTCTCCAGAAGCCGAATCAAAACTCTCCACACACAGCCATGTATTAAATGTTCTTGGGCGGTTCTGGATGTAGTTCACAAGGCCCATGGCTTGCAGCAGACAATTTATACAGAGATCTAGTTTTAGTCAACATATTTTAAAACACAGAATACTTTTGACTTGTACTCACAATAATGATAAACGTCTATTTTCCTCAACAGTGAGGAAAGTAAATTAAGAAAATGGTCCAAAAAACCATCCCTACCACTTCCAGTGCATCCGATGGCTCTCATGGAACTACAGCTCAGGAGAGGGGTGAGGATAGGGGGGTGAGGGGGCTATTCATGGGACTCCTCCCTTCCCTCCCCGGCCAGCTCGTCCACAATAACAGGTCTGTAACATGAAACCCTCTATTTTGTTCAGTCTTAAATGCAAGGTTTTTTTCCTACATTCAGTGTCTTACAGCAAGGCATGCTTGAAATCTCTAATATTATTCAAGTTACATTTAATTTTTTTTTTCCACAGTAGCTCCAATGACAATATAAGTTTGCAGCTATCATGCTGATCTTTTGACACTTTAAAGACTACTTTGCTAGAAAAGAGCACTGGTATGCCAACTGTGTGCATGTAATACACACAGATAAAAAGCGGCATTTCTCCATAAAACAAGTACAAGTGGGGAAACAAAACTGTACTACCATCAGAGAGAGAGAGAAAGGCAGGCAGCTAGGTGTAACACTTGGGATACCAAAGGCACAAGAGTGGGGCACCAGTCTTTCTACTAGGAGGTATTTTTATTTTCAATGCACTACTTGTGAGACTCTTAAATCAGAGAGTGTAGGCTTATGAGATGGTGAGATGGTCCTTGAGATGATAATCAGAAAAATAAAGTGAGAACTGACCTGAAGAATGACAACCAAAAAAAGCTGCAGACAAAGCCCAGGAGGGAGAGGCCTGAAGAGGGAGGGCAGAGGAGCAGCCCTGGGCTAGCACGTGGTCCGGGCACCTCGTCATCTCTTAGCTCTCAAGGCAGCCAGAGAGGGCATGTCCAGGAAGACTGGCTGTGTCCTGCCCACCCCAAACCACACTTCCACCTCTACACCTCAGCAAGCCTATTCCGGGAGACGGCAACCGGAGCACAGGGTCTTTCCGGACAGGGAGCAGCATGGAGCTATTGGTTTCTCGGGTCCTCTGCTGAAAATGGGGTCACGACTGAGGAGCTTTCAAATAGTCAGAAAGTGGCCCCCTCATGAAAAGTCTGCGCTCTGAAGACTCCACCTTGAGGCTTATGACAGATCCTACAATGCCTGATCCTTGAAACAAACAGTACTATAAACCTACCCCAAGGGCTATCTTTATTTTGCCTACACTCAGTTCTTCGTCCAGCCTGCACTGACAGAAAAGATCACAGAAAGACCTATTGGGAGATCACGTCAAAAAACAGGAAAACTGCAGTCCAAGCACATGCAAGTCTTTGGAATTTAACATCTACACTGCTGAAGTAGCACTAAAGTGACAAATGACAGTAATCCCATGGCCCAAGGCCAGGAAATTCCACTGCAAACAGATTTATCTGTTTTGTGCCACAGTGATTCTTGCCTGTGTGGCAGTAAAGAGAACTGTGACAGCGTAATTACAAATTCAAAAGCAAGCGCTTCCCACTGGTTTTCATACTTAGTGTATTGTCAGTAAGAAGTGTCCTCAGCAACCACCTTCAATGTGCCACTTGAAAAGCCAGACCTCTTAACAGCAAGCACTTGCGTGTCTGACATTTATAAAAGCACAAACAAACAAACAAACAATCTTGATGTAACTACTTCAGGTTGAAATGATACAACTTTTCTCAATTACTTGAATATCATAGTCTGAGCACAGCACAAAGTAAACGTGCCACTAGGCCTGACATTAAATAATCATTAAGCTTCGGAATTCTTTTTCTTCCTTAAGTTTTCCTATGTGACCCACTATTCAAGTCATGTTAGTTCTACATTCAAAAAAATCTGAAATAAACGTCCTAACTTTTGCTCTGGAGAGGAATTTAGAGTGAGGCGGGTCCACTTATTACTTGCCATCACTTCATCACTTGGTCCCCACAAGATGGGCTCCAGAGCGTGAGGGGAGGCCCTGGATGGCGCTCTCACCTCCATTGCTGGTCTGCAGGAACCACGGAGGAGATCATCAACTCAAACTTTAAATAGCGTATCTAGTGCAAGGACCTGTTTCAAGATTTTGCTGTCACTCTACAAACGAACACTGGTATCTCCAAATACCCTATACTTCAAATAATTTTATTTACTTCAGCTGCTCACTATGAAACGCCAATAAAAATGCTTCTCTTTGGAGAACTACTAACACAGCTGTCAGTTACAAAGAAATTAAATGCTTCAGTAACACTCTACCATATGCTGTAAGTTGGATCCAAGAAATCCCACAGTGTAAAATAAGGGGCCACATTATTTTATCCTAGGTAAGGAAAAGATTGAGGTGAGCCCGCTGCAGAGGACCAGGACAGGAGCAGCCACATGATATTCAAATAGGATGTAAGAAGCGTTACTGTAGAGATTTCACTAAGAACAGCTGCAACGATCACAAACGCTTCTGGTTTAAGACAGCACTGGTCAGTTCAAATTAATTATCCCAAATCATTTTATCAGTTCCCTCGTGACAACAAATATTAATTAGAGATGTACTTTCACCTCAATTGTCAAAGTTCATTATTTGGGTTTGTTAAAATGTGTCGAAAGCTATCCGCATTAGAAACGTTTCCAAGTTTTTCAGTTTCAGGTCAATCCAGGGAAAAGGGTTCAATCAATACTATGGAAATAGGATATAGTCTATAAATGTTTTTAAACTGTAACCTTAAAAATCCAATTTTAAAATAGGACCCTTAAAAAAACCTAAGAAAAAAATAAAATAAAATAGAGCCCCTACTGCTAATCTGTGGCTGTTAACCCCCACAGTAAACACGTAACATGCATCATCGTGCTTAGCACAGGGTGACCGCTCCATCAGTATTTGCATGAATGGCAATGACCAAGGCAGTACCCTTAGGACAGGAGGTAACTGAATAAAACCAAATTATTAAAACGCTCGGCCTGACTTAAGCAGGATCCAACCATTAAATCCTGTCACATACATGATTTCATTACCTGTTTTCATTACTACTCTTCTAAAAAGAAAATTACGAAAAGTATGAGAAATCATACCATTTCCTTTCCTACCTTCTCTATGTTAGAACTTAAAAGCATTTCAATCATACTTTAAAAGAATAAGCCCAAAGTGTTGCTAACATTTATGTTCAGCTAACTGTTGCCACCTTAATTTTCCAAAGATGTACAACATGCAGGCAATAATGCTGTATAAAACAAACACTAGGACAAGGAAAGCAAACGAAATTACAATCACGTTTACATATTATCACTGCTCATTAACATTTCAATTTTGCCCTGCGACGGGTGCTTATGATAATGAAGTGAATTTTGCCTAAACATGCTTCTTTCATTTCAAAATCACTAAGACTATGACCCATTCGTTCACAATGAACCTTGTACCTATTTTGTAGCTATTTATCTTAAAATTTAAGTTGAGAAGAAGGCAAATACTAAATTTCTTAAGAAAAGAAATCTTTGACTTACACACTTGTAAAACTTATTCAACCACTAAGCTTTTGTCCATAGAACTTTACTGAGTTACTTTTAAAAACAGACGTACTAGTGAACAAAAAGTTAAAGGCGGAAAATTGTAGAGCAAACTGAAGCGCCAAAAATTTAACAAAATTGCAGCTTCCTGTAAGATCTCATTTTTTTTTAAATTATCGCGTCTTAAATTCCGCGACACGCGTTAATTACAAGTTATTAAAACCTACTCCATTCCCAAAAGGGCAACAAAAACCTACTGCCTAGAGAGAGTTATGATTTACCGGCCACCAGTTTTCCAATAGCTACTTTGTTCCATTTCCCTATATTTAATACAAAGTTAATACTACAGCACACGGAGTTGATACAAAAAAGTGCAACAACTTCTGGGGACTGGAAGTCAACACATCAGTGGTCTACACAGCAAGCTCGACAAATAAGACCACATGCTGATTTTCAAACAGAGCAACTGTATTTGGGAGAGTAGGGAGCACTGAGTTCAACTCTAAACTATCTCCCTAAAAGCGTGCTCGTTCCTCTTTCTTTCCACTAAGGGATTATCTTAAGTGGCCCCTAAGCCTGAGAGACCGCTCTGACAGCGTGCGTTAGTATAGTGTCAGACGGGCTGAAACGGATTCATGCAAAGCATGTCACTCAAAGGCAGGTATTAATAAAAGTATAGTCCTGGCGAGTTATTTCGAGTCCCCTTTGCAACAGTAACCTTAAGCTGCTCCTCAGTCACTTGAATCTAAAAGCCAGAAAACCAGCAATCTCACCCACCCCCACCCCACCCCACCCCAACCCCCGCAACGGGGTCAATCAAACTGCGAAAGCAACCTTTAGTGCCACGGAGAAAACGGTGCACCCCCAAATCTTGGTGGTTCGCTGCGGGCAGAGAGGCAACCGGAGGGCGTGGAAGGCTCTGCCGCTCCCGGGCCTCCCGAAGCCCCTCGGCCGCCTCCCGGGACGGCCAGGGCCCCATCCTTACCGCCGGCTCGCCCCGCGGTCCAGCCCTGAGGTTAACCCCTTCGCACCCCCCCCCATACCCTCTCCAGGCCGGCCCGAGCTCCCCCTCTCCGCCGCCCCCACGAGGTGGGGCCCGGCGGGCTCGGGCACGGGCCTGACCGGGCTGAGGGCGGCCGAGACGCGGAGGCAGCGGGAGGCTCGGGGCCTAGTCCCGGGCAGCGTGTCCCGGCGCCCTCCCCCACTCCCACACGCTCGCTCAGAGCCGGGGTGCGCCCGCCCGCCCGTCCGCCCCGGCGCCCGCCCGCCCGCGGCCCGGGATCCCTTCCCGCCGAGGGCGCCGGCTGGCGGCTACCTGCGGGCTGCGGAGGGCCATGGCGGCCCGTTTCAATGAGCCTCGGGGATCGTCCGGCTCCTCACGCTGCTTCCCCCGCCGCCGCCATCTTCTCGCCCGCACATACACACTCGCATCGGCCGCCGCGCCTGCGCACTGGCCGCGCGCCGCGGGGCGTGGGGAGGCCGGGCGCGCCGGGCCTGCGCTGCGCATGCGCAGCCGACAGGTGGGCGTGCGCGGCGGGAGCCGGCCCGGGGTGGACCCTGAGCCCGCGCCCCTAGGCGGATACGGCCCCGCCCGCTGCAGACCCGAGCTGCCGGGCCCCGAGGGAAAGCGCGGGGGACGGAGGTGATAACGCCGGAGCGCCTCGTCTGCCCGAGCTTCTCACCACCCCGGAGGCCACCTGGGCGGTGCTTGGCGGGACTCGGGAAGTCCGGGCCGGGAGCTGCGGCCTGAGGTCGGCCCGCTGGACTCGGGAAGTCCGGGCCGGGAGCTGCGGCCTGAGGTCGGCCCGCTCCGCCGAACCCTTGGGCCGGGGTCTCCGAAGTGCGAGCTGAAGATCTCAGAGCAGTCGCGTTTATGGAGGTCGCATCCACCTATTCATATTTGTTCACTTTTCATTCATTCCACAAACACACTGAGCGCCTGCACTGTGCCACGCCTTTAACTAGGCATCGGAGAATATTTAAAAAAAAAAAAAAAAAACGCACCCGTAAAGCGTTTAGGATTGGGGCCTGGCAAATGATAAGCATCCAGTGTTACCTATCACACACCTACATGCATGTGTGCAGACAGACCAGTTTTCGGGTCATTGGTTCCAGAAACAGTGAGCCCCACCTGACCATGCAGGGTACCACCTGCTTCGGCCCCTCCAGCTGAGTCTTTGGGTTCGTCACCCGTGAATGAGGTTAATTAAATTTCTTAACTCATAAGATTTATGTGAGGAGCAAATTAAATGAGTGTGAACACACTGGCAAAAAAATTAAAAAAAACTTTAAAAAGCTAGGGAAACAATACTATTGTACCCATGCTGATATTAAAACCACAGGGAAAAAAATCTACCTATATATAAAGACAAGGAGGGATATGAAAACCCATTGATGACTTACAGTGGTTTACATCTAGTTTGTAACAGCATGTTTTGTTTGTTTTAATGGTGGCACCACTTGATTTCAATACAAGGAGACACATGTGAAAAGGGAAATATGAGCAAGCATTGTGGGCCCTGGGCTTCCCTGGTAGCTCAGATGGTAAAGCATCTGCCTGCAATGCAAGAGACCCAGGTTCGACCCCTGGGTTGGGAAGATCCCCTGGAGTAGGAAATGGCAACTCACTCCAGTATTCTTGCCTGGAGAACTCCATGGACAAAGGAGCCTCGCGGGCTACAGTCCATGGGATTGCAGAGTCAGACAGGACTGAGCGACTAACACATTGTAGGCCCTGCAGTCCTTAGCAGGCCCTTCCCTGGTGGCACAGACAGTAAAGTGTCTGCCTGCAGTGCGGGAGTTCAGTTCAGTCGCTCAGTCGTGTCCGACTCTTTGCAGTGCGGGAGATCTGGGTTCAATCCCTGGGTTGGGAAGATCCCCTGGAGAAGGAAATGGCAACCCACTCCAGTACTCTTGCCTGAAAAGTTCCATGGACTGAGGAGCCTGGTAGGCTACAGTCCATGGGGTCACAAAGAGTCAGACACGACTGAGCGACTTCACTACCTTCACTACTATACTTGCAATGAGAGCCAGGGGAGGAAAGCACAGTCAAGAAAGACCTGAAAGGGACTTCCCTGGTGGCCCAGTGGTTAAGAAGCCACCTTCCAATGCAGGGACACAGGTTCAATCCCTGGTTGGGAAACTAAGATCCCACATGCTGTGGGCCTTCATCCCACAACTAGGGAGCCGGCACACTGGAACAAAGTCCTAGCACAGCCCCCCCAAAGAAAGCCTGAAATAAAATCCCAACACCCGCACTCTCTGGGCTGCGTGAATTTCAGCAGGTAAACTTTCTTAAACTTTCTGTGAATTTTTTGTAAAAGGAGGTGTGGTAAGCAGAGTCATCCCATCCCCAAAATGTCCACTTTCCAATCCCCAGAACCCGTACAGATGTGACTTTACATTGCTAAAGGGACTTTGCTGCTGCTGCTGCTGCTGCTAAATTGCTTCAGTCGTGTCCGACACTGTGCGACCCCAGAGACGGCAGCCCACTAGGCTCCTCTGTCCCTGGGATTCTCCAGGCAAGAGTACTGGAGTGGGTTGCCATTTCCTTCTCCAATGCATGAAAGTGAAAAGTGAAAGTAAAGTCACCCAGTCGTGCCCAACTCTTAGCAACCCCATGGACTTCAGCCTACCAGGCTCCTCCACCCATGGGATTTTCCAGGCAAGAGTACTGGAGTGGGTTGCCATTGCCTTCTCCAAAAGGGACTTTGCAGATGGGGTTAAATTGAAGACTTTGAGATAAAGAGATTAAATGGGTGGGACCCATGTAAACACGAAGATCCTTAAAAAAAGAAAGAGGGAGGAAGCCAGAGAGTCAGACAATCAGAGAAGTTAACAACTGAGGAGGGAAGACAGAGAGAGTGAGAGAGATTTCAAGATGCTAGGCTGCTGGCTTTGAAGATGGAGGGATACAGTTCTAAAAGCTAGAAAAGACACAGATTTTCTCCTAAAGCCTCCAGAAAGAAGACAGCCTTGCCTACAACTTGTCTTCAGCCCAGTGAATCTTCTGACCTACAGAACTGCAAAATAATTTGTAAACCAGTAAATTTGTGGCCACTTGTTACAGCAGCAACAGGAAATTAACACAGAGGAATAATACAATCTACTTTGCAAGCATGTTGCCAGGAGGAAACTGCTGTATTTAGCTCATGGAATATGGTGCCTAGCACTTTTTAACTACCAATCAATTAGTGATAAGGGACTTTTTATTAAATCCCAGGGAAGGTATAAGTTTTCTCCAAGGAGGTAACATTTGAGCTAAGCTTTGGTAACTACATCTTGAGAGGGGCCCCATATTTTCCCATCTAAACCAATGGCTACATGGTCTGACAAGCAGGAGTTAATTCTTGGGTCCCAGGGGTTAGACTATTTCAGTTAGACCTATCCTACCTGGAAAATTATTTTCTGGAGCTGTGATAGTATAGAAGAGTACCCGTAGCTGTGTGACCTGGGGCAAGTACCTACCTCTCCGGACCCTCTGTTTCCTCCTCTGTAAAACAGGAGGGATGATACCTTTCAGGAATGTAGTGGAAATGAATACAATAACAAGAAAACATATGTAAATTGCTTAATAAGATGTTCAGCATAGAGCAAGAACTCAATAAATGATGGAAATTATCATTATCCAGACTTTTTTGAAAGGAAGATAATGTTAGCAAGGGCTCAGTGCATTTGACAGGATGTTATTGCCGATAATAAAATTCAAGCTTTCTAAGAAAAATTGGAATTTGGGGAGACATATCCACCATTGTGAGCTGAGCAGCTTCCCAACATTTAAAGACTTTTCTGACGAGATTAATGGTGATAATAACAAATGAGGGTTGTCGCTTTTTTTTTTTTTAATACTAATGGAACATTTCAACATTTGGAAGGTGTGCATAACTCACTGAATCAGTATTTTCCAAATGACCCATGTAGGATGTTATAAAGTCACGCATGAATAAAAGATCCATTCAAAGTACTAAGCTAGATCAGTGGATTTTAATCTAACAGAGTTTGAGAAGTTTATTGAGATGATTTCACATTCCACTTTGCAGTTTTCCTTTAAGAAATTTGCTTTTCACAAGCAACAAATAAACATATACACAATTACTGAAAAAGGCCCTTCCTAATTTTTTTCTTAAAAAAAAAAAAAGGCCATTCCTTTTTGTGAACTATACTTTTTAGGAAAATACTCCTCTCTGCCTTCCCAGCTGCATGCCCTGTGTGAGGCTGGATTTTCTTCACACTTCAATTCAAAGCAACATATCACAACCAAGTAAAGTCACAAGCAGGTATGAGAATGCAGCTGCAAAATACAAAACAATGTTACTCTTCTCAACACCATTTTGTTGTTGTTGTTTTGAAAAGTTATATTTCTTTAAAAATATTTTATTTTTACACTGATACACAATGAATTTATGAGAAATAAATTGTCATACATTTTTATAAATATTTCGGTTTTCATTCCTAACTGGTAAATGGCAATAAGATAGAATTCACAAAAACAAAAGTTTTGGGGATCAGCAATAATTTTGTAAAATGAAGAGAAATCTGAGGACTTCCCTAATGGCACAGGGGATAAGAATCTGCCTGCCAATTCAGGGGAACACAGATTCAATCCTGGGTTCAGGAAGATTCTACATGATCCAGAGCAAACTAAGCCCAGGCATCACAGTATCCAGCCTCTGCTCTAGAGCCCATGAGCCACAGATACTGAGCCCATGTGCTGCAACTACTGAAGCCCAGTTACCTAGAGCCTGTGCTCTACAAGAGAAGTCACCACAATAAGAAGGCTTCACACCTCGACAAAGAGTAGCCCCTGCTCACTACAACGAGAGAAAGCCCTCGAAAAACAGAGAAGAACCAATGCAGCAAAAAAAAACCAACTAAGAGTTTTGAGAAGGACAACTCGGCACCAGGCAGGTCCCCCACTTCACTTTTCACGGGCCCCTCTGCCTGCCTGGAACTTCCTTTCCCCTTACTCCCTCAGATCTCTGGTTCTGATGGCCACCAGCTCCGAAAGGGCTTTTCTGAAAGGACCTCTTCTCTGCCCAACCACGGTCTCTCCTGTGCTGTTTTTGTTTTTCCCCTCCACAGCACTTCTCACTAAACGACAGTGTGCAGAATATTTATTTGAGGTGTGGATTATCCATCTCCTCCACTAGACTCTAAGCTCCAGGAAGCTTACCTTTATTCCCTGATATTTTTACACACCTGTAACCCTTCCAGATATTTGGCAGCCTTTCAATAGATAGTTTTTGAATGAATGAATGAACAAGTGACCATTTTTAATTCTCACAAAGCCCAGTGAGGTGAAGATTATTGGTTTCTCCATTTGGGGGCTGAGGAAGCTGAAAGAGGGGCTTCCCTGATAGCTCAGTTGTAAAGAATCCGTCTGCAATGCATGAGACCCCAGTTTGATTCCTGGGTCAGGAAGATCCACTGGAGAAGGGATAGGCCACTCAGTCCAGTATTGAAAGCTGAAAGAAGTCAAGCCACCACTTTCATGAGATAGAACTATAGTTTTGTTTTTTAAGATTGATATATTTATAGCTGCACTGGGTCTTCCTTGCTATGGGCAGACGTTCTCTAGTTGTGCCAAGGGGGGCTGTTCTGCGTTTCAGTGAAAGGGCTCTACAGCCTTCGGGCTCAGTAGTTGTCACATGGGCTTAGTTGCTCCGTGGCATATGAGATCTTTCTGGACCAGGGATCAAACCCTTGTCTCTTCATTTGCAGGCAGATTCTTAACCACTGGACCACCAGGGAAGCCCAAACCACCACTTCTTTTTTTTTTTCAAATCACCACTTCTACTGATTTGGAAATTGAGTCAAACCATAAAAAGACACTCTTGCATTTTTTCTTTTTTTTTGGTCCCACTATGTGGCACACAGAACTTCCCTGACCAGGGATTGAATCTGTGCCCCTTGCAGCAGTAGTATGGAAAGTTGACCACTAGACCACCAGGGAAATCCTTTTTTTCCCTCTCTCTCTTTTTAAAAATTTTATTGTATTGAAGTATAATTGATTTAAAATGTTGTGTTAATTTCTGCTGTACAGCAAAGGGATTCCGCTATACATATAGCTGACTCTTTTTTCATATTCTTTCCCATTGTGGTTGATTCGGGATGCTGGATATAGCTCCCCGTGCTCTATAGTGGGGCCTCGTTATTTATCGATCCTCTATACACCAGCTTGTGTCTCCTACCCCAAGCCTCCAGTTGCCCCTCCCTGCCCCACCCCCTTGGCAACCGCAAGTCTGTTCTCTGTGTCTGAGGGTCTGTTTCTGTTTCATAGATAAGGTGATTTGTGTCATATTTTAGATTCCACATAAAAGCGATATTATATAATGTTTGTTTCCCTTTCTAACTTCCCTTAGTGTGATCATCTGTAGGTCCATCCATGTTGCTGAAAATGGCATTATTTCATACAAAAAGACATTTTTGAGACAATCTAGTAGTGTGGGTAAGGCCTGGAGACCAGGGAATTAATTACCAACAAAAGTATTGGGTGTGCTAGTGAAATTGGGGCTGTTCTAGAAAACCCCACTTCCTGTTTCAAGGGATGTTGCTGAGATATGGGCTTCCCTGGTGGCTCAGATGGTAAAGAATCTGCCTGCACTCCAGGAGACCTGAGTTTGATCCGTGAGTCAGGAAAATACACTGGAGAAAGGAATAGCTACCCATTCCAGCACTCTTGCCTGGAGAATTCCATGGACAGAGGAGCCTGGCAGGCTACAGTCCACGTGGTCACAAAGACTTGGACACACCTGAGCGACTAACATGTGCTGAAATATATCCAGGTGAAATGACAGGATGTATGGGGTTTGCTTGAAAAATATTTAAGGCAAAAAAAAAAAAAAAAAAAAAACAGGGAGGAAAAAGGAGTAAGTGAAGCAAACAAGATGAAATCTTGAGAACCGTTGAATCTAAGATGTGAGAGTATCTGGTTAGGTCCTCTGAGAAGCAAGCGGGAAAGTGGGAAGGGGCTGGGGGCAGCGGGGAGAGAGTTGGACAGTTGCCTGGCAGGGCTGTCCCCTGGGCAGGAGTGGGGGTGGGGAAGGGCTGGGTAAAAGCCCTTGAGCCAAATTTGTGCATCCAAGTAATCTCATTCTCCTGTTCTAGGCAAGGAAAGAACCTGCCTAGTAGCGGTATGAGTTTCCTAAGGCTGCTGCGACAGCAGATGTTCTGAGGGAGCATCTATTTCAGGCCTCTCTGCAGCTTCTGGTGCTGCCGGTGATCCTTGGCCTAGCGCTTCAGCACTCCAGTCTCTGCCTGCGTTGTCACGTGGCCTTCTTCCCTCTGTGTCATTTAATAAAATCACCTTTGGGGGTTTTTCATCCCAGAGCAGAATGGAGCCTCAGGTTGTCCCCCCGGAGCACCCCTAATCATGGCTTGCTCTGCAGGGCATGTTATCTCAAGTATGTTTAATTTTTAAACATCAACATCCAATTCAGCCCAGCAACCTGCCCTAGGAAGGAAGGGAGCAGATGGGCCAGGAAATGCAGGTTGCTGCCTCTCATATCAGCTCCCCAAGGGCGTGTTCATGCATTTACTTCTTCTCCTTTTGGCCTTTTATTCTGAGTGGTAGAACTCATGTAGTTGAGGTCTCTTCTGGAGCAGAACACCCACACAGTGTATTTCCTCTCTCCTCTGTCGTACTTATTTCCTCATCTCTGCCCTACCCAGGGTTGGGCACTGTCTCCAGACCACAGAACAGGTGCCACTATCTTAAAGGACCTTGGCCAGGGGGAAAGTGCTCAAGAAGAGGAGTAAGCCAAGGTAAGAAGTACCAAGGGTCTGGATTGCATTGATTCTGGCCTCAAGTCACTCTGAATCTCTGAAGCAATCATTGATTTTCTATAACTCAGTTCTCATATAGGAGGAAAGTCCAGTGTCTCCTGCCAGCCTCACAGGATAGATACTGAAGTGGACTGGCATGATGAAATGAAGCTTATATCACATAGACTAATCCATTAGCTGCCATGCGTTCATGTTACCACTGAGTTAAAGTGGTGACATCACTATTTTATGCCCTTTCATGTTTCTTGATCCAGTCACTCCTACCAACCTTTCCCGTTCATCCAAGAAATTCTTATTTTTCATTGATATTCACCTAACATTTTTTTTTCTGCGAAACAGACAGCTGGTGTTGGAGGAGAGATAGGATAGCTTTCTTTCAGTCTTCTTTAGCCTAGAAAAATAAGTATCCTTTCTACTCTCAAGTGAAGATTGATTACTGTAATGCAAGAGTTTTGGGGGGACTTGCCTGGTAGTCCAGTGGCTAAGACTCTGCACTTCCAATGCAGGGGGCCTGGGTTCGCTCTCTGGTCAGGAAACTTAGATCCCACATGCCTCAACTAAAAATTTGCATGCCAAGTCTAAAGATTAGGCATGTCATAAATATATATTTTTAATAACCTTTGTTTAGCCCATAGGAAACATCCTGATCAGGCCCACCTGTGAATGATTGCAGGAAGAAAGAAATTAACACACCCCTCCAGAGGCAGCCCAGAACCAGGAAGTGTCTGACTTTATTCCCTCCCCTTTTAGTGTAAAAGAAGTCTGAATTCTAACTCAGGCAAAATGGTTCTTTGGTGCACAGGTGGGCCCACCTTCTTCTTGGTTTGCCATCTTTCCAAGTAAAGTTGCTATTCTTTGCCCCCAAAACTCATCTCTTCATTACTGACCTGTCGTGTGGTAAGCAGTATGAGCTTAGACTCTGTAACACCAACATAGATCACAGCCCAGTGAGAAAGACAGCCTTGTAATGCAGCCACACACGGCACACCAAGGTTCTAATGGGTGGGCAGCTTGTGGTCATATGAGAATCCTTGCTTTAGAAGAAGCCAAACAGGGACTATAACCAACATCCTATAACAGAGCGTGTGCTCCGTCGCTCAGTCATGTCTGACTCTTTGCAGCCCCATGGACTGTAATCTGCCAGGCTCCTCTGTCCACGAGATTATTTCAGGCAAGAATACTGGAGTGGGTTGCCATTTCCTCCTCCAGGGGATCTTCCCAACCCAGAGATTGAACTCTCGTCTCCTGCATCTCCTGCACTGGCAGGTGGATTCTTTACCACTGAGCCACCCGGGAAGCCCATCCTACAATAAACCATAATACAAAGGAATATAAAAAAGAATGTGTACATATGTATAACTGAATTGCGTTGTTGTACACCTGAAACTAACACAATATTGTAAATCAACTACACGTCAATGAAAAAAAAAGCAGATTTCAGCAGAGATAAAAGATGGAGAGATGGAGAGACAGAGACAAAGACAGAGGTAAGAGACAGCTGACAATGTTTCTTGAGCCCCTGGATACAGCAGCTTGAAACTGCAGACAACTCAGGTTTCCACATGAACTGAGTCCCCCAACCCCTTCAAACCTTTGCCACCTTGGACTGGAATTTTGTTACTTACCACCAAACGAGTGCCATAAATACATTAATATTGTTGGCATGTAAGTGTCATTTTCATAAAGTTAAAACATGACATTCAAATATAATAGTGAACCCATGTCAGAGGTTCACTAAGCTTATTAATAAGGAAGGCAGCAGAGTGGGGGGATGGATTCAAGGAAGCATGCAAGATAAGAGTCTGTATAGATATTGAAAGAAAGAATGCTGGAACTTTTTTTTTTTTTTTGACTGCTCCGTGTGACATGCAGGATCTTGGTTCTCTGACCAGGGATTGAACACATGCCCCCTGCGGTGGAAATGCAGAGTCCCAACCAGTGAACCACCAAAGAAGTCCCCACGTTTTCACTTTAGAAAGACATCTCAGGTATTGGCAGGTAAGTTGTTGGAGATGGGAAGGTGGTGAAGTCGGAGGCGCACAAAGAGACAGGAGGGCTTGGTACTAGTTAAGAGCCTTCAACTGAATCCCAGGCCAGAGACACTTTGTGAGCTCCTGGATACAGCCATGCCTGAAGCTAGGAAAAGTTCATAGCCTTCCCAATTAAGCCATCCTGAACAGGATGCTACAGAGGAGCTAGTGAACAGGGGAAATAATGGAAAGACATTGATGTGATGGAACCTGTTAGCTGATGTCAAAGGTAAGAGAGGCAATGTTATCCTAATGCCATATAGATTTCTGATTTGTTTTAATGGGTAGAGAAAACGGTCTAAGATGAGGTGTTTAACTAAAATTAGAACTGGATTAGGACCCAGTGGTGCCCTCCATGGTACACATCCTTTCTGTGTGTATCATTTCTTATTTGTAAGAAATAGGCTTCATTCAGCCCTCTTAACCTTCCCTGAGTTCCAAAGGGCAGATTTAGATAGTTGCCTATCAGGGAAGGGAAAGAAAGTATGTTGCCAGCCTCCTCTGTTCATGGAATCCTCCAGGCAAGAATGCTGGAATGGGTAGCCATTCCCTTCTCCAGGAGATCTTCCTGACCCAGGGATTGAACCTGGGTCTCCTGCATTGTAGGCAGATTCTTTACGATCTGAGCCACCAGGGAAGCCCAGGGGATGCAGAAACAAGCAAGGAGCAGCCAAGAAACAATAGTGTAGACTTGGGGTAGGGTCCTGGTTCCGCCTCAAACAATATCTTTGGGTTCTTCTGCAGAAACAAAGGCCCCCACCCAGGTGGATAACTTCAGGCTGAACACAAGATTCCTGGAGCATCACCCTGTTACCTCACCACCAACCAATCAGAAGAAAGTCACACCTCCTGCAGCCCTCACCTAAATTTTGCCTGTGAGAATTCTCCTAACAACCATCAGTGAGTTTGGGTTTCTCTGAGCATGAGCCACTTATTCTCCTTGCTTGGCCCTACAATTAATCTTTCTCTGCTTCAAACTCTGACATTTTGGTTTGTTTGACCTCACTGTGTCAGGTGCACGAACTTGCCTTGGGTAATAGAACCTCTCTGGTTGCTCAGTCTGGTGAGAGAGAAAAACACAAACCAAGGGAGTGACAGTCCTCATTCAGAGGCACAGTGCCTTATCTTTTTCTTCATTTCCATCAACAGGGCTTTGTGAAGAACACACCCATACTGACTAGGCCACATGCTGGCTTACATTGCTCTACTTCTGAGTTAAATGCTCCAAGGCTTAAATTTCAGTTCTGCACCTGCCCTCAACAAGAGATTGAATTTTTCTGTCTCTGTTTCTTCATCTTGAATTATGATTTATGAGATGCATCTCCATCAAGGCCGTGAAGACACAACAAAGCCCAAGGGCTCTGCATGATGCCTGGTCCATGATAAGTGCTTTATAAGGGGTGGAAATTACCATGATCATTCTGGGTTCTCCAAACAGACAAACATTTTTTTGACTAACTGGCTTGTGACATGGATTGTTTCTTTCCAATTTAAGATGCTTTCTTTTCACAGAAGTTTAAAAAATAATAAAAGGGTAATTACCATTGGGTAGGTAATTACTATGCTGTGCTTGCTCTATGATTAAATAAAAGTGTTTTGCATATAAGTTAGTGTTGCCGCTATTAGCAGTATTGATGTATTAGTTATACAATAATTTTTAATTTAACAGCATGTGCAGGTTCTGGGGCGGGCAGCCTCCCAGGAAAGAAGAGGGGCACCTGACCACACATTGCCTCCACTGCAGGAGGTCCAGGGACTGGGACTCCGAACTTCCACTGCAGGGGTAAGGGTTCAATCCCTGGTCGAGGAACTAAGACCTCCCATATGCTATGCCACGCAGACAAAAAAGAAAAGAAAACAAAATGCTGCTTTTCCAAAACCGCTGCCGTTTTACTGGTGATAGCAAAGCAAGTTTGAAGAGTAAAGAAAGCTCTGCATGCAGAGCCCTGGCCACCTGTAGGCTTGAATATTTTCTATTAAGATTTTTTAAAAGGGGAAAGGATAGACAGTGCACACAGGACCCTAGGCTGAACTCTTTCAGAATTTGGCTTATGTAGTCAGTTCCCTGAGTCTGTTTTCTTGGGGCTGTTATGTTAGCCTTCTGTAGAGAATGGAGCGAATAGAAAGTGTGTGTATATATATAGATATAGATATCGATATGGATATAGATAGAGAGAGACATTTATCTTAAGAAATTGGCTCACACAATTACAGAGGCTGGCAAGCCCCAAATCCGCAGGATTGGCTGGCAGGCTGGACACCCTGAGAAGAGCCAGTGATGCAGTTCAGGTCTGAAGACTGCCTGCTGGCAAAATTCCCTCTTGCTCTGGGGAGGTTGGTCTCTGTGCTAGACAGGCCTTCACCTCATTCAAGGCCCACCCACATGATGAAGAGCCTCCTGCTATACCCAAAGTTCACCGATTTAAGTGTTCATGTCATCCACATAACACTTTCACAGAAACACTCAGAGTAATGTTTGACTAAATATCTGGGCACTGTTACCCAGCCAAGTTGACACATATAATTAACCATCACATATGCATTAACCACACCAAGATTCTAGATACACAAAACTGAGAGCCAGACCTTAAAACATAGTAACCATATCATGCCACTGTGCTCCATGAGGAATCCTATGGAGGATTCTTTGACATCTCTGTGACATCTTTCCAAACGGGTGATGGGAATATCACCAAATCTTTGTCAGAGTTGATGAGACACAGAAATCTTTTAGCTTCCTGTTTCCTAAAACGTGTTATGATGACATAAAATCTCTACAGTTACTTTTGTTTACTTTTTAAAATTTTTATTTATTTTGGCTGTTCTGGGTCTTTTTGCTACATGGGCTTTTCTCTAGTTGTGGTGAGTAGGGGCTATTCTTCTTTGGGGTGCATGGGCTTCTCATTTGTGATGGCTTCTCTTGTTGCACAGGCTCTAGGGTATGTGGAGTTCAGTACTTGGAGCTCCCGGGCTATAGAGCACAGGCTCAATAGTTACGATACTTGGGCTTTGTTGCCCCAAGGCATCTGGGATCTTCCCAGATTAGGGATTGAACCCATGTCTTCTACATTGGCAGGTGGATTCGTTACCCCCGAGTCACCAGGGAAGCCCTCTATAGTTATTAGCAAGGAGGGGGCCCCAGGCAGAAACAAACTTGAGAAACCTTGGGTTAACCAAAGCTGTGTTAGTTACTCAGTTCTGTCTAACCGTTTGCAACCCCATGGACTATAGCCTGCCAGGCTCCTCTGTCCATGGGATTCTCCAGGCAAGGATACTGGAATGGGTTACCATGCTCTTCTCCAGGGGATCTTCCTGACTCAGGGATGGAACCTGGGTCTCCTGTATTGCAGGCAGACTCTTTACCATCTGAGCCACCAGGGAAGGGTCCTAACTAAAGTTAGGTAGGTGTCTTTAATGGGACTTTCAGAGGCTGTAATATACAAATGTGTAGCCTGCTGTGAGTCTCCAAGAGGAAGCTCTCACTTCAGAGTTCCCTAAACATTTCCTGACCAGAGCTCCTCTGGGGCAGCCGCATAGGAGACAAGGGTGAGGCAGGTCACACTCTGAGGGACATCTCATCCACAGTGTAAGGAACTGAGACTTAAGAAAGAAAATCTCTTGTCCAGGTGGCGTGTTTCAGAGTGAAAGCAAAAAACCACATTCCTGAAGCACAGCCCTGCGCTCCAACCATGTGGCTGAGGTGAGATCTAGTCCCTGTTCTAAAAGCAGGAGACACCAAGCACAGCCTTGGTTGAGGCTAATTAGTTAGGAAGATCAGACTGGAATCTTGGTCTCTTGAATTTCAGTCTGGAACAAAAAAAGAAAGCCCGCAGCATTGAGGCACTCAGAACTGCAGACAAGAGTGATATTTTTAGTGCCTTTAGGTGACCCCTGGGAAGATGAATCACTGCTATGGCACGCCTGGTCAAAAGATTCCACTTAAGCCAAGCATGAACTCCCAGCACCAGCGGATGCTGGAGACGATTCAAAGGGTCGGGCCACACCCTAGGACTTCCTGCCTCCCATCAACAGGAAGTGCACGGAGGAGGTAGGTTCACTTTCCCTGGGATGCAGCAGGTGTGTGGCCCTGCAGAGGTTTGCTCGGAGACCTCGCCAGCCTTCTCAAGCCCAAGTCTTTGGCTACCTCCAGGCTGAGTTGGACTTTAACCAGAGGGACGCCCCATAGTTCAGGTTTGGTCAGTGCAAACCGGGCACAGCTGTTGGGGATCTGGCAAGACTCATAGCTCAGGAAAGCCTGCGGGGGCAGAAAGGAGACAGAACCATCTAGAGAGCAGTGATCCTCAGTCGAGCTTGCCTTAGACTCCCTAAGTAAGTGTTAGTTGCTCAGTCGTGCCTGACTCTGCAACCCCATGGACTGCAGCCCACCAGGCTCCTCTGTCCATGAGATTTTCCAGGCAAGGATACTGGAGTGGGTTGCCATTTCCTTCTCCCAGGGGATCTTCCCAATCCAGGGATCGAACCCGGGTCTCCTGCACTACAGGCAGATTCTTTACTGACTGAGCTACAAGGAAGCCCCTTAGACTTCCTAGGATGGTTCATGAAAACACACATTGCTGGGCTCCACCCCAGGAGTGGCTGAGTCAGTGGATCTGGGGTGGGACCTGAGAATCTGCGTTCCCAAGTTTCCTGGGATGCAGATGCTGCTGATCCAAGAACGGCTGTTTGAGGACTGCTGCTCTAGAGCGCCCTCTAAAGGATACCCCGAGGTCTGCACACAGAATTGCTCCCTTGGCAGGCCTGAAATCAAGGCTACTTTTTTTTAAATGCTACCCTTTTTTAAAAAAATTCTTTTTAAAAGAATGCTTACCCTTTAAAAAATATATTATTTATTTATTTCTCGCTGCACTGGGTCTTCGCTGCGGCACAAGCTTTCTCTAGTTCATGGAGCTAGTCTCAGATGTGGTGTTCCAGCTCCTCATAGTAGAACTCAGGCTCTAAGGTTTCCAGGCTCAGTAGTTGTGGCTCACGGGCTTAGTGGCCCTGTGGCATGTGGAATCCTCCCAGATCAGAGACAGAACCTGTGTCTCCTGCACTGGGAGCTCGGAGACTTAACCACTGGATGACCAAGGAAGTCCTATTCTCACTTTTTTAGAACCCCAATTTTAGAACCCAAGGAGGGGGGTTTCTAGGCTGAATCTCAACCTGTAGTTATCTGGGAGACCAATACACAAAACTCAGAGAATGGGGTGAACTACTTACTATTTTCATTTTTTAATTAAAATATTTATTTATTTGGCCATACTGGGTCTTTGTTGCAGCATGTCAACTCTTAGTTGCAGCTTGTGGGATGTAGTTCCCTGACCAGGGATCGAACCTGCATTAGGAGCTCAGAGTCTTAGCCACGGGATTGCCAGCAAAGTCTCTGGGGTAAAGTATTGCTTTGATATTTTAAACAAATGTATTGAGATATAATTCATACATCATTCAATTCAATGACTTTTCATACAGTCACAGACATGTGCAGCCACAAACCCTGTCAATTTTAGGGTATCTTCATCACCACAGAAGAAACCCATATCCTTTAACTCCTCCACCCCTATCTTCTCTCATCACACCCCTCCCCTAGCCCTAAGCAAACACTAACCCACTTTCTGTCTCTGAATTTGCCTGTTCTGACCACTGCCTGTAAATGGAATCGCACAATATGGTGTCCTTTGTGCCTGCTTCTTCAGCTCAGCATAGTATTTTCGAGGCTTCATCCATGTCACCTGTGTCATGCTTCATTCCTGTTCGTTGAGTGATATTCCATTCTCTGGTATTTGCACCCCAGCAGTGCCTTCTGGGGGCGTAACACTCCATGCAGGGAATGTACATGGTGGCCATTTTCAAGCCATTAAAAGAGCTGGGTGTGAGCTGGCCAACTTAGGTTAAAATCCAGCTCCAGGAGAAGCAGGTGCCTCTGGGGTCCAACACGGACCCTCTGCCCTCCTCTGATTCTGCTCCAAGGCTGGCCACACGCTGACAGGATGCCCCTGCGTCACACGTGGGGCTTCTTTCTGCCCCAGGGAAGGAAGGAGGGAGCTCTCTGAACAGCCGGCTCTGTGAGCAGGGCAGCCCTGGATGGACGTCACCAGGGCCTCTGGGAGCGCCTACCCTCCTTCCTTGGGCAGATGTGTGAGGACACATGGGCTGCTGCGTGGCTTTCCAGTTCATTGATGCCCCTTGAAAAAGGTGCATCTCTGTCACACCTCAACCTCCAACCTAGGGCATCTTTGCTTTTGCCCCCATGTAGGATCTTAATTCCCCGACCAGGGATCAAACCCTTGCCCCCAGAACTGGGAGTTCAGAGTCTTAACCATGGGACTACCAGGGAAGCCCGTGGTGGTCGCTTGTGATGCTCTCAAGGAGCAGGATACGGCAGCCACGTGGCTGTTGCTAGTCACGCCTGGGACACTCGCCCTGGGAGACTTTGGCTTCCAGATAAGAAACTTGGTAAAGAAAGACCTGGAGACAGAGAAGGCAGATTCTTGGTGGCTCAGATAGTAAAGAATCTGCCTGCAACGCAGGAGATATGGGTTCGATCCCTGGGTTGGGAAGATCCCGTGGAGAAGGAAATGGCAACCCATTCCAGGATTCTTGCCTGATAAATTCCATGGACAGAGGAGCCTGGTGGGCTACAATCCACGGAGTTGTGAAGAGCGACTAACCCGACTACTTTGGGGGAGAGAGACCAGTGGGATGGGGGAAGCAGAGCAGAGGGAAAAAAATGAGGGGGGAGGGGCCCCAGCTGTCTCAGGCCCTGACATGTAGTGAGTCTTGGGGAGCTCCTATCTGGCTGTGACTGTGAGACCCAGGAGAGTGCTATTTCCATCAGCCCAGTCAACCCTCAGATTCGTCACCAAAAATAACTGCTATGGCTTTAAGCCACAGCTTGGGGTGACTCAATACTCAGTCATAGATAAAGCTCCCTGTGAGCAGCTTTTCCTCCTTCCTGGTCTCGCTCGGCTTCCTGGGCCATGAGACCAGCTCCCCAGGTCAGCCACCTGCCTCCAAGTCCTTGTCTAAGGTTCTCTCTCTGTTCAAGAGGACCCAAACGGACGTGGACCTTCTGGGGAGGTGAGGTAGTTCAATGTGGGTAATATAATTAGCCCGAGATTTGGGTGCTTCATCTGGAAAATGGGAGGCGTCTCGTTTCTAACCTAAGATTCTTCTGGAAGTAAAAGAATCAAGGAGAATTTACCATCTGTTAGTTGGTATCCCATCTGGGGCAGCTCAGTGGCTCAGAGGCAAATCTGAGGCAGGTTCTTCCCACCATTCTCCCAAAGCTGAAGTACCAAAGGCTCAGGGAAGTGACGCCCAACCACGGTGTCTGGGCTTGTCTGCTTGCTGGTGGAGGCTCTGAAACCCCTGCAGGGCATCAGAGCTATCTATCTGCCTCTTCTTGGGCCCTAAGGGTGGTAAAGGGACTCTGTTCTTACAGAAATGCTATTGTATCTTTCTGATAAAGATAACCCATTGCTTGTTTTTCTTTTCTTTTTTTTTTTTTTTTTTTGTTTTTCTTTTCTAATCAGAGTATCCCAACGGACACAAATTTAAGCAAATAGTTTCATTTCAGGTCAGAAGACTTAGGGCTGTCATCAAGAAACTGAATCAAACTTCTGGTAAAATACAGTAATTAGGAGCATAGTGAGAGCTGACTGGGAATGCCCTTGCCTCCCACGACACTGAAAGGCAGTCTGGTTAATTTCCAAATTATATTTGGGCTCAACATGCAAAGGGGCTCTTTTTCATTTGGGCAGAGAAAATAGGACTGAAGATTACTACAATAACCACACAAGACTAGGGCTTTAATTATAAAATAAGCCATACCCTAGCAGGCAAATCATTTTTAATGTGTTTCGAGAATTGAATACTTTATGGAGTTAAAAACAGAAGGGGAAAAAAAACTTCAACATGCAGGAAATTAAGAAGAGATAAGAAACAGAAAAGCTTTGGGTGTCATACAGTTACAATACAAAAGCAACAAATGAAAAAAATAGCACACACGTGATAACCAGCTTCAGTAACATTAGCAGCCAGAACATACCCAGTGAATTATCAACACTTAATCATCAAAGATCTAATTCTGCAAGGGAGCTGGAGGTAATGATGGATTTCAGTTGATCCAAAGGACTTTTTTCTTCTATCACAAGCAAACCTGTCAAGACGGCCCAAGTAACTTGGAAAAGTAGAGTTCCTTTTCTCAAAGAAAACTGACACAGGAAGGTTTCTCCTCCGGCCCCCCTCCCCCAAATTTGTACATTCATTAATTCTTCTAAGGCAACCAAAATACAATTTCTTGAGACCACCAAACCGAACACCCTGCAAAGCCACAAATTCTACCCGTGTAAAAAGGAAAAAAAAAAAAAAAAAAAAGATGAGCGATCTCCAAAACTCTGTAAAGTACAGGATGGTTTAGGTTACAGCTTTTGTTGGATTTCAAGTTAATGTATCTTTATAAAAGAAAGGGTGGACGAACCAGAGTGACGAGACCCAGCCAGGCCCTGGGTTGAAAAATGACCCATACTGGAAAGGTGACAGATGGATCGGCCCTCAGGGATCTTTTCAACTCTGCACACTCTGCTACGGTAGGAGCTTTGGAAGAAATGTTCAACGTCTCAGGGCGTTGGCGCGTCCTCATCACACACCACTGCCCTTTTGCTCATCTGGAGGCCCAAGACAGTCACACTCCTGGGCCATGTGTGACATCTCAACTCAAAAGCATGGATCAGATCGCAGCCATGGCAGAGCGTCATGGCCATGGGAGGTCGCTATGACAAGACCCTGGAGCTGACCTCGGGAGGGGTGGTGGTGGGGAGATGGAAAATGAAAACCCCGGCAGGCAACTACAAAATGGTTATTAGCAAATGGTATCAAAAAGTATCAAAACATTTCAAAAAACTTTAAAAACTGCCAGGCTCGGCGGACACAGGGGATGGACTCTCCAAGCACTTGGAGAGCGGCCCTACATTTCAGAGGTTTATCCTGGAGGTCAGGGACATGGCCCCTTCCCCTCTGAAGATGCTCAGAATCTATGGAGACAGCAAGGATGTCCATGCCACACGGCTGGAACTGCCCGTCCAGGTTTGGGAACAGGGGTCTCAGATTCTAACCAGAAGACCTGAGAGCCAGAAGCTCAGTGAGATGCTGGCCGAGGCGCATGCCATGGAGGAAAGGGTAAGAGGAGGAGGAAGCTGCTAGGTCTACAAGGGGTGCGGGGAGCCCTTCACTTCCTACATGGGTGCCTGTCACCCAGAGGTCCCTGCTGGCTTAGGGGCCAGGCCCTTAATTCACCTGAACTCAAGAGTGGGACCCTAGACCTGCGAGGGACACCACTTCCCTTGGGCATCTGGGTTGCCATCCAACACTGAACCCCCTTTAGGGTTGACTTCTCCAGTTCCCACTAAGTCACCATGAGGCCAACTTATGATTTAAGGGGCAAAGGGAAGGGCATTTAGAATAGAAATACACACATGAGGTTTTCTGCTCAGATTAAGACCTAGAAAGACGTAGACCTACCACCTGGCAGTCTAGATTTCTAAAAGCGGCAGAACGTTAGAAATACAGATTGAGCCATACACACAAGCAAGGTGCTAAGATAATCTGTATATTTTAAACAGCAGACAGACCACTGTAAGTAACAAGGATTCTTCAGCTTTACTACTCTGCTTTCCTTCTGTCATTACACTAATGTCTTAAGCAAACAGGGTTCCAACTTGGGCGAGGATCAAATTCAAAGCCTACCACTCATATGAAGTTAAAACTCTAGTTCTTTAAAAAGAAAAAAAAAAACAAACCAGAACCTGAATAAAAGCCCATCATTCTGAAAGATCAAAATAAGACAATCAAGGTGTTGTCAAAGTTCAAAGCGAACAGCTGGGAGCGCTGACAACACGATGGGGAAAGTTGCCGTTTCTGTCTCAACGTGGTGGCCAGGAGACCCCAAGCCTTTTTCACTGCGGCTGGAAATCGTATTATTGTGATTCTGCAGTTCAAAGGGCCGCCTGCTAAGGGTGCCCCAAAGTTCTGCCCACCTGGGTTACAGACAGTTTCCCTCTAGTCTTAGTTGGATTGCACAGCACACCGACTTCCACCTTAAAAGCGCAGACAGCAGGAACCCGCCATGGTCCCACCGCTGCGCTCTCCCGCACCCATGCAGGCACTGTCCCCGGGTCACAAAGCCCCTCTCCATGGACCCCAAAGAGCTTGGAAAATCCTTTCTTAGAACAATGGAGCCAGCACTAGCTATTTGAAGTGGGTCTACAAGAAGAAATTGTCCTCATCGACCCTACCTTTTAAAGAACACTCACGCCTCAATCATACCAGATTCTAAGGTGCATAGATCATAAACATCCTTCATAGCATAGCGGCAAGACAGACATCAAGGCACGAGAAAATCTGAATAGAAGCCGGCAGCACAACCTTATTGTCAAAAGCACAACAGCCAGCTTAGGCTAAAAATTCACAGCAGTCCTCCTCCCGAGGTCAAAGCCTTCCTGCTCTTCACAGCAAGCACGGTCTTTCTATGTGCTCAGCCCAATCTGCCCTGGATTCTGGTTGAATGACCGCCTCTTTGCTCATGACCTGGGCTGAGCTGGGGAGAACAGACCACAGGTTCTGTGACTCTCAGGGAACAATGAAACCTGCCTTGAAACAGGAGGAAGGCAAGCTCTCCCACAGTTGGCAGGAGTGCCGTAACATGGATTCCGGGGATGGCTGGATTAAGTTTGAGATGAAAGAAGGATTGCCGCTTCAATGCAGTTTGGAGGTGCAGGGTTGATGGAGAGTTAACAGGTGACACAGGACTTCTCAGAGCCTTTAATACACTGAAATGTTGTATTAAGGAGCTCCAAGAAGGTGGGCAGTTTTTTGGTTTGATTATTTGTATGCTTTGCAGAACCTCTCAAGGGTCTATAAGCCTTTAGCAACTTCCATAGGCTAAACATGCAGACAGGTCACCCATCTCGTGAGAGGCAGCATTCTTTTCAGTACCAAGTTTTCAACTCCCAGCTGGCTCTCAGCTCTCTTGGTCACTATGGAAACAGGCCAACCAAAACCACAGTGAACCTTCAAGAGAAGGGGAAGGAAGTGCCATTAAGAGACAGAAAAAAGGAAAAGGAGAAAGAAGTTCACTGAGCTTCTTATTCTAATGCCGACATTAACGATAATCATGAGGCCTTCTCATCTCTGCAGTAAGATCTCTGCCACGGCACGGATCACTAATGCCTCTGTTGGCTGGTGATTAAAACCCGCTCCACGCCCATTGTCCTGGTGTGACAGGTGGCTTGGGCAGGAGTCTCGAACGCTCCTTAAAGGGCACATGCTACTGCTGTCAGTTCTGGTAACTGTGGGACCAGCGGGGGTGGTCACGCATCTCAGGAGGAGGTGCGGAACCCACCATCACAGCTCATGCAGACTGGGAGACCTCAACCCCTGGGAGGAGGCCTGGCCAGGATCTCACCTGTCCTTTAGGAGGTGGGAAGCAGCTCAAGACTTGTTGAAGAGTGTGCCCCCAGCACAGGCTACCTGGCGACAGTCGGGCGGGACAGGATCTGGTGCCAGAGCTGGGGAGATGCTCCGACAGCCTCCTCTGGTCGGGGTCCCTGGGCCCTCCCTCGTGTGGGAGCCTCCTGGGGCATCTCAGAGCAGGGGTCATAGAACACAATGGCACGTTCCACCTGCTCCCTTCTTTCCTGAGTGATAAATGGAGATTGGTGGGGCTCAGTACATCAGTAATCTAAGAAACAGTGGCTTCCAGAAGAGACAGTAAAAAGACCAAAGCACAAATTACAGAATAACGCTTATCAAGAGCCTAGTGCCTGTTTTTCTTTCTCCCGTTCCCTTTTGGAATTCGGGACGATGACTAACCGGGAGAAATGGCCACCTGAGGAAGAAAGCCCAGTGGGGAAACCTCCCTGGTGAGAAGTCCCACTCCTCACCTGACTGTCTGGGCTGCTGGTGACCCTCGGTCACTCTCCAGGAGCCTCTGTGCCCTGCCTGTAAAAAACCACCTCGCCAGTGATTCCCAAGCGTGGCTGGCGCTCAGTCATTCCGAGGACAGTAGTTTTCAGCCCCCCTCGGCCCCCTTCAGAATCGCTAATTCTGAGGTGGGGCCCAGGAACCTGGTGTTTGAAAAGCTCAGCCAGGTTTGGGGAGGCATGGACTACGGGGCCTGCACTGTCGCACCAGAGCCCTTCATTCCACTACAGAAACTTCTGCGTCACTCTTGCCCTGGCTGCTCTCAGCGGGATGGTCGGGGGGTGGGGGGCACCCACAGGGGTTGGTGACTTGGGAAGTAGCCCCGCACAGATGCAGGGACCACTCTTGCCTGGGCCCTGGGTTAATTACTCAAGCAAGATGGTATGTCAAGTCACATAGAATATTTAATCGGTTACTGTGATACCATAGAAATACCAAGAATCATAAAAGTAAAAATAAAAAAAAAAAAAGCTGCTAGGTCGTACATAATGGTGCCCGGGTTCTCCCGGTGGCTGCTGGTCTGTTGGCACGCCGGGGGTCACTGGCCGCGGTCCTGGGGCCTCTTGCCCTTGCCTTTCTTCTTCTTGTCCTCCAGCCGCGGCTTCAGGGCGCACACGCAGGCTGACACGCCGGCGATGGCCTTGGGCAGCTCGGTGCCCTCACTCCACTTGTCCTTGTCGCGGTCGTAGACCTGCACGGTCTTGGAGAAGGCCGTGTTCTCCCAGCTGTAGCCGCCCAGGATGTAGATGCGGCCCTCCCACACGGCCACGCCCGACTCGCTGTTGGCGTGCAGCAGGGGCGCCACGCGCGTCCACTGGTTGCACTGTGGGCTGTAGGCCTCCACGCCCAGCACATCGAAGCGCTCCATGGACTCCAGGCTATCGTCGCTGCCGCCAATGGAGTAGATGCTGTCCCCCAGGCTGCACATGCTGTGCCAGCCGCGCGCCGTGCTCATGGGCCGCCGCTCCTCCCACACATCCGTCCGGTGGTCGTAGCACAGCAGGTTCTTGCGGTAGGGGCCGATCTGGTAGTCGTGGCCCCCCGAGATGTACACAAAGTCCTTGTAGATGGTGCCTGCGTGGCCATAGGTGAACCTGTGGATGGGCGGACGGACAGAGGGAGAGAGGAAGCCCAGGGCTGGCTTAGGACAAGGTCAAGATTTCATCGGTCGGCTTCCTCATCTACGGTCATCTGGTTCTGGGTGATAAACTACATGGGTTACAATCCACCCTGCTAGTTATTTTTGGGATCAAGGGACTCAACTCATCACGTGAAGCACGAGGCCCAGGCTGGCACACGGTCATCTGTAGCTACTATCATGACTGTCTACTCATCTTATTCACAGGTGTCCAGGCAGGGCTTCCCTGGTGGCTCAGTGGAGGAGCTGGGATCCACACCCAGACGCTCACCCCACACCCTCTTCTAACTTCCAGGGACAAAGTCCCCTAGACACTCAGACGTGTCCACAGCAAGCCTGCTTCAGAAGGTGCACTTGCAGGTTCGATCGCAGGGGGCTGGTCAGATAAACAAGTCCCCTCTGCTAAGCCCGTGACGATAAACGCAGCAAACGGACATCTGAAAAGGGTGGGACAGTCATCACGCCCCCTTCACAGACGAAGCAGCAGAGACAGCACGGGGTGGGGACCCCTGCTCAAGTCAGATGGAGCACAGACAACCCCCACCCCCTGAGCTCCTCCTGCCCAAAGCTGAGAGGTTTTCAGTGAATCTCTCACCCCCTGAACCCAGTACCCACTCCCTGAAACTCAGGCAGTGAGGAGACTTGCAAACGGAGCACTTGGGCAGCCCACAACAGGCGCCCTGACACGCCACCACTAAGCCCTCTGCTCCTCATGCTGTTGTTCACAAGCCAGGAGACTCTGCCTGGAATTGGAGGCCAAGATACCCAGAAAGGCAGGTGGGCTCAACTGCCACCCCAGAGCCTGGGTGTCTGTAGGTCTGCCCCCAAACCCCAATCACCTTGGCAGGCCGGCTACGTAGGACCAGGAGTCAGTCTTTGGGCTGTAGGTCTCTACCGAGGAGAGCGCTCCGTTCTCATTTCGGCCGCCGACGGCCACCAGCATGTCCTCGATGGAGGCCAGGTAGAAATCCACACGGCGCTGGTTCATGGAGGCCACCTGTGGAGGCGACACGCCTGTACTCCCCCATTCCCAAACCTGGGTCAGCATCAACACCCAGCACTGTGTCCCCAGCATGCTCCATGGAAGACACAGCCCAGGTGAGGCAGTGGCCACCTGAGTCTGGGGAAGGGAGCCAAACTGGAAGAAGAAAGGGGGGCTCTTTGGGTGGGACCCTCAAGACCTCATGAATCCCTACGAGGGGCATGGAGAATTCACTTCCCCAAACCTGTCTGGCCACACGTGGACTAGAATTCTGCAGGACACATGGGTCCCAGCCACTGATGGATTGGTTTCCTGAAATGTAAATTCACCTTTCCCCTTGCCCCCCACAATCAGATATTTTAAAAATTAGTACTGATTGCCATCTGTGTTGGCGGGCAGAAAGTAGCACTCAGCAGGAAATTAGCAACAGGAGACCCAAGCTTCTTTTTTCCTTTTTAAAGACAAGCAGGACATTCGAATGAACATGGTCCCACAGCAGACTACGTGGTTAGGCTGCCGCTGGTATGACGGTATGGAGGCCAACCTTCTAGGCTGGGAGCCTCCTTCTTGTGGCAAGACTTACACAGTGGTTGGTTTTAGATTTTTGAGAATAAAATAGAAAAGTCATCTGAGTCCCTTCTGAACCTTGAGCTCAGGAAACCACCAAGTTAGGTCAGGAGACTGAGGTGAGTATAAAGACTGGGACAGACTCTCGTGGGTGGCGCTGTGGTTCTGGGGAGGAAAGGAGCACAACCCCAACCTCCAACAACGTGAGCTACAACCACAACCCTGGGAGTTCAACATCCCCCCACCCGCTTCCAGAGGGAGAAGCTGAGATTTAGAGCGGGCATGGAGCCAGCCTGAAACTCTCAGCTACAATTTGCCAAGCTGGGCCGTGAACCTGGGTCTGACACCAAGACCCAGGCCCTTCCCAGCATTAGCCACCACACCTTCTAAGGGGCCATGGCTCCTATGAGGCATGAGCCTTCGCAGCCTCCCTGAAGCACCTCCAAACCTGTCCCAAAGAGGAGCTTGGCAGACTCCGAGATGTGGGGAGGCTCTCAGAAGTATGGGTCAAGTCTCCAGACCAGTGCCATCCAGGATGGTAGCCACTAGCCTCGCACGGCCATTCACACTCACGTTTAAACACGTGACAATGAAATAAAACTGAAAACTCAGTTCTTTGGTCCCATGGGCCACACTTCAAGCCCTCAACTGCCACATGTGGCCGGTGGCTACTGCTGGATGGCACAGACACAGAACTGTTCTGTGGGTGCAGAGTTCTACGGGGCAGCGGTGCCCTGGGCGTGGCCCATCCCTGCAGAAGGTGGCCAGTCAGCCCTCAGTGCCCCCAACCAGGCAGGGGGCTGTGACGGGGCTCATCATCTTATCATCACACCTAGGTCAGAAGCAGGACGGCTGTCCAGGCCTGAGAGAAGGGGGTGAGGGGGCAGTCAAGACTAAGGTTAAGAAGATCGAAAGTCCTCAAGAGTAAAGAAATAATCTGGCTTTAATCTCACCTTGATCCACTGTTTACAGCGGGGGTCATACCTATAAAGGAGATTGGAGGCCGCATCCCCTCCGTTGTCCCGTGAGAAGCTGCCGCCGGCGATGAAGATGAACCCCCCCAGCACGGCGACGCAGTGGTGGCTCCGCCGGGCTGGCAGGGGCGTCTCCTTGACCCACTGCTCACTCTGGGCGTCCAGGTAGCAGGTGTCGTCGCTGAGCTCCAGACACCGCTCGGAGACCTCGCCGCCCACAAAGAGCAGGCACTCCTGGGTGGTGCGGAGGGCCGTGCGCTTGGTCTGCATGACGGGCTGGGCCGCCAGGCTGTTGTGGTAGCGCACGGCCTCCTCGATGAAGCCTTCGCAGTTGGCCTCGCGCGGCAGCAGCGAACACACGGCGGGCTTGACGCGGTGCAGCAGGTCGTTCTTGGGGATGAGCGGGAAGTGGATGTTCTCCAGCACCTGATAGGCATGGGCTTCGCGCTCAGGCTGCTGCGTCAGCCACTGCAGGGCGGCCTGCAGCAGGTCGTGCTCGCACTCCCGCTGCACCTCGCTGCTGCCCAGGTAGGCGCACAGCTTCTGCATGGAGATGTTCTGCAGGAAGGCGGGCGTGAAGGACAGCGTGCCAAAGCGGCTGAGGATGAAGCCATCGATGAAGGCGTCCAGCCGCTTGAGGCTGTAGATGGAGGCCAGCTCCTGCAGGTACAGGTAGTTGTCCTCGCTCACCTCCTGCTCCAGGTACTCGCAGCAGAAGTCCACCGCAGTCCAGATCTGCAGCAGGTGGGCCGTCTCCAGCACGTAGTCGATGTTGCCGCCGTCCAGCACCAGCTCTCCGCCGTACAGGAAGTCCACCACGGCCTTGAGCCCGATGTAGGAGGCGCCGATCAGCTCCACCTCCTTCTGGAAGGCCTCGCGCATGCCCAGGGTGAACATGGAGTTGAAGTAGTCGCTGCACACGGCCAGCAGGTTGCGGTGGGCCGGCAGGCGCTGCTCATCGGCCACCAGGACCACGTCGCAGAAGAGGCCGCGCAGGCGCTGCTCATTCAGCCGCTGCAGCACTGTGCCCGAGTGCTCGGCCCAGCGGTACACCTGCAGCGGCGAGAGCGCCTGTCAGGAGGGGAGGGGGCCTCGGACCCACCTAGCGCCACCCGACCAGCATTTAGCATACAGCAGAATGAGAGAGAACGGGAAATAGAGTGCCAGAATACCTCGCAGAAAGTAAGGGTGTTTCACTGTGTGTGTGTGTGTGTGTGTGTGTGTGGCTATGTACTTGTATTGGGCTTCCCTGGTGGCTGAGATGGTAATCAATCTGCCTGTAATGCATGAGACCCGGGTTTGATCTCTGGGTCAGGAAGATCCCCTGGAGGAGGGCATGGCAACCCACTCCAGTATTCTTGCCTGGAGAATCCCATGGGCAGAGGAACCTGGTGGGCTACAGTCCATGGGGTCGCAAAGAGTCAGACATGACTGAGCAACTTTCAGTTCCATTTCTTTACAAATAAAATTTACTCAACCTTTCTTTTTTCCTTTCATTTTCCCCCCTCTTCCTCCTTTATAAACAGAATTCCCCAAAGTGTTCTTCGTTCCCTCCTTTCCCATCTCTGTTTCCTTCTCAGCAAGCGTGTGTCATGGCAGAGGTTTGCAAACACTGTCCCATGGGGAGGGTGAAGTTATGTGGGGCGGAGCCTCTCTGGTGGGACGGGAGTTGGTGGAGCCCCAGCTCTGCAGCCTCTGAGTCTCGAACAGCCTCTGAGCTTCCGTTCCTGGTCTCACAAGTGAGGCTGAGTCTGTTTATCACCCAGGTTTGTGGGGGTCATGAGACAGACCCTGGCACAGAGCTGGCCCCAGGGGAGCGGCAGCAGAGTCACCTGCTGGGCCCCTCAGTCCCCACGAAGGCACAGTGCCGACACTTAGGCTACAGAGACCATCCAACAAGGTCACGGGACCCAGAGACTAATGTGCCTGGGGAACTTACTTTCAGAAACACGGCTTCAGCAGTCATGGCCAGGGTTAAAAGAAATGTATGTAAATTGCAGGAACACTGTGCTACACATCGCCCTGTACACGTGACTGCATGCTCTTGTTCGAGCATCATGGGAACCCTCCAAGGGAGTGTCAATTATATTTCCAGATGAGGAAAAGTCAGGCTCAGAAAGACTGCAAAATCTGTCCAAAATCCCACAGTGACTGAGAGGCAGGGCTGGGATTTGAAACTAGATCTGATTCCAGAGCCCAAACCTTTAATCACCACGCTACACAGGAATTAACAAATCAATTGATGGGAGTAATTAATAGGAGTTAATTCAATACATTCAGGTTGGTGGACATTGACTGACTGTTGTCTGCCTGCCCTGGGCTTTTAAAGATACAAAGAAAACTCAGACTTTAGATAACAGTTTCTAAATCCTGGACGGAATAATCAGGATATTTCACACTGCTCTATTTACTCCCTATAAAAACAACAAGATGATTCAACATATGAGAAAACAGACCATTCAGAAACATCAGCAGGGCGATTCAAGGGTGATTGGGAGAAAGGGCTGGGCATTAAGTCTGGTGCGTGGTGGGGGTGGTGAGGCTGGGCAGGTGCAAGCAGCTGGCTGACTTGCACACAGGTCCCTAGAGGTTACTTCTCAACGTGTGTTCTGTGGCTGGGCCTTGGTTTTTTCTTCCCTTCCAAATCTGTTCTCTACCACCTCCAATGCACCAGTAACGGGCCACTTTATTTCCCTGTGGTCCTTCCCATCCAGCCAGTTCCAACATCCATGGCTCCATCCACACGAGTTTCAGGCAACATCCTCACATTCTGAGGACACCATGCAGCCAATCCCTACAGCTCCCTTCTCTTTCAAGTCCACAGAGCCAGGCTCTCCTGCCTGACATTACAGGGTGGCTTCTTGGAGGTTCACACATGGATATTTCTGCCTATTCTGGTTATCCAGAGAGCACTGGGCTGGCCTGGTTTTGGCCTATAATTGAGCAGGAAAGGTCTGGGCTCCAGCACAAGCTGGCCTGAGGCCCCTCTTGGGTGCAGACTGAAGGAAATAAAAAGGCACCACAGGAGTGGGCTACCGAGTGACAGTGAAGGCTAGTGTCCTTGAGAAGCAAGTGAGGGGCCTCAGGTGGGCTCTGAGCCCACCCTGGTCTCCTGGTTGCTTCCAAGCCGGCGGGGGCACTGGAACTATCACAGTTAAATAGGGGTACACAGGCCCCTAGCTGCGGCGTGAAAAGGAAATAACCCTGAGGAGGGGCAAGGATAGGGAGAGCCCTGGAGGAGAGTTTCCATGGGGCCATCTGCAGCAGGCAGGCAGGGCAGAGACGGCTTCACTACTTCTACAGCTGGGCCTCCAGGCTAGGTGGGCTCGTTTAGTTCTGCACCTGGGTCTCCACCACAGCCTGTTTCCAGATGTTTAGTGCAGCAGCAGAGACAACAACTAAAAACAGACAACCGTGACTTCCCGACTTTAAAGGGTCATCAGTAACTGAGTTGTAGCACTTCACATAACTTAGAAACTCTGACCTTCGACTTTCTCCCATGACATCAACCCTGTTCATCCCTTCATTTCTTATTTTAGCACCTTCACCAAAGGCTAGGCAAGGGGAAGAAACACGTGTACTCAGGGTCTAATGCTGGGCAGAAAGGGGCATGTATGGGGATGTTGTTGTTTAGTTGTGAGGTCGTGTCCGACTCTGCAACCCCATAGACTGTAGCCCGCCAGGCTCCTCTGTCCATGGGATTTTCCAGGCAAGAATACTAGAATAGGTTGCCATTTCCTCCTCCAGGGGATCTTCCCAACCCAGGGATCAAACCTGTGTCTCCTGAATTGGCAGGTGGACTCTCTACCGCTGAGCCACCAGGGAACCTGAGGTACGGGGCACCTTATACTAAAAATGAATTCAGGGACTTCCCTGGTGGTCCAGTGGTTAGGACTCCTCGCTTCCACTGCATGGGGTGTGGGTTCAATCTCTGGTCGGGGGACTAAGGTCCTACAAGCCACATGGCACAGCCAAAATAAATAAACATTAAAGAATAAGGAATTCAGCATCAAATTGGATAGACATATTTTAGAGTGGATAAATGAGCAGCGGCAGCCACAGCATGGAAGGCTCCACTGATCCGAGACAGGCAAGGTGTACCACCACAAGCAGTGACCGGGGTGACCCTCCGACGCAGGGTAATGAGAGCAAGGAGCAGCACACAGCCACCCCCCGACTCCATTCATACAAGTTCAAGGGCAGGTGAAACTGCGGAAAGCTGGGAGAGTGGCTCTCCCTACTGCAGGGACCCGGAGGGGTCTGGTGATGTTCTTTTTAACTTATCCAGGTTTTGGCCACACGGGTGTGATGAATGTCTAGAAATTCAAGGGCACGTTATGATTTGGGCACTTGCTAAGTATGAAATGTTAGGAACATAAATACAACAAACCAAGGGATAGAGAAACCTATTCCTGAAAGCTTCAATTCAAAGAGAAACAGGCTCAGAATCTGGCTTGAAGGGACAAAGGTTTCTAGCGCTGTCGAACTTAGAAAGCTACGCTGTCTCGGCAGCCAAGCTCCGAAACAAAGCCCCTTTGAGGCAGCAGTGAGACCTTTCTGGGTTTTCACAGCAGATAAAGCCGGGCTTGGCAAGAGCCTTCTCAGTCGGCTCAAATGGAAATAGGAGAGTTCTCGGGGGATCAGCCTCCCCTGAAAATTACACCCCATTTTTCTTTTTCACACAGCTGTTGAACCTCACTCCTCTTTTTGTCCTCATCTGTAAGTTGCTCGCAGCTCCCTTTATCTAAAATGGTATTTCATCTTTCTTCATTTGTCTGCTTTTAAGATATTTTTTCCCTAATAGCTTGCTGTGTCATTTAAACACACAATATACAGTCTATATATCTGGGCATGTATTATATGTACTTTGAAAGAGTAAAATTCTTTCCACATCCCCAAGAACACATTGCAGTTCCTTGTGAGCAATGTCAGCCCCATGGAGAATGCATGATATAGTCCAACCATGACATTTAATCGTCAAAAAAGGAGACTTTTAAAGAAAAGGACGCTATTGATATTTATAAAGAGACAGGTATAAATGGGGACTGTCCCACAAATTGGTCCCCTGAACCTTATCTACAGCGGCTGTGGGGACAAGGGCCGCTCCAAGTCACCTGAGGAGTCTACTAAAGGTTACAGATTACCAGATCCTGCTCCCAGACTTTAATTTAGCAGGTCTGGGGTGGGGCTGGGTACATGTACTTCTAGTGAGACACCTGCCCCCTCCCCCTTCCCAAGACGAGTCTGATGCAGTCAGTGTGACACAGATAGGTAGCAGCGCCCTGGGGGCCCACCCTCACTCACTCCTAGGCTCCCAGAAGGTCACGACCAGGAAAGGCTCTGGCCCTTCACATCAGGTATGCCAGGTGCTCCCCCACTATAAGGCTGGGGGCTGGCTTCTTGACAGACATCTTTGGAGCCTCAGGTGGAAACAGGAATCCCATGACATCCACCTTGTCCTGTACACCTCTCAGGGTCGAGGTGCAGGATAAAGGAGTCCAGTTGTGTTTCTAACATCCACTACTCCCTTCAACCCCCGCTCTGATTTTATGATTTTTCCACTCCTTGCCTGTGCCGCCTCTAGTCATCGTTAAGGAGATTAACACCAATGCCAAGAATAGAAAATCAGCCTGTACAATGAGAATGAGCTTGTTAGAAAACCCTCACCCTTCTTGGGCAACCGGCACAGTGACCTGTTCACAGACCTTTGAGGACTCGCTGATCTTGTACGGCCGAGACACTCGCGTCTGCCGGCTTCCCTCCATCATAAACGAGATCGCAGCCCTACGACAAGAACAGGGTTTCTGAGCATGTAGTAATAACTCGAGGTCATTCACAAATCGCAGGCTCTGCTGGCAGGTGTCAGTGACAGCAAGAGCGAAGGGAGGGGAGAGAGAGAGAACACTGTACTTCCAAGCACTCTGTCATGCTGAGGGCTGAAAACATTCGGGTGTTAAAATCAGACAGAACACGTAGTAAGCGTTCCCTTCTCACCTAAAGTCCCACCACGTCTTGTCTCTAAGCTCGCCTACAAACACCTACCTTTGGATGTTTGATCAGAAGGACGTCTTTGCAATAGATCAAGACCACAGTATCAACACTTGTCATTTCAGAACCCAGACTATGACCCTGGGACCAAGTTAAGGGACTGACACCTGCTATCACATTAAACTTCCACCCGGCTTGACCAAGCTGATGTCACTTAACCCATTTCACAGATGAAGATGTTGAGCTCAAGGTCACACAAAGCTAGTGAATGGCTGGGAATCAAACCTGAATCTGTTCAGCTTCAAAACTGGACAGACATGGGCACTTGAATGGGGCCTAGGCTTTGAGTCTGATCCTTGTAAAATTCTGTGACGTTCAGGATACGGTTCAGGGACGACTACCACGTATAAAATATGCTCTGGACACAGGCAGTCTTGTTTTCTTTGTCTCACTGATTTAAGCCCCACAACATCACCAGGACGCCAGCACTATTATTACCCTCAGTTTACAGAGGAGGAAGCTGTCGCAGCGAGGGGAAGGAACTTGCTCAGCTTCACACTCAGGAAGGAGCAGCAGAGTCAGGATTCCAAGGTAAGGAGGCTTGCATGCTCTCAAGCCCTAGGCTACTCCACCTGGCCATTAAACAAACACCCACAGGCAGGAAACCTCTGTGAGAGAATGGGAGAGGGGATGGGGGTATGTCCTGCCTGGAACATCCACGATAAACTTGAACAAGCAATTTAACCTTTCTACACACTTCATGGTGGAGTCTATGGCAAGGGCTGGTGTACCCACACCATGACAGGCCTCTTCCAGTTTTTGAAATGTCAAGCAACTCACTAAGAGCACAGAGCCGGCTCTGGGAGACCTCGGAGGATGGGCACACAGGGAGGAAGGATTAAGCCAGCAACATGGGCACAAGTCATATACTGGGACAGAGGGTTTACAGAGGGATCTATCCCCTGCTATCCGAGTTGAGAAGAGTCAGCTTTTGCTAATAAGTAACAGTGCGGTAAGGAGTCCAGCGCTCTGTTAAGATAATCACGGAAAACAAGAGGGGGCTCCAATGATGTGGGGGAATGGGTTGGGGAAGCGATCCCGGTACAGTCGACCCTGCCAGTTTTCTGGGGGGAAGGAAGGGATAAGTAGATTTCTCTCGGCAAATTAGCAACTTTGTGACAAAGACCAGCTGTAGCCCTCCCCCCAATCCTTTCTGACTGCCCCTAGGATGCTGGGGGCTCAGCGACGGAAGGGAAGGACACCAGCAGCCATCCTACTCTTCATCCCTGACTTCCTTGTTTCACCTTCACCCTCCGAAACAGGTGTCACCGCCGCTCCTGATGCCCAGGCTCAGGTGGCCGTGGGGCCCGCCCAAGGTCACCCGCAGCAGACCGTCTCCACCACCCGAGGCAGCCAGCCAGGTCTCAGGTCTGCCTTCAGTGCTAAAAGCTTTGTTTTCTAGGCCAACGTTTTTAGAGCGAGTTTTCCCCGTGAGGAGGCTCCCTTTTGTCTGCGGGCAAGCGGTTCGGGGGCCCAGCTGCTCCAGGAGTGTGGGTGTCAGCTGCCTTCTGTGCTTTCTGCAAGCAGGTGAGGGGTCAAGGCCATCCGCAGGGACTGTGGCGATACCCAGTGAGGCGCTGAGAGGTCTTTTTACTAAACACGAACAGAGGCCACGTCCGGGCGGCCGGCAGGGTCCCCAGGGACCCGCGTTTCGGGCCTGAAACCTGCCGGACCGCGGCGCTCGGGAGGTGGGGGAAACCGCGTCGTGGAGGTGGAGGTGGACCCGGACGCCCGCACGCACTCACCGGTCCCGGCTCTCGGCGGATACCGCCGTGGCTTCCTCGGACCCGGCACCGCTAGGCGGAACCGCCGGCACAACAGCCGCCCGGGCGGCCTCGCGCCGGCCGCGAGGCTGGGGAGGGCGCGGAGCGGGGAGGGCGCCGGCGGCGGGATGCGGGGACGCTCGCCCACCTGGGCCGCGCGCCGCCGCGCAGGCCGTACCTGTCCCACCTGCGGGGGCGGCGGCCCCCTCCCCAGCCCCGAGCCTCGGGGCCCGCCCCTAGCCCTGCGGTCCTCACCGGCGCTCCGCCGAGCACAAAGGGCTCCCGCGGGCGGAACCGCGGCGCCGGCGACCCTCCCGAAGCAGGCCCGCCCCCCGCCCCGGCCCCCGGACGGCGCGCGGTTCCCGCCCCGGCCAGCGCAGGAGCGGGGCGCGCGCGGAGGCCCACCTGGGAGGGCACGCTACTGGCGCGGCGCAGGGACCCCCGGCGGCGGGGCCGAGCGGGCGGGGCGGCGGGGCCGGAGCGCCGGAGCCCGCGGGCCGGCCGGGAGCGCGGCCATGGCTCCGCCAGGAAGTGCGAGGCCGAGGGCGGAGGCGCGCGCGGCCAATGGCGGCGGCCGGGAGCGGGTGGGCGCAGGCGGCGCGGGGGCGGGGCCTTCGCGGGGCGGGGCCTGCTCCGGGGGCGGGGCTTGTGCGGGGTCCGGGCCTGTGCGGGTTCCGGGCCTGCGTGGGGTCCTCGCCCACCCCTCGACCTGCACACACCCTCGACCCGGGGGCCTCGCTCGCGGCCCCGGCGGGCCACTCAAGAGTCAAGCATCGCGACCGCCTCCTGGGTGTCGACCGCCGTCCCAGGCGCAGGGACACGGCGTGGACCAGACAGGCGAGGTCCCGGGCCTGGGGGACCTGAGTGCTGGGAGGGGGCATCGCGGGGGCACCTTCGCACCTTCACCCTCTTCCAGCCTTAGTTCGGCCGGCCGCATTGCGTTCACTTACAGCGAGGCCTTCGCTGGCCCCCTGTGTTAAAGTCACCATTCCTCTCTTCACTACCAAACAGCTCTGTGCTTGCTGCTGCTAAGTCGCTTCAGTCATGTCCGACTCTGTGCGACCCCATAGACAGCCCACCAGGCTTCCCCGTCCCTGAGATTCTCCAGGCAAGAACACTGGAGTGGGTTGCCATTTCCTTCTCCAGTGCATGAAAGTGAAAAGTGAAAGTGAAGTCGCACAGTTGTGTCCGACTCCTAGCGACCCCATGGACTGCATACAGCCTTCCAGGCTCCTCTGTCCATGGGATTTGCCAGGCAAGAGTACTGGAGTGGGTTGCCATTGCCTTCTCCGAGCTCTGTGCTTACCTCCGTCTAATTTTTCTCAATCATTCCTTGTTCATTCGACTTACTCTTCTCTCTCCCTGACTGGAAACCCGTCGGGGCAGGGTTTGCTGCCAGCCCCAAGGCTGGCACCTGGTAGCCTCTTAACTACGTGTTTGAGGAATAAATGAGCTTTAACCACCACAGATCTATCATTGTCAAACTTACACTACAGCCTGAATGAACCTTGGAAACATTATTCTAAGTGAAAGACACAGAAGAACGGGAATTGTATGAGTCCATTTATATGAAATGTCCAGAACAGGCCAATCCATAGAGACAGAAAGGAAATTAGTGGTTACTCAGGGCTGGGATGTTGAGGGAAATAGTGTGGCTGTTAAGGGATGTTTTGGGGCAGGAGTGTGATAAAAATGTTCTGAAATTCGGTCATAATGATGATTGCACAACTCTGAATAGATGAAAACCCACTGAATTGTACAGTTAAAAAGGGTGGATTTGGGATTTCCCCAGCGGTCCAGTGGTTAGGACATGGCACTTTCATTGCCATGGAGCAGGTTCGATTCTTGGTTGGGGAGCTAAGATTCCACAAGCCGCAGAACACAAACAAAATTTAAAAAATAAATAAAAACTAAGGAAGTACTCGGTATCAAAAGGGACAAGCACAAAAGGGAAAACATTACCCACCCGAGGAGAACAGCTGTCAGTACCTAAGTGTAGAGCAGCCCTGAGTTTTTTGCATGCCTGTGTTCACGGATGCATGCACGTGATGCTGTGTGGTACAGGCCCTTTGGAGAGGTGTCAGTGAACTGCCAGCCCTGTCCCAGGAACAGCTGGGCCTGGGGTGGGGGGCGGGTGGGAGGGATAGGGAGGGGGGTAGTGTTGGGGATGGGGTGAGGCCTAGGAAAACTGTTCCTTGCAGCTGCAGCCCTAGCTCCCCAGGGAGCCTCCAGGTCCCTGAGTCTCTTGGAGGAGGAGGGAAGGAGGAGGCAGGCGGCTCTCTAAACACTCTGTTCTCACCAGAGGTTTGTCCTTGGCCCAGCTTTCCTCCCAAAGGCTGAGTAATCTAGAAAAATTGCAGCCCAGCATAAGTGAGCCAGCCTGGGGGCCACCCTGGATCACGTCTGCAAGTGGAATTCTTGGCTCAGTCCCTCCAGTAAATTTGTAACTGTTTAGATTGGAGGGTAAGAAGCAACAGACCAGTAAATGGGTGAAGCCACAGAGGTTTGCTGGCCCAGGCCTTGGTCGTCCCTAATCTCAGATTAAAAGAGAAAAGACTTTCTTCCCCCCAGTTGGCATTTCTGCTTCCTGCTTCCTTCTCTGCAGAACTTGCCTCCCCAGCTGTGCCTGGATTTGGGCCCTGGCTTGGTGCCAACTGGACCAGCTGCACCATGTGCCTCCGTTTCCCACCTCCAAATGGGGTAGCCTTTGTTCCTTTCGTGGTGTTGACAAATTAATATATGATGAATGAATGAATAATAAATGAATTAATACATGCTGACTACTTCCATCAGTGCCCCGTGCATGTTAGTCACTCAGTTGTGTCTGACTCTTTGTGACCCATGGACTGTAACCGGTCAGGCTCATCTGTCCACAGGATTTTCCAGGCAAGAATACTGGAGTGGATTGCCATTTCCTCCTCCAGGGGATTTTCCCAACCCAGGGATCAAACACGGGTCTTCTGCATTGCAGGCAGATTCTTTACCATCTGAGCCACCAGGGAAGCATAAAACCCCATGAACAAAGCTCCATAAATTTGAACTTTTGTTGATGATGCCTGTCTACCAGTTAGAAAACTCTTCCTTAGCTGGAGACTTTGTTTCCTGTTAAAATAGAAATCATTTGAAAATGGATTCTATGAGTCATTGACACCTTAGCATTCATTCATCAGCTTCAGGCGCTTTCTCAAGATAATGTTGTTTCATGACTAGAGGGAAAGGAAGAGGCCAGCCCCTAAGAGGGGTAGAGAGAAGAGGGGAGGGGAGGCAGATATGAGGCGCTAAATGTACACGAAGCTTCCTGCATGTCACGGCTTCTCCTGGAGCTGATGCTGTCTTGGGACCTGTCAGGTCAGAACTGCTGGTCACTTACTGCTGAGGTTTCTAAGGAAGCTGGCCTGGCCCACAGCTTGACTCTGTTTGCCATGGTTCCCTGTTTGCCAGCTGTGAAAATGAAATGCTTGGCATTTCAGGGTTGCACAGCTGGCTGTGGTCCAAGGTCAGCAGGTAACCCTGACTAGCCACGTCTCCCATGGAGTCTTCAAGCCTCTCGTGTGAAACCCAGCGTGTGGATAAAAGCCTTCGCAACACTGTGTGGCCAGGAGAGCCACATAAGTAATACAATTACTTGTGATTCATTCACTGCTACACCCTCCTGCCCTTCCTGATGGAATTATAACTGAAAAAACTCTCAGTGTTTTCATTTGACTTGGAAAACCTGGACCTGGTGTTTGGTATCGGTCTAGGGTGGTTGAGCTCTCAAGCTCTAGAGCTGTGCTGGGCCATTTCTATTTCAATTAGTTAGAATTACATGAAATTTAAAATGCACTTTCTCAGTTGCCTTACCTCCCTGTTGAGTCCTGACTAGTCACCTGTAGCTAGTGCATAGCACAGATTATAGAACAATGCCACTTCTCAGAACATTCCAGAGATGCTGCCCTAGAGGACCTCTTATTAACTGTATGACTTTGAGTAAGTTACTTGTCTCTCTGGGCCTCAGTTTCCTCATATTCAAAATGGGAGTTCATCTACTCAATAGCAAATATTTATTGAGTGCCAGCCATATGCCAGGTACTCTTTTAGGTGCTGCGGATATAGCGCTAAACACAGATAAATAAAATGGTGGGACTTCCCTGGTCGTCCAGTGACCAAGACTCCACGCTCCCAATGCAGGAGGCCTGGGTTCAATCCCTGGTCAGGGAACTAGATCCTACATGCCACAACTAAGCGTGTGTATGCCCCAACTAAAGATCCCATGTGCTACAACTAAGACCTAGCGAGGCCAAATAAATAAATAAATATGAAAAAATATACAAGTAGGTAAAATTGTGACTCTTATAGAGCTGCCATAGGGGTGGGGCCAGAGTCCCTTATCTCTGAGAGTTATCTTGAGGATTAAATAAAATAGAACAGGCAAAGCATTTAACAGGGCACATTCCAAGTTCTTGAGAAACGTTCATTCTGTTATGACTACTAATCTGCCCAGCCCCTTCTCCCACAGCCCTGCCACCTGATGGTAAACAGAGAGCATGCATACCTCTACGTCTGGTGGTAGAGTACGCATGGCAGATATTGCCAATTGATCACAGCACTTTCCCACTGAGCCCAGAGGTACTGATGGGATTCTAGGAACAGCACGGAGCAGCACTCTCAGACACATCCTTTTCAACATCTCTTCCAAGCTCCCCCATGAGCTGCAGGCCCCCTTAATTCCTGTCTATAGAGTTCAAGCTCAGACTTCAGGCCCAAGCCTGACTCTTCTTAGGGAAAAGAGCAAGTGCCTGGTTGATACCTTGTCAGCCAAGCAGCTGGTCCTGCTTTGACCTCCTGCCAGCAACTGGCTCCTTGCTCCACTGCTTCTTGGAGTGGGGTCTGGCCGTGTTCTCACCAGGGCTTCTGCAGTCTTGAATATCGTTTGTCTCCTTTATTCAAGAAAAGTGGATTGTCCCTAGGTGGACAAACAGTCCTGGCCAGAAAAGTTTGAGTGAAACCGGACCCAACATCCAAAGTGGGAGAGAGACACATGAACTCGCAGTTGTAATATAGTGAGATAAGGGGCGGGTGGAGGCTGGCCCCCAGCCATCAGGACCCAGGGGAGGAGGAACACTAGGTCCCCAGGGAAGGGTCTGCTTCATGGGAGGGGGTGTCATCCTTCTCCATCTTTGAACTGCCTGTCCCTGCTCTTGTTCTCCCCCACTGCAGGGACTGACCTGGACAGCCCACCCTGACTCAGCAGAGCTGTCCTCTCTCTGGGTCGACCATCATTTTGGTTCTGGTGATTGCATTCATTCATTCATTCATTCAGTATGCCACGTGGTTACAGCACGTGGTGTGAAGATACCAGACTTCAGCCCTTGCTTCTACCACTTGCCAGCTGTGTGACCTTGGGCAAATTGCTCAGCCTCTCTGTACCTTGCTTTCCTCCTCTGAGAAATGAGGTTTACAGTAGAGTCTACCTGCCTCCCCTTCCATGGAGAGGGCTTAGCATGATGACCCATGTGCGATACTGGTTCACTGATATTTTCATTCACACATACATCTCCAGATCCCCAGAGATTTTTTTTTTTTTTTTTTTGCTCTTTTTTGCTCTGTTGGCATGGTTAATTCCAGGAATGAACATTTTTTTTTTTTTCAAATGGTAAACTTCCCTGACACCCCTGAGATAAAGCTTTTCTGTGCATGACTTAAAACTGTGGGGCAGTGACACCTGAGCTGTGTTTGAAAGGCTAAGTGGGAGATTCTAGGCAGATGAGAGTGGTGAAGGGGGTCCCAGGCAGAGGAAACAGCATGTGCAAAGACCCGGAGGAGTGAAGCAGTGGACAGTTGAGGAGGAACTCTGGTTGGCTGGACATGGGGTGCTTGCAGGGGTCCACGGAGGGGAAGCTGGACTCTATGAGAACAGAAAGCCTTTGGCAGTGAGCTGGGTGCCTGGCTAGTGTGGTTGAAGTAGCTTTACCTGTGTATATATGTATGTATTATTGTATTGAAGTACAGTTGACTTACAATGTTGTGTTAATTTCTGCTGTACAGCACAGCAGTTCAGTTACATGTGTATATACATTCTTTTCCATTATGGTTTATCACAGAATATTGAATACAGTTCCCTGTGTCTACTGTAGGACCTTGCCCCTACCCTCTCCCTCTGACCCCCTTGGTGGGCTGGTACCAATATGCCCCTGGCTGGAATGTCCTTCCCCTGCCCCTTCCTTCTGAATCAGTCTCAGAGAATTCTTAACACCATAAAGGAAAAAAGAATTATATCAGTGATGCCAATTGGCAAGCAGGGTGGGCTCTGGTTGTTACCCATCTGCTTGTGCTCAGATTCATTCTTCACCTTCTCTGTGTCCTACAAGTCTGACCTTGATGGAAGGCATCACCTGGGCTCCCTCCCCTGTGACTTCCTATTGGGTTGAACCAGTGGGAGGCACTAGATGGAGACAGGAGGGCAGGAGGAGAAAGGTGGGGAACTCCCTGTAATCCCTAGATTCTCTTCAGGGACTTCCCTGCTGGTACAGTGGCTAGGACTCTGCACTCCCAATGCAGGTGTCCTGGGTTAGATCCCTGGTTAGGGAACTAGATCCCACATGTGCAACTAACGGATCCTACATACAGTATGAAGCCACAACTCCTGAGCCCCTGTGCTTAAACTACTGAAGCCCGCACACCCTAGAGTCTGTGCTCCACAAGAAGAGGAGCTATCGAAATGAGAAGCCCATGCACTGCAACTAGAGAGTAGCCCCCTGCTCACCGCAACTAAAGCCCACGTGCAGCAATGAAGACCTTGTGCAACCAAAACTAAAATTAATTAATTTAAAAAAAGAGACCCTGCATGCTGCAATGAAGATTGAAGATCCTGAGTGTCCCTACTAAAACCCAGTGCAGCCAAATGAATAAATGTATTCTCATGCTCAGTCGTGTCCGACTCTGTGACTGCGTGGACTGTAGCCCACCAGGCTTCTCTGTCCATGGGATTTTTCAGGCAAGAATACTGGAGTGGGTTGCCATTTCCTCCTCTAGGGGATCTTCCCCACTCAGGGACTGAACCTGCAACTCCTGTGTCTCCCAGATTGCAGGCAGATTCTTTACAGCTGAGCCACCTGGGAAGCCCTAATAAATAAATAAATACATAGATATATACATACACACTTATTTCAAAAAATAAATTCTCTTCAGAATCCATCTAATGTGCCTTCTGTTTGCTGTCAGCACTCTGACTCCAAACACTGGGAAAATTTGCCTTTCAATCTATTTATCTGTCAGTTTTCCAAAATGGCTTATAGAATAGTCTGCTTTCTTCCTCATACTGTCAACTTGGAGAACCTGAACTTCTGGTTTAAGGGGAAGAGAAATCTGAACCCTCCGTCTTACATGGTAGGAAGTACATGAGGATGTACAACCAAAAGACCTAGCACTTGTACTTAAATGTGTATGGCAATGTCAGCTGGCTGAGCCTCAGTCTCCCCACCAATAAAATGGGCATAACAGAGTGACCCTGCCAATCAGCCTGTAGCCAGCAGTATGTCTAGTATTGTGAGATCACAGAAGGAATATTTAATGAATGAAAGAGCACATGATGGATGACCAAGTAATATGAGCTAATACACACACACACAAAGGCACTTTGAGTTTCAAAGCTTTTAATTTTTTTCAAAGCTTTAATTGAGTTTCATAGTTTTAATTTTATAGTTATTTTTTAAGACACTCTCTTAACTAGCTATCATTTAACTGACTCACTAGGTTAATGAACTTGTCCTATTTCTTCTGTGAAACACACATGCATACTGAACTCTCCACCTACATACTTCTTCCTCACCTTTGTCCTCTACCCTTAGGCAGAGTGAGTGTGTTTGCTCCCAAATTTGTGTATGGCCGTTGTGTTTATTATCATCAACAATTGATTCCATTAAGTGTTACAGAAATCATGGAAACATGAGGGTAAAAAGGAAGAATATTGTCTCTATGAAAACTGAAATGAAACTTGGGAAGACTTGAAGCCACTGATTAAGGAAATTGACATCAAATGAACTGTAGAAACCAGGGAAGAGAAGGTGGAAGGGACTGTGAACTCCAGGTAAACGGCTTCATTCTGCACATCGACGGTTTTGAAAGATTCTTTAGGTTCTCTAACCACCATAAAGAATGGGAAACGGGAAATCATAGTAGAAGGTTATAGAAGGTCCACGCAAGAAGAAAGATACAGGGCTATAAACAAGAATAAAATAATGCCATTTGCAGCAACATGGATGGACCTAGAGATTATCATACTAAGTGAAGTAAGTCAGAGAAAGACAAATACTATGTAATAGCACTGATCTGCAATCTAAAAAATAATACAAGTGAACTTATTACAAAACATAAACTCAGGCATAGCAAATTTATAATTACCAAAGGGGGAAGAGGGAGGAGGGATAAATTAGGGATTTAGGATTACAGATATGCACTACTATATAAAACAGGTAAACAAGAACCTACTATCTGGTACAGGTAACTATATTCAATATCTTATAATAATCTACAATGGAAAAGAATCTGCAAAAGAGTAGATATAAATATAACTGAAGTACTTTGCTATACATCTGAAACTAACACAATATTGTAAGTCAACTATACTTCAATTCAGAGTAATACACTAGTGTATTTCAGCCAGCCTGTGCTCAAAGAAGAACGTATACATATACTTGTTGCTGCTACTGCTGCTAAGTCGCGTCAGTCATGTCCGACTCTGTGCAACCCCATAGACGGCAGCCCACCAGGCTCCCCCGTCCCTGGGATTCTCCAGGCAAGAACACTGGAGTGGGTTGCCATTTCCTTCTCCAGTGTATGAAAGTGAAAAGTGAAAGTGAAGTTGCTCAGTCGTGTCTGACCCTTCGGGACCCCATGGACTGCAGCCCACCAGGCTCCTCTGCCAAGGGATTTTCCAGGCAAGAGTACTGGAGTGGGTTGCCGTTGCCTTCTTAGGCAGGCTGCTGTTATGGGTTGCTAAAAGCCAAAAAGATGCTTATTTTAACAAATACCGCAGAAAATTGTGGCTTTTTATTTGCGTATTGTTCACATTAATTTATTCCTCTCTATAGACCTCCTCTGGATAATAGTTTCCCTTAGCCAACATAAAATAAACACTTCAGGAAAATTTTTATTTGACCCTGAAAGTATATTTTAAATGTCCTAGGGAAAATTATTGTTTAAAGAAATTAAATGATAGCTTTTTGTTTGTTTGTTTGTAGTGGAACCAAGAACCAAAATTTTCACATATTATGTTTGCTTAAAGTCAGGCAGATCTACATACATCTTCCTGTCTGTGAGAAACTTACAGCCTGTGAACGAGTAAACACACCACACCAAGGGGAAATAAAACAGGTTTTCACAAAGCAAGTTTAAAAGTTTAACTGATAATACCGGATCCCCTGGGTTACTGAAACTTCTTTGTCATGTCAAAGGTAGAAGCTAGTTCAAAATAGCAACGGTCAGTAGGCCAAGAATTAACTCTCACAAATCCTTTGCTGTGATGGGGAGCTCACTACCTCCCAGGAAAGCCAAATTCAGTTCCATCAGAAAAGAGTTTTCTTCTTCTCCTTTTTTTTTTCATCAATATATTTTGAAAAGTGAAGTGCAGTTGATTTACAATGTTGTGTTAATTTCTACGAAAGAGAAAGATCTTCCTTATATTGACTCCAACTCTGTCTTCCTGTAACTGGGTTAGATCTGCTCCCAGGAGGGTCGTATAAGACTACCTTCAGGACGTCCCTGCTGGGTCAGCGGTCAAGAATCCACTTGCCAGTGCAAGAGCTGTGGGTTTGATCCCTGATCTGGGAAGATCCCACATGCCACAGAGCAATTAAGTCCAAGTGCCACAATTACTGAGCCTGACCTCTGGAGCCTGTGAGCCACAGCAAAAGTCACCACAGTGAGAAGCCCACGCACCGCAATTAGACAAAGAGAGTAACCCCTGCTCGCTGCAACTAGACAAAGCCTGTGCGCAGCAACAAAAACCCAATGCAGCCAAGTCTCTTTCTTTTTTTTTTTTTTAAAGAACACTATTATCTGCTGTAAGAGGGACTTCCTCCCAAGTGAAGGGGCAGTTCCCCTATCCTCCACAAAACCGCTCTCCTGCAGGATAAACCACATCTGTGGCTTCGCATCCCTCCCAGTGTCTGCTGGGGTCCTCCTTTAAGCACAATTCCCACATCAGAACACAATTCTCAAGGCGTGGTCTGACCAGCTCGACCATGTCTTCTTCTCTGGTTCTGGATGTTAGAACGCCTCCTCCTAACTACCCTCCGCCTCCTCCTAACTACCCTCCTTGACCCTGAAGGGCTAGGAGGATGGTGGTGGAGTGGGACAAGGGGGTCCCCTTTGCAGGATGCTGGGTCTGATAGTGGGAGACCCTGGTGAGAGAGTGGAAGGCAGGAGGGAAGAAACGGCAGGGGTATTTCTACCCCTCTCTGGAGCAAATCTCCAGTAGCTATACCTTCTCTGAGCTGCAGCATCCCTTAGGTGATCTCAGCTCTACTCTAGTGTCCCCTGACCCTGTCTCTCTGACCCAGGGCTGGTCACCCATCTCTGGGCTGTGGCTGATTTCTTGGGGTGCACCAACCTGCTGGACTTCTCTGCTCTCTGCTGTAGTCAATATCCTTCATTCAATTTTTCCTGCTTATACACTTCCCCACTCGCTGAATGAGCTCTATATATACAGTTTCTGTTTCCCGGTGGAGTTTTGTGTGCTACGTCTAGTAAGGCAATTTAAAGTTTCATACTGATTGGAAAGGGGAGGGGGAGGGTGGCTGGCACTTAAAATATCAGCTGCTTTTTAGGACTTGCCTGGTGGCCCAGTGGTTTAGACTCTTTACTCCCAATGCAGCGGGTGTGGGTTTGATCCCTTGTCAGGGAAGTAAGATTCTCATGCTGCATGGGTGCGACTAAAAAAAAATTTTTTTTAAGTAGTTGCTTTTATTGCCTTTGATATGATTTTCCACATGTGGTCCTCACTTCATAGAAGAAGAGACTGAGGCTCAGGAAGGGAATGGCAGAGCCAGGGTTTGGGAGAGAAATTTTCTGAACCTTCAGCCATTAGACCACACTGCTCCACTCAGAGGCTTGCACCCACCCTGCCCTTACTCACTGGTAGATAAAATCCTAGATCATGTTGCCCTTCCAGTGTCTTCTTGCTATATTTCTGGAGTCCAGGTGGAGTTCTCTCTGAGTGACTCACAGTTCCTGAGAAAGACCATTTGGGAAGAGGTAGGTATTACGTCGGAGAAGGCAATGGCACCCCACTCCAGTACTTTTGCCTGGAAAATCCCATGGACGGAGAAGCCTGGTGGGCTGTAGTCCATGGGGTCGCGAAGAGTTGGACACGACTGAGCAACTTCACTTTCACTTTTCACTTTCCTGCATTGGAGAAGGAAATGGCCACCCACTCCAGTGTTCTTGCTTGGAGAATCCCAGGGACGGGGAAGCCTGGTGAGCTGCCGTCTATGGGGTCACACAGAGTCGGACACGACTGAAGCGACTTAGCAGCAGCAGCAGCAGGTATTACGTTCCCTGTCAATAGCTCAGCACCTTCACTTCCCAAAAGCTCCAGGGGCCCTCTTTTCAGAGATTTGACAATGAGTGAGCTCAACACCGATTCTATAAATACCTTTTTCTATAAATATCTATTCCATGTAAGACACCTGCTTCAGAATGACAACCACCTTGCTGAGAACAGCAAATTTCAGGGTTACGTTTTATTTCCATCTCTAATTACAGCTGAGATGGGATTTCTTCCTTCCTTTCCTTCTTTTAATGTAGAGCCCCAAGGAAAATGTGGGAACCAGGACACTGACCTTCAAAATTCTGTAGGTTATTATTTGCAATGACAGAAACGAAGCTCATGCAAAAATGATGGTCTTAAAAAGTCAGCACAGTGTTTCTAGAATGGAGCACACATGGCTGAGCTACTCTGGGTCAGTTTCACTGTGTCCAGACTCTGCCTCTTCCTGGGGAGGCTCAGACCCCTGACGTCACGCCGCCTGGGTTCTAACAGTGTCTCTGCAAGGCTCTTGCTGTGTGACCTGGGGAGATGGTGCCACCTCTCAGCGATTCAGTTCCCTCCTTTATGTTGTCCCTCCTTCATGTTGTTACTGTCTTCTTGGGCTGATGTGAGAATTACTTGAGAAAATAGTTGTACAGCACTTAGCACAGTGGCCAGCACAGAGAACACAACCCATAGGAAGCTATTACTTACTCTGCATGAGTGCCAAGACTCTTCAGTCGTGTCCGACTCTTTGCAACCCCATGGAGGGTAGCCCACCAGGCTCCTCTGTCCGTGGGATTCTCCAGGCAAGAATACTAGAGTGGGTTGTCATGCCCTCCTCCAGGGGATCTTCTTGGCCCAGGGATCGAACCTGTGTCTCTCATGTCTCCTGCATTGGCAGGCAGGTTCTTTACTACTGAGCCACCTGGGAAGCTCCCTGATTACTATCCCTAATACTGCATAATATAGTTACTATATCATGAATAGGGTACATAGGTGCTATATTAACAACATATCAATATACTGTCTCATTGCCCCTCAGCACTCACTGTCCCCTTCTTCTCCCCTGCCTAATATCACAGGGATGGGTCCTAGCTTGTCCCATTAAAATATATATATATATATATATATATATATTTATTTATTTATTTTACTTGGCTGCATTGGGTCTTGGTTGACACATGTGCAATCTTTAGTTCTGGCGTGTAGGATCTAACTCCCCAACCAGGGATCAAATCCAGACTCCTTGCTTTTGGAGTGCGGAGTGTTAGCCACTGGATCACCAGGGCAGTTCCCATCCTTTGTGTATTTTTATTATTAAAAAAAATTTTTAATTAATTTTATTTGTTTATTTTTGGCTGTGCTAGGTCTTTGTTGCCGCGTGAGTTTTTCTCTAATTGTGGTGAGCGGGCTTCTCACTGTGGTGGCTTCTCTCGTTGCGGAGCACAGGCTCTAGGGCACAAGGGCTCAATAGTCTCGGCTCCTGGGTTCCAGAGCACAGGCTCAATAGTTATGGCCATAGGCTTAGTTTCTCTGTGGTATGTGGGAATCTTCTGGGATCAGGGATCGAACCTATGTCTCTTATACTGGCAGGCAGATTATCTACCACTGAGCCACCAGGGAAGTCCCCTTTCAATATTTTTAAATTTGGTTACCTGTCTTTTATTTTTTATTAAACATGCCTGAATTCTACTAACTCTGGGCTTTCCCATCATGGAGTCATTGCTTTCTCTCCACTGTCCAGGCCTATTTGAACTGAGTTTTCATTTGGGCTTCCCTCATGGCTCAGATGGTAAAGAATCCCTTTGTAATGCAGAAAACGCATACAGAAGACCCAGGTTCCATACCTGGGTCAGGAATATCCCCCGGAGAAGGGAATGGCTACCTATTCCAGTATTCCTGCCTGGAAAATCCCATGGACAGAGGAGCCTGGTGGGCTAGAGTCTGTGGGGTCACAAAGAATCAGATATGACTGAGCAACTAACATTCCAGTGTTAACAAGCAAGAAGACTACCCACACCAAAGTGGCTTGTCTCCCTCCAAGACTAACTCCCATGAGGGCAGGGAGCATGTTTGTCTAGTTCAAATATGCATGCAGGCAGCTCTTACATGTAACATTGTTACTGCCCAAGTTTAAGAATCTAGACATGAGATTTCACAAAAAGATTCAGATGTTTTGCTTTCCTTAGACAACTGGAAGGCTTGGCCTCATCATGCTAAGATTCCTGCATAGAAACTGGGACATATCTGAGAACCAGCAGCCCCCTTTAAAAGGGCAGTTCTGAAGATGAAACTGACACCCAGAGGAGAATGACCTTCAGGAAAAAATGTTCTTAGACTGTGTATTTGGCTCATTCACATTACGTGCCTGCCCCCTACAGGCAAGTGTGTTTGTGATCCCTTTAGACACACAATAGACCCAGTGCCAGGAATAAATGAGTGGATGGATAGATAAATGAATGAATTTATACCTGCTCTCAATTTTTTTTTTTTGGTCCCACGATGTGGCAAGTGGGATTTTATTTCCCTAACCAGGGATCAAATCCAAGCCCGTGCATTGGAAGTGCAGATCCACTGGATCGCCAGGGAAGTCCCTCCCCCAATTCCTGACATAGTAGCTAGCACACTGTTGTTGGTGGTCAGCCGTTAAGTTGTGTCCAGCTCTTTGTGACCCCATAGACTGGACTGCCAAGCTTCCCTGTCCTTCACTATCTCTCAGAGTTTGCTCGGACGCATGTCCATTAGGTCAGTGATGTCATCCAACCATCTCATCTTGTCACCCTCTTCTCTGGCTGCCCTCAATCTTTCCCAGCATTCGGGTCTTTTCCAATGAGTCGGCTCTTCGAATCAACTGGCCAAAGTATTGCAGCTTCAGCTTCAGCATCAGTCCTTCCAATGAATGTTCAAGGTTGATTTCCTTTAGGATTGACTGGTTTGATCTCCTTGCTGTCCAAGGGACTCTCAAGAGTCTTCTCCAGCACCAGAGTTTGAAAGCATCAATTCTTCAGCACTCAGCCTTCATTATGGTCCAATTCTCACATTTTTACATGACTACTGGAAATACCATAGCTTTGACTATACGGACCTTTGTGATGGTTTGGCAAAATGATGTCTCTGCTTTTTATTACACAGTCTAGGTTTGTCATAGCACATAATATATGTCAAATATTTTGATCTGATTTTTTTCTAAAGAAACATGAGTTTGATTAGATTGATTTTTATATTGTGTGGATCTCAGATTTAAACAAATACTCACACAGCGAATTTATTACTGGTGTGCAGTTTATTGTTCTGCCTTAGCTGGGCATGTTGACTTCACAATGCTCAAAATCAGGTTTTGTTTCAAAACCCACCTTACACTTTCAGTCCAGTAGAGGGCGACAGCAACTACGAATAGGAGCTGCTGCTGCTGCTGCTGCTGCTAAGTCGCTTCAGTTGTGTCCGACTCTGTGCGACCCCATAGACGGCAGCCCACGAGGCTCCCGTCCCTGGGATTCTCCAGGCAACAGCACTGGAGTGGGTTGCCATTTCCTTCTCCAATGCATAAAAGTGAAAAGTGAAAGTGAAGTCGCTCAGTCGTGCCCGACTCTTAGCGACCCCATGGACTGCAGCTCACCAGGCTCCTCTGCCCATGGGATTTTCCAGGGAAGAATACTGGAGTGGGTCGCCAGTGAGGAGAAACACAGTTAAAGGTGGAATAAATTCAAGGCACCCAGGCAGGGTCCCTGAACTCTGGAATCAAATTCAGGCTAGAAACCACTTTGTTGTTGTTTAACATTCTTAATAGATAGTGCATTCATATGTTCAAAAACAGAACAGGATAGATAGAAGTAAAATGGTATATGGTAAAATCTCTCTCTTTCTCCTCTTCCTTTGTACCTGGCTTCCTTCCTTATCTCCATTTCAGGCACAACTCTTTATTTTTCTCTTGTGTGTTCTTCCAGAGGTGTTTATGCACATATGGATGAACACAAATATCTCTGTACTCCCTCCCCTGACTTTAAAAAGGTAGCCACACAAGGTGTTTTGAACATACTGTTCTGTGCTTTGCCTTGTTCCATCATGATGTAGACTGTAGATCTATCATTAATGTAGACTGTAGATCTATCAGTAACAGTGCATAGAGAGAAGCCCCCTACTCTCTTTGTTTTTCCAGCTTCAGATTTCTCCATGGCACACCTATATCATTGTCTCTTCATCCAGCCCCCCATCAATGAGGGGCTTCTGCTACTAGCAATAAAGCTCAATGATTCAGTTCAGTTCAGTTGCTCAGTCATGTCTGACTCTTTGCGACCCCATGGACTGCAGCACTCCAGGCTTCCTTGTCCATCACCAACTCCCTGGAGCTTGCTCAAACTCATCCATCGAGTCAGTGGTTACTTGAATGATGATTACTCAGTGATTACTTGACTGTGTCCATAGCAGCGGCCATCAGCCCCAGTTGCCCATGAAAATGATGAAAGGGGATTTTAAAAATCCCAGCCCTTAAGTCATACTTCAGATGAACTACATCAGAATCTCTGAGTGTGGGACCAAGGCACACAGGCCGCCGTATGTCCTGTTGATGTTTCTAGGGGAAACTGGCCAAGAGCACAGAGATTTGCAACATTGCTAGATATTGACAAGTGGCTTCCATGTCTGGTTGTGCTAACTTGCACTCCCACCAGCTTGTATGAGATGGCCTGGGTCTTCATGGCTTCACCAACAAAGCATGCTTGTCAAATTTTGCTTTTTGCTAAACTGTTAGTTTTTTTTTTTTTTTTAAGTTATCTCAGTTTTGCTTCAATTTGCATTTCTCTTATTAGGGCTTGAGACTGAGCATCTTCTCATTGTTTAAGAGCCTTCTGACCTGTCTGGTCATATCCTATGCTCACTTTTCTTTTCTCTCCCTTCTCTCTGGCTGTGCGACAGGGCTTGCAAGATCTTAGTTCCCCAAACCCAACCCTCCTCACCTCCCCAGGAGTGGAAGCATGGAGTCCTAAGCGCTGGACTGCCAGGGAATTCCCTCTTTTTCCTAGGTTGGTTTCTCTGTATGTCAGCGAGGTACCTTCTTCCTGATTTGAGTTGCAAATACTTTCTACTGCTCTGCTGCCTTGTTTTGTTTTCTTTTTTTTCCCCTCGAAGAAGACTTTTTACATATCTGAATGTAACTATCTTTCTGAATGTAACTTTACATATCTGAATGTAACTATATTTTGAGTCACAGTTAGTTTGGTTTCCCATTCCAATCTTATAAAGGGAGCTTCCCATGTGTTCTTATGACACTTTTGTGGTTTCCTTTATTTACAGGCAAATCTTTGATCCTTTTGGAATTTACCCTGATCTGCGGTGTGAGGTATGGCTCCATCTTTGGTTTGCTTTCCAATAACTAATTATCCCATTATCTTCATCAGGGAGTAAGATAGGAGCTGCTTTGAGCTGTATCCAACTGGAATTTCTTTGTTTTTGCCTTTTAATTTATAGCAATACCAGCTCCTACTTTTCCCACTCAACTTCCCCTATGTGCCTGTTCAATGCTCAATTGATTTTTGTTTGTTTACCATTAAGAATTAATTTTATTATTAATTGAACACTGTCCCTGACCTTTGGGGTTTCTATTTACGATTTATTTTAGTTGATAACCAACAACAATGATCTTTTGTTGAATGTCTAACATATTTGTTTACAAGTTTCATTAAACATGAACCATAAAGCAAACCTATGATGTCAGTTGTAGTTGTTATTTAGTCGCTAAATTATGTTCGAATCTTAAGTGGTTGGTACTATTACTATTCCATTGGAGGAAAGTAATCAGAGAGTTTCTGAGGCTTGTCCAAAGGCCCACAGTTAAAAAGAGGCAACACTGGATGCGATTCAAGAGCCGGGTCTTGGGGGGTCCAGCCTTTTTACTTGCCTCAACCCTGTAACTGGTCTTTGTGGAATGATTGCAGGAGAGAATGAATGAGTCAGTGAGGGAAGGAAGAAGACAGAATGAGTCAGCTCCTGCCCTCAGTGGAACCCAAAGGGGGAGATAAGATGTGAATGCAAATAACCAGAGCGCAAAGTAAACAGTGACCCCACCAGTGTTTTGGAAGCAGTCCACTTTCTATCCCCTCCTATCTAACAATCTTACTTCTTTCCAATTTCTCCCTACCTAGAAACCACGGAGCCCAACACTGGGCCAGGGCAGTTTGATGCAGTAAGTCACCCATGTGGAGCTTCCCTGTGGAGCTCTGCAGCCCAGGAGCCCTGGTGGGGAGGAGGGAGGTAGAGGAAGGGATAGGGAGGAGGGGGAGGTGCAAAATGAGAGAGAGAGGAGGCAAGGGGACTAGAGCTTGAAGACAAGGAATAGGGAGGAGGTAAACGGAGTTGTTGTTTGGGGGGATAAGGAGGACTAGGGGAGGTTGGGGTAGGAGATGAGGGAAGGGAGGGGAGGTGGGAATAGGGAGGCAGGAGGGAGAAGGGGTTAGGGAAGGGGGAAGAGCAAGGGGAGGAGGTGAGGCGAGGAGCGGGCAGTGAATGAGAAGGGAGACTCAAGGAGGGAGGAGGGAGAGGGAGTAGAGAGAGGGAAAGGAGAAACAGGGCTTGGGGAGGAGGAAATGGGGGAGGAGTTAGGGGAGTGGGAGAACAAGAAAGGGTTGGGGGAGGGAGAAGAGAAGAGCGGGGAAAGAGAAGAAGAGGGGAGGAGAGAGAAAAAGCCCCTCTCTCCAGCCCCCTTCTCAGGGTTGCGCAACCCACTCGGGCTGGGATTGGCCGCTGGCGGGTAAAGACGCCACGCCCCGACACGCGCTACGACCAATAGCGATAGGGGGTGGGGCGTAATGCGTCCTGGGAGGCCAATGGGCGAAGGGGGGCGGGGCTGCGTGGCCTGGGTCTAGCTCACTCTCCTAGAGCACTCGGAGCCACCGCCGCTCTCGGAGCTTGGAGCTCTCCTTCTCTCGCTGCTGTCGCCAGCCGCCCGCCCGCTTGCCCGCCCGCCTTCCGCGCGTCCCCGCCCCGCTCCGCTCCGATCCCTGCAGGCGGCCCCAAGCGCGCTCATCTGTCGCTGCGAGCACAGTATCCCCACTGCGGCCCCGCGGCGATGGCCACCAAGATCGACAAAGAGGCTTGCCGAACGGCGTACAACCTGGTGCGCGACGACAGCTCGGCCGTCATCTGGTGAGGAACTTTGCATTGCTCTTCGAGCCCCGCTGCCTGAGCTCGCAAGGGGCCTGGTGCGCTGAGCCGTCTTCCAGACGGGACGGATTAAGGGTCATCCCCGTGCGGTCTCCCCGCAGTCTTAACCCGGGACAGCGTGGAAAGCCAGCGCTGGCTTTTCGCTAGCCAGAGCATCTTTTAGATTGTTCTGTGGAAGCTCGGCACCGTTCAGGCACCAACGCTGATGTGTATGTGTATGTGTGTGTTTTTCTCTTCTCCCAATCCAAAGGGTGACTTTTAAATATGACGGCTCCACCATCGTCCCCGGCGAGCAGGGAGCGGAATATCAGGACTTCATCCAACAGTGCACAGGTAGGGAGACGCGCCTTCTTGGGGGACTCCCGGTCTTTTGGAACAAGGTCAATGCTAGGGAGGAGCCTGAGGCCACCCTGGGCGCCCCCAGCGCTGGAGGAACCCGATTGGAGCGTTCTAAAGCCTACACAAGCCTTCTCTCCTCTGGGCATCCAGAACAACCAGAGGTGACCGGCAGCCTCCTCCCTCTCACAGTAACCTTTTCAGGCGGGACAGCTCCTTTGCCCCCATGGTCATTAGCTTTCCACCGTTAACTCACGGAGTTCCAAACTCCAGGGTCCAGCCCTCCCGGGTTTCCCCTTTCATTAGTCAGAGAGCCAAAATAAAAACAATCCTGGTGCTTATTGAAGAAGAAAGAAATGGTTAGCGACAGCCCTCTCCTTTCTCCTGCAATCATTGTCCATGTGCTGGTGATGTGTTTTTGTTCATAGAATATAGAGCAGAATATAAAAGTGTACATACCATATGATCCCATTTATGTGAAATTTTAGAAAAGGCAAAGCTAATCTGTAGCGTGAAAAGTCAGAAAAGTGGTCCCGCTAGCCACTGACTGGGGGGAGGCATATGGAAGGTGGGGTGGGGTTTCAAGGGGTTGGGAATATTCTGTATTTTGATTTGGGAGGCAGTTACACAGGTGTGTACATATAAGAAATCTTTCAAGCAAAATCTTTAGGATTTGTAAACTTTGTGCCTTTCCCTGGGTTGTCTTGAACCATTAAGTGGAAAAAACACATGCATGAACAACCACAATCTCCAGTCCTTGCCCCCCAACACACACCACTGAAGCAAAAGGCCCAGGATCACTGGTAATAAGGCCCTTTAAAGCTAAGCTTGGAGGATGGGCTCTTTTTCTGGGCTCTGGGCTCTAGCTTGGAAATAGATATTTTCAGACAAAGGCAGTACGGCCTGAAAAGTTAGGGTGGGGACCTAGAGTCAGCAAGGTAGGTTTGAATCCCCTTGTGGCCACTTTCTAGCTGTGTGGTTTGGGGCAAGTTACTTAATCTCTTGGGGCCTTGGTTTCCTCCCCTGTAATCTTAGAGGGCTGTCGAAAGGATAAGTGAGTCAGTGCCTGTACAGATGACATGGTCATTTGTGAAATAAATAAAAAATACAACACTATGCTCAAGATCACGCAACAGCCCCTTTCCTTTATTCAAATGACTATTTTGAATTTATTCTAATTCAAAGAATATCTATAAAGTGTCTGCTGTGGGCTGGGTGGCACTGAGATTTACCATCCCCCCCCCCCACACACGAAAAAATCTCCCAACTAAAACATCTCCTAGAGCTACCTCTAGACCTTCACTCACTGCTTTTGGACAGGATTGTTTAAAATGTTGTTGTTTAGTTAAGTCGTGTCCAACTGTTTTGTGACCCCATGGACTGTAGCCTGCCTGTAGGCTCCTCTGTCTGTGCAATTTCCCAGGCAAGAATACTAGAGTGGGTTGTCGTTTCCTTCTCCAGGGGATCTTCCCGACCCAGGGATGGAACCCAAGTCTCCTGCATTGGCAGGCAGATTCTGTACCACTGAGCCATCTGAGGAACCCTTTGTTTAAAAGCAGATGTGTAAAATACTATCACAACTCACATCTATTGAGGTGCACAGGGCCAGGATTGAAAGCCAGGCCCCTGACTCAGGAACCCCGTCTCTCAGCCACCTCTGTCCTTTCAGCACCGTGATGCCTGCTTTCACAAGTGGAGTAAGTGCAGCCTCCGGGCTTTGGTGTATAACTGGGAGGCTCAGCAGTATTTTTTGCCTTGCCGGCTCTGAGCTTTTCTCACAAGCCAGCTTCCTTCCTCTCTGGACACTAAAGTAGCAGTTTCCTCCTGCTAGCCATCCATCATCCCCACCCCCTGCCATCAGACTGGGGTCTTCTCCTCCCACCCACCCCCCAGCTTCTGAAGCTATTGTTCTGTCCATTGAGTAGGAGAAGGTGACCCCAAGAATAAAGAGCATCCTGTGAGTGGATTCTGAACTGGGGAGGCTGTGGTCAGAGAACACTTCCTCCCTCCCTGGGGCTTCCTTCCCCAATGATAGGGATGGCAGTGGGGAGGGCCTGGTGGGAGAGCTAAAAATGCTTTCCCTGCTGCTTGTTGAGCTTATGAATGGGCTGTGGGATCTAAAGGCTCCGTCTGCTCTGGCTGGAAGTCCGCCTTCCTTCCCCAGCCGTCTGTCGGACAAATGTATAGGCAAGCTGTGGTTGCCATGCCTGCTCTTGTTTGTCTTAGGAAAGCCTGTTCTATCATGCCACCGTGTCCTCCTAACCCAGTGACCAAGGGTTCGGAACGCTGACTAGTAGCTTTCTACACGCAAGTCACCGTACTGGGCACACCTTGTCTCTGTTTCTGAGCTTGCTTCCCTTCCGTACGTAGGTGGGGAAACGGAGACCCAGAGAGGTTAAGTGACTTGCCTGCAAGTCACAGCAAGGTCGTGGCAGGCCTGGGCCTTGAACCCGGGCAGGGTGGCTTTGAGGCCTGTGCTCTTGACCTCTTCTCACTAAGAAAGTGGTTTAGAGGCTCATTTCTAGTCGTGGAGCATCTTTGCTGTACAGCAGGCTCTGGTCGGGGCTGGTGGGATTGTTGGCAGTTAAAGAAGGCACGTTCACCCACTCCTGTGATGCAGGGAGGCCTCTCCGTGGCCCTCATCTCTGGCCAGGTGTCCTGACAAGCCAGAGGGTCTAGTGCTCCTGGTCTGGTATAGCCTTCCTATTTCCAAAGTTCTCACAAGGTCACAGGGGACCTGGGAGCCTAAAAACAGTGCCTCGTCGCTCCTCCGTCTGCCCTGGGGGAACGAGGGGCTTGGAGGGCCCCCCACCCCCACTGTGGGCTTTCTCTCCTCCTTGACATCCTCACCCTGCCCCCCATCCACCCCCTTCCTTGCTCTGAAATACCCCCCTCTTTCGCCCCTCCTTTGCCCTCTGGCTACTATCTTCCTTCCGTCGTCCCCCCCCCCCTCGTTCTTCTTCGGAATGGAATCTCCCATTAAGCCTCTCCCTGTCACCCCTCCCCCGCCCCCCAGGCTGGCCTGTCCTTGTCCCCAGGCACTGGTTCCTGAAGGTCATGAACTGGAAGGTCGCTGGGCCGCCCTTGTCCTCCTGTTTCTTGCTGACAGGATCTGGAGCCCTCTGGGCCCCGCACTGGCTCTTCTGGTGCCGGCCTCACCTGGCCCCTTCCTTCTGTACTGACCGCTCCATCACTGCCTCTGCTCTTACTTCGTACCCCAAACTTCAGTCTGTGTGGGATGGTTAGAGATCTGTCAGGTGCAGTGAGAGGAGCCCGGTGCAGTTAACTTCCCACTCCCCCACCCCCGAAGAAAAGAAATCAGTCTTAGCTTCTGTGGTTGGAAAGTCCAGGTAAAGTACTAGCTGCAGATAAGGCTGTCCGAACTCACCCCCCTCCCCCAGCCCTGTTTTCCTCCTTGATCGCTTGTCTTGGGGGCAGGAGGGCAAGTTCTCCCTGAGCAGTGACGTGATAACCTCTAACCACCCAGCTTCCAGGCTTCGGGGAGGAGAGAGAGATCGACTGCCACCGATTTCCGCAGAAGTCTCCAGACTGACAGACTCTGACTGGGTTCATGTGCGCATGTGAACTAATCCCTGCGATTCTGGCTGACTATGCCTGGATCAGTGCCCATGCCTGGAGTGGGGGAGGGGCACCCCCACCAAACCAGGAGACACTGGGGGAGGGGTAGCCCCACCAAACAAGCAGGTGGAGTCGGGGAGGGTGGGTTCCTAAGGGAAGAGTGAAGGCAAGGGCATGCTGCTTGCAGAAGAGGGGCAGACCCGAAGAGGTCCATGGCTGCCCTTTATTGCAACAGTCTCTCAGCCCATGGTCCTTCTTGTCTTAAATTCATTCTATCCCCCTCCACCCCCAAGAATGGAAGTGAAAGTGAAGTTGCTCAGTCGCATCTGACTGTTTGCAACCCCATGGACTGTAGCCTACCAGGCTCCTCTGTCCATGGGATTTTCCAGGCAAGGGTACTGGAGTGGGTTGCCTTTTCCTTCTCCAGGGGATCTTCCCAACCCAGGGATTGAACCTGTGTCTTTTGAATTGGCAGGTAGACTCTTACCACTGAGCCACCAGGGAAGCCTGCAAAGTAACTTCCTAAATCGTGGGTCTCCTCAAGTTCCTTCTCTGCTCATTAACCATCTGTAGCTCCCATCTGCCCACTAAGTACAGGCTATCTACTTGGCCTTCCAGCCTGTCTGTCCACAGCCGCATCTCCTGTGCAGCAGCTCCCACAGCCCCCTTTGTGCATCTGCAGCCTGACCCTGTGTAACACTCTCAGCCTGCAGGCCAGTGATTCCCTCTGGGTGGAATTCCTCTCCCCTGTATCTGTCCATCTGAGACTGAGCCAGCAAACCCACCTAGTGCAATCCCTTCTGTATTTCAACAGCCAGGACCTTTGGAATCAGAGAAATTCTAAATTCGCATCCCAACTCTGTCTCCTGCCATGTGACCTCAGGCATTTCTCTGTCTGTGCCACAGTTTTCTGGTCTGTAAAATAGGGGTTCTGATGGTGCCTGCCTCTGATGCTGACTGAGAAGGTTCACTGAAGTTATATGTCTAAATGGAGAGCCCAGACATAGTGATGCAGTTGGCCGTTGTTACTGTTACTTTTTTTTTTTTTTAACTCTCCTAGTCATATTGGTTGTTATTACTATTACTTTTTATATCATTATTTCTGTTCTCCTAAGGATTAGGAGCATTTAGGATGACAGTGTGCTTTCTGATCTGAAGTTGCTTGTGCATGCCCTAGCTCAGCACACAGTCAGCACTCAACTCTGAGTTCACTTAGAAGAGGTGCTCAACCCCAGACTGGCACACAGTAGGTGCCATGTGGTCATGCTTGAGACCTTTGGCCCAGGTCTGCATGCAGTAGGTGGTCAGTAGAGGGTAAGAGGTGGTTAGCACAGTGGTTAAAGGTCTAGGCTGCTTTGGATGGTCTGGGTTCAAATGCTTGCTAATCATGTGAGCTGAATTATTCACCTGCTCATCCTTTGCTATAATGTGATTATTAGGAGGATTAAGAAAGCAAGTTCATGGTGCCAAGGATGCAATCCGTTCTCCATAAATGGTAGTCACTGTGATTGTCATCTCATTGGTGGAATTTAATTGATATGGAAGTAAAGTATGTGATCAGAGAGATGGGGGGAGGGAAGATATGATGGGGAATGGGTACTGCGCTGTCTGGAGGGTCTCTGGTTGCCCTGACAGAGCCATGGTGAGGGGGGAGGAGCCAGGGCTAAGCTGGGAAAGGAGAAAGGAGTCATTTGCCAGACTGACTGGCGGTATGATCTCTCTGATCTCTGTAGGAAGGGCTTACAGATCATGTGTATGTGTTGGGTCAATGGCTCAGGGTGTCTGTGAAATGTGTTTTTTCCTTCACCTTACAAGTAGTACAGGTCCGTTGCAGAATATTCAGAAAGCAAGATTAAGCAAAAGGAAGAGAATAAAAACCAGATATAATTCAAATATAGTTTAACACTCAGAAATTTGTTCATTCATTGATTCATTTTCTCCTTCCTTCTTTCCTTCGATCGACTACTCTGTAGGTTACTGTTCTAGGCACTGAAGGTAAATCTAGAAGCAGAGAAAGCCCCTGTTCTCATGGTGCTGATGTTTTATTGTCATCATCCAGCCCTTAAAGTGGCTCCTAATCTATCTCTTGTATAAATGTAACATTGTTTAATAGATCTTTTATTGATAAACTGACCCCACAATACTCTGTTGCAAGCATTTTTGTTTTAGAAAGAATCTAGGCATCTGGGAATGGATCCAGTTTTCTGTTGGTACAGATTTTAGAGCCAATCAGTTACGAGCATCGATGGTAGAGCTAGGGTGTCTTGCTTTGACTTGTAGCCTTGCTGTGCTGTGTGACCTTGAGCAAGTCTCCCAGATTCTCTGTTTCTTCATCTGTAAGATTCAGTTAGTGATTGCACACAGGGTACAGGGTTGCTAAAATTGAGGATAAATTGACATGATACACGTAAACCTTATAGGCAATGCCTCCTATACAATGGGTGCTCAATTAATGTGGTTATCAGTAACGTAGAACCTTGCAACTGCTTCTCAGGGACTGAGTTTGGCAGTGGGATGGTTGAGGAAAACAGGGGTGTCTTTACTGTTAAAGGCAAAAACATTCATTCTAACGCTTGTTAAAAAACAGTAAGGCAGAGACTTCCCTGATGGTCCAGTGGTGAAGACGCCCACCTTCCAATGCAGAGGGCATGGGTTAGAGCCCTTGTCAGGGAATTAAGATCCCACAAGGTGCATAGCGCAGCCAAAAAAACAAAAAACAGTAAGGCAGACTTTATTCAGAGGACTGTTGTGATAGGTGTAGGGACCACTACAAGGGAGAGAGATCAAACTCAACTCTGAATACCACAAGGAAAAGTGGGAATTTGGAGTCAAGAAGCCAGGTAGGGATCAATGGCTGGAAAATTACCAAGAGGAAGGGTCTGGGGTGAAGGGAGAAGCTGGCTAAACTGACTTAACAGGATTCTTGCTGAAGGCATGCCAGGGATCAGACATCACCGGGGAAGGGTGAGAACAAGGAGCCTGATTAGATATTGAGGGGTGATCAGATGTGGTGTATGGGGAATTCTGGCTCAGTTGACTTGGCGGGATCCTTGCCAAAATCAGCGAAGGCCGAGATGAACACAGAAGTCCAGAAGTTGAGACCCAGATGAAAAAGAGCTCAGAAAAGCGTGGTCAGAGTTCAGTCAAAGAGAGACTCTTTGCTATTATTGCAAGAGGGACAGGTTGGGAAAGAGACAATTCGCTCACTGGCCTCTGCATGTGCAGCTGTGCAGCACACATAGGTATAGCGGTCTCTCTATTTTGCTCTTCTGTACTGGATTTTTTCCCCCAAGCTGCACATATGCATTTTTTCCCCCTCTAGCTTATTTGAGTGAGAAAGGAAGGAGAGAAATTATCTAGTGAGTCAAAGGGAATATGAGGTCAGAAGGAAGCTGTAGATCTGTGACAGGGCTTTGGACCTTGTAAAGTGCCAAACAGTCTGTCTGTCATGCAATCAACAAACGGGGATTGATTGACACATCATTTCTGTTGCTCCAGAAACAATGCTGGGTGGTGATTCTTCAGTGGTACCTGAAGTGCTCTGGAAACATTATTTTCACAGTTTTCTGCAAAATTCAGTCTCCCGCTGCCTTCTTGGCTCATATATGTGTTGCTGGGGGAGCCTGAGCCACGTTGTGTGGCTTCTTTGTGTCATAAGATGCGTGGGCTTTGTAACAGCTCTTCTGGGTGATATTTCCACTTGCTTTGGAGTTTGTGGCCATACCTCCGTGGAGAAGGTTGCTAGATGTCCCTTTTCCTGCTAAGTAGGGTGTCTCTGCTTCAGCGAAAGTGTTCAGTTAGTTGAAATGAATTGAGTTTTCCCTCCTTGAAAGTCTTTAGACATTAATGCAAACTTTTAGAAATTATTGCTGGTGAATCATGTAGATGTTACATCCATGTCCTCATCTCCCACCGTTTTTTCACCTTGGTACATCCTGGCATCCCACCGCCCCACATCTGGAGCCTGGCACCCCGTGCCCAGGTCTTCGGTCGCCTCCTGGTGGCCACATGGAGTGGACGTTTCTTTGTATTTGTTCACTTTCTCTCCTTCTAGCCTTTGGCAGTGACCGCTAGTTACTAAAAACACGGTTTTCCCTTCCATCTGCTTCTGTAGTGCAAAGCTCACCTACTTCTCTTTTCCTGTTTCTCATCTCCTGCTCTCACTTCCGTCTGCTGGTTCTGCTTCCCTTTTGTGCCCCAGAAGTGTGGGTGTTTCCAGGGCTCCGCCCCTGACCCTGGCTTTTCCTTCTCCGGAGCATTTCTTGAGTGCCAGCCCTTTGCCCAGGACTGAGTTGACCCCTTCTGAACCTGCTGAGCTTGCAGTCCAGGTAGGGGTGGGGAGGTGGGGAGAGCTTTTCTCTCCCCTTAACCTTCTGTCGCTTTTGCCCACAAGGTCCAAATGCTTAGAAATGACCCAGAATGCCCATTAGGATGGGATGCTCAGCAGCTCACCCCTCTCATGCACATCCCAACACATGATTCTGACCCTGTGGATGCCAACTGCCCTGCACTAGGTAGGCGCTTTGCATGTATTAGCTCATCTAATTTTTCTTACCTGTGAGGGGTATGTTTGTAATAAGAACAATGACACCAGAGTAGGAGTCATCTCCATTTTACTGATAAGAAATCTGATTGTTTCCTCAGAGAGTCCAAAGTCACTTGTTTGGTAGACTCACAGATGACAGAGAACAAACCAGTGGTTGCCAGTGGGGAGAGGGGAGGGAGGAGGGGCACGTGAGGGGTGCGTCCTAAGTCGCTCAGTCGTGTCCGACTCTTTGCAACCCCAAGGACTGTGGCCCGCCAGGCTCCTCTGTATCTGGGATTCTGCAAGTGAGAATTCTGGAGTGGGTTGCTATTTACTCCTCCAGGGAATCTTCCCAACCCAGGGATCGAATCCAGGTCTCCTGCATTGCAGGCAGATTCCTTACCACTAGGGAAGACAGGGGTAGTGGGAGAAAAAGGATTATTATGAGATTTTATGACATCATGTGGGAAACTTTTGAAGATTATAAAGCACTTAAAGAATCTTTCATTCAATAATAAAAATAATAAAAAAACCACTTGCTTGAGATGGCGCAGTAGGTAGAGAAATTGGACTTTGAATCCAGATCTGTGTCCGAGCCTGCACTGCCCTGACCTCCCCCTTCCTTGGAGCTTGTGCACAGTTTTCCTTCTTTTGGCCTGTCCTCATTGGTCTTGCTTTCCTGGCGGACTTCTATACATCCTTCAAGGCCCAGTGTAAATATCCCCTCCACTCAGATGGCCTCCTTGCCTTTGTGATGTTCATCCCGTTCTGCGGTGATTACGTGTGCATCTGTTTCTTCAATTCCATGGTGAGATCGTGGAAAGAAGGGCTTTTGTCTCTCTGGTGGTGGTACCCTCAGCGGAGCATCCTCCCCCCTCGTGGTTACGTGGTCCTGATCTCTTTTCCCCGGTGGTTGTGTCACTCTCTTGTGTGGACCCAAGTCATGGGTAGCAAGCCGTTAGCAACTCCCCAAGCTATATCCCAAACAGGAGCTTTCTGATATCTGGTGTTTGACTCTGCTGCTAGATAGAATCTGAGCTCCTGGGGGCAGAAACCTGGTTGGCCTGGTTCTCTGCTGTGCTGTCCGCGCCTGGAACAACACCTGACCTCCCCAAGTGTGTGTTGAATAGATGAATGAACACGGTCCCCTGAGACGTTTGAGAGCTGAGCTCACCCCTGGATAGTCCACCGTGCCCTCTGCCAATGTAACCGCCCAGTGGCCTGTATGGAGAGTCTTTAGGTGATGAGGCTCTGAAACCCTTGTTCCCCTGTGGCCTCTGGCCCACATTCCTGCCCTGGAGCCCCTAGGTGTCTTCCTCTCCAACTGAATTTGATGCCTTGGCTTTTCGGCTTCTGCTCAGTGGCCTCAGCAGGGCCAGGTCCCCAGAGGCTTGTGTGTAAGGCAGGGCTGTTAACCTTAGCATTTTGTGTTTTGTTTCATCAGTGCATTTGAAATTAACTTGCCTGACATCCTGTTTTAGTTCTGGACTTAATTTCCGATCATCTGTCTCATTTTTCCTCATGCACTTATTCTTTTTTTTAATCATCTGTGCATTTCTGTAACTGTCCTTGCCTATCATAAGTTATCATAATCCTTAAAAATAATGACGAACACTGGGCTTTTATTGTGCCAGAAATTGTGCTGAGGTCATTGTATCAGTTTCCTGTAGCTGCTGTAACAAATGACCACAGACTCAGTAGTTTAAAATAACATAATTTCTCGTCTTAGAGTCTGGAGGGCAGAAGTCCAAAATCAACCTCACTGAACTAGCATAAAGGTGTGGGCAGGACTGTATTCCTTCCAGAGGCTTGAAAGGAGAATCTGTTTCTTTGCCTTTTTTGGCTTCTACAGGTTCTGCATCCCTTGGCTTGTGGCCTCTTCCTCCATCTTCAAGGCCAGCAGTATTTGGATGAGTCCTTCTTATGCAGCCATCTCTTTGATTCTTCTGCTTTCCTCACTTCCATATTTGAGGACCCTTGTGATGACATTGGGCCCACTCTAGTCATCCAGGACAATCTTCCCATGCTGAGACCCTCAATTTAATCACACTTGTAAAGTGTGCCATGGACATGCCCTTTGCCATGTCCAGTCACAGAGTCACAGGTTCTGGAAATTAGGGTATGGACGTCTTTGGGGGCCACTGTCTTGTCAGCCAGAGTCATTTAATCCTCACTTTATTTCATGACACCATGGCCCCATGTGGTACCAGGGTCCTATTGTCAGTCCCATTTCACAGACAGGAAAACTGAGGCTCAGAGCCGGGAACGCACTGACCCGGGCTTGTGTGGAGGTGGAACTGTGTTCCTTACCCAGTGTCTGCCCTCTGGCCACCACTCCTGACACCCTGCTGCTTCCCAACACGTGCAGCTGAAATTCTTTTGAAACAAGGAGGGAAGACCATGGGCAAGCTCTTTTCTTTATTCCCCTTCTCCTTCCTCCCCCAGTTTTGTTGAGAAATAATTGGCATGCACCACTGTATGAGCTTAAGGGGTACAGCATGATGGTTTGGTTTCCATGTATCATGAAATGATGACCTCAATAGGCTTAGTTAACATTCATCCTGTGATATAGATACAATAAAAAGAACAGAAAAAATTTTTTTTTCTCCTTGTAATAAGAACTCTTAGGAGCTATTCTCTGAACAGTTTTCCACAAGCTCTTTTTCTGAAAGCCAAGGGGCAGACCGGAGGCCTGTGCCTCTGGCTGGAGGCACATTTCTAAGAATACACAGCTCAGAGGTAATTTTTCTGCCTTTGTTCAAGTGGAAAACCTGTGATGGTCTCTGGGGAGCAACACTCCTTAATTCAAACGCCTCCATTTTTCCTAGAAAAGATTTCTGACTCGGCTGCTTTTGACTGAAAAGACGGCCCTTGGAGGTCATCTGATCTGACCCGGAAGTAGTTTTCTTCCCTTTTTTGGGCTATAATTCTACCCTGACTCTAGAATGGAGTGTATTGTTCAGGATTTGAAAATAAAGGAAGCTGCTGGCTAGGGGCTGGCCAGGGGCCCCTCTGGGTCACATGCTGGGGCTTCTGGGGAGGAGGGAAAAGAGTCAGACTTTTGTGAGCCCCTTTGAGCCCCCTGCCTGATCAAGGAGGGCCTGTGTTCACTCTGGTGAGCTCTTGTAGCCCTGAACTGGAATGCCACTTGCGCTGTTTTTTAAATTTTATTTATTTATTTATTTTTGGCTGTGCTGGGTCTTGGTTGCTGCAGCTGCATGCAGGCTTTCTCTAGTTGCGGTGCGAAGGCTTTTCATTGTGATGGCTTCTCTTGTTGTGAAGCATGGGCTCTAGGTGCGTGGGCTTCAGTAGTTACAGCACGTGGGCTCAGTCGTTGTGGCACAGGGGCTTAGCTGCTCTGTGGTATGTGGGATCTTTCCAAGCCAGAGATTGAACCCATGTGCACTACACTGGCAGGTGAATTCTTATCTGTTCTTATCTGGACAACCAGGGAAGCCCATTTTAAAAAATATATGTATATATTGAAATATAGTTGATTTACATCACTTGGTCTGTTCTTGATTTGGCAAAATCTAACTGCCATGTGTTTGATTTGGGGAAAGTAACTTTTCTTCTTTGGCACTTTGTTACACTCATTATCCAACAAATGTACATTGAGGACCTACTATGTGCCAGGGACTTTGGACACTAGGGAAGTTGAGCAATCCAGATCACAGAGCTTGCATTCACAGAAAATGCAGGGGCAGCTAATAGACAATCTAGCAAATGTGGTCTTTTCAGAATGAGATGAGTGCTAAGAAAATGAAATGAAGCAGTGGGCCAGAGACACATTGTGGGGAGGCCGCTGTTAGCCAGGGTGGTCAGGGGAGGCCTGAAGTGGAGGGGACACGAAGGCAAGACCTGAATGAAAAGGAACTGGGCATGCGGGTACCTGGGTGAGGAGTGACCCCAGCAGAAGGGGAGGGCCTCAGACCATGCATCCTGTAATGGTCCAGCTTCCAGAGTACGTAAAGAACTCATACAACTCAACAAGACTGGTAACTCAAGTGGAAAATGGGCAAGGGATTCGAATGGACGTTTCTCCAAAGGAGACATACACATGGCCAGTAAACACATGCAGAGATGCTCAGCATCAGTAGTCATTAGGGGAATGGAAGTCAAACCACAATGAGATGTGACTTCACACACACTAGGGGGCTGTGATAACAGGAGTTGTAAGGTGTCGCGAATCAGAACCTTCGTGCATCGCTGGGGGGAAGGAGAGCTGGTGCAGGCACCGTGGGAAACAGCTTGGCAGTTCCTGAAAGGCTAAGCCTAGCTCTTTCACGCCTTAGTATCTACCCAAGAGAGATGAAAACACACAAAAACTTGTGCGTGAATGTTCACAGCAGCATGATTCACAGTTGCCCCAAAGTGGAAACCACCCAATGTTCATCAGCTGGTGAAGGGATACACAAAATGTGGTCCATCTGTGAATGGAATATTAATCACCCATAAAAAGGAATGGAGGACTGATTCATGAGACAGCATGGGTGAACCTTGAAAACATTGCTGAGTGAAACATTATGCTGAGAAGTCAGACGCGAAAGGCCGCATGGCGTGGGATTCCATTTATTTCAAGTTTCCAGAGCTAGCAAGTCCATGGAGATATAAAGCAGGTTTAGTGGTTGCCAGTAGTGAGGATGAGGGACAAAGTGTGACTCTTCATGGGCACCAGGTCTCCTTTTGGGGTGAAGGAATGTTCTAAAATAGGCAATGGTGATGGTTGCACAACCTCACGGATATACTAAAAACCAGTGAATTTTATACTTAAAAGGGGTGAATTTTATGGTATGTAAACCTCTCCGTTTTTAAAACGTAAAGAAGAAAAGGGGTGGGAGGAGCGCAGAAATCCAGCAGTGTGATGGCCTCGCAGTGTGCAGGGAACGGGGTCAGAGGTGGGGCTCAGGGCCATGGCCACGACTCTGATTTTGCCTCAACAGCCTGCATTTTATTCCCACAACTTTTGTCCACGACCTTGTGGAATTTCGCCTTTGGCCTTCCTGTGGTTCATAACCAGGCGGGCCTCTCTGGCTCTGCCATGTTCCTCTTCATGTCAGACTTGCTTTGCCCAGGGCGGCTGTGCAGGTCCATGTGCTCCAGGTGTGCTCAGCCCCGCCACGTGCTCTCGCGTGAACTTGCTCTCGCGCGTGAACTTGCTCTCGCGCGTGAACTTGCTCTCGCGCGCTCTCGTTTCCCACCTCCCCTGTGCCCTCCACCATTGTCGTCCACATCCTTATCGTCACCCTGTGCCATATTTAGTGCCTCTGGCTCTGTGCCAGGTTCAGTTCTGAGCTTTCCTTCCCACAGTTCAGATGAGGATTGATGGCGAGACCCGGCACCAGCCCCCACGGCTGGGTTTTCATCTTCCAGTCCAGCGCCTGGCACCGAGCTGGTGTCCAGGGGAGTATTACGTTGCCAGCAACCTTTCCTCAGAAGTGGGTCCTTAGAACGGGAAAGTGTGTCTTGGATATTCATGTGGGTTAGTAGCTGTGTGAATCAATAAAGGGTGGGATGAGTCAGCTGTAAATGTGTGGGCGAACTCGAGGGCTGCAAGTGTCAGCAGCCACAGGGGGCTGAAACCCACTTGTGTGTTTGTCCCCACCACGCAGGGGGCTCGGAGACAGGGACTGAGAAGCTGCCCCTCCCACCCCCAGCTTAGAACATGGAGGATCAGACAGGGGATGCCACCGGTCCCTGGTCACACAGCAGAGAGAGGCAGAGCCAGGGCTTGAACTTGGGCCTCCTGGCTCTCTGAGCTGCTGAGGGCTGGTGTCTGCTTTGCTCTTCTGGGGCATCGCGCTTGGTGATGTGAGCAGGGAAGGGAGAGGAGAAGGCCCACGTGATGCAGGCATTGCTAATCCTAGCAACACTGTGGTGGTGGGCTGCCCTTCCCATGCACTTTTATTTACAGGGCACCTTTGTCCAGATCAGTCAATTGCTACCTGTCTGTTCTCATCTGATTATTTCTGCCGGTCTCTTCGTTAGAAGGCACACCTTTAAAATCCGGGGAGGGGATTGGTTTTAGTCTTACAAGACAGAATCTCCCATTGAAGTGACCCAGCTGAGGACTGGGGACTGAAATGCTTCTAAGCTGCTAAGATAGGTGGGCAGAGGCTCCTCATTTACTCAAGAAATGTTTACTGAGTGTGGGCAGTGTGTCAGGCACCGTTCTGGGTCCTGGAGATGTCCTCCCAGGGGACAAAATGCCTGTCCTCCTGGGGTAGGGATGAGCAGACTGCAGGAGGACATCCTAAGGGATGTCATTCTGAGCCATTCAACTCTTGTTTTACACCCAGTAATAATAAGCTAATTATATGCTCCTCTAGCCAGTGGCAAGTCACAAACAGAGAGGCTGGCAGAGAAAGGCGTTTTGAACTTGCCCACTGAAGCTGGTACTCTTGTCTTTGGAGTTCTGTTAGAATTTAGCTCTTAAGTTGTTAACATAGCCCCCTTCTTCCTCTTTACCCAGTTAGCTAGATGAATTCTAGGTCGTCCTTCAAGACCCAGATCAAACATTGTGGCCTCTGTGAAGCCTGCCCTGATCACTGCCCCCAGGCAGAGCTAATTTCTTTACTTCTTTGATGTTCCCCTCTGCCCTGTGATGCCTTGTGGTCATGGTGCTAACTTCACTGTATTCACATGCTTAGTTTGTCTTTTTTTGCCCTGCTAGGATTGTATATTCTTAAAGGGTTTGGACTGTATCTTATTCAGCAGTCTTTGAACGGCAAGTGTTTGTCAAATGACTAACAGCAATGGAAGAAACATAAAACCTATACTAGAATGCAGAGATGTACCCCAGGGCATTTAGTGCTCAGGCGATCAGGCGCTGAATCCTTCAGTGTCTGCAGAGTGTCTCCTTGTCAACGAGGCCATCGTGGACTCATAGCCTCCAGGAACTGGTTGCAACCACTGGTTCTCTAAGTCAGGAGATGCAGTTGGGTGTAGCACACCGACTTCCATTTAAGGAAGTAAAAGTAATCATAAAAAAAAAAAAAAAAAAGAAGTTCTGGTGCTTTGTCACTGGGGGAAAACCTTTAGCTGTCCTGATCGTTTCGGTCTCCAGATCAGGTCCTTCCCTGAGGGTTCTACTGAAGTAATCATCTTTCTTTTCCTGTGGTTATTCTGTACTCCATTTTCTTGTGTTCTGTGTCAGACTAGGAAAGCGGGGTCATTCATTTCACAAAAATCCAATGGGAAAGGAATCATTTGAGATATCTCCTGCTTTGAGGAGGGGTGGGACAAAGCGTCAGTGTGCATGGGCTGTGCGAGCTCATATGCAAGGACTGTATACACATCCACGGAGCCCTTGTCCTCTGTGTCAGAGAGGGGCCATTCCCCCCGCTTCCAGGTCCTCGTCTGTGGCCGCCTGGGCTCCCCTGTTAGCAGCCCACTGGAAATGATGCAGCTGTGGCTTCTGTCCAGCTGTCCCTCTGCCCCAGGCGGCAGGATGTTTGAATTCTTTCCTGTTTCCTTTCATGCCCACTCTGGGGAGCTTGCTCGGTGGAAGCTGACAGCTCAGCTTTTTTGGTGTGTGGGTTGTTTTCTTCCTTACTGAACCTTGTTTGCATAACTTCTTAGGGAGTCTATATAAGGTAAGGGCAGCTTCAGCCCGACTCTGGGGCAATTTCCTGCTGTCTCCTTCCCCCTTTCTTTTGTCTTGCTCTGAACTTCAGTGTTGGGTGGAAATTATGAAATGGTTACTTCTTTCTCTCTTTTTTCTTTCTGTTGACCGGTAGATGTTTTGTTGGGTGCCTGCTATGTGCTTGGCGCTGGAGATGTGACTCAAATTGGACAGGTATGGAAGCAGCTAAAAAGATCAAAGGACGTGCCCCCAAAGTTTTGCTTAGGCTCCATAGGGAGTTTCCTAGGCTATTTTGGTGGTGAGGGATTTTTTTTTTTTTTTTTTGCTTGTTTGTATTTCTAGTTATTCTACACCTCATATGTGTTTTGTGTGTAATGAAAAAAAATTGCTCAAAACATTTGCAAAAGTGTGAGAGAGTCACACTGCTTGGCTCATGGCAGAGTCTCGGTCTCCTTTGGGTTTTGTCCTCTGGCCAGTGCCAGCTGTGGGAAAAGGTAGAAGGGAAGACAGGTCTTTTTGGGAGGAAGATGAGGGCCCTGGATCAATGTGGATCCTGTGTCAGGGTCGCCATGGCGAGAATATTGAGTGACACGGATCAGACTCTGCCCCTCAGTGATTCTGAACCTCAGGAGATTTCCAGTGTGGCTGGGAGGTGTGCATGAGGGCAGGGAGTCCTCGAGGGCTTGGTGGGGATTGTGTACCGTTCATAGTTTTTGGGAAGAATTTTAGAGCAGCTCATCCCTGAGGCCTTGGTGATTCCAGAGACATCTGACCTCCCTTTTTTCTTCACTCCTCTTCCCATGCCCTCTGTGGTCATGTCTCTCTCTTTGTATCATTCTATGTCCTTCATATCCCCTTGCAGGATCGAGGAGGGAGATAGAGGAGGGAGGGGGAGGAAGGGGCTGCCGAGGAGAGAGCGCCTAGTGACCGCTGCTGGCGTTTCTGAGCACAGTTCTGCCAGGCAGCGTCCCAAGAACTTTACATGCGGTGACTTTATGCTGCAGATTAATGTACTTAATATGTGACAGCGAGAAGCCTTGAAAAGAGGAACAGGACTTTGAACCAAGTGGGCCCTGTCTGGGGTCTCTAGGTCCTGGGGTCCTTAGGGCTGTGGGATTGGCTGGTGCAGATGTTTCACACTGATAACCCATCCTTGACCTGTGATGAGGCTACATAGACCAATGAAAGGCTCAAGTTCTTTTAAGAGGGGACTTCTATTAACACCCTATAAGGACCATCTCTTGATGGACAAGACTCTTCCTGGGCGGGAAGGGGAGGGTGTCCACAGCCCTGAATTGAGGCCACCACAGCGAGGGCCCAAAGGCATTGCCCAAAGGGCATTGACGGTGTTCGGGGACGGGGCTCCTGACCTTGTTTTGTCATTGGTTGACGCCTCCCCTGAGATGGGGCTCTATGTGGCTTTTTGTGATGCATTTGGGAATCCTTGTTAGTAGTGTACAAGTTAGTGTACAAGTGTGTCAGTAGACACACAGAGGTCACAGAAAAGCTGTTAGTAGTGCCGTGATTCAGCAGCCCTTTTTCTAGAGACCACTCTTCTTTGTCTTGGGCTGTGGGATTCGAGGGGAGGGAAAGTCTCTGGGGGACAGTCCCGGTGGTCTTTGATGGTGAGATGCTCAAGGAACCATGCCTCGAATTCTATAAATTACAACATTGAGAAGACAGACCATACAGGAAGCTCCTTTATATGATCACTTCCTTAAAATGAAAGGGTGTGGGTGGGGAGGATGGGGGTGGGGCTGAACTCTGGGCATTTCAGCTTTTCTGCCCACAAGACCCTGTCTCACCCTCTTTCCCAGCCAGGGGAGAACAGGTCCTCTGAGTTGAAAACCCCATCTTCTGCTCTCCTCACCTCATCGTCTAGGTCAATGGTTCTCAGGCTATGGAGGCATAAGAATCTCCCCCAGGGTCTCTTTTAAACTCACTTCTGTTTAAAAATGGCCCCGTTCCTAGAGTTTCAGAATTCACGGTCTAATGAGTTCCTGGGAAATGATGTTGCTGCTGGTCCGAGGAACACACTTTGAGAGCTGCTGCTCTAGATGGAACCAGAAAAAAAGATGTCTGGTTTCTTGTCACTTCACCTCTCTGAGCCTCAGTTTCTCTATCTGTGAAGTGGGATTGTGGGCAGTGCTGACCAGATGGAGAGGTTGGGATGAGAAAATGTGCAATCACACATAAATGCTTAGGATGGCACCTGCCGTGTAGCAAGCTCTCAGTGAACAGCTTCTGTTATCTTCAGGACCCTCGTTCATCTTATCTGTGCCCCCTAATGCTTGGCACTGTGCTTGGCACACAGTAGACCCTCAAGAAATCTTCATGAGACCAGCGGTTCCATGACCATATGCCTAGGAGGGCCCCTACTTCGAGACCCAGCAGACTGAACGTTAAGTTGGTGGATGCAGAAAGCCAGCTCAGAGACTGGAAGGCACGGAGGCTATCCCCTAGGGTTTGGCAGTGGAGGCCACTGTGGACCTCATTTCACCAGACAGGTGGGGAGAGAAATATAGTCACCAGCCCCATCAGCCAAGCCTTTCACGCTCTTTCTTTTTCATTTAATCCTCAATATGCCTTATGAGATATATGTGACCCATTTTGCAGATGAGGAACTTGAGGCTTGGAGGCATTCAGGAATCTGGTCTTATCACAGAGCTGGGACAGAATGGGGATGAGTTTCCAGTGGATTCCAAAACTTGGATTCAACCCGGATGCTGTAGACCAGAATGTTGAGATGGAATGGTTCCGGGGGCAAGCAGGTGTAGACAGCTGTTCTGGGACCTCTCTCAGACGGGGCTCAGGGTGTGTCCTCTGGTGTGAATTCAGGGCCTGGGTGCCCCCATGGGGGTTATCTGGAGCTGCACCTCGACTCCTCTGCCCCCTCAACCCCAGACTGGAAAGATGTGCCACTGAGCCCCCCGAGTGCCACCCCGGGGGTGGCAGTAACCTCAGGACCAATCTTCTAGGCAAGTTTGCTATCCCAGTGTGTAGGCACCATCACATACATTCACACTCATGCATGAGCACGCACACACGGACGGGCACACACAGACACGCTTCATATACGTGTATGTGATGAGGTCAAGCTCTGCCTTCCAGGTGATACACCCGTGCGCACATCCGTGTTTGATCTGCCCAGTTTTTCAGAGGAGGGAAGTTAGTGACTAAACGAGAACTTCCTCCTGCGTTGACTTGCTGGAGGTCAGATGGGCTAAGAACCTCCTTCAGGAGGCGTGGGAGCTGGAGGTCTGTGTGGGCAGCTGTGCAAAGGTCTCCCAGACCAACAGGTTTTTCACGTCAGACTTTCCACTGACTTTTCAGTGTCATGCCACATCCCGACCAGCGGACATTTGTAAGCAAAATGTGACCCTCGGATTTTCAAAAATGTCAGCAATCTTCTCAGCCAGACCATTGTCAGATAAGCACCAAACTGCGACCCAGGAAAGTGGTCTTTCCTGCTGTGATAATTTAAATGACACTGGCCTGCAGTTCTGGAAGATCTTACGGCTGTGTCCTTGGGGCTGGGGGTAAGGCGTCTGTCCTGTGACAGGTCCTAGGCTGGTACTTGGGACACACGGTTTGTAACTTTCTCAGTGGCTTTGGCCAGTGACGGAGCAGCTGGGATCCAAGTGTGGTCACGGGATCCCAAACATCCAGACTGACCAATGAAGTAAAGGGAAATAGAGTGGTTGCTGTGGAAACAGGCTGCAAGTTCTGTTGTTGGTGTTGTCTTGGCATTAGCAAGTCAGGAGGCATCAGATGTGTGGTTCGCCTCCCCCTCAAGTCAACGCTGCAATTTAATTAAACACTTTGGAACTGCTTCTCCTGATCCTCCAGTAACACTACTCAGAAGAGCGCGCTGGCTTCCCAAACGCAGCCTCCAGTGCCGGGAAATACCGGGGAACGAAAGAGCTCCTGTACCTGCCGTGCGTGGCTGTGTGAGTTTCAGTTCCTCAGCCCCACCTGCCGTATTTCCTGTACTCACACCTCAGCCGCAGCTCCACTCCAGGGAGAAAGTCCTACTGGGTCGGGCCAGACAGGTTTCACAGCATCCCATTTTATCCTCATGGCTGATGTAGAAGAGAGGTGTAAAATCACCTAATTTGGAAACATCCCAAAAGTCCATCAGTGGGTGCATGGATGAATAGAACAGAATGTGGTCCATCCATACGATGGAGTATTATTCAGCCATAAAAGGAACGAAGTACCAGAATTCCCTGGTGGTGCAGTGGATAGGAATCTGCCTGCCAATGCAGGGGACGCGAGTTCAATCCCTGGTCTGGGAAGATCCCACACACTGTGGACTGACATGCCGTGTGCCACAGCTGCTGAGCTGGAGCTCTAGAACCTGTGAGCTGCAACTGCTGAAGCCGGCAAGCCCCAGAGTCAGCACAGTGCAACTGCTGAATTCTGTGCACCTAGAATCTGCTCCACAGCAGGCGAACCCACCGTGATGAGAGACCTGCACACCACAATAAAGGGTAGCCCCTGCTCGCCGCTACTGGAGAAAGACCTTGCAAAGCCATGAAGACCCAGTGGAGCCAATAAATAAATAAAGCCTTCAAGCTATTAAAAAAAAAAAAGGAATCAAATGCCGATCATGTTTCCACATGGATGAACTTTGCCAACATGCTGAGTTGAAAGAAGGCAGACACAAAAGACCACATGGTGTAGGGTTCCTTCCATCTGTAAAATGTCCAGAAAAGGCAAATCCAGGGACAGAAAGTAGCTGAGTGGTTGCTTAGGATTGGGGGGATGGGGAAAGGGTGAGGAGTGATGGCTGGTGGGTAGGAGTGATGGCTGGTGGGTAGGGGTGATGGCTGGTGGGTAGGGGGTTCTTTTGGGGGGCAATGCAGATGTTCTGGAATTAGACTGTGGTGATGATGGCACCATATTGTGTATGTCCTAAGTGCCACTGACTTGTATGCTTTAAAATAGTTAAAATGGTGAATTTTTTGTGGTGTGTTGTTTACTTCCATAAAAGGAAAAATGGGGAGGACCAAAAAATCACCCCATTTTTCAGATGAGGCCAACTGAGGCTCAGATGTTTGGGGATTAAGTCAGGTTCCTCTGGGAGTTAGAGATGGCACTCATGTGGTCTCCTGTTCCCAGACTTCTCCTTCCTCATTTCCCATAGCCAGTCGGTCACTTGTTTGGTTGCTAAGTCATATCTGACTTTTTGCGACCCCATGGACTGCAGCACACCAGGCTTCCCTGTCTTTCACTATCTCCCTGAGTTTTCTCAAATTCATGTCCATCAAGTCAGTGATAACCATCCAACCATCTCATCGTCTGTCACCCCCTTCTCCCCTTGCCCTCAGTTTTTCCCAGCATCAGGGTCTTTTCCAGTGAGTCAGCTATTTGCATCAGGTGGCAAAGTATTGGAGCTTCAGCATCAGTCCTTCCAATGAATATTCAAGGTTGATTTCCTTTAGGATTGACCGGTTTGATCTCCTTGCAGTCCAAGGGACTCTCAAGAGTCTTCTCCAGCACTACAGTTTCAAAGTGCCAGTTCTACAGCGCTCAGCCTTCCTTATGGTCCAGCTCTCACATGCATACATGTGCGACATATGTCGGTCACTAAGCCATGTTAACTTGGCCCATGAAGTGTCCCTGAGACCCATCTTTCTTCTCTGTCCTCACCGCTCTGTCACCCACTGACCCCTGTGGTCAGGTCCTGGGATGGGCTCCCACCAGCCTCCCATGGCCAGGTCGGGGGGTGGTTCCCTGAAGGAGGAGGGCTGGGCAGACACACCTGAGACACGCCTTGGCTCCAGGCTGGCTTGTCCTTGGTGCATTACCTTGGGCATGTCACACGACCTCCTGGCTTCATCTCCCAAATGGTGGTTTGGGTGTAGATGATGGTGACCATGATGCCCCCCATGGCCCACCTCCCCGCATCCTTATGAAGACCTGATGAATACTAACCCATAAACTGGAGGGTGCTGTGTCAGCGTGAATGGCGATTATGATCTGTTTCCTTTAAGAAAAGCCTGGATATAGAGTTTGAATCTGGAGTCCGTGCCCTGTCGAGCGCTGTGTCTTAGCACCCCGGGGTCAGATGGTTCCCTGCTAGACTGGCTGGCTTGTTGTCTAGGATGAACTTGGGCTTTGAGGTACTAACCAGCCAGTGTGGACTGTCTCCATCACACTTAGAGGGCTGGTGGTCTTGGTGGCTCAGATAGTAAAGCGTCTGACTACAATGTGGGAGACCCGGGTTTAGTCCCTGGGTTGGGAAGATCTCCTGGAGAAGGAAATGGCACCCCACTCTAGTATTCTTGCCTAGAAAATCCCATGGATGAAGAAACCTGGTAGGCTACAGTCCATGGGGTCGCAAAGAGTCGGACATGACTGAGCGACTTCACTTTCACTATATACTTTGTGTGGGATTCCACATGGAGGCACCTAGAATGATTCTAGGATCAAGATGCCTTGGTTTTTGTTTGTTTGTTTATTTATTGGCTGTGCTGGGTCTTTTTTGCTGCTTGAGGGCTTTCTCTAGTTTGAGAGTGTGGGGGCTACTCTTTGGTTGCAGCACTCGGGCTTCTCATTGCTGTGGCTTCTCTTGTTGGAGAATACAGGCTCTAGGCCACAAGGGCTTCAGTAATCGCGGCACATGGGCTCAGTAGCTGCAGCTCATGGGCTCCGGAGTGCAGGCTCAGCAGTTGTGGTGAAGAGGCTTAGTTGCATCTTGGCATGTGGAATCTTCCCAGAGCAGGATCAAACCTGTGTCCCCTGCATTGGCAGGTGGATTCTTAACCACTGGACCACCAGGGAAGCCCAAGATGCCTTGGTTTTAAGAAAGTAAAGTCATGAAACCTCAAGCGTGATCCTTTGACTAACAGCATCAGTATGACCTCGGAGCTAGTTAGGAATGCAGACCCCAGGGTCCCGTCCTAGACCTGCCGAATTGGAATCTGCATTTAAGTGAGATGTCAGGTGATTCAGATACACACAGTGCTTGGGAAACACAGCTCCACGAGTCATTGGGTCCCTGAGAAATCCTAAAGCCAGCAAGGAAAAGCCGTTTGAGAGCATGAGCTGAGTCAAGGGGCAGGTACAGGATGATTAACCCCAAACCAGCAGCACCGACTCGATGGACACGAGTTAGCGAGGGACAGGGAAGCTTGGCGTGCAGCAGTCCATGGGGTCGTGAAGAGTCAGACACGACTGAGCGACTGAACTGACTGGGCAGCAACCCGTGTCCTGGCCATCATCAGGGAGGGGCTGAATCGAGACTTCACTGATAACTGCAGTTGACATGTGAACTGTTTAGGGAGTAATCTGAGTAAGGATATGTGATGCCTCAACTAAAAGGGCTGGATTTTGGTGCAAAACTGAAGGGGATCCTGATTAAACGGAGACATAAAAGTATGTCTAGAAATTGGTGCTCACCTGGCAGCAGCTGGGGGTGGTTCTGTTCCCCAGGGAACATTGGATAATGGCTGGAGACATTGTTGGTTGCCATCCTGGGGTGAGGGTGTAATTACTGGCATGGAGGGGGCGGAGGCCAGGGTTGCTGCTCAGTCCTCCAATGCACGAGACGACCCCACCAGGAAGACCCACCCAGCCCCAAATGACCGGAGTGCCGAGGTGGAGACACACGCATGCACGCGCACGCACACACACACACACACACACCCCATGTAACAAGCACAACACACCTAGTGGAAAAATGCTCAGAATTCTTGATTGGCCTAATTGTCTGGCCACAATCTAAGAATGCCCAGGGGGCCCCAAGCTGAATCCCAGGCCAGAAGCAGGGCCACTGTCTTTGTTCCCTGTCCCCCAACCCCTGCTCGGTTCCTGTCTCTCTATTGTGTGGCTTTCCTGTTCCAAATAGGGCCTCAAAGATTTGGGATAAAAACAGTTGACCACCTTTTGCTCCCTGAATCAGATTCAGTATTTGAGGCATGACTGTTTGAGGGGAGGGCAGGGTGGCGGGCGTGGCAGCCAGAGAAGCCTGGGCTCCCTCTGCCTGTGCAGCCTCGGGAGCGTCCTGAGGCCCTTCTGCACCTCCGCCTCTGCCACTCCGTCTGTGAAGTGGGCATCTCCGCCTGCAGCTCTGTTGTTGGGATCGAAGGAGGGAACGGTGGCTCCTTCTGTGTCGCTCTGGGTGCCCTTGAGGTTCAGAGCCCCGCCTGGGGAGTGTGGATCTGGGTGTTCTAACTGAGCACCATGCCCTCCTTTTGCTGTTGGTGCAGATGACGTCCGATTGTTTGCCTTCGTGCGCTTCACCACGGGGGATGCGATGAGCAAGAGGTCCAAGTTCGCCCTCATCACATGGATTGGCGAGAACGTCAGCGGCCTGCAGCGTGCTAAGACCGGCACCGACAAGACCCTGGTGAAGGAGGTGGTGCAGGTAACCGTCTTTGTGTTCTCTTAGGGTCTGGGGGGTGGGGGTCACATTCCGCAAAGCGTCACCATCCAGTAGGGACACAAGGGGCTGGCTTGGCTCCTTGGGCCATGACTTTGAACGTCTCGTGCTAAGTCCTTGGACCACTAGCGACACTGGTGAGAGATACCCCAAATTGCTTTCTGGGTACGGTAGCCGCATTTGTGATCCTGACCATCGAATACTAGAAACGTGGTGGCTGGGGTCTACCTTTCTGGGTGGGGCAGGCAGCTCATGGAGGAGGAGGCTGGAGGAATGACCAAAATGGCGCCACTTCCTGTGGGTGATGGAGGGCTTCCAGCTGTGGCCATGAGGATGCAAAGGGAGAGTTCACGAGTGCCCGCTGAATGGTGTCTAGCACACAGTAGGAGCGCAATGACACTTGATGAATGAATAAATGTCAATCACATGGGCACCAGCAGGGGTTTAAAGATGACTTTGACGACCCTAGAATGACAAAGGCTGCATCAGCAATGGCAAAGATCCCTAGACTGAGTAGCTGGGCGCTGGTGGTAGCTGATTTACTCCTGTGTCCCTATTAGACTAGAGGAAGAGGGGAAACTAGTGTACCCTTGGTTTTGTCCCTGGGGTTCCAAACAGCTCTACCTGTAGAGCTTCCCATTTTAAAGTTCTTTATTTTTGCATTCTGGACATAAAAAAAATTGACACTATTGGAAATTTCCAAAGCAGGTCATTTGAAGCTAGGGCATGGGGTCATGTTGAGAAAAAATATCCAAATTCTAGGGCTTCCTTGGTGGCTTAGTGGTAAAGAATCTGCCTGCCAGTGCAGGAGACATGAATTCAACCCCTGGTCCGGGAAGATCTCACATGTTGTGGAGCAACTAAGCCTGTGCACCAAAACTATTGAGCCTGGGCTCTAGAGCCGGGGAGCCACGACTACTGAAGCCTGTGCGCCCTAGAGCCTGCGCTCCTCAACCAGAGAAGCCCTCGCACCACAACTAGAGAGTGGCCCCGGCTCCCCGCAACGAGAGAAAAGCCCACGCAGCAGTGACGACCCAGCATAGCCTGAAGAAGCAAGTCAATAAAATCATAGAAAAAAGTCCAAATTTCAGAACCATAGACTGGGGCAAGGAGGTGGAGGGGAGACGGTTTTCTCCCTAACAAAGGGATCTCCATCTTGCAGAAGGATTTCCCAAAACCCATGATAGGGGGTAGATGGCTAACTGGTACAGGGCTTCCTTAGAGGTGATGGAAATATTCTAAACTGTTCTAAAAGCTGTGGTGTTGGTTGCTTATATCTGAGAATATACAAAAAGCCATTGCATCCTAAAAAAAAAAAACGCACACACACACAAATCTGCCGAGTGCACTGTGGTGTCCTGGGTTGGATCCAGGACAAACTGGTGAAATCTAGAAAAACGGTGAGATCGGAATGAAGTCTGGGGTTTGGTTGGTAGTCATGTTCCAGTGTTGGCTTCCTGGCTGTGACAAACACACCATGGTAACTTCAGATGTTCACACTTGTCAAATGGCCGTGGGGTGCGTGGGAGCTCTTGGTGCTGTCTCTTACAACGTTCCTCTAAATCCACAACGATCCCCAAATAAAACTTCTGTTAAAAAGTAATAATAGGAGAGAACTCCTATCATTCTGTTATTGCGGCCGCTTTTTCCTTCTCTCCTCCCAGTCCTGTGGGTGAACGCACTCCCCTCTGCATTGCTACAGTCTCAGCCTATGAATCACACCTAATCAGCTTCTTTTTTCCTAACATAACGTAATTACATAAATTATGTGTCTGCAGAGTCTTTGTAATGAACGTTTTTCTGGCTGCCGACAAGTCCGGTTTCGCAAGTGTACTGTGATGGATTGAAAATCCCCTTGGTGTTGGCCTCTTGAGTTGCTTCCCATTTTTATTGTTATAAATAATACGTTCCAACCAACATTTTAATACGTGCAGCTCCTTCCCGCCCTACACTGAATTGTTTCTTTAACGCGCCCTTTCAGGAGGGGGAGTGTTCTGGAGTTAACAGGGGTGAAAATCCTTTAAAAAAGGAATAGGCTAGGGCTTCCCTGGTGGCCCAGTGGTTAAGACTCTTCACATCCAATGCAGGGGGCACAGGTTCAATTCCTGGCCAAAGAACTAAGTTCCCATGTGTGCCGATGTGGCCAAAAATAAATAAAATGAAATTTTAAAATATTTGAGCCAAAAATTAAAAAATACATATATATTGCACATTAAAAAAAAAGGTATAGGCTGTCAAATTACCTCCTAAAGGGGTAGCACTATGCCTGGGATGTGGTAAATGTTCCATAAATGTCATTCACTTCCTAGCCTAATCAGCATTACCAGCGAATACTGCAGCTGGCACCCTGTCCAGCCCTGGCACCCTTTCTTTGGGCAGCCGCCTACTCAACCCCTCGGGCTGTTTTTCTCCTGGACAGTTGGAGGCTTTAATGGTTAACCAGCTTTCAAGGGTCTCCTTTGTGGCAATAGAATGGAAAATGCAGAAGAATGCATGTCCACGATCAGAGGTCTCCTGCTGGACTCCACCATCCACGCTTAGCCCTCTCATCAGCCAGCCCGGCATGGCCGGAAGAACAGCACGCACTGGGAGAGGGTGTTTGCTGGGGCGCATCCAGTGGGGGCGGTCTTTGAATCCTGCAGAACCCCTGTTTTCTTTCCATTTTTAAGACTGTGGTAAAATGGAATAACGTAAGATGTTAGCGCTTTTAGTGTGCCGTTCAGGGGTGTGACATACATTTACGTTGGGCGGTCACCGCCATTGTCCAAAAATTCCAGAGCTTTTAAAATCACCCCCAAAGGAAACTCTGTCCCTAGTAGCAGTCTGCAGAGTTCCTGTTACATCTAAAACTCTTCTCAGTTTGGTGAAATGGGTAGAGAGTGGTTTGGGGAAATATGATTCTTTGGTGGAAAGACTTCAGTTGGGAGTATTGATTATAGTTCATTTGTTTGTAAACTCTAACATATTGCAGCAAAATGGGAATTGCTTGGCGCTCTGAACTAGGAATTGCAGAGGGTGCCAGCTTGCGGTGTGGCTGGATCCAGAGCTGAAGCCGTAGCTTCTTTTCTTTTCTCTTTTCTCTTTCCTCTGTGTTTGGCCCCAGGTGGCCTCTGTGCAGCAGGAGAAATGGTCCAGGCCTGGTGGCTGTTCTGGGTCTTGATCCCAGGGGAAGAGAGAGTCCTCCTCCCTTAGTGTCAATCATTCCCTTAAAGTGATCCAGTTGGCCCAGCTGAGGTCGCGTGCATGTCCTGTGGGGCCGGGAGGTGTGGAGCCTCGTGACTGGCAGCTCCGAACTGATTCCAGTTGTTAAAAGGATGCTGGTGTATGAAGAGCATAGCGGATGCTTGCTTGATCTTGAACTGCAGGTGCAATGCGATACTTTGACCATTACCTTTTGCATGTCCCACCTCCTCATTTAAAAAGGTTTATTACCTGAAGCTGTTACAAGACCTCACATTTATACTACACTTGTAAATACAGCCATTTATGTTACAGAGGGTCGATTTTACTGCTGTAATGGTATCTTCCGACAGTCATTAAAATCATGCTGATGCTGGCGGGTCAGTTTTCCCCTCTGCTTAGTGGGGGGGGACTCAGAGCAGATGTTCTTTAAGGGGTCTCCAGATGGCCATTCTGGATTCCTTGTCTTGGGGACAGGATCACATCCCCAGCTGCCTTTTACCACCGTTTCCATGTGAAGAATAAATGGATTGAGTTTTAATTTAAGATTATTCCTAGCCTTTTTTTGGTAATAATAAAACTACTCCACATCCTTATGCTTTGTATGAAACATTCAGTTCAGTTCAGTCGCTCAGTCGTGTCCAACTCTTTGAGACCGCATGGACTGCAGCACGCCAGGCTTCCCTGAATGTAGAGAATGTAAATGAATGTTGTTGTTTGGTTGATAAGTCGAGTCTGACTCTTTGCAACCCCGTGAATTGTAGCCCACCAGGCTCCTCCGTCCATGGGATTCTCCAGGCAAGAATATTGGAGTAGGTTGCCGTTTCCTCCTCCAGAGGACCTTCCTGACACAGGGATCGAACCTGTATCTCCTGCATTGGCAGGTGAATTCTTTACCACTGCACCACCAGGAAAGCCCATAAATGAATGTAGAGCCACTGAAATCAAGAAGCATGGGTCTTTATGCCACCTGCCTGCTCATGGGCAAGTCGCTCTCCCTTCCTGGACCTCAGTTTCCTCATTTAAAAATAAGTTGGATTGGGACTTCCCTGGCAGTTGACTTTGCTTCCAGTGCGGAAGGTGTGGGTTCAATCCTTGATTGGAGAGCTAAGATCCCACATGCCTCCTGGCCAAAATAGAAAACAGAAACAATCTTGTAACAAATTCAATAAAGACTTTACAAATGGTCCATATCAAAAAAAATTTTTTTTCTTAAAAAAAGAAAATGAATTGGATGAGTTGACCTGCTGTGTCCTGTTTGTACATATTCTGAAGTTGTTTCATTTGTTTAGGGGGTACTTTGTTTATCACAGTGTATTACTTTTAAAGGAACCTTTTACTTTGTCAGTAGAAGAGACAGTGTGCCGTGCAGGGGTCTGGGGGTGTAGCCTTTGGAGCCAGATGGAGTGAGTTCAGGTTTCAGCCCTGCCGTTCAGTGTGCAGCCCCGGGCAAGTTGCTCTCCTCTGGGCCTGATGTCCGAAGCTGGTATAGTATCTGCCTCCTGGAGTTGTTGTGGGGATTGAATGAGCAACTATCAGGAAACGCAATTAGAACAGTGTCTGGCAGCATCCTGGGAGTGTAGTTGCGATTACTCCCAGCTTTCCTGGTTCGACACCACTGTGATACACAGCTTTCTAGTTTCCCTGGGGGCTGACAGGTCCACATGCTGAGTCCCTGACCTGGGGCATAAATCTTGCTTTTGAACCAGCCTGCGTAACTATCTTACAAAATGGCTTGGACAAAAGTCACATCCGTCAGCAACACAGGAAGGTTCCAGCCTCACTCACCTTTGCTGGTGCTAACTTCAAAACAATCCGAACCTCACCTGGGGCCTGTGCCTAGGTGCATCAGCTAGGAGAGTAACCCTAAGCGTAGCCCTGAGCAATAAGACTTGCATCAAGCCATGGCTAACAAGCAGCCGGCCCGGGGCTGGAGCCCCGAGGAGTCAAAAGTCAGGAGGTTTGATGGCGGGTCCCTAGTCTGTGTTCAGAGCCAGGCTGAGATTCTGAGCAGCCTCTGAGGCTGGTGGAGAACAGGACGAGGCCAGCAAGGCTGGGGGCAGCAGCGGGGTGCCAGCCTGGGCTAGGGTGGCACCCAGACTTGGGCCTGGAATGCGCTGAGTGGACAGGGTGCGTGGCTGCCTCGCCACAGCCGTCGTCTGCCGCACAGAAATGCCTGGCTGGTGCCGGCGACACAACACCCAGCCCATTGTCCCGGCGCCGCTGCAGGGCGAGAGGGACAATGCAGCAGCCCCGTCAGAGACCAGCCCGCGCCGGGCCAGGCTGTCTCGATTTAGAAACGGACTCGGTCGATGGAGCATTGTGCTGGCCTTGCAGAAGCTCTGTACTCACGTGGTCCTTTTATCTCTTTTTTTATTTTTGAACATCATATGAATGCTCACGGAACCAATTACCCGGAGGTCCGTCTCGGCTTTCAGCTCTGGGAAGAGAACAGCAGGGAGTGTTTCCTCTAAGGGAAGGTGGGGGTGGGAAGGACGGGCCTGTCAGTGGCTGCAGGAGCCAGCAATGCAGCCTGTACCCTGAAGCCTTCTGAACCCCGGAGCGGGGGCAGCTTACACGCTGGACCCGTCCACCCACACCAGGGCCAGATGTCCTAACTCCCTTCCAGGGGCCTCATGTTTATGTACCAGTGTGGTAGTTATATTAATAACAAGAGTTTTACTGTGCCCTTGCCTTACGCCTGGCACTTTGAAGGACATTCCACATATTGAAATTATTTCTTCTTCACAAGGCCAGTTCTGCCATCATCTGCATTTTACAGATGAGGAGTCTGAGGACTGGGGAAAGATGGGGAATTTGCTCAAGGTCCCCTGTGCTTGCAGACTGGCCAGGGACCCCGACTCTGTCACTTCAGCCCACTACATGTTTCCCAAAGTCCTCTATCACCAAGAAGAATGTTCTGAGGCCAACATACCTTTTGGAAACTACTTTTATCGACTCGCATGACACATTAAAGGCTCTGAGAAGATCTGCAGGAAACAAACATCTTACATTTATTTTTAAAAATACTGACCTGGTTCTTAATCTTCCTTGATGTTAGAACTTTTTTTTTTTTTGAAACTGGAAACTGAACATCATTGCAGTGTTTCTTTCTTTTTTAAATACTGCTGTGTCAAATGGAAGAGATCATGGGCCTAAGGGGAGTGAGATCCAAGTTGATATTCCAGCTTTATTAACCTTTCGACCTACTGAAAGTGAAAGTCGCTCAGTTGTGTCCGACTCTTTGCATCCCCATGGACTGACTATAACAGTCCACGGAATTCTCTAGGCCAGAATACTGGAGTGGGTAGCCTTTCCCTTCTCCAGGGGATCTTCCCAACACAGAGATCGAATCCAGGTCTCCTGCATTGTAGGTGGATTCTTTACCAGCTAAGCCACAAGGGAAGCCCCTTCGCCCTAGGACCTCGGGCAAGTAACTTTATCTCTAGAAGCTGTTCTCACTTAAAGAGAATGTAGATTCTCACAGAGCTGTTGGAAGGATGAAAGAAAAAACAAAATGAAAAGGTTTATCCTTTTAGTGACTGATGAACTCCTATTCATCCTTCACAACCCTGATTTTTTATCCCATTCTCCTACCAGCCTCAATCAGAATTAATTGCTCCTGTGTTTGTCCTGTAGCTCAAATTCCTTGAATTATAATTAAATAGCCCTAGAAAGTAATCTTGAGGGCAGGGACCATGGCTGCTTTATTTGCATTTCTCATACCTAGAAAAGTACTAAAACATGCTAAAATGTGAAGAAATAGGTCTGTTCACGTAGGCTCTACTCTGTGCCTTATTCTTATTCTAGGACTGCTGCTGCTGCTAAGTCGATTCAGTCGTGTTCGACTCTGTGTGACCCCATAGATGGCAGCCCACAAGGCTCCCCCGTCCCTGGGATTCTCCAGGCAAGAACACCGGAGTGGATTGCCATTTCCTTCTCCAATGCATGAGAGTGAAAAGTGAAAGTGAAGTCACTCAGTTGTGTCCGACCCTTAGCGACCCCATGGACTGCAGCCCACCAGGCTCCTCCATCCATGGGATTTTCCAGGCAAGAGTATTGGAGTGGGGTGCCATTGCCTTCTCTGTATTCTAGGACAAAAGCTAGTAAATGTTCAACAACTGCTCTTCAGGCTGAATTAAGTTGTAGAAGCCATTTACACTCAGGAGGGGTTTGAGGGTGAATTGGAATTTCCACAGGCTCTTCTTTTGTTTCAGTGGAAAGCAGAGGTGAGAGCTGTTTGGATCAGCGGGGAGAACCTGTGTGCCTTGGTGTCAGGAGATTTACAGGGCTGCTGCCCCCGCTTGCAGAGCATCAGTGCTGCCCGCCACTCAGGGGACCAGCTTAGACGCCTCATCCCTCTTTGAAAAGACTGTTTTTATGGGGAGTTTTCGGAGAAGGCAATGGCACCCCACTCCAGTACTCTTGCCTGGAAAATCCCATGGACAGAGGAGCCTGGTAGGCTGCAGTCCATGGGGTCGCTAAGTTGAAGACTGAGCGACTTCACTTTCACTTTTCACTTTCATGCACTGGAGAAGGAAATGGCAACCCACTCCAGTGTTCTTGCCTGGAGAATCCCAGGGAAGGTGGAGCTTGATGGGCGTCGTCTTTGGGGTCACACAGAGTCGGACACGACTGAAGCGACTTACCTCTTACCTCTACCTCATGGGGAGTTTTATGCTTCTTCAAGCCTGTGGTTTGGCTGTTTATTCTTCTCAGAACCAGAAAGGGCTTTTTGTGCTCATGTGTTTCACCTGGGCCTGGACTCACTCAAGGGGGCTTTCCGGTGATGAATCCTGTATTGAAAACAGGGACTTGCCTGGTGGTTCAGTGGCTAAGACTCCATGTTCCCAATGCAAGGGGCGTGGGTTTGATCCATGGTTGGGAAACTAGATCCTATATGCCACAACCAAGGTCTGGCACAGCCAGATATATATAACACACAGACAGACAGACAGACACACACACACACACACACACACACACACACACACACACACACACACTAAAGTCCCAAGCTGCCTGTGAATGGTGGTGCCGGGATCCTGTGTGGAGGGGCAGGTGTCATGATGTGTCCAACATACAGATGAGGAAACTGAGGCTTGGAGGGGTGCCGCCTCAAGCCAAGGATGAGTGTCAAGACAGAAGCCAGGTGATGGGACTCAGAGGCCATTTTATTCAGGGGAGGGCAGTGGGGAATGTGGTTCTATGCTCTTGCTACCAAGAGGTTAAAAGCTCATAGGAGAAAGAGGAAGATGCCCACACCCTGAGCCTGGCATGTAAATGCAAGTCGCTTTCACAAGTTGAGAGCTCTGCCAGTAGGTTGTGGCTGGGTTCCCGTCTCTAAAAAACCCCAGATGGGTCCCAGCCCTGGGCCAGCCAGCCTTGGCATGGTGCCCGCCTGCCGCCACCCCCAACCCCTGCAGTGGTGGGCCTCCTGATGTCCACACAGTGATTCCTGACACTCAGAGCAGACGGTTTCCACGGACTGGGGACATCAGATTAGAGCCGTGCAGGTCTTTGCTGAAGGAGCCCAAGCGCTGAGTCCAGACAGGTCCCCAAGTGTGACCCGCACACCCAGTGGTGCTGTTGAGAAGGCTGCCATGCCCTCGACCTTTTGAGCCTTTCAGATCTTCCCTCCCTCGGTCTCTTGCCTTGCGGGACCACCCCCTACCTCTGTCCTTCTCTTATCGTAGTTCATCCCTGGCACCCTGCCTTTTGAGAGTCCCTCCTAGAACAGGCTCCAGGCTCTCTGTTCTTTCCCCTATGGTGGTTTATCCCCAGGCGCTGAAAAAATGGTTAGGACAAAATTAAGGACTTCCCTGGTGGCTCAGACGGTAAAGCGTCTGTCTACAATGCAGGAGACCCAGGTTCGATCCCTGGGTCGGAAAGATCCCCTGGAGAAGGAAATGGCAACCCACTTCAGGACTCTTGCCTGGAAATATCCCATGGACGGAGGAGCCTGGTAGGCTACAGTCCATGGGGTCGCAAGGAGTTGGACACGACTGAGCGACTTCACTGTGCTTCACTTCAAGTGATGGTTAGTCACACAGCTAAGCCTGCTAATTCCCCTGGAGCCCTGGGTGCATGATATGTGTTATTACAAAACATTGCAGAGGTTCAGGGTCTTTCTATGTAACATTTCATAGATGTTTTCAGTTTTTGTAATTTTAATGGCTGAATACTATTCTGTTCAGTGGATGTGGGATTGTGTGTGTGTGTGTGTGTGTGTGGTTTTCATCCCCCTGATGAAGACCTTGGTGTGGAGTTAAACATGGGGTCTCATCCCCACCCCATGATGTGTGTGACCTTGTGCCAGCTGTTTCACTTCCCTGAGCTTCAGCTTCCTTTGAAAATTGGGGATGATAATATCTAACTCATAGAATTGTAAAAATTAAATAAAATAGTGTGTATCCTAAGTGCCTGCCGTGTAGGAACTGTTCAATGTAGGTGCTATTTACTTATTTACTCAACTTTTGTTGAAAAGTGGAAGCAGTCTGGTATTTACTGACAGTGAACATCTGTGAGTATACATGTTGTAATTTTTTTAAAATTCTGTTGAATTTTTCCTTTGGGAAAAATTCCCAAAAGTGAATACTGCTGAGGAGCAAGAAATACTAACCACTTTTTATGGTTGAGCAATATTCCATTGCATGTATGTACATCTTCTTTATGCGTGCATCTGTTAATGGATATTCAGATGGTTCCCATGTCCTGGCTGTTGTGTAAATGGTGCTGCAATGAACACTGGGGTACATTTGTCATTTAGAACTATGGTTTTCTCAAGCAGTTATATTCCAAGTTAAAAAAAGAAAGAAATGTTAGCCACAGCTTCAACCAGGCAGAAATTGAAGTCCTATACTGGATTAATATTTCTTGTCAGTTGATTGATGGCAGGGGCTATTTGGAGGCGTGGATTAAGAAGGATTCTGAGGTTAAGTCTGGACTCAGTGGGGAAAGTGCCATGACTGATTTGTGATGTCTGCCATGGTACCAGAGGAGAGAGTGGAGCTTGTTCCTCCCTTATTTTTTTTATATATATTTCTTTATCTGGCTGTGTTGGCTCTTACTTGCTGCACTTGGGGTCTTGTTGCATCATGCAGATTTTTCATTGCGGTGCTTGGGTTTAGTTGCCCCATGGCATGCAGGATTTTAGTTCCCCAGCCAGGTATTGAACTCATGTCCCCTGCACTGCCGGAGACCACTGGACCACCAGGGAAGCCCCCAATTCCCACATTCTTACCATCCTTGATCTTGATGGAGCCTTGTCAGAAGCCTTGTCAGGCAGAGTGGAGTCGGGGCTCTTGTAAATATCCGTGGTCAGTGTTGGACAGTTACCTTGAGTCCACTCGGCATGCCACCACATGCTGCTCTCTCATCCTTTGTCCCCTCCTGAGTGAAATAGGGTCGTGTCATTCCTGACCCGTGACAATGATGCAGGTGCCTGCGTTCCCACATTCTGTCAGTCATTGGACCATACTCTTTCAACCTGCTTGTTTTTCCCTTGTCTGTGATGACTCATGCCAGTTACAGGAACCTTTTCTTTTTTAGTAAATATACCCCACTAGAAGGACTTTTAAAACCTTGGCTCTGAGACTCTGCAGAATAGTTGTAGGAGGGAAGGTGTAGGGGGCCCAGGAGGGGTTGGCAGGTTTGAAGCTGTGCGTTTTCATCTGGCCCATGTTCCTTGGAGGTTGCCTTTTCTCTTAGCAAGATGCGGGCTGCTGGGGACCAATTGCTTTTCTTCAGCACGCCAAGGTCTTTGGTTTATAATTAATCTTCGCCCACTTGGGGAAAAGATACATTATTGTGGTCAGCATGTGTCCCATCCATCTTCTGCCCCATCTCACTGCCTACACACACTGCCCCACCTCACACAGGTGGCAAGGGAGGTTCCATCCCCCCCATTTTTGCAAGAGTTTGGGATGGGCCTGAAGCCAGCACACAACCTTCTTTTTGAAAGTCATACTCAAATCTCAAAGTGGACATTTCTGTGCTGGTTTCTCTCACTGCTCCTTGGATTCTGGTGTCCAAGGTGGAACTTTGTCCCGTGGGCTCTGGAGGCTCAGGTGCAAATCCGAGGATGGCTGGTGGGGAAAGAGACGGCAGACCCACCATCCAGACTGCTTCTTTCATGGAGATGGAGACCAGGGCCTAGAGCCATTGACTGCTTCATGCAGGGCCTTTTAGAGCCCTCCTGGTTATTTTTCTCTGCTCTGAGACTGTCAGAGGGACCTGTTAGTATCAGATTTTGATTCCCAGGGCCTGTAGGCAGGTGTTAATTGGAAGAATGATTTGCATTAACTCTCGTTATCTTAGGATATGATGAAGGTCACCTCTTGTCCCTGGCGCCACCTTGTAGAAATGGGCATTACTGGCATCACAGGCTTAACTCACTTTTTCTCCCCAGACTTTCCCGGCACCTGTGTTCTCTGTGTAGGGTAGCAACTCATCATGGTCCTTATGTTCTGGGTAGAAGACCAGACACACTTCTACCCCCACGGACCCCCTCTCTGTCTTTGCATGGCTAATTCTGTCCCCAGCTTTTGAGTGAGCAGCTGGACTTGCTGTCTTCCTTCTGCAAGGGCGAGGAGAGCCTGTGTCACTCTCTAGCTTAATCTGAGAAATTCCCCAGGCTTCCCTTCATTAAAAAGTAAACAGTGAGGATGGAGAAGTCAGTGTGGGTGAGGGAAAGGGAACTTAGCCACACCCTATACATTTGCTCTGGAGAAGGCAATGGCACCCCACTCCAGTACTCTTGCCTGGGAAATCCCATGGACGGAGGAGCCTGGTGGGCTGCAGTCCATGGGGTCGCAAAGAGTCGGACACGACTGAGCAACTTCACTTTCACTTTTCACTTTTATGCATTGGAGAAGGAAATGGCAACCCACTCGTGTTCTTGCCCGGAGAATCCCAGGGACGGGGGAGCCTGGTAGGCTGCCATCTATGGGGTCACACGACTGAAGCAACTTAGCAGCAGCAGCAGCAGCATACATTTGCTCTGAGCATTTCAGAAAACTTCTTTAGAGCTCACAGACTGCCCTAACAATCTTGAGAATGAAGAAAATCCATGATCTTGTGAAATATTACCTAACCATTCTTGAGCACTTGCGCTGCACTAGGCACACTCATCAGATCCTTACAGGATGTAGGTCCTCTTACCGTCCCCACCTGAGAGAGGAAACTGAGGGTCAGGAGGGTAAGTTTCTGGGGAGGGTCAGGCTGCTGGAAATGCACATGGGCAGCTGTCTCAGTATGTGGCCCAGGCCACTCCCAGTACATTTTAGGACCGAAGCGGGGGCTTAAACGAAGGCAGTTGGGGGCCGTTTAAAACCAAGATGATTTTGGGACTTCTCCGGCAGTCCAGTGGCTAAGACTCCACTCTCCCGATGCACGGGAGCTGGGTTCAATCCCTGGTCGGGGAACTAGATCCCACATACAACTAAGAGCTTGTATGACACAGCTAAAGAAACCAAATGCTGCAAAGAAGATCCGAAGATCCCGACTGCTGCAACTAAGACCAGCATAGCCAAATAAATAGTATTTTTAAAGTAATAAAAGTGAGATGATTTAAAACCAAGGATGGGAAACTATAATACACACTTTTTAGACCAGCCTTGCAAATAGATTCTTGACTGTGTAGAGAGCACCACTTCCTAATCCTTGTCCTTCTCTACAGTTGCCCTCCTTGGAAGAGACAGATGTCCATCCTCTGTCTTTGAAGCGTGAGCTTAAATGCTCTTGAGAAACATCCCGGGGACAGGATGTGTCCTGAATTTGCTCAGTGTGTGTCTGCAAGCCATCTAGGAGTCCTGGTTAGCTGGATGAGGTGTCTTCCTTTGAGAAGTCCTGCCCTGGCAGAAAAGGGAGAGACCCTGTCTGCAGGCTGTCAGCCAGGGACACCGAGTTCCCAGACATGACAAAGATCCTTCTAGAACTCTAGGTCACAGTGCCCCCAGGCCAGCCCGTGTTGCTTTGAAGCCCTTGGCATGTGGCTCTGGCAGCCTGAAGGATGTGATGGCTGCTGGCGTGGGAGGGGCGCACAGCCCACCGGGTAGTGTGTCGGGGCGAGAGGGCCTGTCCCCGGGGCCCCAGTGTGATGCTGCTGTGTTCCCTGGGACGAATCACTCCCCTTCTCTGGGTCTCTTCCTTATTCTCTATCAAATGAGGGGGGTGAATGTCAGGGTGTCAAAGGCTCTTTCAGCTCAATACCCCCTCACCCTGACTTTCTTTGGTTAACCAAGGTACACATAGAGGAAAACACATATATCTAAGGTGTACAGTTTGATGAATTTATGAATTCTAAAATTTGGAATTTTTGTACACACCCATGAAACTACCGCCCAGATCAAGACATGGATCCAGCAGCCACCCACTCCTGCCCTGGAAGGCTCTCCTCCCCCCGACCCAGATCAACTCTAGTATTTTATGATTAATGTGTCTGCTTGACTGAGCACATTATTCTTTTTTTTTTTTAACTTTTTATTTTATATTGAAGGGTAGCCGATTAACAATGTTGATAGTTTCAGGTGCACGGCAAAGGGACTCAGCCATACGTATTTCATTATTCATTCTTTCAGCTGCTCTGGGTCTTAGCTGCAGCTCATGAGACCTTAAGTCACAACATTCGAACTCTGTATCTGTGGCATGTGGGATCTAGTTTCCTGACCAGGGAACGAACCCAGGTCCCCTGAACTGGGAGCGTGTAGTCTTAGCCACTGGACCACCAGGGAAGTCCCTGAGCACGTTATTCCTTCAGGCTCTTTCCTGTTCTCTCTGGACCTGAACTGCCACTGGCCATGTGTGGCCGCAGAGCATGTGAAGCCTGGCTTGTCACACTGCTGTGTGCTGAGCGCACTGGCTTTTTGAGATTCAGTATGGAGAACAAAAGTACTTGTTTCGGTGTGGCTTCTAGCAAATTTACGATTCCCTATGTGTTAGCGTTGCTCTGGGCCTCGCTGTTCTCCTTTCCGCCAGGACTTGCGCCCTGCAGCTTGCAGCCTTCGTGTGGCCTGCCTCTTCTCTGGGAGGTGTTGATGGTACCTGGAGGGTGCCAGAGACTGTGGTTGAGAGTCCAGGATGTGCACATGGCGGGGCGGTGGGGTGAGGGGGTGGCGGCCTGCTTTCTGTAGACATGTTCTTTGTGGTTTTCACTGTGGGCGAGTCCTTGCAGGCCCCTCAGGTCGTGGGCTTTGCTCCTACATTGAGGTCTGGCTGTCCACAGAATCATTTCTGCTGTTTCTGCCTGTTTTTGAAAGCTGACATTTAAGCCCACTCCCCAGAGGTGGTGGCGCCTCTCTTGCCATGTTGAATGCCCGCTCTGTGAGGACCCTGGAAGGAATGGAGGTGGAGAAGTGTACAGTCATTGGGGGTTGGGTTTAGGTTGACTCAGACCTTTGGGGGACTTTTTGCGGAGTCCACACCCTGAAGGGATCTCACCTTTTTGAAGCCTCTGCCTTCCACAAACTCCACCCCAACATCCTGTGGTGGGGGAGCCCCTCCAGGCCCGCCAGGACCACCTCTATGTGGCCGGCCACTTCCTGTCTGCCCTCTGGAGGGAGGGGGCTGATTCCAATAGTAGGGATGGATGAGGCTGCTTGTCTCTGTACTTTTGTTCGAAAGAATTGGTTTTGGCAAACGTGTCAAAAAATTTTGGTTTTAAGCATGTCTCAAATTCCCAAATGTATAGGGTTTGAGTTTTATTTTTGCAGTTTGAGACATAGATTTTTTTAAATGTAATTTTGTTCATTTACATTTATTATGCTGTATTTCACTGGATTCTGCTACCCTGGTTTGCTTCTTTAGCTATGATTCGATTTCCCATATACTTGTGGTTTTAAGGGGGACTGTGCTGTGTCCACTTTCACTGTGGATTTCTTAGACCTTATCAAACGTCTTCTTAATCTAGATTGTCTAATGGCTAACAGACACAAGCGCAAGTGTTCTTGTTTCTCTAGATAGCCATATATAGCTATCACGGGGCAGAGGAAGTTTGGACTTCCTTCTATAGGCATCTTGAGCTGTGGGGCTTCCTCCTCCTGGTTTGCTCTTCGCCCCTCCCCCTGCTGCTGGGGCTCAGGTTGAGAAACACCTTATTTTTTTCTAGGTTCCCCTTTCTGACTGTGCTGTTCTGCTGTGTTCACTCTGTGCTGATGACTTACACAGATCCTTAGCAGCACAGCATGGCGGACTGGGAGTAGAAAAGGATGTTTAGTCATCTGGGCTGATTACACAATGTCTCCAAGTCCAGCCCGTGGAACTTATCTTTAAAAACAAAAAAAAAGCTAATATACTGAAGGAGGGTAACCGAGAAAATGTGTGAGGCTGCACCTGGCACCTATTAGTTGCTTGATAAACATTAACCTCCCCTTTCCTCCTTCCTGTTAGTATTCTTGGTGGCTTGGCATGCTTTGTCTTAATATTGTGAAACTTGACCTTGAGGTTGCTTCTGGTTTATTCTTTTTTGTTTCTTTCTCCCTCTTTTAAAAATTGAGGTGAAACTCACATACCATAAAATTAACCACCATTAAAAACTATACAATTCAGTGGCATTTAGTACCTCCACGATGTTGTACAGACACTACCTGTATCCGATTCCAAAATATTTTCATCAGTCCTAAAGGAGATGGAGACACTTTTAAGAAGGCCAGCTTTAGGACTTCCATCATGGTGCAGGGGATGGGAATCCGTCAGCTAATGTGGGGGGCATGGGTTTGATCCCTGGTCCAGGAAGATTCCACATGCTGTGGAGCAACTAAGTCCATGCACCCCAGCTACTGAGCCTGTGTGCCTAGAGCCTGTGCTCTGCAGCGAGAGGAGCCACCGCAGTGAGAAGCCCGTGCCCAGCAACGAGGACCCAGTGCAGCCAAAAGTAAAATAATAAAAAAATAAAATAAAAAGAAGAAGGCCAGCTTTAGGGTCAGCTGTACCTGCTAGCCGTGTGACTTTGGGCAACTGTCGTTATCTCCAGCCTTTGTTTTGTCGTCTTCACAATGGAAATAATATTGATTATTAATATGTTACAGGATTTTTTTTAAAGCAGCTTTATTATGATATAATTTACGCGCCACCAAATTAACTCACCCTAAGTCTCCAGCTCAGCTATTTTTAGTGAATTTACAGGGTTGTGCAACTACTATTGCCTTCAATTTTCGAGCATTTCCATCTTTTTCTGTTCCAATCTCTAGCTCCTTTTGTCTCTCTGGGTTTGCCTTTTCTGGACCTTTCATATAAACAGAATCATACAGTATGTGGTCTTTCATGTCTGGCTTCTCTCACTGAGCGTAATGGTTCGTTCTTTTTTTTTGAGCATAATGGTTTTAAGGTTCATCCCTGTTGTAGCCTGAATCAGTACCTCACTCCTTTTTATGACTGAGTAATATTCCACCGGAGAAGGCAATGGCACCCCACTCCAGTACTCTTGCCTGGAAAATCCCATGGGCAGAGGAGCCTGGTGGGCTACAGTCCGTGGGGTCGCTAAAGGTCGGACACGACTGAGCGACTTCACTTTCTTCACTTTTCACTTTCATGCATTGGAGAAGGAAATGGCAACCCACTCCAGTGTTCTTGCCTGGAGAATCCCAGGGACGGGGGAGCCTGGTGGGCTGCCGTCTATGGGGTCGCACAGAGTCGGACACGACTGAAGTGACTTAACAGCAGCAGCAGCGATATTCCATCATATGGATAGACCCTATTTTGTTTACCCTTTCATGTGTTGATGGGCATTTGAGTAGTTTCCACTTTTTGACTGTTATGAATAACGTTGCCATGAATGTTTGTGATTACAAGTGTTTGTGTGGACATATGCTTTCGTTTCTGTTGGGTAGCTATCTGGGAGTAGAATTGCCGAGTCATGCTAAAAGGTTTTAAGAATTAAGTTTGTTCATGTGTGGCACTGCCTGGTCACTTAGGCCCTTTGTATACAGTGGTCACTGTTTACATTATTTCCTCACGGACTCTTTTTTTTTTTAACGTGGATGATGTTCTGGCCTTCAGACTTGTTATTCGTATATTGGTAACTTCTCCATATTCTTACCTGTCACCATCCTGACATTTTCCTTATGGCAGTTTTATAATGCATGTATTCAAATACCTGTTGACTCTTCATGGCTTAGATCACCCGCTTCACTCATTCAAGCCACACACATTTGCGAGCACCTTGCGTGTGCTGGGTCTGCGGGGTTTTATGGTGGACACATGCATACCACAGCAGCTACAGCCGTTTGGCTCATCACTACAGCCCCATCTCATGGCACCGTGTTTGTTGAGCGAATGCAAACAGTTCCTCCGCCTTCAAGTAACTGAGTGTGGCTGGAGAGCCCTGTACAGCCTTCACTGCACCCGGTGTCTGGGCTGATCACTCAGACCTAGGACCAGAGGCCCCACTTCACAGGAGTGTCTGAAGCCACCTTGTACCAGCTGATGACAGCCAGTCACACGTCTCTTCCCAGCTCCACTTATAAGCCCCCGTTGGTAGTTTGTAATCAGCCAATGTGGGGAGATCTATGCCAGCCGTGGAAATGGGTGGAAGGCTACCATCCACCCCTAACCCCTTTTGTGAGAGAGCCTGGTGTTAAACATTGACCAGCAGACCGGCCTACCTTTCCAACCTCCTCTTCTGTTATTCTCCTAACAAGATGGGTTTTTAGATGAGGAAGTGGAGGCACGGAGCATTGAAGGAACTTATACTCAAGGCCGCACAGTTGGAAAACGACAAAGCCAGAATCTGAACCCAGACCTGACCCTGGCCTTTCTGTGTGCTCTCGGGATCTCTGATTTCCTGGTCTCTGGCCACGTTTTTGTTTTTTCCCCCTGCAGAACCGTTCTGCCCCCAGATTTTCGTTTTGATCATTTCTTAGTATTTTAGTTGCCAAGACTTCCTGGTGTGTTGCCTGAGCAACACTCACATCCCATCCCCTCTCTTTTAACGGGAACTCTGTGTTTTGTTTTGTTCCTGCAGAATTTCGCCAAAGAGTTTGTGATCAGTGATCGGAAGGAGCTGGAGGAAGATTTCATCAAGAATGAGCTCAAGAAGGCAGGTGGAGCCAATTACGATGCCCAGACGGAGTAACCCCCCGCACACCCCGCCCCTTGCCAAAGTCATCTGCCTGCTCCCCAGGGGAGGGGGCCGCAGCCTCAGCTACCAGCCCACCAGCCCACCAGGGAGAGGAGACGCGATGAGAGGCGACGCCCACCACCCCGTCCAAAGTCCAGCTCCCCTCCCCACTTCCCTTGTGCACCTGCTGTGTCCTAGCCCCTGAAGCTCATTGAACATCTTTCTTTTCTCTTTTATTCTTTCTCCCCACCCTTCTTTCTTATTCTAAAGAAAAATCATTTTGATGCCAAGGTCACGCACATCATCAGATCAGAGGCGCCTCCTGTGGTGACCCTTTCCTGATATTTCTCTGACGCACAAGCAGCCTGTCCAGCTTCACCCACCAACCTCGTGTCGCTTCTGGCACCTGGGTCACGCTGCTATCTCGGTTTTCCTTGGCGCCTGCCTGCTTCCCGCTGAGGCGACGGCTGTGCCGGGAGCCGTGCCCTCAACAGCGGCCTTTACAAGCACACATGCATCCCGCTGGCCAGGCTCATGCCCTGAGAGTCGCTCCAGGGCCCCCGCTATCCCCCCATTCCAAGTTGCCTAAGCTCCATGCCCATCCGAGATGGTGCTCGGTGGAGAGAAGCGCAGGCCTGACTCAGACCAGAAGAGAAGAGAGAAAATTTGCCTTAAAAGTTGCCTGGCTTTGCCATCGGTCTGAAGTGGCCCGTTCCCACCCTCTTGATGGAAATCTCACGACGTCGTGGAGTGGGGGGCAAAGGTCTAAGTCCAGATTCAACAGGAGGAGTCTTTCAGGGGTCACGTCCCGGGCTCTCCAAGTGATGAGGACGTTAGGGAGAGAGGCCCGGGGTGTGGGATGGGAACTGAGGTCCAGCCAGTCAGCAAACAGAGCAGGAGACAGAGCGTGTGCGGCGGGAGCCCCGCCCTCGAGGGACCAGAGAGTCTGTGGGTTTAATCCTCGGTGGCATCAGAGCGGCCCAGGGATTTCCTTTTTTGTCAAAGAAAGATGCGATTGGCTTGGTTGTTCATGAGCACGTTTGGTAGCGTTCTTTTTCTCTTTTCCTTGCTCATTTTGTTGGGGGAAGTCTGTGCTGCGTTGGGGTCGTCAAAAGCATCCACACTCAAAATGGTTTACAGAAATAAACAGTTTTTTTGTTTTTCAAAAAACAAGGCTGTGTGATTGGTGTTATAAAGCTTCTCTCTTTCCTGGAAAAATGAAGGCAGTTGTCATTTCAGATTTTAATTGGCCTTCACAGAGCTATTGGGGGCTGGTTGTATTCATATTCCATACCTTGTTCAATTTTAGCAATAACCATAAGAAACTGGTGCTGTTTGGGATTTCTCTGGGAGTCCAGTGGTTAGGACTCTTGAGTTCCTAGTGCAGGGGGCATGGGTTTGAGTCCTGGTTGGGGAACTAAGACCCCACATGCCATACATGGTGTGGCCAAAAAAAAAAAAAAAATCCCCATTTTATGGAAACCGAGGCTCAGAGAGACTCAGTGATTCACCTGTGGCCTCCCAGATGGCAGGTGGGAGAGCTGGGATTCGAACCTGAGTCTCTGGGTGGCCCTGGTGCTGTGGCTCAGGACCGGAGCGGGGGAGGCCCAACCCCGAAATAGTGATGGGACAGTGGGATTGTGACATGTCTTGTATGGTCAGACCCCTCCACTCTGTGGATTCAGGGAAAGCTGCGAGAAGGCGTCCGCCTTCAGCTGGGCTATGACATGCTTTCTGAGATTGAGCTTCAAAACGAGATTTCCAGCACGCCAGCACTGGGAGTGCAGAATCAGGCCAGAGGAGTTTCAGATGCACAGCCTGCTTTGGAGGAGCTGTGAGTGGGGCAGGGAGACCAGGAAGGAATCCTGCAAGATGTGGGCAAGGCCCGAGGCAGCCCGGGGCCCGTCCTCAGCCAGGCTCCTCTGCTCACGGCTGGGCGACACTGGGCAGGTTGGTTAACCTCTCTGAGCCTCAGCTTCCTCATCCGTGAAATCCTTGAGGAGCAGTAAGGATTATGAGGATGTCTGGCAGGGCTCGGTCATCATCCCATCAGGCCTGCCACTCGGTCTTGACAGCTCTGGGTGCCCCAGTTTTTCCTAAACGTAGAACAGAGGGAGCCAAAGTAGGTCTCTGGCTTCCTGGCTTTTAGTGCTGGTCGGAGAGCTTGGATAATTACACATGTAGATAAGCCCCCTCAGGAAGAAAATTATAAAGGCACTGGGGCTGGTTAGGGGCATCAAGGAGGGCTTCTCTGAGGAGGTAACACCTGAGGTGTGAAGGGGAGGAGGGAAGCCGGCTAAGGGGTCTAGGGAAAAGGAGACCAGGGACAAAGGCTCCTGGGGGATGTTTGCCAAGAAGGGCAGAGAGGGTGGAGCTGAGTTTATGTGTCAGGGAGCTGGGGTTTTAGTTGATAACTGCAGCTCAGGCCTTTGCTGGGATTTCAGAACTTGGCTGATGGGATCTTGATGTCCTCAAGGGCAGAGAGACCTTGCCTTTATGTCATTGAGAGTGAAAGTGTTGGTCACTCAGTCGTGTCTGACTGTTTGCGACCCCATGGAGTGTAGCCCACCAGGCTCCTCTGTACATGGGATTCTCCAGACAAGAATGCTGGAGTGGGTTGCCATTCCCTTCTCCAGGGGATCTTCCCAATCCAGGAATAGAAACTGGGTTTCCTGCATCCCAGGCAGATTCTTTGCCTTCTGAGCCACCAGCGAAGCCCCCCACTCCACCCCCACCCCTGCCCCCCATAACCAGCATCCAGAAGGTATCTGGTAGTGCTGCCTGGAGCTGATTCCATCCAGCTGCTCCCAACGCTGCCCAGGGCATGGGCGCCCCAGTCTGGCCTCCCTCAGGGTCTGGCAGGTCTTGGGGTGAAGCTCTTGCTTCAGACTCTTAATTACTTGACACACTGGACATTCAGTAGCTATTCCGGGTTCCCCCAAACTGAATGGTGTAAACCAACCACTGTGTTGTTTGGCCCATGAATTTGTAGAACTGGGATTTAGGAAGGGTTCAGCAGGGCGATTTTCACTAGCAGGGTCTCTCCTCTGGCTGTGGTCGGATCCACTGGCCTGGATGCTCAAGCTGACCGTCTCACACGGCCCCCGGCCAACAGCCAAGGCCAGTCTGTGGCTGAGTGCACCCAGCGCATCCTCCTGCCACAATGTATCAGGCTGTGACCTTTTAAAAAAATGTTTTAAATGTATTTTATTGAAATATAGTAGATTTACAATGTTGTGGTAATTTCTACTGTAGAGAAAAAGGATTGTCGCACATATGCTTACGTTCTTTTCCATATTCTTTCCCATTATGGTTTAACACAGGACGTTGCATTTTGTTCCCTGTGCTATAAGCAGGACCTTGGTTTTAATCCGTTCTATATGTAATAGTTTGCCTCCGCTCACCCCACATCCCAGACTCCCACTCCCTCCCTCCCTCGCCTGCCCTTGGCAACCGTGAGCCTGTTCTCTACTTCTGTGAGTCTGTCTCTGTTTCATAGATAAGTTCATTGGTGTCATAATCTAGATTCCACATAATGACAGTTGTCTTTCTCTGTCTGGCTCACTTCACTTAGTACGATAACCTCTAGGTCCACCCGTGTTGCTGCAGATGGCATTATTTCATTCCTTGCTATGGCTGCATAGCGTTTCATTGTGCATATGGACCTTAACTTCATTAAGGGCAGTGGGCTTGCATGGCAGCCTGTACTCCCCAGAGTGAGCATCCCAGGGGGACCCAGGTGAAGCTATGTGTCCTTTTCTGACCAAGTCTCCAGGGTTACATGGCAGCATTTCCACTGGACTTTAGGGGGAGGTGGTCATGAGCACCACCCCCCCTCACATTCAAGGGAAGGGGACTTGACCCCACCTCTCAGTAGGAGGAGTGCCAAGACCCACGCCCCCTTTCCTGAGAAAAACACCTCTTCTGCTGTGACCAGGCACTGTGCTAGGCCCATGCCTGAGCTCTGGGGACTTGCACCGGGCTGGTGGAGGGCAGAGGAGATCTACATGGAAACCAGCCAATAGCTGCTGTGCTAGTGAATGCTGTGCCCTCCAGGGGCGAGGGGGTGGGAGGTGGCGAGGGGGTGGGAGGTGGCGAGGGGGTGGGAGGTGGCGAGGGGGTGGGAGGTGGCGAGGGGGTGGGAGGTGGCGAGGGGGTGGGAGGTGGTGAGGGGGTGGGAGGTGGGGGGTGTTATTGCTCTTTGCTGATTGATCCCTGAGGGGAGGCTTCTGCTTCTCAACTTTGCCAGCCTCCGCACGGACCTTTACTCTCCAGGGGGCTATCTGAGGCTGGCAAAGGGGTTGCCCAGCTGCAGGTGCCGCCCTGGTGGGGCCTCCCGCTGCCCACAGCCCCAGGATGTGCTGTCCCTGTTCTCATCTTCCTGCTGCTTCCTGTTCCCCGCTTGTTAGTGAGTCACAGAAGAGAGGTGCCTACAGAGCCAAAAAAGGTCGGCTGCCAGGACATGACTCACGAGAGACTGAGAGACGGGAGGGAGCTCTGCCCTCAGGCTGAGTGGGGTCGGGGGTGGCTGGCCAGGCAGGCAGCTGAGGTACAGCTTCCTTCTCATGGCTCGTCTGCTGCTGCTGCTGCTAAGTCGCGTCAGTCATGTCCGACTCTGTGCAACCCCATAGACGGCAGCCCACCAGGCTCCCCCGTCCCTGGGATTCTCCAGGCAAGAACACTGGAGTGGATTGCCATTTCCTTCTCCGATGATGAAAGTGAAATGTGAAAATGAAGTCACTCAGTTGTGTCCAACTCTTAGCGACCCATGGACTGCAGCCTACCAGGCTCATCCATCCATGGGATTTTCCAGGCAAGAGTACTGGAGTGGGTTGCCATTGCCTTCTAGCTCGTCTAGCCCATCAGAAAAGCCCACCCTAAACTTACAAGGGAATTTCACTCGCCAGTTACAGCTACATCCTAGTCCTTTGCTAATCCCCGCCCCTCAGCGCCTCACTGCTCTGGGATCAAGTGGAAATTTCCCAATGGTGGGGGGGTGGTGGCCAGGAGCCCTGCTTGTCCTTCCACTCGAGACTCTGTCCACTTCCTCCTTGGACTCCTGATCCCTATCCGGCACCCTTCCTCCTCTCTGTCTGAATGCCCCCACTCTCCCTCTAGAAAGATGGGCTCCTGCTCTGACCTGCTTCTTCAAGAAGGTTCCCCATATCCTGTGGGGTTGGTTGAATGCTGGTCCACCAAAGATATTAATACACCTGTGCCCCGGAACCTGTGCATGCTTGCGAAGTAGCTCAGTCATGTCTGACTCTTTGCAACCCCATGGACTGTAGCCTGCCAGGCTCCTCTGTCCCTGGGATTCTCCAGGTAAGAATACTGGAGTGGGTTGCCATGCCCTCCTCCAGGGGAATCTTCCCAACCCAGTGAGTGAACCCATGTTTCTTACGCCTCTTGCAGCGGCAGGCGGGTTCTTTACCACTAGAGTCAGCTGGGAGGCCCCCAGAACCTGTGTGCAGGACCTTATTTGGAAATAGGCTCATTGAAGGTGTAGCTATGACCTACCTAGACAGCATATTAAAAAGCACAGATATTACTTTGCCAACAAAGGTCCATCTAGTCAAAGCTATGGTTTTTCCAGTAGTCATGTATGGATGTGAATGATGGACTCTAAAGAAAGCCGAGCACCAAAGAACTGATGCTTTTGAGCTGTTGTGTTGGAGAAGACTCTTGAGAGTCTCTTGGACTGCAAGGAGATCCAACCAGTCCACCCTAAAGGAAATCAGTCCTGAATATTTATTGGAAGGACTGATGCTGAAGCTGAAACCCCAATACTTTGGCCACCTGATGCAAAGAACGGACTCATTGGAAAAGACCCTGATATTGGGAAAGATTGAAGGCAGGAGGAGAAGGGGACGACAGAGGATGAGATGGCTGGATGGCATCACCAACTCGATGGACATGAGTTTGAATAGGATCTGGGAGTTGGTGATGGACAGGAAAGCCTGGCGTGCCTCAGTCCATGGGGTCGCAAAGAGTCGGACATGATTGAGCGACTGAACTGAGCTGTAATTAGTTAAGGATCTCCAAGTGAACCATCATGGATTTAGGGTGGGCCTTGAAGCCGAGGCCAGGTGTCCCTTATGAGAGAAAGCAGAGGGAGGCCGTGAGAGGATGGAGGCAGAGACTAGAGGCAGACAGTCACAGGCCGGGGACGCCTGGAGCCGCGGGAGCTGGAAGGGGCAGGAAGGACTCTCCCAGAGCTGCTAACATCTGGAGGGAGCCTGGTCCTGCTGACACCTCCATTTCAGACTTCCAGCCTCCCGATGGTGAGAGCCTAGATTTCTGTCGTTTGAAGCCCCAGTCGTGATTGTTCCAGGAGGCTTAGGAAACTCTGCTCTCATTTACTCCTCCCCTCCCCCACTCACTGTGACCCTGTCAAGGGGAGGGAGCTGTCCCCAGGGCCTTACACACAGCGGGGTGCTCAGTCAATAGTCCATGAGTGGGGCTCCCCTGGGGCAGGCGCGCCTCTGCCTGCCCTCCGAGCCCCACACAGAACCCGAACCCGCTTAGAGTAGGGTCAGACTTGGCTCACGCTCAACCAGGCAGAGGGCCCCAAGGGCTTCCTCCCCTCCTCCAGCTCCTACCTCCGCCTCTGCCAAAGGGCAGGTATGTACCTCATCTATCTGTCTACCAGTCCCTCCTACCTGTCCAGCTTCTCCACCTCTGGGGGCTCAAACCCATATCCTGATTTCTTCTCTCTTATCATTGCCTCTTGAAGATTTTTAAGATATCTCTGGGAGGCTGCTGCAGAGGTTGGAGTGTGCCCCCGGGCTGGGCCGGCCAGGGGACCCCACAGCTCCCTCGGGATGGGGCAGGAGAGGGCATGTTGGCCCTGAGGCTGAGAGCTGCATCAGAGAGTTGAAGCTCAGGTGAGGACTCGGCCTTCCGAAACTTGCAGGTTCCTCAAAATCCACGCTGCGAGCCCGGGGAGGGGGCAGTTCTGCCTCTCTGTGCCCAGGATCTGGAAGGGTGGCCCAGCGTCAGCCAACTCTGGTTTGGGGGAGCTGTCCGGCAGCTGGGGGATGAGGGCAGAACCGAGGACTAACAGCCTGCTGTGGGTTATGTCTGGTAAAGCCAAGAGAAGTAGCCAGACCTTAATACGCCCTGGGCTCACCCCTGCAGGCCTGTGTCTCATGTCACCGCTGAGGACATGCAGAGCCGTGGACAGCATGCACAGGCAAGACAAACTGGCCCTTCCGATAAGTCTCCAAACACAAAGGTGGGCGAGAAAGGCAACTTGCAGAGCAATGAGGGTACAGAGCGGTAACATCAGAGCTAAATTTTCAGGCTAAATAACACGATCTGTTGGTTATGCATACACACCCATGAGCAAAAATACATCAAAAGCATGAGAATGGGTAAGCCAGGGGGAGAGGGGGTCTCAGGGAAACGGAGGGTCAGAGCGAGACTTGGGCTGTGTCTGTTTGGTTCATTTATTCCAAAAAGAGCTGAAGAAAATCTGCGAAACGGGAGCACCTGTGTCATGGGCAGGTGGGGATTCGTCAGGTGGTTTTCTCTGATCTCCTGTCTGATTGGAGTACAGAAGTTTCAAAACATTTTAAAAACAAAGACACAAAAGAATTCATCAAGCAAGGGCAGGGAGGAGGGACAGAGAGGGCTCACTTGGACAGGTGGACTTTGAAGTATGACGAAGGGACGGGGCTGTGGGAGCTGGGAAGAGCCGTGAGCAGATTCTCAGAGGCCCTGCCCAGGACGGACAGCCAGGCTGCTGCCTAACAGCGTGTTTTTTTTTAATTGAAATATAGTTGATTTACAATGTTGTATTCTTTTCTGCTGTACAGCAGAGCGACTCAGTTATACCTATACGTACATTCTTTTTCGTATTCTTTTCCATTACGGTTTACGCAGATGTTAAATATAGTTCCCTGTGCCCAAACAGTAGGACTTTGTTTATCTGCTGTGTGTGTAACAGTTTGCATCTGCTAACCCCAAACTCCCGCTCCTTCCGTCCCCGGCTCCCCCTCGGCAGCTGGCTGTTCTCTACGTCTGTGAGTCTGGTTCTAGTTTGTAGATAAGTTCCTTTGTGGCGTATGTTAGATTCCGTATGAAAGCGCTGTCATAGGACTTTTGTCTTCCTCCTTCTGACGTATCTCACTTAGCATGATCATCTCTAGTTGCACCCATGTTGCTGCAAACGGCATTATTTTGTTCTTTTTTTACGGCCGAGTAATATTCCATTGTGTATATGTACCACATCTTCTTTATCTCTTCATCCATTGATGGACACTTAGGTTGCTTCCATGTCTGGGCTGTTGTGAATAGTGCTACTACGCACATAGGGGTGCATGTATCTTTTCAAATTATGGTTTTCTCCGGATATATCTCAGGAATGGGATTGCTGGATCATATGGTAGTTTCATTTTTAGTTTTTTTGGGAAATTCTGTACTGTTCTCCGTAGTGGCTGGATCAGTTTACATTCCTGCCAACAGTGTAGGAGGGTTCCCTTTTCTCCACACCCTCTCCAGCATTTGTTATTTGTAGGTTTTTTGATGATGGCCATTCTGACTGGTATGAGGGGATATCTTGCAGTTTTTATTTGTGTTTCTCTAACATTAATAATTAGCAATGTTGAACACCTTTTCATGTGCCCCAACAGCACATATTTTGAGTTTGACGATCAAACACTAACTGAAGTGGAGCTGGTTGCTGTTGAGAACGAATTGTGGTTTGAAAGATCATGAGAAGGAACATCCTCACGTACTCCCAGTGCCCTGATCCAGGCTGCCTCCCTCTAGACCCAGTACACCCACTGCCCGGGGCCCTGCCTCGTGTCTCCCCACACCCCAGCTCATCAGCCTCCACAGAAGCCTTCCACTGGGTGCTTGTTCCTTCCGCCCCCAGGGCCACTCTTGGAGGGAGGGGTATGGCATATGGGTCTGTCCAGTTCCTGCCACAGTGCTGGGCACACAGCAGGAATCCACTGCATACCAGTAGATGGGAATCACCCAAATGAGCTGGCACTGCAAAGAGGTGCTGTGCTTCTCAAGGGTGTCCCCCCAGCACCCACAGCAGAACCATCTAGCATATTTGGTAAAATGCAGACTCCCAGGCCCCAACTCAGACCTCCCCCCCCAAGGAGTCACTGTCTTTGAGGATCATCCCAGAATCTGCATTTTTAGCAGGTTGATAGAGGGATTCTTAGATACCCTGATAAGAAGGTCTTTTCAGAGGGTAGAGACTAGTATTGCTCTTTCCCACTGGTTCTTAGTGGATGTGGTCCAGGCCCTGAGTGAGCTCGTGAACTTGAGCATCACCTGGGAATTGGTGAAAGGCGGACTCCACAGCCCAGTCGTTGGCCCATTGAGTCCTAGTACCCCCAGGGTGGGTGGGTGGGGTCTGTATTTAAACATGCCCTTAGATCAATGCTGATATATGTTTGAGGTTGGGAACCCCTGTTTTTGACCACAACCCCACTTTCCACCCTTTTGCTAGGAAAAAAGCTTTGATGCCATTTAAAAACAAATTTTGAAATGAACTTAAATTTTTTCACTGTATAAGTATTACTCGCCATCATGTCTATGTGTCTGTCTGTGTTCAGTCACTTTAGTCATGTCCAACTCTTTGCAACCCCATGGACTGCAGCCTACCAGGTTCCTCTGTCCATGGAATTTTTCAAGCTAGAATACTGGAATGGATTGCCATTTCCTCCTCCAGAGGATCTTTCTGACCCAGGGATCGAACTGCATTGCAGGGGGATTCTTTACTGCTGAGCTACTGGGGAAGTCTGAAGGCACATACTCACCATCATAAAAGAATTTAAAAGGCAGAGATAAAGAAGATGAGGATAAAAATGATCCAATACTCAACCTCAAGATAGAATTCTTATTCCAAATTGAGGTATATCCTTCCAGGTTTCCTAAAGCAGCATTTTTATTATGTATAATAAATGTGTTCCCCATATACATTTTTATTTTCAAAAATTGAGATTGCACTCTGTTCGTGTTTTTGTCACTTGCTTTTTCCACTCATGAATATATGGTGAACACTCTTTCACATCACTGGATACTACTATGAGTGCATGTGTGCGTGCTCAATCATGTTCCGACTCTTTGCAACCCCATGGACTGCAGCCCACCAGGCTTCTCTGTCCATGGGATTCTCCAAACAGGAATACTGGAAGGGGTTGCCATTTCCTCCTTCAGGGGATCTTCCTGACCCAGGGATTGAACCTGCGTCTCCTGCATTGGCAGATGAATTCTTCACCACTAAGCCACCTGGAAAGCTCCCAAATACTACTATCATCATCATTTTTTTGGTGGCTTATACTGCATAGTTGGACAATCATTAACTTAGCCAAACCTCTAAGGCTGGGTTAGAGAGTTGGAACTGGCAAGCTGTGACCCACAAGCTAGATCTGGCTCACTGATGTGATGGGATTACACATATATAGCTACACAGTTTGCTCTGAATTTACATAAGACTAGTGAGCCCAGACGCTTCCTCCTTGGAAGGAAAGTTATGACCAACCTAGACAGCATATTCAAAAGCAGAGGCGTTACTTTGCCAACAAAGGTCTGTCTAGTCAAGGCTATGGTTTTTCCAGTGGTCATGTATGGATGTGAGAGTTGGATTTTGAAGAAAGCTGAGCGCTGAAGAATTGATTCTTTTGAACTGTGGTGTAGGAGAAGACTCTTGAGAGTCCCTTGGACTGCAAGGAGATCCAACCAGTCCATTCTGAAGGAAATCAGCCCTGGGTATTCTTTGGAAGGAATGATGCTTCCAAAGAAGCATCAAAGCTGAAACTCCAGTACTTTGGCCACCTCATGCGAAGAGTTGACTCATTGGAAAAGACTCTGATGTTGGGAGGGATTGGGGGCAGGAGGAGAAGGGGACGACAGAGGATGAGATGGCTTGATGGCATCACTGACTCGATGGATGTGAGTTTGAGTGAACTCCAGGAGTTGGTGATGGACAGGGAGACCTGGCGTGCTGCGATTCATGGGGTTGCAAAGAATCGGACATGACTGAGCGACAGAACTGAACTGAGTGAGCCCAGACTTCTGCAGCATATGATATGCACAACAGTACTCAGAAGCCCAACTCCAAATCTTAAATTGGTTGCCAATGTTTCAAAATGGAAAGATTTCACATAAAAATCCAACTCTCAACTTTCAACAAATCTGAAGATCCAGTAACGCTGGGATTACATTCCAGCAGAGAGATGAGGGGCTGGACTGAAATGGCTGCCCTTACGGATGGGGACGTGTATATGCTCTACAGGGCCTTACTGCCCCTAACTCTCTGATTAAACCCCTGGCCAGCCTTTTAAACATACTCCTTTGTGTTATCAGTCTGATCCTATAAGCATTTGAATTTGCCACCCCTGCATGATACTTTTAAATACTTGTTGAATAAACGAATCACTTTTCAAAGTCACAATAGCCTAGAGACAGAAGATGCTTCTTCTGTTTCATTGAAATAACGCAGATGGGGAGTTGCTATAGCAACACTGGGACGTACTGTAGATTGCTTCAGGGATGATCACAGAGCATCTTCCAAGAAGCAGTATCCCTCCCTCCCCTAGACCCCCGCCTGGTAGAAGTCAGTCCCAGCAGTGGCTTTTTAATGGGGGGAAGTAGGTGTGCTTGCAGAACAGAATGTTAGCTTTGACAGGGGCACAGGCGCTGTTTAGTCCTGTAGATTCCAGCTCCTCCCCCACGAAGGATTCCTTTTATTATCTACATCCCCATGCATCCCATATTTGGGAACAGTTGTCTTCCAAGCAAACAGCACTTAGGATGTACAGATTTGTTTTCTTATTTAAAAAGAACATCAAAGAGGAATCGTGGTAGCCAATGTCATATATGGTTAAATATATGGGTTCTAATCCTGGTTCTGTCATTCACTTCCTGTGTGACCTTGGCCAAGTTACAAAACCCCTCTGAGTCTAAGTTTCACCTTTTAGATAATATCAATAGGGGCTTCCATGGTGGCTCAGTGATAAAGAATCTGCCTGCCAGTGCAGAAGACATGGCTTTGATCCCTGAACTGGGACAATCCTGCAGGCTCCAGAGCAGCTTAGCCTGTGTGCCACAACTATGAAGCCTGGGCTTGAGAGCCCTCGGACCGCAACACATGAGCCTGTGTGCCTCAGCTACCGAAGCCCATGTGCCTAGAGCCTGAGCTCTGCACCAGGAGAAGCCACTGCAGTGAGACGCCTGTGCACGGCACTAGAGAGTGGCCCCCGCGCAGCAGTGAAGACCCAGGTCTCCTGCACTGTAGGCGGATTCTTTACCATCTGAGCCACCCGGGAAGCCCAGTGAAGACCCAGCACAGCCAGAAAAAAAGATAAAACCAAAATCTTAACTAACAATAACAACAGCAATAACAGTCTCCATCTTACAGGGTTGCTGCAGAATATCTGACACGGGACAATGCATGAAGCCCTCAGCACCGTGCATAGCTAATAATGGCAGCCACTTGATACAGAATAGTCATTAAAATTTTTTTTCTCTGTCCTTCTTTCTTTGTTTTTTTTTTAATTTTAATTGGAGGATAATTGCTTTACAGTATTGTTTTGGTTTCTGCCATACATCAACATGAATCAGCCACAGGTACACACATGTCGCCTCCCTCCTGAACCCCCCTTCCTTCTCCCACCCCATCCCACCCCTCCAGGTTGTCACAGAGCCCCAGTTTGAGTCCCTGAGTCATACAGCAAATTCCCACTGGCTATCTGCTTTACATATGGTGATGTGTATGTTTCCATGCTATTCTCTCAATTTGTCCACCCACTCCTTCCCCCACTGTGTCCACAGGTCTGTTCCCTATGTCTGTGTTTCCATTGCTGCCCTGCAAATAGGCTCATCAACACCATCTTTCTAGATTCCATACATATGCATTAATATACAATATTTGTCTTTTTCTTTCTGATATACTCCACTCTGTGTAATAGGCTCTAGATTCATCCACCTCATTAGGACTGACTCGAATGCATTCTTTTTTATAGCTGAGTAATAGTCCATTGCTAAAGCTGAAACTCCAGTACTTTGGCCACCTCATGTGAAGAGTTGACTCATTGGAAAAGACTCTGATGCTTGGAGGGATTGGGAGCAGGAGGAGAAGGGGACGACAGAGGATGAGATGGCTGGATGGCATCACAGATTCGATGGACATGAGTCTGAGTGAACTCTGGGAGTTGGTGATGGGCAGGGAGGCCTGGCGTGCTGCGATTCATGGGGTCTCAAAGAGTCGGACACGACTGAGCAACTGTTCTGAACTGAATAGTCCATTGTATATAAGTACCACTATTTCTGTATCCATTCATCTGTCGATGGGCATGTAGGTTATTTCCATGTCCTAGCTATCGTAAAAAGTGCTGCAACAAACATTGGGGTAATGCGTCTCTTTCAGTTATGGTTTTCTCAGGGTATGTACCCAGAAGTGGGATTATTGGGTCATATGGTAATTCTGTTCCTAGTTTTTTTGTTTGTTTGATTTTTAAGGAATCTCTATACTGTTCTCCATAGTGGCTGTAACAATTTTCATTCCCATCAACAGTGCAAGAGTGTTCCCTTTTCTCCACACCCTCTCCAGCCCTGTGTGAGCTTAGCTGAAGTTAATCTGTGCAGCCACACTGAGGTTAGAACAGAGAAACCTGATCCTTATTTCTTCGTTTAAGGACCACAGGGTTCATCCAAGAAATGACTAGAGGCCATGTCAGGGCTGTCCTCGCTGCCTTGCCAGTGCGTGGTTGGTCCCTGGAGCTGGACTCTGCCCTGTCTCCCAGGCCCCCACCGGGATCCTTGCCCTCCTGTGCTGTAGTCTCCCTCTTGGGTAATGACCCTGGGTACTTGGGGTTCATTCTAACTTTTTTGGGAAAGTTAAAAATGAATTTCCCAAACTCTCTTGGAGCTCCGGCTCCGGGTATGAGTTTGGCTGTGCCAGTTCAATGCATTCTCATGAGATTTGGAAGATGGGAAGAAGACGGGTGCTGTCTCTCTGTGGCCTGTTTTCCCTCAACCAGCAAGGTCATGGGGATGCTGGCGTCCAGCCTCCAGCTCCAGGGGTGTCTAGCAGCAGGCGCTCACTCCTGGGCTGCAGCGCTGAAGGTGCTCTGACTCAACAGTGCCCTTGCAGCTTTGTGCTTCTCAGCCCTCCTGGGTGCGGCAGCTCCTGTTCTGCCATGTCGAGGGGTCACGGCCGCAGTGGAGCCTGGGGCTGCTCCTCCAGCCCGCCGTCGGCTTTGAAATCACCCAGTGCGTCGTGTGAAACTGTTTTCTGCCGGAAAGACTTTGAATTGTTTCTACTTTCAGCATGGAGCCTGATTCATCACACCCCTCTTCCCAGTACCCCAGTCCTGCTGACTGCCTGGCCTGTGTGGCTGCCCTGCCCTTCCATCAGCAGCTGGCTCTGACTCTAAGCCTGACTCAGATCTCATGGGCTGCTGCTTACCTCCAGTGTAGACAACCCACTTCAAACTCCAACCTGCCTGCCCTGAGGCGTTTGCTCCTGTCCCCCAGCGTTGTATAGGGGTGTGGTTCTGAATTCTCACTACTCTGATTGCTGGGAGTGCTCCCTTAGCAATGAGTAACTTCAAGAGTCACTAAGGAGTATTTCAAAATGAGAAATAATGAGAAAATGAGTCTGGCTTGAAAATTACTCCCAACATGGTCATATCATAAAAGCCTGGGGGGGCAGGGGGAGACACGGACCTGTTTTCCTTTCTGTGCCTTAAAACACAGTGATTCAACTGGTGACTAAATTGTGAGCTTTTTCTTATTCATGTGTTAACCTCTCTAAGCTACAAAAATAATAGATACTCACTGCAGCTAATTCTAAATAATACGCAACTGTATGAAATAAAGTTTAGAGACCAAACTATAAATGGTGAGCCCCTCAACCATCTGTATTCTTCTAGATTTTTCTTTGTACATGTACATACACACACACATGTACAGGCGTACATTGTTGTTTTTGATCAAATGAAATTGTATAATGAAATTGCACATCTATAAGAAATTCATATATACACACAGAGGAAAAAATATACATATATAGTTTTGCAATGTGCTGTTCTCACTTAACAGGGCATCAAGGAAGATGTTCCCCATGAGTACATATAGATAGTTCTCATTTAAATTCTTTCCAGTGTTTGAGATCATGAAGCTACAATGGTTTACTGACGTGATCTCCTACTGATGGACACTGTGGCAGACAGAATTCTATGATGACCCATGGTGACTCCACCCTTAAATGGCTCCTTCTCCTTGAGTGTCCGCTGCTACTGCTGCCGTGGTTGCTCAGTCGTGTCCAACTCTCTGTGACCCCATGGACTGTAGCCCATCAGGCTCCTGTGCCCACGGGACTCTCCAGGCAAGAACACTGCAGTGGGTTGCCACGCCCTCCTCTTGAGTATGGGAGGAACCTACAAATATGATGGGGTGTCACTCCTGTGAGTAGAGTGTATGTGGTTGGTACTGTGGATTTCAAGAAAGGGAGGTTCTCCTTGGTGGACTGACCTAGTCAGGTGAGCCCCTAAAAGGAATGGGTTCTCCCTTGTGGGGAAATTCTCCATGGTTGAGGAATGGGGGGCACGTGGAAGAGCCACTCCTGGACAATGGTCAGCAAGAAAAGGGGGCCTCAGTTATAAACCCCGAGGAAAATGAATTCTACCACCAACCGAAGTATGCTTATAAGAGGACCGTGATCTCTAGGTGAGGCTGACAGCTTGATTTTGGCCTTGATACCTTGATCAGAGAACCCAACCCAATAACGCAGGGAATTCTAACCCACAGAACATGGAGATCCTAGGTGGGCGGGGCCTATGAGAAGTCTGGTTTTAAGCTGCCATATGGGGGTAATTTGTTCACAGAAAACTAATGTGGCATTTAGGTGGTTTTCGATTTTTGTGTGTTCGTTTGTTTTTATTTTTAAAATACACATATATTTTCAGCTGTGCCAGGTCTTAGTTGCAGCATGCGGGATCTCGTTCCCCGACCAGGGATCAAACCTGGGCCTCCTGCATTGGGAGCATGGAGTCTGAGCCACTGGACCACCGGGGAGGTCCCTGTTTGTTTTGAATTAACAGCTCCATCTTGAACCTCTTCGCACATGTATATCAATGTCCCAGGAGTTTCTACAAGATTTTTGGGTGCAAGAATTTAGATGATGAGACTAACAACCATAGCGCTGTCCTGACGCCCTGTGTTGATTGACACTCTACTCCTGTGTCCCCATATGCCTCACCATCACTGGTTGTTAGGCCTTTTTTAAAATTACGGTGTGCACATAACATAAAACCTACCATTTGAACCATTTGAAAGTGAACAGTTCACGTGGCATTATATTCACAGCACTGGGCAGCCGTCACCACGATGTCGTTCCAGAACTTTCTGTCTCTCCAGAGGACGCCTCATACCGGTTTAGCAGTTGTTCCCTATCTCCACCCCCCACCCCCTGGCAGCCGCTAAACTGCTTTCTGTTTTATTAGTAATCTTTTTTACTTTTTTTCCCTATCAGATATGCAAATAGGGGTGCTTATTTCAAAATGCTTTGACAACTGGATGACGCACCACCGCCTCTTTGAGTTCAGGCCTCTGTGTTTCAGTCGGGGCTCAACAAACCAGGTGAACACCTCCTTGCCCTCCTCTTCCTCCCCGGGTCCCCCATCTCCATCCACCCCATCTCAACCTCAACAACCTCCCAGCTTGAGACCTGCAGACCTGTGTGTCCCTCTCTCATCCTTGTCTGAGTTCTGTTCATTCCAACTGAGAAAGCCTCCTGCATCTTATCCTGCCCCCAGCCCACTTCAGTTCCTCCTCTGACCTGGACAGCCCCCCCAGAGGCCTCTCTGGGCAGGGGGCTGAGGGTGGGGAAGGAGGCTGAGTGCCAGGGAGGCAGCAGGGAGGGGTGGGCACTGTGGCTGCCGGGCGAGGCCATGCCCTGGTAAAGAGGACACTCTCACCCACGCTGTACAGTTGCATGTTCCCAGATCTTCTGATTTTTCAGAAGAAGCCCAGGTCTGGATATTTATGTAAGAAGGCTTGGCATCTCATTCCGAGAGCAAGTTCTCCTTGTTCTGGACAACCTGGGAGAAGCAGGGGCGGTGGGAGCCTGGAGCCTTCTCGCCCTGCAGGCAACTCCTCTGCCAAAAAGAGGGTGTGGGGACAGTGGGTCCCAGGTTGCAGAAGGCTTGAAAAGCCCCAGACAGACGCCCCAGGCTCATCTCCAGGTCCTGCTCCCTGCTGCCAGGCCCTTTAAGGATTCTGAAACATTCTCTCCAGCTGCCCCTGTGACTGTGGCTGTTTCCATAGCAGTACCAAGTATCTGCAGAGCGTCTGCGGAGCAGCGGGCTTTCCCGGGGCAGGTACCCCACCCCGTGTGACAGGGGCATGCCTGCCGGCTGGGGGTGTACAGCTGGGGGTGCACGGGTGGGTTTCTGAGCAGATGCTGTGGGAGGGCTCCGACCTGCCCAGCCTGCTGAAATGTGCTGAGATGGCCTTGGGGGCAGGGCTGTTACTGGGCTGAAAGAAAGCAAACCTCAGCCCCCGGCTTTGGGAGCAGGCTGGGGCCACACCAGCTGTCAGGGAGCGGGGGTGGGGTGGGGTGGGGGCAGGGAATGCTGGCTCTAAGAGCTGGCTGGGGCCTTAGAACCTGGCTCCTGCTTCCAAGTTTTTCTAAAAGGCTCTTATTGGGAGTGCCCTGCTGGCCCAGGGGTTAGGATCCAGGACTTTCCCTGCTGGGCCTGGGTTCAGTTCCTCACTGGGGAGCCGAGATCCCACAAGCTGTGTGTGGAATGGCCAAAAAAATAAGGCTCTTCTTGACAATAGTCATTAGGCCCCAGGGTCTGGTGTCACTTAAGATTTCAGGTTTCATTTCCACATGGGAGGGCATTGGCTCTGGCTGGCTGCAGAGCCCACTGCCTAAAACCTCTGTGTGATGAGAAATTGGCAGGGTATATTAGGAGGGGGGAGCAAGAACCCCTCCCTTGAAGGAAGACCTTTTTAATTGAGGGCCTGCTGTGTGACAAGCCTCCCTCCTCCTCATCTAGGCAAGATGCGATACTATTAAGCCATTTTACAGATGTGGAACCTGAGGCGCAGAAAGGGCAAGCGACTTGCCTAAGGTCACAGAGCTAGGAAGTGGTGTGGCTGGCATTTGAACCCAAGTCTGTTGGCCCAAAAGTCCATCCTTGTATCTTTCCCTCCGTTGCTCCCCTCTCCCTCCTCCCTTCCCTCTCTCTTTCTCCTTCCCTCCCTCCCTCCCTTCTTCCCCATCACCTCCAGAACCAACCATCCTTTGATCTTCTATATTCCAAGCTGGATATTTCTCTGACCTCCAAGCTGCCACCATCCTTTGTGTGGACCATTGCCACAGTCTCCTGACACCCCTTCTTGCCTGGTTTTCAAGGTCTAAGTCAGATCACATCCTTCCCCTGCTCAGATCAGATCCTCTATGGGTCCCTCTTCACACAGAGCAAAACCTGAAATGGTCACAATGGCACCAAGGCCAAACATGACCGGGACTCTGACGTCTCGCTGACCTCATCACCTGCCCCTGCATCGCCACCTCTGGCCCAGGCACACTGGCCTTCTCACTGGGCTTCACGCTCACTTTGCACAGTCAGCCTCAGGGCCTTTGCACTACTCCCTCCCCTCCCTGTGCCTGGAGCTCGCTTACCCTGACATCCCTGTGCCGATTCCCTCTTTCACAGTGCTCTCTGCCCAGAGTCACCTCATCAGAGAGGCCCGCCCTGACCCCTGTTCTAAGTCAGCCCCTGGACCTGGTTTATTTTTCTTCAGAGCGCTAATCACCACCTGCGCCAGAAGGAATCTATCTCTACCTCCCTGTTCCTCTGTATCCCTATCTGTATCTTCATCTGTATCTACAACTCTTTCTACATCTGTGTCTCTATGCCTATCTACCTGGAATTCTAGCTATGTGGATAAGTAGCTTAGGGGGTTTAAAAGATACCTACAGTTCTGTGACCTTGTTTCACTTTGTTCCACCTTATTTCACCTCGTTTTGGTGTCCCTGATTGAGGTCAGACCCGTGATTCTCAACCACGGGCAGCTTTGCCCCCTAACACGGTTGACTGGAGACAGTTTTGATTCTCTCAGCTGGAAGGGTGGGGGGTGCTCTATGGCATCCAGTGGGCCCCGGCCTGGACTGTCTGCTCCTTCCCTTCTACCCTCCCAGCACCTAGGAGGAAGCCAGGGCTGCAGTGGGCGCCCAGTGAGCACCTAGGAGGACGCCGGGGCTGCAGCGGGCGCCCAGTGAGCACCTAGGGGGAAGCCAGGGCTGCAGTGGGCACCCAGTGAGCACCTAGGAGGACGCCGGGGCTGCAGCGGGCACCCAGTGAGTCCCAGGAGGACGCCGGGGCTGCAGCGGGCGCTCAGTGAGGATGACCTGGTCCCCTTGGCCTTCAGGTGCCAGGTGCTGCCCCAATGTCCCCATCTGCCGCGAGCTGGGAATGGGAGCCCGGCCCCGGGGGTGGGGTCGCGCAGCCAGCGATGTTGGAGTGGGCACTTGAAAGGCTGCGTGTCTGACCCCCAAGTCTGCACTTTCTCATATGAAATCAGGTTCCCTTCACTCAGGGGGCTTTGAGAGTCAGCACACCCACCAAAGTAAGAAAAGTCAAAATGCCCAAAGCATCTGCTCCACCCCCAAGGGTCATTGAGAGGGGCGCTGGGCAGAGAAGAGAGGGTCAGGAGCGGCAGTCCTGACTCTGACTCTGGTTGTGCCAGGGACAAGCTGTGTGGCCATGGGGTGGTCCCTCTGCTTCCATGGTTCTCAGTGTCCCCGGGGTTCGGTCAGTCTCCCCAAGCAATTCGCGTGGTGATTTAGGGACACCCGGAGGAACGTTCATGTTAGTCACCATGTCATGAGCAGAAGGTATTAACACACGCAGGGCTTCCCTGGTGGCTCAGTGGTAAAGAACCCACCTGCCAGTGTAGGAAACACAGTTTGAGCCCTCGTCTGGGAAGATCCCACTTGCTGCGGAACAGCTAAGCCCACGGGCCCCAACTACTGAAGCCTGAGTGCTCCAGAGCCCCGGGGCCGCAGGAACTGAGCCCGCGAGCCGAGAGCCTGTGCTCCACAATGAGAGAAGACACTGCGGCAAGAAGCTGGTGCACCACGCCCAGAGAGCAACCCCCGCGACAGCACGCAACAGCAAAGTCCCAGCACAGCCAAACAGATCAAGTTAAAAACACGTGCAGTGCAGAGAGCTAACATGGCCCCCAGGAGTTCTGACACATGGGCATGCAAAGAACCCCCTGGAGGGCATGTTAAAGATCCCCAGGCCCACCCCTAGCATTTCTGATCCAGTGGGTCTGGGTGGGACCCAAGAACCTTGAAACTCTTGAAGGCCCCACGTGGTGCCGATGCTGCTCCCATGGGATCGGAACCAGTGTTGACTGCACACCTCAGATGTGCTGGGCAGGTCGTGGGTGTTCACTGCGTACCTTACACGAAGAGGACTGTCTGCCCACGGAGGCTCAGGGAAGCTAAGAGTAGAGAAATCACAGTGAAATCCGGAAGTCAACTTCGGGACTCTCCAGCCTCAAATTCCTCCCCATCGACTGTGCTATCGCAGGGCCTCTAAGTCAGCTGAAAGCTTTGTGAGTCCGTTCAAAGACAAACTGCCAACTCATCTATTTATGTAACAAACAGTTATTGTGCTCATACTATGTGCCAGGCTTGGTGCTGGGTGCTGGGCTAGCAGAAGCCAACGATACAGAGGCAGAGAGTATGAGAAAATAAAATAGGTAAATACTCTGCGTCATTACAGTTACTGCCAGGAAGGAAAGAAGCAAGAGGAGGGAGGGGCTACTAAGGGCGGAGCTGTGGATGGGAGAGGTGCCGGAGCCCCTTTCAACAGAGGGATCCTAAAAATACTCCTTTGATTGATACAGTTTAAGCTGAAATCAGAAGGCTGCAGAGGCGTGGCCCAGGGAAGATCTGGGCGTGTTGGGGAGAATGGTGGTTGATGCAAAGAGCCTCCTAAAATGTTCAGATCTTAATCCTTGGAATCTTCAAGCATTACTTCATGAAGGCCAAAGGGACTCTGTGGGTGAGATTAAGACCCTTGACGTGGGGCGCGTGACCCTGGATTGTCCAGGTGCGCCAATGTAATCACACACGTTCCTGTCAGAGGGAGGCAGATGGATCTTGGATCACAGATGAGGTGTGGTGATGGGAGCAAAAGATTGGAGCCATGCAGCCCGGAGCCAAGGAGTGCGAGCTTCTCCAGGGGGTGGGAGTGGCAAGGCGTGGATTCTCCCCTGGGGCCTCCAGGAGGAACCCCTCTGCTGACACCTTGATTTTTGCCCGGTGAGACTCATCTCGGAACTCTGACCCACTGAACTGTAACAGGATCATTTGCAACGCTTGAAGCCCCTGCGTTTGTGCAATTTGTTATAACATCGAGCTGCTGCTGCTAAGTCGCTTCAGTCGTGTCCAACTCTGTGCGACCCCATAGACGGCAGCCCACCAGGCTCCCCCGTCCCTGGGATTCTCCAGGCAAGAACACTGGAGTTGCCATTTCCTTCTCCAATGCATGAAAGTGAAAAGTGAAAGTGGAGTCGCTCAGTTGTGTCTGACTCTTGGCGACCCCATGGACTGCAGCCCACCAGGCTCCTCCATCCATGGGATTTTCCAGGCAAGAGTACTGGAGTGGGGTGCCATCGCCTTCTCCTATAACATCGAGCAGTCAGGGATTAACCTTGCCTGATTTGACTCGTTCTGGGAGTCACCTTTGGAATATCCTGCCCAGAAGTGTTTTCCTGGAGCCACACTGATGGTCTGTGCTGACAGTGTGATTTCTGAGGGGGCCTTGCACTCAGCCTCTGGAGACGTTGCAGGTTGAAATCAATCTTTTGTGTAGTCAGCCAAGTCCACGTGCCTGAACCCCGATAAAAACTCTGGACGTCAAGGCTGGGTGAGCTTCTTTGCTTGGCAGTATTTCCGAGCATGTGGTCACATCAGTGCTGGAAGAAGTAAGTGCTGCCCACCCGACTCCCTTGGGAGGGGCAGTGGGGTGCGTGCACCTGGTCATGCCTGGTCTCTCCCGGACTCTGCCCTTTGCTGAACACTGCAGCAAATTGTAACCGCAAGTAAAATGGCTTTTCTGAATTCTATGCGTCCTGAATTATGAAACTGAAGGCTGATCTTGGGGACTCCCACGTGCAGTTGGTGTCAGAAGTGAGGTCTTGGGATTCCCAAGCTTTGCACGTAACGTGGAAACCCACTACAAATGCAGGATCTCTTGGTAGGAAAGTCATGTGATGCCCTGGGAGCTTCACTAAAGCTGCCTTAGCTGGGATATGAAGGATAGGGGAGGTCTGCTGCCACGGAGACACAGGGACAGCGTCTCCATCGCCGACCATGGTGGTGGTTCGTCCACACTCTGACGTCTGCTTTGAGTGTGGGCCAGCTGTCCACACTTGACGTCTAGCCGTCCCCTGCTGGAGATTCATAATGTGGGCCTCCAGAGCTGGGCTGTAAAACCTGCACTGCTCTGCTAGCTCTCTCCCTGACATCCGGAATCTGTTCTGGGATGTTCCGCGGGTTCCTCTCAGATCTCTGCTTCTGCACTGGCCACGGGGAGAAGTTTACTCTGAGTCAGCTCAGCTTGTCCATCAGGCGCGCTCACTGAAGGTGAGCCTGGCTCATCCTGGTGTGGACACTCAGCCTCTTGTGTCCCAAGGCAGCATGAGCCTGGGCGCCTAGGAATCAGTCCCCCAGCGTGCTGACAGCCTCACTACGGGACCGCTTGGGGTCCTGTGGGTCAGGCTAGATCGAGACACCAGGAATGCCAATGGGGCACACACCACTGGGTCAGTACCACATTTGGGTAAGAAATGAATGAGACTGTGTAGATACATTTAAAGTAGACAATACTTTCCAGGCATAGGATGGTTTTCCTAAAGGACTAGAATATTCTATACCTTTCTTTTAGGCTCTAATTTATTATTTATCTTACTGTATACTTTACATGAGCAGACTTAATTTCTGTACTCTAAGGCAGGGATGGGCAAACTACAGCCTTGAGTCACATGTGGCCACACCCATTTATTTACTGCTGTCTATGAAAATCCCATGGACGGAGGAGCCTGGTGGGCTGCAGTCCATGGGGTCGCTGAGGGTCGGACATGACTGAGCGACTTCACTTTCACTTTTCACTTTCATGCATTGGAGAAGGAAATGGCAACCCACTCCAGTGTTCTTGCCTGGAGAATCCCAGGGACGGCGGAGCCTGGTGGGCTGCCGTCTATGGGGTCACACAGAGTTGGACACGACTAAAGCGACTTAGCAGCAGCATGGTTGGTTTTTGGACTTCCCTGGTGGCTCAGCAGTAAAAGAAATCTGCCTGCAATGCAGGAGACGCAGGAGATGTGGGTTTGATCCCTGGGTCAGGAAAATGCCCTAGAGTGGGAAATGACAACCCACTCCAGTGTTCCTGCCTGGAGAATCCCATGGACAGAGGAGCCCGGTGGGCTACAGTCCTTGGGGTCACAAAGAGTCGGGCACCACTGAGCGGCTGAGCACGCAGGCACCTCATGCAGACAGTGCTATGAGTATTCCTGCCTTACCTGGCTCATTCTTATAAGCACCCTTTGGGGTGAGTAGTGATTATCTCCATTTCACAGATGAGGGTACTGAGGTTCAGAGGGGGTAATAAGGGACACAAATGCAACTAGAATCCAGGTCTGACTCTGAAGCTGCGCTCTTAGGCCACAGTGTGCTGTGTCTCGCACAGCAGGAAGGCTTCACAAGCCCTGGGGAAACTGCTTCTTTTGTGGTTTGTTCAAAAATGGTTTTTGAGTGTCTCTGCTGCTGGACTCTGTGCTGGAGACTCTGTGGCTGGTTTAGTTTGGGTTCCCAAACCAAGAGAACCGGAAGCAAGGACTCAAGTGCAAGGGGTTTGTTCAGGTGGTCTTGGATAGTGATCAGGAGAGTGAGGGTGAGACAGGGAGGGGAAGGAGCCAGTGACGGGAGGGGTTGTGACCACCTCAGGCTGCCCCCAGGATGCACCCGAGTGTCTTCCCACCCAGGGTCAGGCATTGGCTCAGGGTTGCCTTCACTCTATCTGGTGGGCCAGCTTTCAAGGTGGATAAAGTGGGGCCTAGCCAAAGAACGCTGCTGGACAGAGAAACGCAGGTGTTGGTGGTCAAGGACAGATGGGGACATCACATGATAAAGGCAAAGGGGACTCAGGGGCTGGAGTGGCAAAATAAATGGGGGGGCATGTCATTAACATGTGATGGGAAAGAATCTGCCTGCAGTGCAGGGGGCCTGGGTTCGCTACTTGGGCCAGGAAGAGTCCCTGCAGAAGGGAATGGCTACCCACTCCAGTATTCTTGTCTGGAGAATTCCATGGACAGAGAAGTCTGGTGGGCTATAGTCTGTGAAGAGTCGGTCGCAAAGAGTCAGACATGACTGAGCGATTAACACTTTCACTTTTTTCCCCAAGTATATTATTAACAAGGTCCCAAACTTGATGCGATGATGCTGGGGCCAGAGGGACCAAAAGTGAGCAAATGGTCTGGGCTCCCGGCCCCGTCTGCCCCAGGACGGTCCAGGTTTAAAACTGGAAGGCCCATGTCCCAGGCAATTCACTGCCCGCTCCCCCTGTGCCCTGTGGGGACTAGGGGCTGTGCAGAGCATGTGCTTCGTCCAAAGTGACAGCCCCACCTAGCTCAGCAAACTTCACCACGTTGGGACTGTGGATCAGTTCTGCCAGATCATCGAAATATTTCAAGAAGAGTCAAAAAGCTAGATTTTGTGTGAAATTTCTGTTTCAATGGTTTGGAATTAATCCACATTTTAAAAGCTCTAGGTTGTCTAGGGAGTGATGGGGACAGCTGCCTTCATAAGTGGTCACAGGTCATGGCTTTGGTGAGCAAGGGGCATCTTGGGGGCAGGACCCAAGGCAGGGCTCTTTGCCCTTTGGTCCTCCAGGCTGTGAGGGGGTGAGGGCTGCCTGTGGGTGCCCACGACGAGCCCATGGGTGAGGATGGTCCTCCCTGGGCCTACGGAGCCCCATGGGAAGGAGCTGAGTACCTCTGAGTCCAATCCCTCATTTCACAAAAGAGGTGCAGAGCCTGAGAACGCCCTCCAGGGTCCCATAGCAAACTGCTGACCACAGTTCACCCATCCCGACATCTGTCCGGCCCCCACCTTCTTCCGCCTCACCACCCCTTCCAAGATCTCTATTACAGGGTCTCAGATTCTTCCTGAACATAAGCACCTTGAACAAGTAACAAGATCCGCTGGCAAATTGGAGGGGCCACAAGGACCCAGCTGCTCTTGAGGTTTTATTAGCGATACCTGCCCAATTAAAGGAAGCTGCTGGTTGACTTTGAAAACAAAGAAGCTAATGAAACAAGATCTTCAGAAGGAAGGATAAAATCTGCCCTTTCCTAATTTATTTTTCAAAAATCTTATTTTGAAGAGAAGCCAGATCTCCTCTGATATTGCTTTAACATATAATTATTTTAATGACAGAAGTTTGCGGTTCTATGCAGACCATTAGTTCTGAACACTTTCAAATACAAGCCCCCTGCCTCAGGCAAGTGTAGAAAGTGTGAGTGCAGGTGTTGGAGCTGTTGGGAGCCATCTGGCTCCCAACAGGAAATGAAGGGAATTTATTGGAAGTGACCAAGGGCAGCAGTGCCTCAGGAGAGAGTCGGAACCAGATGCATCCCTTCTCCACCCTCTCACTGCCAATCTACTTACTCTCCTCTGCCCACGTGGCCTACAGCTGCCCCCAGCGCCTAAAATTATGAATTGCAAATCCGAGGCACAATATGGTAAGCATATGCTCAGGGGAAGAACCTGATTGGCCCAGATGAAATCAGGTGACCACTCCTGGTCCAATCACCTTCAAGTGATTGAGCAGATGACTTGCAAGGTGCAAACAAGGAATCCTGGGTCCGTGCTGGAGGGGCTGGGGGCCAGCTTTGCAGGGAGCTGCAGTGCGTGGGTGAGCTCCAGGATAGAGCCTCCTACCCATGCCTTCCATCACATAGTGATACAGAAAATGCCTAAGGCCAAAAAGCCACTGCAGATTTAAGACGCCAATGGTAAGGGAGCATGTGTTTTATTCCTTAAAACTTCGTTGACGTGACTTTGTGGAAGAGCAAATATACTTTGGAGGCATTTTAAAATTCTGTTCCCTAGTGGATTGCAGACTCCTTGTTAGGACTCCACCCATAGCCTGAAGTTTAGGAATGGAGGCCTCAGGGAGCTTCTTGCGTAAGGATAATGAACTCTTTGCTGATACCCTATCAGCCTTTCTGCCCCCCTCCCCCCGCGGTGCCCCACCTGTTGGGCCCAGGAAAGAGCGCCTCCTGTTCACTTTTTAGAAGGTCCCTGTGAGCCAGAACAATCCCCACCAAACCGAGGGGCACAGAGAGGACCTGCCTGGGTGTTTTCTCTGCATCCTGAACCAAGTGAGGAACCAGGAAGGAAGGAGCAGAGGCTCAGCACGTCGGGTTATCAGCTAATCACTCACCTTCTCCTTCACTCTCGTAACTCATTCCATTCATGTATTCATTCCTGAGAGTATTGACTGATGAGAAAACAGGCCGTCATGAGGCTGATGTGGGGGTGATCCTGGTGTGGGGGTGTGAGGAGCCCAGGAGCCCAGGGCAGGAACCTGCCAGAGAGGAGAGGGCATTTGAGTTAGCCTTAAAATTAGGTGCATTGATTCATCCAGTCACCAAATACTTACGGAGTGTCAGCCTTGTGCAGATAGTATCCTAGGTGCTGGGGGCACACCAGGGAGATAAACAGCAAGGTTCTAGCCCTTGTTACAGGCCAGGAGATTGGTTCCAGCTGGTAGGGATGAGGGCGAAGCCAGTTGCCAACCTTTGACCCATAATACTTGTAAGCCTAGGGCTTCCCAGGTGGCTCAGTTAGTAAAGAAATTGCATGCAAGGCAGGAGACCTGGGTCAGGAAGATCCCCTGGAGAAGGAAATGGCAATCCACTCCAGTAATCTTGCCTGGGAAATCCCATGGACAGAGGCCAGGCTACAGTCCACAGGGTCACAGGAGTCAGACATGACTTAGTGACTAAACCACCGCTTGTAAGCCAGCAAAGGGCTCACGTGCCCGAGGCACAGAAAACCAAACCCTGGCATTGACAGTCTGCAGCAGAGTAAGGTTTATTTATTGCAGGATGCCCAGCGAGGGACTAGAGATGAGCCTCAGATCCAGTGAGACTTGGTGTTTGAATTGGGTGTGTTTTAAGGCCAAAAATAAAGAATCTGGGCTTAATTATCATCTTGTGACGTTTCATCACAACAAACTGTGGAAAATTCTTAAAGAGATGGGAATACCGACCACCTGACCTGCCTCTTGAGAAACCTGTATGAAGGTCAAGAAGCAACAGTTAGAACAGGACATGGAACAACAGACTGATTCCAAACCAGGAAAGTAGTACGTCAAGGCTATATATTGTCACCCTGCTTATTTAACTTATATGCAGAGTACATCATGAGAAACATTGGGCTGGATGAAACACAAGCTGGAATCAAGATTGTCGGGAGAAATCTCAATAACCTCAGATATGCAGATGACACCACCCTTATGGCAGAAAGTGAAAAACTAAAGAGCCTCTTGATGAAAGTGAAAGAGGAGAGTGAAAAAGTTTGCTTAAAACTCAACATTCAAACAACTAAGATCATGGCATCTGGCCCCATCACTTTATGACAAATAGATGGGAGACAGTGGAAACAGTGAGAGACTTTATTTTTGGGGGCTCCAAAATCACTGCAAATGGTGACTGCAGCCATGAAATTAAAAGACACTTGTTCCTTGGAAGAAAAGCTATGCCCAACCTAGACAGCATATTAAGAAGCAGAGATGTTACTTTGCCAACAGAGGTCTGTCTAGTCAAAGCTATGGTTTTTCCAGTAGTCATGTATGGATGTGGGATTTGGACTATAAAGAAAGCTGAGTGCCAAAGATTTGGTGCTTTTGAACTGTGGTGTTGAAGAAGACTCTTGAGAGTCCCTTGAACAGCAAGGAGATCCAAGCAGTCCATCCTAAAGGAAATCAGTACTGAATGTTCATTGGAAGGACTGATGCTGAGGCTGAAATTCCAATACTTTGGAATTTCAATACTTCGAAATTCCAATACTTTGCATCTTCTGATGCGAAGAACTGACTCATTTGAAAAGACCCTGATGCTGGGAAAGATTGAACATGGGAGGAGAAGGGGGTGACAGGAATGAGATGTTTGGATGGCATCACTGACACAGTGGACATGAGTTTGAGTAAACTCCGGGAGTTGGTGATGGACAGAGAAGCCTGGTGTGCTGCTGTCCATGGGGTCACAAAGAGTCAGACAGGACTGAGCGACTGAACTGAACTGTGACATTTCTGTGACATTTTCTTAATCATAGCTTCGGGAATCAGGATATCTCTGGTTTATGAGTCTCTGGCCACGTGGTTCCTGGCTGGGGGCTGGAGGGTGGGGGTCCTGTGAGTTCATTTTGCCCTGGATAAACAACCCGAGTTTGTACATTTATGATGATATCTATGTAGCGTTTTTAGTACATTGTCGATGTTATCGGCAACAGCAATCTTAGTCATCTGATTCTAGTCGATTAGTGTTCAGTTAGCACAGAATTAAGGTCAAAGGGGACAAGAAAGGGAGTAATGTTTTGGAGAGAGAGATTAATCATGAATCGGTAAGAGAATTTGGTTTTAGGGGGATTCGGTTTCCTATTCAGCTGGTGAGAATTCCCAGGCCAGACTCCTCCTCCCCAGCTGGCATTTATTAAGCACCTACTGCCTGCCAGGCACTGAGCTTAGTGGTTGACCTGACTTTCTCATCTGTCTTCATGCCCATCCTCTTCAGAGGACGCTCGTTGTTAGCCCCACTTTGCAGGCAAGGGAACAGAGGCTTAGTGAGGCTAAGCCACTTGAGCTCTCTTCCCACTCATGTGCCGGGACATCTGTCCACAACTCTGTTATGATTCTCTGTCCATCCAGTGCCCTCTCTGGAGGACGAGGACCTCCTCTAACAGGGGTTCATGGAGGGGACCCATGTCTTCCCTGCCCCTGGATCCCAGGTGTGTGACCCCCACCATAGAACACTTGCTCTCTGCACCTTCCTCCAGGGTGAGGACCAAGGACCGAGAGCAGCAGAGCAGTGTCCTTCCAGGGGATGACACGGCTGGAGACTTACATACTGGACTTTCAGGCATCAGGTTGGAGAGAAGATTTTTGTTTTATTTTTTTGCCATGCTGAGTGGCACGCAGGATCTTAGTTCCCTAATCAGGGATTGAACCCGAGCCCCCCTTGCAGTGGAAACATGGATTTTTTTTTTTTTTTTTTTTTTTTGGCTTTGCTGGGTATCTTCGTTGCTGCTTGGGGTTATCTCTAGTTCCCGTGAGCGGGGGCTACTCTCTAGTTGCGGAGCTCGGGCTTCTCATTGCCGTGGCTTCTCTGGTTGCGGAGCACAGGCTCTAGGGCATGTGGGCTTGAGTGAGCTCAGTAGCAATTCCAGGCTCTAGAGGACAGGCTTAGCAGTTGTGGCCATGGGCTTCATTGCTCCATGGCATGTGGAATCTTCCTAGATCAGGGATCGAACCCATGTCTCTTGCATTGGCGGGCAGATTCTTTACCACTGAGCTACTAGGGAAGTCCTGGGGAAAAGATTTTAAGCCCCATTTTCCTTCTCCCAGAAGTTGCCCCATGGAATTGCTGGCAATGTGTGGATACAGTTTGGGGAAGGATCTGACCCCAAGACTTAACATTTCTGTGTCACAGTGATTTTTCTGGCCCACGGGACACCTGCCTGCATCGACGCCCACAGGTCCCCCGGATCCTGGGGTGGGTTCCTAATGCTCCAGCTCCCAGCAGAGTCACCCCTTAGCTTGGGCCTCACAAGGCACTCAGTACCCTTTCCCCAATTTTTTTAAAATTGAGAGAAAAATTGAGAGCTGCCACACTTGAGGCACTGTCTTCTTCCAGTCAGTCAGTGTAGTGAGAATCCAGAGGGTTCGGACCGCTGGCCTCTCTCCTGCACTCATAGCCCAAATGCAGTGTTAACCCCGATAGTGGCATGGCCTCCTTCCTGCTCAGATGCAGTTAACCTATCCTGCATGGGATGATGTCCTGAGGGCCCAGAAACCGGGGTGCCAGCCTCCAGTCTCCCGTCCGCATCTGTGTGTGACTCAGTAGGCCGCTTCCGAGTCTCAGCTCCCACACCTCAGAACTGAGAGGTTCTCAGAGTCCACCAAGGGGTGGCTGAGACAGGGGGGTCACACCCCGGCTGACTGCGTGGGAATGAGGGCTCGTCTTTCTGGGGCTGTTCATTTGTCCAGAGAAACCAGAGCTTTGTATTTTGTCTCGTGTTAAGATTTTACTGTATTCGCTTTTGTCATTTTAAAGTTTTTCACGCTAACGTACAACATTCATGCCCCGCAAAAGGTGTTCAAGTGTCCAGTTAGATGGACCTCTGAGGACTGAACACACAGTTCCGCACCCACATCAGAAGCAGGGCACACCTGCCCTGAAGTCCCACTTTCCTCCCAACCTCCCACCATCACTGCCTTGGTGTCTCCCCACCCCCCACCCCCAGAGGGGGCCGCTGTCCCAACTTCTAACCCTGGACATCAGCTCTGCTGGTTTGCATAGTATCAACACTTTACATCCAGGGTATACTTCCTGTTTTGTTTTTAAAATGTGGACCAGTTTCAAAGTCTTTATTGAACTTGTTCCAATATTGTTTCTTTCACGTGTTGGTGTTTTTGGCTGCTAGGCACGTGGGATTTTAGCTCCCCAACCAGGGCTTGAACCTGCACCCCGGGCATTGGAGACACCGAGTCTTAACCGCTGGACTGCCAGGGAAGTCCCCGTGGTGTACTTCTGTGTCTGGCTTCTTTACCCCACATTATGTCTGAAATCCAGACAAGTGTGGGGCTCAGCTGAAAACCATTCACTCGCAACTTCATTACCATATTTCATGATATGAACATACCACAATCGATTGAGTCATTGCACTGTGATGGGCATTTGGGTGGTTTTGTGTGTGTGAGGCTAATAATAAGAGAGCTGCTATGAACATTTTAGTTGGTGCCTTTTGGGGTACAGACGAACACATCTCTATCAAATTACAGGGGTGGAATTGCTGTGTCATAGGGAGGCAGACATTCAGAGAAAGCTGAATTTGGTGTGAAATCTCCCTACTTTATAGTGACAGAAAGCAATGAATATTTGTTTAAACAAGGATTCAGCCAAGTAAAACATTCTTCAGGCAGATTAGGCCAGCTGGCAGCCAGTTCATAAACTATGGCTGGGTTGAACTTGACAGTCTGAATTAGCCCTCACGGTCTGAGATTAGCTTCGTTGGTGTTTTTGTCTTGCTTCTTAAATTTTTATAACACCTTTCATTATAAAAGAAAATTCAGGAAAAGGAGAAAAAAATACCCCTGAGGGTTCACCCCTGAAGCAAGCATGGTGACATCTTTGTGCACCGTGTTCTGGTGCTTTCCTCCTCCTCTGAATATGTGTGTGTGTTTATTTTCTTACACATGTGCAGAATTGCTCTGCATAAATTATATATTCTGCCTTTTTGACTCAGTCATAAGCATTTGCATGTTATTACACGGTGTTCCTTGGGCTTCCCAGGTGGCTTCAGTGGGTAAAGAATCCTCCTGCAATGCCGAAGACAGGGAAGACATGAGTTCGATCCCTGGGTCGGGAAGATCCCCTGGAGGAGGGCATGGCAACCCACTCCAGTGTTCTTGCCTGGAGAAGCCCATGGACAGAGGAGCCTGGCGGGCTACGGTCCATGGGGTCGCAGAGAGTCGGGCACGACTGAGCGACAGCACACGCCCCACACCGTCTTCCTGTCCACCTGTGGCTGGTTTTAGATTCATTTAACTTTCCGAGTGGAGAGAAAATAATTCCTGTCTCTGTTTTTAGATTTATCATTATATCTATGAATACAAGGGCCGCTGCTAAGAGAGCTTTCCCTCTTAATAATAAGCCTTTATTCCAGGCATATAGGAAAGTGGTTTTAAGAGCATGAAGTCTGTGGCCGCTCTACTCAGGTCCAGAATCCTAGTTCTTCTGATTTCCCACCATGTGACTTCTCCAGGTCTCAGTTTGCTTTATCTGGAAAATGGGGGCAATAAACAGTGTCTGCCTCATGGTTTGTTGTGAGGATTGAATGAGGCGACACATGTCATATGCTTAGAACAGGGTTTGGCATTTTGTAAACATATAGCAAGGTCTAGCTGTTTATTTTTAGCTATAAGAACTATTTCTAGGTGTATTTTCCTGCATATAAAACCAATGTTTGTTCATTACAGAAACTTGAGAATACTCAGAAGCCTCTGTGAGCATGATATATTGGGGCTTCCCTGGTGGTCCAGGAGCTGAGTCTGTGCTCCCAATGCAGGGGGCTTGGGTTCCACCCCTGGTCAGAGAATTAGATCCACGTGCCGCCACTAAGACTTTGCATGCTACAACTAAGTTGTTGTGTAACACGGGGAGCCCAGCCTGGTACTCTGTGATGACCCACAGAAGTGGGGTGGAGGGAGGTGGGGAAGGTTCAAGAGCGAGGGGATATATATATATAATTATGACTGATAGAGCAGAAACCAACACAGCATTTAAAGCAATTAAAAAAATCCCGCAAAAATCCCGCGTGCCACAACTAAAGGTCCCACACAACTGCACTCTAAGACCCGGCACAGCCAATAAATGTGTATGAAAGTCTCTCAGTTGTGTCTGACTCTTTGCAATCCCATGGACTATACAGTCCATGCAATTCTCCAGGTCAGAATACTGGAGCGGGTAGCCTTTCCCTTCTCAAGGGCATCTTCCCAACCCAGAGATCAAACTCACCAGGTCTCCCGCATTGCAGGCGGATTCTTTACCAGCTGAGCTATCAGAGAATAATTGTTAAACAAACAAACAACCCAAAGCCATTTGTGAGTGTATTTTGCCAGTCCACTCTCAGTGCTTATCTAACATGCGTGTGTGTTTACTCAACATCGTAACAGAGGGACTGTTTGGTAACCTGTTTTGCAGTGACCTGCATTTTTCTCTGTCACTGGGAGCTGTTCTCTGTGGGCCTCTTGGGTTTCTGCATGTTTTCAGGCAGAAGCATGGACTCTCTGTTCAAGGGTGTTTGTATAGTGGTGGTTAAACGTGCTGCTTCCCCCTCAACAAGAGGGCAAGACTGGTTTCTGCTCAGTGTAATACAGAATCGCCCTCTAAGATGAGGTCAGCAGGCTGCCTGCCCCCCAGAAGAGACCCTGGTGCCCTAAGTTCAGGGTTCCCCAGCAGGGGAGGATGGGCAGTGTGTGCGGCACCCTCTGGGGCCCCCTCACGTCACCCCGCGGGACCTGGGCCAGGAGGCCCGCTGCAGTAAGAGGTCAAGTCCTTTGTCTCTGATCCGGGAGTCTTAGGTCTTCTCCAGCCCCACCTGTGGGCTTCCACGTTAGGTACAGTCTCTGCTCATCACAGGCCTGGCGAGCATGTCCACAGTTTTCTCCAGCATGATCTCCAGTGGCTCTGCAGTAGTTCCTCATTTTCTTTTTCCTTCTCTGGTCCAGTCTCTCATCATTGGAAACATAGGTTATTTTAAATTTTTCACCATTTTAGCCTTTTAAAACATTTTATTGAAGTATTGCTGATTTGTAAGGTGGTGTTACTTTCTGCTGTATGGCAGAATGATTCAGTTACATGTATGTACACATTTTTTGTCATAGTCTTTTCCATCATGATTTATCACATGATATAGAATACAGTTCCTTGTGCTTTACAGTAGGACCTTGTTGTTTAATTCTTTTCACTGTTTTAAACAATGCTGCAGTGAGCTGTCTTGGAGCTGAGCTTGGCGTTCGTGTGACTATTTCCATATGATAAATAGAAATGACAGGATCTGGTATTGGTGTGTCAATACGCCCATTGTAGGTTGAGGCCCTGCTGATTCTGAGCCCCTGGAATTTTCTATGTTGTAGATCTTGGGCTCTTTTTTTAAAAAAATTTTTTTATTTTTAAAAAATGTTATTTATTTTACTTTTTGGCCATGCCTCGAGGCATCCTCGTTTCTGGGCCAGGGATTGAACCCTCGCCCCCTGTAGTGGAAGGATGGAGTCTTAACCACTGGGGTGATTGGGAAGTTCCCAGATCCTGAGCTCTTGGAGGACAAGGACATCCTCATCCTTGTCCCCTAATACTGAACACACAGTAGGTTCTCATCCAGTGTTAGTTGGAGTCAAACAAGGTCCACCGATAGCACCGAGAGAATGCCTCAGCACCACACGGAATGGCTGGTTGAACACACTGGGTATCTTTCATCACCATTGTCCTCAAGAGATAGTCTCAATGTCACGAAATCATGTAAGGAGATAGAAGGCAAAGGAAATCTAGGATCTGGGGGGCTGCACGGAAGGGGCCTGCGTCGTCTCCTTAACCCCCTAAATCGTCCCCACAGTTATGTCTGAGACCCAGCCCTATTGTCATACTTGTCATTCTTCCTTCTGTGTGGCTTCCATCACCTGGGAAGACCACATTTGTTTAAGAATTTCACAGTTGGTGGGCGTTTGGTTATCATATTTCCACGTAGGGCTCTTGTGAGCAGTGCTGCAAAGAACAATGCAGCACAAGTTGTCGTTCATGCACAAGTTGTCGCTCACATAGGCATCCCTGTTGGGTATATACAGAGGAGAGAAATTTCTGGCCGTGGTATGTCTGTGTGAAGCTTTAGTTGCTGTTCAGTCACTCAGTTGTGACTGACTCTTTGCAACCTCATGATCTGCAGCACACCAGGCTTCCCTGTCTTTCACTATTTCCTGGAGTTTGCTCAAACTCATGTCCATTGAGTCGATGATGCCACCCAACCATCTCATCCTCTGTCACCCCCTTCTCCTCCTGCCCTCAATTTTGCCCAGCATCCTGCTCTTTTCCAAGAGTGGGCTCTTCACATCAGGTGGTCAAAATATTGGAACCTCAGCCTCAGCATCAGTCCTTCCAATGAACATTTAGGGTTGATTTTCTTTAGGATTGACTGGTGTGATCTCTTTGTTATCCAAGGGACTCTCAAGAGTCTTCTCCAGCATTGCAGCTTTAGTAACTACTCCCAAATGGTTAAAAAGTGTTTATTCCATAAATGGCTTCTTGAATCCAAGAATCAGGGTGATGTATAACCTGAAGTCATCTCTGCAGTCAGGCCTCCCAGGCAGATGGACCTGCACTCAGAGGGGCCTGGGCTTGGGATTTAGTGCTTACAGGAGGCTTCTCAAAATTCTTAATTATCTTTATGTGTGTGTTTTGTAAGTGATGTGTGATAGGATAACAGTGCATGTGCTGGGGCTTGATGGACCTGCCTGCCACTACCTCCCTGCTTCCCAGAATGAGTTTGAGTCACTGGCTCACTGCCCCCCTCCCCAAGCCCCCAGTCACCTCCACTGCCCTCCACCAACTCGTCCTGTGACCATGCTCTGTCTGAGGGAGCCTGTCATTAAATAGCGAATGAAGAACACCATGACCGATTGAGACAGAAGGGAAGGATGAAGAAGAGAAAAAGGTTTTTTCTGCCTTTTGAACAAGGGCTCCACATTTTCACAGATTCCGCAGTGGCCCCGGCTGGAGTTTCTCCCCTGCTCCCCGGGGCCAGGCTCTCTGCCGAGCAGTTCACACATGTGATCACGCTGAGCCTCTCACTGTTCCCGTGAAATCAGCATTATTGTCGTCACCCCCTTTTGCAGACAAGGAGCTGAAGGCAGGGAGCAAGGAAGTAGCCTCCTGAGTGGAAGCTGGAAAGTGGGCATCGGGCAGGTTTGAAGCCTGTGGCTTCTGTTCCCCAAACCTGTGCCTGTTACCCGCTTAGGGCACCCGGCCTCCTGCAGGTCTGGACTCCCGCAGGTCTGGGCCAGCTTATCCAGGGGAAGCGGAAGAGCTTTGTAGAAAAGGGACCTTGCATCCGCAGGCGTCAGCCAGGGCAGCATCAGCAGAAGGCCCTGCTGGCGTTTAGGCTGGGGCTTAGCCCCCAGGAGCTGGTGGGGGGCGACGCCGGGATGTGGGGGCAGCCTGCTGGGCCAAGAGGGCTCCGCTTCAGGGTGCTGAGCTCCATGAAATGATCATGAGGTCACAATTCATAATGCATGAGGGGTCAGGTGGCGGGGCGGGCCTTGCCGGACACAGGGCCTTTGTTCCCAGAGGAGACTGCGGGAGCACTTTGCTTGTAATCATCTCAGAGAGGAAGGAAGCCAACAAGATTTATCTCCCGGACTCTAATCAACTTCCTCTGGGGCGGCCGCTATCTGTCCTGCACAGAACTCAGAATGTGACCCCAGAGAACGCTTTCGATGAGTTACTAAGGATCAGACTTTGAAGGGCCCAAGATATATAGCTTGCTCACAGCGTCTTAGAAAATACACATTCTATTGTGTGTGTATGAGTGTAGCTTCTTTCCCAGAACAGCCATTTCCCAGATCTGTGTGTCCGTCACACTCCTGGCCTCTTTGTGAAGTTTTGTTTATTTATTTCAGTTTGGTTTGTTTTTAAATTGAAGGAGACAGGAGATGACAAGAGGGGATAGGATTTTCCCCGATCAATAGCCCAGCTGGAGATGGACTTAAGATCAGAGGTCAGCCCATCAATCACCAAATGGGCTTTGAGGTGCTCCGGCCTAGAGGCGAGGTTCATGGGAGAGTGAGCACCGTTCTTAAGCCGTGATCCCCAGGCTGAAGTGGCCTGGGGGCTGTGGACCGCCTGTCCCGGGGAGTTTCAAGGCACATTTGTTTCTTGCCAACTGCTGACTCTGCTGCTTTCTGGAGGCCGCGTCGGCGGGACCCTGCCCCACCCACCACCCGCAGGCCAGAACTGGTTGCACGAGGGCTGGACACCTGACCCACGCTGGGCTGGTAGGCGTCTCTGGCCCGTGAGATGTCGTCAGGGCTGATGCTGGAACAGAGGAGGCGGAATCGTGGCCAGCAGTCCTGTGTGTGTTGTTCACAGGCTAAGCAGGAGTGCAGACGGGGAGCTCGAGGGGCCAGCTGGGCCAGGGGTGGAGATAAAGAGGAAGAGATCTCCTCCTGGTTTTCCAGGCCCTGCTTCCAGAACCGTGAGACCCAACCACGTGCATGCCTTTGGCCTTCCAGTGAACTTCCCTTTGATGATCCAGGGTTCTAGAATGGCCTTATGCAGGACCAGGCACATAACACAGGGTCTTAGTGTAAGGAAACCGGAGGGCCCCTTGTTCAGATGTTATTAAGAATTTCAAGGGGACAGCAGCAGAGCAGGAAAGCAAGTGTGAGGGGGTGCTTCTAGGCCAGGCTCTGCGGCTGTGCAGCTTGTGGGCCCATGGGAGCCAGCCCTGGGTTCATGTTACCTGCCACCCAAAGAATGTTGAGCAAGACGGACAGGACCCAGCAGGAAAGGTGGCCTTCCTACCTGAACAAAAGGTGTTAGAAAATCCTTCCCAGAGCTGCATCGAAGAAGGCAGCCATAGGCTGGGAAACCAGAATGGACAGAAAAAACCCCAGGAATAAAAGGAAGACATTCCCAGGGCCGACGTCTAGCAGGGAGCCCTGGGGTGGGCTGGGAGTTGGGAACAGACTCCTTTAAATTCCCTACCGCTGGGTGAGTGGAGACAGAGCCCGAGGTCCAGGGGGAGGAAGACACCGAGGGCAGAGCAGTGCAGCCCACGGACCTCACACGGGGGTCACCAAAGCTCATGGCAGTGAAGAGGGGAGCCTGGACCAGATCAGAGCAAAGAGGGAGCACGTCCCCTTCGCCCAGTGCGGAGAGCGGGGCTGCAAAGCCCCATGGGAACCTCTCAGGGATGCGGCCGCACACCTGTCCTTTGGTGCCTGCTGCCGTGTTTAAGTAACCAAGGGATGAACTGAATCCTCTTCTCATTCTCCATCATGAGTTCAAGTATTCCCATCCCATTACACCCCTAAAGGCCCATCTCCAACTGCCATCACGTTTGGAGGTGAAGGCTTCACCATATGAAATTTGAAGGGACACGAACATTCAGACAATAACATCTGGCTGAGGGTCTTACCCTTCTGACCTGGCTCTGTGTCCTGACTCTGATGCTGTTAACCCATCTTCACTGTGGAAATTGCTCAGTTCTTCCACGGAGTCTCTGAATGTGGGCGTGGCCCAGGAACCCCCGCCAGCATGGGTGTGTGTGATTTCTTGCTTTAAGTTTCTGGCAGGTAGTTATGTTACTTTCGCATGGAACGAACAAATAGTCTTTAAGATTTTGTCAGATGAATGCACAGCCATGGTGTTATTTCAGCAACAAGATCACGTTCTAAGAGCAGCATCTGCATGGATGTTTCCAGCAGCTGCTCAGCTGGGCGGCTTCCTTCCTGCCCTTGGCCCTTGGCTCCGACCTCCCTCCGATGAGGAGATGGTTGGAACCCACGCCCGCCTCTCCTCCTGCCACGGCAGCCAGGAAATGACGCGGTGTCCTGGAGCGGGGCCTCACCCCCTGGAAGGGAACCAAAGGTGCTTTGCAGCTAGAACTCTCGAATAGAAGAGGAGGTTGTGAGCAGCCCAGGAGGATGCTTCCAGAGACAGTACCCGGGTCCTCAGTGGCTCCGGGGGAATTCCTTTCAGGAATGCAGAGGCGGGACTGGCCATTCTTTTCTGGAAACGTCACTGCTCGCATCACATTCACTGTCCTGTTTGCGCCCCTGAGTGAGAGGATCAGAGCAGAGTGACTTCAGCAGGCAGAAAGCCATGGTGTCAACAATGCAAACCCAGCAGCCCAGATTGCTCATACATTTGCAAGTCAGTAAATTTTTGTTTCTTTGTTCCAGTTCTGGCTTGTCTGCTGGGACAGCTGTTTCTCCAGAGTTTCCCAACTAGTCCCCAGGGGGCTGTGCTCACCCAGGAGATTCCCCCTGGCCTGGCCCATGGAAGCCAAGGATGGCGGAGGGAGGGAGTGGGAGTGGGCCTGGGGGTCCTCTTTGAAAGGCAGCAGACAAATCCAGGGTCTAAAACGGGCAGGCAGAGTGACATAGCAGGAGAGCGTAGTGGTTAGCACAAGGGCCGGGGCATCAGACGACTCGGGCCCCTCCCCCTGCCCCAGCTTTCCTCAGTCACAGTGACTGGGGCTTCACAGGCCCTCTCTGAGTGTCTGTTTCGTCATCTGTAACATGGTGACTGTGGTTTCTACTTCACCCTGAGAGACACTGAGGCTGAAATGAAATTGTGTCTATAAAGTGCAGGCGTTGGGCAACCGTTGTTAACTGCTGCCTTCCCAGGGTCATCGTGATCATATGCTGGGGGAGGAGGAACTAGTCTTTATTAAAGTCAATAATGTACCAGGAACTTTACATTTCATTCACTCCAAACAAGAATCCTGTGAAGTGGCCAAAAAAAAAAAAAAAAAGACTTCCCTGGTGGTCCAATGGTCAGGACTCCGTTTCCATTGCAGGGGGCACAGGTTCAATTCCTCATCGGGGAACCAAGATCCCATATGCCGCGTGGAAGGGCCAAAAATAAAATAAAAAAAAAAAGAAAGAAGAGAGGCAGGGCAGGGCTTTTCAAAATTTAATGTGCGTACAAATTCCCTGGAGGATCTTGTTAAAATGTGGACTCTGGAGTCTGGGGCGGGTGTGGGTGCTGGGGTTCCATACTCCTAACAGACTCTCAGGCCGTGCTGGTGTTGCTGGGACGTGACCACACTGTCTCGCAGAGTGGCCTGACCCGCCCTCTCTCCCTACTGTCCATCTCCTAAGCCCTCATCCTCCCTGACCCGTCCCATCCTTTGTGACCCTTTCTCCTCTCCCTGCCCTGTTGTACTATCATCATAGCCCTTGTGATCAAGGGATTACGTCCATTTTACAGATGGGGAGACTGAGGCCAGCTGAAGAGCTGGTGCAGGTTGCTCAGTGAGAGAATCTGCAGAGCTCAGCTCCTCAGCCCTCTCTGGGGGATGGTGGGTGCATCACAGAATCTGTCCGATGGGTACTGGTCAAGGGGATTTTTGCCATTAAATTCAGTGAGTTTTGATCCTGTTCATGAGCCAAACCTGCTTCTCTTTTCTTTTTCCTTTTCTCTGTTTCCTTTCTTTCCTCTGTGGCAGAGGGCAGCAGTTAAGCTCACCGATTCTGAACCAGGTGCCTGAGTGTAAATCCCAGGTCCGACCTCCTTCTGTGATTTCCAGAAAGTCTGTTAGCCTTTCTGCACCTCCATTTCCCCAGATGTAGTACTTGGCTAATGCCCAAACCTACCTCCTGAAATTGTGGAGATGATCAAATAAATCTGCCATTGAAGAGCCCAGAGCAGCACCTGGGCAGGTCGTGAGCACGATTCCTGGGCTTGGTGTTGTTATATTTGAAAATAACAACAAACCTATGTTTGCACAAAGAACAGAGCTCTGTTGGAAGACTCTTTTGGTCAGTTCCTTGGTGGCCAGACTGGCAGTCTGCTCTGCTTGGAACCATAGGTCTAGCTCTAGCCTTGCCCTCTCGGCTATGTGACGTTGGGCAAGTTCCTAGGCCTTTCTGGGCACTGTTTCTCCCATCTGAGAAAGCAGGGCTTGTCCTCCCTGCAAGATTCCTCCGAGCAGTCAGAGAAATCCTGGGTCTTCAGCAAGGGGCTGGGGTCTCTCCCTCAGAACTAAGGATCTACGATTCACACCATATGACTTCCGAGGCGGAATTGTGTTTCTCTGAGCCTGGAGCGAGCACCGCTGGAAAGCCCCCGGGTCGTTGATGGCTCAGCCTCAAAAGCTGCAGACACTGTCTCTCCATTTCCCACATTGTGGGCTGTGGAAGGGCGGGTTTGTCATGCCCACGGTGGGGTTCATGCCATTAGAAGCGAGTGCGTCAGGGGAGCTCTCAGTCCTGACCCGGGAGGCAGCTCACCCGCGGTTCTCCCAGACCTCGGCCTGCACTGAGAATGTGCTGGGGCTCGGGCCTTTCGCCCCCGCTCTGGGTGTCACATGGCTTTCCGGAGCTGGAGGTTCCAGAAGGTCCGGGCAGCCTCTTGGACTGGCAGGGCTGGCGAGGGCGGACTGTGCTTTCTGAGGGTGATTGACATGGAGTCTTTTGACTTATTAGCTTGGCTGGTGTGGCTGAACAAAAGAGGGAGACAGAGCCCTGGGCCGCATGACTTCGGGGAGGCGAGGAGGAGGCTTGGCGGTGAGCAAGAAAGGGGAACCTCCCCCAGCCTGGGGTTGAGATGCTTCTCTGCACCCAAGGCTGCAAGGGCTGGGGGCAGCCTGCCCCCCTGCCCCTGTCATCACTGCCAGGGTCAGCCTGGGGAGGGGGCTGTGAGGGTCAGGGCTAATCACTGAAGGGGACATGCCGAAAACGGGGCTCCTGAAAGTGTGGTCTGGGGACCACTGGCTGGTCAGGGGGAGCCTTCCTTAGGTTCTTCTGGGCCGGTGCTCAGCGGTTCCCTGGACTTTCATCTTTACATAAAGGAGTGTGTGTGTGTGTGTGTGTGTGTGTGTGTGTGTGTGTGTGTGTGTGAAGGAGTGTGAAGGAGTGTGAAGGAGTGTGAAGGAGTGTGTGCGCTCAGTCGTGTCTGACTCTTTGCAATCCCATTGGACTGTAGCCCACCAGGCTCCTCTGTCCATGGGATTTCCCAGGCAAGAACACTGGAGCGGGTTGCCATTTCTTTCTCCAGGGGATCTTCCCGACCCGGGGATGGAACCCACGTCTCTTGCATCTCCTACATGGGCTGCTGCTGCTGCTAAGTCACTTCAGTCGTGTCCGACTCTGTGTGACCCCATAGACGGCAGCCCACCAGGCTCCCCCATCCCTGGGGTTCTCCAGGCAAGAACACTGGAGTGGGTTGCCAGTTCCTTCTCCAATGCATGAAAGTGAAAAGTGAAAATGAAGTCGCTCAGTCGTGTCCAACTCTTGGCGACCCCATGGACTGCAGCCCACCAGGCTCCTCCGTCCATGGGATTTTCCAGGCAAGAGTACTGGAGTGGGGTGCCATTGCCTTGGCAGGCGGGTTCTTTACCTCTGCACCACCTGGGAATCCCAAGTAAGGGATACTTAGCCATGACTCAAAAATTAAGTTATTGAGTTCTTGTAATGAGTTGGTGTCCACGGGGAAAATCTTAACAAGAAGTATGCACATCTGTCTCTCATTTCCCCAGTGGGACTGATGACAGGGTGCCTGCTGGCCCCTCTCAAATCTTTCCAGCTCTGAGCAGGGAAACGGGTTATGTTTCTTTTTTGTTTCTGCATAACTCTGTTTCTTTAGTACGCACACACAGCATACATATTTACCACTGAAAGTACAGTGATATGAAAAAGCCATGTAACCACCACCCAGACCAAGAAACAGAAGATACAATGTACCCCAAACCTCGTTTGCTCTCCTCCTTTCCACAAGGGCTATCAACTATTTTGACTTCTGTATTATTCATCCTCTTGATTTTTAAAAATACTGTCTTTACTACTTATATCTTAGTATTGCCTGCATTAAACTTTATATAGATGGAATAATGCAATATGTTTCTTGTAAATTGCCTTTTTCATTTGATCTAAAGTGTTGGTGGGTTTGATCATTTCATTTTCACTGCTGTGCGATATTCCACTGGAGGAAAATATCGAAGTTTATTTCTATTGCATTCTTTTATAAAGTTCTGCTGTGGCACAGCCTTGCTTATTTGTTCATATCTGCTTCTGTGCCCTTATGGCAGAGTTGAGTAGCTGTGACGAAGGCCGCATAGCCTGAGAGCCTGAAATGTTTGCTTTTGTACAAACGGGTTGTGTTTCTCTCAGAAAGGGAACTGTGGAAAGATGCCCGGAAGAGGAGACAGGGTCTTTAAAAGGAGGGGAGAAAGCCTGGAAGAGAGGGGAGAGCAGGGAGTCCTGGGGAGGGCGGGGTGGGGTCACTGCTGCTTGGGGTGGGGCTTCGGGAAAGAGATGAGCACAGAGGACTCTTGTCGTGTGGTGGCCCCGTGTGTCTCAAATCCCGTTCCTGGCTGTGGGGACCTACCCCCTGCGGAGTCTTGAGCTCAATGCCAAGTTGAACTCTGTGTCAATTCAGAGTCCTGGTTGGACTCAGACATTGGCGGAGACTGATCAGGTGGGACACTTGTGATGGATGGGCGGGGAGGGAGCAAGATGGGAGAACCCTGGTGTGGGTCTGATCCCCGGGGAAAGGAGAGGGAGAAGGGAGAGGCTTGGCCTGCAGGGCAGTGAAGGTGGGGTGACAGGAGCCCCACGTGGGGCGGCAGTGGCTCAGTCCTCCGGCTCTGTCCCTGGCTGGGAGCAGGGGAGCTGTCAGGTCCTGTCCTGGAGGGCGTCTCCTGCATCAGCAGGCGATTCTTTACCGCTGAGCTAGGGTGGATGAGCACCTGCCAAAGGAGTTCTTTGAAAACAAAATCCAGCTGCCTTGAAAAATCTTATCAGGTGCCTGCTTGGAATTCCCTTTCCCGGCAGCTCGCTGGCCCTTCTGCCTGAGAATGAGGCTCATTTGGCTCTGGAGGTGTCTGGGGCAGCCGGGCAGTGGCCCCTAGGGCAGGATGGGGCACCTTGTGGAGCCTCTCCTTACAAAACGATGCCCTTGGGTGTGCTGGGTGAGTGCACGTGTGCAGTCTTGGGTCCCTGCTTCCCTCGAAAGATGGTGTTGAAAACCAGCCCAGGAGGAAGTTACTGCAGGTCTGGAGTAACTGAGAAACGCGAGTCTTCTACAAAGCAACGCATGTCGGGTTTTTTGCCTTTTAAAAATATCTTGTTTTTCTAAGATTTCAGTGTTAAAGTGATTTTACTTTATGGGACAGAGGTGATGATAAATGGTATTACTTTTTTTTTTTTTTAATGTCCTGGTCAGTAAATAAGAAGCAGATAATCTCGTATCAGCCCCTCGATGTTTTTAATTGGTCCCTGAAATCCACAAATCGGAGACCTCAGGGTTCGGCTGTTGGTATAAAGTTACATGCACAAGGGTGTCAAGTGCAGCATCACATGTAGAAGCAGAAGATGGGGAGCATGCACGGGGCACTGGCTTCATCAATTACGTGTCCTCAGACCGCGGCATGTAATGAGAACAGAGGCTGGTGGGGCTCCATGATGAAGTGGAGGATGGAGAGGTGTAAAAGTGTAGTTGGCCGCTGGAGTGTGTGTTTAAGGGGAATGGATGGTGGCGAAGATGGATTCATAACAGGAGTTCTGAGAAAATCTACAGCGAGCTTCTGTCCGTGGTAGCCTCTGAGGAGCAGGACTGGGCACCATGGTGAGATTTCCTTCCTCTCTCTGACTGTTTGGAATTGTTACTGCATTCGCATATTAAGGTTTCAACCAGCAAGTTAATTAACAAAGAAACTGGGAGCCAGAGTCGGAGGAGGATGTTGATCAGGAAGGAAGTACCCGGTTTGGGGCCTGTGATGGATTTTTCTTCTTTACGCTGATGGTTCTGAAATTCCCACCGGCTGGTACCCTCGGAGGCTGTTAAATGCACACAGAGCTCGGGGCTCTCATCTCGCTGAGGCTTTGTTCTCAAAACTTGAGGTGTGTGGGAATCACGAGGTGGGGCTCCTTCAAACACAGCTGGCCGGGCCCCACCCCAGAGTCTCTGAGACAGGTCTGCCTGGAGCATGAGGGTCTGAATTTCTACCAGGCTCCCAGTGACACTGCACTGCTGATCCAGGACTCTGTGTTGAGGACCCCTGCTTTGAGTGCTCCAGCCGTGGAGTTGGGTGTTCCTTTCCCCAGATAACTTGCTGTTGTAGCGCTTGCCCGCAGAGCAGTAGGCAGCCGATGGGGGATGCGCCAGCCAGTGTGATGGTTAACTGGGGAGGCAGAGCAGTGATCCCAGACTGGCTGAAGCTGGGAACCCCTGGGAGCATTACAGACACCCACACCTGAGCCCCCACTGCAAACTGGCTATGTCAGATGCTTTCAGTGTGGGCTCAGCTTTAAATACCGAGTGTCCTAGGGCTGGTGCAGCGGAGCACCGCAAGCCACATGGCATGAAGAGAAGTGTGTCCTCTTTCAGCTCTGGGAGCCATAAGTGTGAACTTCTGACTGTGGGGAGATCTGGTTACGAGGTATTTCTCCTTGGCTTGTAGTCATCTGACTACTGTCTCTCTCCTTTTTTTCAATTTTTATTTTATATTGAAGTATAGTTGATTTCCTGGAGAAGGCAATGGCACCCCACTCCAGTACTCTTGCCTGGAAAATCCCATGGACGGAGGAGCCTGGTGGGCTGCAGTCCATGAGGTCGGTAGGAGTCGGACATGACTGAGAGACTTCATTTTCACTTTTCACTTTCATGCATTGGAGAAGGAAATGGCACCCCACTCCAGTATTCTTGCCTGGAGAATCCCAGGGACAGAGGAGCCTAGTGGGCTGCTGTCTATGGGGTCGCACAGAGTCGGACACGACTGAAGCGACTTAGCAGCACCATAGTTGATTTCCAATGTTGTTAGTTTCACGTGTACAGCAAAGGGAATTTAGTTATACATAAACAAAATGTCTATTCTTTTTCAGATTCTATTTCCCATTATACGTTATTGCAGAGTACTGAGTAAAATTCCCTGTGCTATATAGTAGGCCCTTGTTTTTGTTTGTTTTTATGAACAGGAGAAAATCAAACTTTTAATAACACGTATACATAGGGTCGGAGGAGGCAATGGCAACCCACTCCAGTACTCTTGCCTGGAGAATCCCATGGACGGAGGAGCCTGGAAGGCGGCAGTCCATGGGGTCGCTGAGTTCGACATGACTGAGCGACTTCACTTTCACTTTTCACTCTCATGCATTGGAGAAGGAAATGGCAACCCACTCTGGTGTTCTTGCCTGGAGAATCCCAGGGACAGGGGAGCCTGGTGGGCTGCCGTCTATGGGGTCGCACAGAGTCGGACACGACTGAAGCGACTTAGCAGCAGCAGCAGCATATACATAGGGTAGACCTATAAAAATTGAGTAACTCCCCCAAATGGCCAAAACCCTCACCTTTTAAATAATATCTTCAGCTAAAGACAAAAGAGGGTGTTGGGGGTAGGGCTTTGGGACTTCAAAGCCGAGGAAGGCAATTCACCTGGAGATGGAACAGCAAGTGTTTGGTAAATATTTACTGGGCCGTGCAGAGAGAATAGGACACAGAGTGGACCCCTCTCTGAGAGTTTCCCTCCCATTCCTGGCCAGTCTTCACTGCAGGTATCTGGCGATGGAGGCTCTCTTACAGGCATTTGTTGTTGTTTAGTTGCTAAGTTGTGTCCGATTGTTTTGCAACCCCATGGACTGTAGCCCACCAGGCTCCTCTGTCCAGGCAAGCATCCTGGAGTGGGTTGCCATTTCCTTCTCCAGGGGATCTTCCTGACCCAAGGGTTAAACCTGTGTCTCCTGCATTGGCAGGCGGATGCTTTACCACTGAGCCACCTGGGAAGCCCAGGCAGTTAGAGGAAAGTCAAAATTTCTTCCTCCATCTTTTGTGGTTTGATTTTTTTTTTTTAAGCTCAAAATAATCCACATTTCAAAGGCATTTTGGTGTGGCAAATTTTGTTCCTCTAAAGTCCCACCTTTGTAACTTTTAAGTTTCACAGTCCAGGAGCTGAATTGGTAGATTGTCGCATCTCATGAAAGAGTCTTAGAGCTGACAGTAGGTCAGTCCTGTTAAATTGATTGCAAGAGGGAGTACCGTATTGTTTTGATTACTGTATCTTTGTAATATAACTTGAAATCAGAAAGTATGATGATGATCTAACTTTCTCAAGGTTGCTTTTGGCTGTTTGGGCTCTTCATGGTATGTGCGTGCTCAGTCGCTCAGTCGTGTCCGACTCTTTGTGACCCCATGGACTATAGCCTGCCAAGCTTCTCTGTCCATGGAATTTTCCAGGCAAGGATACTGGAGTGGGTTGCAAATTGTATTTATTATTATTATGTTTGGCCACATTGCATGGCTTGTGGGATCCTAGTTCCTTGACCAAGGATTGGACCCAGACCACCACAGTGAAAGCACCCAGTCCTAACCTATAGCAGGTCCTTCTTGATCATCTATTTTATGTATACTGCTGTGTATATGTTCATCACAACCTCCTGGTTTATTCGCCTCCCTCAGCTTTCTCCTTTGATAAGTATAAGTTTGTTTTCTATGTCTGTGAGTCAATTTCTGCTTGGTTTTTTAAAATATAATTTTATTTATTGATTTATGTTTGGCTGAGCTGGGTCTTCGTTGCTGCGTGGGCTTTTCTCCAGTTGTGCACGGACTTCTCATTGTCGTGGCTTCTCTCGTGCAGCAGGGGCTCTGGGTGCACAGGCTTCAGTAGCTGGGCTCCCAGGTTCAGTGGTTGTGGCACATGGGCTTAGTTGCTCTGGGCCGTGTGGGATCTTCCTAGATCAGGGATCGAACCCGTGTCTCCCGCAATAACAGGCAAATTCTTTACCACTGAGCCGCCAGGGAAGCCCACAATTTCTGTTTTTTAAGTAAGTTCATTTGCATTATCTTTTAGATTCCACAAGTAAGTGATATCATATGGTGTTTGTCTTTCTCTTTCTGACTTCCTTCACTTAATAAGATAATCTCTAGGTCTATCCACATTGCCACAAATGGCATTCTTTCATTCTTTTTTATACTCTGTCTCTTCACATCATCCTCCCTTTATGCATGTCTGTCTCTAATTTTTAAAATAAGGGTACCAGTCATGTTGGATTAGGAGCCATCCTATGCCAGTCTGACCTCATCTGAATGAATTATGTCCGCAGTGACCCTACTTCCAAATAAGATCATAGTCTGAAGTCCTGGGCTTAGGACCTGGATGGGTCTTGAGGGAGACAGTTCTACAGCAGACTGGACATTACGTTTGCTTCTCCAACTAGCATGCACACAAATTCTTGGGGACCTTATGAGGATGCAGATTCTGACTGAGCAGGCCTGGGGCAAGACCCAGGACTCAGCGTTTCTAATCAGAGTCCATGGAGTGAAGACCAGCTTATATTAAGGAAATACTGTTAATGGCATTGTGGTTAAGTAAGAAAGTATCATTTTTTACAGAGATGCAGACAGATTTAAGGCTAAAATGTTAGGATGACTATCATTTTCTTTCAAATACTCCCAAGAACAATAAGAAATAGGGCAAAATGTTGACGATTGTTAAATCTAGATGGTGGGCGTAAGAAGGTTTGTTAATCTGCTTTTCCTCATGTTAGAAATTTTTATCTTTTTTGCACGTGCGAATGTTTTTTTGTTGTTGTTTTGTTTTTTAAACCGAGGTTTAGCTGATTTATAATGCTATTAATTTCTGCTTGTTTAGCAAAGTGATTCAGCTTTCCATATATATACATTCTTTTGAAAATATTCTTTATCATTTTGGTTTATCACGTTGTTCAGTTGCTGAGTCATGTCCAACTCTTTGCAACCCCATGGACTGCAGCACACTAGGCTTTTTCGTCCTTCAGTATCTCCTGGAGTTTGCTCAGACTCACGTCCATCGTGTTGATGCCATCCAACCATCTCATCCTCTGTCACCCCCTTCTCTTGCTCTCAGTCTTTCCCAGCATCAAGGTCTTTTCTAGTGAGTTAGCTCTTCACATCAGGTGGCAAAGTATTGGAGCTTCAGCTTCATCATCAGTCCTTCCAATGAATATTTTGGACTGATTTCCTTTAGGATTGACTGGTTTTATCTCCTTGCGGTCCAGGGGACTCTCAAAAGTCTTCTCCAGCACCACAGTTTAAACGGTCTATCACAGGATACAGAGTATAATTGCCTGTGCTCTACAATAGGACCTTGTTGTTGGCCCATCCTATACATACTGGTTTGCATCTGCTAACCCCAGCCTCTCACTCAGCCCCTCCCCCAGCCCCTTTTCCCTTGGCAACCACAATCTGTTCTCTGTGTCCTCGAGTCTGAGATGGGTGGAAGGACAGGTGGACGCGTGGGGGCTGGGAGATGCCTGGGAGTCAGGCGCTGGAGTCCAGGGCTGCGCTGAGTTCTCTGCCTGGGAACGGCAGCTGCGTGTGAATATATACATCAGCATCCTCCGTGTGTTTCTCTCCCACTGTGGCTTCCTTCCGCTTGCCTCCCACTGAGTTCTGAGAGGTGGGAATTCAGGAAGGGCCTGGGATTCTGGGATCCCCTGCTGGATTTACGTGCCCTGGGGGCTGGGGACAATTCCTGTTTAAGCCAGAGTCTTTACTTCTGTGCCCCCCACCCTTAGGATAATGCCCGGCACACAACAGTCACTCAATAAATGCACTGATTGAACAGACAGTTGTACATTTACTCTGAAAGCCTGGTCTGCTCCAGAGGAGCCAGGCTCAGGGAAGTCAGGTGACCTGTTCTAATGGCCGAGCTGGGTCTGAACTTCTAAGCCAGAGCTGTTCACAGGAAGGGGGCAAGCCCCGTACATGATTCTAATATAGTGGCACATTTTCAAAGTGAAAAGAAGTGGGCAACATTAATCTTAATGATCTTGTTAAAAAAAAATTATTTCTTACATTTGACTGTACTGGGTCTTAGTTGCGTTACGTAGGATCTAGTTCCCTGAGCAGGGATTGAACCCGTACCCCCTGCACTGGGAGTGTGGAGTCTCAGCCACTGGACCACTGGGCAAGTCCCTTAATGATCTGTTTTTTTTTGTAACCCAACACAGTTGATAATATTGCAACTCGTCATCTTTACTTTATAATCAAGGAAAGATAGCACAAGGGGGACCTTTGTGGTATGGGAAGAGTCCTATATCTTGATCGTGGTGGTGGTTACATGAATCTACGCATGTGATGAAAGGCATCATACACACATATGTCAGTTTCCTGGTTTTGATTCTGTACAGTACTTACGGTAACAACATAAGATGTCCCCATATGAAACAGAGCAAAGGGTACCAGGACCTCTGGGTACTATCTTTGCAGCTTCCCATGAATCAATACTGATTTCAAAATGAAGCTGAAAAATTCAGGGATATTTTAAAATGAAAATTTCCTTAACTTAAAAAATTTAAAATTTACACCCAAGACTCTGAACTCCAGTGTGGGTTCACACTCACAGCCCATCTCGGTTGGAACCTGTTAAAAGGCTTGGTAGCCACGCGTGGCCCGTGGCTGCAATGAACAGTGATCCTTCTCAGAGGGGTGTTCCTGGGGGCCTCTTCTGTCTCTCCCGCTTGCCGGTTGTCTGGTAGAAAAGTTACTTCTCTTAACCTTAGATAAGTCGCTGCCCTCCTCTGAGCCTCAGTTTTCCTTCTCTGTAAAGTGGGACTAATAGAGGTACTTATGCTGTTCCACTGTTGGAGCATTAAGTGAGAGCTGCGTGTCGGGCACCCAGTTCAGGCCTGGCCCATCGTTCGCTGGGAGCTGACATGAACTCGCAGTGTCACAGTTGAGAGCCCAAGCTGCAGCTTCATCCGCTTCCCCTAATGTTCTGGCAGCCTCCTGCCTGGCTGCCGCCTTCTGCTGGTGACGAATGGCCTGAGCGTCTCTTCTGGTTTTAACTGCCTTGTAGGAGGAAGACCTGTGTCCATGCATCTTTGGCATTTAACTCCTGCCTGTTAGCAGATACCCCGAGACACCCTGCAGTGAGCTGGCTGCGGGCTTGTAGGCCAGACGTGCAGAGACCCCTGCGAAGCTTCTGCGAAACTGAGGACTTCCTCTTTGAGCCCTGGGCTGAACCCGCAGCCACCAGGGCGCCTGCTTTTCACCTTATAAGGCAACCCCTGGAGGCACAGGTGAGCAGGCTGCAGGGGCCTCGCCGGCCCAGCCCCCACGGCGCTCCCAGCGGAGCCTGTGCAACTGGGGATGTGACACCTTTTATGGTTTTCGAGAAGAAGAAAAAGACGGAGCACCACAAAAGCAGGAACCCAGAGCTTTATCGTGATGAGAGGGGTTGGGTTGACCTCCCAGACACTGACTGCAAAACCAGGATGCAACTAACCCCACAGAGCGCCTAGCTCGCAAAATACCACGGAGGAGGCTGCTGTGTGTGCCCCTGGAGGCCAGAGGCGGCCACAGGAATCAACTGCAGAGCTTAAGCCTTGGGGTGGGGGGTGGCGGTCATGGGATGAGGCTAAACCCCTGAGCCCCAGGGCTCATCCTTGGGGTCTTCCCTGCCGGCCAGCTTAGGTTTTCCCACACGGCCCTTGAACCCCGTTGTATCTTCAAGGGACACTACCCTCTCAGCTTCCCCTTCACCGTGGCATCTGGGGCAGGGGACAGGAAGGTCTCTGGGAGGTGGGCTCTGACCCAAGGCCTGAAGGTGAGTGCATGGAGGAAGTGGGACCCTCATCCTGGTGATGGAAGGCCCTGTGTGAGCTGGGGAAGTCTGTGTGCTCCAGCCCTGAGGCGTGGGGAGCTGGCTTGGCCCTGCCGTGGGGCCCACAGGGTCTGCCTTGGCTGGTGGGAAATTGCTGGAGTGTTTTTTAAGTGTTTTAAGAGAGGTGTGATCTGGCTTAACTGGTGGAACCTCACTGAGCTACAAGGACACTGGCCTGGATGGAGTGGGGGGCAACCAGCCTCCATCCTGGGCGCCTCCTGTGGGGCCAGGTGTGGGGGCGCATGGGGTGTGGGGTGCATGGGGTGTGGGGGCACATGCGTGATGCCAGGCTCTCCAGACCCCATGTGCCTGGTGCTGCTCTCTGGACAGGGTGGCACGGTCTGCTCTCTCACCGTTCTCCCTGGCTGCCCCCTCCTGGATTTTTCCTTCCTGTGACCCCCTTCATGGAGGCTGATGGTGTTTAACTTGGATCATTGGTGGGACCGGAAGAAGCAAGAACCCCAAGTAACTGTCTTAGGGTCCAACCTTTGTAAACCCTGGGCTGTGTGTCTCCACTTTATTCTCCCACCATGTGGCAGGCACCCCCAGGCCCTACTTTTTACCCCACCTACAGTCTCCTAACTGAACCAGGAAATGGTTTAAAAAAGTAAAACCTTTGAGAGGTCCCTGGTTGCCTAGTGGTTAGGATTCTGGGCTTTCATTGCTGGGGCCTGGGTTCAATCGCTGGTCGGGGAACTGAGATCTTGCAAGCCACTCAGCGCAACCCCACCGCCCCCCACCCCCGCCCCCACAAAAAAAAAAAGGAAACCTTAAAACACACACCTACACGATCCAAGGAGCTTATTATGGAAAAGGGGAGCAAGTGTACAGAGGATAAACTGGACAGGGCCGACCTTGGCCAGGTAATCAGGGTCAACCCCAGCAGTGAGGATTTTCGGGGACCACATGGACCCTTGAGACGCTGTGGTGCGAAGGGCACTGTACCTCTGGGGTCTTCATCCCCCAAAGTCCAACCCCAGTCTAACCATGAGAAAAAGCTCCGATGAATCCCGTTAGAGAGGCACCTTACCAAACGCCTCTCCCGGTTATCAGTAACCAGGAAAGTCTGAGAAACTGTTACAGTCCAGAGATGCCTAAAGAGACGTGATGATTAAGGAGAATGTAACAAGGGATCAATATTGGTTCATCAGTGGTGATGGATGTTCTGCACTTATGTAAGACATTAGTCACAGGGGAAACTCAGTCTAGGACTGAGACATACACAGGAACTCTCAGTATCCTCTTGTCAACAAGCTTGTAAATCTAAAAACTGTTCGGAAATGTTCATTGTGAAAACTGACCAGAGCCCATTATTTTGTGGTGATCATGAGCGCCACCTTGTGGGCACATGGCTGCATTAGCTGTGTCACGTCTGGGCTTGGGAAATGGACGAGTCCTGCTTCTAGCCCCTTGGTGGTGGTTCCATATTCTGTGGGAAGAGCAAGCACAGGGTTCCTCGTGGCAGCCAGCATCTGTGTGCACCTTGACCTTAGGTTGGAGTCTGAGCTGATCCATCCCGTTATCACTGGTCCAAGCTAGCAGGTACCATCACAAAGCCAGCTTTATTTCCTGCTGTCCCTCTTACTTGCTCAGTGTGATGGAGGCAGAGAGCCACCTTTCTGTCCTTGGATGAAAAGCCCAGACCTTTCCTGGGATTTTTTCCTCTCCATTCTTAGGAAATTAGGTCCCAGGGTCACTTTAGATGGAAAGTGGTCCCAGTTCATTCGTTAAAGCTGTGTCATACCTAGCTAACAGGTGTGGAGCTGGATTTAACATGAAATCTCGCTCCTCCCCTGGAGTGTATGCCCTGGATATTAAGGGGGAGGGTGGTTTTCTTCTTCTCTGCTCTATCCTTCTCCTGCAGCTGCTGTTTCTGACCAGGGTTGCCAGGTAAAACCAGGATGTCCAGTTAAATTTGTCTTTCAGATGAAGAATGAATCCTTTCTTTTTATTTAAGTATGTTCCAGGCAATATTTGCTTCCCTGGTGGCTCAGACAGTAAAAAAATATGCCTGCGATGCGAGAGACCCAGCTTTGATCCCTGGGTTGGGAAGATCCCCTGGAGAAGCGAGTGACAACCCACGCCAATATTCTTACCTGGATAATTCCATGGACAGAGGAACCTGGTGGGCTGTAGTCTGTGGGATCACAAAGAGTTGGACACGACTGAGTGACTAACCCTTTCACTTTCAGGCAATATTTGGGATTATTCATACTAAAATATATTCATTGTCTGAAATTGAAATTCTGCAGGGTGTTTTGTATCTTTATCTGCTACATCTGGTGACTCTTGTTCTGCCCTCTGCAGGCTTGCGGGGGAAGGAGGAGAGGTGGTGACAGGCAGAAAGCTTTTATTTGACCGATGAGAGTTTATTGGTTTCCTGTTGCTGTTGGAGCAAAGGACTGCACATTTAGTAGATTAAGACGTTCATTTATTCTGTTACAGTTCAGGAAGTCAGAAGTCTGAAACCAAGGTATCTGCGGGGGTGTGTTCTCTCTGAAGTTTCTGGAGGAGAATTCCTTCCCTGCCTTTTCCAGATTCTAGAAATCCTTCATCTTCAAACTAGTAGGCATAGCCTCTTCCAGTCCCTCCCTCCTACCAGTCCTCTCTCCTCCCCACCTCTTTTATCATCACATCTCCTCGTCCTACTCTGACCCGCACGCTCTCTCTCACGAGGACCTGTGATGACATCGGGCCCACCTGCATAATCCAGGATGATCTCCCATCTCAAGATCCTTAACTTAATCAGGTCTTTAAAGTCCCCTTTGCCATGTCAGCTCACATACCCGCAGGTCCTGGGAATTAAGACATGAATGTCACTGGGGGCTGCTGGTCGGTCTCCTGGGGGGCAGGCTGGCTTCAGGCCATCTGGGTCTGGCCCATGATTTGAGCTGACTTTGATCCCTTCTGTGCTTCCTTGGGGGGCCTCCTGGGCCACTGCAGCTCCCCTGACCGGGCAGTGTCTATCCCTGGACTGGCGGCTCCCAGTCTGCCCTGGGCTGGCTGAGCCCCTGCAGCCTGTCACCGTGGGGCCCTGGGGAGAGTCACCATGATTCTAGGTGGCTGCGCCCAGTGTGTGTCCTGAGTCCGTCCCAGATCTCATACCTCTGACCGTCTGCTGGGTGGCAGGATGGTCACCGCCAGGAGCAGACCCTGCTCTGCCGCCCCCACCCCTCGGCTGTGGCACGTGCGATGTGGCCACTGGCTGGAGTCCTTGGAGGGGCACTGTGGCCCCCACCCCCGAGCCCTGAGGTCAGAGGCCGGCTCCCCGCCCGCCTCCTGGGGACGGACTCAGCCCTCCAACATGTCTCTCCTCAGATCCTCCCTCAGCTCCGTGACCTTGACCCTCTGACACCTTCCTCCTTGGAGGTGTTCACTCTCCCTTCCGTGGAGATGTAAGCTCAGGGAGAGAGGATAGAAGGTGTCCAGGCAGCCGGAAGAGCTGTGCCTGGTGGGCTGGCGGAGATGGGGACTGTGCAGAAGGTCCAGGGAAGTACAGACGAGCCCAGGGGTCAAGGGTCCTGCGCCTCAGGCCAGCTTGCTGAGTGTAGAAGCTGCCTTTGCTGGGTCTGTGATGAGTTGAGGGTACCCCAGACCAGAGTCACAAAGGGGCCCTCTGGTTAAAGGGGCCTCTTCTGTCCACGCAGTTTATCACTGTTTATTTTTTTTTTAATTAATTTATTTGGCTGCACTGGGTCTTAGTTGTGGCGTTGGGACAACTGCCACTCCTGCATTGGGAGCGAGGAGTCTTAGCCACTGGATCACTAGGGAGGTCCCTGCATATCACAGTTGATGTCAGCCACAGTCACCGCCTGCGGTGGCCTGGTCAGTCTCGTCGTCCATACAGTTCATTCCCATCCTGTCCTCTTTGGAAGGAGGCTACTGCGTGCAGCCCAGGCCTAAGGAGAGGGAGCCATGGTCCACCTCCTCCCCTTGGGAGCAGCTCCACAAATTACTCTGAAATTTGAATGGGTTCTTTGAAAGGGTGATTTGTTTTCTCTTGCACATTTATTTTGTCCATCACGTGTATATGAACATGTTTTATGAGCTTTGCCTTCCAGAAGCAACAGCTATATGAATAGAGAAAGCCTCAGGCTACGTTTGACAGAGATTCACACAAATTTCATTTCATAGTACAGTCCAGAAATGGAAAACCATTTATACTTTAGTTGCTTTGGGATTTATTCTAAAGGCTTTTTAGATTGTTCTGCAGTTGAGACTTTTTAACACAAAAAGTCCAAATGGTCGTGTGGAATGGCGGCACTGGAGTAGCCTAGGGCCTGTTTCTTAGTCTTCCCCATCACTGTGTTTCTAATGCTTATTTCAAATCTGTTCTTTCAACCTGGGAATACATACCACAGGAGGGGCTGGAAACCCAAACTGTGCTGTAAGTGAGCTTGGAAAATTCTGGGTATTTCCAAACTTACTATTGAGATGTTGGAACAAGATCTGTAACTGGGCATTCTCCAAATAAACACAGGTTTCTTATTTTAAAAAATTACTTTTTACTGAAGTATAGGTGGTTTACAAATATCATGTTAGTTTTAAGTATACAGCCCAGTGATTAGTTGTGTGTGTGTGTGTGTGTGTGTGTGTGTGTGCGTGCGCGCGCGCTCAGTCGTGTCCAACTCTTTGCCACCCCATGGACTGTAGCCCACCAGGCTCCTTCCGTCTATGGAATTCTCCAGGCAAGAATACTGGAGTGGGCTGCCATGCCCTCCTCCAGGGGATCTTCTCCACTCAGGGGTCATCCGCGTCCCTTGCTTTGGCATGTGGATTCTTTACCAGTAGTGCCTGCCACCTGGGAAGCTATGTATATATATGGCTGGGAAGCCGTATCTGTATACATATACACACGCACATACACATATATGTATATTTGGGCTTCCCTGGTGGCTCAGACAGTAAAGAATCTGCCTGCAATGCAGGGGATCTGGGTTCAATCCCTGGGTCAGGAAGATTCCCTGGAAAAAGGAATGGATACCCATGTCAGTACTCTTGGGGCTTCCCTGGTGGCTCAGATGGCAAAAGAACCTACCTGCAATGCAGGAGACGCGGGTTTGATCCCTGGGTCAGAAAGATGCCCTGGAGAAGGGACTGGCTAACCACTCCAATATTTTTGCCTGGAGAAGTCCATGGACAGAGGAGCCTGGCAGGCTACAATCCATGGTGTTGCAAAGAGTTAGACACGACTGAGCGACTAACACTTTCATTTTTCAGTTTCATAATCTTTTATCATATTCTTTTTTAAAAAAGATATTTATTTAGTTGGCTGAGCTGGGTCTCAGTCGTGTACGCGGGATCTTTGGTTGTGGCCTGGGACCCCTTAGTTACAGCATGTGGGATCTAGTTCCCTGACCAGAGATTGAACCCAGGTCCCCTGCATTGGGAGCGTGGAGCCTTAGTCACTAGACCATCAGGGAAGTCCCCAGATTCTTTTTCATGATAGGTTATTATAAGATATTGAATATAGCTCCCTGTATTATATAGTAGATGTTTGTTGTTTATCTGTTTTCTTTATAGTTGTATGTATCTGTTAATCCCATGTGCTCCCATTTCCCTGCTGGTAACTGTAAATTTGTTTTCTGTTTATGGTTTCTATTTATGAGTCTGTTTTTTAAATGTTTGTATTATTTTTTAGATTTTACATGTAAGTGATAGCATATAATATTGGTCTTTGACTTACTTCACTTAGTATGATCACCTCCAGGTCCATCTGTGTTGCTGCAAATGGCATTATTTCATTCTTTTTTTATGGCTGAGTAATATTCCATTGTATGTATGTACACATCTTTTTTTTGCATTCTTGTATTATTTCTTAAAATTTTATTTATTTTTTAATTGAAGGATAATTGCTTTACAGAATTTTGTTGTTTTCTGTCAAGCCTCAACATGAATCAGCCATAGGTGTACATACATCCCCTCCCTTTAAATCTCCCTCTCCATCCCACCAGTCTAGGTTGATACATTCATCTAGCATCATAATGATACTATACATTAGCCATTCATCTGTTGATGAACATTTGGGCTGCTTCCATGTCCTGGCCTCTTGTCAACCGTGCTTCAGTGAACACTGGGGTGCCAGGTATCTTTGTAAATTATGGTCTTCTCTGGATATATGCCCAGGAGTGGGACTGCTGGGTCATATGGTAACTCTATTTTCAGTTTTTAAAGGAACCTCTGAACTGGTTTCCATAGTGGCTGCACCGATTTACCTTCCCACCAACAGTGTAGGCGGGTTCTTTTTCTGCCACACCCTTTGCAGCATTCATTGTAGACTTTTTGATGGTGGCCATTCTGACTTGGGCTGCCCTTGTGGCTCAGCTGGTAAAGAATCCACCTGCAATGTGGGAGACCTGGGTTCAATCCCTGGGGTGGAAAGATCCCCTGGAAAAGGGAAAGGCTACCCACTCCAGTATTCTGGCCTGGAGAATTCCATGGACTGTATAGTCCATGGGGTCGCAAAGAGTTGGACATGACTGAGCGACTTTCCCTTTTGCTTTCAGTCTGACCGGTGTGAAGTGGTCGGTAGGTGAAGGTGGTAGCTTGTATTGATGCATTTCTCTAGTAATTAGCCATGTTGAGTATCAAGTGCCTTCTGTCTGTCTTTGGAGAAGTGTCTGTGTAGATCTTCTGCCCAGTTTTTGATTGGGTTTTTCTTTTTTTTTTTTTTAATTTTTATTTTGCATTGGATTATAGTTGATTAACAATGTTGTATTAGTTTCAAGTGTACAGCAAGGTGATTCAGCTTTATATATACATATACATGTATCGATTCTTTTTCAAATTCTGTTTTGTTTTTAATTGAGTTGTATGAACTGTATGTATATTTTGGAAATTAACACCTTGTCAGTGGCATCATTTGGAAATCTTTTCTCCCAGTCTGTAGGTTGTCTTGTCATTCTGTTTATGGTTTCCACTGCTGTGCAAAAGCTTATGCGTTTAATTAGGTCCCATTTGTTTATCTTTGCTTTTATTTTTTTGATTTAGGACTGAACTGAGAAAATATTGGTACGATTTATGTCAGAGAATGTTTTGCCTGTGCTGTCTTCTAGGAGAGAGCTCTTCTAGGAGTGTCAGGGTGTCATGTTTTATATTTCAGTCTTTAAGCCCTGTTGAACTTATTTTTGTGTACGGTGTGAAGGAGCGTGCTAACTGTACTGATGTGCATGCATCTGTCTAGCTTTCCCAGCACTGCTTGCTGAAGACACTGTCTTTCCCACAGTATATTCTTGCCTCTTTTGTCAAAGATGAATTGACCATAGTGTGTAGGTGTGCTGTGTGGGCACTTCGTTGCAGCATGCGGGCTTTCTCTCGTTGTGGAGTGTGTGGGCTCTGTAATTGCGGTGTGTGGGTTTAGTTGCTCTGCAGCAGGTGGGATCTTATTCCCCTGGCCAGGGATTGAACCTGTGCTCCCCGCTTTGCACGGTGGATGCCCTGGGCCAGCAGGGCAGTGCTGGTACCGTGCTGTTTTGATTCTAGCTTTGTAGAGTTGTCTGCAGTCCAGGAGGGTTATACCTCCTGCTGGGTTCTTTCTCCTCAGGATTGCTTTGGCATTTCTGGTTCTTTTGTGGTTCCGTGTCAATTTTAAGATTATTCTAATTCTGTGAAAAAATGTCATGGGTACTTTGATGGAGATTAAATTATTAATATTTAAATTAATAATATTAATTATTATTAAATCTGTAGACTACTTTGGGTAGTATGCCATCTTAACAATATTAATTCTTTCAGTCCAAGAACATGGCATATCTTTCCATTTCTTTGAATCATCTTCAACTTCCTTTATCAATGCTTTACACTTCTCAGCATATAGGTCTCTCAACTCACTGGTTAGATTTTTTCCTAGGTATTTATTTTTTGGTGTAATTTTAAACAGGATTGGTAAACCCCGTTTTTCCTTTTATTTATTGATTTTTGGCTGTGCTGGTGCTGGGTCTGTGTTGCTGTGTGGGCTTTACGCTAGTTGCCCTGTGAGCGGGGGCTCCTCTCTAGTTGCGGTGGGTAGGCTTCTCATTGCGGTGGCTTCTCTTGCTGCGGAGCACGGGCTCTAGGGCACGTGGGCTTCAGTAGTGGCAGCCCGTGGGCTCGGTAGTCGCAGCTCCTGGGCTCTAGAGCACAGGGTCAGTAGTTGTGACACAGGGGCTTAGCTGCTCTGCAGCATGTGGGATCTTCCCAGACCAAAGATTGAACCCCTGTCTCCTGCATTGGCAGGCAGAGTCTTTACCATTGAGCCACCAGTTTTTAAAAGGAAATGTAACAAACCCAGGTTTTAAAGGAAATGTAACAAAAATGCACAATTTGGGGACTTCCCTGGTGGTCCTGTAGTTAAGACTCTGTACTCCCAATAGAGGGGGCAGAAGTTTAATCCTTGGTTGTTGAACTAAGATCCCACATGCTGCATATTATGGCCAAAAAATAAAAAGTACAATTTGAAACTTATATAAATATCAATTTAAAAATACATAGATTAAAAAATATAAATATTAAAACATGACAGTAACTGCAGTCTGGCCACCATCTGCTATTATATAGCCAGTGAGCTAAGAATGATTTTCTTACTTTAAACAGTTGGACACAAAATCAGAAGAATAATATTTTCTGATGTGTGAAAATTATGTGAAATTCACATTTCAGTGTCCTTAAAAAAGTCAGAGAGGAACACAGCTACGTCCAACTGTTTTTCTATTGCCTGTGGCTATTTTGGTGTCAACAGCAGCTTTGAGTAGCTGTGACAGAGATGGTATGGCTTGAAAAATCAACAATATTTACTATCTGGCCCTTTATAGAAAAAGTCTGCCAACCTCTGGTTTAGTGCATAGCCGTATAAAAGGCTTTTTCAGGGAAGCAAATGATATCATTTGATGATGCTTAGAATTGCTGGCGCTTGGTGATAAAAATCAGACTGAATTTTAGTTGGTTTTACTGTTGTGATCTCTACAACTGGGGTGCCCCCAATGCCCCCCACCCCCAATGCCTGCCCCTGGGACCACCGTGGCCCCTTGCACTCAGTGGGCTACAGGAAATTGCCTTTTGGCCTAGAATGCAGCCACCCTGGATATTCCTGAAACTACAGTCATGAGTTTTGTGCTCATAAGTTCAGCAGATCTAATCCTCCCACTCCACTGGCTGCAGGTGGCAGAAACCTGAGTGAGCAGAGATGGAGCGCTGGGGTTACTGCCTCTTGTCCCCATCTTCAGGAGGCTGGGGGCTGCTGGGCTTCAGGACACTTTGCTCTTATGGGACAGCCTCCGTGCTCAGATTCATCTCTCCATGAGGGACCAGGCATCGCTGGCTGGCAGCACCCAGGCAGCCCCCAGACAGCAGGCAGGAAGGAGCTCTGGCCAGGAAGCATCTGATGGGTAGGAAGATGGGGATGAGGATGGACAGAAAGAGCTTGGAAGACAGTAGACCCTTGATGCAGAAGAGGAAAATGTCCAGATGGCCTTGAGTTTTTTTTTTTTAATTGAAGTACAGTTGATTTATATGCAATGTGTTAGTTTCAGGCATAGAGCAAAGTGATTCATATTATATATATATATATTATATATATGTGTGCATGTGTATATATATATATTGTTTTTCAGATTCTTTTCCCTTATAGGTTATTACAACGTATTGAGTATAGTTCCGTGTGATATACAGGAGGTTCTTGTTGGCTATCTATTTTATATATAGTAGTATGTATCTGTTCATCCCAAACTCCTAATTTATCCCTTCCCCCTTTCCCCTTTAATAACTGTTCATTTATTTTCTATGTCTGTGGGTCTATTTATGTTTTATAAATAAGTTCATTTGTATCAGTTTTTTTTAGATTCCACATATAAGTATTATCATATTTGTCTTTGACTGACTTAGTCTGATGATCTCTAGGTCTGTTCTTGTGCTACAGATGGCATTGTTTCATTCTTTTTTATGGCTGAGTAATATCCCATTTGTGTACACGTGCTGCGTTTTCTTTATCCCTCCTGTCAACGGACACTTAGGTTGTGTTTCTATGTCTTAGTGGTAGTGTTAGTTGCTCAGTCGTGTCTGACTCTTTGCGACCCCATGGACTGTAGCCCGCCAGTCTCCTCTGTCCATGGGATTTTCCAGGCAAGAATACTGGAGTGGGTTGCCATTCCCTTCTCCAGAGGATCCTCCCAACCCAGGGATTGAACCCTGGTCTCCTGCATTGCAGGATAACTCTTTACCATTTGAGCTACAGGGAAGACCTTTTGAGCTACAGGGAAGACCTGTCTTCTGTCTTGGCTATTGTAAACAATGCTGCTGTGAACATAGTGATGCATGTGTCTTTTCAAATGATATTTTTCTCCAGATATATGCCCAGGAGTGGCATTGCTGGATTGTATGGCAACTCTAGTTTTTTAAGGAGCCTCCATACTGTTCTCTAGCTCTGCGCCCTTTGTAAGCCTGAAAGTCTCTGTGTATCTTTTAATAGCTCATCTGTTTTCCCACCATAGCCTCTCATTGTCCCTGTCTTTCTCCCCCTTATCTTCCCAAGCTTCTCCTCCACAACCACACTCCCGCCTCACGACTGTCCCCTCCCCTCAATTTAATCCTCTTCCTCCCCACTCATTCAGCGAGTGGAACTGAGTGATAACGGGCCAGCGGCTGAGGGCGTGGACTGTGGTGCTCACTGTCGTGTGACCACGCCTGGCCTGCAGTAGGTGGTCAGTACTATCTGGGCACTTTTGACCAGCAGGGCTCAGCCCCACAGCTCCTTGAGCACCAAGGTCAGCCCTGCAGTCTGACAGGTCAGGCCTGTTCACAGTGCATTGGGAATCCTGGACAGCTGAAACTGACAAAGGCAAAGAGAGTTTTCATACAATATTGTAGAATGGTGGAATTTGGATGAAACTTTAAAAAAGCAGTGTTTCAACAGGCTTAGGGCCAAACAGGGTCAGTGGGAAGGGGCCAGCATCCGGTCTGGGCTGCAGTGTGGACCCGGCTCCTGTTCCCATGGGAACCACGGAGTTAGGAGGGCTATGGACCATCATGGTCAGAAACCGCTTATCTGGATCTGCACTTCGGTTGGAAATCCAGGCTGCTCCTGTGTCAAAGTTAAAATTCTCTCGTGGCAGAAAGTTTCATTCTGAATGGTTTTATTCTGAATGGTAGAATGGCAAACAGTAAAGTTTCTGCTCATCTATAATTTTAGAGTTCAAAGTTTCTTTTTGAGTAAAACAGTCACAACACAAGAAAGGGGGTTGTTATGATGCTTTACACCGGCAGCTGCGTTTCCTTGAGAAGTGCGGTTCCTTGTGAACTTGAGGACAGCGAAACCTAGCAGCTGGTTTTATCTGTGTCTGTTACCCTGCTGATCCTGTGATGCCATCTCTGTCTTGGGGGCAGGATAAGGACTTCTGTGCTGATTGTTCTATGGGCTCTTGCTGGAGGAGGGAAGGATCCTGTTATTGGGGTCTGGCCCAGATCAGGGGGCTCTGGGGACGCAGAGGGAAGTGGGTGGATGCAGGCCAAATCTTGGAGGTAAAACAGATCAGGAAGTAATGGAACATGGGGAGGGAAGAAGCAGGAGGGGCCTGGGATGGTTTCAGATCTCTGACTCAGGCCTGGAAGGTGGTGGCCAGCCCTTAGGAGGGAGGAGTTTGGGTTTGGCTGGGCTGAGTTTGAGGTGCAGCCTTGTGGATGTATGGGGCCAGGGTGCAGGCTAGACTATTAGTTGGACGTGAAGGCTGGCGGGTCTGCAGCACAGACAGGTGGGAAGTGAAGTCACCAGGAAGGCAGTCAGTGGAAGGAAGTGACCTCACAGAGGATGTGTGGAGTATAAATTATTGGGTGGGGGTGAGGGAGAAGAAAAGCCAGGGCTGATGACCTAGATCCCCAGGAAGGAGAGTTTTTATAAGTCAGGAATGCTGACTGTAAACTGCATGTAAGGACTGGAAGTGCCCTGTTCAGTTCAGTTGCTCAGTCATGTCTGACTCTCTGCAACCCCATGAACCGCAGCACGCCAGGCCTCCCTGTCCATCACCAACTCCCGGAGTTCACCCAAACTCATGTCCATTGAGTTGGTGATGCCATCCAACCATCTCATCCTCTGTTGTCCCCTTCTCCTCTTGCCTTCAATCTTTCCCAACATCATGGTCTTTTCCAGTGAGTCAGCTCTTCGCATCAGGTGGCCAAAATATTGGAGCTTCAGCTTCAACATCAGTCCTTCCAATGAATACCCAGGACTGATTTCCTTTAGGATGGACTGGTTGGATCTCCTTGCAGTCCACGGGACTCTCAAGAGTCTTCTCCAACACCAAACTTCAAAAGCATCAATTCTTCCACGCTCAGCTTTCTTTATAGTCCAACTCTCACATCCATACATGACTACTGGAAAAACCATAGCCTTGACTAGACAGACCTTTGTTGACAAAGTAATGTCTCTGCTTTTTAATTTGCTGTCTAGGTTGGTCATAACTTTCCTTCCAAGGAGAGAAAGTGAAAGTGAAGTCGCTCAGTCGTGTCTGACTCTTTGCGACCCCATGGACTGTAGTCTATCAGGCTCCTCTGTCCATGGGATTTTCCAGGCAAGAGTGCTGGAGTGGATTGCCATTTCCTTCTCCAGGGGATCTTCCCGACCCAGGAATCGAACCCGGGTCTCTCACATTGCAGGCAGATGCTTTACCATCAGGTAAGCATCTTTTCATTTCATGGCTGCAATTACTATTTGCAGTGCCCTGTAGATTTAGTGAAAGGGCCCCTGTGGCCGGGTTTCAGTGGTTTGGGGAATGAATGGAAGGTTAATAAATCTGGACAGCAGTCCTTAGACATTATGGAGTGAAGCTGGGGTGGAGGGCATGGGGGTGGGCTACGGTGGGAGAAGCTAGACAAGGCCTGAGGGTCAAGGAGAGTTAATTTATCAGGACTGGACAGACTTAAGCACAGAGGAACCAGAGATCAAATTGCCAACATCCTCTGGATCATTGAAAAAGCAAGAGAGTTCCAGAAAAACATCTATTTCTGCTTTATTGACTATGCCAAAGCCTTTGACTATGTGGATCACAATAAACTGTGGAAAATTCTTCAAGAGATGGGAATACCAGACCACCTGGCCTGCCTCTTAAGAAACCTAGATGCAGGTCAGGAAGTAACAATTAGAACTGGACATGGAACAACAGACTGGTTCCAAATAGGAAAAGGAGTACATCAAGGCTGTATATTGTCACCCTGCTTATTTAACTTCTGTGCAGAGTACATCATGAGGAACGCTGGGCTGGAAGAAGCACAAGCTGGAATCAAGATTGTTGGGAGAAATATGAATAACCTCAGATATGCAGATGACGCCACTCTTATGGCAGAAAGTGAAGAGGAACTAAAAAGCCTCCTGATGAAAGTGAAAGAGGAGAGTGAAAAAGTTGGCCTAAAGCTCAACATTCAGAAAACAAAGATCATGGCATCTGGTCCCATCACTTCATGGGAAATAGATGGGGAAACAGTGGAAACAGTGTCAGACTTTATTTTTTTGGGCTCAAAAATCACTGCAGATGGTGATTGCAGCCATGAAATTAAGAGACGCTTACTCCTTGGAAGGAAAGTTATGACCAACCTAGATAGTACATTGAAAAGCAGAGACATTACTTTGCCAACAAGGTCCGTCTAGTCAAGGCTATGGTTTTTCCAGTAGTCAGGTATGGATGTGAGAGTTGGACTGTGAAGAAGGCTGAGCACCGAAGAATTGATGCTTTTGAACTGTGGTGTTGGAGAAGACTCTTGAGAGTCCCTTGGACTGCAAGGAGATCCAACCAGTCCATTCTGAAGGAGATCAGCCCTGGGATTTCTTTGGAAGGAATGATGCTAAAGCTGAAACTCCAGTACTTTGGCCACCTCATGCAAAGAGTTGACTCATTGGAAAAGACTCTGATGCTGGGAGGGATTGGGGGCAGGAGGAGAAGGGGACGACAGAGGATGAGATGGCTGGATGGCATCACCGACTCGCTGGACATGAGTTTGAGTGAACTCCAGGAGTTGGTGATGGACAGGGAGGCCTGGAGTGCTGCGATTCATGGGGTCGCAAAGAGTTGGACACGACTGAGCGACTGAACTGAACTGAAGCACATGAAAATGCTCCTGGAAAGGACTGGTAGAGAACGCAGGCCGAAGTGAGGGTTCCCAGGAAGGGGTAGGATCCGGGCTGTGGGGGAGCAGAAGTGGAGGGGACGGGGAAGCGGGAGCCCAGGCTCGGGGATGCGAGGCTGTGCCCAGGTTAGTTGAGGGGAGCGGAGGGGTGCCAGAGTGGGTGGAGGGTCCCATTGCTGGGTGACCTGCCTCTCATCGGGTCTCCCTGGGACCCGCTCTAGTCTCTCCCAGCTCCGCCCTCATCCCAGCCACACCCCCGCTGCTCCCACAGCCGCGGGTTTCTTCGATTCAACCCAGAAAACCCCGCCCTCCCCATGGCTCCTCCCTGGCTCCTCCCCTCAGCCCTCAGCCACTCTCTTCCCGAGTCCGCCTCCAGCTCGCTTCCCAGCTCCTCCCCCGGGGCGGCACCTCGGGAGTCCCACCTCCTTTCTTCCTGCATCTGGCCCCGCCCTCACCACGCCTGTGCATATCCATTGGCTGGATTTTTATTACGCTCCGCCCCCTAGACTTTCACTCCTGCGACTGGGACAGAGAGCTGTCTGTCAGCGCCGTCGCCTGGCAACGGGGTTGGGCCGCTCCAGAGGAAAATCTGGACTGCAACCGGAAAGGCAGATCCGGTGGACTCTGAGGAGGAGGGCCAGGACCTCGGTGAGCGGAGCGGTGGACTTGAGGCTGGGGATAGGGGAAGGTCACCGGCCTGGGGGCCCAGAGGGAGCAGCCTGACCAGCGAAGTGATGGGGATGATGACCTTCGTCCTGGGAGCAGTTAGTGCCGGGGTGGACCTGGGCCCTGACCCTTCCTGGCAGCCGGTGCTTCTGACTTGGGGTGGAGTGGGGAGTGATAGGGGGACAGCTGCGAGGGAGGATCTCCCCGCTAGGTCAGTTGGAGCACAGAAGTACTCCTCTCCTGCTTTTCACGTCGTTGAGGTCAGAGGGTTCCAGGCCGATGCTTGCCGGAAGGTCCCCAGGTTGGAGGCCAGCTGTCAGGAGGGAGAGCGAGAAAGCTGTGTAGACTCGGGAAGAACTGCGGAGCATCTTCGGGAAGAGGCGAGGCAGGGGGGTTGTGTGCTGGAGTGTGTGCTGGGTTGGACACAACCTACTTGCTTTGTCCCAGGAGAGTGGAGCTGATGGCTAAATTCAGGGCAGAGGAGAGAGGAGGAGAAAGTGCCCCCCTGCAGATCAGTCATCGGGGCTCCCTGGAGGGAGGGAGGCTAGCAAGGCTCAGGAGCGGGACAGGTCACCTTCTAGCCAGCAGGGACTCTGCACAGCTGGCGGCTGGCCCAGGCTCAAGCTGACCCCTCCCAGAAGGGCTGCTGGTTCTGGGATGTAAACAAAGCTTGATGCAGATGAGGTGGTTGGAGTCTTCCCAGAAAGGGCATACTGAGGGCCAGGTGACTGCTCCCAGGACCATGCTCCCTTGGAGGAGGTGGGGAGTCCAGGGTGTCTCCTGAGGACGGGAACCTTCGGAAAGGCCCCGAAAAGAATCTGAGCCATCCTTGGATGCCAGCCAGTTTACTATGGTCCATTCTGCAGGAAAAACAGCTCCTGGCTCCCTCCCCAGCACTGAGGGGTTTGTTTCTTCCAAGCTGGGCTGTTCCTCTTGTTGCAAGGCAGATGCAAAGATCTGAGTTCAAGGTCTCAGATCTTGTTGCCTTGAGCTCATGTGTCTCCTCTGGCCTCCAGAACGCTGAGTTAAATGCCCTATGTTACCTCATTTAATCCTCCCCACCTCCCCTCGTTTCAGGACTGGAGGCACTTTCCCTGTTTTATGAGGGCTGGAAATGGCTTAGTAACTTGCCCACAGTCACACCAACCAATGTCAGAACTTGAACTCAGATCTATAAATCTTTGCATCCCCTGTCCAGAGAGGCAAGCGCTGTGGAGGTCAGCGCACTCCAGTGCCGACCATCCTGCTCTGCCCCTCAGCTCCACCAGTTTCTCATCCCCAGCCCTCCTGACATTGGGGGCGGGGTACTCTTTGTTGTGGGGACTGTCCTGTGCATTGTAGGGTATTTAGTAGGACCGCTGGTTTCTAACCACTAGGTGGCAGCAGTGGCTAGAACCACAACCTCCCTGGCCTTGACAAGCAGACATCATTTCCAGCTGTCCCCTGGCAAACCACCCCGTTGAGAACCACTGGGGTTAGCAACCTTAAAGGAACATCTGGGTGTGTCCCCTTGACAGAGAACATGATATATGTAAACCTGCAGGAGACTCAGGCCAGCGCTGGGTGGTTTTATGGACAGCTAGTGATCAAATTGTCAATATCCTCTGGATCATGGAAAAAGCAAGAGAGTTCCAGAAAAACATCTATTTCTGCTTTATTGACTATGCCAAAGCCTTTGACTGTGTGGATCATAATACACTGTGGAAAATTCTTCAAGAGATGGGAATACCAGACCACCTGACCTGCCTCTTGAGAAATCTGTATGCAGGTCAAGAAGCAACAGTTAGAACTGGACATGGAACAACAGACTGGTTCCAAATAAGAAAAGGAGTACGTCAAGGCTCTATATTATCACCCTGCTTATTTAACTTATATGCAGAGTACATCATGAGAAATGCTGGGCTGGAAGAAGCACAAGCTGGAATCAAGATTGCCGGGAGAAATATGAATAACCTCAGATATGCAGATGACACCACCCTTATGGCAGAAAGTGAAGAGGAACTGAAAAGCCTCTTGAGGAAAGTGAAAGTGGAGAGTGAAAAAGTTGGCTTAAAGCTCAACATTCAGAAAACAAAGATCATGGCATCTGGTCCCATCACTTCATGGGAAATAGATGGGGAAACAGTGAAAACAGTGTCAGACTTTATTTTTCTGGGCTCCAAAATCACTGCAGATGGTGACTGCAGCCATGAAATTAAAAGACGCCTACTCCTTGGAAGGAAAGTTATGACCAACCTATATAGCATATTCAAAAGCAGAGGCATTACCTTGCCAACAAAGATCTGTCTAATCATGGCTATGGTTTTTCCTGTGGTCATGTATGGATGTGAGAGTTGGACTGTGAAGAAAGCTGAGCACCGAAGAATTGATGCTTTTGAACTGTGGTGTTGGAGAAGACTCTTGAGAGTCCCTTGGACTGCAAGGAGATCCAACCAGTCCATTCTGAAGGAGATCAGCCCTGGGATTTCTTTGGAAGGAATGATGCTGAAGCTGAAACTCCAGTACTTTGGCCACCTCATGCAAAGAGTTGACTCATTGGAAAAGACTCTGATGCTGGGAGGGATTGGGGGCAGGAGGAGAAGGGGACAACAGAGGATGAGATGGCTGGATGGGATCGCTGACTTGATGGACGTGAGTCTGAGTGAACTCCGGGAGTTGGTGATGGACAGGGAGGCCTGGTGTGCTGCGATTCATGGGGTCGCAAAGAGTCGGACGCGACTGAGCGACTGAACTGACTGACTGACTGCCAGGAAAAAAAACTCTGTTGCACGGATCAAGGTGCACCCAGGACTGTCCTGTGAGAAAACGATTTCAGGGACTGAAGGTTCAGAAATGTGCATTTGGGGAGAAGTAAGGACGCATCGAAGGCCTTCAGTTCCTCCCCAAAGTTAATTGAAGAGGTTTCAGGCCTGATTCAGGTGATGGCGTCCAGGCAGGATGAACTTGGGAACACTGTACCACTGCCATTACTTCATCCTGCCTTTTGGGGGCCTTTTTAGCAGGAGGCGGGGCGTCCTTAGAGCTGTCTTTTCTTTTTAAATTGCATTCACTTATTCAACCATTCAGCCAGTTTTTATTATTATTATTACTTTTATTTATTTATTTTTGGCTGTGCTGGGTCTTTGCTGCTGGGTGGGTTTTTCTCTAGTTGCAGCGAGTGGGGGCTGTTCTCTAGTTCTGGTGCTCGGGTTTCTCCTATCAGTGGCTTCTCTCGTGGAGCATGGGCTCTAGAGCACGCCAGCTTCGGTAGTTGCGGCTCCCTGGCTCTAGAGCCTGGGCTCAGTAGTTGAGGTGCACAGGCTTAGTTGCTCCGCGGCACGTGGGGTCTTCCCAGATCAGGATCAAACTCGTGTCTCCTGCGTTGGCAGGCAGATTCCTCTCCACCGAGCCACCAGGGAAGCCTCCTAGAGCTATCTTGAGATGCGTCCTCTCACCGGTGCCCTGTGGACACCCAGACTGGTGGGCTGAGGGAGTGTGGCCCGAGAGGCTGCCCTTCTCCCAGCTCTTCTTGACTCCAGGCCTGTGGCTCCAGCCAGGCCTGTGGCTCCGGCTGCAGGCTGCCACACCCCGTTCTCCCTCCTCCTGGAAGGAAATCCAGTGTTGCCGGCTGCCGCACTTCTGGGCCTTTCCTGGCATGTCCTCCAAGTAGGGCCCTGAGCTCCCATGCCATGGGCTGCACGTCTCCTTGCGTTTCTCTTCCCCCGCCCCGGTCCTCCCTGCAGGCGCCTCGCCCAGCCTCTGTCCTTTCCCGCGGGTGTTCAGACCCCCTGGAGGCCAGGCTGCTGTCCCCGGACAGCAGTGGAGGAGCCTGTTTCTGGTGGGTCAGAGGAGGGGGCTGGGTAGAGACAGAGGAGCGCCTATCTTGCTCTGCAGCCGCCTCAGGTGCCCTCCCCACACCAGACCTCGCCTGGACGACCCTGGATTTGCCCTGCGCCTTTGTGCACTGCGTCTGCTTCCTGGGTGAGCCCCCCTGGGTGCTGGAAACCCAGCCGGAATGTGTCCTTCGGGACACGTCCTCGCCGCCCCGCTGTGTTCTGCTCACCCCCTCCCCACTGATCTCTACAGCGTTTGCTCCACGGGACACTCCTGCAGGCCCTGTCTGAGGCTTCTGTCTGCTTGCCCTCTGATGGGGCCTAGCCCAGGCGACGCCGTCATCTGTGGAAGGACTTAGGTGCCCGTGCCGGTGTCAGGAAAGCCGTGTCCTGGAGGCGGCAGGCCCCGTGACCTGGGGGGACAGCCCCCGGCTGCACTGGGTCCTCAGCTGTGGAACACCTGGGGACGTCCGAGGAGAGGCGTTTACGGGGCGGTGGGCTTTCAGCCCCAGCCGTCCCCCTTAAAGAGGCTGGTAGCCCCCGAGAGAGCGATTCCTTGGTCCAGAGACAGGAGGCCGCTCTCCCAGGATGTGGGGAATCTGAGGTGCACCATTTAGAGGCATCAGTGTTGAAGGGGCTGGAGGTGGTGTCGGCTGGATTCCCCGTCCCGTCAGCTCTCCCTGGAGACCCAGGCGCCATGGGCCGTGGGGTGCAGATGTGGGGAGGGGCCGGTCACCTGTGGTGAACTGAGGGCACTGATCCAAGGGGCCCCTAAGTGCCTGGGGCCTCAGGGTGTGTCCCGTGGAGGCTGAATGTGGGGGACCCGGGCCAGGCCGGCCTCCTGGAGTTTGCACCCAGGATCTCATGAGGTGGTGGGGAACGGGCTGTCCACCTGAGGGGCGGGCGAGGAACGACAGGCCTTGGACCAGTGTGTCTGCGTGTCCACATGCGCCAGGCTGGCTCGTGTGCCAGCCGCCAGGTGGCCTTGGGGCAGAGTCTCCTTTATGATTTTCAGATTCTATGGGTGGATGAGTCAGGCATGACCCTGGGGGTGGGTGGGAGGTGGAGGTGGGGTCCAAACAGAGTGAGCAAGGAGGGGTCTGTGTCCCTCAGGGCAGCGGTCAGTTCTCTGAAAGTCAGGAACGCTGGGTAGTCTTGGAACCCGAGGCTGAGTAGATGGTGAGGTGTGCAGAGGTGGACAGGAGGGCCCTCCGAGCCAGACGGGGGACCCAAGGGAACTGCTCACGGGGACTGGCATCTGATGTTCCTAGTGGACCACACGCATCTGACAGGTTGGCCTTGGAGCCCACCGGGGTGGGCACAGCTGTCAGCTAGCCTGGAGGGTCCAGCTCTGAGGTGGAGCTGTGCTCACATCTTAAAAACACCTGTTCAGAAGGCAGTCATCTGTCCTAACATGTGAGTCATGGGCCTTCTCTTGTCACAAACCTTCAGGTTTTCTAGAGGAAGTAAAAAGGTGTGATGACCTTTGGTATGAAGACCCTGAGAACAAACTGGAATTCTTAGAGTGCATTTTTATACACTTGCATTTTCAGGATTTCAGCAGGATAACAAGATAGGGATGCAGGGAAGGTTGAGGGATAAGTTTTCAGTGATTTGATAAATTAACAGAGATCTTGAGAGAAATCTTGAATTTCCCTGCTTGGGGAGGATATGAATCTGAAAATATTTTTGACTAAAGCTGTTGTGGATTTACCAGTAATGTAAGCAAAGCGGGGGTGGCAACAAGCAGAAGCAAAACCACAGGCAGATCAGGTCACCGTGCTGGGTCCCAAAATAACCCACAGCCCCCTTCCCGGTCAGAACAGTGCAGATGGCTCGTCTCCTCAGCACGTCCTACGCTATCAGGTGGTTTCTTGGGCTCTTAGAAGAGTTGACAAAGAGGACGGGTCTGCCTTGGCAAGGCCGCTTGGGCTGTGCCCCCCGAGGGAGACCAGGCACCAGCTGGTGCCGCCCCCTGTATCTCAGAGATAAGGAAGCCTCTTGCAGACTGGAACCCGAGCCGGGGGCCGGAGGCTTTCCTTTTCAGCTCTTAAGCTGCTGAGAAAGCTGGGAAGTGGAAGCATGTAGATCAAATGGCCTGTGAGTGACAGCCCCAAACTGCATTGTGTAAGCCCCTGTTTCCAGCAGCCAAGAGTGTTGGAGCCCCTCCTAGGAGCCCTGTGCTGGAAACTTCCTCTGAAGGGCAGATACCCTCCCCTGCCCCACAATGGTGGGATTTAAAATATGGAAGAATGTTGGAGAGCATGTGGAGAAATGGGAACCCTCACGCTTTGCTGCTGGAAATATAAAACGGAAAACAGTTTGGTAGTTCTCCAAAAAATAAACATTAGGTTATACGACCCCACAATTCCATTCCTAGGTATATCCATCCCCCTCCCAGTTTGAAAATAGGGACTCGAACAAGTGCATGCACACATATGTTCACAGCATCCTCAAGATAGAAAATGGCTCAAATGTCCATCAACAGCTGGATGGATAAGCCAAACACAGTATCTTCATAACTGGAATATTACTCACCCGTCAGAAGGAATGAGTCCTATTCATGCTACAATATGGATGAACCCTTAAAATGTTATACTGAGTGAAGAAAGCCAAACCCCAAAGACCACGTGTTGGATGATTTCATGCACACGAGGTGTCCAGAACAGGCAGCTCCACAGGGACGGTGTGTTAGTGGTTGCCAGGGCCTGGAGAGCCCGGAGTGGGGTGTGGCCCCAATGGGTGTGGAGTTTCTTTTCGGGTCATGGAAATGTTCTGGGTCTAGAGGGAGGTGGTGGTCTCACCACACTGTGCATGTACCAAATGCCACTGAGTCGCTCACTTTGAAATGGGTTGTTATGTGTTATGTGAATCTCACTTCAGTAAGAAGAAAGGCCCCACGTGCACCCCACTTCCTCTTGAGGTCTGTGATCCACGCTCCACCTGGATTGTGGACAGCCTGCCCCCTCCACGTGACCTGGGGGGAACCTATGGGCTGTTGCTTTGTGGGGGTGCCCCTCTCCCCAGCAGTTTGACCATGGTGGGTCCCAGATGAAGTCTAAAGACAGGAGTTAGGAGGTTGTGGCATTCTGCCTCCTACGTGGTTGTTTCATCTCGGATGTGCTTTTCTGTCTGAATCGTGCATCGGATTGCGCTGGACCCCTTTCTCTGATGAGGTCTGGGACCCGAATGCAGCCCCTGGGCCACCTGCCTTTGGGTGCCAGCCTCTCTTAGTATCCCTCCCAGAGATGAGGCCTGGGCTGGGTTCTCACAGCTTTGGCCAGCGTGTGCCATGATCCCATCCATATGAAGTTGGGCTGTGACTATTCCCACTTTACGAACGAGGAACCTGGGGCGCAGAGAGTTTCATTCACTTGCCTGAGGCTGCCCAGCCACCAGGAGAAGCCAGGATCGCAAAGGAAGAACGTGTCCCATGGCACTTCTGCTTTGTAGGTGATATTTGCAAGGTGTTGATTTTATTTAAATACGTGTAATCATCCACCCTTATGTATTATTTTTTTCAACTCAGGTTTTTAAAAAAATGAATATTTAGATTAAAATCCTGATTTTTCTACCTTTTAGTTACATTAGCTTAGAAACTATTTTGGAACAAAGAAATCCAGAGAGTTGGCAGTTATGAGCAGGCTTTGAGAAGTCAGAGGAATCTGATTGAGTTTTCGCATTTTATTTGTGTCAACTAATTTGTCCCCTAGAGAAGGAAGTGGCATCCCACTCCAATATTCTTACCTGAAGAATCCCCATGGACAGAGGAGCCTGGTGAGCTACAGTCCATGGGGTCACAAAGAGTCGGACATGACTGAGCAACTAAAAAAAAAAATAATAATTTCTACCACATTGAAACACTACATAGGTCTGCATTTTTGCTGCATTTTGCAAGTAAATCAATGTTGCTAACCTTCACCATATAATTATTGACATTTGTTTTCTATGACTGACATATTTTGGGGCTTCCCTGGTGGTCCATTGGTTAAGATGCCACACTTTCAATGCAGGGGGCATGGGTTCAATCCCTGGTGAGGGAACTAAGATCCCACATGGCATGCGGCAATAAAATAAGATAAAACAGCAGAATAGTTAAAATATATAGGTGGTTTAGTCACTAAGTCATGTCCGACTCTTGCGACCCCGTGGACTGTAGCCCACCAGGCTCCTTCTGTCCGTAGGATTCGCCAGGCAAGGATATTGGAGTGGGTTGCCATTTCCTTTTCTTCTTCTTCTTCTTTTTTTTTTTTTTTTTTTTTTGCCATTTCCTTTTCCAGGGGACCTTCCTGACTCAGGGATCAAACCTGGGTCTCCTGCACTGCAGGCGGATTCTTTACCTACTGAGCCACCTATAAATATTTGATTTCTCTTTCTAACGGGTGTGAACTTCTCTCCTGCAGAGTCCTGCCAGCCGCAGGGACAGATGGGGAACAACAAGAGTCGCCCAGGACAGGAGTGCTCCTCACGGTTTCTCCCCGCAGAGCAGGCCGAGGTCAACAGGCTGTTCGATGCTCTGTCGTCGGAGAAGCTTGGCTCCAGTGCCTCGCCCAGATCCTTCTCTCTGCAGGCACTGAAGGCAAGGGTAACAGCTGGGAGTTCATGTTTAATTTGGAGCAGGAGTCAGGCTGCTGCTGACCCTCAGCTCCTGCAAGGCGGGTGTGGGAACACGGAGAGATGTGTTTCTGAGAAGAAACAGACAGTACCTGCTTCCAGCCTTGTGGGCTCCGTGGGCAGTGTGGCAGGTGCTGCACTCTGCCTTCACTTCGCGCTGTTCAGGGACTTTCCCACTTGAGGTTGACAGAGGTTGCTGACTGCCTCCCGTCTCTTGCACCACCATCCCCTGATTTCTCCTTGCAATGGGTGACGGGCTGCCCAAGCTGTATTTGTGGGTCTGATAACTGCCAAGTCTCAAGTCCACCTTGGCCTTCCGGATTCGTTAAGTGTTTGATGTCCTAGGAATTTTGCTGTTTCCCCAACAAAATAATGAAGTTTCAGGGTCAGGGTGCACCTGACGAGGAGCGAAGACTGCCCGCTTCCCCATCTTTCTGCTCCCCTCCATGGGGCTCTTAACCGCGTGTGTTTGGGTGCTCAGGGTGCGGCAACATCACAGACATCTTTGGGCCATCTGGTGACTTTACAATCTTGTGTGAGTTTCAGGTGAACAACAAAGTGAGTCAGTTACACAAATACATGCACCCACTCCCTTTTAGATTCTTTTCCCATATAAGTCATTACAGATGATTGAGTAGAATTCCCTGTGCTATACAGCAGCTCCTTGTTAGTTACCTATTTTGTGTGTGTGTGTGTGTGTGTGTGTGTGTGTGTTAGTCGCTCAGTCGTGTCCGACTCATTGCGACCCCATGGACTGTAGCCCACCAGGCTCCTCTATCCATGGAATTCTCCAGGCAAGAATACTGGAGTGGGTAGCCCTTCCCTTCTCCAGGGGATCTTCCCAACCCAGGGATAGAACACAGGTCTCCTGCATTGCAGGCGGATTCTTTACCATCTGAGCCACCAGGGAAACCCTATTTTATATATAGTAGCGTTTATATGTCAATCCCAATCTCCCAGTTTATTCCTCCCCCATTTTCTAATGCATATTGAGCACAAAGAACTTGGATAGATAGTTAATGTATCTGGAAGTCCCTAATCTAGAGGAGACCAATGTAGCACTACACAGGCTGTATGTTCCATGTGGAAATAAATTCAGATATGCAAATGACAGCTGCTGGAACTAGAATGGAGAAGATGTTAGCAGAGTGAAAAGCAGCCAGTGGCCGGAGGCAGGAAGGACATGGCCAGTCTGGGGAGACTGGGAAGTCTGGAGGGCAGGATGGGAACAGATGACGGAAGAGTTTGATGGCCAAGATGAGCCATGGGCCGGGACACGTTAGGTATGTGGGTCCTGGGGTGGTATGACACCCTTAGAGGGCAGAGGTGGTGCACTGGGGGTCTGGGAAGGTTCTCTGCTGGTAGTGGCAATTGGTCTTGGTCCCTTAGCTATTTTCCCGTCATCCTGCCGCGTCTGACTTGCACTCTGTCTGGGCTTTTCACCCGCTTGTCCCCACAGGGCCATGTGGGGGACGCTCTTCCCCCAGAGATGGTCACCAGACTATTCGAGGGCATGCGGAGGGTGGACGGCAGCGGGAAGGCGAAGGGGCCCAGCGAGTGCATCTCCCACGAGCAGTTCACAGCATCCATGTCCCACATGTTGAAAGGAACTGCTGAGGAGAAGAGTCTCGTGATCCTGAACATGATTTCTGCCTCAGGAGGTCCCGTGAAAGCAAGAGATGTCCACAAGGTGAGGGGCCACCAGGCGCTTCTCAGCCACCCCAGGCAGTGTTGGTGTCCTTTGGTGGGGGGCTCAGGATGATGCAGCAGCTGGTGAAGGCCTTGTGCAGAAGTCCCCCCTGGGGGGCCCTGGACCACATAACCGGTTGAGGTCAGAACTCCCGGACAAAGAGGCATCGGCCAACTAGACCAGCCGCGGGCATCGTTGGAAAACTGAATAACTACCCAAGTCACGTGGTTCTTCCCACCCTGGGGTCCGCCACGTTGGCCTTAGTGAGAAAAGACGCCCTTCTCCATGTTGATCTGATGTAGGTCAGAGGTACAACGGTGGCGCGATTAACGGTGAAATTGTGATCTTCCAAGTTTACAGAGGACTTGGTTGGCTCTGTGGTACACGTGCTGAACTACAGACGGCAGCTGCGAGGCTGGAGTCAGAAGCCACCCCCAGGCTCCCCATCCAGGGTGCAGGTGCTGGCTGCCCAGCTGTGCTCCGAGATGAGGCTTCAAGGCAAGTGCCCCGCCCTAGTCCCTAGACCTTGGCGTCGGAGAGTGGTTCCACGCCATCTTGTATTAAAGTTTAAAGTCAGCAAGTGTGCATCTTCCAAACTCGAAGGACCGTTGCAATTATCTCTTCCTTGGCATACAGTTGTTCATAGTATTTCCTCATAATCCTAATTTCTGCCAGGTCCGTAGTGACGTCTCCACCTTCATTTCTGATGTTAGTCATCTGAGCCTTCTCTTTTTTTTCTGGGTCAGTCTAGCTAAAGGTGTGTTCCCTTCTTGCTATGTTTAAAGAGCCAGCTTTTGGTTTTGTGGACTTTCTCTGTTGTCTAAACTCTATTTCATTTATCTTCAAGTCTTTTATTTCCTTTCTTCTGCTTCTTTCAGATTCCTTTAGATTTAGTTTTGTTTTTCCTTTTTTTTTAAATTGAAGTATCGTGGATTGTGTTGTGTTGATTTCTGCTGTACAGCAAAGTGACTCATTTAGATTAAATATATTCTTTTCCATTATAATTTGTAACAGGATATTGAATATAGTTCCCCGCGCTCTACAGTGGGACATTGTTGTTTATTCCATTCTGTATATGATAGTTTGCATCTGCTAATCCTGACCTTGGGCTTCCCAGATGGCGCAGTAATGAAGAGCCCGCCTGCCAATGCAGGAGACACGAGAGATGCGGCTTGATCCCTGAGTCAGGAAGATCCCCTGGAATTGGAAATGGCAACCTGCTCCAGTACTCTTGCCTGGGAAATCCCATGGACAGAGGAGCCTGGTGGGCTATAGTCCATGGGGTTGCAAAGAGTCGAACATGATCAAGCGTGCATGCAGCATACATGTGCAGCCCCAACCCCCAATCTATCCTCCCCATCTTCTCCCCATCAGCAGCCACACATCTGTTTGCTGTGTGTGTGCGTCTATTTTTGTTTCACAGATGTATTGGCCTGTGTCGTTTTTTAGATTCCACCTATAAGTAATATAATTCCTTGTCTTTCTCTTTCTGACTTCTTCACTCAATACGATCATCTCTGGGTCCATCCATGTTACTGCAAATGGCCTTACTTTGTTCTTTTTTATTGCTGAGCAATATTCTGTCGTATGTATGCACCACATCTTCTTTATCCACTCCTCTGCCAGTGGGCACTCAGGTTGTCTCCGTGTCTTGGCTGTTGTGCTGCTATGAGCCTTGGGGTGCATGGATCTTTTTGAATTATAGTTTTGTCTGGGTGTGTGCCCAGGCGTGGGATTACTGGATTATGTGGTAGCTCTGTTTTTAGTTTTCTGAGGAACCTCCATACTGTTCTGTATAGTGGCTGTACCAGTTTACGTTCTCACCAACAGAGTAGGAGGGTTCCCTTTTCTCCACACCCTCTCCAGCATTTATATTTTGTAGATTTTTTGGACGACGGCCTGTAGATGTATTCTTTTTTCACTTACTTGATTTGGCTGCACTGGGTCTTATTGCAGCATGCAGGCTTTCTCTGATTGTGAGTGGGGCTGCTCTTTAGTTGTGGCGCGTGGGCTTCTCATTGTGCGGTGTCTCTTGTTGCAGAGTATGGGCTCCAGGCACATGGACTTCAGTAGTTGTGGCATGCGAGCTCAGTAGCTGTGTCATGCAGGCCCTAGAGCACATGGGCTCAGTGCTTGTGGTACATGGGCTTGGTTGCTCTGGGTCATGTAGGATCTTCCCAGACCAGGGATCAAACCCATGTCTACTGCATTGGCAGGCGGATTCCTAACCACTGGACCACCAGGGTCCAGGGAAGTCTTGTAGATGTGTTCTTGATGTCTTTGTGGGAAGAGGTGAGTTCTATGTCTTGTTACTCTGGCATCTTGATTCCGATGTCTAGTGTGGTTTTCTTCGTCTGGTTTCTCAAGGTAGGAGGTTAGGTTATTGGTTTGAGGTCTCTCTTCTTTTTCATATAGGCATTTATGGCCGTGCGTCTCCCTCTAAGCTCTGCTTTAGCTGAATCTCATCAGTTTTCTATGTTGTGTTCTTGTTTTCATCCAGCTCAGTGTTTTCTGACTTCCTTCATGGTTTATTCTCTGGCCTATTGGTTGTTTAGAGGTATACTCTTTAATTTCTATATATTTGTGAATTTCCCAAATTGCCTTCTGAGTTGTAATTTTATTATGTGTGGTTGAAGAACATACATTACATGACTTCAGTTCTTCTCAGTTTATCAAGGCATGCTTTATGGCCTAACATATGGTCTGTTCTGAAGAATATTCCAGACCTGCTGGAGAAGAATGTGTTCTGCTATTGTTGGCGGAGAAACAGTATATATTTCAATCTACTTGGAATTTAAAAATATCTTGAGGTGAATCTTGTAGCTTTGTTGACATATAAAACAACAACAAAATTGACTTATTTTATAAAAGCGTTACTGATTTATTATAAAGCTGGATTTCTAAACACAGTGTGAAAAATTAAACGAGATATTTGGAACTTGGAAAGAATAATAACACAATCCACTGTGAATATATGAGGCCGTCATATATGGATGAATTCCCAATAGTTTGTCTTCTGGCGCCACTGCCATGCCACCTCTGTTCTTAGTAGGTAAGAGATGGAAATCAGAAGCATAGGTGTTGGTTAGAAACAATGAAGCATAATTTGTAGTTAATGAAACCCATTCTCCCCAGATAAATTGAGGGGTGCCCAGGAAGTTACTAACCACTACCCTGATGTAAGGCTTCCCTGGTGGCTCAGTCAGTAAAGAATCCGCCTGCCAATGAAGGTGTCCAGGGTTCGATTCCTGGGTCAGGAAGATTCCCTGGAGAAGGGAATGGCAACCCACTCCAGTATTCTTGCCTGGGAAATCCCATGGACAGAGGAGCCTGGTGGGCTACAGTCCAAGGGGTTGCAAAGAGTCAGGCATGGCTTAGCGACTACCCCACCACCACCCTGACATAGCTGGAGGGCAGTGGACGTCTGAATCCTTCCCAAATGGCTTTGTTAAACTAGTGGCTTTGGTGTAGCCAGCCCTCTCAGGAACGGGTGCTGGGGAGTTTCAGGGCCCCAGGGGGAGGGTGTAACTGTCTTCTGGGCCTCTGAAATGCAGCGGGGAATGCAGAGAAAAGGTAAGAGCATTGATGTTGAGTTGTTTAGATGAGCACCGTCCAACAGGGGTAGGATGTGAACTGCAAAGCAAACCATATGTGAAATTTTAAATATTCTAGTAACCACGTGAAAATAGCAAAAAGAAACAAGTGAGATTAATTTTAAGAAAATTTCCAAAATATACTTTAACCTTGGCTATGTTTAAAAAAAAATAATAAATAAAACTGAGTTATTTTACACTCTTTTTTGGTTTCACACCAAGTCTTTGAAACGGGGCGTGCATTTTACACTCACCATGCATATCGATGCGGACGAACCGCACGCGTGGCTCTCCTGTTGGACAGAGCAGGTTCAGGAAAGCAGACGGGAGGCGATGCCATTGCCCCCCCACCACCCCCCAGCGCTGTTTTCTCCTCCACTAGGTGGCGGGAAGCTTCTGGGGCCTCAGTGGTTGGACCGCGACTGTGACCAGGCCGTGCTCGAGGACTGGGTGTTCCGGGCCCACCACGTGGCCACGTTTCTGAGCCTGGTCATCCACCAGGGCTTCCTCCTCCTGCGCTCGTCCCTCAAGCTGGCCACCCTGGTCCCCGAGCGCCAGGTGGACCCGCAGCGGGAGTTCACCAGCGTCCTGGACGTCCTGTCCGTCATCTACGTCAACTCGCACCTGCCCCAGGAGCTGCGGCTCCGCTGGCGCCTGCTCTTCGCGACCGAGCTCCACGGGAACAGCTTCGCGCAGCTCTGCGGGCGCATCGCACACGGGGGGCCCTGCCTGGTGCTGCTCGAGGACCGCGACGGCCACGTGTTCGGAGGCTTCGCCTCCTGCTCCTGGGAAGTCAAGCCTCAGTTTCAAGGTGAGACTGGGCTGCCTGAGCCCCACGTTGGTAGCGCTGCGCTCCTTCCAAGTTCTGGTCCCTCGGCCGCCATGTGGAGACCTCTGAGCCCGCCAGAGCGCATGCGCTGTTTCTTCCGTCTCCTCCCCCAAGCGTTTTTTTCTAGACGTGTTTGGGAGGATGGGGAAGCATGGTGTTTATGGAGGTTTAACTTCACGGATTTCTGTATAGACTCTGGCTGCTGTGTCAGGTCGGAGAAGGCAATGGCACCCCACTCCAGTACTCTTGCCTGGAAAATCCCATGGATGGAGGAAGCTGGTGGGATGCAGTCCATGGGGTTGCTAGAGTCGGACACGACTGAGCGACTTCACTTTCACTTCTCACTTTCATGCATTGGAGAAGGAAATGGCAACCCACTCCACTGTTCTTGCCTGGAGAATCCCAGGGACCAGGGAGCCTGGTGGGCTACGGTCTATGGGGTCGCACAGAGTTGGACACTACCGAAGCGACTTAGCAGCAGCAGCAGCAGCAGCTGGGTCAGTTAAGCCAGACAGGTGTCCTCACCCCTGGATTTCAGGTGAGGAAACAGCAGCTCAGCATCATTAAATGGTGCAGTGCTGCCTAGCAGGGCTGTGTTAGGAGTTTTCTTTTTTTTTTTTATTGGGGAGCCGGCCATACCAGCACCCTCTGCTGACACCCACCCACGCCCCAAACTTGCAGGAGGACCGCAACTCTGGCTCCGCTGTCTGTACACACGGTTTAGGACAGAGAACCACTTGCCCACCTTGTCACAGCATCACGGGGAGGGTCCCTGGGGGTGAATAGCTGGGTCTCTGTGATTGGAAGCTCTGCTCAAGGACGTGGAAGAACAGCCCCGAGAGTCATTATTATCTAGACGAAACTTGCACGTTTTCCAGCTCCTCTCGTATTAACCCAAAGGTCATCTCTGCTGTGTCTCCAGCTTTCATTTACAAGAGCAGCATTCATTCCTCTGCTTAAAGAACTGTGGGAAAAAGCAGTTACCAGGTTTTCAGACGTGAGCTCTTTCTGTCGTGAAGCGTGAGGCCAGGATTCCAGCAGGGGGCAGCCCAGCCTCGCAAATGCCTTTCACATCCTGGGCTTTTCTCATCTGTTGGTCCCCCAGTCACCTCGAGTATTTGTGCCTTGAAGAGACACCCACAGGGTCACTCCGTTTCCGCTTCTGCCGGCCGAGGGGCAGCCAAAGGCCCGCAGCGCTGGGCGGAGTCTGGCTCCGTCCTGGACGGGGTGCTTTACCCTTTCTGCTGGGGTTCCCAGAACCATGGGGAGGGCAGACTGTAAACTGTGGGGTGATGGGGGGTGGTGTGGTGGCGGGAGTCCGGGCAAGGAGCCCCCTGTGGGACTGCCGCCTTTGCAGATCATGTGACTCCTCGGTGCTTGCCCTGTACCCTGGAGTGGAGGGTCGTCTTCCCCAGGTGGCCCTTCCCTTTGGGTGTGGATCCCAGAATGGACTAGCATGGGGTCCCTGCTCTGTGGCCCCGGCACCTTACTCAGCACTGGGAGCCAGTGAACACTGGCTGAAAGGCAGCCTTGGGACCAGCAGGGGAAGTGATGGTCCCGGGGCTGCGGGTGGCACCAGGCCGTTACTTGAGGCGAGACCCATCCTTCTGGGGCACATGGACTCAAGCCTGAGTCTTTAGCCTGGAGGGCAGCCCTGTGTCTCCCAGTCCCGATGGCCTCCCCAGGCTCACCTCACTTCCTCCCCCACTCCAGCGCCCACAAACCTTGCTCTACAGCTGGGGGGTCCCGCTGTTCCCTCATGCCTGCCATGCGGGGGTCCCTCCTCCACGGAGGGGCCCTCACCTGGCCGTCTCCATCTCAGGCCGTCCTTCCTGGTTTCAGAGGAGCTGAGTCCCTGTGGAGGGCCCTGGGGTCCATCTCGAGGGGAGGCTTGAGCGTTGCAGGTCCTGACTCTGCCTGTGCAGGCCTGCCTGCCACCCAGGGCCGTCCTCCTAAGGCCTCCTGGGGCTCAATGCCTGCCTCGTGTCCGCCCTCCGTATTCGGGCTCCCCGCCTGCTTCCTGGAGCTTCCTTCCCCAGTGCCTGAGCTGGGTCCTTTGTGAGGTGCCCTCACACTGTCACCGGGGTGGGGCAGTGCTTCTGGCGAAGATCCCACGGCTGTGGGGCACGTCCCTGGTTCCCACCTAGCTGGGAGCTCCCCAGGGTGGGGGTGTGTGCCCTCCGTCACCACCCCGCAGTGAGTGCATGGGGGTGGGAAAGGAGTCTGAGGTGGAGAGCTCCACATTTCTGGAGCTCTGATTGCACCTCTGCTGAGTGGAGCATGTCCACGCCTGTGGCCAGGTGAAGGTGGAGGGTCACCTCTCCCTGGGTGCGCCCCCCTCCCCAGCCAGCTGCATCTGCAGGCATCCTCTGTTCTCTGAATGGCATGCTTGAGGCTGTGCAGGCGCCCAGTCGGGGCCCTCAGTGACCGCCTGCCCTTTGTGCCCACGCGGAGACAAGGCTGCTCTTTCTGACTCTGGGAGGCGGGGCGGTGTCCCCAGCAGGCAGACGCCACATTCCTTTCTGGAGGCCACCCTCGCCTCCCAGCCGCAGCTCATCCTATGGGCCCCGGGCAGCCGTGGGTCTGGGATCCGCCCGCTGGTCTGAGGGCTCTGCCCGTACATGTGGGACCTCCCCAACCCCTGCACACCGAGGACCCCGAGAAGCTCCTTCAGCTCGGCCCTCTGAGCGGGCCTGTTTGCGTTTCCTGCTCTTCCCCGTGCCCGGCTGCGGTGGGTGATCTGGCTTCTTTGTGCTCTGCTCACTTTTAGGGGACGACAGGTGCTTCCTGTTCTCCGTCTCCCCCCGCATGGCCGTGTACACCTGCACGGGCTACAACGACCACTACATGTACCTGAATCAAGGGCAGCAGACCATCCCCAACGGCCTGGTAAGGATGGGGGCGGGGGCGGGGCGCGGCCCCCGCAGTGCCGTCCACCCCTTGGTGACAGCCCCGGCCCCGACGTGCCCCGGGGCATGCGCCTACTCGTCGGGCAGCGTGTGGTGTCCAATCCATCCTGCCCGGATCTCGGGGTGGTGACACCGGGAGCGACAGCCAGGACCGACCTTCTCCGTTGGAAAAAAAACAGGGCCTCTGTTGGGGTGTTTCTGGGCTTTGTGTGCAAACGACAGGTTCTGCCAGTTTCCTGGTCATCAGGTGGTTGGTCTGTGGCCTTTGTGGCTGGAGACGCCGCCCTGGAACTCGTGCCGGGGGCGGGGCTAGGCTCTCTGGACCCGTCAGGCTGGATTCAGCCGCAGGAAGAAGTGGGCAGGGGTGAAGCCCACAGGTGACGGTGGGGGACGTGGGGACAGGGCTGGGCGAGGAGCTGGGATGGGCACCCGCACAGATGCTTATCTCGGGTGCGAGAGGTGTCTCACGGCAGCCCCGGCCTCCTTCTCTTCCCCGCTGCTTAACGAAAAGCATCTCTTGGGAAATTTCCAGTTCTGATTTTGCAGCGCTGAGGGGCGGAGAAGGTGGGTCCACCTCATCGGTGTGGAACGGGCCCGAGCTCCTCCCCGGTTCTCTCTGGGGCTCCCTCGGGCCCCCCGATGGCCCGAGATGCCTTCTGAAAGGGCAGTTTGGTGTCGACAGGGGCGAGGGTCTTGGCCTCAGGGGGTCAGTAGTCGGCCGGCGGGGAGAGGCGGCCCCTGAGTGCGGCTGGAGTCTGCCCTGGTTCCTTGCTCAGTGTTAACTCCGTGCCCCAGGGCCCCGGGGTAGAGGCGGGGGTGGAGGTGGCATCCGGAGAAGGGGACCAGAGAGGTTGAACAGCGGTTCTGTTCCCACTGGCCTCTCGCCTAGAGCCGGATAGCATCCTCCTCTGCCCCCTGCATGCCTGCTCCAGCACAGGGGCCTGGGGCCCGGACACAGGTTTCCCAGCCTCGAGCGCTGGGTGGACCTCTCCCCTCATTTTATGGACTGCAGTCTCTGGGTCTGATCATCTGCATTCTTTTGTCCTCTGTTGTCACTTGCATTTCCTTTTAAGATATTTTATTTGTTTGGCCCCGCTGGGTCTTCAGTTGTGGGGGGCGAACCGAGCTGTGGCGTGTGGGATCTGGCTTCCTGACCAGGGATGGAACCCAGCCCCAGCCCCGCACTGAGAGTGCAGAGTCTTAGCCTCTGGACCACCAGGGAGGTCCTGACTTGTGTTTCCTGCCAGTGCAGCCCCGTGAGAAAGAGCCACTGGGTGGGACTCAGGACACCTGGATGAGTGTTCGAGGCACCTGCAGTGGGATCCTTCAGTTGTACCAATCCATATTATTTCACAGTTTAAAAAAAAAAGAAGAAAGTTGCATTCGCTTCCGCATGCCCTTGTGGCCTGAGGGCTGGGGTGGGCCTCGGGGTCTGACACACCTCCCTCCGCAGGGTATGGGAGGACAGCACGGTTACTTTGGGCTGTGGATCGACGTCGATTTCGGGAAAGGACACAGCAAGGCCAAGCCCACGTGCACCACGTACGGCAGCCCTCAGCTGTCGGCCCAGGAGGACTTCCAGTTCCAGAAGATGGAGGTGTGGGCGGTGGGAGATGCCCCAAAGGCAGAGTCGGTGAGCATGGGGGCGCTTCTCCCCTCTCTCGGTTTGATCCCTTGCACTCCTTTCACACCTCCACCTGGAGATGGTTTTTCCCAGACTTGTTTCCAGCAGCCAGAGGAATGCCTGTGGGTGCACAGCTGGGCGGAGAGTCCTGTCTGGGATCCGTGGGGGGTCTTCTAAAAGAACCACCCCAGGGATGTGGGGTCCCAGATGGATGGGGGCTCCTTTGTAAGCTGAGGAGGGTCTGGGGTCCCTTCCGAGTCCAAGGTTTAACGATGAGTTGTTGGCCTCCTTGCACCGCGCCACCTCCCAGTGATGGCCTCCCAGGGTCGGGGGGACACAGTGGGGGCGGGGCCATAGCCCCTGCCTCCTGCATTTCCCTTGTGGCATCAGTAGGGCCCCGCGCCTGCTCTGAGAAACGTGCCAGTGGCAGGACATCACCGGCTGGTTCTGGTCGCTGAACACACCCCTCCTTCCTTCTTCCCAAGGTCAAGAAAACCAGGAGCATTCTGGACATCGACCCCGAGGCTCGGGCCCTGCTGGAAGCCAGTGGGCGGGGCCGCCACAGCGAAGGGCTCCGGGAGGTCCCCGATGAGCCGTGATGACGGCCGGCGTGGGCCACCCTGGAGCCGGAACACAGCCTGCCGACCCTCCCGCGTCCCGTGGAGGCCTGACTTTGGTCCAGAGCGTGCGGGTCATGTCCCGGCGGTCCTGGCGGTGCCCAGTCCGCACAGAGTACAGTTCCTATGTTGCCATATGTCCATCGGTGGGGGTGTCTCCCCCCCGGAATCCCGAGCATACAGCTAGCAACCTGATCCTTAGACTTGGCTCGTCCCTAGGGATGAAATCCAAAGAGGACGCTGAGATGTTGAGACTGGCTGGAACTGCCATCTTTGGGGACTGGAGTTCTTGCAGTGGTGGAGGGGGAAGTTTCCACTCGCTGGGGGTCACTGGGCCTCTGCTCAGGCCCCCCAGTTAAGAGCCTTGAGGCTCCGTTTCTCCTTGTCAAGGGCAGAGGTGCTCAGCTGGGAATTCCTGTGCTTTGGGGAGTAGCTTCCTCTGATATGGAATTTCTGTATTTCTAAAAAAAAAAAAAGTGTTAGCAGTGTACTAATGGGGGAAATAGCAGGAGATTTTGAAGGTGACAGTGACCTGGGTCTTCAGTAAGGTTGGATGTCGGCCTTTCTCAGCTGTTTTAGGTGGGTCTGTGCTCGGAGCGCATGGGAAACCAGGAGGTGAGCAGAGCAGCAGAGTGGCGGTCCTGTTTCTGATGTAAACGTGGGCACACTCAGGGCTGAGAGTCGTGCTGATACACGTGTGGCCTGTCGCAGGAGCTGGGGGCGAGCGACTCGACAGGACCGGCCTGGGCTCCTGGCCTCCCAGCATCACCCCGTGCTGCCCCCCAGGGGATGGTGTGTACCTCGGCCTTGTGGACTTGCCGTAAACAGTGACCCTGCCGTGCTAGCGGAGATGTGGGTGGGCTGGGCCCCGTCCAGTCCAGCCCCGTCCCCCGGGGGTGGCTCATAGAACCTGACACACTGGGACTCGCGCTCAGGGGTGTTGCAGGCTCGGCCCTAAGACACCTGCCTCTGTCTTCCCCTGCTCCACGCTGTCCTGCAGACCTGACAATAAATGCTGCCTTATTCTCGAGTCGGCCCCGATTATAAGCCACAGCGAAGCGTGCTGTGTGCACTTGCGGGCTCTGCGTTTTCTACAGGAGGCTCATGAGACCTGCTGCTGAGCCCTGAGCAGAAAGCCTTGCAAACAGGCCTTCGCAAGGAAATGCACGCTCGCAACAGTGACACGCACGCTCCGTCCTGATTGACTTTCCTTATAAAAGGGCCAGTTTTAACAGCTTCTCAGGTGCATTCTGTGGCTTCCTGACTGATGGGAAGCAGACACAGGATGTTAGGATCCTCCGATATCCTTACCATAATCTGAAGAATTAGGCCCCGAGTCTTCAGTCTGTTACAGTCTTTTAATAAAAATGCAGTGGAATAATACTTCACTAATATTAGAAGGTCCATTCAATACCATTTACTGTCTGTGGCTGTCAGAGAGGCTGGAGGTGTCCGGGCCTGTATTTTCCTGCTTCGTGCCTCTTCTCACAAGAGTGCAGGTCATGCCCAGGGGCCTGATGGTTTCCCAGGACAGCTCAGCTATAGGACAGGAGTAGGTGCCCGGCCCAGGCGCTTGGTAACCCGGGTGATGTGCCCACGTGGGCGTGGGGCAGCCGTGGGACCGCATGAGCTGAGGGCCTGAGCGCACTGACCGGTGACCAGAGGAACCACGCCCCTCCTGGGCCTGGGAAACCCGCGATGCTAGTTTTAACACATGAGGAATTTGTTCTTTGATAAAAGGGGGATAAAAGCTCGGGTTGTAAGGGAGGCAGTCTCCCTCCCTTATCAGGAGACAGATCAGGGTCCCTGAAGGTGCTGGAAGGAAGGGCTGAAAAGTGCTCTGTGTTAAGTTTTTAACACATGGCTTTTAAACAACATAACTTTTTAAACAACTTTTCAAAGCATGGCTGTTGTTAACTTTTTTCCCACCATAGTTATTTTTCAGAAAATTTTTTCTTTCTATTGAAGGAAGGATGCTTTAAATTCTCTGCTGCTGCTAAGTCGCTCAGGTGTGTCCAACTCTGTGCGACCCCATAGACGGCAGCCCGCCAGGTTCCACCGTTCTTGGGATCCTCCAGGCAAGAACACTGGAGTGGGTTGCTGTTTCCTTCTCCAGGGCTTAAATTCTCTAGTGCTTCACACTTTTCAAAAAGTCTCACACATGATTTTGTAACCCCATAATTTTTCCCCACCCCCTCTATTGCCCCTCTCCACTGGTAACCCCTAGTTTGATCTCTGTATTTGTGAGCCTGCTGCTTTTTTGTTTGATTCAGTAGTTTATTTCTTAGATTTCATGTATAAGCAATACCAGACCATATTTATCTTTGTCTGACTTCACTTAGCACAATGCCCTCCAAGTCCATCCGTGTTGCTGCAAATGGCAGAACTTCATGTTTTTTTTAATGGCTGAGTAGTATTCCATGACACACACACACATCACATCTTCTTTATCCATTCATCTGTTGATGGACCCACTGTATTTTTTGATTAAAAGATTAGCTTATGCATACGTGGCAAAAGAGGTCAAAATACAAAAGAGTGTGACCTGAAAGCTAAGTCTAACCCCTGTGCCCCTCTAGCCTTTTCTTCCCTACAGGTAAAGTGTTACACACCCTGGTCTGTCCCTCACCTTTTTTGGGGTAGAAATGCCTCTGTATCTCCCACTTTGTTCTCCCCAACTGTGTGACGTCCCGTGAGATGGATGCCCCATTCTTTGCGGCGCTCAACCATCCCCGGCTTGGGAATGGTCTGTCTGTAACTGTTCGACGCTGGAGGGAACATCGTTTATGCTCGTCTGTCTGTGATTCTGTCTGGAGGATGCACCTTTCAAAGCCAAGTTACTGGATCCAAAGGTACATGCTTTTTTATCTAGATATTAACAAACTAACACACCTCTTTCAAGCTCAGTTTATACTTTTGAGACCTGGAGTGCCCATGGCCATGTTTTCACCAACTATTAAAATTTAGTTTTTGTGTACCTGGTGCTCAAAAACCGTTTTCTTCTACTACTGCTGTGCTTTCTAATCCTTCTCCTACATCTTTGCTCCATCCAAAATGTATTTCCTTTTTTAAAATTTTTGATTCTCTTTAACTTTTTTTTACTTTATATTGAACTACAGTCGATTTAGAGTGTTGTGTTAGTTTTAGACGTACAGCAAAGTGATTCAGTTTTATGATAAAAAGATGTAAAGCTATTTCTGTTACTACCTTTTTTTCCCCCTTCAAATGCTTGATTCTGTCTGATCTTTGGTAGCACTTTGACTACATCTGAAATGTTTGATAGGGGACTTTCCTGGCCGTCCAGTGGTTAAGACTCCATGGTTCCCCTGTAGGAACACAGGTGTGACCCCTGGTCGGGGCAGTAAGATCCCACATGCCAGGAGGCGCAGCCAGAATACTACCATCTTGATGGTCTTTTCACGATGGCACTAAATGCTGATGCATGTAGGCAGAACCGACACCGGCTGCTGCTGCTGCTTCCTCCCGAAGAACAGGAACATCCAGGTTTGCTGTGTAAATTTGTGGTCACTGCTGGCTCTGTGAGTGCTCTCTCCCCGACCCCCGCAAGCCGATGACTGAACACTGGGAGGCTCTCAACCTAGTTTCGTACCCAGTTACCTTGCTGAGTTCTTTTATCCAGTGGTTCTCGACCTTGAGCCCACATCAGAATCACCTAGAGTCCCCCCCCCCACCTTTTTTTTTTTTTTTTTAACAGAATAGTCAAAATTTTATTTTTTCTTAAAAGACATGTTTATGTAGATAGTAAAATGTCTGGAAGGTATATAAATATATACCAAGATCTTAATGTGTTACTTCTTCACGATGGAATGAAGTGACAGTTTTCTTCTCTACGTGTGCGCTTAGTCGCTCAGTTGAGTCCAACTCTTGTGTGACCAATTGGACTGTAGCCTGCAAGGCTCCTTTGTCCATGGAATTCTCCCAGGCAAGAATACTGGAGTGGGTTGCCAGTTCCTTCTCCAGGGGATCTTCCCGACCCAGGGATGGAACTCGAGTCTCCTGCACTGCAGGCGGATCCTTCACCCGCCTAGCCGTTGGGGATGTATCTTCTCTATAATAGGAAATATACTATTATATATCTCCAGAAACCATATTGCCTTTCCTCCTGCCCCCACACCCCAACCCTGCTGCCTGGAGAACAGTCCCTTGTTCCTTTGTACCACTTGATAGAATTCTAGGCATACAGTTGGACACAAACACAATAAATTTTATCGTTATCATTTTATCAGTTATAATTTCTAAGTCACCAAGAGTTAAGGTATTGTAATGAAGTGACTTGGCCAGGATCACACAACTAATTAAGGGTTTTGTGTGTGTGTGTGTGTGTGTGTGTGTGTGTTGTGTGTTAGTCGCTCAGTTGTGTCCGACTCTGCGACCCCATGGACTCCTCTGTCCATAGGGTTAATCAGGGTGAAATCTAGGGTTCATACTCCTAGTCTTCTTTCTTTTGAAAAAACTTTCATTTACATTTAAACACTTTTATAATAAAAAGAGGGAATATAATTCACCCCCAGAGTTTAGTAGTTCTGGGTAGGGATCTGAGAGTTGACATCGCTAATAAATTCCCAAGTGATGCTGCCATGGCTGGTGTGGGGAACCGCACATTGAGAACCACTGCTGGTCACTGCTTCTGATTATCCATGAATTCTCTGCGGGCCTGCAGCTATTAGGATCTTTTTTTTTTTTTTTTGTCTGAAAAAAATATTTTGCCTTAATTTTCAAAGGATTGTTCTTGCCTTTTTTTTAAAGATATTTTGACATTTTCCCCCAGCACTGTAAATCATCTTTCTATTATGTCTTGGCTGTGTGACTTCTCTTTTTTCCCTCCAGCTTTCCTGAGATATAACTGACATACAAGACTGTCCAGTTTAAAGTGCACACTGTGTTGATTGCACCTAGTAGGACGGCATACCTGGAAATAAGGATAATTTCCCTTCCTTTCTGATTTCTAGACCTTTCTTTTTTTCTCTTGGTATTAAAAATTCTTTCTGAATTTTATTAATAATGATGCACCCTTCTCTTTCTTGACTTGAAGTGATCTCAGGTGACCTCAGCCTGCAGCGGCTTGAAGCAGGGTTACGGTTCCTAGCCAGCGATGGAGGTCAGGTTGTGGCAGTGAGAGAGTGGAAGCCTAGCCCCCAGACCAGTGGTCAGGGACAGGGCAGTGCCAACTCCTGCCCAAGCCTCTGGCCTGCCCTGGAGATGTCGGTCTCACCAGCCCCAACAACCAGGTGAGCTAATTAATTCCTTAACACAAATGTCCTTCTCTCTTTCTCTGCTCTCCTTCTATGGTTTGCTTTCTCTGGAAACCCTGAGGGAGGGGGAGGCTACAGCTGTGGCCGCATTGCACGGCGGGTGGAGTTGTTTCTGGTTCCCCGTGGTCGGTTCTGCCTGGCCACAGATCTCTCTGCCATCTTTCAGCCGCAGGGGTGGACGTGTGTTGACAGCAGTCTTGGGGCCTCGCCTGGCGTTCCAGTGGTTGGGACTCCGCACTTCCACTGCAGGGGGCATGGGTTCCATCGCTCTGAGGGAACTAAGATCCCGTGTGCCACACAGTGTGGCCAAAAAAAAAAAAACCCCACCACCAACAAAAGCAGTCTTGGGGCTCAGGCTGTGGGAAGTCCTGGTTCTGGGGGGAGAGGCCACGCCCTGCTCAGCTGCAGAAGCCCAGGCCCTCTTTGCTGAGGCCGCTCAGGCCGTGACTGGCTCTGGCCACGTGCTCTGGGGTCACGAACACGAGGCTGTGCGTTCCCCACTTGGCCACTTGTAGGTAAGCGCAGATTAAAGCCAACAGAATGATCATCGGGCCCCCTGGCATCACCCTTAAAGACAGCCAGAGCCTCCATTTTGTGGATGAGGAGACAGGCAGAGTGACCAGAAGCCCAGACCCTGCCCCTGCTCCTCCGTCCCCAGCCCCCACCCCTTGTCCCCTCCTACCAGGGCCTGCGCGGTACCAAGCTATGGCACAAATACGGAGCCAGACGCGGTTCATAAAAATCACCATCATTTAATAAATAGTGCTGGCTCCTCATGGATCGTCCCGGGGCCCGGCAGCACGGAGCGGCGGATGCACACAGGGACCGAGGACTCAGGGCTGGGCCTGCACTCCCCACCGGCTCCCCAGGAACAGCCAGGTGAGCAGACCCAACACTGTCGTGTCCTCAGACACGTCTCGGAAGGGACGGAGCAGGCAGAGGGCCACAGTCACATAAAAATAGAGATTTAGGGACCTTTCCATGGGTCAGGGTCCACTATACATCTTCCTGGGGGGTCTGGGCTTTCTGGGCTCTGCAGCAGAACTTTTCACATAGCTTGAAGAGCTCTGACAAGATGAACACGGACGAGGCCAATCCGGTTAAAAGCAATAAATCTGCCAACAGACAAAAAGAGGAGAAGGTCAGAGAGTGCACGGCATACCCTCTGGTCCCTAGCCCCTCGATGCCCAGCACTGGCACAATGCCTGGCATGGCCACGGAGCTCTGTCCTCTAGTTTTGGGCAGTTGTAGACAGAGGTGAGGGGTCAGGACCCAGGAGCTGAGGGCCAGACTGTCCGTGCCCACTGAGGGGGCAGAGATCTCTCCAACCCAAGATGCAGAACACTGCAGAGCCAGCTCCACCAGGACCTACTGGTCTGTGCAGGCGGCTCTGATCTGGGCTTCCCTGGTGGCTCAGCGGTAAAGAATCTGCCTGCAATGCAGGAGATGTGGGCCAGGAAGATCCCCTGGAAAAGGAAATGGCAACCCACTCCCATATTCCTGCCTGGAAAAATCCCATGGACAGAGGAGCCTGGAGGGCTACAGTCCATGGGGTTGCAAAGAGTCGGACACGACTGAGCGACTAAACAACAGAGCTGGGCAGCAGGCCTGCCAACTTCGGCTGTAAAGAGAGCCTTCCTGGGGCAGACGCCCCAGGCCGTGGCTCCCGGTCCAGCCCCACCCTGACTCATCCAGGTGGCCTGGCCCCCGAGCCTCTGCGTGGCTCCCTGTTGTCGAGGATTCGTGACAGCCACGGTGCCTGGCACAGACCTCGCACTTCTTTAGACGAGGTAAGCTGATGGAATTCCCAGTGGATGGAAATAGCTGTAAAAACATTGTTTTTTTCTTTTGTCTGCACTCCCAGTGACCCTGCTTTTTAGATTTCGGGGAAGAAAAAGCTGAGAGTCCCCAGGTATTTAGCATCCTTGTCTCCACCACCTCAGACACAACCAATGGTTTTATGGTCCTCAGATCCTGGGCAGGGCCGGCAGTCTCACCAGCCCCCTTGCCCGCTGGGATCTGAGGTCCCCAGTGGAAGGCTGGGCCGGTGGTCACCCCGGAGCCCTCCCCGCACAGGCTCTGCTCACTGCCGCTCCCCAGGCCTCTTCCTCCCTCTCTGTTCCTGCCCGTCAGTGTTTCAGGCATAGGAGGCCCAGTCACCCTGCACGGCTTTCACGGAAAGATGGTGGGGCTGCCAGAAGCCTGGGGCTCTGCCCGGGGCTGGTGTGCTTGGGACCTGGAGGGCCGCAGTCTCTACGTGTGGCCTTCTCAGCAGGAACTGCCGGCCAGCCCAGTCCGGTCTCCAGGTAAGCAGGGTCCCTGTCACACAGGCCCCACTACAGGCCCCAGCAGGCTGACACACTCCTAGGCCTGGGCAGCACGTTAGAGGCTGAGCCAGCATAGACCGTGGTCCATCCGGCTGCCCCGGGGCCTCCTGTCCCAGGATGGGGAGGGGGGTGGCCAGGGTGTTGCGACCCCTCTGCCCTCCCCTGACTCCCAGCAGGGGCTCCAGCCCCTGAGTCTCACGCCTTCTCCAGGCCTGCGTGGCGTCCCCCCATCCTGCCCGGTGCTCGTGTTCAGGCACGAGCCCAGTCCCCTGGGGACAGGACGGCCCCTCGAGGTGACTTCACGCCCTGGGCAGGCAGTGAGGATATTCCTCATGAGCCCTCCCACTCACCCAGCGCCCCCAGGCTCTCCGTCTGGAAGACCCTCTGCAGGGGCGGCGTGTAAATGACGGCCAGCTGTCCCAGGATGGAGCCGAGCACGGAGTAGAGGAACGTGCGGTTCCGGAGGAAGCCGATCTCGAAGATCAGCTTGGTCTGTGGGGAGAAGGGCACAGTCAGCACACACGAGCCGCTGGAGCACTCGGGCCGGGAGGCTGCGATCCCGTCCTGCCGGGGGCTCACCTGGGAGCGGCAGGTCAAGGCGTTGAAGAGGTCAAAGAACACGAAGCAGGTGAAGGCCATGGTTGTGGTGCGCGGGGTGCTTGCCCTGTCCTCGGGCATCTGGAACACGAGTGCACGGGGTGAGGAGGTGCGGGGGAGACGGGGGACCCAGCTTTCAGGACCACTGTGTTAGAACCTACACCTGGCTGAGCGCCTGGGCTGGACAAAGGTGGGCCTCTCCACCTTCCTGAGGTCAGGATGCAGGAAGGAGGCAATCCGCGCCTCTTGGGGTGGGATGGGGGCACGCTCGAGAAAAGCTGAGAAGTGGGGGTGATCCAGTGTCCCAGCCAGCCCCTCTCCTGCACACAGGTGATCGGGTGCCTGCCTCACACGCCTGCCTGATTCTCTACCTAGGTCACTGGCGCTCTCAGCACAGGGGTGCCTGAACCTGCGGGGCCACAGAAAGGTGACCCATGGAAAGACCCCCCTGCCTACAGAGGAGAAAAGACAGTCTCTTCAGACTGGATGGCTATAGGTAAGAGAGTGAAATCAGAACATTCTCTAACACCACACACAGAGATAAATTCAAAATGGATTAAAGACCTAAATGTAAGACTGGATACTGTAAAAATCCGAGAGGAGAACAGGAAAAACACTTGACATAAACCACAGCAACACTTTCTCTGATCTTCCTCAATGAAAGTAACAACGAAAAGAAACACATGGGGCCTCAGTAAACTTGCTTCAGAGTGTGAAATGTAACACAGCAGGGGCTTTTGTGAGTTTGACGTCCAGGAAGGAAGGGCCCGCACCTGGAAGCTTTGGCACCTGCTGCCCAGGCCTCCCAGGGCTGGCTGACCCTCAGGCCCAGCAGACCTTGGTCCAAAAGGTAAGTCTGTTGCTTTGTAAAGCCGTTTTAGTGTCCTTGACCAAACGCATTCCTGCTGAGATGCAAGAGGCATCGTCGTGTGGATGAATAGAGGGTTGCTTTCAAGCCCTGAGACCCTGAGTCAAAGAGCTTGACTTTTCCATGTGTTTTTAATTGGAGGGTAATTGCTGAACAGTGTTTGTTGATTTCTGCCATACAACGCCGTGATTCGGCCGTGACTATGCACATACCGCCTCCCTCCTGAACCACCATCCTAGGTCGTCACAGAGCTGAGCTCCCTGAGCTACGCCGCAGTGTCCCACTACATGTCTGTCTGACACCGGTAAAGTGGATGTTTTAGTGCTGCTTCCAAGAGCTGGATTCTCATGGAACATTTCTCTGAGGACTTTTCCAGTTGTCCTTGATATTTCTATGCAATGAGGAGTGTCCAGTTTTCAAGTCTTAACAGCTACTTCTGGGGACTTGGCCCCATCTCTGGGATTTGAATGGGACTCATGGCCCATCTTCCTGTCTTAGAAGCTTACAGTGATCTCTGCTCCCCTTGGGGACTCCTCTCTTTCTCGCCTTACAGTTTGCCGCTTAGAGTGGAGGCTCAGCAGGCAGGGTGACGGCGCTGCCCGTTCTTTCTGGACCTCTGGCAAAAGGGAATGAGCAGGGAAGAGCACCGCTCCCCCCCAAGGCTGGGCGTCTTGGTGCGTGCTGTCCACAGCCCTCCACTGTGCTCGGAACCCTTTGCCAGTGTACTCATCTCTTTGGAGATAGACATGTTAATTTTCTTTTGCACAATACTTAGTACAATGTCTGAATTACTAACATTTAAAATATTTCCTTTCTTAACTCCCCCATTTGCTTTGCTCGCAGCCTAATATGTTCCTTCATTTGGCAGAATTCTGCAACGTCACCCACCACTGAGATTGCTCGGTCCCTGACGTATTGCTATTGATTTGTTTCTGGCAGTAGCTTGACCTAAAATGTGTGTAACAAGCAGGCGTTTTATGATAAAGCTGTTGTGTCGTGTGTGCTGTGTGTGGAATGCAGAGAAAGATCCAGATTCCGCGTGACAGTGCCAAAAAATATAAGTAGCCATTGTGCAAATCCCAGCAGGGCTATTTCTCTTTCGTGGCCTTTTAGACTTTCGTTGCCCTAAAATTTCATTTTATTGGAAGCCTGCATTTTCCACCTGGTATTTCTTGACAGGATTTTTTTTTCTACTTTAGTTTCTAAAATTCCGTATTTCAAGAAAGAAAACACTTTTGCACAGAAAAGTAAGTCATCAGCAGATGAAAAGACAACCCTCAGAATGGGAAAAAATATTGTCAACTGAAGCAACCGATAAGGGATCAGTCTCCAAAATATACAAAAACCCAATAAAAAAATGGACATAAGAACCAAATAGACATCTTCCCAAAGACAACGTACAGATAGATGGCCAAGAGGCACATGAAAATATGCTCAACATTCCTAATTATTAGAGAAATGTAAATCAAAACTACAATCAGATACCACCTCCTACCAGTCAGAATGCCCATCATCAAGAAGTCTATACACACTGGAGAAGGTATGGAGGAGGGCAGCCCTCTTACACTGTGGATGGGAATGTAAAAACTAAAAATAGAATTAAGATCCAGCAGTCCCATTCCTGGGCATATATCTGGAGAAAATCACAATTTGAAAAGATACATGCGCCCAAATGTGAATGGTAGCAGCACCATTCACAATAGCTAAGACATGGAAGCAGCCTAAGTCTCCATCAGCAGAGGAATGGATAAAGAAGGTGTGGTGTGTATGTGCATATATATTTTATATAATGGAATATTACTCAGCCATAAAGAATGAAATAATGCCATTTACAGCAACATGGATGGACCTAGAGATTACCATCCTAAGTCGGACAGAGAAAGACAAATACGATATTGCTGGATGTGGAATCTAAAAAAAAATGATTCAAATGAACTTATTAACGAAACAGACTCACAGACTTCAAAAACAAACTTAATGATTACCAAAGGGGAAATGTGGAGGGATAAATTGGGACTTTGGGATGAATTTATATATAAGGACTTACTGTATACAGCACAGGGAACTCTACTCAATATCCTATAATAAACTATAAGGTAAAAAAAAAAATCTGAAAAAGGATGAATGAATGTACGTATGACTGAACCACTTTGCTGTACACCTGAGGCTAACACAACTGCTGAATCAGCTGTACTCCAAGATAAAAGTTTTTAAAAAAGGTAAGGTCTCCCAAATAGCCACCTCCTGGGACTAAAACAGGAGTTTCTCTCAGAGCTGAGGTTGTTTCCCAGGGGTAACAGCAAGCAGGAGAGGCACCGGGTCCCCTTCTTTCTCTGCCACCTCCGCCCACCGCCTGCTGCCCCTCGCCCACACCCCATGGAGCCTGAGCCCCGGGGGCGGGGCCTCACCGCCGTGCCTAATCAAGCCCGCGAGGATGCCCTCACCTCCTTCCAGAAGATGAAGAGGGTCCCGCTGATGATGGTGGTGGCCGAGAGGAGGATCCGCAGGACAAGGGCTCGGCTCAGGATCTGGTCCTTGACGTTCCGCGGCGGCTGCCGGAGTGTGTCCTTGTCCACTGGCTCCACACCCAGGCTGCTCGGGACAAAACCGGACGCTTTGAAATAAACCACTGAAGAGACGTGCAGAGGTCGAATGCACAAGGTCATGGTGAAGTGACGCGCCAGGGTCCACGTGGAAGGCCTGGACGGGCGTGTGCAGCGCCTCCAGGTCGTCTCGGCCCCTCCCGTCTTGGTCCTCTGCCCCCTCCCTCATCGCCCGGCTCCCCTCGGTTCCTCCCTGGGTACCCATCACGGCCTGGACCCTGTGGACAGCCCTGCAGGTCTTCCACCTGCGGGGCCACAGAAAAGCCCGCCCTCGGCCGACCTAATGATCCTGAACAGCGCCTGGCCACCCCATCACCTGGGGGACCGTTCCACCCCAGCTTGGGCCTGGCCTCGTCCCAGTTGGCCTGGAGAAATGGGATCTGCCTTCAGCCAACTCTGAAATAGGATCAGCCAGCAGGGCGGTGTGGGGACACCAAGGAGGTAGCACGCTGGGGGAGACCCCTCCTAGGCAGATATGGCTGGGGTCCATCTGTGCTCACACCCCGTTCCCAGGAAGAGCATGGAGAAGAGGTAAGCCTCTGGCCATGGGGGGGATGAAGCTGTCACTGGCGATTAGATCAGTAATAGTAACACTTCAATGGCCCCACCTACCCTGTGCTCAGACACAGGGAAGCCCCTCGTGTGCTCACGCAGGCCTCCCCACCTCCAGAGCCCATCCTGCCTCCTGTGTCACTCTGCTGGCCTCACATCCCCTTCTCACTCATCCAGCCACTATTTCCCTAAGCGCCTGCTGTGTGCCGAGCACCACTGCAGAGCCGAGGACCCTGCAGGGAACAAAGCCTTCCCCCACAAAGCTGACATCCTACAGGGGAGATGGATTATGATCAGATAAACAATGAAATAGTTTCCCCTCTAGGCAAAAATAAAGCAGGGTAAAGTGGCTGGGAGGGAGGAGGCTGCTGCTAGGGTAATCAGGGAGGACTTCTTGGAGGCAGTGACCAGAATGCAGGTAGCCCAGGGAGAGCCTTTGAGGCAAAGGGTTTGCCACTGCCCGGCCAGCCCACCAGATGCCTCCTCCCGTGCTCAGTGTGTACCCCTTGTTGTGTCCCCCCGGCACGTCCCCGCCAGCCCACTGCCTCACCTCTGTGCTGGCGGCCCGTCCATGATGATGTTGATCCACAGGATCTGCATGGCATTGAGGGGGTTGGGCAGGTTGCACACGGTGGACAGCGTGATGAGGCTCAAGGCCGAGATGCTCCTGCAGGGCACACACACGGCAGGTCACCAGCTGCTCCCAGACCCGGCCACTAGGGGGTGCCGGCCTGGACTTACGTGCTCAGCTGAAAGCGGACAAAGTTCTTGATGTTATGAAAAATCCCCTTGCCTTCCTCCACTGCGTTCCTGCAAGAGAGGAGAAAGCGTTTACTGACAAAGACGGCAGGGTGGGAAGGGTCAGCCAGCTCCGTCAGTTGCTAAAGGAAGCGATGGTCTCCTTGCTGGCATCCTCGGGAACGGTAGAGGAGGGGGCTGTCCTAATAGGCGTCACCAGCCCCTGGGGATGGGTCCCCGAGCCACGATCACCCTTCTGTCTGAAGACTGCACACAGATCATTCTCTCACCTAAGCCCTGGGACCCCAGCCCTCACCCAGGATTCCCAAAGTGCCTCCTGCCCCTCGGCGATTCACCCAAGAGAACGGGCCCCTGACCCTGCTTTCCGTGGGGTGGGCCTGGGGACGCCGTGCACATCCACCGCAGCAGAGCAGGGGGCCGCCACCCCAGGTGTTTCTGTGACTAAGGAACCACCTGAAGGGCGGCTTACATGATGGCCGAGAACTCGTCGTCCACCAGGATCATGTTGGCGGCCTCCTTGCTGACGTCCGTCCCCGTCTGCCCCATGGCGATGCCGATGTCCGCCGACTTCAGGGCGACCGCGTCGTTCACCCCGTCCCCGGTCATGGCCACAATCGCCCCTGTCTCCTGCAGAGCCTTCAGAAAGAGGAGCCCAGGGAGGGGGGGCTGCAGCCTGAGCACCTGCCTTCCAGACCCTTCTCTCCCATCGCCCCTCATCTCCCTCCACATCAGGCGAGCCATGACCCTCTCAGCCTCAGCTTTTCCATCTGCAAAGTGGGATCACAGCCCCTCCTTTTCAGGGCTGTGGTGAGCCCTAAACTAAGACCACAGAGGGGACAGTGCCTGTGTCATCCATCACCATGACAACAAAAACTGGCCACCTGCTTCTACAAGGATGAAGTAACCAGCCACTGCAGCCGCTGACCTTCCACACACCCCAAAAGCAGCTCAGGGTGGAGATGAGGAGTGAGGGAGAAACCCACAGAACAGGCTAGCTATTTTCAGGAGCGGATGTTACGAGCCTCGATTCTTACATCCTTTCATATCCAGAAAAGCGCTAAAAAGTCATCATCAGAGACATCTGCTCCTCGTGACTAGCACCAAGCCTCCGCTACAACGCGTGCCGTCAGCACGGCACCAGAGTCGCATGTCTGGTGTCACAGCGTCCCTCCATCTGTCCTCCCCGCCCTGGGCGGTTCCTCAGCACTACCTGAGGTGCTGTCTCTGGGCTATCATCCTCATTCTGCCTCAAGTAAAACTCACAACTCCCACGGTGTGCTTCATTTTTTTCAGTTGACAACCATTAACAAAGAATAATCAGTTTGTCCCCATGTGAATCCATGTCGTGCCCAATAGGTATTAATATTTTCTTTGAAGAATGACTGGCACAGAGATTCACTCTGTAGAACTAAAAAACCCCCAAGTAACACAGAAGAGAAAAACACAAGCATTAAAGAGCAACTTTTCAAAGCATCCGTGTGCAGGAAAAGCACACGTCTGCAGGAGTCTCTCACTCCAGCCCTCTTGTTTTTGAAGCACCGTCACACCAGCTCTTCCTGGGCACTGCTGTGGGCCAGGCAGCTGTAAAGGCTTCACGGGCTGGCTTCGTTTCACCCTCTTCTCTCCTGCCTTGTGAATTAGCTGGTATTGCTCACATTCTCCCCAGTTTACAGATGAGGAAACTAAGGCCTGGAGTTAATACACCAAATTAATACACCAAGAAGCACCCAACTAACCAAGGCTGGCCTCTGCGTTCCTCCCTTTGCACCACCCAGTTCCCATTCCCTGCCTTTGGTGGACACAGCACAGGGCCTCCCCAGTTCTCCTCTCCCCAGAGGCTGGGGCAGCTGCCCTGGGGCCCCCACTGGGCCACCCGTGAGCAGAGCCACCCCCCGCCCCCCACCCACCTCGAGCTGTGCCCCGAGGGACCAGAAGAGGCACACGACTGACCTTGATGATTTTGAGTTTGTGCTTTGGGCTGGTCCTGTAGAAGACGGACACCTGGAGCCGGAGCCGGAGAGGACGGAGCATCAGTGCTGAGGACGGGGCAGCCCCGCCCTGCCCCCGCCGGCGAGCCCCGGGGGGGACCCCACCTTCCCGATGTGCTCGGCCAGCTCTCCCTGCTCCGCGCTTTCCACCTCTTCCCCGGACATGGCGCTCAGCTTCCCGTTGCACAGACCGACGTTCCTTCCTGGGACGGGAAGGGGATGGTCCCTTCTGAGGGCCTGAGCCTGTGGTCCCTGCCCTCACCCCTCACTGCGCCTGCCTGACATCTGGCCCTGCCTTGGCCACTGGGAGAAACAAGAACAAAACCACCACTGCTCCAGTTGGAGAGCACCTGCTATGCTGTGCGTGCGCTCAGTTGTGTCCGACTCTGCGGCCCCGTGGACTGCAGCCTGCCAGGCTCCTCTGTGCATGGGATTCTCTAGGCAGGAATACTGGAGCGGGTTGCCACTCCCTTCTCCAGGGGGTCTTCCTGACCCAGGGATCGAACCTGCATCTCTTGCATCTCCCGCACTGCAGGCTGATTCTTTACCCCTGGTCCCACCTGCTATGGTATGTGACCTTAATTCCATCCACAGAACAAACTGGCAATGAAGGCCTTATGATCCCCACTTCAGAGATGAGGCAACTGAGAGGGAGGTGGTTTTCCCAAGGTCACAGGGCAGCTAAGTGCTAAGACTGGACCCGCCATGGTTCTTTCTGTCTGATTCCAGAGTCTGTGATCTTCCCCCAGTGCCAGGCTGCCTCAAGACAAGAGGGGGAAGAAGACCAAGGTGTGACACCCCTCCCAACAGTAATAAACGCAGTAGGAGGAGGAGGGGGGAGCTGGTCCTCTGCCGAGGAAGAGCCTGAGGGTCAGAGTGGCTCACTGGTTTGCTCAGGGCACACGGCTAGTGGCACAAGGCAGACTGGGCCTGTGGAGATGAGGTGTGATCGTGGGTGGACGGACAGCCGGAGCACACAGAAGCTTCTCAGTGTGCACGAGGTCCTTTCCTCTTTGGGACAACCTGCCGATGTTTGAGAGACAAACACCCACTCGGGCGGTGGGATGTGGGTCCTTGAGCCTCAGAAATCTCTCCCTAGCACGTGGAAGGCAGGCGTGAGCTCTGCTGACCAGGTCCCTCGAGGAATAAGCACTGGTGGTGGCCCGTGCCCTCCACCCCTCCCCGGGTACCTATCGCCAAGGCCGTCTCCAGAGCATCCCCCGTTATCATCTTCACGGACAAGCCCGACTCCGAGAGAACCTGGACTGCTTCCTTCACGCCAGCCCTGGGAGGGTCGATGATTCCGATGAGACCCAGAAACGTCAGCTTTCCCAGCTCAGGCCCGGAGGCCAGGGCCAGCACTGTGGACAGAGCAGGTAGGTTTGGAAAACTTTCGTCCCCAGTCGGCCCGGCCCCCACCCCATCCGCGAGGGGCTGGGCCCTAAGTTCCTGGACCACAGTGGGAAGGGAAGGTATTCTCAGTGGTCCTCAGGCCCGTGCAGGCCAGCAGCTTTTGACGGCTCACCCACGATGGGGAGCAGGGCCAGCGACAACGCGCCCCATGAGAAACGGGACCCTGTCCACCGGCGGCGGTGTCCCACCCAAGGGAAGCAGCCAGGAGAACGCCTGTGGGCTGGCACACGGGACGTTTCGACAGCCTGCTGTCTCTCATTGCTCTGCCCTTCTCGGTCACTGCCAGCAGACTTGGGGTGGCAGCTACCAAGTCACAAAAAGTGTACGGGAGGAACACAGGCGAGAGGACAGTGTTTCAGCAGCACAGAAGCCAGGCCCGGCTCGGGACAATGCTCTGAAGAGGGTGCTATGAGAACTGACCTTACTGTGTCACCTTACTGATACTGGAGGGAGGCTGTGGCCAAGAAGTTTCAGCTGTGACCCCTCGGTCATCAAACTGTGCTGGAGATGCAGGGGGCGTGTACCAGTGATGCTGGGGACATGTACCAGTGATGCAGGGGCCGTGTACCAGTGATGCTGGGGACAGGTACCAGTGATGCAGGGAGCGTGTGCCAGAAATGCAGCGGGTGTGTGCCGGTGATGCTGGGGGAGTGGGCCGGAGATGCAGGGGGTGTGTGCTGGAGATGCAGGGGATGTGTACCAGTGATGCTGGGGACGTGTACCAGTGATGTAGGGAGCGTGTGCCAGAGATGCAGGGGTATGCGCCAATGATGCTGGGGGAGTGTGCCAGAGATGCAGGGGGTGTGTGCTGGAGATGCAGGGGGCATGTACCGGTAATGCTGGGGACGTGTACCAGTGATGCTGGGAACATGTACCAGTGATGCAGGAAGTGTGTGCCGGAGATGCAGAGGATGTGTGCTGGAGATGCTGGGGACGTGTACCAGTGATGCTGGGGGCATGTGTCGGGGATGCAGGGGGTGTGTGCTGGAGATGCAGGGGGTGTGTACCAGTGATACAGGGGGCATGTACCAGTGATGCTGGGGGCGTGTGCCGGGGATGCAGGGGGCATGTGCCGGAGATGCAGGGGGCGTGTACCAGTGATGCTGGGGACAGGTACCAGCGATGCTGGGGACAGGTACCAGTGATGCAGGGGGCGTGTACCAGTGATGCTGGGGGCGTGTGCTGGGTATGTAGGGGGTGTGTGCCAGAGATGCTGGGGGTGTGTGTCAGTGATTTGGGTGCCATGCCTCCCTTCCTACCTACCCTGCTAACCTCTGTCCCAGAGATCTGCCACACCCTACCTTCAACACTTGTCAGCGAGCTACTAGCAATTTATAATTTCTGCCCCCTGCAAAGAAAAACTAAGGCAATTGAAACCAATATAGCAAGCCAATGCTGCTCAGTTTCCCCTGAGGGAGTACACATGTTCCAGAGTGTTTTTAGACACTTTCTCTGATAACAGACAGGCTGGCACATGACAGCAGGGAGTCTTACTTAATGTTCAGCCCATCAGAGAAGGTGTCGGCTCTGGTGCAGCAAGCTGGAAATGGCCAAGAAATGAAATGTCTGTTCATTTACAAGAACCGTGGCTTTTCCTGAAAGCAGGCCTTGAGCAAGATGACCAATCAGGAAAATCAACGTTTCTGGGGCGGCCCGTTCACACGTCTTAGAAAACTCAGGACCTCTCTTCGCACACACGAGGTTCATCTGGGTTAACGGGTGTCATCTGGCGGCTAGGATGTGGAGGGCATCCTATGCTTCATCTGCCCAGGAGGGTCCACCCTGGCTTTGCCCCCATCAGCGCTCTACCTGACGCCCCTCTGATCATTACTGTGTTGACCAGGGACCATGCGTTATGACGCTTGAGAAGTCAGCATCATGTGCAGACTCAGAGTAGGGCTGGGAGCACAGCCACTGACCTCGCAGGCCCAGGGATCCCATCTTCTTCTCCTCCTGCTGGCAGAAGGCTCGCTGCTGGGGCGTCAGCGGCAGGGGGATGCCCCCATGGTTGTACATGGCGCAGTAACGAATCACCTCCTCAAAGGCCCCCTTCATGAAGTACATATCTTCCCGCTCCTTGGAAAATACAGAGGGGAAAACATTGGCGGTCACTGCCTGCTTCAGCTCCTGGTGACCATCACCTCGTCCACACGGAGATGTTCACGGCGGGGTCATTGATCTGTTTCCGTTAACGATGATGATCTGGGATAAATGACCCCACCTGGAAGAGAAGTTATAGGAAGTCCACGTGATGGAACCACACGCAGCCCAGAGAGGGCTGATCTGTGACCCGGACACCCGCCCCCTGCATCAGGGCCCCTGCTCAATTGTTGCTCAGAGCATCCACATGTTTCATGAACTGGTCATATCCCAGCTTTTACATGTGTGACTGACTCCTAGGTGTCCAGTTCAGGGAGACTTCCGAGCGAGGGAGGCACCATGAACCTGGCTTATGAGGATGAACCCAAACGAGCAGCTGACCCTTTTCTGGTGTATCTGTTAAGCTCCGTCTCCCCTAGACCGTAAGCTCCAGGCGGCCGGTGCCTTGTCAGTATGAGCCCCAGCCCTAGCACCGCGCCCACTTGCTCATGGTGGACGGTGAAGGCACTTGTATGCACTGACACGGAAAGCTGGCCCGGATGTCACTTAAGGGAAAAGAGTCAGCTACACACTACACGCAGCAGGACCTGCTTGAGGGACTGGCACCCACGTGCTGCTGCTGCACCTGCAGATGCCGGAAGGCTCGATCTCCGACTGAGGGGCAAGTGGGGACGGGGTGGGCAGAGAGAGGAGAGGGCAGGATGGTCAGAAGGGTCCACTTTTTAAGTCACATTTCTATCATTTTTTTTTTCAATGAAAATATATTATCATTGCCTTAGGGGGAAAATAAGATTTGAAGGTATTATAACATTGAATAAAGTCCAGAACGCCTCTTAAGCACCAGGAATCTATATTATACTTGTCCACTCACGGCAAAGACTTGGGATAAGCTAGCTGAGCTGCCTGCCACCGTGAATGAGATGGAAAATCTCAGCATAGACAAGACATGGCAGGTTCCAGCAAGAGCAGAAAGTTTGGAGCAAAAGGTGGAAGGCAATAAAAATCTTTTTAAAAGAGAAAGAAAAGGTGTTTTTTTGTTTTTTTTTTTTTTCAGTAGAAGATCTGAAAAGCTACAGAAAATTTAAAAAAAGGGGAGGGGGAAGATAGGGTGGGCTATCTCACCCAGGGATAGCTGGTAAGAGGTTGGTACATATTCCCCTTGGTGGCTTAGAACATACACATGCACACACATGTGAGGTCATCTGTCTATGGTGGACACTAGGGGGTGCGTCCAGGATCGTTCCCCCATTGCAACAGTTACATGAGCTCATACGTGTAAAGAACCCAGCATGAGAGCAATGTGACAAAAGGAGCCCAAGTTAGCAATGGGCTCAGCGTCATCAGTAGGAGCCTGTACGCACTCTGGTAGGAATTACTCAGTGACCGTACTGCAGGCCGCTGAGTCTCATACGCGAACTCACATCAGAACCCCCAGCAAACACAGACGACTGGATTCCACCCCTGGAACGTCTGATGCAGTGAGTCTGGGGTACAGCCTGAGAATCTGCATTTCAAACAAATCCCAAGGAGATGCTGCTGCTGGTCTGGGACCCCACTTTGAGGACCAGAGATTCAGAAGACAATCCCGAAAGTGGCCCCAAGATACTCAGAGCTTTCATCGCCATCAACTGTATTTTCACGTCTTCGGATGTCATAGAAGCAGCTGGGAACTTGAAACGCATCTCCTGACCTCTGCATTTTGCTTTGCTGGGGTGGGGGTGGGGGCTGGAAGGGGGAAGAGAGGCAACCTCACCTCGTTCTTGGAGCTGCACTGAACCGCCATCCACTTCTGCTCCGAACTGAACGGGATCTCTCTCTTTCGGACGTATGAATCTTTAATATCGCCTAAGTCCATCTGGGGTAATAAATGCGATGTTTTCAGTGAGTCATCCTAAACCAATTTCTATGCAAAGCTCGGTCCATTTAAATTATTCATTATTCAAACCACCTCGGGCAGATGAGAAATCCAAGCGTTTAGGTCACGGAGAAAGGCCATGGGGTTTCTGCCAGGAGGAATGTTTCAGACTTGAAGAGATGGCAGAAGAAGCCCCTGGGAGTGGGTGCCGGCGGTCACCCCTGGGGTCCCTGCCAGTGACATTCAATTGATCTCTGATGCTTTCAGGCCAGTTCCTGGACAGATCTGAGCCTCTACTTCCCCAGATGTAAACCAACCCTAATGCATTCCACTGCCCACTCAAGGGGTGAAAATGGGTACTTAGGGGGTAAAAAAATCTAGTCCTTTTATGTATTAAAAAAAAAAAAAAACCACATACAGTACAGGAACAGACATACAGTACATCTGTGATGTTAAATACCTGTACACCTGCCTGTGTTAGCTGCTCAGTCATGTCCGACTCTTTGTGACCTCATGGACTGTAGCCCGCCAGGCTCCTCTGTCCGTGGGATTCTCCAGGCAAGAATACTGGAGTGGGTTGCCATGCCCTCCTCCAGGGAACCTTCCTGACCCAGGGATCGAACCCAGGTCTCCCGCATTGCAGGCAGATTCTTTACTGTCTGAGCCACCAGGGAAGGGTGGTGGGAACCTCCCTGGTGGCTCAGTGGTTAGGCCTTGACCTTTCAAAGAAGGGGGTGTGGGTTCCATCCCAGATTGGGGAGCTAAGAACTCACGTACCTTGAGGCCAAAAAACCAAAACATAAAACCAAAAGCAATGTTGTAACAAATTCAATGAAGACTTTAAAAATGGCCCATATTTTTTTAAAAAAATCTCATGGAGGGAGTGATTAGGGGAAAAACACCTTAAAAGCCTCCTAAGAGGGTGCTTATTTAACTTATATGCAGAGCACATCATAAGAAATGCTGGGCTGGATGAAACATAAGCTGGGGTCAATATTCCTGGGAGAGATATCAGTAACCTCAGATATGCAGATAACACCACCCTTATGGCAGAAAGGGAAGAAGAGTTAAAGAGCCTCTTGATGAAAGTGAAAGAGGAAAGTGAAAAAGTTGGCTTAGCTCAACATTCAGAAAACTAAGATCATGGCATCTGGTCCTATCACTTCATGGCAAATAGATGGGGAAACAATGGAAACAGTGAGAGACTTTATTTGGGGGGGGCTATAAAATCACTGCAGATGGTGACTGCAGCCATGAAATTAAAAGACGCTTACTCCTTGGAAGAAAAGTTATGACCAACCTAGACAGCATATTAAAAAGCAGACACGTTACTTTGCCAACAAAGGTCCGTCTAGTCAAAGCTATGGTTTTTCCAGTAGTCACGTATGGATGTGAGAGTTGGACTATAAAGAAAGCTGAGCGCCGAAGATTTGATGCTTTTGGACTGTGGTGTTGGAGAAGACACTTGAGAGTCCCTTGGACTACGAGGAGATCCAACCAGCCCATTCTAAAGGAAATTAGTCCTGAATATTCATTGGAAGGACTGATGCTGAAGCTGAAACTCCAATATTTTGGCCACCTGATGCAAAGAACTGACATTTGAAAAGACCCTGATGCTGGGGAAGATTGAAGGTGGGAGGAGAAGGGGACAAAAGAGGATGAGATGGTTGGATGGCATCACCGACTCAATGGACAGGAGTTTGAGTAAACTCTGGGAGTTGGTGATGGACAGGGAGGCCTGGCGTGCTGCAGTCCATGGGGTTGCAGAGTTGGACGTGACTGAGCGACTGAACTGAAGAGGGTGTCATGGGTTACGTGTATCCCTAAAGACACATTGAAGGTCTAACTCCCCAGGGCCTGTGATGTGGAAATAAGGTCTTTGCAGGTGTGACAATGTTAAGATGAGGTCATTGGGGGAGCTGATTCCAGTATGACTGGTGTCCTTTAAGGAAGAGGACCCGGCCACGTGAGGACCTGCCTCACTCAGACAGGACCTTGAATCCCGCTACTAATCCGGCTCCCAGTGAAAGAACTGCCCACACGGACAGCACAGACCTCCTACCTTCATTGCCAGGGCCACCAAGGCACCCTCTGTCGGCTGCCCCATCACGGTGTTTTTTCTGATGATGGCGTTGTTGGCAACACAGCCGGCCTGCAAAGCAGGGAGGGGTTTCTGAAGGTCATTTGTTAGTATTTGGAGCTGCACCCGTCGGGGTCCCGGGCACGCTCAGGCATGTGAAAAGGTCCAGGCCTGAAGGCTTGACCAGTTTTCGGGGCTGGGCTGGGGTGGGAGGGAGTGACGAATTTACTCTTCAAAATGTGCCAGAGTCCCCACTGTGCAAAAGCCACACGGTAACACTGGGTTGACCAGAAAGTTTGTTCAGGTTTTTCCATCACATTTGAACATACTTTTCAGCCAACCCAATAATTTACTGACTCAGCTGAATGCTGGCTGTCACAAAGCCATCCTGAGGACTGAGAATGGGAAGGCAGGCAGACTGGGGGTCACGCATGTGAGGCCCCGCTGACGGGGACACGGCCTTCTAATCAGGATGACGAAGGGTCTTGGGATCAGACTGTGGTGACCACCTCTCGAACACACTGTGACCCACTGAACTGTACTCTCTGCAGTGGTGGATTCTGTGGCAGGTGATCTATAGCTCAATTTAAAATAATAATTGAAAAAGTAGAAACAGCTAAGAAAGCAACACAGGGGTGAATGCAGGGGTGTGTGGGGAGGGAGCAAGCAGCGGGAGCAGGGGCTCCCAGTTCTTCCCTGACCTCCCACCTCTCCATCGCTAGCTGGGCCATTTCGATAACCTGACCCATGGGGTGTGGCCCGGTTGTCACCAAGAACCAGGTGGTCCAACTGCCGTCTCTATCTGCAGACAGAATCCCCATCAGCTCTGTTTAAGACGCGTGTTTATTTCCACGGCGGCACTGTTGATGCTTACCTCCACTAATTTCCCCACCGAGACGTTGGAAAACTGCTTAATGACTTCCTTGGAGGGTAAAAGGCAGACAGTCCCATTGCCGTTGTAGCCAACTCCGCTGACCTGCAGGGCAAAGCCGCAGATAGGGGTGTCCCTGGGAGGCAAAGAGTCGCTCCCCTGGCTGACCCATATCTTTTTTCTGGGGGGAGGGTCCACCCTTGAGGACATGGTCCCACCACGAGCAAGGCTTCAAGCATGACTGTGTCTCCTGCAGAACTAAGTATTCATCAGACACCCAGTGCACTTCAGTATTGCAACAGGGCATCTTGCAGTCAGTAAAAACTATGGCTGTGAAGACCAAGTAGTAGCATATAAGACTGCTTATGTTCTAGAATGGGGGTGGACAAGCTTGTTATAGAGCCAGACAGCAAATGTTTTAGCCTTTGAAGCCCATGCAGTCTGAGTCGCAGTCACTCAGTGGTTGGCGTGCGAAAGGAACCGCGGACAGTGTGCAAACCACCAGGTGTAGCGTCATGCCAGCCAGGGGGTGGCTGCCTTCCATCAGTCATGCCCTTGCTATTTGTATTAATGGCAAGGAAACTGTCCAATAACCCACACTTATGTCTTCCTTATTGTTTTCTGGAAGATTTTGTGTGCTTTCTCTGAGAAGATAAAGGTCTGGCAGGGTACTCCTTGGTCTCGAACCTTATGAATTCACATGGACTCACCTCGGCGTGGAGCCCATCAGATGTTACGAGTTGGGTGACAGTCATTTCGTTGGCAGTCAGAGTCCCCGTCTTATCGGAACAGATGACGTTGCAGCAACCTGGACAGGAAGACGTCAGAGTTGATGGGAGAGAGAAGTCATCACCATCAACTCTCAGCCTTACGAAACACCCAGGTTGAATTATCATGGCACCAAGAAGCCCGTTCAGTCCAATTTGTAAGAACTCAACCAGCAGGAGCTCCTTACCTAAGGTCTCCACGATCGGCAGCTTCTTCACAATGACTCGCTTCCGGGCCATGCGCAGCACTCCCAGGACCAGCGTAACCGTGACGACGATGGGCAGACCCTCGGGGATGGCGGCCACAGCCAGGCTGGATGGAAAAGGCCAGATGTGTCACCTTTAACGTGCACTTAATGTGATGTGAAGTCCAGCTGACGTTGATCACGTGTTTGCCCGGTGACGCTCACCTGTGGGGTCTCCACCTCTCTGTTCTATTCTCTGCTCCCAGTCCTATGATCCACCTGCCTCCTTCTTCAGTGTCCACTGCTCTGAGCTTCCCCCTGCAAAACCCTGTTCTCCTATCAGACATCCACACTTTAGTGTGAATTAGTCTGTCCAACATTTTGCCTGTTTAAGTACTTTTGCATTTAATTGTTGCTATTATGAAAGTCTTGGACCCTTGAAAGAAATTTCCAGGATCACACAATAAGTGGACTTTTTGGGTTCAGAAAGTCCCTGGGTTAGTCTAATGGTTTAGACAGTTTCTGTGAGAAACCAGACAAGGACATGAAAACTGGGGGAGATGACGTAACACAGCGATGCCTTTGCCTAGCTTTGCAGGTTGTTTTGGTGTCTGTTCACTTCTTTAGGACCCCTTCCCCACACTTTCTGTACCACGTGGCCCCACCCCACAGTTGATTGGATTATAGGAGAACATGTGACTCAAGCTGAACCAATAAGCTCCTCCCCTGGGAATCTGCATTGGAAGCACAGAATCCCCTTCCTGTGGCAAGTGTTGTGTCTTGCCAGTGACCGCAGACCGATGGGGGAGGCTCTGGAGGGGAGGCAGACTGCAGAGCTGTGCAGTGAGCGTCACCACACCACACCCAAAGGGCTCGCTCTTTGCACAGCAGAGGCCTGCAGGTAGTCAGTAAATATTTGCTGAACACACAGGAATGAGTGAATTCATGGCAAGTGCAAGAGCCCAGACACACCCTGGCCTCACACATACTGAGCGCTCTACACAGGTGGTCCATAACCAGAAAGCCTGGCTGATGATGTCCATCCAGCCAAGCCACACACGGCTGCAGTATTTCATCAAACCTGAGGTGCTGTTGATTAGAGAGGGCACCATTATCTTGTGCATCACTAAAGAAAGGTAAAATACTGCCCATTAACCAACGACACAGTGCTTTCTTATCACCTCACTTGTGAGAAGCAGTCTGACTGCAGAGAAGGTAAAAAGTGAAAAAGAGTGTACATCTTAGAAGTGAGGAAATATGGTATGAACGGCGATCTTTTACCCGGAGACAAAGACGCATTCAGGGGAAAGTTACATAAACCAAGGTGACAGAGTTTGGTCAAGAGACTATGCCTGGTTTCTACGGTAACAGCAAGAAGGTTCCTTGGTTTTATGGCATGGGCTGACAAGACCGGCTAAGCAAACATTTGCGAAGGGTTATTGCCGGCCCTTCCCTCCTATATGGCATGGGAAGAACATTGTGTGTGTCTGGGTGCTTTCGTCAAAATAAAAAAATTAATTGGCAAACTAATAAAGATTAGGCTAGACCAGGAAAAGCAAGTGGACCTTGGCTCATCCTGAAGGTCCCTTGCTGCAGAGGGAAGCAGGAAAAAGTTTTTAAAAGGATGATTCTTGGGTTATTTGTTTTGGAGAATCTCTTGCACGCTGGCTATCTTGCCATTTCTAACTTATGATTGAGAGGTTCTGAGTGATTTCACTTCTGCTAAAAACTGAAGAGTCTTGGGACTTCCCTTGCTCCCTCCTCCATACCTCTGCCCAGCCAGTCCCCTTCCCATGTGGTCCAGTGGCTGAGACTCCGGGCTCCCAATGCAGGGGCCCCGGGTTTGATCCCTGATGGGAGAACCAAATCCCACAAGCTGCAACTAAGAGTCTACACGCTGTGGCTAGGAGACCCGGCACAGCCTACAAAAGAAAGGAGTGCGGAAAACAAAGCAAAGCTGAAGAGCCTCGTTGTTCCCAAGTCACAAGTGAAACTGCAACTAAGAGTTCACATGCTGTGGCTAGGAGACCCGGCACAGCCTACAAAAGAAAGGAGTGCGAAAAACAAAGCAAAGCTGAAAAGCCTCGTTGTTCCCAAGTCACAAGTGAAACAAAAAGACTTGGTTTTCTTTCGAGTTTACCGGAGATAGAGTGTGATGAATGGGGTGAAAGGAGCTGTTAAGACCAGAAATCAGAAATAACCTTGGGGAGGGACTTCCCTAGTGGTCCAGTGGCTAAGACGCCACACTCCCAATGCTCGAGTCCTGGGTTCAATCCCTGGTCAGAGAATTAAGACCTGGTACAGCTAAATAAATAAATAAGTATTTTTAAAAAATCACCCTGGGGAGGTGGGGTTGGGGTGCACATAGGAGCCTATTCTCTTACAGACCTGGAACTATTTAACAGTCTTTTTGGCTCTTGGAACTCTCCATGGTTGATGACATGGGTCGCGATGCGCCCTCACATGGAGGAGGTTCTCATTCATCATGGTCTGAAGGCTCTGCTTATTCTGGGAGCCCCTCACAGCTGAGGCTCGCCCTCTGCCCCTAACCCAGCCTTTGAAAGACCTAGTCATCTGAGCCCCCTTTCCAGCACCCAGCCTTCCTCCCTGGCCCCACCTCTTGCTGGAGTCCCAGCTGGGGTGGCTGGAGCCACAGCCTCACTTCTCTGATGCTTCTCTGAAGACTGATGCTTCCTGAACCGACAGCATCCGTATCCCCAGGGAGCCTGTTAGGAATTCAGGGTCTCCCATCCCCCCCACCCTCTAGCCTGAGTCACAGTCCCTGCAATCTGTTTGGGACAAGCTCTCCCAGGGACCCTCATGTGGTGAGGTTAGTTACAGTCAAGTCCAAGGCCCCCAGCTCTACAGCGTCCTCCTCTTGGGGAAGCCCTGCCCTCACCTCCAACTCCACTGTCCACGGCCACGCCCCTGCTCCCTCCTCCCGCGCCTCAGAACACGCTGCAGTTCACGCCTCCCACTGCCTCTCTGCTCCAAAGGAGAGCAGAGATGGCCGCACGGTGCGTGGAGAAGGGTTCTGAGGATGTGATTGGGCTCTGGAGGAAACGGGGCCCGTGAGGTTCCATGTGATCAGCCCCTAAGGGACCCCCCGCCCCCAACCCCATCCGGTCTCATCCCCCAGCCAGCTGCACCTCCTTCTGGGTTCCGCGGATGAGCCAGGCTTGCTGCCTCCTCCACGCCTCTGCCCCCCAGCCCCCTGCCGCCAGTCCCCTGTCTGAAGGCCTGCCCTTCCCACCCCTAGCAGGTCCGCATCTCTCCAGCTTCAACTCCTCAGAGAAACCTCCAGCTGACTTTTCTGGGGACACCCCTTCTGATCTCCCCATTTAATCCCTCTCTCAGCTGTCGTCTCCTGTGCAGTACTGATCAGAAGTTGTGACTATTTGCTAACATTCACTTAAGTTGTTCACGTTTACTTTCCCCTCCAGCCTGCATACTCCAAGGTCCAGCTCCAACAGCAGTGGACGAGGCAAGTACACAGTAAGCAGCTGCTCAGCAAACACGTGCGGGGCAAGTAAACAAGCCAACTGCCAGGACCACAGGCAGCAGGAGGAGAGTCCCTGTCCTGCCCGGGTGGTGGCCGGAGCACTGGCCGGGACCCTGGCTTTGGAGCAGAATGCACAGGGTTGGCAGTCTGTCTCCTCCGCTCCCGGAATCCTGTAACTCTGGGCAAGTGTGCTGGCCTAAGCTCCAGCTTCCCCATCAGGAGACCAGCCTGCCTGGCAGAGTGGTCCATGATGAACAAGGCCACGTGTTCCTCCAGCGCCCCACCCCTCCTCGACCCTGGCCTGTGCCACCTTCACTTTCCTGAAGATTCTAGAACCGACTCACCTAGTGTACTCAACATTCAGATACCGACACAAGGAAAAACGGCCATCGAAAGCTCTGGGTTCTGTTTTCCTTTATTCCATTCAGGGCACACATAGCTCAGGAGACAAAGTCAGGCCACCCTATTCAACTTGAGATCATGACTTTGTCTATTCAAAAGAACACCTTGGGGGACTTCCCTGGTGGTCCAGAGCAAGACTCCATGCTCCCAGTGCAAGGGAACAGGGTTCTATCCCTGGTCAGGGACCTAGATCCCACATGCTGCAACTCAGCCCCAGCGCAGCCAAATAAGTAAGTACTTTAAAAAAAAAAAAAAACTAAAAAAAAAAAACCCTCAAAAAATAAAAAAAATAGTCATTGAATACTTCTGTAACAGGACACATACCTGCCCACAGGTAGACTTTGCCCGCCTGCCTCTCAATGTACACAGTGCCCCAGTGATTTAAAAAGAGGCATTTGGAATGTTGAAAGACCCATACCTGAATCTCTTCCTACTGCTAACTGCCAGGCAACGGCATCCATTCATTTATACACAGATGGACTTGACTAAGTACCAGAGACGTGTGCATTCCAACCCCAATGCAAGGCTCTCTTGCCTACACTGGCCGGCACCCCACGGCCTCCACACTTCACACTGGATGCCCCATCCACTGGGAGTGCCTCACTGTCATTTACTATAATGGCACTTCCAACTCAGCTGTTTGCAAACAGTTTCCTTTTTTTGTATACATTAGAAAGGCTCCAAGGATCCTTGTAATAACAGCTTTCTTAATTACCTGCTTTCTGTTTTCTTTGTTAAGATGTAATTCACATATCATAAAACTCGCCCTTCTAAAGTATACAATCCAATGGGTTTTAGTATATTCAGAGTTGTATAACCATCACCATAATCACTTTTAGAACCTCTTGCTGCTGCTGCTGCTGCTAAGTCGCTTCAGTTGTGTCCGACTCTGTGCGACCCCAGAGATAGCAGCCCACCAGGCTCCCCCGTCCCTGGGATTCTCCAGGCAAGAACCCTGGAGTGGGTTGCCATTGCCTTCTCCAATGCATGAAAGTGAAAAGCGAAAGTGAAGTCACTCAGTGGTATCGAACCTCTAAGAATCCCCATAACTGTTGTGGTCCCTTTTTATTTCCTGACCTCATCTCCTGACAGGCACTTTTTCTGTCTGTATGAATTTGCCTATTTGGGGCATTTCATAAAAACAAATGGCTTCCCTGATAGTTCAGTTGGTAAAGAATCCACTTGCAATGCAGGAGACCCGGGTTCAATTCTTGGGTCGGGAAGATCTGCTGGAGAAGGGATAGGCTATTCACTCCATTATTCTTGGGCTTCCCTGGTAGCTCAGTTGGTAAAGAATCTGCCTGCAATGCAGGAGACCCCAGTTCGATTCCTGGGTCAGGAAGATTCCCTGGAGAAGGGAAAGTCTACCCACTCCAGTATTCGACTTTCACTTCACTTCATAAAAACAAAGTCATAGTATGCGGCCATTTGTGTCTGGTTTCCTCCTCTTCGGGCTTCCCAGTTGCATCAGTACTAATGTATCTGCCTGCCAGTGAGGAGACGGGTGTTCCCTCCCTGGGCTGGGAAGATCCCCCGGAGGAGGAAATGGCAACCCACTCCAGTATTCTTGCATGAGAAATCCCAAGGACAGAAGAGCCTGGCAGGCTACAGTCCATGGGGGTCACAAAGAGTCAGACACGACAGCACACACCATACATTTGCCCTCCTCTTAGCCGCATGTTTCTATGGCAACCACCCTGTATCAAATGCAGTGCTTCACTCTTTTTTGTGACTGAATAATAATACACTGCATGTTGCTTATCTGTCCGTTAATTGATGGGCATCTAAGTTTGTTTACATCATGGGTTTGATGTACTAAGTATAAATTTTTGCTCACCAACATTAAATATTTAATAAATATTAAAATAATTTCCCACATATCACCTTTGGAAGTGGTCAAACAGGAGATGGCAAGAGTGAACATCAATATTTTAAGAATCAGTGACCGAATGGACAAGAATGGGCAAATTAATTCAGATGACCATTACATCTACTACTGTGGGCAAGAATCCCTTAGTAGACATGGAGTAGCCCTCACAGTCAACGAAAGAGTCCAAAATGCAGTACATGGGTGGCAATCTCAAAAATGAAAGACTTTGGTTCATTTCCAAAGCAAACCATTCAACATCACAGTAATGCAAGTTTATGCCCCAAAAACTAATGCTAAAGAATTGGAATTGCATGGTTATACGAAGACCTACAAGACCTTCTAGAACTAACACCAAAAAAAAAAAAAATGTCCTTTTCATCATAGGGGATGGGAATGCATAAGCAGAAAGTCAAGAGATACCTGGAATAACAAGCAAGTTTGGCCTTGGAGTACAAAATGAAGCAGAGCAAAGGCTAACAGAGTTTTGCCAAGAAAATGCACTGATCATAGCAAACACCCTCTTCCAACAACACAAAAGACGACTCTACACAGGGACATGACCAGATGGTCAATACTGAAATCAGATTGATTATATTCTTTGCTGAAGATGGAGAAGCTCTATGTAATCAGCAAAAACAAGACCAGGAGCTGACTGTGGCTCAGATCATGAACTCCTCATTGCTAAATTCACCTAATTTGAAGAAAGCAGGGAAAACCACTAGGTCATTCAGGTATGACCTAAATCAGAACCCTTATGATTATACAGTGGAAGAGAACCCCATAACTGTTGGGGTCAAACAGATTCAAGGGATTAGATCTGGTAGACGTAATACCTGAAGAACTATGGATGGAGGTTTGTAACATTATACGGGAGGTGGATCAAAACCATCCCCAAGAAAATGAAATGCAAGAAGGCAAAATGGTTGTCTGATAAGGCCCTACAAATAGTTGAGAAAAGAAGAGAAGTGAAAGGCAAAGGAGAAAAGGAAAGATATATCCATCTGAATGCAGAGTTCCAAAGAATAGCAAGGAGAGATAAGAAAGCCTTCCTCAGCGAGCAATGCAAAGAAATAGAGGAAAACAACAGAATGGAAAAGACTAGAGATCTCTTCAAGGAAATTAGAGATACCAAGGGAACATTTCATGCAAAGATGGGCTCGATAAAGGACAGAAATGGTATGGACCTAACAGAAGCAGAAGATATTAAGAAGAGGTGGCAAGAATACACAGAACTGTACAAAAAAGGTCTTAATGACTCAGATAACCACGATGGTGTGGTCACTCACCTAGAGCCAGACATCCTGGAGTGGGAAGTCAAGTGGGCCTTAGGAAGCATCACTCTGAACAAAGTTAGTGGAGGTGATGGAATTTCAGCTGAACTATTTCAAACCCTAAAAGATAATGCTGTTAAATTGATGCACTCAATATGCCAGCAAATTTGGAAAACTCAGCAGTGGCCACAGGATTGGAAAAGGTATATATATTGGATTTCATTCCAATCCCAAAGGGCAATGCCAAAGAATGTTCAAACTTCTGCACAACTGCACTCATTTCACATGCTAGCAAGGTAATTCTCAAAATCCTTCAAGCTAGGCTTCAGCAGTACGTGAACCAAGAACTTCCAGATGTATAAGCTGGATTTAGAAAAGGCAGAGGAACCAGAGATCAAATTGCCAATATCCTCTGGATCATAGAGAAAGCAAAGGAATTCTAGGAAAACATCTACTTCTGCTTCATTGACTATGCTAAAGCCTTTGACTGTGTGGATTACAACGAACAGTGGAAGATTCTTAAGGAGATGAGAATACCAGACCCACCTTACCTGCCTCCTGAGAAACATGTATGCAGGTGAAGAATCAACAGGTACAATCAGATATGGAACGAGATGGTTCAAAATTGGAAAAGGAGTACGTCAAGGCCATATATTGTCACTCTGCTTATTTAACCTACGTGCAGAGTACATCATGCGAAATGCCAGGCTGGATGAAACACAAGCTAGAATCAAGACTGCCAGGAGAAATATCAATAACCTCAGATATGCAAATGACACCACCCTAATGGCAGAAAGCCAAGAGGAACTAAAGAGCCTCTTGATGAAGGTGAAAAAGGAGAGTGAAAAAGTTGGCTTAAAATTCAACATTCAAAAAATGAAGATCAGGGCATCCAGTCCCATTACTTGATGGCAAATAGATGGGGAAAAAATGGAAACAGTGACAAATTTTACTTTCTTGGGCTCCAAAATCACTGCAGACAGTGACTGCAGCCATGAAATTAAAAGACACTTGCTCCTTGGAAGAAAAGCTATGACAAGCCTAGATAGCATATTAAATAGTAGAGACATCACTTTGCCAACAAAGGTCTGTATAATCAAAGCTATGTTTTTTTCTAGTAGCCATGTACTGATGTGACAGGTGGACCATAAAGAAGCTTGTGTGCTCAAGACTTAATACTTTTGAACTGTGATGTTGGAGAAGACTCTTGAGAGTACTTTGGAGACCAAACCAGTCAATCCTAAAGGAAATCAACCCTGAATATTCATTGGAAGGACTGATGCAGAAGCTCTAATACTTAGGCTACCTGATGTGAAGAGCTGACTCACTGGAAAAGACCCCGATGCTGGGAGAGACTGAGGGCAGGAGGAGAAGGGGAGACAGAGGATGAGATGGTTGGATGGTATCACCGACTCAGTGGACATGAGTTTGAGCAAACTCCAGGAAATAGTGAAGGACAGGGAAGCCTGGTGTGCTACCGTCCATGGGGTTGCAAAGAGTTAGACACAACTGAGTGACTGAACAACAACGTATCACCTGAACCATCTTATAGACAACACAAGGTGGGGGTCCCACCCTGTGGAAACCAACATGGGCCTGAAGTGGCTCCTTCACATCCTAGATCACCAGTTGCCCCTCTGCTGGGACAAGCCTGTGTCTGCAAGCAGCCATGGAAAAGCTGTGGCAACTCCCCCTGCCTGCCTCTGCTCCTCCAGCAGGACCTGGGCTGGGATAGTTGTTTATGAGCATCGCCAGGCCGGGGAAGGCAGGTTCCCCGGGCTTAAAGCCCACACCCCGGTTCTGCTCCCTGCCATCAGCCCTGTGTCTTCTGTCCTCTCCTGCAGCCATCTCCATAAACCAAGGGCTGAGTTCCAGATGCTAATTAGAACACACACTCACCTTGTGTTCAGTTTGGCTGCAGGCACCTGCAAGGGGCACCAGGGCATCCTCATGCACCCTTAGGAGGGTTGATGTCACCCCCATTTACAGAGGAGGACAAAGAGAACCAGAAAGTGAAGATGCTTGCCTGGGGTGGCCCCGCTAGCAAGCGGCAAAGTGTTGGTCGCTCAGTCATGTCTGACTCATTGTGACCCCATGGACTGTAGCCCACCAGGCTCCTCTGTCCATGGGATTTCCCAGGCAAGAATACTGGAGTGGGTAGCCATTCCCTTCTTCGGGGGATCTCCCCAACTAGGGATCAAACCTGGGTCTACTGCTTTGTATGCAGATTCTTTACTGTCTGAGCCTCCAAGGAAGCCAGCAAGTGGCAAAGGCAGAAACTAAACTGGGCAGGCTGGTTCTCAGTTCAGTTCAGTTCAGTCGCTCAGTCGTGTCTGACTCTTTGCGACCCCATGAACTGCAGCACGCCAGGCCTCCCTGTCCATCACCAACTCTCGGAGTTCACTCAGACTCATGTCCATCGAGTCAGTGATGCCATCCAGCCATCTCATCCTCTGTCGTCCCCTCCTCCTCCCGCCTTCAATCCAGAACTGACTCATTTGAAAAGACACTGATGCTGGGAAGGATTGAAGGCTGGCTCTGGAGTCCATATTTAGCCAGGAAGACATAAACCCATGGCTCAGGGGACAAGGACGAGGAGCTGTCATTCCTTTTTCTGACGTTCATTGGACACCCCCACCACCAGACAATGCGTTGCAGGGGGACTGGGGCTTGGAGGGGAGGGGCTGCATCTGCCCCACACCGTTCCTGCCCCCAAACTCCCCACCTTCTCTTGCTGCACAAATGAAGGGCAACGGCCCAGCACCCTTACCTGACCCCGATGGTGAACATGCTGAGCAGGTGTTTCCCTTGCAGCCAGCCAGTGAACATGATCAGGCCTGGGAGGAGATGGAAACACACACATAAGTACACACACACATGTATGCATACACACACACACACATATGTATATATACAGGCTTAAGAAGAAGGGTGGCAGAGGATGGGATGGTTGGATGGCATCACTGACTCCGTGGACATGAATTTGAGCAAACTCTGGGAGATAGTGGACAGGGAAGCCTGGCGTGCTGCAGCCCACGGGGTTGCAAAGAGTCAGATGTGACTTAGCGACTGAACAACAGCAACAGAATGTTTATGAACACACGCACACACCCATCCACACACACACAAGTACGTTCTTCAACGTCTGAAGGCATTCCAAACTCATTTCCTTAGTGTTTACGGAAATACAGACACAGAGCAATTATGAATAACTTCACTTGTCACCTCTCCCATTTTTAAGGAAGGAACTCTCCTGCTTACAAAAGAGGATGGTTTTCCTTTTTCAGGAAAGGATCAAGTCAGTTCAAGTAAAAGAAACAGCCACCCGGTTTATTTGGGGCTGTTTGCAACATTTCTGAGCTATTCCAGAAGTTTCCCACAGGCTGTATGTTTACAGGACTTGCCCCAAGGTTTCTGACGTGACCAACGACAGCCGCTCCCCTGATGGGTTCACGATCTGGTCTCTCTTAGCTGATTTTATTCTGCATTTTTGTGATTAAAGACATTCCTTATCCTATTTTTCTCTTTCATCAATTGTTGGCCCAGTATTTAAACACCAGACACTGTGTTAGACACGGGGTATGTGGACAGTCAGAGATGGAGCCTTCAGGTAAAGAAGTGGATGACTCATGCTGGGGCCCATGAAAGGCCCGAGATGTTCTGGCAATGGGGCAAAGTTCAGGGTCCACCAGGCATGGCCTCAGTTTGCTCATCTGTAAAGTGGAGGAAATGACTACATCTTCCTCAAGGACTTGTTTTAGGATTTAAGATGTAACAATGCCCTTGGAGATCTCAGCATGGCTCCTGGCCCACAGTAACACCAAGTCCTGAACTGCTGCGGCCACAGTTACAAGACAGGTGAGGGGGAAGTAGGAGGTGAGAGGAGTTGCCTGTTGACACATCCTGGGGGCCTTGCCGAAGAGCATCAGCTGTGTCTTGCAGGGAAAACAGAGCCAGGTGAGTTTTCTGCTGGGCAGTAGTGGCGTGTGTGTGTCTGCATGTGTTTGGGTACGTGTGTGTTGGGGGTAGAGAGGTCATAAGATCTGATTTATTGGGGTTTCTTTTTCTTTTTTTTTTCATACTTTGACTAGCAACAGAACTCAGTAGTCAAAATCTTAGCAGGAACCCAAATAAACCTAGAAAGATTAGGGGGAAGTTTTACTAAAAATAGGGGCAGAGCCAACCCACAGGACCTGTCCCCATCCTGGGCCCTGCCACAGGAGGAGGCTGGGGGCCTCACAAAAGCCAAATGTGCTTATTTCTTCCCAAATTCAGGTTTGGTAATTTTCCATCGGTATCTAGAAATAGGACATTGTGAGTATTGAGACCACAGAGGTGACAAACACCACTTTCCCCTGAAACCGGCTGTTAAGCCTTTACCAGCATACCACTCTTTCCCAGCATCCCTAGGCCTTTCTAAGGGTTCACAACTCCCACTCTGCCAGAGCAGTTCTTGAAATATTTACTAAAAAGAGAAAACATCTGAGCGGTTATCACAGGCCTGGCCATGGACATGCCAATTTAAGTTCTAAGTTAACATGAGGAATAATGGCTTATATGAGGCAGTGACCCTGCAGCATCTCTGACCTTTGACAGATTTCATCCTGTGGAAAGGCCTGCTACGAGCATCTATTTGACAATTTGTCTTAAAGCACACCTACTTGGTATTTTCTCTGGGGGCTAGTGCTACAGCCCGTTCTCCTTCTGGCAACCCCAGGGTCTAGAGCAGGTCGCAGACAGCTTTTCCTCCAACAGGTTGGGTAGAAAACAGCACTTGCTTTATGAGCCATATGGTCTGTTGCAGCTCAAGTTGGCCATTGCAGTGTGCAAATGGCCATAGATAATATATGAATGGGTTTGGCTGTGTGCCAATAAAACAGTTATTTGTGAACACTGAAATTTGATTTTCATATAAGGTTAATGTCAGAAGATAGTCTTCTTCTGATTTTTGTAAAAGTCTTGGCTTGTGAGCCGCACAAAACAGGTGGTGAACCCGATTTGGCCTGGGAGTCAGAGTTTCCACCCCCTGCTCTAGAGAGTAAAGGGGCCCTCTGGGCAGCCAGGGGCGTGTGGGCATCCATCCACCCTGTCCCAGATGCCTGATCAGTGTAACCCCAAGGAGGGCAGGTGAATGATGGCATAGAGCCACTCTCCCTCCATGACAGACATCACTAATCTATCACAGTCCTCCTCCACCATACCTGAGCACGGCCTCCAAATCCTCTCACAAGCACAGAGCCCTCCCTGGCTGTGATAAGACTTGGCAGGTTAAGATAAAACCCACTTCCCATGAAACTGCTCCAGGGAAAACTAGGGCGGAAAGGAGGGAAGAGGACACAGAGCTATTCGAAAACAGGAAACCTACTGACTGAGCAAACTCAAAGTACAACATCCAAAATTGACATTTGGAAAGGAGCCTAGAAACTAGAGAGTGGGGAAGGGGTGGCCAGGGAGGAAAGGGCATGCAGGTCTATCTCTAGCACGATAGAATTGAGAGATCCAAATTCAGATCATATCCTCTTAACACTTTGCTAATTTTACAACCTCCTAAAGTTGTAAAGGAATGGGAGATACCTTCCATGCCTTTGGATATATGTTTTCCTTGGTCTGAAATTCCCAATCTTCTCTTTTTTTCACTTGGCAAACTCCTACCCATCCTACAAGACCCAACTTAACGTCACCTCCTCTTTGAAGCCTTCTCAACTCTCCCATGCAAAATTAACAGCTACCTTCACATTTCATATTTGTTCAGGTGTCTCTCTCCTATTTCTCTGGAGTCCTCCAAAGGGAAGAAGCTGTGTCTTACTCATCTCAGTGGCCCCAGAACCTATCGCAGGGTCAAGTGTGTCATAAGATACTCATTAAATGAACCAATGCATCTGGATGACCAGAAGCACAACAAAACTGCTGCTAGGAGGGACAGCTGCCTCTTCTCCCAAGAACTTTCTCCACTCTTCAGTTTTAGCCAGACTCACTAGAGCTCCTCTCATCACTGCTTGTGCTATGGGCAGTGGTTGGCTGCTTTGTTCCTTTATTCACTAAACCAACATTTATTGAGAATCTATAATGGCCCAGGCACTGGTTGACCCTGGAAGCTGAGAACGAAGGACACAGACTCAAAGCCAGAGCTGGAGGCAGCAGGAAGGGGCAGGTGCAGGGACCAGGGTATAATTCAGGAATAAGACCTGAATTTTGGGCTGCAGCACCATGGGGATACTGTTTGGTATGCTGCCAAAGGTCAGGAGGAACAAGCCCAGGCACAGCATAGAAACCTGCCGGTGCACCACCAGACTACATTTCCCAGTCTCCTTTGCAGTTAGGTAGGCCATGTGACTTCATTCCGGCCAATCAAGAATGGGCGAAAGTGATGACTTCACTTCCTGGTCCCTGCCTTTAAAAATGCTCCCCCTCCCACCCCCCCACTCCCCACAAGTCTCTATGTTCTTTCTTTCCCCATCTGCTGGTTTAACAGAATTATGGCCCACTCCTCCCAGGAACTGGAGGAAGGCAGAACAACAATAGAGCAGGAGCCTGGGACCGCAAGTCAGTGTTCGGAAGTGAGCTACCCGGGAAAGCCATTTCACCAGGAATGTGCCCACGGACTGCAGTGTAAGCAAGAAATAAGTTATGATCATATTAAGCCATTAAAATGTAGGAGCTGCCTGTTACAGCTGCTAGCTTGTCCGATTGATACAGAAACCTCTTGCTGCTGACCAAGAACCTCTGATCCCAAACCCCAGTCCTCACCCAGGTGAGTAGTAAGGTATTTGAGAGACAGCTATGGGTGCACAGGATGGCTCCCTTCCACACCCTCCACCTCCCTCTTCCACCCCCGCCAGGACCCCATGCAGAAACTGCTTCACCCACCAATTATGCCGAATGAGAAGAGTGTCAATTGCTTCCCCAGCTTGTCCATGCTTTTCTGTAGAGGAGTTTTAGGCGTCTAAAAGGATGAGAACAATGAGTTTGTTAGATGAGATCTGGGAGTGTCCCTCCTGCTTCTATTCTCTCTTTTTTGTTTTTTTGGCTGCACTGTGTAGCTTGTGGAATCTTAGTTCCCTGACCAGGGATGGAACTCGTGCCCTCTGCAGTAGAAGCACAGAATCCCAACCACTGGACCGCCAGGGAAGACCCTGCTTGGATTTTTTTATATCTTAAGCTGAGTGATGATTATACAGGGACACATATATAGAAATCCACAGACTGCTACATTTCAGATCTGTGCATATCACCATAAGTCATATCTTGACAAAAATCCTAATGAGCATTTCAAAGTAAAAAGTTTTTAAAAGTGTACTCACATTAACCATATCATCCTTGTTCCTAAGGAGTAGGCGGGGCAGGTGTCACCAGCTGAGAATTATCTCAAACCCCACCTTACAAGAAACCCAGGGCTTCCCTGCTGGTCCAATGGTTGAGAATCCGCCTGCCAGTATGGGGGACACAGGTTCGATCCCTGATCCAGGAGGATCCCACATGCAGCGAGGCAACAGGGCCATGTGCCACAACTACTGAACCCCGGGGGCCCTAGAGCCCGTGCTCCACAACACCAACTGCAATGAGAAGCCTGAGCACCACAACGAGAGAGTAGCTGCCGCTCGCCGCAACTAGAGAAAGCCTACACACAGCAATGAACACCCAGTGCAGCTATGAATAAACAAATAATCTAAAAAAGAAAGAAACCCAAAGCCCCCAGTCCCTTACCTCTTCAGCCTGCATCATCTTAAACACTTCTCCGAACTGGGACTTTTCTCCTGTTCCGATCACGATGCCCTGCGTCCAGGAGAGAGGGGTGTGAGGTCTGAGGCTGAAGGCCCACAGGTGAGGGACGCCAAGGCCCCGGGGCTCACCTGGCCCTTCCCGCACTGCACCAGGGTCCCCATGAAGACGATGTTGCTCAGGGTCGTGAGGTCACCCTCGCCTGTCAGCGGGGTGTCTGTCTTACTGCTTGGCTCGGCTTCTCCCGTGAAACTGGACTCGTCCACCAGGAGGTCTGTGACCTGGGAAGGAGCAAAGAGAGAAGGCGTAGCACCAGCCCCCCAACCTGTGAGCTGGTTTTCAAAGCCCAGGATAGTGTCTAACACCTTAATGTCACTGGTCGACAGCACACAAGAGCGTGCTGAAATCAGGAAACAAGTATCACAGCGCGGCCTCTGGTGCCTCCAGGAATCAGAAAAGCTTTGCATATGGGACCCCTTTCAGAAAACACAGCAATCTCAAATCCTGTTTTAACACCCTTTTCAATTTTAATAAAACTTTTTAAAAAAACTTAGGCAATGGTTGAATTAGAATATCCCTTTCGGATCATCCTATCTTTCCCCTAACTCCCACATCCTGCCCACCCTGGGGTTCCCACACAATCCGTGTGATTTGAGTAGCACTGAGCCGGGTTACTTGATGATAGCCTAAGGTCATGTCAACACCTGAAACACACATGCAGTCACAGATACACACACTTCCTGATGTTTCCAGGGTAACATTTCCAGAACACCTACTATGCACCAGGTCCAGCACAGAGCACTTCACAAGGCTTATTGCTTAATCCTCACACCCTCCGTGAAAGACACTATTATTTTATCCACTTTATAATATTTTAAAAAATATTTAATTAATTAGCTAATTAATTAGGCTGCACCCAGCTTAGTTGCTGCATGGGGGATTTTCGATCTTCTTTGTGGTGGGGAGGACCTTTTAGCCACAGCACGTGAACTTTTAGCTGTGGCATGTGGCATCTAGTTCCCTGACCAGGGATCGAACCCTTTATTGGGAGCAGAGTCTTAGCCACTGGACCACCAGGGAAGTCCCTTATCCACTTTCCATTTGGGGAAACTGAGGCATGGGCTGATTAAGAAATCTGCTCTAATCAGCTCATTAGCGGCAGAGCAGAGGTTTGAACCAACACAGTGGCTCCAGAGACTGCATTCTTAACTATGAAGGTCTTGCAGAAGTGACCACAGGCCCAGCAGGTATCACTCAGGAGGTGAGTCTTCCATGGCCAGAACCATGCCAGGTACCACCAAGGATGTGCAAGGTATCTAGGGTATACTCTACCCCTAAGGGGCTTCTCACTGAAGCAAAAAAAGAGCAACTAAAAGAAGTTATCTTCCTGCAAACTCCCAAAAGAACAGTTAGACCGGCCTTTCTCAAACAGAAGTCTGTGAGTTCTCTATACTCCCAAGTTTTACCATTCAATACCAATCTATAAAAATGTGCACACTTCCAGGGAACCCCAGTCTGCAAGAATGACAGGAGCCACCACTTGCCAAGTAATATCTGTCTAACCCTCCAAGTTCCTAACAGAACCCCATGGCGTTGGGCCTGATGATGACCCCCATCCCACCCCCTTAGCCCTGTTTCCCAGCTTCCCTGGCAGCTCACAGTGTCTCCACCCTCTGGACAATGGTCTTTGTGAAGATCTTTGAAAGCGGCTGAGCTGACAGGTCCTCCTGGCCCCCTTCACCTTTCTCTCTCTCTGCTTGGGTCATTGTGTTCATGGCTGGAGCTCCACAAGCCATTTTACAGGCACTAACAGGATGCCACAGCCCAAGAGGGCAGAGAGGAGGGCTGGAGAAACCCAGGGCCTTTCTTCCATGGGGAAGCCACCCTGTTGGCTCCACCTCCAGGCTCTCATCACATGAAATAGGAATAAACCCCTGCCTCTTCAAGCCCATGTACCCACCTCAACCTACCACCACAAACACAACTACTAACTGATCTTCATGTTTTATCTCCAGGACATCGGAGCAAAGTCATATGAGCTCACGGGCAGCTCCTAACCCACACGAAAGAAGAAATGCGGAAAGTGAGTCATCCAGAACCACCAGATGTTGACCCCACAGGTCCCAGGCAGCAGAAACTACCACACCTCCGTGGTTCAAAACTGGGAAAGGAGTATGTCAAGGCTGTATATCGTCACCCTACCTGGCATGCTGCGTCCGTGGGACTGCAAAGAGTCAGACACAATTTAGCAACTGAACAACAGTAACCATGGAAAACAGAGATTCCATTTCTAGTAAATGTGGTCTAATTGGACATGATAATAATTAGAATAAGTTGTAACTTACTTAATTTGAAGCACATAGATTTTGTATCTAACTTTATGTTTGTTCCATTGAAGTTACACTGTAATAAAATGGTAAGTCAGCAGTGAAAGAGAATCCTGCCATTGCCTGAATGTGAGAGGCATAGTTAGAACAACCTGACGCCCTAATCGAATCTATTCTGCCTCAGAAGCTTCAGGAAACAGGAGTGTGAAGTGGTGGTGGGGGAGGATGAGCTGCAGAGTTTCTTGGAGGGTCTAGGACATGAAACAGGCCTTGAGGGCTCAGCAAATACTGGTAAGAGAATCAGACAGGTCTTTCAGGAGGGAAAAGAAGACGAGTTAGAGAATTGCTGGTAGGTGGACTTGGTGATAATGAGTTTGATCAAAGCAATGGAAGAGATGGGGGGAGGTAAATAAAGACCCCTTTTCCCCCAGCAGCCCAGCCACAGACTGAAAGGACAGAAGCCCAGCACACTGAGCAGTGGGACCGGGCCATCCTCTCTGGGGACAGGTTCTCAGGCGTGGACAGAGGTGGGCACTATCCCAGGTGCTGAAGCCAGTGCAGGGGTTTGCTGGACGGGGAAGAGTTGGCCCTGCTCTCACAGGGCCTCAACTCCATCAACACGAGAAAGTGAAAGTCGCTCAGTCGTGTCCGACTCTTTGCGACCTCATGGACTGTATTCTCCAGGCCAGAATACTGGAGTGGGTAGCCTTTTCCTTTTCCAGGAGATCTTCCCAACCCAGGGATCAAACCCAGGTCTCCTGCATTGCAGGTGGATTCTTTGCCAGCTGAGCCACCAGGGAAGCCATCACCACGAGAGGGCACGAGCAAAGAGACAGAAGGTTTGGTCTACATGGGGACCCGTGTGGGGACCAGCATGACTGGAGCAGAGGACGTGTGGGAGGTGTGGCTGGAACCTAGTTGTGTTTAGCATCGGTTAAGAGATTGGGATATAACCTTGTAAAGAATGAGGAGCCATGAAAAGTCTGGAGCAGAGAAGGACAGACATGGGGAAATGTGCAAAACGATATTAGACATTAGAAGACAGGCCAGTCCCATCAGGAGGGGAAGCCTACAGTCCAAGAAATACAGGCCAAGTGAGGCACAGTAAGGCTCTCAGTGAGGGAGTACACGTGGACGGGAGCGCCAGACAGCAAGAAGATGGAGCAAACTGGCAGCAAGTGGAACTAAGCAGACAGGTTAATTTGTCCTGGGTGTTTTGTTCTGTTTTTTAATCTTTGGCCATAACCGGCAGCATGTGGGATCTTCGTGCTCTGTCCAGGGACTGAACCTGCATGCCCTGCATTGGAAGGCAGAGTCTTAACCACTGGACTGCCTGGGAAGTCGCTCTTTTCTGTTTTTAATTCTAGTCTTTACACTTGTACCAGACTATGTGAAGGCTGACTGCAAGTCCAAGAGCCCCCTGTGCTTCCATTCTGCTTCCCTAGTGGACCCACGAGGATTAGAGACTTCTTATGTTAAGAAAAATCACATCACATATTTGTGATTTGGGGAGCTTTAGTTTTTCCAGGTATAAGATGGATGAGTCACGAGTTAGAACATCATTTTCCCACTTGTGTCTTGGGGAACCCTCCTTCACAGGAAGTTAATTGCTGCTCTGTGGAAAGTGGGTTCCATGGTGAAAACCAGTTTGAGGAATATGGGGGTAAACCCAGTGAATGGTCCTCTTTACTGCAGGACTTCTCAGGGGCTTTACTATGCAAAGGGGTGCTGACACTCTCCACGTGGGGGCTGCAGTGTGTGGACCACCCTGCGGGGCAAGTGTTGGGAGACAGTGGGCTAGAAGGTCACTACATCTCCTCTTGTCCCAACACTAACCCCTTCAGACACACTGAGGCTCACATAATTTGCTTATTTTAAGTGGGTTTTGCTGTTTAAAGAAAGACCAATTAGAATATAACCTGCCCACCCAGTTTTTCAACTGGCCGAGTCAACAAGACTTTTAAGTCAGGTTCTTTTTTCAAGAACTTTGGAAATCAAATTCTTGAAACAAATGGAGGGTGATTCAGTGCTAAATGGGATGATGCTAAATTAGAGTCCAAGAGAAACTAAGAGAATAATTACTATCATTGATAGTATGCTAACACACAGTTGCTGAGTGTATTTTTCTCATGAAACATTCATGACTATGCCATGGAAAAGATGCTGCTCTGATCCCCACTCTACAGATGAGAAAACTGAGGCTCTGAGAGCTTCGGAAACTTGCCCAAGGCCCCACAGCCTAGGTCATGTCAGAGATGGATTCTGCTGCATTCTCTTAGCTCAGGCATCCATTCTCTCATAGGGTCTGGGGCGGGGCGATGGGCAGGCTAGACTGTGAACAGTCAGAGGGCAGAGTTTAATCTTGATCCACATGGTGTGGGGTCACTGCAGCTTCCTCCTATGGCAGGATGAGCCCCATGAACACAGAGCCTCAGAGGAGGACCCTCTGTGGGCCTGTTGGGTTGAAAAGATGGAGGCACTTTCCAGCTGGAGTGACAGCAGTGGTCGCCACACATGAGGATCTTTCACAGAAAGAACCGCTGCTAATTAGTGCAGTTCAGTTGCTCAGTTGTGTCTGACTCTTTGCTACCCCATGGACTACAGCATGCCAGGCTTCCCTGTCCATCACCAACTCCTGGAGTTTACTCAAACTCATGTCCATTGAGTCAGTGATGTCATCCAACCATCTCATCCTCTGTCGTCCCCTTCTCCTCCCGCCTTCAATCTTTCCCAGCATCAGGGTCTTTTCCAATGAGTCAGCTCTTCGCATCAGGTGGCCAAAGTATTGGAGTTTCAGCTTCAGCATCAGTCCCTCCAATGAATATTCAGGGCTGATTTCCTTCAGGATGGACTGGTTGGATCTCCTTACAGTCCAAGGGACTCTCAAGAGTCTTCTCCAGCACCACAGTTCAAAAGCATCAATTCTTCAGTACTCAGCTTTCTTTATAGTCCAACTCTCACATCAATACATGACTACTGGAAAAACCATAGCTTTGACTAGATGGACCTTTGTTGGCAAAGTCATGTCTCTGCTTTTTAATATGCTGTCTAGGTTGGTCATAACTTCCCTTCCAAGGAGTAAGTGTCTTTTAATTTCATGGCTGCAGTCACCATCTGCAGTGATGTTGGAGCCCCCAGAAATGAAGTCTCTCACTGTTTCCCCATCTATTTGCCATAAAGCGATGGGACCAGATGCCATGATCTTAGTTTTCTGAATGCTGAGTTTTAAGCCAGCTTTTTCACTCTCCTCTTTCATTTTCATCAAGATGCTCTTCAGTTCTTCTTCACTTTCTGCCATAAGGGTGGTGTCATCTGCACCCTATTAATTGGTGACACATTAAAATGTAAGAAAACAGACCTCAGCCAGCTGATCAAGGTCAGCATCAGCAGGGATGGGTCATGGTGATGGTCGGGGAACTAAGATTTCATAAGCTGCATGGCATGGTCAAAAAAAGGAAAAGGCTTTAAGAAATAGAGTCTGTTTTTTTCTTAAAAAGAGGAAAGGAGAGAGAGATGAGACAAAGATGCCTCCCTTGAAAACAGCTGGCCAGAAAAACAGGAACAATGGGGGTTAGGGGACTGGGAAGGGGTGAGGATGCAGGCAGGGAGGTGGGTGTGGGTTTGGATATGCTGGAATGGAGGTGGCTATCTGTCCATCTGTCTCCTGCCAAGGGCCAGAACTTCTTCTGGGCCCTGGGAATCCAGTAGTGACCAAGACAGACAAACTCCCTGCCTTTGTGGAGGGACCTTTGCCAACAAAAGTCTGTCTAGTCAAGGCTATAGTTTTTCCAGTAGTCATGTATGGATGTGAGATTTGGACTATAAAGAAAGCTGAGTGCCGAAGAATTGATGCTTTTGAACTATGGTGTTGGAGAAGACTCTTGAGAGTCCCTTGGACTGCAAGGAGATCCAACCAGTCCATCCTGAAGGAAATCAGTCCTGAATGTTCATTGGAAGGACTGATGTTGAAGCTGAAACTCCAATACTTTGGCCACCTGATGTGAAGAGCTGACTCATTTGAAAAGACCCTGATGCTGGGAAAGATTGAAGGCAGGAGGAGAAGGGGACGACAGAGGATGAGATGGTTGGAGGGCATCACTGACTCAACGGACATGAGTTTGAGTAAACTCCAGGAGTTGGCGATGGACACGGAGGCCTGGCATGCTGTAGTCCATGGGGTAGCAAAGAGTTGGACACGACTGAGCGACTGAATTGAACTGAGCAATAAACAGGAAAGCAAAGTGACACTGGAGTGAACAGCCCAAATCCAGGGTGGGGGGAGGGAGGGGAGGTGACGCCTCAGGAGAGGGATCAGGGAGGCCAGTGGGGAGGGGACGGGTTGGGGCTGAGGCCTCAGGAATGAGAACAGCTAAGTCCTGCTGGTGGGAAGTAGGTTTCAGATGGCAGGAACGGCCCTCCTGTGTGAAGATGCGCTGCGGGCAGCTGAAAGGTGCAATGCATCTGGCTTCCAAGTCAGGGCTGAGCACACAGCTTGGGTCTCCTCTGCCTAGAACAGCTGATTCACATCCATTCCAGAATGGCTCAAAAGGCACTGCTTCCAGGAAGCCCTCTGTGACTGCAGTGGGCCAGTCAAGTCTGTCTTGTTTGGGAAGTCCAGAATCCCCTGGGCTTTTCCCACAAGCTCCCCTGTGGTAGATGTGGTCTATCACTCCAGGCTATAAAAGCAGAGGTCTCGTCTGTTCTCACTGCCTCCTCAGCACAGCACAGGTCCTGGCACGCAGCAGTGCCCAGGAAATATCTGTTGACTGACTGATGGGGATTTGGGAGGGGTGCCCTCAGGCAGGCAGGGAAGGAGGAGAGGCTTAGAGGAGGGCTTTGAGGGTGGTGGGTTGAATAGTAGCCCCCTCCCATCCAATCCCTGAAGACACCCAAGTCCTAATCCTTGGAATTCGTGAAAGTGTTGTCTTAGCAGCAAAAGAGACTGTGCGGGTGTGATTAAACGGATGGGTTTGCCATGGGGAGATTAGCTTGGATGATCCTGGGGGACCCTAAATGTCATTACAGGGACTTCCCTGCTGGTCCAGAGGTCAGGACTCCATGATCCCAATGCAGGGGCCCCAGGGCCGATCCCTGGTTAGTAAACTAGATCCCACATGGCACAGCTGAAAGATTCCTCATGCCACAACTAAGACCTGGGGCAGCCAAATAAATTAATTAAAAAAAGAAAAAAGAGATCAACAGATTTTAAAAAGGGTCCTTATGAGAGGGGAATCAGAGCAGTGTCTGAGAGAAGGACATACAAAGACAGAAGCAGTGGTTGGAGCGATTCAGGGGTACGAGGCAAGAAATGTGGGCGACCCTGGAAGCTAAAAAATGCAAGGGAACCAATTTTCCCTTGAAGCTTGGGAATGGGGAATACAGTCCTGCCAATGCCTTGATTTCCACCCAGTGAAACTGAGTTTGAGTCTGACCTCCAGACTGCAAGATAATACACTTGTGTTGTTTATGCCCCTAAGTATGTAATAATTTGTTCAGCAGCTCTAGACACTCGATACACTGAGGAAACCTGGAGGGAGAGCCAGAGAGCCAGGAAGAAAGTCCGGAGAGCTGGCTGTCGGGAAAGCGGTGGTGGAGGCTGGGGAAGCCAGTCTGGCGTTTATGACTTGGCGTGGATTTTACGATCGCCAGCACAGCCTGTGCGCACCATACATGGGACACCTGCTCTCATCATCAAAGAAAAGGACGCATTACCCGGAAGCAAAGAGCGCTCACCCCGAAGATAGGGGTGAGCGCCTCTAAGCCAGGACTCCTTCCGAGAGAAGGCTCTCTTCCCAGATGTCAAGGTCATGCCTCTCACTGCGTACGTCCTAATCTGTCCTTCTGGCGACCTTGAAGGGATGTACCCCTGCCATGTTTGATGGAATTTCTTTTTCTTTGTTGTGACAGGATACAAACAGCGCTGAAAACCATGCTTCTCCGGAGCAGTCTGTCTGGGCTATGGCGAGCCTGTCTCCTGGGCTACAGTCCTCGGTTTGGCCCACGTGCTCCGTTCTTTTTAGCGATTGTTTGCATCGACACAGGGCCTGGAGTCTGGGCTCCGGAGCCAGGCGGCCCAGGTTCAAGTCCCCTCTGCCCCACTGACTGTGTGAGCTCAGCCCTCCAGGCTTCTGTGTCCTCATTGTAAAAGGAGAGCACTGTCCTCTTAAGGTCACTGCAGATGAAGCAAGGCGGTTTTTACACAGTGGCTAGCGCCGATCTGATTGTTACACACGGTTGACCCTTGGACATTGCAGGGGGCTGCTTCGATGCCTCGGAGCAACGAAGCCCCTGTGCCGCAACTACTGAGCCTGTGCTCTCGAGCCCGGGAGCTGCAACTCCTGAGCCCACATGCGTCAATTCCTGAAGTCCGGACGCTCTAGAGCTCAAGAGAACTTCCGCAACAAGAGAAGCTGCTGCAATGAGAAGCCCTTTACACTGAAACTGGAGAGCAGTCCCTGCTCGCCGCAACCAGAGAACGCCCACATGCAGCAAGGAAGACCCAGCACAACCAAATAAATAAAATTATTAAAAAAAAAAAAACTCTACTATGAGTAAACAAAGCTACTGATCTGCAAAAGGACCAGAGAGAAAATCTGCAGAGTGTTGGCGGCTGGTAGCCTTGAAAAAGTCCTTGTGCTGGCAACGACCAGATACCATTTAATCTGATAGAAGCAGGGCAGGAAGAAAACCAGTTGAAGTAGGAGGGGAGTTATTTGGGGTTTAAAAAATTCTTTCAAGGAACTGTTGTCAAGCTTGGTAATGATAAACAGTTAAATCAATGGCTGATATTCGGGACTTTGTCCCCACCTCGGGGGGCTGCACAAGCAGGCTGATGGTCTTAGCTCAGTTCGGCATCATCAGAACCCCTCGAGTTGGGAATGAACATTAATCCCTCTGACAGATGAGGAAGCTGAGGCACAGAGAGGTTAAGCTACTTGCTCAAGGTCACACAGCTTCTGAAGGATAGGACTTGGCTAATGGCCAGCCCCCGGGCACTAATCACTTCACCGCTCTGCCTCCCTGTAGCGTCCATAGTATACGTGCATCCTGTTTATCAGCTGCCCAGTATGTGGACACCCCGCCCCTGTAACTGGGGACTCCTCCACATTGCAGGGCAGAGCCTATCCCTAGGGAGGCATGGACAGTGTCAGACTGGTTTCCCCAGCTTTCTCTGCAGGTGGGGCTTGGCCACTGGATAGCGGCTCCTCTACTGGGAACCACATGCCCTGGACTCGGAGGCCGGATGCTCGTGTAGGGAGAAGCAGACGGAGAGGAATTCACCCTGGTGTGGGGTACACTTGCTGTGCCCTGCCTGGGGATCTGAAAACAGGGTCAGAGGAGATGGAAAGCCTGGGTGCCCTCTGGCCCCCGCCTCACCTCCAAAGACAAGCTCAGGGTGCTATAAACGCAGGTCCCGGAGGTTGGCTCCCAGTCTCTTTTGTCTCCCTCCACTCCCCACCTCTCTCCAGGTCACCCTTCCAACAGCTTGCTATTGACCCAGAGAACACCCCAGAGGTTGGCTCCCAGTCTCTTTTGTCTCCCTCCACTCCCCACCTCTCTCCAGGCCACCCTTCCAACAGCCTGCTATTGACCCAGAGAACACGTCCTCCTTAAATAAATAAATCAGGCCGATAACTGGGGCTTAATCCTTTACCACTAAAAGCTTTGAACAATCCTTAAACCTTCTTGGCAGGGATCATAAAATAGGTTACTCCCATCAACGGATCTCTCTGAACCTGACTTCACCTTTTTTTTTTTTTCTTCCTTTTCTTGAGGATTCAGGATCATCTTCAAGAGCCTCAGGGAATGTTCTGTGAGGTCATGACACCCTGAGACCCGCAAAGGTTGGGGACGGAGCCCCACACCCGACGTCCCAAACTGCGCTCTTAACAAAGGCTTGTGCTCCTTTTTACGGCTGGACTAGTTGTTCTCATCCTTGAGATTAAGCAGTCTGACAGTGCTTCTGTCTGCCATCAGTATGGTTGTTTCTAGAAGCAACTTATCCCTCATTCCTCAGCTATAAAACCATTCCTCAGCTATAAAATTCCTCTCTACTGCAGTAGGCTACAAGCTAGAAAATCATATAACCAAAACGTGTTAGGCTTATACTTACATGAGAATACATAATTTATGAAATGCCATCGGAGGAGCTTTGTGCTTAAAATTAGCTTGCTTGCTAACTTTCTGCTTGTGTGCACACACGCCTATGTCTGTGTACATGTGTGTGCAAGAAGGAGAGAGTGCCTGCCTCCGAGAAGCCAAGTGTCTGCACGGCCCCTAGACCGGGGTCTGGGCCCCTCACCTCTGTGAGACGGATGTCAGCAGGGACGCGGTCTCCGATGGAGAGAGACACAATGTCTCCAGGTACCAGGTCTCGAGCTAGCAGGTGCTGGAGCTTTCCTTCTCTTATGCTGCATTTTAAACAGGAAAAAGCAAATGCATCCACGTTGACATCTCAATTTTAGGCACTTTGATAAACTTGAGCAAAGGTTACAGAAATACATTTTCTCTTTCCGATGTGGACAAACGCTTGTGCTTTAATGGTTTTATTATTTTTTAAATTCACATGTCCTAAAAGACTCTTGGGAAAGAGCTTATCTCCTGGGAGAACTTGGGCTTCATTTGAAAAGTGGGGTGACTACTGTTCACCCTGCTTGGAAACAAGGCGGGGCCACACGGCCTCTAGAAGCCTCTGCAGGTCTCGAGAAGTGGTTCCTTAACAAAGCTGGCAGCTGGCGGTGCTTCTGTCCTCGGAGAACACAGCGCTCTGGTGTGCAGAGCCCAGCTCTGACCTCAGGGACACCAGAACCTTGTTAAAGCCAGGAGGAGCACCTAAGTGTCCGAGAAGCCAGGGAGCAACCCACCCCCAGGCCTGGGACCGCTCTTCATGGCTGTTTGCTGTTAGACATAGGCATGCTTCTGTGTATGGGCTCCCACTGGAACCCGTGACATGCTGCTCCTTACCCAACATGGCAGAAGCCCCCCAGCGGGACCTGTGCCCCTCCCTGGGCCTCCTTCCTGTAGCAGCCAGAGAGTTCTTAAAGCACAAAATCAGATCACAACTTCCTCCTGCTCCAAACCCTCTCCAAGAACCTGGGAGTTAGACCCAGACACCCTACCTCCTGCCACACACCCCCTTGAATACACCCAGCTCTTTCCAATCTCAAGGTCTTTGTGGATCTTGAATGGCGGAGCAGACACTCCCCTCTTCCTTGTTAACAGAATGCAGTTATCCAGGTACCTGCCTTTCTCCCCACAGCAGAGTGCTCCGGGGGGTGGGTCCTGACAGGCTGAGACGATCAGGGTGATCCCATCCCCTGCCCGTGGCTGACATAGACACAGGCATGACCTACAACACTGGCCTAAGAGACAGGAGTGGTATTTGGCAGGGGCTCAAGAGAAAGGTTTTCTCATTCTTTACAGACACACATGGCCTCTTCTGTTGGACTTTTTCATCTTTATCATGTCTGGTTGTGATGTCTAGAGCTGTGGCAGCCATCCTGGGGCCATGAGGGAATCCAGTATAAGAATGAAGCCAGCAAGCTGAGGATGGCAGAATAAAGAAATAAAAGGACCAGGTCCTTCATCCCATCTTGAATTAACTAGCCCCACTGGTCCCTCACCTCAGATCCCTTGCCATAAGACAACACCGTTTCCTTGCGGTTTGTGCAGCTGAATTTTCTGGGGTTTATAGCCAAGAGCACCTATCAGATATACGTCTGCTCTTCTCTTGACTCTTCCCACGGCTGGCCCCTGCCATTTATCAGGCCTCAACTTAAAGGTCAGCTCCACCTTAAATGTCAGAGCAGGGTAACCTGCCAGCCAGATATTCAAGACTGTTCCCACACCTCCACCAGTCACTGCATCTCCATGAGGTTCTCTTTCATTTTTGTGTGGCTTTGGCTTTTAGTCTTTTTGGCTTTAACGCACCTGCCTCATTCCAAAATCATTTCATTACTTCACTTCATTATCTGCCTCCCCTGTTAGGAGTGTGAGAGGTCCAAAGGCCAGGGCTTTCCTATCTCTTCACCTGGGACATCGCCTTGCACACAGTCGGTGCTTTGTAAATATTTAATGAATGCACAAAGGATGGAGGTAAGCAGGAAGGGTCTGCAGGGCAGATGCTTCTCCTGACATGGGGCTCAGGGGCTCGGGGAGGCAGGCTGTGTCCCTTCACTCTCTTTCAACTCTCCCAGGTTGCCTGCCTCTGCGGCTCTCGAAAATAAAATTGTCTTTCAGAAGCAACTCCCAGGGACATCAATAATGCATACTATTCGCCTGAAAGGCCAAGACTTGATATTTAAACTTAAGATCAGCTCATCAAACCCCATAAATCATGGATGCTTCTGTCTGCTTATAGGATTATGTCACACATCACATGTCTGGATTTCTGACACCTTGTTCATCCCATTATTAAGCCCAGACATTTTTACTGCCCCCCAAAAGAATCTTCTAGAATTGACTCATGCCTCTCATACTTTCACAGCATGCTCTTTTGGTCTCTACTTTGTTACTCATTATTCTCTGCCTTGTATCTCTCTCTCTCTCTCTCTCACACACACACACTCTTCACTTGCTGACTCCTTGACAGGAAGGACCTCGCACTAGATCTTTCTATCCTCCAGCTCTATGCTCAATTATGCCATCTGTATGCAAATATATGTTAAGGTTCTTTCTCCCAGCTTATCCTTTGGATAAAAGAGAGTTAATATCTGTTGAGATCCTTCCAAAGTACCTTGGATCACGAGATATCTATAGTGACTTTCTTATGAGTGGCAGTGTGTATTTGGGAAAGACACAGGACTTAAGACAACCTCAGCTGATGCCAGGAAGGGTGAGGAAGACCTGGGCCTTTTCCAAAGTGGTTTCATGTTTACAAGGAGAATAACTGGTTGGGGACTGCTGATACACTAAAAAATTAAATTGAAGCACACACAACAGCAGGCCTGCAACAGCCTCACTTCTGCCTCTGCCATTTCCTTTACCAAGGGCAGCGGCCCCTGCAGACCCTCTAAGCTGAGCCATCTGTGAGCCACTAGCCTGTGAGGCTGCTTGAGTTCAGCTTAAATAAAATGAAGAATTCAGTTCCTTGGGTGAAGTCCTCAACAGCCATATGTGATTAGTGACGCTGTCCCGGGCAGCGCGTATGATGGAATCTTCCACAAAGTCCCTTTGCACAGCACTGAGCTAAGCAGACAGGCCCAGGAGGTAAGGGGAGACATTCTTGTCTTTCCTTTTTAAACGTCTTTGGGGAGGGTGATGTGATAACAAAAGGCAAAGCAGGAATGTTCCGGTAGGAAAGAGGCTGGCGGGCAGCTGAGTAAATGGCCAGGGTTCATCACTGAGCTGTCCACCCGCTTCGATCAGAGTTCTGAGGCCTCAGCTTATTATTAAAGCCCTCCCCCTCAGCTTCTTCTGAGCCTCAGGAAAAATGTCAAATGCCTTCTAGGAAAAATGCACACAATTTTGCACACTTCATCACAGGTTTCGTGGGCTACCCTCTTCCCAAAGCCCTGTCACCCATGGCCCCCAGGCTGGGCACTCGGATTAGACCCCAGTGACAGAGTGGAGGCCCAGAGAGACCGAATGGCACACGTAAGAACGCACAGCAATCCGCTGGCGGGGCAGAGGTCAGGTTTGCTAACCCTGGTGAGACACATTCTCCCCTATCACACGACAGAGGACATAAATGTGGCCAAAGTTTTGCCAAACTCACCAGCCCACTGACTCCTCTGATGAACCACAAAATCCTGGGGTTAGGTAGGCGGGAGGTCTCAGACTTACCAGTTGCATTCGGGGGGAACCAGCTTTGTCAGCTCTTCCAGAGATTTCTCTGACCTGTACTCCTGGCCGGAAGCACACGAAACAGTGTGTTTAAGTGGGGTGGGGGGTGTGGGGGACCCCCCCACAGAGCTCCCATCAGCCCGGGTGACCCCGCCCGGGAACTCAGGACACATATACACACCTGGATGAAGGCGACGGTGACCACGATCAGCACAGCCTAGGGGCAAACGGAGGGCACATTAACACCCATTGCCAATGAGCAGGTAAGTGATCCAAGGGAGGACACTGTCTTCCAAAATATATTTCCTTTTTCCTTGCAAAATAGAGCACTGTGCAGAGATTTAGAAAACAGAGGAGCCGAAAAAGCACTCCAAATTCTGCCTCCACAGGTTCACATTTGGGGGTTATCTTCCTAGAGTTTTTGGCATAGATACGCTTGTAACACAGGATGATACACTATAGATACAATCATTTATATCTCACCAGCATTTAATAACTGGCCAACTGACACAAAGAGCCAGCTTATTGGAAAAGACCCTGATGCTGGAAAAGATTGAGGGCAGGAGAAGGGGCTGACAGAGGATGAGATGGTTAGATAGCATCACTGACTCAATGGGCATGAATCTGAGCAAATTCCAGGAGACAGTGAAGGACAGAGGAGCCTGGTGTGCTGCAGATCACAAACAGCCAGGCACAAATTAGTGACTGAACAAACGACAACAAAGCTGCTAATAAACATGATTTCACATCAGAAGATGTGGATCTAGCCTCAGGCTTTTGAACAGCAACCCTGAATTCCACTGCACGGAAGGAATCTCTTTTTGTATTTCAAAAGACAGCACTTGACAGATTGAAGGAAGCAGAATGAAAGTCATTAACCAAAAGGTCACATATAAGAGCCACGTGTAAAAGGTCACACAGCGCAGGGTTCTGTTTATAAAAACGACCCGGGACAGGTAAATCCAGACACACAGACAGCAGACGGTGCTTTCCAGGGGCTGGGGTGGGGAGGGGGATGACTGTTGAATGAGCACGGGGGTTCCTTTCAGGGCAACAAAAACATTTTGGAACCAGATACAGCTATGGTTTTTCCAGTAGTCATGTACAGATGTGAGAGTTGGGGAGCATAAAGAAGGCTGAGTGCTGACAAATTGATGCTTTCAAACTGCGGTGCTAACTTCACCCGAGAAATCAAATTCTTCTATTTTTATTTAACTTGAATTCAAACAGCCTCACAGGCTAGCAGCTGCCCCTTCTCCTCCTGCCCTCAGTCTTCCCCAGAATCAGGGTCTTTTCCAGTGAGTCAGCTCTTCGTGAGGTAGAAGAACATGGACACTTCTTGTCCTTTCTTTATGCTGTGATTTCTACTTTTTGTCTTCTTCTTACAGCCTAGTTTTTTTTCTCCTTGCATAACAAAGATAAACAGAGACTCAGCAGGACCTCGGCAGCCAGGTCTGGGATGGGGGGGCACTGTCCCCCGACTCCCGTGGGGTGCACTCACCACGGCGATGCTGATGGCGTCTTCATACTTCTTTGTGAGGACGCTCACCAAGGCAGAGGCCAGGAGCAGCAGGATCAGGGGGTTCTTGAACTGAAAAAGGAAAAACAGGGTGGTGGGATCTTGTCTAGGCTCATGGACATCAGAGACCGGGCCTGCTCTAGTGGAGCGGCGTCAGCTCTTCACCCAGAGCCTGGCTTCCAGGCCGGCCCTGCAGTGACCTGAGGGCCAGGAGGGGAGGACTGTCACCACCCGATGGTTCTCCTCAGACTGAAGACCCACCACTGCGGTCCACCCAACACCAGCATCCTGGGGTCATCTCGACAGTGTCCCTGTCACCAAGATACCAGCCCTGGCCCTGCCTTCTAGTTCTTGGTCTCGCCTTGCCACGTCTCCTCGCTGCTCCAGGTCAGAACCTGCCCCTCAGGGCCAGCATCCTGTTTGCTCCATTCACAACAGGTCCATCTCAGAAACTCTGATGCAGGTTTCAGGATTTTCTGGGAAGCTCTCCAGTAGGTGTCAGGGGGTTGACTCCCTCTAAAGGGTCTCAAAGTGGAGCACTGGGGCCCCCAGGGAAGCCAGCTTTCTGAAAGTGCGATGACCCCCGTGTCCCAGCCCAGCCCTGGCAAAGATTGATGGGAAACTTCCCCAAGGGGAGCAGGCCTGTGTCTGCACAAGGGACCCCTCCAGCCACGGGCTCAGGGTTAGCTCTGAGGTCCTCAGTCCTGGCTGGGGCCACTCTGAACAGCTGGGACCAGGCACTGGCCTCACCTTGAACTCTAATCCCAAGCCCAGAACCTCGCCCCCTCCCATGTGGCTGGACCCAAGCAGCCCTCCAGACCAGCACGGACACCACCAGCCTCCCTCCGCCCCTCCTGGAGACCATGCCAAACACCTGCCTTGCTCCATCTGACACAGGTGAGTCACCATGAGACACGGCACGCAGGTGTCAGGCCCAGTGCGGAGACCCCACCACCGGCCAATAGTGCCTCCCTGGCTATAGATAATGTGACCCTCCTGGCTCTGATAGGGCCCCTTTTAAGCCCACATGTAAAGCAGGACAGGCAGAAAGCGGTCTGCTGAAACCTTACTATGTGGGGAAGGGATGGTCACCACAGACGTTCATTACAATAAACAGTTGCTGCTGCTGCTGCTAAGTCACTTCAGTCATGTCTGACTCTGTGCAACCCCATAGACAATAACAGCCCCCAAACCAGCATTTCCCGAGCACCTCTTCCAAGCCACGCCCTGTGCTCAGCACTTTACTGCATCGTTTTACAGGCTCCTCCCAGCCCCCTGACACTCGTGGCTCAGCTGGTAAAGAATCCGCCTGCAATGCGGGAGACCTGGGTTCGATCCCTGGGTTGGGAAGATCTCCTGGAGAAGGGAAAGGCTACCCACTCCAGTATTCTGGCCTGGAGAATTCCATGGACTGTATAGACCATGGGGTCGCAAAGAGTCGGAACCGACTGAGTGACTTTCACTTTCACAACCCCATGACACAGGTACTGTTAAGTAGTCCTGCCTAATGATAAATGACCAACCCAAGTTTCTGAAAGAAACTGAACTGCCAAGGATTCATTTAGATCAGGCAACTCCAAAACCTGTGCTCTTAACTGTTATGCTCGAACCAAGGCTAGCTGGCAGACACTGCGGCTGGGGGCAACCTTTATTAAGCATGTAATACAGGCTCGGCTTCCTCTTAAGTAAAATTCAGAACAGGAGGGACTTACTAGTCCCATTTCCTAGATGGGGACAAGTGAGGCTCAAGGCAGATCGGTCGCAGACTCAAAGTCACAAGGCTGGAAAGTAGGATTAAACCCCGCAGTCTGACTCTAATCTACCTCTGCTTCGTGACTCCGGGACAGGGATTTGTGGCCACGCTAAGGTAGAATTCCTAGTGGTGAGTCTTTTGAGACAGAGAAGCAGGACTGCCTTGTGAAGTGGTGAGCTCCCTGTCACTGGAGGAGACAGCCAGGAGAACCACAGCATCTGGCATGGAGCAAGTGCTCAATGAACACAAAGAATTAATAAGTGAGCGCACATGGATTTCCTGTGCTTGTCGAGGGCTAGAAAACACGGCCATTGGGAGCTGCCTTCCAATCCCACAGGGATACCCCGAGATAGATCCTTGAACCAATAAGGTTAGGATGAATAAGCATGTTTCCTGCTCTTAGAGACTAAAGAGATTTCATTCCTGGAAAGGTCCTGACTGGAGGCTGGATGACAGCCCTGGGTGTGAGGTGTTAGCCGGCAGAAGCCAGGTGAGCAGGGCCTAGTGGAAGGGGCAGCCAGAGCAGAAGTGACCAAGGCCCGGCTCCAGAAGGCAGAAGGTCCCCCACAGCCCATGTGTCAGCCTCCTTCCCTGAACTTCAACTTCCAGGAGCCTCTGCTGTCTCTTCCCAACACTGGCATTCCAGGAAATTTCTGGGTTAGCCAGAGTCACCTGCATACCTAGAAGCCTCTTCTGGTGTCAAAATGTGTCAATGAATGACATCCCTAGGGCACTGAGAACTAACCAATGAGCAGGGTGGGGACCGGAGGAGAAAGGAGAGTGAGGATGCTACAAGAGGAGAAAGGAGAGTGAGGATGCTACAAGGAGGGCTGTGATTGGTCCCTGATCTGACCAATCAAGGAAGCCTTAAACATGAGCCATGGGAAGGCAGCAGAAGCCTGGGGTATTTCTGAGCTTGACTGAGAGGGAGGTGTCAGGCATGGGAGAGGGTGCAAAAGCCAGGGAGGGGAAACTGAGGCAACCGTGGCTTCAGGTATCTGGGAAATTCTGCCTGTTAACTGGAGCTTTCTGAGCTGGTCCTGGGTGGGAGGTGGGGTGTTGATTTCTATACTGGAACTTGCAGCAGGATCTATTTCAATTTTTTTCCCCTTCTTACCCGTGGCTTCCAGGCATTTGACTGATACAACATGTATTCAGCACCAGTGGCAAAGGCTAAGAGGGCCAGGGGCTCTGGAGCCAGCTGCCTGGCTTCAATTCCCAGCAGCAACACAACACCGCAGGACTCTGGACCCTGGCTGCAAGGTAAACTACAGGACACTCAGGTAAATGTGAACTTCAGAGAAACAAGGAACTTTTAAAAAATTTAAGTACAAGTAGGTCCCATGCGACATTTGGAACATACACTAAAAAACTCTCCTTTGCTTATCTATCTGAATTTCAAATGTAACAGACATCTGTAAATTTATTGGCTAAATCTGGCAGCCCTACACAACCTGGGAATGTTTCAGCTTCTCTGTATTGCACTCTCCTCAGTTGGTAAAGAATCTGCCTACAATGCAGGAGACCTGGGTTTGGTCCCTGGGTTGGGAAGATGCCCTGGAAGAGGAAATGGGAGCCTGCTCCAGTATTCTTGCCTGGAAAATCCCATGGACAGAGGAGCCTGGTGGGCTACAGTCCATGGGGTCTCAAGAGTCGGATATGACTTAGCGACTAAACCACCACATCTCAAAGTAGGGATCTAGAGGAAGAGTAAGTTGATGTTTACTTATTTACTCAGCGTGGTGCCTGGCACATGGTTACCTCTATGAATGGAAAGACTATTATTCGTGACTGTGGCCGCCAGAGTAGTTAGTGAGCCCATCTCTCAGCTAGGAGCAGCCTGAAAGGGGCAAGCCTTCTTTGACCTTGTAGTATAGCTGTCCCATGCGCTGAGACTCATCCACGGACACCCTCAATCCACAGTTACACAATGAACGGCGGCTCCCTTCCTCACCCCCAGGGTTACACTGGTTAATGCACAGAATGATGGCCATCATCCCACCTGATCGAGATATTTCTTCCACACAGGTTCCGTGTTATCAGCAACAAACTCATTCCAGCCATGGACCAGCCTGCGCTGCGTCACTGAGAACTCTGACAGCCCGTTCTGTAAATCTACCTGGAGGGAGAAGGATGGGCAGGTAAAGACCAAGGAGCCCACGTCACAGGATTCCCACTCTAGAAGCCAGCCGCTTCCACGATGATCAAGGAAAATGGGCTGTCCAGAGAGGAGAGGGGACCAGCTCAGAAACCCCTAGCAAATGGGCAGAGACAGGAGGAGACCTACAATCTCATTCTTTTTCAATGAACCCACACTTCTGCCCTACAGATACTACAGAGAAGACAGCCTTGGGTCTACATTTCAGGGTCTGCGATTATAGCATGGACACCTGGAGATGCAGGAACACTTACATGTTCATCTTTAGGAAGATGAATCTGCAGCTGCCATGTGGAAGTACCTCTAAAAATTAATAGAACCACCATACAATCTGGCAATCCCACTACTGGTTCCACTACTTTCTTGATGCTGGTATGTGTCAAGAGAATTGGAAACCAATCTCAGTGAGGTATCTGTCTATCCATGCTTGGAGCAGCTATTCACAACAGCCAAAGGTGGGCTTGACCCAAGTGTCCATCAATGGGTGAATGGATACGGAAAATGTGGTACAGACACATAGACATACAAACACACACACAGGAATATTATTCACCACCAACATGGAAGTTTCAGCTTTGCAAGAGGGAAAGAGTTGTGGAAATGGGTTGTACGACAATGTGAATGTACTTAACACTTTGGAACTGTACACGTAAAAGTAGTCAGATGGTAATTTTTAGGTTGTGTATTTTGCCTTGAAACAAAGAAAAAAGGCCTGCCCTTAGAAACAAAAAAAGCTACATGATTCCATCATGCATACCTTGTGCCAGATACAATTTCAAGCTGTTTATACAAATTGACATTAAATATAGGGAATTTAAGAGTCAGTAACTATGTAAGGAAACTTTGTTGTCCTGGTGGCAACAAAAGCTTCCCTGTCTTTAAAAAGTCGATAAGAAAGCTCTAAAAAGTCGATAAGAAACCAGGGACTTCCCTGGTCCAGTGGTTGAGAATCCGCCTACCAATGCAGAGGACACTAGTTTGATCTTTGGTCGGGAAGCTAAGATTCCACATGCCGCAGGCAGCTAAGCCTGTGTGCTGCAACGAAGACCCAGTGCAGCCAAAAATAAATAAATAGTACAGAAACAAAGCAAAAAAGTTCTACCAGATGGTTGAGGTGATGGGAAGGCTGGACTGATTTCTAGATTCTTTTGAATACAGCAAGAAAACCATGCTTTTTTCCTAGGTAGGGGAAAATGTCTTGGCAAGGAAAACATATTTCCTTCCCCTCTCCAAATGCTAACAAGTGGGACTTGAATTTAGATGGGCTTTTGAGTATTCTCAAGGAAAGGCTGGCCTGAAACACTGACCTCCAGCTTCTCTGAAATTGTGGCATGTGACCTTTCGTTAGTGGACTTCTATTAGCTTTCCCAAAGTGTGGTGGCTTATGAGTCAACACGCACACACACACACAGCCCATGTTTGCTTGGCTAAGTAAAGATAACCGAAACCATAAAGCAAGCTAACTCCTTCAGCCTCACAGGGGTCCCTCATGGAACGGAAGTGGTCTTCAGTTTGGCTTTTGTCTTGCCCTAGCCAGGAACCCAAATGCATCAGAAGAAACTGGCGAGAAGCTGGTTTCGGTCACTGGCAACACCATGAATTATAAAACACGAGGGGTGGGAATGGCAGGTGGTGAAGAGTTTGAGCTTGAATGTCAAAACACCCGGATTCAACTCTGACTAGGCTGCTATGGAAACTTGGGGGTCCCCTGAGACACTCTCTGTCTCTCCTCAAGAGGGAGGGGAGATATTTATACTTATAGCTGATTCAGGGTGTTATATGGCAGAAACCAACACAGCACTGTCAAGTAACTATCTTCTAACTAAAACTGAAGAGAAAAGAGAGAGAGAGAGAGAGGCACAGAACACTGGGAGGACCGTGGCCGCCAGGAAGGGCTTCCAGGGTTCACGGCCATCAGTGTGGGCGCCCTTCCTGGTGGGGAAGCAGAACCGTTCAACAGCAGGAGCATTTTCTAACAGTGATGATCACAATGCGTCTTAGCTCAGGACTGTGAAGCCATTTTCAGGACCTCGAGCCGCTTTCCTCTTAATCTGAAAACCCCACCGCCCCAGGCCTCAGAGACAAACTCAGGTCTCACGTAAAATGCTTTGGCCAGGTCCTCTCGGTGGCATTTGCTTGCTTCCTTGGGTGCCACCGCCACCACTGTCTTCTCCTTCTCGATGGCTTTCAAGTCATTTTGTCCATCAATCTGTGAGGAAAAAAAGAAGTAGGATTGCTCTTAGGTGCACTGGTTTTATACGGATATGTCTTTTTAACGTATAACATGCACATAGAAAGTGTGCAGATCTGAAGTGTATAGCTCAGATTTTTACACACTGACCCATATAACCAGCCTCCAAATCGAGAAACACACATTAACATAAACAGCCCCCAGGAGATTTATTTTGCTGGGGTTTGAACTCTGTGCAAATGGTAACATGCAATATATATGCTTTTGTGTTTGGGTTCTTTGACTCAAGGTTATTAGTGAGATTCATGCATGATGGTGTGTGTGGTGATGGTTCACTAATTTTTCATGGCTGCACAGTATTCCACCAAATGAGTATGGCACAATTTATTTTTCTGTTTTACTGCTGATGGATTGTTTCCAACTGTTGGCTGTTATTGACGCATCTGTTTTCAAACAAACTTATTTTACTGAATGGAAAATCACAAAGCTGACAGAGCAGGGCAACAATTTACAGATTTAGAACCCTGGACCTTGAACTTCTGGGATTCTCAGTTAAGAAGGCACTGAACCACAGAGAATGGTTCCTGATGGTGACTGGTGGTATCATGGCCTGTTTTGGGAGACATTTGCAATAACCTAAGACTTTATTTTTTGGGGCTCCAAAATCACTGCAGATGGTGACTGCAGCCATGAAATTAAAAGACGCTTACTCCTTGGAAGGAAGGTTATGACCCACCTAGATAGCATATTCAAAAGCAGAGACATTACTTTGCCAACAAAGGTTCATCTAGTCAAGGCTATGGTTTTTCCTGTGGTCATGTATGGATGTGAGAGTTGGACTATGAAGAAAGCTGAGCACTGAAGAATTGATGCTTTTGAACTGTGGTGTTGGAGAAGACTCTTGAGAGTCCCTTGGACTGCAAGGAGATCCAACCAGTCCATTCTGAAGGAGATCAGCCCTGGGTGTTCTTTGGAAGGACTGATGCTAAAGCTGAAACTCCAGTACTTTGGCCACCTCATGTGAAGAGTTGACTCATTGGAAAAGACTCATGCTGGGAGGGATTGGGGGCAGGAGGAGAAGGGGACGACAGAGGATGAGATGGCTGGATGGCATCACCGACTCGATGCACATGAGTTTGAGTGAACTCCGGGAGATGGTGATGGACAGGGAAGCCTGGCATGCTGTGGTTCATGGGGTTGGAAAGAGTCGGACACGACTGAGTGACTGAACTGAACTGAAGAAAAGGGGGAAACCAAGTTGAGGTCTGGGTGCCCAGCAGGTCTGGGAAGAAGCCATGTGAAAGACCTGAAGGGCATGGGAGGACATGGTAACCTCAGATAGGAGAATGGTGAGTATTTTTGCAAACTTATTCCTAGTATTCTGACACCCAGGGCTAGATAATCATCTTTTCCTTTTCACCAGGTAGTTGGCACAGGGAAGGAGGAAGGGGGAAGGCTCTGCCTAACAGCCTCTTCCTTCATCTGAAATAGAGACAGCAAGTCCCCCTTTTACTTCATGCCAAACTGCTCCCTGCCCCTCATCTCCCAAAGGCCCCATTTGCTCAGAAATGGGCTACTGACCACACCCACTTCCTGGGTTTGCTTCTCACTGTGCCAACGACCACGAAGCAACCAAGGATTATTACATGTATCACTCTTCCAACTCTCTCCTTAAGTTGACCTCACCATCTTCATTGTGCGAGATCCACCTCCTGGAGAAATGTACATCACAGCCCGAGACAGGATGTTTTGTCTGCTCTCAAGACCTGGTTCAAGTGTACCAAATCGAGGGCTTAATTCTTGCTCACACCACAGATGGAGGCAGTCCTGGGGTTACAGGACCTCCCTGCCTGGCTGTTTCCTAGCTTACCATTTCTGTCTGGCCACGACCAACCACACCCAATTCACTTTTTAGGCAGCAGCTCAAGCAACCCTAAATGTATAAATCCAGCCCTCTCCTCCACCTTTTCCTCTCTGTCTGTCTGTCTCTCTCTTTCTCTCTCTCACAAACACACACATATCCCATGTTTGAAACATTTGGATAGATTCCAGTTGCTCTCAGGATAGAACCCTACTGTCTCCAAAATGGCTGCAGCAGACCCCCACCTCGCACCCACCCTCCCTGTGTTCCTGGTCTGGGAGGGGCAGCAGCATACCTAGCTAAAAATCCCCTGCCCACTGGAGGAGTCCTGTGACCCCCAGGAGTGTGCTACTCCAGTGCCCCTGCTGAAGATGGCACATTTTCCCGGCTGCCAAACCAAACATAAAATCAAGGGATCTCGACCAAGGGCAGTTTCCCCCCTGGGGGACTTTGCTAGTGCTTGGAGATATGTTTAGTCCTCATAACTGAAGCAGGTACTGGCATCTAGTGGGTAGAGGCCAGGCATGCGGTCAAGTACCTTACAAGGAATGACTTGGAACAGAAAGGTCTATACTGCTGAGGGCAAGAAGTCTCACTTCAGAGGTCAAGGACTGTCTTGTCCTGACATCTCAGACCAGACAGCCACCTGCTCTACCCTCTCAGCACCCTGGACGTCCCCTTGATGGCGCCTACTCCACGGTCACATGCCTAATGACCAGCAAGTGACTATCACTTAAATGCCTCCCTCTGCTCACAACGCAGCCCCTCCAGAAGGCGGGGCCAGCGCCTGGTGCCCAGAGGCTGCTCCGTGGACACTCATGAGCTGGAGCCCATGACATCAGTGCCCATGCACATGTACTTAGCCCCACAGGATGGATGACTAGACACCCGCTCTCGGCCGCAAGGCTCTGCTTACCCTCTCCATCAGTGCTGCCCAGGAGATGCTCCAGCTCCGCTTGCCAGCACGTCTCCTCGGGCAGATGACAATCTCCCTGACTGATCAGAGTTTGCTCATCTGCAAAACGGGGGTGATGCTGGCTAGCTACCCTCATCCTGCCTTTTTTTTTGGAATCAAACATATGTGTGCCTGGACAGGATGTGACATGGTCCAGACCTCCCATGAACCCCTAGGAAATGCAGGTCCATACCTGCCCCAGGGACCAGGCCTCCGGCACGTGGCTGGAATAACAATGATGGTGATGTCACTTGGGTTGTTTAGCCACATTTAGGTAACTCAAGAGCGGGAAGATGCACAGAGCAACAGAAGGGGCATGGAGGTTGGAATTGCAAATTCCATTCCATTGGTTCAAATCCTCCTCGGTCACTGACCAGCCCTATAACCAGGGACAATAATCTGTCTCAGGTTGTTTTGAAGATTTAAAAACACCCAACGCTGGGGACTTCCCTGGTGGTCCAGTGGTTAAACATCCAGTTGCCAATGCAGGGGACAGGAGTTCGACCTCTACTCTGGGAAGACCCCATGTGCTGTGGGGCAACTGAGCCTGTGCGTCACGACTGCTAAGCCTGTGCTCCACGACAAGAGAAGCCACCGCGATTAGAGGCTCGTGCACCGCCACGAAGAGGAGTCCCCACTCACCACAAGTGGAGAAAGCCTGAGAGCAACAACGAAGACCCAGCGCAGCCAAAACAAACAAAAAGCAAAATAAAAACAACCCAACTCTGTAGTGCACTTTGCATGGGGCAGGTGCATTCAGTAAATATTCCATAGAAGATCAGTATCCTAAAGACCCAGAGGGATTTAAGAGGTGTGGTGACCCCAACACTTCACAGCCTCTCTCTCTGACTTTGTCTTGCCACGGAGATGTTTCCTGACATTCTCAATGAGGTTTCTACAAGTGGATCTAGAAGACACATAAATGCTTGAATCTGTGTGGTTTTATTTTTAAATTTTTACTTATTAATTTTTTTGAATCTGAAGGTACAGATAGGAAACCTGTGAATTCTATTTTTTTTAAATCTTTGATTTCCTTTTGATGCTGCTGCTGCTCCTGCTGCTGCTGCTGCTAAGTTGCTTCAGTCGTGTCCGACTCTGTGCGACCCCATAGACGGCAGCCCACCAGGCTCCCCCGTCCCTGGGATTCTCCAGGCAAGAACACTGGAGTGGGTTGCCATTTCCTTCTCCAACGCATGAAAGTGAAAAGTGAAAGTGAAGTCGCTCAGTCGTGTCCGACTCTTAGCGACCCCATGGACTGCAGCCCACCAGGCTCCTCCGTCCATGGGATTTTCCAGGCAAGAGTACTGGAGTGGGGTGCCATTGCCTTCCCTGCCTTTTGATGCTAGGCTTAAATAATTTCTCTATATATTTCAAATTTTTTTTTAAAGGGTCCATCAACAGATCAGTGGGTAAACAAAATGTGATCAAGCCCAAACAATGGAATATCATTTAACCTTAAAAAGGGAGGAATTCTGACACCTGCCACAACAGGAATGGAGCTTGAGGATGTTACACTCAGTGAAACACACCAGTTACAGAAGGACAAATACTGTAACGACACCACTTACGTGCGGTACCCAGAACAGACAGACTCATAGAGACAGGAAGTAGAAGGGTGCTTACCAGAAGCTGGGTAATTGTTTTTGTTTTTGCTGTGCCGCTTGGCTTGTAGGATCTTTGTTTCCCAACCAGTGACTGAACCCAGGCCACGTCAGTGAAAGCTCTGAGTCCTAACCACTGGACCGCCAGGGAACTCCCAGGAGTTAGTGTCTACTGGGGACAGACTCGGTTGGAGAAGTTGAAAAAGTTCTGGAGACGATGGTTGTGATGACTGGACAACCACGTGAATGTACTCAACGCCACTGAACCGTGTGCTTGAAAACAGTTAAGATGGTAAATGTTTGTACATTTTACCACATACACACAAAATCCAGAACAAGAACAAAACAAAACAGAACAGGATCAAAGGCATCCAATCCCTCTGCCTTTGTGGCCAAGACTAGCAAGAATTCCCACCCTTTCTTGGGAACACTGTGTGTCCCTGGGAGCCAGCCAGATGGCTGAAAGAGGCTTGTGTGGATAAGGGGAGGGGCTGGGAAGGCGGCCTGGAGGAGGAGGGTCCAGTGGGAGGCTCCTAACCCCAGCTGTGTTCCGTGACCATGACCGTGACCATGACCGTGGGGACGGAGTCTGAGCCCACAGTGGGAGGCTGTCTGGCCTCCAACTGTGCTCTGTAAGTGAAAACCACGGACATACTTCCGGGTGTGTGAACAAGAGAACTGAAAAAAAGGGATGCGAATAAGGACAAGCTCTTGGCTGTTCATAGCAGCACAATTCGGAACAGCTCAGAGTCCATCAGCAGATGATGCAGTAACAAGGTGTGCTCTTTCACACAAAGGAATATCATTCAGCCTCAAAGAGGAATGAAGTGCTGGGACTTCCCTGGTGGTCCAGTGGCTAAGACTGCACTCCCAATGCAGGGCGCCTGGGTTCGATCCCTGGTCAGGGAACTAGATCCCACACGCGGCAAGCAACTGAAAATCCCATAGCCTGCAAGTAACGAGCCCACATGTCACAACTAAGACCTGGCACAGCCAAATACATAAATAAAAAACAGATTTTTAAAGAAGGAATGAAGTACTGATGCATGCTACACTATATGTTGAATTGTGTCTTCAAAAAAAGGTATCTTGATATGGAAGCAACCTAAGTGCCTATTAATAGATGAGTGGGTAAGGCAGATGTGGTGTCTACATATGTATACACACACACACACACACACACAATATTCCTACTACTCAACCATAAAAAAAAGAATGAAACCTCACCATTTGCAACAACATGGATGGACACAGAGGGCGTTATGCTCAGTGAAGTCAGACAGAGAGACAAACACCGTATGATATCGCTTATATGTGGGCTCTAAAAAGCAAACACATGAACAGATGTAACAGCACAGAAAGAGCCATAGACACTGAGAACAAACATGGGGTTGTGAGAGCGGAGGGGTTGGGAGGAGAGAAATGGATAGAGGAGATGAAGAGGATCAGACTTCCATTTGCACAATAAGCGTGCCACGGGTATAAACATACAGTGTGAGGACTATGTAGACTGATTCAGTAATGTTTTTGTATGGTGACAGACTGTAACTAGGCTTATCCTGGTGATCATTTTGACATGATCATCATATCGAAATGACGTATGCCAGGAACTAACATATTGTTGTAGGTCAATTAAACTTCAAAAACAAGCAAAATCTGATCTCATAGAAAAAGAGATCAGATTAACGGTTACCAGAGGTGGGGACGGTGAGTTGGATGAAGGCGGTCAAAAGACAGAAATTTCTAGTTATAAGATAAATTAGTACCAGGCGTGTGATGTACAAATTGATAAATATAATGAACCCTGCTGTATGTTATATACAAAAGTTGTTAAGAGGGTGAATCCTAAAAGTTCTCATCACAAGGGAAAAATATGAGATGTTGGATGTTTGCTGAACTTACTGTGATAATCATTTCATGATGTAAGTCAAATCATGATGCTGTACACCTTAAACTCACACAATGCTGTACGTCCATTTATATCTTGATAAAACTGGAAGAAAAGAGAAGTTATCTTGAAGTCCTAACCCCCTGAACCTCAAATGTGACCGAATTTAGAAACAGGGTCTTTACAGAGGTAAAAAGGCGACAATGAGGTCATCAGGGTGAGATCCAGTTGGATACAACTGATGACCTCGTAAGGAGAGTCCTGGACACGGAGACAGACCCGCACAGAGCGATCCCACTACAAGCCCAGGCCACTGCCTCACCAGCAGCACTGGAAGCTAAGAGAAAGGCACGGGACAGGTTCTCCACTACGGCCATTAGAGCCAGGCCCTGCCCACACCGCGATCTTGGACGTCTGGCCCCAGAACTGTGAGAGAGTAAATTTCTGTTGCTTGAAGCCATCCTAGTCTGGGGTGCTCTGCTCATTAACCCTAGGAAACAACATTCTCCAACACAGACGGACCTCGAAAACCTCATGCTGATGAAGACAGACACAAAAGGGCACGTTATCACATGACGGTTTTTATGAAACGTCCAGAATAGGTGATTTCCATAAAGACAGAGCTTCCCTGGTGGCTCAGTGGCAAAGAATCTGCCTGCCAATGCAGGAGACCGGGGTTTGATACCTGATCCGGGGAGATCCCACATGCTGCGCAGCAACCAAGCCTGTGTGCCACAGTTACAGAGCCTGTGCTCTGGAGCCCAGGAGCCACAACTACTGAGCCCACACGCTGCAAATACCGAAGCCCTGGAGCCTGTGCTCCACAGCGAGAGAAGCCCCTGCAGTGAGAAGCCTGCACATTGCAACTAGAGAAGAGCCCCCGCTCGTCACAATGAGAGAAGAGCCCCTGCTCGTCACAACGAGAGAAGAGCCCACGTAGCAACAAAGACCCGCCACAGCCTAAACAAAATAAATATTTTTTAAAAGCTGAAAACGGACGTGTTCTAGTCATTTCGTTTGCAGATTCATTTACTGCAGAATGGTTTGTGTTCAAAGTCAGCCACCGCAACAGTGCCTGTAACGACTAAGCACTGGAAACGACCCCATGCCAGTAATAAAGGATGGGTACCGTGGAGGAGAACAAGCAGTCCCTGGCTGCCGTGGATCCATTCAGTACTGATGATGAAAATGAGGAGGAGAAGAGGAGGCCTGGAAAGTTCGAGAGCTAAAGAGGATCAAGAGGGACAGTGAAGACAGAGAAACACTTGAGAAGGAGAAGACAGAAACTGAACGCATGTGAAACCTGACTGAGGAAGAGATGTGAGCTGAGTTTTGGGCAAATGGCAAAGTCATCACCAACAAAGCTGTAAAGGGCAAATACAAGTTCTTATAAAGCATTATCACTGAGGCGCCGTCTTCACGCGTGAGGATGGAGACGAATACAAGGGAGATTTTGGTGCGCTTCCTAGGTGGCCCTAGTGGTAAAGAATCCGCCTGCAATGCAGGAGACACAAGAGACACCGGTTCGATCCCGCGGTCGGGAAGAAACGGTAGGAAATGGCAACCCCCTCCAGTCTTCTTGCCTGGAGAATTCCACGGACAGAGGAGCCTGGTGGGCTACAGTCCACGGGGTCACAAATTCAGACGCGACTGAGGGACTGAGCAACAGACACTGCCCAGCAGTATTCCCAAGTGGTGGTACCTTTAGCAATAGACTGAGAAGGAAAAAAAAAAAAAAGGGCAAAGCATATCATAATAGGTTAGCCTGTCTATAACCAAGCAGAGAAGAGGATGGGTTTGCTAGCATAATCAGGGCACAGAGACCAGGGGCTGGTTGCCTTCAGAGCTCGAAACTGGGTGGGAAACAGGCAGCAAGAGACTTCTACTGGGCCCCCTTTTGCGTCCTGTCGGATCCTGAACCCTGAGTAAGATCTTCTGATTCCAAGGAGGAGAAACCAGTCTTGACTAAGCCTGGCGCAGAGCCGGAGCAGGAGGGGAGGGCCTTCCTAGGCCAGGATGCTCAGGATCAAAGACTGGGCCAATGTCAGCTTATGAAGGGAGGGCAGAGGCTGTGATGGGAGGGACCCACAAGGAGGGCAGCAGGGCTGGGAGCACAGAGCAACAGGAGGCAAGAGGGATGCCAATGAACTCAAAGGGCCGGCCCACTGCATTTTAATGCTGGGGGCGGGGGACCCTAACTGCAGAAACTGGGGGAGGGAGCATCACCAGGCACTGTGTCACTGATCTGGGCCCTGATCCAGGTCCCCAGCTACCGGCCAAGCAACCCTCAACAAGCCCTTTGACTCCTCTGAGCCTCCGCTTTCTCTTCTGTACAATGGGAATAATGATACCACACAGGGAGCATTGCTGAGGCAGAGGTTCTCAAGGTCCAGCCTCAGGTCAATACGGGTTTCAGAGAGGTGTTTTCCAGGTCCTGAGATCACACCTAGTTAGTGTTGGTGTTCTCTGTATGTGAATGATGGTGATGTGAACCCAGACAGCAAAGAACTGCCAATACGACGTGAGGTGCTCAGAGTGCAGGTCTTGTGGGGAAGCAGGTGGCGCAGTGCAGTCAACACGAGAACTGGGTTTGGAGGAGGCCGCTGGGACTGGGGACCAACAGGTGGGTTGCAAGGTGAGGAGTCTGGTTACGCACAGGGAGATTAGGTAATAAGCAAATATATACCAAACATAATGTGAGCTGGCACTCTTGCTGTCGGGGAAGGGAGTTACAAATATACACAGAGCTGGCACCAGCCCTGGATTGAAAGCTATGATCAAATATATAAAATATACACGTATACACGCACACACAAGTATAAAACTGAATATGGCTCTAACAGTGTACACGGACACACACCTGAGAGGGCCCAGAGGCCATAACACCCCAGGACCGTGGGCACACAGCACACCAGATCTTGATTTCTAAATACCCTTCTTCTGGGACTTCCCTGGTGGTCCAGCGGCTAATGCATCACTCCCAATGCAGGGTGCCCGTGTTTGATCCCTGGTCGGGGAACTAGATCCCACAGGCCCCAGCTAAGAGTTCGCACGCCACAGCTACAGAGCCCATGTGCCGCATCTAAGACCAGGTGCGGCAAAAGAAATTTTAAAAATAAATACGTATCCTTCCGGCAAAAAGAGCCAAGGCTCCTAGAAGAAATGGCTGGCTCCAGGGCTGGCCCAGGGAAGGTACACAATGAATGAGCTTGGAATGTCTTGTTATGCCAGAGAGCAGGCACATGCTCAGAGAATGACGGAAAGATGTCCAGAGGACAGAAAAGTCACCATGATAAAAGGCTTCTAATGGCCAAATCTGGGCATGAGGATAAAAAAAAAAAATGAGGGCAACAAATTTTAACCCACCTAAAAGAACAGGAATTTGTGAGTGCATGAATGATGCATGAATGAATATACGAACAACTAGACAAAGAGGAGAAAGGGGCAGCTCTTTTTTCCTTTTAAACTTTTTATCTGTGTTGGGGCATAACTGATTAACAATGTTGCCATAGCTTCAGGTGAACAGGGAAGGGACTCAGTCATACATATACATGTATCCATTCTCCCCACAAATTGCCCTCCCATCCAGGCTGCCACATAACACCCAGCAGAGTTCCATGTGCTATTCAGTAGGTCCTTGTTGGTTATCCATTAAAAATTTTTTTTTATTTATTTGGCTGTGTCGGGTCTTAGCTGTGGCATTTGGGAGCTAGTTCCCAGACCAGGGATGGAACATGGGCCTCCTGCATTAGGAGCATAGAGTCTTAGCCACTGGACCACCAGGGAAGTCCCTACCCATTTTTAATATAGCAGTGTGTACATGTCCATCCCAAATTTCCTAACTGTCCCTTTCCCCTGTCCTTGTGCCCCGGTAACCGTAGGTTTATTCTCTAGGTCTGTGAGTTAGGGCAGCTCTTTCTGATACCAAGCACCAGGTAGTAAATGAGGCAGGAATGATAAACTTGGAAAATTGCTGTTCAGCAAACATTCTAAAAGTAATGGGTTCACCAATCAAAAAATGGGCAGAAGACCTAAACAGACATTTCTCCAAAGAAGACACACAGATGGCTAATAAACACATGAAAAGATGCTCAATGTCACTCATTATTAGAGAAATGCAAATCAAAACTACAATGAGACATCACTTCACACTGGTCAGAATGGCCATCATCAAAAATCTATGAACAATAAATGCTGGAGAGGGTGTAGAGAAAAGGGAACGCTTTTGCCCTGTTGGTGGGAACGTAAATTGATACAGCCACTATGGAAGACAGTATGGAGATTCGTTAAAAAACTGGGAATAAAAATACCATGTAATCTAGCAATCCCACTATGGGCATATACCCTGAGGAAATCATAATTGAAAAAGACATATGTACCTCTGTGTTCATTGCAGCACTATTTACAATAGCTAGGACATGGAAGTAACCTAGATGTCCATTGACAGATGAATGGATAAAGAAGCTGTGGTACATATATACAATGGAATATTACTCAGCCATAAAAAGGAATGCATTTTAAGTCAGTTCTGATGAGGTGGATGAACCTAGAGCCTATTATATAGAGTGAAGTAAGTCAGAAAAATAAATCATATATTAACACTTATACCTGGAATCTAGAAAGGCGGCACTGATGAGCCTATTTTCAGGACAGCAGTGGAGATGTGACGGGAGGGGGAGGAGTGGGTGGGACAAATGGAGATAGAGAGGGTAGCATGGAAACATACACACTACCATAGGTAAAACAGCTGGTGGGAATTTGCTGTATCACTCAGGGAACTCAAACTGGGGCTCTGTGACAACCTAGAGGGGCGGGATGGAGTGGAGGTGGGAGGGAGGTTCAGGAGGGAAGGGACATATGTATACCTATGGCTGATTCATGTTGATGTATGGCAGAAACCAACATAATACAGTAAAGCAATTATCCTTCAATTAAAAATAAATATTTTTTAAAAAGTAATGGGTTCAGGCAAGAATCACCAACAGATGCTAAAACTGAGCAAAAATGAGAAACAGGCTATCGACATAGCCTCAGCACAACTTGTCATAAAATACCAGGTTGGCCAAAAGTTCATTCGGGTTTTCCAGACGCTCTTCCTAAAAAATCCAAAGGCACCTTTTGTCCAGCCCAATACTAATTGATTACAACAGGGAAAACAGGAACTTCAGAGAAGAGAAACCTGGCCAGTGGGAGTGGAGAATTCATGCACAGAATCTAGGCTGACCTGAGTCCGAACTCCTTGGGGAGTTGCGTGGGCTTGGGCAAGTTACTTCATTTTCCAAGGCTCAGATTCCTACAGGGATTTCTGTAAGGATTCAAAATAATATGCTGCATCCATAGGTGTTCAGCAGAACATTGTTCTGAAAATGAAAGGAGGGAAACTACCCAAAAGCCCATCAGCTGGGGATGCAGGTTAAATTAAAATGCCCACACAGCCGCTAGGAAAGAATGTGCTTCTATTCACAAGAGCCAAGACATGGGAGCAACCTAAATGTCCATCAACAGAGGAATGGATAAAGAAGATGTGGTACATGCATACAGTGGGATACTACTCAGCCATAAAAAGGAAGTAATGCCATTTGCAGCAACATGGAAGAGCCTAGAGATGATCATACTAAGTGAAGTAAGTTAGAGAAAGACCATTACCATATGATATCACTTACATGTGGAAACTAAAACACGGCACAAATGAACTTATCTACAAAATAGACTCACAGACATAGAGAGCAGACTCGTGGTTGTCAAGGGGGGAAGAGGCTGGGGGAGGAAGGGACTGGGAGTTTGGGATTAGCAGAGGCAATCTATTATATTGATATATAAAATGGATTAAGAACAAGGTCCTACTGCAGACCACAGGGAACTATATTCAATATTCTGTAATAAATCATAATGGGGTGAAACAGAATATATATATGTATAACTGAGTTGCTTTGCTGTACAGAAGAAACTCACACAACACTATAAATCAACTGTACTTCAGTAAAATTTAAGAAACTGGAAAAGAGGACTTCCCTGGTGGTTCAGTGGCTGAGAATCTGCCTGCCAATGTAGGGGACACAGGTTCGATCCCTGGTCCAGGAAGATTCCACATACCATGGAGCAATTAAGCCCAGAGCTGCAACCACTGAGCCCGTGTGCTCTAGAGCCTGTGCTCTGCAAGAAGAGAAGACACCACAGTGAGAAGTCTATGCACTGCAACGAAGAGTAGCCCCCACTCGCTGCAACCAGAGAAAACCTGTGCGCAGCAACAAAGACCCAGCACAGCCAAAAATTAAAAAAAAAAAAGAAATAAGAAAAGAACGTGTTTGATCAGGGTGCACTGTGGGGAAGTGTGAAGGGCGGAGGAGCTTCCCGTTGTAGGACCCTACGTATGTACAAAAAATAAATAAAAAGACACTTATGTTGTTGTATGTAAACAACGGTAATTACTGTGTGATCAGATGCTGCCTGAATACTTCACACACAGGGAATCATTCCACTCCACAACAGAGCTCTGAGGCAGGTACACTTGACCCCACCGGACAGAAGAAAACCCAGAGGCAAGAGAGAATTAAGAAACTGGCTTAGAACCTTCCGTTGGCAGGTGGCAAAACTGGACTTTGCCTCCAGGTGGCCGGTGCTGCGGATGCCAGTGTTCCTAATCACAGCTTCTCTAGAACTGCAGAGAAAGGAGGCCGGGACTGCCCAAATCAACGGCGATCTGATTACTGCAAACCGATTAGTTGCAAAGGGCAAGTAATTCCTCCACCTCCCCATCAAGGAGGAGAGAAAAGAAGTGAGGGAGTGAAGGAGGAATTTCAGACTCTGCAAACTTACTCTGGTTTATGAGGGAAAAAAACAAAACATCAAACCAAAAAACTAAGACAAGTTTCAAAAGGGAAAAGGAAAAAGGACAAAGAAGTGGGGCGGTGGGGGAGGATAAAGAAAAAATAATGTAGTGTTCCTGGTTCATAAAAGACAGTAGAACACTAACATTAGCCTAATTCAATGGTCAGTGAAGGCAAAACTCACTCAAATTTCAATATGCTGGCACTTGGGGAAGGGAGGAAGGGGCAGCCCAGTGGGGGGATTTCTAACACTGGAGATGCAGTGCAGCTGAATGAGACTAGCAACCTACAGAATTCCCAAGGTCATAGGAGGGAGGCCATCCTCCAGGGCGTGTGTGAAATGTGGCTTATGTAAAAAAATAAAATGAGAATGGGTAGCTTGCCTTCAAATCTCAGTTCTCCAAGTCCCTGCCACCTCCTCCAGGAAGTCTCCCCAGATTGCACCCTGACGGCAGCCGCATCCCCACAGGCTACAGGCACACACAGGCTGTGTTCAACTCCTTTCTTACCCGTGCTGCTTTCCTTCACGGGGCTTATCTTAGCTTGTAATTATATACTCACTAGTATAATTTGTCTTACCCACCAGACTATAAGCTCCCCTGGGTAGTACAAGTGTTTAAGTCACTAAAAGGATCTGGCCTCAGGAGGATGGATGTCACAGGGATGGAGAAAGAGTGGTTCTCACACGAAGGGAACATCAGAACCACCAGAGGGCTGACTGAGACTCAGACTTCAGGTTCCTGGGCCCCAGACTGCTTTTGGGGAAGAGCTATTCTAAAGCAGCCACAGAAGTATGTGAAGGGCAGAAGAAGGCTGTGCGGAGCCTGAAAAGGAGGAAAGCAAATGGCAAGGACGTCTGGCATCTCCGACCATGGACCTCACACAAGGACGCCCCGCCAGGCCGGCTGTGCTGCCTGCAATGCCCTGCCGGCACCGACCTGAAATTCTTAAACCGTTTTTCAAGAAAGGGTCCCACATTTTCATCTTGCAATTTATGTAGCCAGTCTGGCTCCTGAGCATCTTGCTGCACACTCGACCTGAGCTCAGAGAGCAACGGGACAGGGATGATTCCTAATAAAAACCATCGCCGCTGTTTGAGCTAGGCATCATGCTGAGTTTTCCTTACATTCTCTCGTTTATTCTTGTCTTATGACTATATTCACCCAGGGAAAGCACACTTGCGTCAGCACCTACGCACGTCACCTGATCTAATCTTCACAAAGAGCCATGAGGAACCTCGAAACCACTAAGGGCACATACCCGCTTTCAGAGACAGACATTCGGATGTGCAGAGACAGAGAATGTGCCCAAACTCACACAGCCAGGGGGATGGAACCCTGGGTGGGTTCTGGCTCTGGGCTCCTGGCCCTGACCCCTGCCTAAACCAAGATCTCCTTGTTAGGTGCGGTCTTTCAGGCCAATGCTCTTTCCCCTGACCCACAAGTTCTACCAAACTCAGTCTCACTGGAGAGGCATAGACAGAAGGATTCTGAGATGTACCTGGGGTGATCCTGGGTGTTAGCTGTAAACCTACCAGACCCAGTTAGCACGGTAGTCTGGGTTCAATGGTTTGACTATAAAGAATAATTACGGGTAGGGCTTGACTTCATTCCAGAGGTTTCAAGTTGCTCTCACCCCAGGGACTCCAGAATCATGAGTTTGGAGCACATCTTCCTTGGTAAGTACTTGAGTTTCAAGTTGCGTCAGACACGTGCTCTGCTGGGCTCCGCTACCCACCCACGAGAAGGTCACAGTGAAGACGGCCCAGCCGGAAGGACACAGGTCATCTCCAGGGCTCTGGGGCACACAGGGAGGGCTGACAAACACGGTTTTAAGAGTGTCTGTACTTTGAGGGTGAACTTACGGTTGCCAGGGGAGATGTATGGGGGAAGGGACAGTGAGAGAGTTTGGGATGGACATATACACACTGCTACATTCAAAATGGGTAATCAACAAGGACCTACTATATAGCACACGGAACTCTGCTCAGTGCTATGTGGCCGCCGGGGAGAGAGGGGAGTTTGGGGGAGAATGGATACATGTATATGTATGGCAGGCTTCTCTGTCCATGGGATTTTCCAGGCAAGAGTACTGGAGTGGGTTGCCATTTCCTTCTCCAGGGGATCTTCCTGACCCAGGGATCAAACCCAGGTCTCCTGCATTGCAGGCAGACGCTTTACCCTCTGAGCCACCAGGGAAGCCCCATATGTATGGCTGAGTTCCTTTGCTGTTCACCTGTAACATCACAACACTGTTAACCGGCTATACCCCAATACAAAATAAAAAGTTTAATTAAAGAAAAAAGAGTGATTAAGACCTCCACGAAGGTTACCTATCCCCCCACCATGGCCCACAGAAGCCCCTCCCCCAACAAATACCCTCCCAGATATTTTCTACAAGGAACTCATATTCCAGGCAGAATTGTCTTCCCCCAAACCCACATGCTGATGTCCTAACCCCAGCACCTCAGGCTGTGACTGGAGACAGGGCTTTCCAAGAGGTGATTAAGTTAAAATGAGGTCATTAGGATGGGTCTGGTGTCCTTGTCGGAAGGAAAGATTAGGACACGGAAGGACGACCATGTGAGACACGGCAGAAAATGGCCGGCTGCGAGCCTGCTAGCCACCCCACCTGCAGGAGCTCGAGTAATCCGGGGTCCTTTACCCTTAATGAGGCTCATGACACTAGGTCTGGGGCAGGGTTTCCAACACAGCATCTTCAGACATGCTCTCAAAAGCCTGCAAGTTTTCGAAGATCTTACAGACGTTGAATATGTTTTAATAACTAGCCTAATATGACACAGCATAAAGACCTTCCGGGTGGCTAGTTTATAACAAAGAGCTGTCACATGACCCTGGTGTCACACCTGCATCCAGGACAACAATCACACGGCGTGCTGAAGGGATACAGGCTTCTCGGAAGCCCAGAGAGAACTTGGCGGGAGCACGGAGCCATCGCACGGCACGCGGTGACGTCGGCCTATCGACTTCAGGAAGTCTGACCTGCGAAGCGGGCAACCATGCTGCCAGGGAGGCCGTCTGCAAGCCCAGTCTCTGCCCGTGGCTACCTGGCATGGGTGATGAGCAGTGAGCACGCTCGTCAACACACGGTGAAGAAACAACCCTTCCACAAGGCCTTATCTTCAAGTGACCCAGCCAGTTCTACAATGATTATGTGACGGGAAGGTTGCCCTGATCTAGCAGACACAGTCTCGGTCTGTGTAAACGCCATTTTATACACATATGGGGAATTAAACATTTCCAGCATAAGCTTTATCAAAATCAAAATTCAAAAAGAGTCTGAAGATTGGACCTCAAGGCCTTCCCTGGTGGTTAAGAATCCACCTTGCAACTCGGGGGACATCGGTTTGATCCCTGGTCCAGGAAGACCCCACATGCCATGGAAGAGCTAAGCACATGGGCTACAACTTCCGGGCCCACGTGCCTAGAGCCTGTGCTCTGCAACTGGAGGAGCCCTGCGACAGGAAGCCTGCACACCACAACTAGAGAGGAGCCCCCACTTGCCACAACTAGAGAAAAGCCTGTATGGAGCAACCAAGACCCAACACAGCCAGGAAAAAAAAAAAAGACCGGACTCAAGACTAATAAAAACACCAACAAAAACAGACAGCTGCGGAGCAAACCTCATACCAGGCATGGTTCTGTTTAGCAAGTGATCTCATTTAAGGGACGATTTCTTTCCACCAGTGTGGCAGGCAGCCTCTAGAAACCTCCATCACCCTGTCTCCCTTTATTTACACCCTGGTGTCATCCCCTCCCCTTTGAGAACCAGCTCGACCTAGACTCCTTCCAGTCAACAGAACATGCCAGAAGCGAGGAGACGCCCGTGCAATCAGGGCCAGAGGCCCACCAGCAGCCCCAGGCGGGAATCCCTCCCCCTTCTTCCCTGAGTCTTCAGACGAGACCACAGCCCTGGGGAGAGCTGGACAGCAACCTCACGAGAGACCTGGAGCCGGCAGTACCCAGGAAAACCACCCCGAGACCTGAGACTCAAAGAAACTGGGAGAGAAAGTCATTTTCAGCTGTCACATTTGGGAGTAACGTGTTACACAGCAATCGACAACGAACACAACCATTCCACATCACTGATCGACTTTTGATACAACGTCACCAGTCATATCAAAACGCAATTGCTACATGTGCACTTCATAATCTTACTATAAATGTAGTTTTCATAATAAGCATGTGACTATGTTTATTGCCAATTTTAGGTTTATACTTATTCAAGTCACATTTTGGTATATGAAGGGCTTCCCAGGACTCAGAGGTAAAGAATCTGCCTGCTAGTACAGGAGACATGGGTTCAATCTCTGGGTTGGTAAGATGCCCTGGAGGAGGAAAATGGCAACCCGCTCTAGTATTCTTGCCTGGGAGTTCTGATGGACAGAGCAGCCTGGTGGGCTACAGTCCATGGGGGTCGCAAATAGTTGGACATGACTAACGTAAGACAACGAGGGAGCTTCCCTGGTAGTCCAGTGGCTAAGACTCCGTGCTCCCCAAGTGAGAGGCCTGGGTTTGATCCCTGGTCAGGGGACTAGATACCACGTGCTACAGCTAAGAGTTCTCATGCCACAACTAAAGATCCCATATGCCACAACTGAGACCAGCCAGATGAATAATAAATACTTAAAAGACAACCCTGGGGGCTTCCAGTACGTTTCTTTAAGATGACATATATTGCTAAATTTTGAGAAACACCAAAGATCTTTGTGGGTGCCTCTGTGTGTGTAAGTCTTCTGAGACTCCTCTTCCTGCAATCCAAGTGTGATCTCTTAAAAACTCAAATATGACTGTGTCTGTTCTGTTTACTGCATGCCTCATGTTTGGCACATTTGCGAATAAATGAATGACTGTCCTGCCCCAGCCTAAAACCTTTCCATGATTCCCTGTCACTCTATGGAGAGAGCCCAAATTCTTCACAAGGCCCATAGCCTCTGTGGGGTCTGCTTCTGCAGCCTTATCCTCTCCCACTAAGCCTTGCACCTCACTCCCTTCTGCCTAGAACTCTCCATCAACTCTGCCCTTCCCACATCTCCTAGTCGTTGCCATTCCAATGAATCTCTTAAACATCCCTTCTCATTTAACAGTCAGCTGTGGTCTGTGGTTTGGGGCCCGTCTCAGGACAGGGCACCACGAGGGCAGGGAGCGTGTGCATCCTTCCCTCCACTCCATCCATGGCGTGCAGCACCAGCCTGATACAGGGCAGGTGCTCGGTGAACCTGGGCTGAACGAATGACCAAGACACGGGTCGGCTGGGACCTAGTCTTCGCCCTGCAGAGCCCCAGGGAGATGAATCAGTTCACCAACCAGGAAGGCAGTGTGGGATGGAGCCATGCCAGTCTCGGTTAAGAGATGGGGGCCCTGAGGGTCAAAGATAACTTTCTGAGTTGGCACCGAGTCATCCAGGAAGCAGGAATTTCTGGTCCAACATTTTCCTTAGCCAAGGTTCTCTGATGGGCAGAGAAAGATTTTTCCCAGTAACGAAAGCAGGTCTCCCAAATGCTTTCCTTTTCCTGACGTTGGAAATGCAGCAAGAATGAACCATCTCCAGAGCCATAAGGACTGTGCTGACTCAGCCTTGGATGCTCCTGACTCTGGGTCCTCCTCCCTTGACCCCTGTCTCAACCACCTGTCCCCTGCCCAGTCACTCCACTTTTTCTTATTCTCCTTCCTACTGGAAACTGGTGGATTTCTCTGTTGATGGTCAGTCTCTGCCATGAACTTTGTTTTGGACACAGCTGTAACCTTACCACCTGGCCAATCTGAGAGCCTCCAAAGCCTCATCTATCACGTGCATACAATTAACACAACTCAGGGGTGAAGAGACACAACAAGGTCTCAATAATAATTAGTATTATAACTGGGGTGACTTGGCAAAGTGGAGGGGAGGTTCAGAGCCTGCCCAGGACACCACCTACAACAAGTGCTCATGAAGGAGAGTTACGACTATTGAGGAAATGATCACAGTAAGCAAATTTGCTTCTTTTTCAAAGTGGAGGACTTAAGTGTGAGAGCAAAGACTGTGAGCTGAGCTGGCAGGAAACAGGTGACCTGGCTGACCAGCCGGCCGCCTCCCTCATCACACTCCTCATTTACTTGTTTATAATTCCCTGGGTTTGCTGAGCTGCCTTTAGAGACAGGATACTTGGTTTCTCAGCCAGCCTGCACGGCTGGCTGCCTGGGTTTCCCGTCTCACCGCCCCCGCACTGCCAAGTCGTCATACGTGCTTCAGGGTGCTATTGAGAACACGCCAGGTAGGTGAGTGCCCCTCCACCCTCGAATACCTACAGACAGGTTGAAGACCCATCCCACTTTTAAGGGACCCTCTGAAAAGCTCTGGGGGCATGAAGCCACCCTTGGTTCAGAGATCAAATTCTCCCTGGCATCTCTATTCAGGATACATCATCCCCATAGCTGGCACACTTAAGTGTTAGTGTTAATTGCTCAGTCGTGTCTGACTCTTTGCTACCTCATGGACTGTAGCCCATCAGTTTCCCTCTGCCCGTGGAATTCTCCAGGCAAGAATCCTGGAGTGGGTAGCCATTCCCTTCTCCAGGGGATCTTACTGACCCAGGGATCTAACGCAGGTCTCCTGCATTGCAGGCATATTCTTTATCGTTGGAGCCACCAGAGAAGCCTCAGGTACTTGGCAAACCGAGGCATCCCATAGAATCTGGCTGTAACCAATGACATCAGGAGTGCCTGAAAAATACCCAGCTTGATGCAAAAGTCAAAGATGAAAAGAAAAAGAAAAATAGAAAAAGTAACACAGAACAGGCAACCAGGCTGGCAAATTAACTTCAAATTCCTTCAACAGAATGAGTTACACGGCATACATAGAGGGAGAGAAATGGATTTCAGCGAAATAATTGGACTTTGTATCCAACCCATGGTTAACATACACCTCACATATGAAAAAGAGAGATTATTTGAGAACGGCCAGACACAGCCCTGCGGTCTGCCATCCTAGCACCAGAATTTTCATGCTAGTCTCCATCTATAAAACACTATTTCAAACACACACACACAAATATTTAAGACTCATACAACCAAAATGTTTTGACCATTGTCAACATTTTCCAACAGCTTTCATTCATTAAAAAGTCAATTAAACTTTGAGGTTTCCCTTCAGCCGTCAAAAGGCCATGAGCACCTGCAGAGGACCGCTTCAGGAATTTTATTTTTGAACGACTCATTTACACTTTAAAAAGTGCAGAGACCCAGAGATGCTTCTGCAGAAATACCATGTTCTCTGCTCTTGGTATCACGTGGTGAGTTCCACTTACAAGCTAAGGAGAAAGTTGGTGACCCCTTGACCCCGCTGCCTCTCTGGGTCCTCCACGTGGATGGGCTTTTGGGGACAGGAGTGTCAGCCTGTCCACTGGAAAAACTCTCCTGGCGCTAGAATCCTGTTGGTTTATCCTAGAGGGTCCTCTGGAGGTTGCAAAGCTAGCACACAAATCTGAGTGGTTTTTGTGAAAGTGGCTCTGGAGATGCCGGAAACAGAACTGAAAAGCATGGCCACTCTTACTCTGATTTCCACCATTACTGCTACTGTTTATGCTCAAACATTTGCACAACACTTTGTCACCAATGCCTCCCCCCCACCCTATTTAAGTAACTTTAAAAATTTCGATAGCAGTCTAGATGGGGAGACCTGGGAATTTAAATTCTCTGGAGTCAGATAAACCTAGGTTAGGTCCCCTGCTCGGTCATTGCTAGTCGTGTGCCCCTTATCGGACATATTTACCCTGTTTCGGCCTCAGTCTCGCATCTGCAAAATGGGCTGGCATGAGAGAGTTAAAAAGCTTAAAAGGCGAACGCTGGGCCCAGAGCAGAGATGCAAGCTGGCGTTGTTAGGAAGACGCCTTCTTTCTAGAACCAGGGGGAGGCGGGCGAGCTGGGGGAGCGCAGCCTACGGTGCGCAGACGGGGTCGTGGGGTGGGACGGGGTGGGGGTCAGGTCGCACGCCCCGCGTCCTGGCGCCTGGACTCACCAAGGTTTCCAACTCGCCCTTCGCCAGCAGCTCGTACTTGTGGCTCGAGCCAAAGAAGGCGAGCTTCTGCAGCAACTTGGAGAACCGTCCTTCGAACATAGTGAGCGGGTGCAGGCCCCTCGCCCAGCCTCCCGTCCCGCCGGCGGCCGCCTGTACCTGCGTCCTTCGGTCCCTGGCGTGGCCGGGGCTGGCTGCGCGCGCCCAAGCCTCCCGGGCCAGGCCCAGGTTACCAGGTAGCCGCCTACCTGCCTGCCGCAGGTGAGGCCCCACCCCCGGGGCGGAGCTGCGCACAGGGAGGCCCTCGGCGCACCTGGCCCCGCCCCTCCCGGACTTTCCCGCCCTTGAGGGGCCGCGGCGGCCCGGGAAGGCCGGGGGGCTGCAGAGGGGCCTCAAAGCTTGGGCTGTTTCCCAAACTTGCCCAATCGTGAGATGCAGCTGGAGCCGGGGAGATGGGGTGGAGATGGGCGATAAACCAGACCCCTCCCTACCCTGAGTCACTGAGCGAGCCGGGAAGCTGAACTTTACCGAGCACCCAGGTGATTCTCCTGGGGAGCCACGTGAGGTCAGCTAAGATGCTGGGAACACGTTTAATATGAGCTGAGGCTCCTAGAGCTGCTGGGAGGCTCGGGAGCGGCCACGTGGCCTCTCTAAACGCGATTGCCAGTTTGTTATTGAAGGAGAAGACAGCTTAAGACCTCGCCTCGAGGAAGGGCCCTGGAAGGGAACCCCACGAGCTGGACAGTTTGAGGAGCCTCTGCCTTTGGGCTATACCTGGTGCTGCATGGTCTATGAGCTCTTTATTCTCCTTTGCAGAGCAGGCTCCTGTGCTTGCTAATCTTGGGACCTGGAGCAGGTTTCTTAAATGTTCACAGCCTCAGTTTACTCATCTGTAAAATGGCCACCATGATGGCACCTCCTTCATAGTGAAATTGAGAGGAAATTTGCTGGACCGTCTCATATGGGAAGAGCTCAGGGCAGGGCTTGGAATACTGTATGGGGTATGGGGATGGCATATTCACTCTCATCATCACTGGGCTCACATGGCTCTCAAAGCCTGTGTGTGAATGTGCAGTGTAGACGGGTTTCAGCCTCCAAGTGGATATACTGAGATGTGTAAGGGTCAGCTTCACACAGCACGGGAATCCAGAACAAGACCCACTGCTTAGTAGGGAGAGGGCTTCAGAGGAGGCTGTGCTGCTATTCTATGCCTCAGTTTTCTTATCTGTCGAGTGGGGTTACTTAAGGACTGTAGGGCAGGACACGTGTATGTGTCCATTAAATTGTGCTGCCTCTTCGGAGCACATGTTTGCCACTTACCCCAGCTACTCCCCAAGGGGTGGCCACGTCAGCCCCACTCAACCCAGTGGGTTCTAGAAGCCCTTCTTGTTTCTCCTGCCTCTTCCCCTCTTCGCAGAAACAACGCTGCCCACTTCCATCAATTTCAGCAAAGGCCCAGAAGTGACGGGAAAAGCAAGACTCTGGTGTGAGTCAGATTTTAATCCCAGGCCTGTTCCTAGCCGATGGGTGACCTTGGGCGATTCTTATCACCTTTTTGCACCTCAGTTTACTCACCCACAAAATGGGAGTGACACCACCTATCTAAGTCAGGGTTTGGCACCTCCAACTGAGTGCTTTGGCGAAAGTTTGATAAACAGATTATTTGTGAGCAGGGGGTGATGTGTTGGGCAAATACCTTTGCCTTGAAGGCTCCACCTCAGCTCCAGCTCAGATTGTCAAGAATTTGTGGGTCAGGCACGAGTATGTCCAGGGCATTCAGGAAGCAGATTCTGGGCAGTGGCTATTGTGCAACATTCAGACCTGTTGGGATTTAAAAAAAAAGAAAAAGATGGAATGGATTACAGAAAAAGTAGTTTAAGAGACCAGCTTTGTGCCTGGAATGGCTGAATGGACACTCTTAGGCTTAAGCTTGCTTAACTTTTCTTTTTGTTGCCTTGTGATCAGAAAATGTATCTGTACACGGGTCTATGAACCTTTCTTAATTTACTGGGACTTTGTGCCTGGTGTGTATGCAATTTTTGTAAATATTTCAATCTCACTAGACAACATGATATATTCCTTGGAAGGGTTTTGGTAAGCTGTACTTTTCTTTGTAAATTTGTTCTGTATTTATTCACTCTGACTTTCTGGCTCCATTGCTCATGTCCTTATTTTTGACCACTTGACCTGACAAAGGAGGATAAGAGAGAGTTTCAAATTTCCCAGTTGAGTTGCTTTCCTGTCCATTTTTGCCTGCAGCCTATTGGATTCTAGAGTCCACTCTCAAGGAATTAATTCAGACAAGACAGGGAATTCCCTGGCAGTCCAGTGGTTAGGACTTGGCACTCTCACTACTGAGGGCCTGGGTTTGATCCCTGGTTGGGAACTAAGATCCCACAGGCTGAGTGGCACGGCTAATAATAATAATAATAAAAGAATCTGTGGTAGGAGAAGCAGAGCTGAAAATTAAAGGAAAAATAATTCAGACAAGACAGTTGCTGCGAAACTTTCTGAGGTTGGCAGCTCTGAGAGTGATGGGTCCTGATGCTCTGGCCAGCCTGGAGAGACAAGGGTACCACTCAGCCCAAAGCATCCAGCCTTTCTTGAAATATTGGCCCTGGGCACCTTGAACAATGAACCTCACACTCTTCAAGTCCCATTCACTCTCGATATGAAAGTGGTGTCATTTCATGACCCATAAATTACCTCCCAACAACACACCCTGTTGGGTGACCTCAATGCAATCCCAAGGCACCTGAAATATATTTGGTAATAAACCTCACTGGGAAATTCTAAGGTTGGAATATGAAGGCATCCTATTAACAAGAGGTACAGAATACAAGGGATACATGAGTACTGGAGTGGGTTGCCATTTCTTTCTCCAGGGGATCTTCCTGACCCAGGGATCAAACCCAGGCCTCCTGTGTTGCAGGCAGACACTTTACCATTTGGCCACTATATATATATATATATGTATGTATGTATGTATATATACATATATTAGTTTTAGAACTTCATTTGAAGTTGATGCTTTTTACATAGACCCTCAGTTCTGTTTGTTTTTTTAATGGCTGAGCACACAAGCAGTAATATAATCATGTCACGGATGGAGAAATTAGAATTTAGAGAAGGAAAGCCACTTTCATTCATTAAGCAAATATTTTTAAGCACCATGGAGACCAACCACTGATACACATGACCTCTGTCCCTGCATCTCATCTCCTAGAGGGTGTGACAGGCTACAAACCAACCAGACTGTCATGCAGTTGCAGGCAGTGGATGTAGTGGGTTGAGTAAAAAGTATTCACCCATGTCCCAATCCCCAGAAGCTGGGCAATGTAACCTGATTTAGGAAAATGATCTTTGAAGATATAATTAAGATAAGGATCTCAAGATGAGATCATGCCGGGTTAACTGGGTGAACCCTAAATCCAAGGACTGGTGTCCTTATAAAAGACAGAAGAGGAGAGACACGACACAGAGGAGAGACCTCATGAAGATGGAGGCAGAGATGGGAGGGATGCGGCCACAAGCCAAGGACCACCTGGAGCCACAGGAGGTAAGGCTGGGTCCCCACTCTCCGCCAGCGCCTTCAGAGGAATCATGTTCCTGCCAACACCTGGCTTCCAGACTGTGGGAGAATCTCTGCTGGTTTGTGGTCATTGGTTGTGGCTGCCCCAGGAAACTAGCAGAGTGAGCAAGCAAGGCGATGAAGACAAGCAAACGGAGTGAGGACTGGAGAGTGAGTGGGGCTCCTGTCACTTGAGCGGCCAGGAGAGGTGACGTTCAAGCAGAGACCTGAACGAGGTGAGAAGTGGCGCCTGTGGATATCTGGAGGGGTGGGCGGACAACATTCCAAGCAGGGAGAAGAGACTGGATCGAGTGAGACCTGCTTATGTGGATGACTCTCCCATTTGCACCCAAGCTCTGGCCACCCTCCCCACGCCCACGCCCAGGCACTCCTCATGTTGTTTCTGCCACCTTCCACTGTCATTGCTGAGTGATGGGGAAACACTGGCTGAGAACTTCCTACAGCTGTGGGCATTGCTGGGGTTCCCAGGGGCTTAACTGCACCAGGTGGGACAAGCCCTGTGGAACCTGATGCCAGGTGCCAAGTGAATATGCCTTGGGTCTTGCTAAACACCGAGAGGTAAATGCCTCATACGGGTGTCACTCTTCCCTCCTCCTACACCCTTGGTAGGTATCACTGGCCCATCTCGGGGTGACATTTCCCCACTGGCTGGGACAGGCCTGGGAACCCTTCTACTTATTACACTTTAAATAGCTACCAACAAATTGTTTAGGCCTGGCACCTGAATAAACTTGTTTACTGAAAGATCTTGAGAAGAGGAAGGGATGACCTTGGGTGGGCAGATATAGAACCTTCTAGAAGGCGGTGGTATGGCAGAAGACCCCCACATAAGTCCATCATTTACATGAAGATTTACTTTTTTTAAAAACTTTTTATTTTGTATCGGGGTACAGCCAACTAACAATGCTGCAATAGCTTCAGGTGGGCAGTGAAGGGGCTCAGCCGTACATACACATGTATCCGTTCACATGAGGGTTTACTCTTGGTGTTCTGTATTCTGTGGGTTTTGACCAATGTAGAATGTCATAGAGCTATCATTACAGAGTCATCCAAAGGGTCTCACTGCCTAAAAACCCCCTATTCATTCCTCCCTCACCCCAACCCCCTGGCAACCAGGGTTGATCTTTTTGCTGTCTCTATAGTTTTGCTTTTCCAGAATATCATAGTCAGAAATTTGAAAATATACAATTTCTGTTGGCTTTTGAATGTAATCAGTTTAGTTCAGCCGCTCAGTCGTGTCCGACTCTTTGCAACCCCCTGGACTGCAGCACGCCAGGCCTTCCTGTCCACCATCAGCTTCTGGAGTTTACTCAAACTCATGTCCATTGAGTGTAATAGAGAGTTCAAAATTCTCAGTGACTCCCTCTGAAAGTTCATAGAGCCCCAGGGCTCCCCGCTTACGTGGTGCTGAAGGGGTGTGGTTAGTTCTCAGCCAAGTGGCTGTTCGAATGGCCCCTCCCCTACCTGAGCCTCCTCCCCTACCCTACACCATCCCTCAGACTCCTGGCTGTTTGTCAAACAAGCTGAGTTCAGTCCAGCATCCCCCATCTTTGAACTTCAAAGGTGCCTCTGCCAGCTGCGTTCTCCCCCAGGTACTCACAGGACCCAAAACTCCTTCCCGCTCAGGCGTAGACTTCAGTGTCTACTTTGTAATAACTCATGGAGCAGAACTCCCATTTTGTGTACTTTTCTGCAGGTATATTTTGCTTCAATAAAATATTCTGTTAAATAGAGAGCAGACTTGTGGTTGCCAAGGAGGAGGAGGTGGGAGAGGGATGGACTGGGAGTCTGAGGTTAGAGCTGCAAACTATTGGGCTTCCCTGGTGCTCAGACGGAAAAGAATCTGCCTGCAGTGCAGGAGCCCCGGGCATCATCCCTGGACTGGGAAGGCCTCCTGGAGAAGGGAATGGCTCCCACTCCAGTATTCTTGCCAGGAGAACTCCATGGACAGAGGGGCCTGGAGGGCTACAGTCCATGGGATTGCAGAGTCAGACACAACTGAGTGACTTTGAGAGAGAGACAAAAGCAAACGATTATACACAGGATGGATAAAAAACAAGGCCCTAATGTACAGCACAGGGAACTATATACAACATGCTATGATGATAAACGATAATGGGAAAGGATACAAAAACAGAGTCTGTGCCCCTGAGTCACTTCGCTGCAGAGATTGGCACAACATTGTAAATGAACTATACTTCAGTTAAAACACTCTGTTAACATCTTACAAAAGGAAGCAGATGAAAGCTGAATGAGAAACAAGAGATTTACACCGTCTTAAGTGTGTTTCCACAAGACAGTTATGAATCACAAAGGGAAACAGATTGGATTTCTCTAGATTGGAGAAATCTGGCCAACTCCACACTGACGAAGGGATCAGCGTCGCCAGGACCACCGTTGGGATGAGTGACACTGTGCGCCTAGGATATGATGCACTGAGGGAGCACAGCTTCACTCTGGGGGACTCCTGGCAAAGTGCTGAACCCAAGTCCCATCATGAGGAAGCAGTTTCCCATTGGAGGGCATCCAGGGAGTAACTGGCTCCTCTCTTCAGAAATGTCTGGAAAGGCCATGGAAAGTTCCAGAGGAACTAAAGACTCATAACAATCAAATGCAAATGTAATCCTGGATCAGCTCTCAGAGTTGGGGAAATGTCTTTATCATTGGCTATAAAAGATATTAGGGCTTCCCCGGCAGCTCATCGGTAAAGAATCCACCTACCAATGCTGGAGACATGGGTGTGATTCCTGGGTCTGGAAGAGCCCCTGGAGAAGGAAGTGGCTACCCGCTCCAGTATTCTTGCCTAGAGAACCATGGACAGAGGAGCCTGGCGGGCTACAGACATGGGGGTCACAAGGAGTTGGACACAACTGAGCGACTAAAACAACACACAGGACATTAGTGGGACAACCGGTGAATCTGGGGAAGCTCTGGAGACAACAGTATCGCACCGACGTGAGCTCCTGATGTCAATGTCAACCACTGTCCTCTAGTCAGGGAAGAGAATGTCCCCTTTGAAAGGGCATCCTGGGGTTCTTAGGGGTAAAGGAGGGAGGGGGAGCAAGAAAGTGGGGAGGGGAGCTCACCCACAGTCTTGGATAATCTGGGAAGAATATACACAAATCTGAAAAGGTCCCATAGTGTATGGTTCCACCTATAGAACATTCTCGACAAGATGAAGTCAGAGAGATGGAGAGTGGGTTAGTGGCTGGCGGGGGTTAGGGACAGTGTGACGACAAAGGCAACGAGAAGGAGACCGATGTGGTGATGGAGCACCTCTGGAGCTGGTACCTCCACGAATGTGTACCCGAGATCTGGCGCTGCGGAGACCACGCCCCAACACCGCAGCATGTCAGTTTCCCGGCTTTGTGGTTATGCAATTCTCCAAGCCAGGCTTCAACAATACGTGGACCATGAACTTCCAGATGTTCAAGCTAGTTTTAGAAAAAGCAGAGGAACCAGAGATCAAATTGCCAACATCCGCTGGATCGTCGAAAAAGCAAGAGAGTTCCAGAAAAACATCGATTTCTGCTTTATTGACTATGCCAAAGCCTTTGACTGTGTGGATCACAATAAATTGTGGAAAATTCTGAAAGAGATGGGAATACCAGACCACCTGACCTGCCTCTTGAGAAATCTGTACGCAGGTCACGAAGCAACAGTGAGAACTGGACATGGAACAACAGACTGGTTCCAAATAGGAAAAGGAGTACGTCAAGGCTCTATATTGTCACCCTGCTTATTTAACTTATATGCAGACTACATCATGAGAAACGCTGGGCTGGAAGAAGCACAAGCTGGAATCAAGATTGCCAGAAGAAATATCGATAACCTCAGATATGCAGATGACACCACCCTTATGGCAGAAAGTGAAGAGGAACTCAAAAGCCTCTTGATGAAAGTGAAAGAGGAGAGTGAAAAAGTTGGCTTAAAGCTCAACATTCAGAAAACTAAGATCATGGCAGCTGGTCCCATCACTTCATGGGAAACAGATGGGGAAACAGTGGAAACAGTGTCAGACTTTATATTTTTGGGCTCCAAAATCACTGCAGATGGTGATTGAAGCCATGAAATTAAAAGATGCCTACTCCTTGGAAGAAAAGTTACGACCAACCTAGATAGCATATTCAAAAGCAGAGACATTACTTTGCCAACACTGCTGTGCACCAGGTGCCATCCTAGGCACTTAACTAGTCTCACCACACAGCTAGACTAGGAGCTGGCGCTGTCATCACGCATTTTCTAGAAGATGAGACTTTGGCTCAGGGCCACCTTGGGAGTGGGAAGAGGAGCCAGGACCCACCCACTGACCACTGGGCTCCTGAGTTGGCCAGAAAACAGCGCCACTAAGACCAATCCCTCAGCATCCTTTGGGGAAGGAGCCAGAACCTGCATAAGGAGTCAACAATGCAAGAAGGGACTCACTGCCTTGGGAGCAGTAGTTCTGGAGCTCCGGCCAGCATCAGAGTCACAGGAGAGTGTGATAAAGCACAGACCACCAGGTCGACCCCAGAGTCCCTCACTCAGTAGGGCTGGGGAGGGCTGAGAACCTGCATTTCTAATGAGTTCTCCTCCAGGGATGCTCATGCTGCAGGTCTGAGGATCCCCCTTTGGAAACAGCTGCTTTAGTGAACTTGCCTGCCTGCTGTGGAAGAACAGGGGCCAGGGTCCCTCCTGGGGCACATGGCGTGGTGGTTCCAACACAAACTTTCCCATCTAGGTGATCCTGTGATAACGTGTGCGTGTGCATGTTCTCAGTCGCTCAGTCATGTCTCACTCTTTGTGATCCCATGGACTGTAGCCCGCCAGGCTCCTCTGTCCATGGGATTTCTCAGGCAAGCATACTAGAGTGGGTTGCCATTTCCTTCTCCAGGGGATCTTTCCAATCCAGGGATCAGACTCGCATCTCCTGCATTGGCAGGCAGATTCTTTACCAGAGAGCCATCTGGGAAGCCCCAATAATAACCTTATGATTATGCTAAAAAAAAACAAAACCCTTCATCTGTTAGAGATGCATTCTGAGGGATTCATAGGTATTGTATATCTCTGGGATTCACTTTAAAATACTCCAGACTCTACCTCTGCAAAAGGTTGAAGGTCTAAATGAAGCAATGATAGCTGGCTGATGAGTCCAGAGAGGTTCATTCTACCACTTTCTATACCTTGTTTATATGTGAAAGTGTTATTCATAAGCCTTGTTGATTTCAGGTAGGGGAAAAGCTCTGGGTCCCCACTTACAACTGACCTTGAGCTAGAAACTTGCAGTATCTGAGCCTCAATTCTTTTTGCTGTCAATGCAGCTGATGGCATCTTTCCAACTGGGTTATCGAGGACATCATGGATAAGAGCTGTTAGCATTCACCTTGGCACGTGACCCATGAGACTTTAATTCCCCCGATGTACTCTCACACATTCTCCAGCCCGACTTGCCCAGGGCAGCACCTAATGGGCAGGGGACTCACCCATCTCAAGACACCTGTTCAACAAGTTCCTGGGATGAGTGTGAAACTTTCTGGAAGCTGTCCATCTGCGAGCAGGCAGCGTGGGTGTGGAATGTGGGGTGGGGAGGCCATGGGTGTGTTCTCAGGATGTGAGGCTTCTGGGCAGTCACAGGCATGTTGGCCGCTTGGACGCCTTGCTGTTGACCCCACAATACAGCTCCGACTTGCCGTGGCAGGGGAGTGGGCAGGGGGGTTCTTTATGGAGCCACCGGGTCGGTCGCAGGAGATCCCTGGTTTCCAGTTCAGAGCTGGTTCCAGTGGATTCCATGGGGCCTTCAGTTTGCCCCCATCTCCAGTCAAGGAGTGCTGTGGTTGGTGTTCTGTATTGTTTTGGTTTTGATTACAAAAAATAAAACCCCATTTGTGCTAGCCCAGGGCAAAGTTGGGGCGACCAGTGACTGGGAAACCTGGAGCTGTTTCCTTGAACCTCAATGCAGGGAGGGTGGTCAAGTCTCATATCGGTTGGCACAAACTGAAAACCTGTCAAGAACGTATTGGCTTTACTCTCTCTTTTCCTCTCCTCTTCCTGCTCCTCCTCTCTCTCTGGGTCTCCCTCCCATCCCTCTTCCTCATGGACAGGACAGGAAACCGCCTCCACAAAGCACAAGTCCTACCCCTCTGTCTGTACCACCAGGGCTGGCTGAAGTTTGCCCAGCATTTTCTGTGTGCCAGGTCTTGGGCAAAAGACTTCACCACCTGGATTTCACATAATCACACAGCAGCCATAGAAGAAGGTACTGCTTTCATCCTTCCAACTTCCAGAGATGAAACTGAAGCACTGAGAAGCTCAAGGAGTTAGCTGAGACCATGTTGTACATTCAAGAGCATCTTCTTGGGGGGAGGAATTTGATTGGCTCAGCTTGAGTCAGGTGACCTGTTTCTCCACCAATCAGCTGTGGTGAAGGAGGCGGGTCTCAGAGCATCAACGTGGCAACCTCCAGGCCCAGCATTAGAGAACTCTTCTCAGATGGGGCGGTGAGCCTGGCACCTGATCCCACTCTGTTCCTTTCCTCCTTCCTGAGTAGCCTCCCATGGACACAAATCCCTGCAACATTTGTCTTCCCACTGGTGAAGTCAGATGGGGCTGGAGTTCAAATCCTGCCTCTGCCATTTTCCTGATGGTCTACTCTTGCGCAAATGACTTAACCTCCCTGAGCCTCAGTGTTGTCATCTGTAAATGGGGTTCATAAGACTGGCTTCTCAGAGACACGTGTGTGCACAGTCACTTCAGGCGTGTCCAACTCTTTGTGAACCCGAAGGACTATAGCTCGCCAGGCTCCTCTCTCCATGGGGTTTTTCAGGCAAGAATACTGGAGTGGGTTGCCATTTCCTCTTCAAAGGCATCTTTCCAACCCAGTAGTTGAACCTGTGTCTCCTGTGTGTCCTGCATTGACAGGCTGATTCTTTTACACTGAGCTACCTGGGAAGCCCTTCTCAGAGACATGGGGAGAAGCAAATGAGACCATAACCCACGTAAACCCTCCAGTGGCTTCCCATTGTTTTCATGTTCAAGTTGAAACTCAGGGTGTAAACCGGCTGGCATCTGCTTAACATCCTACCCTGTATCTTCCCAGTGCCAGAGTACGCCTAATCCAGCGGTGCCTCTGCCTGAATGCCTTCTCTCTTCTTCCCAATCGACGTTAGCAGACATGACCCCAAGTGGGCTGAACTGTGTCCCCCTAAAAGTGTATCTGCATTCTGACTCCATGACCTGCGTATGTGGCCTTAGTAGGAAACAGAGTCTTTGCTCATGTACTTCCGTTAAGGATCTTGAGATGAGATGACCCTGGGTTTAGCGCAGGTCCTAAGTTCAACCATGTGTCCTTACAAACCAAGGGAGAGTGATATCTGGGACACACAATCACAGTGGGAAGGCCATGGGATGATGGAGGCAGAGAAGGCAGTGACCCATCTAGAAGCTAAGGAGTGGCACAGGCCACTGGCCACCCCTGGAAGCTGGAGAGGGACACGGAGCCACCTCTGGAGGGACCAAGCCTGCTAACACCCTGACATGGATCTCTGGTCTCCAGAGCTGGGAGAGGCTACATTTCTGTGGTTTATGGGAATCTGTGTGGTAGTTACAGAAAACTCCTGCTCAGGAACTTAGCTCAGAATCACCTCCTCGGGGAAGCCCTCCCTGACTTCTCATCCTGCACAAACGCTCAGAGCCTATAGAAGCATTATGCTAGCCTTTCCACGGTGCCTGTGATCATCCACACACCTGTGTCTTCTCCTCCAACCTTTGCAGGGGAATCCATACTCCACAGAGCACCAAGCTATTAACAGATGACACCCTGACGGTGGAATTTCAGGCAGCAGACTCTAGACACCCAGAGGGAGAAATCTGTCTGAAGCTGGCTGCCACCACTGTCTCACACAAGGGCCTGCTCAGCTATTCCCAGGTGGAGGCATGCAGAGGCCTTGCCTGGGGTCATGAGTAAGTCTGTCCTGCACTATGTCCTCAAGAACCCCACCCCCACCGCTTTACCTTTCCATTACCTGGCTGACCTCTCTGAGATGTTCTAGAAAAAAGGTCTGGGGTTGGGAAGATCCTGGCAGCTCTGATGGAAACTGGCCCCAGGGAGGACTGTGACCAAGTCAGCCAGCCGGACAAACAGCAGCACTATTTCATTGCTTATTCTTACTGAAAAGCTGACCCTGAGGGTGAGGCTCCTATAGTCCCTGTCCTCAGCCACATGCCCCTGGGGTCCAGCAGCTTTTCAGGTGCCTTGGAGGAGGCCAGGCTGACTTGCCTGCTGTTTGCTGGCTTCCTGGGGCCCCCGCAGCTCTCTCAGAGGCTGGCCACCCCCCACCCTGGGGCCTCTGCAGTTGTGGGAGGGTCCCCAGCCCTTCTGTGTATGGCTAGAGAGAAAACCCCAGACTGGGGGTTCGGGGGAGTGGGGCTGGCCTCTCATACTTCCTGGAGACTGGGAACATGGCCAGTTCCAGCGGGGTGACCCCGGGTGAAGAGCTCTACCCACTGAGCTTCCTCTGTGGAGCCAGAGAAAACCCCCAGGCTCTGTGGACGGTGCCAGCTTCCTGGTGGTGGCACTGTGCTGTGGTTATGCAAGTGTGACCACATGGGAGGCGGCCTCTCTGGATTTGTCCTCGCATGTCCTACGAATTTACTATTATTTCAAATTAAAATTTAAAAAAAGATTTTAAAAAACAGGTAGGGGACCTTAGTATGAAATATAATGACTTCACCAATTAATGTAAAAAGAAAAAGAGAGAGAGAAGCTGTGTTCTTTCCTTTCTACACTTTCTCAGAAAGTCCTCCTATAATGTGCAACTTCCTGGGAGACCAAAGGTAACTACGTAATATCTCTCTGCTCCTCTGAATGGCTGCAGATATGAGAATGTCATAATCAACTATTTCATCCAGAACTCAACAGCTAGATGTGTTCATAAACCATACAGATTAAAGACCTTCTCCCTGATTAAAAAGGAGAGAGAGAGAGAAAGTTTGTACCTCCAGAGGAGTCAGAACTGGAATTGGTTTACTGGCTCTGTGATCCTTGCTAAATGATTATTTCTCATGCCTCAGCTTCTGTCATCTGTAAAATGGGTGTCCAGAGTCTCTTCCTCATGGGTTGGGAGAGCACAGTCAAGCGGTTAGTTTCTGGAGGGCTTCCAGAGGGCCCTGGCATGCGGCCAGCGCTCAGAAGGTGCTGACCACATTACAGTCGCCCTAAGAACAAGGACATAATACAGGGCAAGTGCCGAGCAGAGGCAGTTCCTGTAAGGATGGGCTGGCCCCTGTGGCTGCCTGGCTGTGTGTGGCCCTGGGCATGTCATGAGGCACTGGGGGACCTTTGCTGCCCACCCTGTGGAATGGATGTGGAATCCAGGAGACCGTCTGCCCAGCCCCACCTGCAGGTTTTCCTGGGATCTGCCCCCACCCTCGCCCCCACTGCCATTGCTGACTGGGAAGCTGCCGGTTCTTCCTTCCTGCTTCCCACAGCCTCAGCTGATGGGCCCGGAAGTGGGGTGCCTTCCCCTGGGTGTCATTGGGGAGGTGTCCCATACACAGGGAGCACGGGCAGGATGGAGCTCTAGGGTGGCTGGGGGCCAGTGTCTCATCCCGAGGAGACAGTGGCTCTGCCCAGAGCACTCAGACATCCATGGGGGGACTCCATCTCTGGCTCCCGCTGTCCCTGAAGCCCAGGTGTGGTCCTGTCCTTCCAAGCTGTGACTGCTCACTTCTGCCTTAAGAGACAATAACAATAACAATAGTAGCAGTGACCGCTTATAGAACCCGTGCTATGAGCCAGACACCGTTCTGACACCCACACATATTTCAACACCTTTACTCCTCATTATAGCCTGGAGTATCATCACCCCCTTTTCCAGATGGGGAAACCGAGGCACAGTGACTAACTTGTGTAAGATCACACACTAGCGAGTGGCAGGGCTGGGACTTGAGCCCCGTTGGCCTAGCACCAAAGAGGCCACCCCCCTCCTATCCCTCCAGGTGGCCCTCTTTGTCCCAGCTGCTCAGAGCCGGGGTCCTGTCACGGCCAGCGGCACCTTGGACCTCCAGCCCCCGAGGTTCCTTCAACTCTGCTCCAGTGCTCGGCCTCCTCCCTCCCTCTCTTAGCCCCAAGGACCGGGGACAGGCCTTTCCAGGTTTCCCAGTAGTTTTCACAATTCTTATCTCTTTCATCCCATGGAAGGTATGGCAGGCATCATCCTGCTCCATTGCAGTAAAAACTGAAGCTCAGAGAGGCTAAGCTCTGTGTCCAGGGACACACAGCTTTGACCAGCAGGGCCACCTCTGGAACCCAGCTCCTAGGCCGGAGCTCTCTCAGGCCCTGGATGGCGGGACCTCTGTTCACACTTTAGCTCAGGTGAGCAGCCCCATCACCTGTCCAAATCAATCAGGTCCACAGAAGGGTGATGCCAGCTCCCAAAGGGGACCGTGCTCTGGGCTCAAAGCCAAGAAATATAGCTGGACTCCGGGTATGTCCCCCACAGACTGCAATCACCCACGCATCTGTGTATCTCCCTCCAGACTGAGGACCCAGGGCAGGAATGCAAGGTAAAGCTGGGAAGGGCAGGGGGCTCACAAGCCCATTCCTGGGGCCGTGTGATGGAGGGGCAGAACCTTGAGTCAGGAGGTAGGGGCAGTTTCTGGACTGCTCCCCTCCGTATCTCAGACTGAAACCAAGACAGGCAGCACATATAATAATCCAAGCGTAAGTGTACGTGTAATTAAAAGAAAAAAATACCACCAATTAAGTTGCGATGACACTTTCACCTTTCTGTTGCAAACTTGGTAGAAACTTCTTTCAGATTTATGTGGACATAGATTTTGACCATGTCTCAGTCTTACGCATACATAAAAGAAAGCATACGTGAAATAAACGGGGTAAGATTTTTCCTAGAAGGTCATCTCACTAGGCTCCAACCCTTTTCTACCACTTTTCCACTCAGCGTTGCCAGTATCAGTTTTCCTGCCAACGTGGCTCCTCAATCCCCGAGGTTCTGATGACGCAGAAATTCCCAGAAGACAGTTCCTCGGTTTTTCCTGAAAGTTTCCACTGAGCTGCTGACACCCAGCCCGCACGTTTCACTGTGCTCACGTGCAGGTTATGACGCCTGGTGGTCACGACTAGGACACTTCCCAGCTTCAGGGGACATGGAAAGGTGGGGGGTGAGGGGGAAGGTGCATCTTGGATTTGCCAAGAAAAGGTGGTTCGTGCTTGGTAAATATTTCTTGATAGAAGGAATGTATGAATGAGTGAATGAGTACCTGATGAGTGAATGGGAAGTTAATTACCCAGAACCTAAGGGCAATGAACCAGTGAAACTTACTGATGGATGAAGCGAGACAAACTGAAGTCTCAGTATTTGAGCTTCACCAGAGGGGCTCAACTCGGGGCCGATGTGCCTACACGGGAGTCTAGGGTCAAGGTAATAATACCAAAGAATGATCACCATAGCTGCTGACCAGTCTCTGTACACCCTGTCTCATAATCCTCCCCGGCAACTCTGAAAGGCAGCCATCTCATCCCACCCATTTCACAGAGGGAGAAACTGAGGCTCCAAGAGAGGGGAAGTACCTTGCCCAGGATCAGGACAGGCTGACCAGCCTCTACTCTCCCCACCCCATCTCGCGGGCAGCCCTCTAGGGGAGATGAGCTCAGCCCTGTCCCCAGGCCCCTCTGCTGGTCGGCACAGCGGCAGTGTCCCCTTCTGGGCCTCCACGGCTGGAGGGAATATGCATGGATGGAATTGCTGGGTCTCTGGAGCCTGAGCTGTGAGCAGGACAGCCCAGTTTGGAATCCTGACTCTGGCACCACAGGCTGTGTGATTTTAGGTGGATCCTTTCAGATTTCTGACACTCAAGTCTCCGCTGGTTATAACTGCTGGTGCCCATCACTTATGGCCAGAGAAGAAGGGGACAGTCCCTTAGACTGCTGGTCCTCAGCCCTGATGGTCTGGCTGCTCATCCCCACCCCCTCCCCAAAGGAGCTTCAGGTAACCACAGGCTGTCCAGACTAGCGAGATGGACCCTCCAGCACAGACAGGTGAGGTGCTGGGGATTTCGTGGGTGACCCACGCTGTGACCCCTGAAACCACATGTTATAAACCCCACAACTTGGCTCATGCTTGCAATGGATGGACGTAAACTGCAGTCTCCAAGAAGCAGAGCAGATCTGTCTCTGGCAGGGTTTGCCATTCTTGGATGAAGGCGTCTTCCTTCTCCATCAATGGGAAGGTCCAAACCTCCCCCGGCCAGTGTGACAAAGGCACACTTCACACAGCATTGACGTGAATCGCTTGACTGCTTTCCCTCATGTTCCACACACAGGAACAAAGAAACCATCAAAATAATTCTCGAGCAATACGAACACACTGATGCTCAGAAATGACCAAAAAAAAAAAAAAAAAAGGCCCATCAGTCATCAATCTCCGCTTTAAACTAGACTTTGGGTGTTTTCCAAGAGCATATGGCTTTTAGTTGGAGAAAGAGTGTGGCCTGGGTGAGGGAAGGTCAGCGGAGGAGGGACAGGGATGAGGAGAGATGCTTGTTTTTAAAATATGGGGGGCTTCCCTGGTGGTCCAATGGCTAAGACTCCACGCTCCCAAGGCAGGGGGCCCGGGTTCCATCGCTGGACAGGGAACTGGATCCCAAAAGCTGCAACTGAGAGTTCACAAGCCACAACTAAAGATTCCATGTGCCATAACAAAGATGGAAGATCCTGCCTGATGCAGCTGAGACCCAGCGTGGCCAAGTAAATAAATATTAAAAATAGAGTAACAGTGCCGCAGTGACCCTTGGAATGCATGCGTCTTTTAGAACTGTGATTTTCTCAGGGGAGGTGCGTGGCAGTGGGATGGCTGGGTCCTGTGGTAGTTTTATCCCTAGTTTTTTTTGAGTTGATGTACAGCAGAGACCACCACCACATTGTAAAGCAATTATCCTCCAACTGAAAAAATCAATCAATAAAATAAAATACGGATACTCAGGAGTCTCCACACAAGCCCCTCTTGGAATTCAAAAGGTCAAGTCCTGCCAAATGACTGACCACTGATCCACCAGTCACCATGGAGCTGTCTTACGGAGGTGGGGGTGGGTGTTACTGGGTGAATTGAATCACTTCCCCCCCAAGCCTCTGGATACGTGTCGGTTTCTGTGCAGTCACGGTTGAGATCTGGATTCTGTAACAGATGCCCCCCAGGGCTCTGCTTGCATTCTCTAGGGGTCCCTTTCCAGGCTGCCCCTGGAACTGACAACCCCTCCTCCAAGGAGCAGCCCTTACCCCACCACTGAGCAGGGCTCAGTTCCCTTGCCCTCTAATGGGGCCAACTCCACAGCGGGACTCAAACCCATTTAATCATTTGCAAAATGAGCATGCGGCCCCTTGCCCAACTTTGTTAAACCAAGTGTGAGGCCATTCGGAGCACGTGATGGGTGCCGCCCCTGGAGCCGGCCCTGAGGGGAAGCAGGCTGCCTCCAGGACCACCGTGCAGGGGGGCAGGTCTCACCAAAGTTCCCCTCCGCAAGACCACCTTACATCACCTGGTAGGACCATGCAAGCTCTCCCCAGGAACCTTCCTGCTAAAATCACTTCCTAATCAATAAATCCTAACCAATAAATCATCCTTCTCCCAGGGTCTGCTTCAGAGGGACCCACACTGATAGGGTATGCATGTGGCCCCAACAGTCCAGGGGTCCAGAAGCAGAGCTGAGCAGACAGCTCATCCCCATCACACCCACCACCTCCCACCCTCAGATTCCACGGCTCCAGCACATCCAATTTAAGGTCATCAGGTGCTTAAAACTATGAATCACGCGTGAGCAGGTGAGTTCATTTCCATTTTATGATGAGCAGACTTATCTCAAGAACATCTGGGATGGGTACATGTCTCCCAGAGTCAAACCTGGAAGAAACCTGTACCAACCAAGACACTGACCTTCACACAGCTCCCAAAGGCAGTGACCTCTTCCCATGCAGATCTGGGGGGGTGGCAAGGTCAAGGGGACTACTAGGAGGGCCTCATTTCCAGGACGATAAAGCAGGAACCTGAAGCTAGTGAGTGGCTTCCATGAAGTCACCCCGCCAGCTTGGGCCACGCCAGGGCTGTGAGCCAGGGGCCCTGTCTCCAAACACCGCTGGGGTCATGCTCTCTTGGGCTGGGCATGACCTCGGGGGTCAAATCATTTTTTACCCAATGATTTCTGAGGCTCAGCAGAAAGTGGAGGAATGTTCTTGCAGACGGCTGAAAGGGAAGGAAAGAAGGAATGAACATGAACCCAAGAACACGGGGTCACAAGTACGTGTCACCCACTTCTGCCTCACCCACCAGAAGCACCAGAAAGGTGCCAGCTTCTGCTAAGACTCAATTCTTGACTCACTGCTAAGTCTCTCGGTTCCACCTTCCTATCTGACTCCATGTGGATCTTTTCTTACAACCTCGGTTGTGCTAGAGTCTTGTTGCCAGTTTCCAGTGTGTTTGCAGTGAGTTGCTCCATGTGCAGATGTATTTTTGATGCATTCGTGGGGGCAAGTGGGCTCCCAGTCCTCCTACTCTGCCATCTTGATCTCCCCTCCCATCTCATTTAAGTTCCTAATGCATCCCTCCTCATCACTCCCATTTTACAGATATGGAAACTGAGGCTTGGATAGGGGAAGTCATTAGCCTAAGATCACCTGGTGATGGAGCAGGAGTTTAAACCCAGTTCTGGCTGGCTGGTTCCTAAGAGGCATCGTCTCTCACTGCCCTGCCCTTTCCCACTGGTCCCAGCACTTCCCCATGTGAGGTTCACAGACTCAAGTGGGTCAGAGCCACTCCAAGGACTCTTCCTGTCATCAGCAGGTAATAGATATGTTGGCATCAATCCCCATGGGCTCTAGCTTTTCCTGCAGGACTCACACCTGAAGATTCTGGAACCTGAAACCTGATGTTTGCCCTTCAAGGACATTCAGGGGTATATCGCCTGCTTTCAGGGGGCCCTGTTTACCATGCAGACTTGAGCTTTCAGAGCACTGGGTGGGTGTTCTTGTTTTACTGGCTGAAAGATACAGGTTTTACTGGATCTTTGCATCTGCCTGTCTCTCACTTTGGACAACACCTGAGTGTGTAGCCGTGCCTTCTTACCCAGTCACCTCTGGAGCTGGCTGCCCCCACCTTCACTCTGTCCCCACCCGGGTGGCCTCCATGGGGCTCCTCAGTAAGATCTTTCCTGCCCTGGGATTTTTGCCCTTCTGGCTCCTCATGCCTGGGTGCCCGTGACAGATGCTGGCTCCGACGTCACCTGCTCACGTTCCTGACCTTCGCCTGAAGCAGTCCCCTCCTATCCTGCCTCACCTCACCTGTCTGTCCAACGCCCTTCAGGACACCATTGCAGGCCTTGCCTGTCCTGCTGGTTGATGGGTTTAGTCTCCTATGAGAATGTCAGCCCCTGAGAACAGGAACCCTGATCTATCCACGGTGTCCCCCCAGCACCAGGTCTGCACACTGGAGACTTCCACGAGTGACTTGGGGCCACAGGGCACCTTCTTCATGCCTGAGCGTTGGCTGTGGATAGTACCGCGTGGCAGAAGGAGGGGGACGGACGACCGAGTTCCTGCAGTGGCAGAGGGCATGTCTGCTGATCACCAAGGAGCGCAAAGTCAGTCACAGCCTAGACTGGTCCTCGGGTTCAGAGTCACGGGCTCTAGAAACTTCTACTGCTGGTTACACCCAAGGCGCTCACGTGTTCACTTTGAAATTACAGGGGCATTTTCACATTCTTCCCACAGGTCAACCCTTTTCTTGCTCTCCTATCGGTCAACTTTGTGAGGAAAGCTACCTCAGACACCTGGTTGCCCAAAGCCACCGGCTGTCACTGACTGATCACACCTCCCACTTACCCACCGCTGTCACTATTGAAAGTGCCTCTGCTGTCCTTGTCCATGTTCTGCCACATACTTGGAGGCACCCTCTGCGGAAAGAATCAGGCGGTCAGGGCAGGTGTGTGGATTCCTGCTCAGGTGCTCACAGCTCAGCAGCCAAACTAACTCTAAACGCCTCGGCCTGGCTCTGACCCCTCCTCTCCCCCAAATGAGGTCCCCTGGTCCCCACCTGCAGCCATTCCCCCTCCTCCCTAGGGCCCCCCACCTATGCAGTCTGCCCTCACCCCTGACATTTCCTTGCCTGCCCCCTGTCCCCACCCTGTGCTCATGACGTGCTCAGCTGCTCTGATGCTCAAGTTGCTTCAACCTCATGCTTCTCACATCTGCTGATCCTCTGCCCACTGTTTCTTATTGTTCATACTGGGCTTCAATGTCCCCTCTTCAGGAAGCCTTCCCTGACATTCCAGTCTATTTTCATGGTGTCCTGAATGTGACCTCAGTGGTCCTGATCACTTCAGTCACAAAATAACCACTTGGACTTTATTCATTTTGTGATCTCCTGCTTGATATTAGCTGCGTGAGGCCATGGACTGGATCTGCCATATTCACAAATGTAGCCTCAACCTCTAGCACAGAATAGAGAGTTTGTTCATTTGCTCGGTTGTGTCTGACTTTTTGCGACCCCATGGACTACAGCCCGCCAGGCTTCCCTGTCCATCACCAACTCCCGGAGCTTGCTCAGACTCATGTCCATTGAGTCGGTGATGCCATCCAACCATTTCATCCTCTGTCGTCCCCTTCCCTTCATAAATATGTGCTGTCAATTCTTAGAAAAATAGATAGTAGATGAATGGAAGAACACATGGATGGATGATTGAATGAATTATTGGGTGGATGGGCAGAACACCGGATGGGCAGAAGGATGGATGGGTGGATGAGTGGAAGACAGGATGGAAATGGATAGGTGGATGGATGGAAGACTAGATGGATGGATGGAAGACTGGATGGATAGAAGACTGGATGGATGGGTGGATGGATGGAAGACTGGATGGATGGATGGATGGAGGACTGGATGGATGGATGGATAGAAGGATGGATGGAAGACCAGATGGATGGATGAATGAATGAGTGAGTGGAAGACAGGATGGAAATGGATGGGTGGATGGATGGAAGACTAGATGGATGGATGGAAGACTGGATGGATGGATAGATGAGTGGAATACAGGATGAATGGCTAGGTGGATGGATGGAAGACTGGGTGGATGGATGGAAGACTGGAGGGATAGAAGAATGGATGGATGGATGAGTGGAAGACAGGATGAATGGATGGGTGAATGGATGGAAGACTGGAAAGATAGAAGATGGGATGGATGAATGGAAAGATGGAAGGAAGACTGGATGGCTGGATGGAAGACTGGATGGTTGGATGGATGGATGGAAGACTGAATGGATAGAAGGATGGATGGATGGATGAGTGGAAGACAGGATGGATGGATGGGTAGATGGATGGAAGACTGGATGGACAGAAGATAGGATGAATGGATGGAAAGATGGAAGGAAGATTGGATAGTTGGATGGAAGACTGGGTGGTTGGATGAATGGAAGACTGGATGGATGGATGGATGGAAGACTGGATGGATAGAACACTGGATGGATGGATGGAAGACTGGATGGATAGAACACTAGATGGATGGATGGAAGACTGGATGGATGGATGGAAGACTGGATGGATAGAACACTGGATGGATGGATGGAAAGATGGAAGGAGGACTGGATGGTTGAATGGAAGACTGGATGGTTGGATGGGTGGAAGACTGGATGGACAGATGATGGCATGAATGGATGGATCAGTGGATAACTGGACGGATGACTGGCTGGAAAGATGGTGTCAACCACATGTTTCAATTCCCTGAATGAAAGTAGGAGGAGCTTTTGTACATCAAGTCCTACATTCTGATGTTTAGCATGAAGCTGTGTTTTCTGTAAGTCCTCTTGCCCACCATCAGACAACAGGGTGTCTCCTTTATTCCCCAAACCTAGTTCCCACTTTGTCCCCTATAAGCCATCCCTGAGCCGCTGCCCCAGTCCCAGCCTACAGCCTGGAGTGGCTCCCACCCGCGGGGAGGACTGCTCAGGTTGGAGGAGAGATTTTGCACAACAGAAACATCTTAGCCTCCTACCATCTTATCCCCAAAGGGCCAGCTGAGGGCATGAGAACCACCAGGTGGAATACAGTCATTTTCCTTCATAGCAGCTTCAGACTGGAGCTCTCAGGACAGCCCACAGGGCTTCTTTCTCTTCTTCACCCCAGAAACGCCCACCACCATTTTTAGTACCCTCTGCAAGGAAAGAATGGGCCTTCTCCTACCTGGATATTCTTTGTAAAATTTCTGTCGTAAGAATCGACCATCTGGAAAAGAAATGAGAGGATTAAGCTCCTTTCAGGGAGTTTATGAGGTCAAAACTATTTTCACAACAGTGCTAAGAAATGACTTGTGTTTTTCACTCTCATTCTCTCACAAGTGTATGGTAGAATTTTTCAGAAGCTATGTTACGTGTGACACTGCAGCCCATCAAATGCAGATGCAGACATGAAGATCCAGTCCTCTGAATACACGTATTACAACTGCAAATATGTGAAACCATGCCACTCTGCCCACTTTGTGTGTATGTTGGAAAACAGAGCCATTTTAAGAAAAATACTCTTGCTGTTCACCCCATAGTGAGTTTATCATTGTCACTTTTTAAAAAAGTTAATTATTTTAATTGGAGGGTAATTACAATATTGTGGTGGTTTTTTGCCATATATCGACATGTGTTGTGTGTGTTGTGTCTGTGAAAGTCACTCAGTTGTGTTGGACTCCGTGTGACCCCCTAGACGATACAGTCCATGGAATTCTCCAGGCCAGAATATTGGAATGGGTAGTTGTTTCCTTCTCCAGGAGAATCTTCCCAACCCACGAATTGAACCGGGGTTTCCTGCATAGCAGGTGGATTCTTTACCAGCTAAGCTACCAGGGAAGCCCTGTATCAACATGAATCAGCCAAATATTTGGAATGTCTCAGCTTTACTTTTGAATATGGTAAATACCATAGCCAAAACCCACACAAGGCTCTGTGGGGTTCTCAGTATTTTTAAAAATTAACTTGTTGGTTTTGATTTGGCCGTGCCACACGGCATGTAGGCTCTTAGTTCCTTGACCAGGGATCAAACCCACACTCCCTGAAGTGGCAGGGCAGAGTCTTAACCACTGCACCACCAGGGATGTCCCTCAGTATTTTTTTAATATAAAGTTTGAGAACCACTCTCTTAAGAGATGAACTGGAAGCAAATTCCTAAATATTGTTCAGCAAATGTCATTACACAATACATTCACAAGGAAAGCAAGCAGCAGTTTTTGAGTCTGTTCAAAAGAGACTTGAAAGTCATTACTGCAAACAAAACAACTCAGTTATGAAACTTCACTCCACTGCTCACTAACCCACTTGGAGCCTCAGTTTTCTCACCAGGAAATGCGGTAAAATCAGTACATCTTAAGTCATCATGAGGATTAAGAGAAATGCTTTCACTGGAAACATAGACTTGCAGCAGAGATTATCAGGAACCACAAGAAACAGCCACTTTCGTGTGTAAAAAGTGGTCAACTCTTGGTAATTTTGTCTCAAATTACTAAGAATCCCCACCACCTAATACCCATTGCTGATTGTCAACCACCCCACCCCGTTTCAGAGTCACCCCCCGCCCTCCCCCACCGATCACGGCAGTGAAACACTCTCTGGTAGGAGTTGGGGAAATGCAACGTGGCAAAGTGGAGAAATCTGGCCAGCTCATACAGACAGTTCACTTAATTGGCATTGGTCAGCTCACCCCTCCCCTTCCACCCGTGAGCCTTGTCTGATGGGTACCAGGTCAATCACATTTGTGTACTTGGAACTAATACTCCAATCATATCTCATTAAAAATCGTTCTGTTCTGTGGACATTCTAACCATCACCAGGGTGTTCAGGGCCAGCACCGACATTCACTGTTCAAGGCGACAGAACCAAAGGCCGATCCACAGCCCCTGGCAGACAGCTTATCAGCTATCTCAATGACTACTATTTACAATAATTTTCCAAGCAGATGACAACTTTTTTCCAGGCCCGAGGCTCTCTGGAACATTCCTGCTCCTCCCATCTCCCTGGGAATGGATTCTAGTTCCTGATGCCAAGGAAAGGACACTGTGATCTGTGCAGAAACAGACGCCCTCTTCGCACTGGGTGTGTTTACCAAAACTGTCCCTTTAACAAAAGAAATCAACTGATTTGAGCCCCTGCTCAGGACTGCATGACCACATTATCCTCAGGCAGCATCAGTGAAGTCATCTTGTCAGAGGGGAGCGTGGAGGCCCATCAGCCTCGGAGTGGCATGGAAGCCACTCAGAAGATGTACTGGGGAGGGGGTATAAATTAGGAGCTTAGGGTTAACATGTACATACCTCTCTATATAAAATAGATAACCAGCAAGGACCTACTGCGTGGTACAAGGAGCCCTGCTCAACACTTTGTATTGGGTTGGCCAAAACATTAGTCCAGGCTTTTCCTTGAGATGTTACAGAAAAACCCAAATGAATATTTTGGACAAGCCAATAATAATCTATAAGGAAGAACAACCTGAACAAGAAAGTATACATATATATATATATATATATATATATATATATATATATATAAAATATGCACGTGTATATCTGAATCACTGTGCTGTACACCTGAAACTAACAACATTGTAAATCAACCAGACTTCAGTAATAAAATAAAATAATAATTTTCTTTATTGCACTAAGTAAATAACACATGCACTGAGGACTCCAACTCGGCTCTCTGAGAAATCAGACCTGCTGCCTGCGTCCATGTTCATTTTCCTCTCAATAAAGACGTGAACTCCTCCAGTGTCAGGGTCCAGACTGAGCTCAGAATGGCCCTCAGCCCCCTGCAGCAGCCAGCTCTCAGCAGAGACTTGCATCTTGGGTGTGGGCATGAGAGGTGTGCTTTATTCTCTGGTACTGCCCCCAAATATCTATGCAGATTTATACAGAGGGAAGGTGTGGGCTGGGGGGAGAGGCAGACAAGTGCGACAAAAGGAACAGTCACGACTAATGAATGATGGTGGAGGGTCCAAGGGACTGTCCTTGCCACTGTTCAGTAAGTCAGAAATTACTTCAAATATATGTCTTTCTTAAAAAAAGAAAAAAAAAAACAGAAGCATCTTCCTAGGTTACCCTGGGATGGGAGTGCCCCTCTCCTCCCCGAGACTGTTGCTCGAAGGGACGTTGTTGGAATTTAAGATGTTTCCAAAGTCCTATACAATTATCAACAATTATTGCTAAGTGACGGCCCTCTGGGGACAAGATGAGGGGAAATTTCATTTACATTTCCATCCAGAAGGCTCTGATCATTCCTCTGAGCGGGGAACAGGTGGATAGGCTCAGCCCTCTTCCCGAAGACAGGTGACCCCAGCGCATATTTGTTGAGGACCTACTCTGTCAGGCGCTGACCTGAGGGCTTTAGAAGTATTCTCTAATCCAAGCCTCATCACCACCCCAAGAAGCACTTACTATCAGTTCAGTTCAGTACTTACTATGGGGACCCCCAATTGCTCCATTTTACAAATGAAGAAATTGAGGCTAAGAGAAGTTAGATTAGCTGGCCCAGGTCATCTAGGAAGAATGCCACAGGGTTTGAGCCCCATTTCAGTGGCCTGCAGTCTTTTTTTTTTTTTAACAGTTCTTTTTTTTTCTAATTTCAGAAAATATTTTATTTTTTTAATGCTTTTTTATTGTAGTAAAAGCCACATACTATAAAACATACAATTTAACTGTATTTAACTGTATGGCTCCGGAGAAGGCAATGGCACCCCACTCCAGTACCCTTGCCTGGAAAATCCCATGGATGGAGGAGCCTGGTAGGCTGCAGTCCATGGGGTCGCTAAGAGTCAGACAAGACTGAGCGACTTCACTTTCACTTTTCGCTTTCATGCATTGGAGAAAGAAATGGCAACCCACTCCAGTGTTCTTGCCTGGAGAATCCCAGGGACGGGGGAGCCTGGTGGGCTGCCACCTATGGGGTCGCACAGAGTTGGACACGACTGAAGCGACTTAGCAGCGGCAGCAGCAGCTGTACGGCTCAGTGGCACTGAGTCCATTCACACTGTGGTGCAGCCCTCACCATCATCAACGTCTCTCGAATTTTTCTCCTTCTTAAACTCTGTCCCCATTAGATACTAACTCCTCATCCCTGATCCCATACCACCCCCACCCCTGGCCCCTGGCATCCACCAGTGTACTTTCTGACTCTATGAATTCAATGATTCTAAGTAACTCATGTAAGTGGTATTTGTCTGCATCTACTGTATACTGGAGGGGCTTCCCATGTGGTGCAGTGGTAAAGAACTCGCCTGCCAATGGAGGAGACGCGGGTTCGATCCATCCCTGGGTCGGCAAGATCCCCTGGAGGAGGAAATGGCAACCCACTCCAGTATTCTTGCCTGGAAAATCCCATGGACAGAGGAGCCTGGCAGACTACAGTCCATGGGGTCGCAGACAGTCGGACACGACTGAGTGCATGTGACTGCACTGGAGTACGTTTTAGGGTTCATTTAATACATGCCGTGCAGCCTACAGTGTTAACCGCACTCGACGCTGCTTGTGGTATACTTCTCCCCTTGCGGCCTGCACTGACATCAGGGGAGCACCCACGGGCCTCCGTCAGCCTCAGGCACCGTCTGTGCAGTCACCTGAACGCCCCTTTGCTGATCTCCAGCCTCCAAGTGGTCTTCTTTCAATTGGTCTGATTCCTCAAGAACCGGTCTGAACTTGTTTGACCGACCCTGGTCTTGGAGATCACGTAACTGAATGAGCGCGATCAGGCGATAAGAAAGGCCTGGTAATTCCAGGTCTTTCCGGTTATGACATTTCAGCTCAGAGGACTCCTGACTTGCCCGCCCCCTCCCCACCCCCGGCCCCCAGCCCTTGCCCCTACCAGCTCTCTTCTGGAAAAGTCTGCTCCTTCCAGCAGGTTCCTACAGGCTGGCCTGTCCTTGGGGCTGAGCAACTGAGGATGGTGGGGGGCCCGGTCTACCTGTGGTGCAATGTGGTGTCTACAGACGGCAGTGGGGCGAACAGAACGGATTCAGATCTGTGCTTGAGAAACTACAGATGTGGTTTACATGGATTAACTCACTGGCTCTTCAAAGAGTCTGTGAAGTAGCTTAACTTTTTTTTTGGGGGGGGGGGGCTGTGTCTCGCAACACGTGGGATTTTAGTTCCCAGACCAGGGATCTCAAACCTGCACCCCCTGCATCAGAAGCATGGAGTCCTAACCACTGGACCACCAGCGAAGTCCTAGCTTAACTATTATTAGCCCAGCTTATAGATAAGGAAAGTGAGACCTGAAGAGGCTGGGCTACATGCCCCATGCAGCAGAGAGGGGCTAAGTGGCCGCTCTGGCTGGAGAACCCACTCATATGCCTAACAGCAAGTGGGATGAAGGAGAAACCTCAGATTTCCGGTTGGTTATAAACCTTTTAAATGCAACTTTTTTTTTTTTTTTTTTTTTCAAATGGAGCTCAGAATTCCGGGAACCAAGATACCTTGAAACAGTCCCATGCCTCATAATTTTATTATTTACAATGATGATACTGCTAAATGTAAAAGAGATTTAACATCTACATCTTGCCAGAAACACCTCAGAGAAAGAAAATTCTCAAATCAGAGGGAAAATGCTTCAGCAGAAAATGCATGTGGTGGGTTCTCTGGGCCAACAGGGTCACTGTGACTATCCTGATCTTGACTGAGGTGCTGTTCTCAGCTGTCCTCAGCTATTAGGGCTGAGGGATGCTGAAGGGGGGGCGATGAGCTCAATTTTGACCAGGTTGCCCGATTCTTCCCTTGCACATAGTCCTGGCAAATTCCATGCCTAACTTCTCGACCTTACACCTTGCATGAGGCAGGAGTGGCTTCAGGTACCCCCAGCAGCCCCCCTCTGCTCTGTCTTCCATGCCCCTCACCCCAGAGAAAAGCATGCAAACTAAAGCCATGCTACTCAGGCCCTTCACCAAACTATTTATTGACTTGTCTCCAAAGACAAATATTAATTAAGTCGGGTCCTGGCAGGGTGAAGTTAAGGGTTCTCGGACAACTCAAATATTGTGCAGTTTATAATGGATAGATAGATATTAATAGAAGTAAATTATCCAGTGTTTACTGAGCGCCTCTTACCTCTTCTCTCGGCTCTGGCTTCACACATGTGATTTCCATCACCCCATAACCCAACATGAAGTGATATCATTTTACAGATAAGAAAACTGAGGCTCAGAGATCTGAAACAACTGACCCCAAAGTGAGCCAGGCAGGCAGTGGCGAGCTGAGCTTTGCCCTCACCCTGTGCAGATGAGGAGGGAGGGGTGGCCTGGAGCAGGGCCGTGGGGGGAGATGGGGGAGGGTGGGGACAGGCTCAGAGGCCAGGCTTTCCTCTGGGATGGGTCTCCCACGGGGAATTTCCGGGGAGAGCTAGGTGGGGCTTGGTGTCCGCACTCACCTGCTGGCTTGCGCTGCTTGACACACTGCCCCCGGTTGGGGATGCCCGCAGCCAGGTCGCCCGGGCTCAGAATGTGGCACTCGTAGCCTGAGGGGCAGAGGAGCGGCTCGGCCCCGTCCTCGGTGGTGCTGCAGGCCTCTGCTGCGGGGTGGGGGGACACATGGGGGTTCAGGGGCGGCCCCCAGCGGAGCAGAGGGGCCGCCTCTTGTCTGCAACCCAGATGCCAGGCTGTGCCTGGGGTCTCCGCGCGCGCGCGCACACACACACACACACACACACACACGCACGCACACGGGGGCAGCTCAAAGTCAAATGACCCCAAACACGCCCTCACACGCATTATGACACACATAATGTATGTTCACCTGCACACCTTGAAACACATGTGTTCATGTTTACAGTCACATATATACATATGCTTACACACCAAAATCCCAATATAAATATACAGTTGCACCACCCCACAAGTCCTAACACACAAACACATATACATATTAGCCGTATCCGCACGCACGCACACACAAACACATCCTGCACATACACATTCACATCTATAGTCACGCACATCTTCACGACACAGCTGCACAAGTACTCAGACACAGCCACAAGCGCTGCCACTGGGCTCCACGAACAGCTGCACGCCCTAATGGATAGTGCTGCACGTGTACGTGTGCAGAGCCACAGAGCACAGCGGCACACAGCCAGGTGTTCACTCACACCCACGCCCCCGCAGTGGCCCAGACCCCAGGCCTGCCTGTCGTTCCTTTCAGAAACTGTCCTCCACCACCCCTGCCCCCAGGGAGGCCTCGTGGGCAGGGAACAATGGACCCACGTGGTGATTTTAAGGCTCTGAAAACCCCACCCCCTCCCTCTGAATTCTCCACCCAGTGAGGAGGCCCCAGTCCCAGGGACAGTCGAACCCTATGGTGTTCTGGGGATTCTGGGAGCCTGGCCAAGCCCCAGTCACACTCTTCTATGGGGGTGGGGACGGTTCAAGGGGGCTGGCTATCTGAGGACAAGCAGCCTCCTAGAGCAGAGGCTGCCCCTGGTTTTCAGTTTTCTGGGGGCAGCCTGAGAAGGGGGACCCTGGCTGTGCTGTCGGGCTGGGCGTCACCCCGCAGGTACCTTGCAACACCTCCTCAGGGCCATCCAGGAGCCAGCCGTTGCCCCCAAGCCATCGAGGTTTCGGCTGTACTAGCCAGTCTAAAACTGATAAGATAATGCATGGTTATGTCAATGCCCTCTTCAGGCAGCCAAGAAATGCCCCAGCCTCTGGGAATGGGGGAACTCACATCTCATGAAGAAACACTGACCCTCCCAAAGGAGAGACAAAACAACGTGGTTCTCCTGAAAAAAAATTCACCTTTCCCTTTAGTAACAGATTTTTGAGTTTCAACTAGGCATTGGATAGCCAAGCTGGAGACTACATTTCCCAGCAGCTCCTCTGGCTAGGTATGGCCATGCAAATCGAGTTCTGGCCAATGGGATGTGAGCAGAGGTGATGATGCAGCTTTCTGTCTTGCCCTTGCATTGATGCCTGTCTGTCCCCTTCCCTCTCTTTCCTGAAACCTGCAGCCTGGGGCCCACTTAGACCACGTGGAGCAACAAGACAGAGGGAACCTGGGTCCCTGGGTGACTGTGGAGCAGAGCCACCTGCCTGCTATGGACCGTCTGTCAACTCTGGCCTTTTAACCAAGGGAGAAGGAAATATTTAATAGGCTGGGCCCCTTGCTTTATGGGTCTTTTAGTTACAGCCTTATGGCCTGTTCTCTAACCAATGCATTTTTTAACAGGAAGAGTGACCATGTAGTAGACTGGAAGGTCTTCAAACCCCCAAACAGGGATTGAAAACCCAAATGTCTCTGGGGACAGAGAAGTAACATAAAGGAAAAAGGCAGGCCGGGCAGGACCATGGCCAACTGGAGAGTGTTCTGCCTCAACGGGTCAGCAGTTGGCCAGCTCTGGCCAGCCATTCCCCGTGTTCTCAGAGCCTCTGGGTGTTGTAGTTGCTTTAAATATTATTTATTTGGCTTCACTGAGTCTTGGTTGCAGTACATGGGGCTTCACTGCAGCACGCAGGCTCCAGAGTGCACGGGCTCGACAGCTGTGATGTGAGAGCTTAGCTGCCTCATGGGGATCTTAGTTCCCTGAGCAGGAATCAAAACAATGTCCCCTGCATTGGAAGCTGGACTCTTAACCACTGAACCACCAGGGAAGTCCCTGGGTGGCTTTTTCTTTTTCTTAAACTTTTAAGTCTGTATTAAAAAAAAAAAAGATAAACTTGGTTTTAAATGTTGGCAATTAATTTTTTTTAAAAAGTGCTTTGGAGATCAAATACAACTGGTCTGGGATCACATTTGCTTATGGCTGCTGCTTTAGTCTGACTCCAAAACACGACAAAATAAAGAGACTGATGTGCTGCCTAGTGCCTTTGAGAGCACGGAGATGGAAACTGGTAAAAATGCTGATTAGCTTTTTCTTTAAAAGAGTACAATATGGTTATAAGATGGTTGTTCTTGGTGTAGAAATGGAAACAACTGACCAGACCAGCTGTTCGCAACTTCCAAATGAGAGAGGTGTCATGGTTCCAGAGCTCTATTTCCAGCCTTCTGTTTCTTCCCTCCTTTTTCCCATCACCTCAGGCTTAATGTTAGAAAATATATTTTCAATGCTATTTTTCACTAAACAGGAAATGTATTAATGTACCCTATGTAGGGGAACATACACACTTGGCTATGTGTGTGCTGTGTGCTCAGTCATGTCTGATTCTTTGTGACACCGTGGACTGTAGCCCGCCAAGCTCCTGTGTCCACGGGATTCTCCAGGCAAGAGTATTGGAGTGGGTTGCCATTTCCTCCTCCAGGGGATCTTCCCAACCCAGGGGTCAAACCCACATCTCCTGCCTTGCAGGCAGATTCTTTACAGCTGAGTTGCCAGAGAAACCCACACTTTGACATACTTTTTGGAATACTGAAATTTGGTCAAGGCCTCCCATAAATGTGCAGACCTTTAAGGCTTGGAAGCCCGGGGCCTTGCCTCTCTGCTCTCCAACTAGAACTTTCTGGGATCACCTACTAGATAAACTCCCTCCACCCAAGACGTTATCTCAGGTTCTGCTCTGGAGGGAAAGGGAACTTACAAGCAGACTGCAAGGAAGTGTATAAGCTGCTTAGTCATGTTAGACAAGCAGTTCTTAATGTGGAGCGATTTTGCCCCTGGATGAAACATCTAGTAAAGTCCAGAGATTGTTTTCGGCTGTCCCAGTGTGGGGGTGGGGCTGCTACTGCCATCTAGTGGGGAGAGGCCAGGGGTGCCACTCAACATCCCATGAACACAACACCCAGGTCAGCCCCTCACTCCTCACCCCAATTAGAATTATCCAAACCCAAAGGTCAAGAGTGCCAAGGGCGAGACAATGTGTGCTAAACATTATTGTTATAATTATTATGACTAATACTTTGCCGACTCTTCCTGCTGGCCAGAGAGAGCCAGGCTTGCACTGATTCGTCCACCCTTCACTGAGTAACTTTTACATGGTGGGGATACAGCAATGACTGAAACAAATCAAACTTCCTGCCTCATGGGGCTGACCTTCAAGTCGGGGGAACAATCAGGAGACAAATGAAGCATAGTATTTTAGACCGAGCCGCAAAGAAAGCTTAAGCCACAAGGCAGTAAGGAACCAGAGGAGAGCCGCAAGGCCAGAGTAAAGATGATCACAGAGAGGGAAACTACCCTGAGGGGCTTCCCTGGTGGTTCAGATGATAAAGAGTCCTGCAATGCGGGAGATGGGGGTCAATCCCTGGGGCAGGAAGATCCCTTGGAGAACAGAATGTCAACTGGATCCAATACTCTCTTCTGGAGATTTCTGTGGACAGAGGAGCCTGGCAGGCTACAGTCCATGATGCTAGGAAAGAGTGAAGGCCAAAGGAGAAAAGGGTGGCATAGGATGAGATGGCTAGACAGCATCACTGACTCAATGGACATGAATCTGAGCAAACTCCGGGAGATGGTGAAGGACAGTGAAAGCTGGCGTGCTGCGGTCCATTGGGTCACAAAGAGTCAGACACAACTTAGCAACTGAACAACAACAACTCCCCTGAGAAAGAGATCACTTCTGGACTGAGATCTGAGAGGGTGAGGAAGTGAGCTATGTGGGTATCTGGGGGAAAGACTGGTTTCCACAAACGGGCCCAGAGGCCCCACATTCCTACACTCAGAGCCTAAGGCAGTGGACACTTCCCCATAGTCAGAAGACTGAACTGAAGCTCCAGTTCTGCCTGCTGGGTGAGTCTGGGCAAGGTACTCAGCTTCTCTGAGCTCCAGTATCTTCAGCTATAAAACAGGGCTGATAATGATCTCTCCACTCCATGGGAGTGTGTGAGCATTAAATGAGATAGTGCAAGGAAAGGCTATTTGGAATGTCATGGACAGTTATTCAATTTGTGCACTACTCAAAAACACCTGTTCTAGGCAGCAAGTAAGGCTAGAGTTCCTATACCCTGTCTCAGCCCAAAGGAGGGGACATCTTTTAGACTTGTCCAACCAGACAGGCGTGTGCTCCCGCCACCAGGAGGGGTGCCATTTTGTCCTTCTTGTAAAAGGCCCTGTAGGAGCCAGCCTGGCCAAGAGACAGTGCTTAAAGGCAGCACCGATCATAATTATGAGCATTATTAAGGATGCTGAGTCCCTTGTCATCCCTGTGACCTCACCCTGAATAAAACTGAGTGTGTTCTTTCTTACCTTGGCTTTGGCGGGGCTGGGGGGTAGGGGCTTACTAATGAAGGCCCACGGGAACCAGAGCCTCTGGCTGACAGTGCAGTCCTACCAGACTTCTGTGCTCCAAAGGCTCAGCCCCAAGCAGAAAGGAGAGAAACCCCCTGCCTACCCTCATCCTACCCACCCAGGGCACATTTTCCCCACTCAGTGGAGACCCCACCTCCCTCCCCATCCCCCCAGGCTCCCTTCCTACCCCTTCCTTCCCCAAGCGCTCCAGAAGGGATCTGAAACACCTTCCCGCCAAAGATGATGTCCTAAGAACTGTTTCTCCCAAGGAGATACCCATTAGGATTCAATGAACATGTATTGATTCCCTGCTCCTAGCCCCACATGGGGCTGAGCAAGCACTTCGGGACTTGGCACTCGCTGGAAGCTGAGCGTTCTCATTCCTGCTTTAAAGGTGGGGATTTAAGGCTGTCACCAGCTGGCCAGCAGATCTGAACCCAGGAGTCTGAGTCCTCACCTGGATCGCTAAGGTGTCAGGTCTCCATCTCAAATACCCCCAGGGTCAGGCCTCATGAGTGAACTGGGTGGTCCTGGTGGGGTCTCTGGAAAACTAGAGGGGTCCCCCTGCCATGTAGGAGCACCTGAGGCTGCAGCAGATGGTGGCCCAGGGAATGCAGGCCAGTATTTTTAAGAAAAGCTGGAAATCTGGATTTTTTAATGAGGAATCTCCCCCAGCTTCACAGGAGGAAACATTTTCCCTGGAATGGGTGTCCTCTGGACTGTAGTTCTCCACCGGCAGAGGTGAGCCCTGCATACAGCAGGCGCTCACTGCATGCAGCTGGATGCTTGCCTCAGGAGCGCTATGTTCCCATTTCCTAGGTGGCCCAGATTTAAGCCCAGCTGTTCCTGCAGTCAGGCAGCACCAGGCAGGACATTTCCCCCGCGGTGCCGGCCCCCCAACCCTGCCCCCTCCCCTGCCCCCCAACCCCGCCCCCTCCCCTGCCCCATCCCCCCACCGCCCACCCCGTCGGCCAGGGTGATCCTACCTGGCGGGGGCGGCACGGCCTCCAGACAAGCGTAGGCGCAGCCGTTGTAGCAGCAGCGCCGGTGTCGCGGGCACTCGGAGTCGGCCTGGCAGCGTGCAGCCTGGCAGGCACCGGGGGGCAGCGAGCGCGGGGGCGGTGGGCAGCGGTCTGCTCGGGGCTGCCGGGAGCCGCCTACCTCTTCCGCCTACGGGAGAAGGCGCATCAGTGGGACGTGCTGGGTGCTGTGCGCCGCGGCCGAATCGTTGGGCCTCTCTGAGCCAGTGCGTCCTGGCATTGGCAGAACCACCCTCTGAAGGTTGCTCTGACCGTAAAAAGATGCTGTTTCTCTTTGTAAGAGCCCCAAACTGTGGGGTTCACTGACAAACAGTGGGCTCACTGATGGTGAGCCCAGCAGCAGCCAAAAGATGAATGCATCTGGAGAACTGTATGTTAACCAAGCATCTATCCTGATGTATTTATGTATGTACGGATTTGTATATATTTACATATAAAAGGGTATATATGTAGATATATACGCACACATAGATATGTACACATGTATATTTCTGTATATACATATATACTTCTTATCATCCGTCCATATGTTTATATAGAACTTTGAGAATTTACAAATCACACACAAAATGAATAAATTCACACAACAGACAAGTTGGATAAAACTCACAAACATAATACTGAGCAAAAAAAAGAAAAGGAAACCCCAGTGTCACAAGAGCACACCCAGTTCTGCCCTGTTCTGCTTCTTGATCTACGTGCTGGCTCCATAGTGCATTTTAATGGAATCTGACTCAGGATTTTCCCACGTTTAGGCACTATGCTTCCAGAAAAAGTGAATAATATGATATATTATTTAACATGTACGAAGTATGGACACATGGCCAATAAAACAAGCATTTTAGAGGTGGGACTGGGAGAACTGAAATCATGCCAGGTAAGCCACTCTGGATCCCTGTGACACCAGACACCATCTGTGCAGGAAGCACTGTTTGGTTTCTGGATTTGAGGGTAGGGTGTTTGGAGGGCAGGTCTTACACATGCCTATACACATGTGCACACACTCATGCACACACAGTTAGAGTAAGTCATTGCGAAAAAAACACCCTGGATTGCCCCACCGCCTGCTATTGTCTGAACTACTCTTCCCGCCTAAAACACTGTAACTACTGATCCTCCAATCCCCCAACATATATGTATTTCAAAATTCTGCCCTTTGTACAAGTAAATAATGTACTGCTGCAGACTGCAATGGCATACAGCCACTAAAACCTGCTTATGAGCAATCCCCCAAGATGTGGTGGCTTGCAAAGAAAACTCAAATGTAGAACAATCTGTATGCTCTGCACCTATGTTTTAAAATATACGTATGCACACACATGTAAAATGCATATATTTATACAGGCCTAGAACATCTTTGGAAGGATATACAAGAATACACAAGCAACTGTTGTCAAAGATTACCTCTGGAGAGAAGAATTAGGTTCTGAAGTTGAGGGAGATTTTTCCTATTGTCAACACTTTTTTCTCCTTATTGCAATATATATATTGCCACGAACACACTGATTTTTTTTTTCAATTTAAAGACAATTAAGAGTTTACAAGTGGAAATACTTAACAGGAAAAACTTTATGTTAAGTAAAATAAATAAAGGCAAGCTACACAATGGCATATGCCCTCAAAGGTCAAGGCGGTCTGAACGTCCCTCCCCTGCAGCTACTGTGTGTTAGTCATTCAGTCATGTCCAACTTTTTGCAACCCCATGGGCTGTAGCCCGCCAGGCTTCTCTGTACATGAGATTCTCCAGGCAAGAATACTGGAGTGGGTAATCATTTCCTTCTCCAGGGGATCTTCCTGACCCAGGTATCGAATCCGGGTTTCCTGAACTGCAGGCAGGTTCTTTACCTTCTGAACCACCAGGGTGGCTGCAAACCCCATGCACTGCTCCCAGTGCCCTGTAGGGGGCGTCAGATCACCAAGAATAGGTTCTGAATAGATGCATCTACCAATGGGTGGTGGGGGGGGTCACAAAGACCAGTGGTTTTCAAACTACTTCCCAGGGACCCACAAGGGCTAAGACTGAGGGCCAGGTGGGGAAGGTAACAGTGACCAAGTGTGGTGGGGGGGATGGCCTGGGGAGGGTGGGGTGTCTGCCCCCATTCACCCAGAGAATCATCTTTAAAAATATATATATAGAAGTATAGTTGATTTCCAATATTGTGTTAGCTTCAGGTATATGGCAAAGTGATTCAGTTATTTATGGCTGATTCAAATGGTACATTATTAAAAGATACAGAATGTAATTTCCTGTGCTGTACACCCTTGTTGCTTATTTAAGTGGAGTACTTTGTATCCAGAGAATTCATCTTTTCTCCCTTATCTAAACCACTTAATCTGTGAAAAGCAAAAAAAAAAAAAAAAAAGAAGACTACAAAGCCAACATCTGGCAGAAACAAAGCCCAAACACACAAAAGGGGCAACCTTGTAACTTTCGGATCTTCCAGCCCTGGTTCAGCCTTTCTGCCACCGCCTGCTCAGCCGCCCCACCCCGCCAATTCCCCTATCCTCAGGAATAATTTCCAAGCTACACGCAGTACACATCATCCCACGCCAACAACTCCCAGTTCATTTTCTTCAGAATGAGTGACCCTGGACCCATGTTGGGGCCCCGCCACTGGAATCCTAATCAGAGGTGACAGCTGCCCTGGCCTCCCTGGGAGGGCGAGCAGGGATGCTGAGTGTGGCTGGCGAGGGACTGCCGGCTTTTCCGCCCAGCCTGTTTTCACACTGAGCCTCATTTATGAAATTTAACAGAACCCGGAGATCAGACGGGACATGCTTTCCCCCACCTCCGATGCCTCCCAGGTGGGTGACTTCCTAAGGGCAGCCCCCAACGGGACAGGAGTGGGGTGGGGGGCACATCGAGAGATCCAGTTTAGATGTGCCAGGGCTCTCTGAGGAAAACTCAGATGTCGCTTCTCGGAATTGGGAGAGAACAAAAGAGATAAGCGCCTTAGAAGTCAAATCGCCCAAGTGATTTATGGTGAGGCTTGAACAACAGATGGCCCTGGGTGATAAAGAACCGATTTCACGGAGGGGCCCAGATTAAAGGATTAAATGTTTTGAAAAATATTTCATGTCAAGCAAGGTGATGCTCACAGAGGGTCCTAAACAAAGGATTAGGAAGAGAAAGAACAGACTTTAATCAATGAAATAAATAGATTACCTTCCCAGCCCCCAGAGGGTTAAAGGTTAAAGGCCAGAGTCTGCAGGCTAAAGGTCAGACCCCAGCTGGTCCCACGGCCCTGCCCCTTCACTTCTCTGGCCTCCCTCCTGTCCTCCTGCCCTCTCGCTCATTCCTGGCAAGTAACCTGGCGCCTCTGAGGTCCCACCTCTGGGCCTTTGCACAAGATGCCTGCCCAGCTCTGGCCCTGACACAGTGCAGGTATCTGCTCTCACATGCCCTTAGCTGGTGACCCGCATTCCCCGCGGCCTGCCTGACGTAGCTCCAAACCCTCTGTCACCCTTGGGGGGACTGCGCATTGACCGATGTGGCGTTTTTTCCTCCCCTACAACGTGCTCTCCTTGGAACTCTGTCTTCTTCCCACCTGTGTCCCCAGCACCTCTGACCGTGCATGGCAGAGAGCCTGTGCTCTGTTCATCTTCCTTGCGGTTGATGGGAACTGTGATCATGAGGATGATGGAGGTGTGACAGAGATGGGCAACACCGAGCAGCGGTTCACCACGTGCCAAGCACCCTCCTGCACGTTCAGCCTGCACGTGGGCCCTGCGTGGGCGGTGTCCCTTCATGTTTAATTTTACACCTTTTCCCTGGCATCCGCATAGTCTCTGGTCACGTGAGTCCAGTGGGGGCAGGTCCCAGGTGCTCAGAGAATTAAAGGTTTGCCCAAGGCCATAGGCAGAGAAGGGTCGTAAGCCCAAGTATTACACGCCTCCCTTCTAAAGTCAGAATAAAGCATCCAAAATACAAACCTGGGGTCAGCGGCCTCGGTGCCAAAGGCTTGCCAAGACCCCAAACCCCTCGCCTTGGAGCCTCCTCTTCCTTTGGGGCAAGAACTTCAGAGCCTGTCCCACATTCAAGTGTACCAAGGCGGACAGCGCCATGGCCGTGACCTCACGAACAGTCACAGATTTGAGCTCAGCCATGGGAGCCAGATGAGTCTGGCTTGGACCCCTGAAGCTGTGTCATCATACAGGAAAATGACCTCTGTGAGCCTGTTTCCTCACCTACGAAATGGGCCCAGAAGTAAGTGCCTGCTGCAGGGGTTTGCGGAGGGAGCAGTAATGTCGATCCCTTGGTTTTATTATTCCTTTCGTGTCGGTCTTCCCTGCTTCCTTCCTCCCTCCTCCCTGCCCTCGATTCACTCACACACACGATGAAGCTCTAGGCGTGATGCTGAGGCAGATGCAAAAGAAACCTCTGAGCTGGTCCCTGCCTCCAAGGAGTTCAAGATCTGCTAGTAACTAGGATCTGAAGACGCTTAAGCAAGAAACCCTCCTGCAGCAATGCCGTCATTTCTGAGGAGGATGGGGGCAGGGGCAGACTGGCAGAGTTCCTCAGAGGAAGTAGCCGCCCCAGCACTGTTCTCTGAGGGTCCCCAGAGGCGGCGTCCATCGCTCCCCTGTGGTTACCTGTGTCCCCACCGTGGAGGTGAGAAAACCGAGGTACATACACCATATGGAGAGCACCAGGCTCTGAACTTGGGCCAGTCTGCTTTCCTAATCATGGCAGAGCAGGTGGCATTTATTAAGCTCCCACTGTGAGCCAACGCTGTGCTAGGTCAACAGGTACTGAATTTCACTGAATTCTCAGCACAGTCCTCTAGGGTCATGGCTGTGATTCCCCCACTTTACTGATGAGGAAACTGAGACCCAGAAACACTGAAGGCACTCGCCCCAGGTCATGCAGCTGGCCAGCAGCAGAGGCAAGATTCAAACCTGGGTCTGACTCTGGCAAATTCCTGTCTCGGGAGCCTGGGCCTGGGGAGCTGCTTCCCAATCTCTGAGATTCCTCCTGCTTTGTTGCCTTGGGGTCCCCCTCTCTCATAAGGTCCTGCCTCTTGCCCGCCTGTGGACCAGCCCCAGCTCTGGATATAGGTATGTAACTTCCTTCCCCAGGCACACCTTTTGGAAAGAACTCACCCTGGCCCCTGCTCTCTGCAGCCCTAGCCAGCCTTCCCCTCCGTTGCCACTCAGCTGAAAATAACAGTATGTCAAATCTCAGCTCACTCCAGACTGACAACAACCTTCACGAATATCCCAGACAACTTATGTCCTCCATCTTTTCTTTTCATCCCTGCTAGGGGATGGCACAGAGAGCCTGCTTCAGAGTTCCTACGGTACAGCTCGGAAGGGAACATCCCCGCGCTGCATGCCTTGCGTGGGTAAAGACGGTTCCCTTAAGGTTTTGATTTGGTAGCTATTCTTTTCTTCATTCCAGGGGGGATATTTTTGGAAGCCTCTGTATATTTGCAAAGCCATTCTTCTGCCGATTCCTTCAGGAAGCAAGTAGGGAAAAATCAATTCTGGACTGCTTCAGAGGGAAGCCCAATTCCATGAGTCCACTGAAGCGCATGCCAACCAAAGGAGGCTGGATAAATATATAATGGCGAATCCGCTGGAACACCACAGAAGTCTTTGAAAAGAGAACATGAATCCATCATATTAACATATTCACCATGAGTGCATGCTCAGTCACTCAGTTGTGTCTGACTCTTTGTAACCCCATGGGCTGTAGCCCACCAGGCTCCTCTGTCCATGGCAAGAAAACTGGAGTGGATTGCCATTTCTTTCCCAGGGGATCTTCCTGACCCAGGGATGAGACCAGCATCTCCTGTGTCTCCGCATTGCAGGTGGATTCTTTACTGCTGAGCCACCAGGGAAGCCATTCACCTTACATCATTTGGTGAAAAATGCAAGGTACAAAACAACACAAATGATAAGCCAGACACAAATTCCACATACAAATATGATATTTGTATGAAACGTCCAAAACAGGGAAATTTTTGTAGACAGGAAGCAGATTGGTGGTTGCCAGGCAGCGGGGATGCAGAGGGGAGTGGGGAGCAGCTGCTCAATGGGTTTGGGGTTTCCTTTTGGGGTGATGGAAATACTTTGCAACTAGAAAAAAGTGGTGGTTGTGCAACATTGCAAATGCACTGAATGCCACTGAATGGTTCACTCTTATGTGGCTGACTTTACAGTATGTAAACTTCATCTCAATAAAAAAAATTTAAACAACATGAGCAAAATATCGTTAAAAAAACAATGTATGCTGAGTATAAGCACTTCATGAAAAAGTCTAGGTACACACACATATACCAAGATATCAACAGAGCTTGCGTTCTGGAGAATTTAGACCATTTTTACTTATTCGTGACTTTTTGTATTGTCTGAATGTCTTGCACAGTCAACAGCATTGTTTTTATAATTGGGGGAAAAAAACTGAAACCATCTCCATTTAAGGAGAAAGAATCCAGTCTCCAGAGCTGCCCCAGTTTACCACATCCCTTCCTCCACACACACCCCACCCCCGACGCTCTGATCCCCTCGAGAGTGTTACCCTTCTTTGGAATGTTCCAGAGACTTAATGGCCTGACCAATAAAAATGCATCCCAGGATGGACTGGTTTGCTGGGTGCAGGAAGAAAGCCAATTTTCCTCCAAGCTTTACTCACTCTTCCTCTGGAATTTGGATGTCAAAGATCTAAAAATACGTCTCTCCCTGGAATGGCGGGATGAGAGTTCAGTGTGTGCTGAATGCCATTTCCTGACACCCGGGCTCCGGGAGCAGAGTCTGGTGCGAGGCTCACAGGACTTCCTCTGGGAGGGGCTCAGAAACCCGGGATCTCACCCCAGAACAAGCCATCTCAGGGCACATCCAGAGCAGGGCCGCAAACTCGGCCAACTCCTCCAGCTGGTGTGTTCACTGAGCCCTGCTGGGTACCTGAGAGTCTTCTAGAACTTTCCACCCCTTGTCTTCTGCTCTAGAAATGTAATTTTTAATGTGATTCACTCATTTCATGGTAAATTCGTAGCTCTCAGGCCTACTATGTGCCAGGCACTGGGTGCATGCAAGGAGAGCTAACCTGAACCAGAAAACACCCGCCCTGCCTTCACATGGCTCAGCTCTGGGACAAGCGATGGACACCACCAAACATCACACAGTGGAAGCAAGCAAATCGCTTTCCTTTTGTTTGTCTGTGCAAGCGAGTAATGAGAAATGAAACAAAGCCAGAATAAAAAAAAAAAAAGAAGAAATCATGCAGATGATAATATGGGAGCTAAATGTTATGAAGGAGAAGTTGAGAAATTAAGAAAACTTGTAAGGGAGACATAAACAGGGTACTCCGGGACCAGGGAAGGCTCATCTGAGGAGGAACCATGAAACTAAGACTGACCTGGCCAGGAGACCTTCACAGAATCCATAAGAAGTACCTTAGGTATTTGAGGGGTTTTTTTTGTTTTTTTGGCCACGTTGCACAGCTTCCAAGATCTTAGTTCCTCGACCAGTGAAAGTGCCAAGTCCTAACCACTGGACTGCCAGGGAATCCCTCAGGTTCCCTTTTTTTTTTTAATTATCATGGTAAGATGCATACAACGTAAAATTTGCCACTTTCACCATTTTGAAGTGCACAATTCTGTAGCACTAAATTCACAATATTGTGCAACCACTTACCTCTATATTTCTAAAAGGTTTACATCATTCTTTTCTTTTTTTAGTTGAAGTATACTTTTAAGTATAGTTAACTTATAACTATGTTAGTTTCTGAAAAAATTCTATTCTCAGTAAGCAGTACTTCCTAATCCCTACCCCAGCCCCAGCCCCTGGCCACCTCTAATCTACTTTCTGTCCCTATGAAGTTGCCTTTTCTGGACATTTCATAAATATCAATAGGTCACAGGCTATGTGGTATTTTCTGACTGGCATCTTTTTTTGATCTAGACCGTTTTTAAAGTCTTTATTGAATTTGTTACAATATTTTTTCTGTTTTATCTTTTGGTTTTTTTGGCCATGAGGCATGTGAGATCTTAGCTCCCTGACCAGGGATTGAACCCACACCCTCTTGCATTGGAAGGCGAAGTCTTAACCACTGGACCACCAGGGGAGTCCCCTGACTGGCGTCTATCACTGAGCATAAGGTTTCCAGGGTTCATCCATGCTGGAGCATGTCCCGGTACGTCATTCTTTTTTATGGCTGAATAATGTTTCACTGGGTGGATGGACTCCATTTTGTCGATCCTTTCTGAGCTTGTGGACACCTGGGCTGTTTCTGCTTTGGTTACCGTGACTAGAGCTCTGTCTCCATTTCCAGTTGCCCCGTATGGGAGCTTAGGAGACTAAACAGACCTATAGCCACAGTGACACATAGAGATCATCAGGCCACCAGGCCGCCATGGCGGCTACAGTGAGTCCCATCTGGGGGATCTGCTCAGAGGATCCTGAGATAGAACGCAGGGTGAACACCTGGCCTGACACGTAGGAAGGACTGTTCTTATGACTTTCATCAAATGCCAGGAAAGCAAAGCGCAAAACACCAGCTCCACCGAACAGACCCTGAGCATCCCAGAAGGGCTCTTGGGCTATTGATAAACATTCCACTCCCTGGCCTATTCCGTCTTATCCAGCCTCGTAAATATCTGGCTCTCTTTATTTTTATTAGTGCATAGAGAGTGGTATTCCCCTGCCAGGCCCTGAGCTGGAGGCTCTTGTGGTCTTTCCTCTGGACTGCAAAGCAGCACCGCTGCCTCCCAGGCTGCAGGCAAGGCAACGGAGGCTCACAGAGGACAAGCCTTCTTCTCCTTACGAGCCTCCGAAAGGGCCTCCCCTGTCTTCCTCTCTGGCACTGTGTCTAGAGCAGGAAAAGGCATACAGTGTCCAGGAAATTCCCCGGAACCCCTCTGCCCACTCTGCCAAGGGGCGGGGCTTCAGGAAGGGGAGGAGCCAGGATGCAGGATGCTGGCAGCCACACTGGTCCAGGTTTAACACCCAGGTCTCCACATGCAGTCTGTGCCAGTTTCCATGGTGTAAATACTCCCACCAGGGCTGATTTTAAGCCACCAGTGTGAAACTGCTGAATGAGGAGTGGAGAAGAGATGTGTAAAAGCTCCCGATGGATGTATTTCTACCTCATAGGTGCTACAGACACAATCTTGAGAGCAGGGAGCGTGGTTAAGATGTAGCAAAATAATTAGGAGGTAATATGCTTCTGATAAGGAGGACTTCCTTTCTTTTTCATGTAAATTACATAAATTTATATGACCTAATTTTTAATAAGGGCTATATTTAACTCTGGAGTGGTACAAGTGGGCTTCACATAAACCTGGAGGCCCACCTCCCCTTGCCCTGACCTGCCCCAGAAGCCACAGCTGAAAAGCTGACTCAGCTTAGGTGGGGCAGTGGGGGCCACGTGGGAAGTCTGGCCCCTGAATATGCAGGGGCTGCTTCCTATCACTCCTAAATTCCCTGCTGGACATTTGCATGGAAATTAGAATCAGAACTGAAAGGGTCCTGGAGGTCATCTGATCCTCTGCCTTCCATTTCCCAAGTAATGACCTGAGGCCCAGAGAGGGGCAGTGAGCAGCCCAAAGTTGCACAGCTCATTAGAGATGTCACTGAGATAAATTCCTGGGCCTGGTGCCCTGCTCAGTCTCCCTACCCATCGAGTCACCAGTCAACAGCCTGTCTTTCCCCAGGGGCTCTCTCCAAGGTACATTCTTGGCACAAATCTCTTCTGTGTCCTGGAGCTGGGGAGGGAAGCAGATATCTATTGATAACAGGGGAGAGTTTCAATCCAGTGAGTACACACTCAAAGCACCTACATTCTGATAAACAGTGGCTAAGTAATTTGGTTCCCGAAGCCCAGCCAGGCATGTGTTCTTAGAGACTTCCCCCACCCCAGTGCACACTGCCCCCAATCTTCCCAGCCTCCTCATTCCTCCTTGTGAGATGTCATGGCATTGGCTCCTGTGATGCTCTGGGTCAAGGTGGAAATGAGACCAGGTGATGTACCAGAAATTTTTCTGCGGTCCTAGAACCAGAGAACTAGATACTTTGTGGCCTAAATCGGCAGGCTGGGCCAGTGAAGAGCACAGGAGAGCCCAATCTGACAAGGGTTGACTCTCCTCCCTCCAAACACCTACCACCATTTCACTTGCTACTACGCTTTTCTACACCCACATGGCCTCCTGCCTGACCTGTAAAAGCGTGAGCCCTGGAGGCTGAGATTAGCCTCAGTACAGCTTCATACATCGTACCATGCCTGGCATCATTAAACATTCCCTTTTCCCTCTTCTCTGCCTGGAAAACTCCTATTCATCCTTCAAAGCCCTGGGTTGAATATCCCCAACAGTGGAAAACCTTCCCTGACTCCCCTGGCACAGAGCTGTACATATTCTTCTGGCCTTCCTTTGTATTTGCCCATAATTTACCTACAAGGATGTATGGGATGCCTTCTTCATGGCAGGCACCTGGCAAGGCACCAAGAACACTGCACTGAAGGAGACAGAATCAGGCCCTACTGTGAAGACCCTACATTCCCTCTAGGGAGCCAAACAGCACCAATTTCATAATTATTTGAGCCAAAGTCACCACGTCACACGGACCACTCAGTATGTGCTGTGTTTGATGGATATGGAGTCATTCACTCTTCACCCTTAGGCTGAGAGTGTTAGTAGATCTTCCTGAACCTTCTATGCCTCTGTGCTCCCTTTTGGGGCAGGGAACCTAAAATGACATCCTCCCCCAGCCTTAGTCTCTCTCCTAGTCCCCTTCCTGCATTATTTACCTTCTCAACGCTTGTCGACAGATACGACATCAGAGATCCTGTGGGTGTGGTCTCAGACCACCACAGTAAAGCCAATTCCATCAATGTTTTGGTTTCCCAGCACGCCTACAAGTTACGTTTACATTATGCCACAGCATATTAAGTGTGTAACAGCATTACATCTAAAAAACACACAATGTACACACGTTAATCACAAAAATGCCCTATTGCTGAGAAATGCTAACTGTCCTCTGAGCCTTCAGTGAGTCGCAATCTTTTCACAATAGTCACATCAAAGATCACTGATCACAGATCAATATAACAAACAGAATAAAAATAGAGTGTGAAATAGCGGGGGAATTACCAACGTGGGATACAAAGACACAGAGCTACAAATGCTGTTGGAACGATGACGCCGGTATAGCCACAGACCTACACAGGAAAATCAGATGTGCTTGGATACATTTCCCTTTAGCTTCTCATTCATTCTCTGCAACCCCAGGCCTGTGGGGGTAACACTCCCAAGGCCTGGGGATACAAGTTGGCATCCTTACAGTCTAGGGCAACCTGGGTAAACAGTGGCCATCTAACTGCCTATTTGTTTGAACAAACTGAAAGGAATGCACAGTCTTTCTCAGATGAGATCACTGGTGCTCAGAGATGTCAAACAACTTACCTGAAGTCACACAGCCTGTGAGCAAGAGTACAGATCCAAACTCAGGGCTGCAAGGCCCATGCTTCTCACCTCTGGTCTTGGTGTGCCATCTCTCTGTATGGCTGTCACATGTTACCCAGCTGCTCACCCTATTCAATGAGGCCATCCTTAAGGGCAGGAGCTGCTGGCTGTCTCTGTGTTGTACCCACAGGACCACACATGGAGCCTGGCCCAGAGCAGTTTCTACCAAGTGTTTACTGAGTGAGTCAGGAAGCACACAGAAGCATAATTGCATCCTACCGACATTTGGTTATTGATTGCTGAGAAACAGCACTCAGTTTTAAGTCCTTGGACTCTTAAATTAGGTGCTGTTTGTCAGGAGAAAGTAACCTTGGGTAAGGAAAGCCCATCGCTGTCCCCCCGTGTGTTTTTAGGGGCCCCTGGCTTCTCTATTTCCAGGCACGGAGCCTTTTGAGGGCTGTGAGGTCCATCTGCCTGCCCACCCGACTTTGGCACGATTCAGATAAAGACGCCTGCCCTGGCCTGCCCGCGTGTGGGGGGCGAGAATTGCCCATCTCCCCCCGGCCCCCAGCAGCCCCCCCACCTGGGCACTTACACGGGCCCTCTCCGCCAGCCTCGAGGGCAATGCCCGCTTCCAGAGGTTCTTGGTGGAAGCGGCTTCAAGGAGCAGCAGAAGCAGGAAGCACAAAGTCCAGCTGACCTTTCTCCGGCCACTGCCCATCCTGTAGCTGGTTCGAGGTGTTTCTTCCTGGATGGTCAGAGGAGAGGGGTGCTCCAGCCGGTGGGTCCTAGAATGGGGAGCAGAAGTGTGCTCGGGCTGCTGGAGAGTTTCTCGGCTCCACTCGGCCGGGTCCCTGGGATCATGTGTCCTCGCCCAGCCCAGGCCCCCACCCCCATCCCCTGGTGGGGGCCGCCCGCCAGGTTATTTTTAGCTTGCCCTATTCCATCTGGCCCCAGAGACTCCCCGCCAGACGTCTGCAGCCGAGGCGGCTCAGAAGGCAGCGGCAGCAGACGGGGGCATCATGCTGCTTGGAGACGTGGCTGGGAGTGGCCCTGTCACACAGGGATAATGAGCACTTCCTTGCAGGCTGGGCAGTCCCCTCCCCAGGAGAGGTGCTGGCTTTGGGGGCTGGCTGGGGCCGGGTGGGGGTGGGCACACAGGGGATGGGTTGGGGGTTTCCGGCTGCTACTCTGTCCAAACTCGAGGCTGGTCTGACAAACTCTTCTGCCCACAAAACTTCTTTGGAAGACTTGTTGCTGAACGGGGCCCAGCGGAGCACATGGCTGAGGGGAGAGTGCCCTTGAACCCCGGAAACCTCCTCTCCAGTGTGGGCATGTGGACTGTTACTCAAACGTCATGGGTCTCTTGGGAGTTCTGTGCATTTGTGCAAGTAAAGCACTTCACGGACATCCTAACGGTGCTATAAATGTCAGCTTGTGTGTTTTATACACAACTCCATATTTCACAAACTTCGTACTCTATCACCTGTTCTCAGCAACCCCAAGACAGGCATTGCTACGATGTCCATTTTACAGATGGAGAAATAGAGGTACGACACTTGCCTGAGGTCAGGCAGTGGTGGCAGGGCTGGGGCTCCGCACCTGCCCTGTCTGATCACTGTGACGCCAGCAGGGGCAGTTCTGGGCTTAGATGCCCCTGGGCCGGGTCCCAGCTCAGCCTCGGTCTGTGGGGTGCTGACTGCTCCTCAATTCTCTCATCTGAGACATGGAGTTTGTGGTCACTCATCACAGTGACAGTGGGAAGTTCCTACACCCTGGAGTGGGATGTAGGCTTTCAAGGTCAAGATGCGGGGGCATCTCTCTTACTGAATGCACCCGGTGCCCTGCACAATGCCAGAATGCACCAGCACTGGCCGGATGCACAGAGTAACTCATCATCGTGACGACTCCACAAGGGCATCTACAGACGAAGAGACGGTCACAAAAGTCAGGCGTGTTTCCCGAAGCCCCCCTTCATGGCTGACCTCTCAGGCATCCCCTCAGGACATCTCCCAGGGCCTGGCACACAGCAGGTACTCAATAAATGTTCTTTAACTGAGCTATCAATTCCTCAGCTGGATTCGGACCACGGGGACCCAGGACGCCAAGTAGTGTCCTATCAGTTAATGTCTTGCGATTGTTAACTTGTGAAAATGCTCTTCCCGAAGCCTTTACCACAAGGGCGACTATTCTGGGAACACGGTGGCCCTGCGGGTTTCGTGTGGAAGGAGAAAGGGCTCTGAGACGAGAAATAAACATGGTACAAATCCCCCCGGGAACGCAGTGCTTTCCTTTGATCAGGGTGAGGCAGGGTCCCGGCCTGACAGCCAGCTGGACGCTCCCAGCTGGGGCCGAGGGGGCCCCTCAGGATGTCAGGGCGGGCGGCTCCTCCCCTATTCCTGCCAAGCCTCAGAACTTTATGTTCCAAGTGGCGGAGGTCCTCCTGGCTGATCTGAGCTCTGGAGACCTGGACATGATCCTAAGCTTAGCGGGCTGCCCTCCTGGGACTCATCAAGCTGGAGTGTGACTTCCTGCAGAACTGTGGGCGAGGTTTCCTCTGGGAAAGCCTTGGAGCTGGCAAGGCCTTTCATCTCCTCTGCTGCCAGGGGCCAGCTGGAGAGGTCTGCCAGCCAGGGTCTGACAGCCACTGCTGACCACTTTCCTCCTCCAGGAAGACAGGAAAATAGCTCCCTTAAAAATACAGAGGGCACAAGTGCCTGCTCTCTAAGGAGCAAAGGATATGGCCCATGGTTACAGGGTCTAGGAGGAAATCCTGCCCTTCCAACCCCCATAAGCTTCCCCACCAGATCACCAAGGCAGTGATTCCTTCCCCTAAAAGGCAGAACATTTCTTCCACAGTGAACCAATCCGGCAAATAAGTACTTTAGGAAAAGGGACAGGGGGTATTAAATTCATACTTTATACTCAAGTGTGAGTGACTTCCAGCAGAAAGAAACACAGAAGCATAAAAAGGAAGAACAGAGAACATTCAATTTGTTCCAACATTTGAACACCTACTATGTGCCAGACTGGCGAGAGTAAAACCAGGCCTAGCCCCTGCTTTTACAGGGCTTAACAAGTGGAGGAGTCAGATATTTATCAGTGTTTTTAAAAAACACTTTGATGGTACTTTTTGGTGCCAGGCACAGTTTCAAGTGCATAAAAAAAATAATTCATTTAACCTATCACAACTCTATCAAATAGCTATTATCATCCCATTTTACAGATAAGGAGACTGAGTCTCAGACATACAGTGGAGTGCTTTAAAAATATTCACTCATTTAATCTATCAAAATTATGTTAGGTCAGTACTCTTACTATCCCCATTTTACAGACAGGAAAACTAAGGGTCAGAGAAATGAACAAACTGCCAAACTGTTCAGTTCAGTTGCTCAGTCGTGTCTGACTCTTTGCAACCCCATGGACTGCAGCACACGAGGCCTCCCTGTCCATCACCAACTCCCAGAGTTTATTCAAACTCATGTCCATCAAGTTGGTAATGCCATCCAACCATCTCATCCTTTGTCGTCCCCTTCTCCTCCTGCCTTCAACCTTTCCCAGTATCAGGGTCTTTTCAAATGAGTCAGTTATTCACATCAGGTGGCCAAAGTATTGGAGTTTCAGCTTCAGCATCAGTCCTTCCAATGAATATTCAGGACTGATTTCCTTTAGGATGGACTGGTTGGACTCCTTGCAGTCCAAGGGACTCTCAAGAGTCTTCTCTAACACCACAGTTCAAAAGCATGAATTCTTTGGTGCTCAGCTTTCTTTATAGTCCAACTCTCACATCCATACATGACTAATGGAAAAACCATTGCTTTGATTAGATGGACCTTTGTTGACAAAGTAATGTCTCTGCTTTTTAATACGCTGTCTAGGTTGGTCACAGCTTTTCTTCGAAGGGAGCAAGTGTCTTAATTTCATGGCTGAAGTCACCATCTATAGTGATTTTGAAAGCCCCCCAAAATAAAGTCTCTCACTATTTCCATTGTTTCCCCATCTATTTGCCATGAAGTGATGGGACCGGATGCCATGATTTTAGTTTTCTGAATGTTGAGTTTTAAGTCAACTTTTCCACTCTCCTCTTTTTCACATGCCAAACTGTGGATGGTTGATAACTGGCAGACCTGGGACTGCAACTCAGGCATTTGCTTTCAAAGTCTGGGCTCAAAACCATTGCACTGAGTGTCCAGAGGAACTAAACTGAAACATGGGCAGATGGGCTGCGGGGGGAGGCACTGTGACCTAGTCACAGAAGCCAGCAGAGGTCTCCCAGGAAGTGGCCACACATCTGAGAAGTGAAGGATGGGGCTGGACAGAGAATGGGCTTGAGATGCGGACTGATGGGGTCAGAACACACTGCTGCCCAGGAAGAGGGCGGGGGCAGGGGAAGAGCCTGGGTTGGCCCTTACCCAGTGGTGAAGTGGTGCTACCATCTGAACAGAGTCACGTTGTTCCATGTGCCCTTGGTGCTTTTGCCTTCCTGGGCCTTTCCCCTACTAAAAAAAAATAATAATAAAAATAATCTTTTATGACTGCACTGATAAAAAGATAAATATAATCCAAGCTGGAATATCAGTTCAGTTCAGTCGCTCAGTCGTGTCCGACTCTTTGCAACCCCATGAATCGCAGCACGCCAGGCCTCCCTGTCCATCACCAAGCTGGAATATATTCTTTTTATTTTCTTTGGGTTTTTTTTGGCTGAACTGTGTGGCATGCGGAACCTTAGTTTCCTGCTTAACAGTCGAAACTGTGACCCCTGCATTGGGAGTGCAGAGTCTTAACAACTGGACTGAGAGGGAAGTCCCTACTTCCTTTGATTTTAAGAGAATTTAACACACCTTTCTGGGCCCATAAAAGTCTAGTAGGCCCCGAGCTGTGTGCCTGAAGATGACCCTGGGCCCAAATACTGCTGTGTGATGTTGGGCAAGGTTTTGCGCCCTCCGAGCCAGAATTAAACAGAGACGATAGGTGAGTCTGTGTAGGAGGTGCCAGGTCTCAGCAGTGTCCTCTGTGAGAGGAGGGAGGGCCGCTGGGAAAGGCTGCTCAGCTGGCCTGAAGCAGAGCCCGCCCTGCTCCACTCCAGCCGGTGAACGACAGCAGATGTCCCCTGGCCGCCCGTCCTTGGAGACCCCGGCCCTGAGCTCACTTCACCCAGCCTCCCTGTCCCTGACCTCCACTCAGCGTCCCTCTCCCTCCTTCACTCTGCTCTCCAGCCGGGAAACTCCCCACGTCTCTCCACTGCTCCCCTCCTCTCATGCCCCAGAGTGACTGGTCTGAGACCAGACTCCCCGGGAACTGACCCTCCGTTCTGGCCACTGGGAGCTCCCTTGCTTTCTTTTGCCATTCAAGACGGCTGTGGGGCGAGGTCCCCTTTCAAGCAGCAGGTCCCCTTTCATGAAGGGGCACTTGGATGGAAAGGTTATGCGGGGAGGCTGGCTGCCTCGTGGCCCCTTCCTCCCACAGCTGAGACTGGGACCAGTTCCACCAGTGGGCTCAGCCTCTCTCTAGCTGCCGGGCCAGGTCGCTGCCAGCTTCTCGTGGTTTTGCCCACAGGACCTGGACTCACCCTCAAAGCAGCGTTTCTCTCTCTGCGGCTTGTCTTTCTCCCCCAAGGCACCTCTGATCATGAAACCCCTCCCTATAGCCCCTCCTGAGCCGAAGGCCTTGCCACGGTCCTGTTGGGATGTGGCTGAAAACACAATCCGCAGGGCTTTCCAGTCTGGACTGGCCTTTCTCCACCTGGCTGCATGGGAGCATCACCCACGGGAGGGGCTGTCAATCACATCCACACCTGGGTCCAGCCCAGGTCAAGGGAATCAGAACCCAGTGGTTTCCAAAGTTCCCCAGCTGATTCTAATGAAGAGTCAGGGTCAGGAGCCCTGACAAAGTTGGCCTCTCCTCCGACCAGTCCCCACCCTGACCTTCAGGGCTGTTGTCCCTACACATTCCCTCCTGCCTCTCCCTGCTGCCACATGCCAGCCTTTCCCTACACATACACACACACATTCACCATGCACCTAAGCCACAGGGCCTTTGCATATGCTATTTCCACTTCCCAACATTCTTCCTGGTTTTCTTGGCTGAGTAAATTATTTTTATTTATTTATTTTGCTGTGCTATGTGGCTTGAACAAAGGTCTGTACAGTCAAAACTACAGTTTTCCCAGTAGTCATGTACAGATGTGAGAGTTGGACCATAAAGAAAGCTGAGCGCCAAAGAATTGATGCTTTTGAACTGTTGTGCTGGAGAAGACTCTTGAGAGTCCCTTGGACTGCAAGGAGATCAAACCAGACCATCCTAAAGGAAATCAGTCCTGAATATTCATTGGAAGAACTAATGATGACGCTCCAATACTTTGGCCACCTGATAAGAAGAGCCGATTCATTGGAAAAGACCCTGATGCTGGGAAAGATTGAGGGCAAGAGGAGAAGCAGGTGACAGAGGATGAGATGGTTGGATGGCATCACTGACTAGATGGACATGAGTTTGGGTAGACTCCAGGAGTTGGTGCAGGACAGGCGTGCTGCAGTCCATGGGGCCACAAAGTCAGACACAACTGAGAGACTGAACAACAATGTGGCTTGTGGGATCTTAGTTCCCTGACCAGGGATCAAACTTGGGCCTTGGCAATGAAAGCTCGAAGTCCTAACCAGTGGACCGCCAGCGAAGGCCCTGCTGAGTAACCTCGTTAAGCCTCAGCTCTCAGCGAAACAGCCCCTTCGTCCTGGAAACGTTCCAGACCAGTTCAGTTCCCCTAGAGCAGGCTTTCACATCCCCATGTACCTCTGCTTGCCAGGACCCACACAACCCAACGGTGGAAGGCACGATTCTTTCTTACCACGCCTGACTCTCCTGATAGACAGTCAGCACCCTCAGAGCCAGGCTGGTGTCTGTCTATACAGTTTTTGGTTTATTCTTTCTTTCCTCCTATGCAGCTGGCACATAGTAGGGGCTTGGTGAACACCCACCGATCAGTTAAATGGATGCTCCCACACCCCTCTTCCAGGGCTGCAGCCCAGATGGCTTTGCTGGGCCCTCTTAATGCCAGCGTGGGGCTTCCCAGATGGTGCCAGTGGTAAAGAACCTGCCTCCCAATGCAGGGGACGCAGGAGATATGGGCTCAACCCCTGGGTTGGGAAGATCCCCTGGAGCAGGAACCAGCCTACTGGTTCTAGTACTGGCAACCCATTCCAGTACTCTTGCCTGGAAAATTCCAGGGACAGAGGAGACTGGCAGGTTCCAGTCTTGGGGGGAGGGGGGGTTGCACAGAATCGGACACAACTAAGCAACTGAGCACAATACCAGCCAGTGACCCAAGTCACAAGCCACCAAGCACCAAGTCCCCTGACCTGGCTGGATAAACTTGAGCCCCTACAGGGGGAACTAAGATCCCACAAACCACATAGCATGGCCAAAAAAAAAAAAAAAAAAAAAGACAGAAACAGATTCTATTTATCTGTGCCTCTATCCTACACCAGGGCAAGGGGGTAGCTAAATTCAACAGTTCAGCAATGATCCCAAGAACTCAGCTCAGCTGCCAAGACAAGCAAATAGCTGCTTCTTTTGGTCGATCACTCAACTCAGTCAACCTCGTGAGGGTCAAGGTCAGACAATCCACGATGCCGCTGATGGGGGCTTCACAAAACCTAAGCCGGGTGAAATCATCCAAGATGCTATTTTAATGCCAAGGATGTAATTTTTTTTTTTTTTTAATGAAGGAAAAAAAAGAAATCAACTCTGACTCCAGAAAAGCTAGACGTCAGAACACTCCCTTTTGCTGATATAAGGCCTGGGAGGTGAGCTGGAGATTTCACAATCCTTTCCTCAAGCAAAGGCTTAACTTTCCTGGGAAGCAAATGTTTCCCACGTTTGTACACACCAGCCTTATCTTGTGCCTTCCTGGAGCCATCAGGATCTCTGTGTCCTGTGACAAGTGAGGGCGATCCCCTCTGTCATGAAGGGGATGGTCCAGTGGGAAGACACAGACCAAGAAAGCAGGTAAATTGTGCTACGTGCTGAAATGACCCAAAGTCTGAGGCAGTGACTGTGGGGTACCTTGTGGGATGGGGAATTCCTTTCAGATCGGGTGGGGAGGAGCAGCGTCCAGGGGATGACGTCTAAACCAGACATGGGGAGGAGTAGAGTCCAGGGGCTGACTAAACCAGAGGTGGTGAGGAGCAACAAGGTGGGAAGAGTTTTCCAGGAAGGGGCCACCTACCTCTGGCCCCATCCTGCTAGGAGGTAAAATTGTGAAGGGGTCGGACACGACTGAGCGACTTCACTTTCACTTTTCACTTTCATACATTGGAGAAGGAAATGGCAAGCCACTCCAGTGTTCTTGCCTTGAGGATCCCAGGGACGGGGGAGCCTGGTGGGCTGCCGTCTATAGGGTCGCACAGAGTCGGACACGACTGAAGGGACTTAGCAGCAGCAGAAGGGGTGAGAAGCAGGCTCTTCCTGTATCCTGAAATGAGGGGAGGAACTGGAGAAAAAGATGGTGGGAGCAGGATTTTTAAGATCAGTCACAGTGATGAGGGTGGATGATCCCCCTACAGCTCTGACCACCTGGATGATTGGCTGGAGCCAATCATATAGTACCACCCAACCCCTACTGGTGATTGGCTCAGGAATGGGTCTGTCATCTGATCTGGGCCAATGAGGTATGAGGAGAAGTCAGGGGTGGTGCTTCTGGGAAAGTGGTCCTCATACCCATGGACCTGTGAAAAAGCGGTGATCCATCTGTGTGTCTAAACTTTAGTCAGGTTGCAGTGCCAGGATCTGCAGCAGCCACTATGCCACAACAAGGGGAGCTGATCAGAGAGTGAGGCCAACACTGAAATAGTTGCATGGGAATAAAAAAACGCCCCTGAATTCTTGGGGACGTTTTTGAGCTGTTGAATTTAGTCAGTCTTGGAGTTGTCCTACCTCTGGGCTTATTTCAGGGGACAAGCTAATCTTCCTTAGGGTTAAGCCAGGAGAGTTGGAGCTTTTTGTTAGTGACTGCTGCATACATCCTGACGCATACAAACCAAGTTTCTGTCTAATCTGGCTGATGAGCATCTATGAAAGCAGAAGCTACAGGGGACAGAGTAGGGACTCACATTTCTTGAGTAGGCACATATCTACTATGCACCATACTTTGTACTAGGCACTTTATGTAGGCCTGTCCTTAATCCTCCCACCAGCCCTCTGAGGCAGCTCCTACAATGTTATCCCACTCAGCAGAAGAGGAAACTGAGGCTGTGAGGCGAATATACTTGCCTGATTCCAACTGGCAGGAGCAGGATGTGAACCCAGGTCTGCCTGGGTGCTTGGCCAGCCTGCTTCCTGGAGGCGTGATGGTGCTGCCCTGGCAGGGGAGGAGCCTCCGCACGGGCTGAGCCAGGGTTTTCTGCAGACATCCAGCATCCCCCAGGAGCTGAGGACACTGATCTGCCTGACAGCCAGCAGCCCCCTAGAGCCAGGAGCCCCCTGAGAGATAGAGGGAACCTGGTGGGGTTCCATTTGGCCATAGGGACACCATTGTCAAAACCCCCATGGTGACTCCACACAAACCCCTCCTTCCTTCCTCTGCCTCGCCCTTCCTGGGGGGTCAGTGATCCGGACCACTTGGTGGGAAGTGGTCAACATGGACACAGCAGGGCACCCTGCCCTTCCCCACAGGGACCTTGGAGAATGCTCTAGCTTGACAGCAGGGTAAAAAAAGAAGCGAAGGAAAGAATCCTTGACCCTTATTAAGCAGTGCCTGGTGCACATGAGTCTATCGCTTGGCAGAAACACACCGTCCCACCATAAATCACTGTGCAATGGGAACAGACATTTAGAAGGCGATTTCTGCCTGGCTGGGCTTGCAGGGTCCCAGCCCTGTCTGGCGGGCGGGAAAGGTGACAGCCCTGCTCAGGGCCCCTGTCCTGTTCTTTTTCTGCATCCATTCCTCAAAAGTCAGCCCTCAGCCACTTTTCTGGCTCTTATTCAACTATTTTTCTTATTACAGAGGCATAGATTTTTGTATCACAGGAAGACAGAAACAATGATACACATTTAAAGCAGGTGGATTAATGCCAGGACTTGGTCACACAAGCTACGGGAGGGCTGAGAAGCCCAACAAGAGACAGTGAGGTGACCTGGAGACAAACAGCAAGATGCCGCTGCCCCACCCCCCGGTGGGGGGTGATACGGAGATTGGATGCCCATCACAGAAGGATGATGCCTGGTGATGCTGGAACCACAGAGGAGACAGCCACTGCTCAGGGCCCTGCTCCCAGTGTAGAGATGGGGAGAAACCCCTCTCCCCCGCTTCTGCCTCCTGCCCTCCTGCCTTCTATCAGGGCCTCCCACTGGCGGAGCCCAGTGACACGACAGCTGAGGGTGGACTGTCCACGAATTAGTCCACTTGTAGAGTCCCCCACAGCAGGAGAGGAGGATGGCTCTAGGGGAAACAGGCCCACCAAGTACAGGTAGACAGGCAGTCACTACAGAACAGTCCCATTCCTTACACACACACACGCAATGCCTGCCTTTCCTCCTCTTTTGCTTCCTCTAACTGGATCAAAAGCTGACGGAACCCATGCCACAGCAGCAGAAATTTTCCATTCATTTGTTAAATGTTTTTACTGAGCATCTACTGTGTACTAGGTATTCCTGTAGGCCTGGGGAGCCTGCATTGTAATAAGGGGAGAGGGAGTGTTGCTCCACCTATCAGAACAAGAAACCAGTGAATGAACAAGACTATCTCAGGGTGGCGGGCGCTATGAAGACAATAAAGCAATCATGAGCAGGGGGAATGAGGCGGATAAATACAGAGGTGGGCAGGGAAGGCCTGTGTGAGCAGGTGACATCCTAGCCATGAACAGTGATGAAAATGAATCACCTGTATGGAGAGAAGGTCAAGGCATTTTCCAGGCAGTGGACAAAGCAGGTGAAAGGCCCTGAGGAGAGCACCTGCTTGGTTTGCTCTAAGCATCGTAATGTAACTGACTTGCCAAAGGGTTTCTACTCTGTGGAACAAAACCAAGAAACAGCTTCTCAGCCATGCTATGTGGGACCTCACGGCTCTGCCTTGTGTATCAGGACATTCAGTTAGGAAATTTTGTCCAGTTGTGCTAACTCCAAGTTCTGGTTCTGAGTTCTCTTGGAGAGAAGGCTTGTTGTGAGGCCAGGGACCACATACCAGGCTTGTTTGTCCTCGACCCCTCAGGCAATTCAGGCTCTTTGTTCTCTGGGACAGCTCTTCCTCCCAAAGACTCCGGTCCCTCTTCTTTGAACCTAATATAACAAAGACTCCCCAAGCATATTAACAAATGCAAATAGCTAGGGGGTGGGTTCCAGAGTTGTGGTGTTGGGGCCGCCCAGCTCCACCGAGCCACAGTGACGTGTGGGACATCAGGGGGGCAGGAAAGAGGCGCCAAGTGGGACAAACAGTGACACCATTCACAGCCTTGGATCTCCTACCACAAACACGCTTGGTGTGGAGACGGGAATGGCAACCCACTCCAGTATTCTTGTCTGAAGAATCCCACGGACAGAGGAGCCTGGCAGGCTACTACTGTTCATGGGGTTGCAAAAGAGTTGGACACAGCTTAGCAAGTAAACAACAAAGACATTATACAACACTCCATTCAGTAACAGAAGAATACACATTCTTATCAAGTGCAGATGGGGCTTTCACCAAAATAAAGCATACATTAGATCACAAAATAAACCCTAACACATTTAAAAGGCATCAAATCATACAAAGTATGTTCTCTGACCATAATGGAATTGAAATAGGAATAAATGAAAGACAAAAGAAATATCCTCAAACACCTGGACATTAAATAACACTTCTAATTAATCCATAAGTCAAAGATGAGATCTTAAGAAAGAACTATGACCCAAATAAAAATGAAAATACCACACATATCAAAACTTGTACTATGTAGCTAAAGCAGTGCTTAGAGGCATATTTATAACACTTAGAATAAAAGAAACATCTCAAGTTAAAAATTTGTTTCTATCTATAGAAATTAGAAAAAAAAGAACAAAGTTAACCTAAAGCAAGAGGAAGAGAGGGTCAGTCATAAAAATAAACAGAAAAGGTTACATTAATAAAATTAAAAACATAAAATTAAGAAAATTAATGACACTATAATTTGTTCTTTAAAAGGATCAGTAAAATTGACAAGTCTCAAATGAGACTCATGAAGAAAAATCAATATGACAAATATTATGATAACTAGAAATAAAAGAGGGACTATCATTGCCAAAACAAAAAGAATGCTCATGGTGGCTTCCCCTGGATGGTAGAATTTGGGTGGATTTCATTTTAGCCCCTATATTACTAATCTATAGTTTCCAATTGGTCTACAGTAATCACCTATTACTAAGACCATGGCCCTGGGTTCAAATCCCAGCTCTTCCACTTCCCAGAGATGTCCCCTGGAGCACAAATGCATCCACATTCTGACACACACCTCACCATCAGGTGGCACAATAATGGCCTCTGCCCCATAGGCTGATGCGCAAACTTTTAAAAGAATATAAAGACTTTGTATAGAATATAACACAGTCAGTGCTTTTATTACATGTCAAACATGGTGATCTCATCATAGAAGATTGGAAAGTTGGTCTAAATAACTGACTTTCATGGCACCTGTGATCTGGGGACATCACAAAAGGCAACTGGAAAAAAAAAAAAGCTGGGGAATGATCTCAGGCACCCGCGGATCAGCCAGAAGGATAGGAAATGAGATGGGAGTGAATGACTGATGAGCACGTCTGGGACACAGAGAGATGTGCGTCAGTGTCAGAGGGACCAGCCACACTCCTGACCAAAGCTGAAAGCTTTCGACATGAAGGGGTCTGTGCAGAGCAGGTGCCCGACACCCAGCCCAATAGGGGGCCTAGGCAGCAGCGAAGCGTCCAAGGGTGACAGAGAGCCTGTGACCCACTGCTACCCACACCCCTTATTCTTGGCGGTTTCACCCTCTGGGACAGGGAATTTGTGACCTTTGTGTGCATGGTGTGGACAGTGATAACTATAGTATTAGTCCCTCAGTCGAGTCCGACTCTGCGACCCCATGGACTGTAGGTCCTCTGTCCATGGGACTCTCCAGGCAAGAATAATGGAGTGGGTTGCCATTCCCTTCTCCAAGGGATCTTCCCAACCCAGGGATTGAACCTGGGTCTCCTGCATTACAGGCGGATTCTATACTCTCTGAGCCACCATGGAAGCATAACAATAACAACAATCACACTTACATAGTCTTACTCTACGCCAAGAAGATGCTCAATGCATATGATAACTCTACGAGGCAGGTACTACCATCAGCCTCATGTCACTGATGGGGAAGCCGAGGCTCAGAGAGAGCTTGCCCAGGGTCACCCAGCCAGCCGGTCAAGGGCTGAGATGGCTCCATCATAATCAGAACACTGTCACCCGGGCTCTGCCATTTGCTGCCCTGACACGTGAACGTGGAGATGAGTCCCAAATCACCTGATGGTCCAAGACACAGATCTCCCACCCCCAACATACACATGAGTACCTAGAGTCACACAGGCCCCAGCTTCCTTGACCCAAAGATTCCCCTTCGACACAATAGCCAGCTCCTGCACCCTGGGTCACCCTGGGCCAGCCCAGGAGAACTTTCCCCCCTGGAGGCTTGTAGAAGTGTCCACACACTCTGCTCTGCTCCCCAGGGACTGCATAGGACTCTGGATCCTCCCTGAGCATCTTCTTGGTGAAGTCCCAGTGTGTGCCCTGTGTCTGATGCCCAAGCAGCCCAGATACACGCTTGGCAATGTGGCTTCCTGGTGTCCTGCCTCCTCCCCAGTACCCTTCCCTGCTTCTAGCTAAATGTTACTTTCCAGTGTCAGAGCCCAGACCTCCCAGCACTGGGGAAAGGAGGTGGCAGCAGCTCCTTTGAGGACAAATGCATGAGGCTCTCAGGCCCTCCCTCCGAGAGCCATGAGCCCCCTCCCTCGACCAGAGCATCTTTCCTATTACCTGCCTCCAGTGTCGTCTGCTTACTGAGCGAGGACCCCGCAGAGGCAAGCACCAGCAGTTTGCTTCCAGCGATGCCCCTTCACACTTGTCTCAGCCCTCCAGCAATCGAGAAGTGACATCTCCAGTTCTTGATAAACGTGTCTAACAGAAGTCTCAGAAAAGTGGTCCAGGATGCGTAGAGGAAGTGAGCATAATTGAATCTTCAGAAAGAAAGAGACCGAAGGAAGGAAAGAAGGGAGGAGGGAGACATCTGAAATCTCCAACAGATTTCAGAGTTGCCAACAGACCCTGAGAAAGTTAGAGGCCTGGGCACTACTCTGCGGGGACTGGAACCTATCATTAATTATGAAGCGAACACCAGGTGTCAAGGACAGTTGTAGGACTGACTCACGACACCCCCTGCTGGAAGCAGCCTGCCACTGCTGGGGAAAGAAATAGGGTGTTGTGCACTAAAGGTAGAGTAACTGGTCTGACTTTAGTCCCTCTGCCTGAATGCTAAGCAAACAGCAATAAAGATGAATCGAGAAAGATACCTGTTCAAGGGAGCCCATCACCACACTGTGTATCATTGCAAAACATGAGAATGGGGTGGGGGGACAAATGTCCACTTGGTTAACAGAATTAGATATATTTAGACACTGGGATTCCACATGCTATTAAAACAGGGCAATGGTCTGCTTACTGACTTGGAAAACGTTCCTAATGCATTGCCAAGAGGTAACAGTGAATTCTGCAACAGGACGCCTAGTGTGTTTGTTTCACCTTGGCTTAACTCCGTAAAACCCTCTTCAGATGTGTGACCATCAGAACTGTAAGATAATACATTTGTGTTGCTTTAAGCCACTAATTTGAGGTAGCATGTTAGAGCAGCAGTAAGAAAATGATACAGGACAAAGGCAGGGAAGATGGGCTGGAGACACTCACGTGGTCAGCTCGGGTCACTCTCCCCAGGGGTGACCACTCTCTGTACTTCTCAGCTTGACGCCCAGGGTCCTGGGACCCGGCCCCATCCTCCTGCAGCTCATCACCCTCTGCTGTCTGCCGGCCTCTCCCTTCCCAGCCCCACCGCTGTCCGTCAAACACACCAAACTCATTCGTGGACCAAGCCTTTTCATTTGCTACTCTCTGCATCTAGAATGCTCTCCTCCCACCACCAAAACAAAGTGTGCATGTTTGTTCCCTAACCATTCAGGTTGCAGCTCAAATATCACCTTCTGAGAAAGAGAGACAGGTCTTCCCAACTACTCTATCGAAAGCAGTCATCCAGTCAATCTCATAGCCCTATCAAGGATGTCCAGGATGTCTCCAGCATCCATCACTCTCTCTTTTTTCACCTTTGTTTACTACCTGTCTCCTGCTCAAGAAGGTCAGCTGCATGAGAGAAGAGACCTTGTCTATCTTGTGTGCTGGTCACTCCCCAGTGCCTAGCACAGAACCTGAAGTACAGTAGGCATCCAAATACTTAAGGATGGAGATACATGGATGGATGAAGACCGGTGGATGAAAGAAAGACAGAAGGACGGTGGATGGGGAATGGGTGGATGGAAAGACGGGTAGAAGGAGGGAAGCATCATGGGATAGATATTTGGATGGAAGGATGGATAGATGACAGATTGGTGGGTGGGTGGAAATATGGGTGGGTGCATAAACATCTATTTGGGTGGGAAGGCTAGGTGGATGGGAGGAAAGATGGAAGGATGAGTGGGTAAAGGGAAGGAAGTGTGGATGATGGATGGATATGGATGGATGGATGATGGCTGGGTAGAAGGATGGATGGGTGGGAAAGTGGCATATGAAAGGGAAAATGGAAGAGCTGATTGGAACAGATAGGTGGTTGGAAGACTGGGTGGATGGATGGGAGAAAGGGATGGGTTGATGAGAGGAGGACAGGGGAAAGGAAAGATATAGAGGGAAGGAAAGCTAGGAGCAGGAATGGCTGGGATGATGAGTGAATGGTGTAGAAGAAGAGCAGACGGATGGAAGGAAGGAAAGATGTGAAATCTCCACGAGGTGGCTGCTGGATTAATCTGGCTAGAGAGTGCTGATGCTAAATAACTCCCTTCTGTGTTTGAAGGGGGGCCCAGCTGCTCTACACCTTTCTGACGAGGACTTCTGTTGCCAAGGGACAGAAGTTAACAGGCTGTTTGCGCCTCTAATCCTTGGAACCAGACTCCGTAATCGTCTTAACTCATGGGCAAATATCTATATTTAATGAGTTCCCCACCTGATGCCTGGCTCCCCACACCCAGTATTGACTTAGCGGCTTTATCACAGGGCTTGATAATCTGGGTTCAAAGCATTAGAATTAATTTCTCCCACCACCAGCGGGGGTCCCTCTGCGCTCTGGCTTCCTTCCAAACAACAACAACAAAAGATTTTCTCACATCACTTCTCTGCTTAAAGCCCTCAGCGGGTAATCTGCGGCTCTCAACACACGTGCAAATTCCAGGGCACTCCGAGTCCTTCGTCGTGGTCCTGGCGTAACTTTCCAGCCTCATTTCTCATCCTCCTTGTGCTCCTGTGCCTTAAGCCCCCCATGTAGCCATCACCGGAATTCCTCTCCAGTCTGAGGACAGAGCCTGAGAGCGCACGTTGTCCTCCTGACCCCGCACACAGGCATCTCTTCTCTCCATCTACATGTCCTTCCTTCTACCAACAGCTCACTTGTCAGGGCATGGAGGGTCCACTGGTCCCGCAAACACAGCATCTTCACAACTGAGGCCGTCATCATCCTCTGCCTAAGGTGGTCCTCAGAGGATCCATCCCGACCCCCAGACCAGAGACTCAGGAGGCACCCAGGATGCCGCCCTCTCCTCCATCCTTCACATCCCGTCAAATGCTGAGTGTCAGCCACTCCTGCTCCTGCAGCGTTCAAGCCCTCCCAGTTGACCACCCTCTCTGCCACCACCAGGCCCCCGCCCCTTCCCTCTGCCATGGATGAGCCAGAGGCCCCCACACTCACTGACCCACCCCAGCCCTGCTCCCACTGCTCACTCCCACCACTGCAGCCAGACCACAACATAGCATCAGGCCCCTACTTCAATGGGCCTCTGCTACCCTTAAAATAAAATCCACAAATCCTTTCTTTGCCTCACAAAGGCTAGCTGGTCTACCTCTGCCTACCTCTCCAGCCTGTGACCACCATCCCCCCAAATTCTGCCCGTCTGCTATACAGGCTTCCTTCCCATCCTTCCTGGGCATCAGGTTCCCTCAGCTCTTGGATTGAAGAGAGACTGCTCTCTCTGCTTAGCACCCTCATTCCTATACCTCTTAGTCTGGATAATCCTCCACACTGTCAATGTCACATTATCGCCAGGATGTTAATCACAGTAACAGCAAGGGCAGCTAACATCTGAGAACTCACTATGTGCTGGACACAGTCCTGAGAGCTCTACAGAAATACCCTGTTGGGTTATGAAGCAAAGATGACTGTTGTGCCCATTTCACAGATGAGGAAATTGAGGCAGAGAGCTCAAGTGATTGGTTCAAGCTCTTGGCAACTGAAACTGGGATGTGAACCCAGGCAGTCTGACTCCAGAACCCCCCTTTCAATCACGGCACTAAGGAGCCAACCAAGACAAGGTCCCACATCCTCCAGAAAGCCTTCTCTCTTCCCCCCTGCCCCAGCCAAAGTTCACTGTTCCCTCTCTGGCCTCCCACCCAGCCGGTACTCCAAATACAGCCCCTAACATCTGCACCACAAATCCCCTCTGTGAAAGACACAGGCGAATCAGGCCACCAGGAAACCCTCCCAGCTGTGCAAGCATGTGCCACTCCCAACACCCAGTAGTGGTGCCTGTTCTGTTCACCTTGGGTCGCTCTGTGGCTTGGTCTGCAGTGACTAGGCATGCAGTGAGCCTAGGTCGTAAGAAGACTGGCAGCTCTCACCCTCTCTCTCAGAGCCTGGCTGCCATGCTCTGAAGAGGTCCAGGCTAGACTACCTCCCAAAGAGGGGCTCTGCGGAGAGAAGCCCCAGCAAATGAGGGCACCTTGGAGGCTCCAGCTGCAGCCAAGCTCCCTGCCAAGCTCCAGGCTGCACAGTTGGGCTCAGGGGAGACCAGGAGAACCATCCAGCTGCACCCCAGCTGTGGAATTGTGGGAAAATCACAAATCATTGCAGTCTTAAGTCCCTGGCTTGGTTTCTTTTGTGTGTGTGTGTGCGTGTGTGCGTGTGTATTCAATCACTCAGCGTGACTCTTTGTGACCCCCATGGACGGCAGCCCGCCAGGTTCCTCCGTCCATGAAATTTCCCAGGCAAGAAATACTGGAGTGGGTTGACATCTCCTTCTCCAGGGGATCTTTCCAACCCAGAAATCAAATCTGAATCTCCTGCATTGGCAGACAGATTCTTTACCACTGAGCCACCTGGCTCATCTTAGCAGCCTCGGTTTCCCCACCTTAGGGATGGGGAGGGGAGTTTCTACCTTCCATGTCTGTTGCAAAGGAAGATGGTCAGTGGTTGGTTGCCAATTTCGGACCAGCCAAGGGAACAACCTGTCCCTTCTGACTTTTCTTCCCCACCCACTGGGACTCAAGTCCACGCTGCTCTCTTATCCTCCAGTGGCCCAGACACGCAGCTCTCTGCTCCCTCCGCTGTCTTGTCCTTCTGAGACCAGCCTGGTACTGGGTTCCCGTCCTATTGACCTGGCACATCGGGGAGGGGACAGGGACTGACATCTCTCTCTCATCCAGAGCAGCAAGCCCGGGACAGTAGAGTCAGAGAAGTCAGTGAAGGAGTCTCCAGATGGGCACCTGCTGTCCGGGGAGGGCCTTGATGTGAACACAGAGCAACCTGACCCACTTCAATATCTGGCTGTCAAACACATCTCCGCTGTGTTGTCTAAATTAAAGGATGATGTGACCCAGACCTGCTCTCAGGCAGAAGAAATGAGAAACAAGAGATAATCCAGTTGGAAAACACTCTCAAGACTGTCTGTTCCCGAAGTCACGGATTTGAATGCCTGCAGGACGCAGGCAGGGGATGTAAATGTACAGGACGGGCAAGTGTAAGACCACAGGAGTTAGGAGCTCAGTGCGTTCCTGCCAGGTACACTGGCTACTTCAGCAATGCTTTCATTGAAATATGACTGTATACACGCTTTAGAGTATATAACCCTCTACAGATAATAAATGCTGGAGAGGGTGTAGAGAAAAGGGAACCCCTCTACGCTACTGGTGGGAATGTGACTTGGTGCAGTCACTATGGAAAACAGGAAGGAGGTTCCTTAAAAAATTAAAAATAGAACTACTATATGATCCAGCAATCCCACTTCTGGGCATATACCCTGAAAAAAACAAAAAACTCTGAAATCAAAGAGATACATGTGCCCCAATGTTCACAGCAGCACTATTTACGACAGCCGAGACACGGGAACAGCTAAATGCCCACTGACAGATGATGGGTAGAGAAGATGTGGTACACATATACAGTGGAGTATTGCTCAGCCATAAAAAGAGCAAAATACTGCCATCTGCAGCAACATGGATGGACCCAGAGATTAGCATACCAAGTGAAGTAAGGCAGACCAAGACAAATATCATCTGAGATCACGTATGTGTGGAATCTAAAATATGATACAGATGAACACACTTACAAAATAGAAACACTCACAAACTGATGGTTACCAAACAGGAAAGGCACGGGTTGGGAGACAAATCAGAGGTTTGAGATGAACAGATACACACTACTATATGTAAAAATAGGTAACCAACAAGGACCTAATGTATAGCCCAGGTAACTAAATTCAGTATGTTATCATAATCTATAACGGAAAAGAATCTGAAAAAGAACATACATATTTTATACATATATACATACACAACATAACTGAGTCATTTTTCTGTACACCTGAAACACAACATTGAAAATCAACTATACCTTAATTTGTCAAGAGTCAATAAAAGAGAGTGTATAACTCGTAGAGTAGATTATTGGTTGCCGCGGGCTGAGAGTGGGGGTACACAGGGAATGACGGCAGGCAGTACCAGCTTTCTGCTGGAGTAGATGAGGATGCTTCAAAATCAGATGTGCTGGCGGCTGCACAACTCTGTGAACGTGCTAACACCAGTGGCTTTTACACTGTGCATGGCGGATTTTACATATGTAACTTACATCTCAAATAAAGCTGCTCCAAAAAATTATAGGCTTACATTAAAAATTCGTCAATTTCCACAAAGCAAATGGACTCATGTAACCGCCACTCAGAGAAGTCGGGGACCCTGCCAGCAACCCAAACCCCTTCCCACGCTCCATCTCACTGATCACATGACTACCTTCTCTCATTCTGAAAAGGTAACCTCAATTCTGACTTCCATCAGAGAAGGTTAGCTTTGCCTTTCTAGTCCTTTCTATGAAAGCAATCCATCAGTGTATATTCTTTCATGCCTAATTTCTTTCATTCAAAGGTACCTGTGAGATTCATACTGACATACAGAGGGTCAGTCATCTTTACTGGTGTAGAATTTTCTACTATATGACGAGAGGAACCAATATACTCATGCGGACAGGCATTTGGATAGTTTCATGTTTGGGCTACTCCAAATGGAGCTGCCAGGAACACTCTTCTGGTCTGCAAGTTTTTGGTTGGCAGCGGTATTCACCATCTTCCGGGAAGAGTTAGGAGTGGAATTGCCAGGCCCTACGGTGGCTGAGTTCAGTGTAGCAGATACTGCTGTTTCCCAAACTAACTCTTCCAAACTCCACGTCATTCACATTGTTTTAATAACGCTGTGAAGGCCAACCCAAAACTCTCCTGCAGGCTATACTCTGCCTGGGAGCTGCCAAGGTCAAAGTCTGACCTACATTTTTAGAGCCATATAAAGCTATGACAAACGTAGACAGCGTATTAAAAAGCAGAGACATCACTTTGCCAACAAAGGTCCTATAGCTTTTCCAGTAGTCATGTACGGATGTGAAAGTTGGACTATAAAGAAGGCTGACCGCTGAAGAACTAATGCTTTCAAATTGTGGTGCTGGAGAAGTCCCTTGGACTGCAAGATCAAACCAGTCAATCCTAAAGGAAATCAACCCTGAATAGTCATTGGAAGAACTGATGCGGAAGTTGAAGTTCCAATACTTTGGCCATTTGATGCAAAGAGCCAACTCACTGGAAAAACCCTGATGTTGGGAAAGATCAAGGGCAGGAGGAGAAGGGGGCAACAGAGAATGAGATGATTAGATAGCATCACCGACTCAATGGACAGGAGTTTGAGCAAACTCTGGGAGATAGCCGAGGACAGCTGAGCCTGGTGTGCTGTAGTCCATGGGGTTGCCAGGAGTCAGACACGACTTAGTGACTGAACAACGATGTAAGAATTTCACTAACAAATGGTCCGAGGTTACAAAGCAATGTAATAGCAGCATGCCTATTTGTGGGCAAGTTGCGTGCCTGTGTGCTAAGTCGCTTCAGTCGTGCCCGACTCTTTGCAACCCTATAGACTGACGCTTACTCCTTGGAAGGAAAGTTATGACCAACCTAGATAGCATATTCAAAAGCAGAGACATTACTTTGCCAACAAAGGTCCGTCTAGTCAAGGCTATGGTTTTTCCAGTGGTCATGTATGGATGTGAGAGTTGGACTGTGAAGAAAGCTGAGTGCCGAAGAATTGATGCTTTTGAACTGTGGTGTTGGAGAAGACTCTTGAGAGTCCCTTGGACTGCAAGGAGATCCAACCAGTCCATTCTGAAGGAGATCAGCCCTGGGTGTTCTTTGGAAGGACTGATGCTGAAGCTGAAACTCCAGTACTTTGGCCACCTCATGTGAAGAGTTGACTCATTGGAAAAGACTCTGATGCTGGGAGGGATTGGGGGCAGGAGGGAAAGGGGACAACAGAGGATGAAATGGCTGGATGGCATCACCGACTCGATGGACGTGAGTTTGAGTGAACTCCGGGAGATGGTGATGGACAGGGAGGCCTGGCATGCTGCGATTCATGGGGTTGCAAAGAGTCTGAGCGACTGAGCGACTGGACTGAACTGAACTAAACTGAGACCATAGCCTGTCAGGCTCCTCTGTCCATAGGATTCTCCCGGCAAGAATACTGGAGGGGGTTGCCATTTCCTCCTCCAGGGGATCTTCCTGACTCAGGGATCGAACCCACCTCTCGAGTCTCCTGCATTGGCAGGCGTGTTCTTTACCAATAGTGCCACCTGGGAAGCCAGGTGGGCAAGTTTGTGGGCAAGTTCCTGGCCCCCAAACTTCAACGTCTTCATCTGTAAGATGGGGCAGTAATAGCATCTCTTACATTGAGTCGTGGGGTGGACTAAGTAAAATAATGCCTGGAAAGCAGTCAGCAGAGTGCCTGGCTTATGAGTGTTTATTAGACATCAGTTATAATTGCTGCAGCCATTGCAGAGAAAACCCAGGTTTTCTCACCCTGGGTCCATCACCTTTCATCAAAACCCATCCAGGCTGGTAAATCAGTTTAGTCTCTCAGTCATGTCCAACTCTTTGCAACTCAATGGACTGCAGCACACCAGGACTGCAGCACACCAGGCTTCCCTGTCCATCATCAACTCTCAGAGGTCGGTAAATACGGACAGCTAAAGATACACATTTGATTAGCACTGATGTTTCTTAATCCAAAACTCATACAGCTAAGTTGTATCAGCCCTCAGAAGATCAAGCCCTGTTAGACTCCTCCAAACCCTAAGAAATTGCATGTCTGGGTTCTGTGACACCACACTGGTTATAAAAGAGTTGTATTAAACATGTGTTCTCTCTATGTAATTGTTCTTGAATTATATATTAGTACCTTGTTTCAACTTGTGGCTTTTCCAATTTTATGAAAGACACAGATGTTAAAGTTTTAAGATTTATAATTTATATTAAAAGCAAAAACTTTAAAGGTATTCAATTTTATTGAGAGAGAGAGGAAGGAAGGAAGAGGTGGATGGACGGATGGATGAATGGAACAGAAGTATTCACCCTGAGAGCATCCGGAACTCAAAAGTTCCAAGTCTTGTCAGTGGTGTCCTTCCACCGAAGGTTAATTTAATGTTGGGAACATGTCATTCTAGTTATGGTTTTGAAACTGTCACACGCACCATTAACCACTTTGTGGAGGTGTGAATTTTCCCAGGGCACCATTTTTGCCAAGGGAATGGATAGCCTGAGATGGGAAATTGGAAGCTGGAGGAGGCAATGTCCCATAAAACCCAGGCTTCATGACCATTGAGAAGATTAAGCTCCTGTACGCCTTATTGTTCATTTCAAGTAGTCTCAGGGGATGTCTTTTAATCTCCAGGTAAAAGCTAGTGATTCAGAGGGTGATAACAAGCAATTGAGTTCCAAATGGTCTAGAAATGAAACTCAGCCTGTCCCAGCGTCCTGTCTTCTTGCCTTTTTTCCCCTCTTTCATTTGAGGCATCTGATGAAGACTTAGTATAATTAAAGTGGTGGCAGGGGCTGGGAGATAAAAGAGCTATTTGAGAGAGGGAATTTTTCCAACTTAGCTAAAAGGTCAATTAAATCCCAGACTAAGATATCAAATCATTAGCACCTTCCTAATCCAGAGGTGGCTCAAACGTGCTAGGGAGTGTGAAGGATGGGGCAGGAGGACCCTGGGCTGGTGCTGACAGGGAGCCACTCAGGGAGTGCAAAGGGGGTCCGAGGGGTCAAGGTGAGGAAGGCAGCAGGAAACAGAAACGGGATACGTCAGTCTGAGGCCCTGGTGAACTTAGGTGCTGAGGCCAACTGAGCGAACTCAGCGACCCGAATGCACTTGAGGCCAGATCGTTCCCCTGTTTCTTTCTGAGTGTTAAAAGTTCCCATCTGCATAAACTGGAGATGGCCACAGGCCTCCAAATCCTACTCCTTGCCTTCAACTGAGTGGTTGTATGAATAAACTCCTGAAATCGCTTACCAGCTACAAAATCCTGGAAGCAGTACCAAGTTTCTCTGGGGCTCAGTTTCCTCATCTTTAAAATGGGAGCAAATAATAACCATCACCCTTTTCCTGCTTCCCAGGACAACTGTGGGAATGAAACGAATTATATCACAAGCGAAGTTCCTGATCTTAGGCAGAGCTCATCGGGCAGTCACCTCTCACCTTTAATCCTTCATCTGAATGGTGGGTGTACTTTGATTGCTTTAAACCCAGGATGGGTGGAATAACTTGGGAGAATAAAGGAGACCAGCTCTTCAGACTCATTCTTACAAATGAGGCTGGGTTCCCTCCCAACCTGAGTGATTTCTACATCTCCTACTCATGCTGACATGTGGCTGGCAGTAACAGAATAACTGTGTGGGTTGCTGAAGTCTTGAACTCTTTCCATACCAATTAGCAAACAGTATCCCCCCTTCAATGCCCAAGTGCCCTCCATTCCAGCCTCCAAAATCCCTGCCCCCTTGAAATCTCCACAGTCTGGCAACTAAAGGGCTTGTCCTGCACAACTGGAGCCTCTGGGACTTACACTCAAGTCCATTCTGATTGGTCAGGGGAGGTGCTATATTGGGCAAGCCCATTCTGATTGGTCAGAGTACTGCTGCAGAGGTGTTGCCTTGGGCTCACCAATACTTGCAACAGGCATGAGGGCTTTACCATCCCCTACCAATATAGTAGAAGAAACGGAGGTGCCCAGAGGGGAGGTGACCAGCTCAGGGCCACTCTTTCAGTGAGTGGTAGGGCCAGGAGCTGCTGGGCTCCTGGAGATGAGGGGGGACCACACAGGGTGGTTGGTGGGGTGTGTTCAGTGGATCCATGCCTTGCCCTCCATGGTGCACACCAAGCCGCACCTCTGCACTGAGACCGCCAGGTTTTGAATCTCAACTCTGTCACTTACATGTTGTGTCACCACAGGCAAGCGGTTTATGCCCTTTGGCTTCAATTTTCTTATATGTAACAAAGCAAAACAAAAAACAGAGCATTACAACCTCAGTACTATTGATCTTTGGAACCAGATCATTCTTGTGGGGCGGACTGTTCTGTGTACTGTAGGATGTCAGGCAGCACCCTTGGCCTTGACCCAAGGGATATCAGTAGCACCCCACCCCAACACAGTCAGGACCATCAAAAATGTCTCCAGAGAGTGCGAAATGTCCCCGTGGCGGCAAGTCATCCCCACTGAGAATCCCCATTTGATTAAGGCTGTTCTGAGGGTTAATGGTTTACAGAGAAGGCCTGACATACAGTCAGCCACTGTCATCACTGAGTTCATCAGTTAGAAATGGTTTTGCCTGCAAGTAACAGTGGCTGAAAATAACGTGACTTAACCTAGAGAGCAGCTTGGTTCACTTTCACATAAAAGGCCAAACGTCAGCAGTTCAGGGCTGTGTGGTGGCTCTGCTCCTCTCCTCCATCCCTAACACTCAACCTTGTCCTCAGGAGCCAAAGTGACAGCTGCAGACAGCAGTATGAAAAAGGGGTAAGGGAGAAGCAGAGGGCACAGGCCTGCCAGCCAGCTCTTAAACTAGATCCCCAGATGCTGCCAGGTTGGCCTTCCACTGACAGCCCATTGGCCAGAACTTGGTCACATGACCATAGCTAGCTGCAAGAGAGGCTGGGAAATGTAGTCTTTATTGAGCATAGCCATGTGCCCAGCTGACATGATATTACTGTGGAAGAGGAGAGAATTGGCTACACGAGGTCATGGAATCTCCTGAGCTCACTACCGTCAGGAAGCTGATTAAAGCCAAAGGCTGTCAGAGCCACAAGGCCATGAAGGTGATATAATGGTAGGAGCTAGGTCCATTACTTTTAATAAACCACTAGACAAGAAATATTAGCAGAACACATACAAAAATAAAAGCACAGCCTACTCGTCTCTAAAAAATCCTGGGAAATGCTGTGGGGCCAGCATCCTTTACAATCAACTCCCTCTCCTCCCCCCACCCAAACCTGCCCTCCATGTAGTACTGTATGACTTTATGGTAAGTGGAAGGGAACAGGGGACACTGGAGCAGGAATCGGAGGGACTCCCTTTTCAATTCTGCTACCCAGATGCTACATAACTTCGATCAAGTCACCAACCAGGGCCAGTACTGGAGTCCTGAACATCAAAATGAGATATACTTGTGTACACACTTTTTTGTGAATGTCATAGCAGCGCGAGCCAGTCAACAGAACTTGTGATGATGGAATGTTCTAGATCTGCACTGTCCAAGATGGCAGCCACTATATGTGCAACCAAGCGCTTGACATGAGCACATGCAATAGAGACACTGGGCTTCTGCTCGCGTTTACTGGACAGTGTGGCTCTGGAGCACTTGCTACACGTGATGGAGCCCTTCACACCACTTCTTCTTAAGGACTTTCTACCTTGCAGGCTCCTCATGTTTTATCCTCTTCCCTTTATTTTGAGCTCTTAAAAAAAGCTGCCCACTACATCCATTAACATGGCTAATATTAAATTTTAAAAGTCAAAAACCAGAAAACAGCAAGTGTTGGTGAGGATATGGAGAAATGGGAACCCTTGTGCACTGCTGGAAATAATGTCAAATGTTGCAGCTGCTTGGAAAACAGTAGGGAGGTTTCTCAAAAAATTAAACACGGAATTACTACATCATCCAGCAATTCCACATCTGGGTATATATCCAAAAGTACTGAAAATGAACTGATATTTACACACCCCTGTGTGTAGCGGCACTGTTCACAACAGCCAAAAGACCAACCTAAGTGTCCATCAATGGACAAGTGAATAAGCAAAATGTGGCATATACATACATACATACATACAATGGAATATCATGCAGCCTTTAAAAAGGAAATTCTGACACATGCTGCAGCGTGGATTAACCTTGAAGACAATGTTCTAAGTGAAAGAAGCCAGACACAAAAGGATAAACACTATACAATTCCACTCACAAGAGGTACTCAGGGTAGTCAAATTCATAGAGACAGAAAGTCCAATGGTGGTTGCCAGCGGCTGGGGGAGGGCAAAGTGGGAGGTACCATTTGATGGGGACAGAGTTTCAGTTTCACAAGTGAAAAAAGTCTGGAGATGGATGGTGGTGATGGTTACACAATAATGTGAACATACTTGATTTTACAGAACATAAAAATTTTTTAAACCACTTCTTAAATTCTTTAACACTTGAAAATGGTTCAAATAGTAAACTTTAGGATATGCATATTTTTATCTATGTAATTGACAGATATATTTGTATTTATATACAATTTTTAAAGAAACACTTCAAAGAACTCTGAAGTTCATCTGTACCATGAAAAAATGTATGGTAACAGACTGAGGTGGGAGACCCTCTGTGGGTGCAAGGAGGTCTGAGTCTCCACCATAAATGGTGCAAATCGAGGGGTTGAGGAAGACTTAGGGGGCTCCCCTGAAGCCCTTTTCCAGAAGAGCAGCCCTGCAGGGTGATGTAATCGACCACATTGGGCCCAGAGAGCTAAAAACAGGTGAGCCATTTCAAGAACAGGGACCTATTCCATCTCCTTCTTGGTGTCAGCAAGACTATCATCTGGGTCTTCATGTTAAAAGAAAACACTAAAAGAAAAGATCACCCGGTCCCCAGAGTGATCTTGCCTGGGAATTGTGCTGGCCTGGAGATGCAGCTGGTCCACAGGCCGCTAACATGGGCCAAGTCTGAATCGGACATTCAGACAGTTTTCTTTGGGATGTCAGGTATTGACATTTTTTTAAAATTAACTGTCAGCATTCAAAAATTACAAAAGTTCTGTGTTAAAAATCTACGTTCTGGCTGGTTTTGAATAAACAGGGAAGTCTGGCTATGTGGAGTCCATCTTCCCATGTGGCGGCAGGCAGCTGTTTCTGAGTGGTGGTGACCCCTTTGAATGGGAATCACCTGCCCCAGTTCGCCACAGTCCCCAACACACCCTATTGTCTCCCATTCCCTTCCGGCCAATCCATGTTGGTGACCAGCTCCTTCTCCACCAGCAAGGCTTTACCATCTGTATGAATTGGCACAAGGAGTACAGATTCTAAGAATATCTTACATAGACAGGAAATGTACAGATAATCTAGGTTAAATCCATTTCATAGACGGGGAAGCACAAAGAAGGTAAACAACTTGCCCAGATTTTAGAATCATCAGTGCACTCCATGGAAATGAGATGTCAGGTCCCTGAGATCCCATTTCTAGCTTAAAAGACATGCATGTACATGCACACACCCACAAGGCCACTACCCTTGGCAACAATGTTTACTGATTGCTTGCCATGAACCCAGAAGGCACCTGGCAGGCCTCTATGCATGACACTGCTATGTTGGAGACACTACCCTTATCCCATTGAGGCGACAAGGGGACAGAGCCTTAGCTCGGGAAGTGACGCCTTCCACCTGAGTGATGCTGGGAGGAGGCCGAGCTGGGGTTTCTGCTTGGGCCTGTCCAATTACCCAATGCTTAATGCTTAACCACAACCACAAATTTTACCCCATTAAGCAACAGTTACCATCACATCCTCTAAAAATTACATCAACGCCAGGCGTTTAATAACTTCGAGCTGGGAAGACAATGGGGCTTGATGATATTAAGCGCAAATGGAAATCGGGCTTCCCCACATACACAAGGATTGGAATCAGGCTGCTGGGTACTCATTCAATGGCCTCATTATGGTGCTGTCACCATCGACCGATTCCATAACTAAGAGTCCACGTTCTACCCAAGGCAACAGCGAGTCTTCTGCGTCATTTCTGGTCACTTAAGCATCCCCAGTGACACCATGGGATTATTTTTATTTCTATATACATCTGCAAATGGTTGTTTCTCAACCTCAAATCAATACATGATGAATAGAAAAAGCTAGATTCAAAAAGAGGCTCACTGAATGCTTTCTATTGGAATGAATATATTTTTGTATTGAACCAGCCCCAAAGGAACAGCGGACCTAAAAATCATAGAAACTTTAAACTTGGGGTCAAATTCCTGTTCTGGTCTTCTATGAAGCTGTGTGACCCTGGGCCAGATGCTCAACCTCTCTGGGTCTTGGCATCGTTATCCATGAGAATGGAGTGATGCAATCATATCCGAGACCTCCCAAATCACATAAGACTTAACTACATTGTGAAAGTTAGTAAATTATAAAGCATCACGCAACGTGTCAGCTACACTTTTGTCAAGCAGGAAGTGTGCGCCGGCAGTATTTGACAATTTGGACCTCCTGCTTTTTAAATTTAGGTTTATTCTGTCTCAAGTTCAAATGCTTTTCCTTAAATAATTAATATCTCTGCATACTTTAATCTTCAAAGCTCTCAACACCTGCAGCTGGAGTAAGATGGTACAACTGAAAGCAATTAAACTCTTACCACAGAGAAATGAAATTCTATGCTCACAGCTTGAAGAATAGATCCTGATGGTATCAAAGTGGTTGCTGACCCTCTGGAAAGACTTCCAAGTGACAGTGAGCACAGGTTGGCCACCGGGGTTCAAGACTTAAGGCAGAGCCATTCCTCTGCCCTTTAGCCTCCTGGGCATCCCTGGACTGTTGGAGCTAGGACTCTGAATCCACCTGGGCCAGGTCTGCAAGAAAAGTCACCAGGTCCTCTGCACCTATCAGTCAGCTGACATCCTTACTTTTACCCATTAAAAAAAAAATGACTCTGCCTTTTAAATCACAAAAAATACACTTGCAAATTAATTTTGCTATATTATGTTTCCAAGGATGAAGCAGTATAGAAGGGTGCTTAAGGCAAGGACTCTGATGTCAGACCCTCAAGCCCCTGACTGCTGTGTGGCCTCAGACAAGTTGCTTAACCTCTCTGAGCTTCTGTTGCCATATTTGTAAAAAGACAATATGAAAAGCCCTCATCTCGAAGCTGCTGTTGGGGCTAACTGAAGTCACGAAAAAGAGTGCAACAAGCCTTCTAGCATATAATGAAAAATGTGTCAAAAAGGATCCAGAAATAGTCACAACAAAGTAAGAACAGTGATTCTTTGTTAAGAGGAGAATGTGCACTTGGCTTCCTTGTACACAGTGGTAAATTTTGTATGAGTATATGAAAACAACACATGCTCATTCCAGAAAATTTAGAAAACATGGAAAATTTTTTGAAATAAAATAAATATTATTTTTGGCAATGCCAGCACATTTCTAGGGAAGAGATGGTGGGTCTTAATAAATACTCTTATTGTCAGCCAGGTAAACCCTATATGGAGTGCAGAAAAATGACCAAAATGTTGTCCTTTTCTTTGGATTCTGGTCATGGCTCCCAGGTGGCTCAGTGATAAGGAATCTGCCTGCCAATGTAGGAGACGTGGCTTTGATCCCTGGGTCAAAAAGATCTCCTGGAGTAGGAAATGGCAACCCACTCCAGCATTTTTGCCTGGAAAATTCCAATGCACAGAGGAGCTTGGCTGTTGCAGAGGAAGTTGCAGTCCATGGAGCTGCAAAGAGTTGGACATGATGAAGCACGCAGGCACATGGCTCCCAAGCACACCACCCAGAAGCTCAGGGGGCAGGAAATGTCTCCAAGTCCACTTAATTCCTCTATTTATCCATCCAACCAATGCCACTGTATGGCCATTCCATGCCAGTCCTTATGCCGGGAACAAAACTGACAAACTTCCAGCTCCAACCCAACTTTACCCTCTGCAACAAAGCAAGACACAATCTCAGCACATCAGACCCAGGCCAGCCCTGCTCCCAAGGCCCAGATTGCCGGGGGGGGGGGGGGGTCTGAGTGGACCATCACCCACCTCCGCAGCGCTGTCTGTCCAACCAGACTTGCTCTAAATACACAACTGATAGTTCTGTCTGTCCTTCCTATTTATTTAGCTAGGAAGGGTATTGGGCACAAAAGGCAAAATTTCTGCTGACAGCAAAACCAGTCAAAGAAACATTTCTTTTTAGGATAACAAATGTTTTTGTGTTCCAGCAGAGAACAATGCTTCTGCAGTGTTTTGTTTTTTTTTAATCAGGTCAATTATTTTATTGCTTTTAGCTTCTCAACCTTGCCCGACTGAGTGCTTGTTCTAGAATATTGAAGATCCCCGGGACAGCACACTTTTCTAGTGACCTTCTCATTCCCCTCTAAGGAAAATCACTGCCCTAGATTTTCAAAATCTCCAGGAAGGCAGAATATGTCTGGAGCAAACAGCTCTTAAAAGGCATGAGAGCAAATTATGAGATTTTTTTCCCCAGTGATAAAACACACACACACTTAAGCATAAGATACTGTTGTGAGGACATCAGAAGCAATCAAGACCCAGTTATTTTCTTTTTTAAACTTTCTCTGTGATTCTATAATTTGCCTTTTTTGTATAATTGCATAACCTTTGATCAGTTATCTTTTTTATAGAGTTACTAGCAATAATACCACTAAGAATACTTTTGAACCTTGACTGCTTATTTTATGCTGGATACATGCATTGTCTTATCTAATCCTACAATAATCCTACCTTTGAGGTAGCTTCACTGGCCTACTGTTAGCCCCATTTTACAGATGCTGCCGCTGCTAAGTCACTTCGGTCATGTGCGACTCTGTGAGACCCCATAGATGGCAGCCCACCAGGCTCCCCCATCCCTGGGATTCTCCAGGCAAGAACACTGGAGTGGGTTGCCATTTCCTTCTCCAATGCATGAAAGTGAAAAGTGAAAAGTGAAAGTGAAGTCGCTCAGTCGTATCCGACTCTTAGCGACCCCATGGACTGCAGCCTACCAGGCTCCTCCGTCCGTGGGATTTTCCAGGCAAGAGTACTGGAGTGGGGTGCCATTGCCTTCTCCATTTACAGATGAGGAAACTGAATTTCAGAGAGGCAAAGTAATCTGCCCAAGCTAGAAGTTTAAAGAACTGAGATTGAACACAGATGGTCTGACTTCAGAGTCTGCAAGCTTGATCTCCACATGATGACTGAACTTTGTATAAAAAGAAAAAACTACCTACTCGCAACAACAAAATAGAAATCACATCTAAACCTTCCATTTGGAGATAACAATTTAGCACCTTGACAGATATTCTTCCATTTTATTTTTCCTTTGCCTTTTTCACTTACCAAATGTAGCATGAATATTCTCTTACATCAACAGGCATATTTGCTATTCTGAGTACCCGGGGCCTCTGTTAATTGGAAGCTCCACCTTCATGATCAGAGAAACCAAGGAAAAGAAGATATTACAACTGGATAAAAACCTCAAGGATGACAGTCAGGACTGGGAACAAGGATTAAATTTGAATTCTTCTCTTTCCTTGGCTTCAGACAAAGCCTCTTGGTTTGTTATGAGACATGAGAGGTTACAAGACATCAAATGACCAAAGAACAAAGAAATTTAAAGGATCGGTAGCAGCTTTAACATGACCACGACATTTGATGCCCTCCCATTGAGGGCCGGGGCAATGCTGCCTCCTTTGAGTCAAGCGGGCTTGTGAGGGCGTTGACCAATAGAGTACAACAGAAGTGATGCCATGTGACTTTTGAAGTTGGGTCATAAAGGCCATGCAGATTCCCCTTGGCACACAGGAGCACTGAGCTGCAATGAAAGGTCCAGCCACTCGCGGAGGCCGCCATGCTGGAGGGGCCACCTGGGAGGCGCTCTGGCCAAGTGTCCCAGCTGAGCCCAGCCTTCTGCCCATCCCTGCCCAGGTGCCAGCCCCAGATGCTGAAGTCTCCCCAGGCTCTGGTTCTCCCGACTGACATCATACAGACACTAGCCCTTCTCACTGCATCCAAATTCCTGACCCACAGAATCCATGATTCATTCTTATGCATAATAAAGTGTTCTTGGGGGTTGGGGGACAAATAAATTGGGAGACCAGGACTGACATATACACACTGCTGCTGCTGCTAAGTCGCTCAGTCATGTCCGACTCTGTGAGACCCCATAGACGGCAGCCCACCAGGCTCCACCGTCCCTGGGATTCTCCAGGCAAGAACACTGGAGTGGGTTGCCATTTCCTTCTCCAATGCATGAAAGTGAAAAGTGAAAGGGAAGCTGCTCAGTTGTGTCCGACCCCCAGCGACCCCATGGACTGCAGCCCACCAGACTTTTCCATTCATGGGATCCTCCAGGCAAGAGCACTGGAGTGGGGTGCCACTGCCCTCTCCGATATACACACTACTACATATAAAATAGATAAGTAATTAGAAGCTACTGTATACTATAGTTGTTAATTGTTAATGGGTAATGGTAAATGCTGGTTCATTATACAACTGCTTATGTTTGCATATTGGTATTTTTATGGGTTTAAGTTTTTCCATAAAAAAAGGTAAACATCTGAGGGGAAAAAGAAAACCTACTGTAGAGCATAAGGAACTCTATCCAATATTCTGTAATGATCTGTATGGGAAAAGAATCTAAAAAAGAGCGGATATATGTATATGAATAGCTGTCTCACTTTGCAGTACACCTGAACTAACCCAACGCTGTAAATCAACTACACTCCAGTAAGAATTAATCTAAAGAAACTAAGTGCTCATTATTTTATGACACTAAGTTTGAGATGGTTTGTTTCATGGCAATGGAGTCCTGGAACAAAATTTGGTAACTGGAAATACAGATCAACCTAAACAAACTTTGAGCTGAGTTCTGGGCTACTCCGCTTGCATCAAGGCAGCACAAAACCAAAAATTCCCTAAAGGTCCCAACAGCTCCCTGGGCCTACCATGCCTGGGGCTCTGGCAGGCAAGTTTGGCTAGGAAAGGGCATCAAAACATAATTTTCAATAAGTTTTTTTAAAAGGCTTTTGTAGCAATATAGAATGAACATGTATAGAAAACCTATTGTGTTCATTAACAAGGGGACTGTGAAGCACATCCAAGAAGTACCTGAGGACCTAGTGTTTACAGGTACCTAAGAGCATCGAGATAAGATTGCTGGGTGAGATACAAAACCAGTGAGCCGTCTGTAGGGCAAGGCAACCACGTCCTCGTGGGTTTCTTTGCTAGCAGAGAGAAATCATATTCATCTCTACCAGACACAAATTTGCCGGTTAGAATGCTCACTTCAGAATCTGGACCCTAATGAATAGTAATAAGAAAGTCGAACAAAGGCAAGGTTCCTTAGAGAATTAAATATAAATAACTCCCCGGCTGGCCTGTTGGTCGAGGCTGTGGTGTGATATTGAAAGGACCAAGAGGCATCCATCTGCCTGTCTCTCAAGCTTTTCGTCATCTTCCTACTGAGAGTCCTGGGAGCACCTTGCCACCATGACCTCACATTGCCATTTGTCCTTGGAACACTGGGACTCCCTCCTCTAAAACTGCTCCTATCCTGACATCCTGAACTTGGACGTGAGTTTTGCCTTCCCTTTGCCACTGTCCTCCCAGAGACCTTGGGCTCCCAGTCCTTCTCCTAGGCCCCAAGTTCTCCCCCAACTCCCCTGTTCAACTAGAACCTTCTGGCCCCCAAGGCTCCTGGACCCTCAAGGTTCTCATACACCAACTAAAACATTCACAGTTCTGAAAACAAAGCCTCCAAATCATGAGGAAAAGACAATTGCTATTAATATAGATTTTGATGCTTAACATTTGTATCTGCTCACTGACCAGTCACACCCAAAATATTTCAGTACATCAACACCAGTCTGTCAGGGTGGAGTGGAGGAAAGGTGGGAGGGGAGGCTCAAGAGGGAGGGGATATATGTATACTTACAGCTGATTGACATTACTGTACAGCAGAAACCAACAGAAGACTGTAAAGCAATTATCATCCAATTTTTTAAAAAATGAATAAAGTAGAAAGCCAAAACAAACAAACAAACCTGATTCTTTCTTGTCCATTTTGAAGATGCCTATCTGAATCACGTACAGAGCACACCAAGGAGTCAGACCCATCCTAAAATCAATAAGCTCCTTCCTGTCAAAAGATTGCCAAACCACAATAATGGTTTTGCACAAAGCAAAGCATATCTTTGATGTGGGGCGGGGTTGGGCACACTTCAGAAGCTGGAGTTTCCAGGAGAAGAGGTCTCCTAAGGTCAGACCACCAGACCGTGGGCCTGCTTCTCTCCCTCCCTGTGCCCACCCTGGAGGCTCCCAACTGCCAACAGGGGCCTCCTGGGCTCCCAGTTCTCAGCTCCTGCCATTGGCATTTTCACCCCTGCAGCATGACGCTGGGGAGAACGGACCACGCGCTGTGGACCCGACCAAAACTCCAGCCCATTCCCCTCTGCATAGCTACCTGGCTGTCCTGCCAGGTACCCAAGAGCCCAGTGGTTACCAGGCAGAGATCCCCAACCACAGAGGGTGGAGAGCTGGCCTGTCAAATAAAGGGTGCAACGGGGAGCAAGAAGTTGGGGGGGGCTCACAGGCAACTCCCGCCCCGTCTAGCAGAGACCCTTCTCACTTCAGAGTGGCTGAGATGCTCAGCAGGAAGAGAGAGCCCGCTTGGCCTGTGACCCCCGAACAAACCTGGAACAGCATCTTTCTCTGTGGAGGCTTTGGAGCACGCGTCTTAGGGGCGGCTATGCAAGTTCCAATGTTCCCGGGGGGTTGGGGGTGCAGGAGAGGCCCTCTAAGACCCCCCCTTCACCCCTTTACAGGACGTAACCTGCGGCCTGACGAGGGGCGGCGACCCCCGAGGTCCTTTTGTTGGCCAGGCCACACAGACTCGGCCAGGCTGTTTGTTGTTCAGAATCCCCTGGGAACTCTGTAAGGGCCTCAGTCCCCATACAATGCCCTCGGGGGCCGGGGGGTGGTCCTCAGGCTCTCCCGGGGGTTCTCTTGGCAGGAGGAAAATCTGGCCAGGACCCCGTGACCAGGAAGGGAGTTCACAGTTCCAGCCCGCTTCCGCTTCCTTCAAGGCCAATCCTCACTCACTTCCGGCTTCTCATCCGGGAACTTTCCCTCGAAGGCCCTCCAGGCTTCCCAGGCTCGCCAGCTGCTCCGCGTCCTCCCTCCCATCTCCTGGAACCCAGAGGAAATTCCACACAGCCTGGCCTGCTGGATCACCCCTCACCTGCCTCCTGTCCTCCCTTCCAGGGGCCACTTCCGCTTCCTGGGAGGTGGGGTGGGGGGCGTCCTGGGAGGTGGGGAGCGTCTGACGAGACTCACGGGGCTCTGGCCCCAAATTCCCAAACACCTGCACCTGGGCGCCCTTAACTAGCAAGCTCCAGCTGACATCCTCTCTCCCCTAAACTCCTCCATCGCTTTCTAGCTGGGCTACAGCCCCCTCCCCCACCATCTGCTCTGTCACCCAACTGGAGATTTCGGGGTCACTGTAGCCTCCTCCCACTCCTCCACTCCCCAAGCACCTCCTGCCAACCTCCTCCTGAATCTTGTCTAGATCTGCCTGCCTACTCTGTTCGGGTCCTTGCCCTCTGCCTCCTGCCCTCTTTCCGTGGTGTCCTAACTGGGGTCCCTGCCTCATCTTTTTCTTCATCTGGTCTTTGCATCCTACCCCAGGTCAGATCTGGTCATATTCTTCCTGAGTTGTGTTTTTTTTTTTTTTTTTTTAATAACTGGAAGGCCTTTTGATTTAAGATCCAAGTGCCAACCCAGCATTCAAAGCCATGTTCTCTCTGACTCCCGTTTCCCTTTCTAGCCTCGTCTGACTGGCTGTGCTGACCACTCACCCCACATCTTGGCATCATCCCTGGTGGTGCACCAAGCATCTGGAGCTAACCTATAAAGCATTTTTGCCCAAACTATTTAACCCAAATGTTATCAATCCTTTAGACCTAATTTCCAGAAAGAGTAGGGGGAGAAGGACACTTGGCAACCATGCAGTAAATCTAGAAAGAGAAGCAAACAGTCTATGCCAACAACTGGCCTGATCACTTTAAAAAAACAGTGTCATGGGGGGTTGGGGCAAGGAGTGGGGAGAACAGAACACTGTTGGAAATTGAAACAGTAAAGAAACATAATCCACCAATGCCATGTGATCTTTCTTTGGATGTTGGTCTGAAAAAACACTATAAAAGACATTTTGGAGATGGACATTTGATTACAGACTATCAGCTGATGTTAGGGAATTTTTGTTAATTCTTACCAATTGTGTTTGGTGTGATGATGAGTTTTTTGATTATGTATAAAATTATTTTTCTGACTGTCTATGCTGAAGAATTCAACGTGAATTGCCATAGTGTCTGTAGTTCATTTTGCAGTGTTTCAGAAAAAATATATATATATTCATATATAAAGTCAGTATGACAAAATACTAGCAGTTATGAGCCTAGGCAGGGAATACAGATGTTCATTGTACCAGTCTTGCAATTTTTCTGCTTGTTTTTAAAATGTCATAATAAAAAGTTACAAGCACCTGGAGGGTGAGGGGAGCTGAGACCCCAGCCCCTGTTATGTTCTGTAATCTCCCAATCAAAATATATAAAACATCTTGTCTCCTTGGGGGGAGGGGGAGCGATTCCTCCTCCAAGTGAAAGGACTCAGCTGCCTGGCATTCAGAAGCAATGGCACGTGCTTACTTTGTAGCAGAAACTGTCCCCACAACTTCAGCAAACTGCCTGAGGGCAGACTTGCTTTCCAGAAGAGCTTGCATCTTTCACTGGGGATAATTACATCTTGAGCCATCTTTTTAAACAGAAAGCTGAAGCAGCTGTCATTAGTCCAATCATCTTCTTCCTTTCAGAAAAGGAAGGTAAAAGGGAGGTGGGAGGGAAAAGGTAAGCCTTCCCTGCTGAATTTTCTCTAGTTTTCCTCAGAGTCCCACGAGGATGGGAGGGAGGCTGGTTGAAGAAGAGACAGAGCTGGGCGTAACTGCAGGGTTCAGGGGTGACTGACAAAAAGCAGAGGTTCTGTGGCTAGAGTGGCTTTGAAAACCTGGCCACTCCAAAGCCATTTGCTATGACAGTCTGGTCCTAACTGGGAGCCCAAGGTTGAATCCAGCCCACTGACATGTCTTATTTGGCCCTCCATGGTGTTTTTTTTTTTTTTTAACTTATAAAAATTAAACACAACATGCATACTAAAGTACACACATTACTTGCATGGGTTTAACGCACTGTAATCAGCCCCCAGAACCCGCTATGCACCCCCAGAGGCAATCATTTTCCAGACTTTTATTACCATGGGTTAGTCTTGCCTGCTTTTGAGTCTCACTGTATCTGCTCATTTGTGTCTGGCTCCGTTCACTCAGCGTAATGGCTGGGAGACTCTTCCGAGTCGTTGCAGATGGCTGTGGTGTGTGCACCCTTGTTGCCCTGTGGTATTTCACTGTGGGAACACGCATGGTTTGTTTACGCACTCTCCTGTTGGTGGGGGTTGCAATTTGCTGCTGTTAGAGCAGCGCTGTGACAAGCCTCCTAACCCATGCCTTCTGGTGAGCATATGTGCACGGTCCTCATGGGCATACACCTAGGAGCGGAATTGCCGGGTCAGCAGATATGCACATATCTGCTGGCACTTGATAAATTTCTCATGAGTTGGCAACATTCAGAACGTGAGAGAGTGAGCATAAAAATCAGGGTTACAGCTCTCCCTTCAAAGTGTAAAGATCCCACAATATGGGACCCACATTCCACGTTTGTGACTGATGTTTTGGTTCCCCCACAATCCCCACCCAACCTGCCTCATGTCATCTCTCTTGGCTTCTGGAGGCCCCTTGACTTTGGGACTCTCAGAATGTGGGATATGATCCGAGTGTGCTTTTACTTCAAGTCCTTAAAAAAGATTACTTGGTTGCCTCAGTTTCCCCAATGAGGTCATGCTGAATGACCCCGGGGCATAAAGACCTTGATCTGGTCACTCCATTGGTGGGGGTTGGGGGTGCTGATAAATGATCTCCTTCTTCTCAGATGGCTCCTCCTCCCCCTGGCACCAAGATGCCTATTACTTTAATTTTAAGAAGAAGTTTTTTTGAATCAATACACATCCATGGTTTTTAAAAATCAAACAGTACAAAATGATATAGAGAAAAGGAAATTTCCCCTCTATTTCACCCCTTCCCCAAACCCTGGGGTTCCCTCCTCAGTTGTTGTTCAGTCACTCAGTCATGTCTGACTCTGTGCCACCCCATGGACTGCAGCACGCCAGGCTCCCCTGTCCAAACTATCTCCCCCAGTTTGCTCAAACTCATGTCCATTGAGTCGGTGATACCATCCAACCAACTCATCCTCTGTCGCCCCCTTCTCCTCCTGCCCTCAATCTGTCCCAGAGGCAACCCCAATTTCTAAGTTTTACCCATTTTCTATTCAACACACACACACACACACACACACACACCCACCCTTCTTGTCTACCTCAAACAAACTAGTGCTTTGAAAATGATCTGCACTCTGCACTTTACCTGTCTTGCTGGCCCTTTCATGTCAGTATGTATAGATTCTGCTTCTTTCTAACAGATGGAGTTTTTTCTTGCCTTTATGACCACCATTTATTAACCAACCCCCTAATGAGGAATATTTCAGTCATTTCCAATCTGCTGCAATCACAGACTATGCTGTGATGAATATCTTTATATGGTCTTTGCAGACATATACACGCATATCTGCAGAATAAATTCTTAGACATATGACTGGGGGCCAGAGGGCATTCAAATTTCTTATTTTGGTCAATAGTCCCAACTTGCCCTTTGAAAGGGTCATACGAGGGGAATTCCCTGGTGATCCAGTGGTTAGAACTCCACCCTTTCACTGACGGGCGGTATGAGTTCAATCCCTGGTCAGGGAACTAATATCCAGCAAGCCAGTCAAAACCGAAATGAAACAAAAGAGTCAGTTTACACTGCCTCCAGAAGCATCTGAGTGAGCTACTGCGGGCTCTGAAAAAATGCATATGAATCCTGGAAGTTCTGATTTCACTGACGTGGTCCAGTCATTGGAGTTTTTACAACTTCATCAGAGTGATGCTAAAACATTCCAGTGTGGAGAACCGCAGCTTTCATCACCAATGGCTCCCCCAGGCCAGGGAAAAGTCTGTAGCCCTCGGCAAGGTAGAGAATCCCATCATTTTTCATTCCCACCTTCCTGTCTGCTCTCTTGCATCATAAACTCACCACCTGCCCATCAAGGCTTAACAGGGGGTCCTGCTTGGGGAGAGTGTCCCTGGCCACCTGGTGAGCTGTGTGTGCTGTGATGCACGGAGCAAAGAGGCACAGGCTTAGAAGAGCCAAGATGTTCTGTTGTCAGCATGAAGTCTCGTGATAGGAGTATTGACACCGCAGTAATAGGCAAATGCTACCAACCAGCATTTCCCCCCACCCCCACCAGAAAGTCAGTTATTATCACTTAACAGCCCACCACCGTTTATTTGCCTCCTCTGCTCACTCGCAACACCCTAGGATCTGCTCTTCTCATGCTCTGTTATCAGGAGACTTGAGCTCCTATAATTATAGATAACGGAGATGATGGAAATTATTTCTCATTGAGCACTTACCGTATGCCAGGCTCTGAAGTCAGCACTTCCCATGCATTTACTCATTCACACCTCATAATCACCCTGTGAGGTAAGGACTATCATTACCCAATCTTTCCTGAGGCACGGAGAGGGAAAATGATTTGCCTACAGTCACACAGCAAGTGAGCAACCACTGTGGCAGAATAGATCTTGGTAAGCGTACGTTACATGGATGGATGGATCTTAACTTCTGGAAGCAAGTACTGGCAGGCCTGGGAAGGACCTTTCCCTCAACAAATTGTGAGTGTCTCTGATGCCTGGTTTGTTGCCTGCCTGCCCCTCCCCCAGTTAGGGTTTGTATTAGTTTGCTGTTGCTCCTGTAATAAATGCCAAAAAATTGGCAGCTTGAAACGGCACACATTTATTACGTCACAGTGCTGGAGGTCAAAAGTCTAAAATGGATCTCACTGGGCTTAAAGATATCTACATCTTAATCCCTGGGACCTGCAAATATGTTATAGACTTGGCAAGAGGAACTTTGTAGATATGATTGAGTTAAGGATCTTAAAATCCAAAGATTATCCTGGATTATCCAGCGGGCTCGAGGTAATCATGAGGGTCCTTATAAGAGGGAGGCAGGGGGCTCAGGGAAGGGGGACAGAAGCAGAGGTCAGAGTAATGCAGCCACCAGCCAAGGAATGTGGGCTCCCCCCGGGATTGGAAACAGACTCTCCCCTAGAAACTCCAGCAGGAACACAGCCCTGATAATGTGTTGATGTTAGCCCCTAACATCCATTTGGCACTTCTGGCTTCCAGAGCTACAAGATAACACAGTTGCATTCTTTTAAGCTACTACGTCTGTGTGTTTTCTTATAGCAGCCCTAGGAGACTCATGCATGGTCAAAGGCCATCCCTTCTTCACAAAAATATGGCAGGTGGCAGTCTTTCAGAAGACACCAAGGATGCGCTGGCATAGGCTGTCCTGTATCCCAGATTCCCGGAGGTTGGAAAGGGATGGGATGGGGGCTGGGCTCCGTTTCCTGGGTAGCTGAGGTCAAGTATGCACAAGGGGGAATACTGTGGGTAGGAAGGCAGTGGCATTAAGTTAAATAGGGATCAGGACTTTACCAAGTCCTGTGGAAAGACTCAGTGAATGCCCTGGGCCAGGACACCAGGCTAAAGTCAAAGGCCCTATGGCCTGAACAAAGAGACAGTGTTGAGAGACGGCACTGGGGCTGTGGCAAGAGCACTGGCCTGCCACAGGCTGGCCTTGAGAGCTCAGGCTCTTTCTGCCCTTTTGGGGTTTCTTGCAGGTGACTTGTTAAGGTAATAATCATAATAACAGCAAGCACTTAAATGGACTTGCTTGGTCCCAGACACTCTTCTTCTTCGTGCTCTGCCTTGTAAACATAAACTGACTTGTCCAATACTCATAACAAACCAATAAGTAGGGGCTGTCATCTTTATTTCACAGGTGAGGGAATTGAGGCCCAGAGAGGTTAAGAAACTTGCTGAAGGTCACCCAGCAGGTTAGTGGTAAATTCTTTTTCTTAATTAAAAAAAAAATTGGCCACATCACACAGCATATGCGATTTTAGTTCCCCGACCAAGGATCGAATCCACACCCCCTGCACTGAAAGCAGGGGCTGTTAACCACTGGACCACCAGGAAAGTCCCAGAAGTGGTAAATTCTTGACTGGAACACATGCACTTCGGATCCAAAGAGAACTGAGAGGTAGGGGAACAGGCTGGGGAAGATTTGGCCAGAAATGTTAAATCAAGACAAGTAGTGATGAGCTGGGGGAGCTGGGGAGACAGAGAGAGAGAGAGGAGGGGGAAAAGCCAGCAGAAGCTGGAAAGATGATTTTGTAATCTGGTCTGAGAGGCTCTGGAGCAGCCGTGGGGTCTGAGAGGACTGGGATGGAGAGAGTCAGAGGAAGGGGGAGGAGCATCTCCATCACTAACAGGCACCCCGGGGTCTCGGAGTGGGCCGAGTGTGGGGACTGGGCCTTGTGGGGCCACAGTATTAATTTGGGTTACACTTACAGACTCACTGTGGGAAACCGACCCAACTGAAGTTGCCATGGTGAGGCAGGGTCTCATGCCCCGCCCTCCCCTTCGTCACTCCCCCAATTCCAGCCTTTTGGGTAGAACCCTTGGATTTGGGGCAATACCATTTGAAAACTGCTACCCTGCCTCTATCCCATCAGTTCCTCTGCTCCTGCCTGGATTCCTCCACTGCCCAGGCCGCAGAGAGCCCCCGGGGTCCCCACCCTGCTCCTGCCACCCCCTCCAAGTAGCTTCGGAAGACTCCAGCTTGGACTTCCTCACTCCCAGATCCTTGCACAGAACTCAGTCCCTGTTCAGTGCACATTCCAGCCAGCAAGTGACCTTGAGCAAGCCTCCTCCTCGGACCTCCGGGCTTCATCTGCAGAATGGAGCCGATAATAACAACTCCCCTCTGGAAGCCAAGAGACCGGGCCTCAGAACCTCTTA